>NC_035443.2:93192060-94617397 GCF_002127325.2 Helianthus annuus
CCAAAGAAGACTATGACCAGATAGATGCTGAAGAGATGGAGTTGATGGACATAAAGTGGTGTCTAGCTAGTGTTTTACGAAGAGCTGAGAAGTTCAAACAAATCACGGGGAGAGATGATCTTCGCGATGCGAACGTTTCTACTTTAGGTTTTGATAAATCTAAAGTCACTTGTTTTCGGTGCAGGGAAAAAGGACACTTCAAGAGGGAGTGCACAAACCGAGAAGCAAGTGGAGCTCAAAATCCGTTCAACAACAACAACGATTACTATCGCAAAGCCATTTATCACCAAGTTGGTCAATCATCTCAACAACAAAAGCATCAAGCTCAGACTGCACATGGAAGAGATGTGATTGAAGATACCGGAAAAAAGGCTTATTTGATTGATCAAGAAGATGAAAAGCTTGCAGAAGGTTTTAGCTGGGCAAAGTTCACTTGGGATGATTATGTTCCTGATCAAACTACAGCTTATACTGCTTTTGCTGCAAAGATTGAAGATGATAGTGATGATGATACAGAATATTGGGCAAGAAAATACAGAGCTGATATGAAGTTGATTGCTGAGAGTGAGAGTGAAGATGATAGGGTCAAGAAGGAGAAGAAAAAGAAGAAGATCAAAACGCCGGTTAGTAGTGATGATGAAGAAGGGTCGTTGATGAGTAGTGATGATGAAGAAGTGCCGGTGAGTAGTGATGATGAAGAAGTGCAAGTGGTGAGAAAGAAAAAGATGACAGAAGTGCAAAAATTTAAGATTGATGAAAAAGTTGATGCGAAAGAAACTCAGGTGAAGTGTGAAAACTGTGAGATTGTGAAAAAGCAGAACAGCACGTTGATTAACAACTTAAACAGACTGAAGGAGTCTTATGATGTGCTGAACAAGACAATGAATCAGTACGATCAAACGAGTGAAGAACAAGCAGTTGCGATGAGGACTCTTCAGGGAGCATTCATGACAAAACAAAAAGTTGTAAACAACTATATTGAAAAGTGTGCTGCGTTAGAACAAAAACTTGAGCTGCAACGAATCGAAACAGAACGAGTGAATCGTTTATTGAAAAGTTACTCATGTACTTCCTATGTGATTGACAGGATCTATCCGACTGTTGAAAGCATAAAGGTCTGGGAAGAAGATGAGTCAACTCAAGAAAAGGCAGCTGAAGTGAGTGTTGGAGAAAAGAATGCTGACAAGAAGAAGAGTGACAGGAAGAAGGATACTGAAAAGACTTCATCTGGTAAGAAGAAAGGTGTCAGTTATAACAGATGTCCACCTCCACTGGAAAACGGATATTTGCCTAGACATCCTAACGATGAAAGAGTCAAAAAGGCCACAAATCTGCAGTGGGAGTCAGAGTCGTCAGTCAATCTTCCTGAAAATATTGATGTTGTATTTACATCATCTGACACTGATCAACAGTCTCAATTGATGAAGAAAGTTGTGGATCATGTGTTAGATAGTGATGACAGTGAAGAGTCAAAGTCAGAGTCTGCGTCAGAGTCAAAATCTGAGTCAAAAACTCCGGTGCAAACAGAAAAACAGGGAAAATTAGTCTATGATAGAAAATTCTTGTTAACAAAATCTAATTTGGATGATGGATTGTTTAAAGTTGCTTATACTTTAAATAATTCGGACAAATTATATTCTGATGAGGAATTTCCTATAAGAGGTGTTAAAACTGAACTGATTAAAAAGGTTTTTATACTCTCGGAAATCAATATTTCTGAATTCAAAGGCTTATGTTTTAATGAAAAACCTAAAAAATACACTTCTAGAGTACAACAGAGATTAAACAAGAAAAAGAAGTACAATTCTGGTTCTGGTTTCCAAAAGAGATCAAACCATAGCGGTAATTTTAAAAAGAAAGGATTAGGTTTTATTCCTACTGAAAAACAGAAAAATGAAAAATATGTTCGTGATTTTAAGTCCAAAATGTCATTTGTTTCAGGCACATCTACTGATGAAGAAGAAAAGACAAGTTTCTGGAGAGAAAAGAACAGTGAATTTTGGAAGAAGAAACAAGCTGAACAAAAGAAAGACTCGAGAACCTGTTTCAAGTGCAACAAAGTTGGACATATCGCCAAAGATTGTTCTCAGGCGATACAATCTACACAGGGAGTTTTTCGTACAATTTCAGAAAAGGTGTATGCATTTGAATCACCACTTGATAGAACAAAGTTGTTCAAAGATTCAATTTTTGAAATTGGTGAGAGTTCAAACAGGTTTTACAAGAAGAAAGTCAAATCAAACAAACAAAAATGGGTTGTGAAGAGAGGTAATGAAAGCTCTAGCAATGATTCTGATAGTTCGAAATCAGAGGAGCTATCTTCAGGCGATGAAACTGATTCCACAAAATCAGTGGAGCCACAGGTTGTATCAAAATGTGAAGCTGATGAAAAGGTTGAGAACTCAGTTCCGAGTGTTGATGATGATGAGTTTCCATCACTTCGGGCTGAAAATTACAAGAAGAAGATTGGTAAAGTTGAGATTTCTAATCAATTTTATCATGATGAACAGGAATTTGATGCTGAGAAGGTCTTTAACCCCATGGTAAAACATATCTTTGGCAAAATGATTGATCGAAAAGTCAAAGGGGTTAAAGAATTCTATGAGAAGAAGACAAAGAAAGAAAAAGTTGAACCATCCCTGGTTTGTGACTGGGATGGTACATATTTCGAACAGTAAGTCTCAGGACTTGCCGGAGCTCCCAGGTTTGTAAGCGTGGAGCATGAATCGGCATCTTTTTAAATCTGTGTTTGAAGATTTTGCAGGAATTGCCGGAGATCCCAAGATGGTATCGTGGATCATGAATCGGCATCTTTCTTGAATTTTATTCGGTAACGTCAATCATGCAAACGGTAAAGAGGTTTGGTTGTGTTTGTGAATGTTTTACAAGTGGTACAGAGGATTCTGGACTGCATTTGGTAAATCAAGGACATTAACTTGTACTTGGATTTTCCTACTTTTGTGTAGAAAACAAGATGATGAAGTAACCCCGTACCTAAACTGTTTGGTAAACAAACTTATATTTTCCGGAAAAACCATTTTGATTAAAACAAACTTAAGTGTTTTGAAATCTAAATGGGAAAATAGTTTGTTGATAGGGGGAGTTCTGATTGTTTATGCCTAGTGAATGGCGAATTGAGGAGATTCGATATCAGTTGTCACGTTCTGTATAGTTTGTTTTCAATTTTCATTAGATGTATTTGAATTTTAGGGGGAGTAAGAATTTTTAGAAAATCCAAAAACATCAGAAAATTTGAAAAAGTCAAAAACATGATAAAATCAAAAATGAGTTTTTGTTGCATAAAAGAGGAAATGATAGTACATCAGTGGACTATCACAACACGCTAAAGAATTGGAAAGTCAAAATGTGATAAACAATCTTACTGCGGATGTGTCAGTAGATTTTCGCACATTTAGTAAATTGAAACGAGATATAAACCTAAATCAAACTTGCTTAATTCGTGGGTAACTATTCTTGGATATATGGGTAACCCCCGAAATCTTGTTTGAAAGGTCCCGTATTCTGAGATACTAGGTCTTTATACTCAGTGATATCTGGGGTATTATCCCGGGACTTCTGCTGTATGGAAGTACTGACCTAGTCCCCGGATAATACTTTCTGCAAATGCTTGAAAAAGCGCCGCCCTCAGCATGCTGATGAAACAATAAAATTGATAGTCGCTGCTGTTGAAATGCAAAAAGATCCTCTAAAGGGGACCCACCAAAAGTCGAAGCCGTCATCTCTCTGCGTATACGGAAGTATCGACCTGAGCTCTCACGGCCCTCGCACATAACCCCTTTACAGATATCAGCTGTGGTATACTCACCTGTAAGACTGAATATTTGGGATCTGGATACGGGAGTATATTCAAGTGGAGTGATACACAATTAAGTTTAAGTCTCTAAAACATTAATATCGTATCTCGAATCGATTGAAATTTGTGTTGAAAATTGAAGTGGACAAACATACTGACAATCTAGGTAAATTGTTTAGAACTGAGAATGTTTAAAGCTTAACGGTGTTGGTGATTTGTCTCATAAACTGATATGATCCTCTTGCACGAGCTCACAAAAAATATTGTTTGTAAATAGTTTATTTCTGCATTTTAGTTTCTTTATTTCAAAATACAAAAAGATTTTTAGTGTGTTTTAGCATAAATTTTTGAAAATTCAAAAAGATTTTCGACAACTGATGTTGAATAGCTGATTTTCAAAATTCCGAGTGCTAAACATGATGAGCAATACTTGAGGGAGTGTGTGTGTGAAATTAAATGTTTTCATATTCTAACCTGTCAAGTGGTTCATCAAAATATCTGTGTTTGTTTTGAATGAGAATCTGGATTGGTGCAATTTCATATGTTTAAAAATTGTTTGATAGAGAAATTTACTCTGTGGTTGAGTGTATGCAGAAAAGTCAGACGTTGATCCTGAAGATGTTGCTGAAGAACAAAGGAATGCCAGCAAATCGAGAGGGGGAGTCTGAAGATTGAGAAAGAGAAGCCCGAAGACTGATCAAAACTGAAGATCTGTTGACAGCATTTGTGTGACTCGATAATCGACTCCATCAACATCTGAGGGGGAGTTTGTTGGTGCACTTCATCTGCTGATTACGTCTTGTATCGAGTCAGAATCTTAGAACATTAGATCTGGGCACGTTATACGAGAAATTATGTAAATTGTATAGTTTTAGTTGTTGGGCCGCTTATAAGACCATTTGGAGTTTGGGTCGCTCGAGCAGACAAGCTGGTCCGCTCGAAGGACAAACAACATGAACCGCTCGAACAGCAATGTCCTGGACCGCTTATTGGAGATCATGTTGGGCCGCTCGTATGGCTTATAGGTTGGATCGCTTATATGAACCGCTTATTGGGCATGTCCAATAAGCGGTCCAAGAGGTCTATAAATACCTCTGGAGCGATTTCAGTTGTAACTTTTGTCCGAATCTCGTACCGAAGTGCTGCCGGATCGAGAACGTGCTGTAATTGTTATCATATCAATAGAAAAACAGTTAAAAGCAATATCTAGTCTATTTCTACCTTGTTTTCTTGTTTTCCGCACCTGAATTCAAGGAGAAAACCTCTGATTGACTCGTTCGGGTCTCCAAACGATCCTACAATACCATACAAACACTTATATATAGGAAGTACCAGCGGCGTATCCACCATGCTTGTATCATATTACACACGCCTCGTTACTTAATCACTTACTCAAACCAAACCATCAAGATGAAATGTTTAACAACGGTAGAAATGTTTATGTATAGTCAAATGTCTATTGTCAAATGTAAATCATGTCAACGGATACGACTGGTTTACACGGTTCAATGGTTACAGACGGTTCATGAAATCAAAGGGGTAAGACGGTTCACATAGTCAAATGGTTACAACGGTTCAAAATGTAGTGTAATGTGTTCATATGCTGGATGAGCATATGCAACAGAAATGCAATGTGAAACAATGTACTACGTATGTACACAATGGGCGTACGTAGCATGAAATGTATTGTAGAGTACAACGGTTCAAAATGTAGTATACTGTGTTCATATGCTGGATGAGCATATGCAACAGATATGCAATGTGAAACAATGTACTACGTATGCACACAATGGGCGTACGTAGCATGAAATGTATTGTAGAGTACAACGGTTCAAAATGTAGAATAATGTGTTCATATGCTGGATGAGCATATGCAACAGATATGCAATGTGAAAGAATGTACTACGTATGCACACAATGGGCGTACGTAGCATGAAATGTGATGTAAAGCAATGTACTAAGTACGCACACAATGGGCATACATAGCATAAACACAATGAAATCTTGTACTATATATGTACTATCGAACATAGTAGTATATGATGTGAAAACCGGAAAGCATGAAAGTAGCAAGTAGGCACATGTGTTTCACCCCAAAACAGTTTGGAAAACAGTAAAAGAGGGGTTCAATGTACTCACCTGAGATTGCTTTGAGTTCTTGTATAATAACCAAACAAATGCTAGATCACGGAATATCAAACGGCACCTAATAGGTAGCTATGTTAATATACCGGACCAAATCGGAAGGATCGGATAGTACGCGGGTTCGTAAACCAAACGAGTATGGAGACTCGTGTAATATGGTTTAACAAAGCCTACATACTAAAATGAAACCTAACCTAAGTGCTTGCGACCCATTACGACCCGTTTAGGTAGCTTATGCTACCTTACGCGTCGTTCGCGTAGAACGCGTCTGGAACGCCTAACATCGCGGCCACAAGGTATAACCTCGGAAGGTTATAGCTATGGTCACCTAATGTGTTAGGTCGGATCCTAATGATCGACCAAATGGGTCGGGTTCGAAAGTATAAGCGATGGTTTAGATCGCTTACCTTACGACCCTATATAAGCACTAAACTAAAAGTGATGAGCTAAGCATGTTAGAACATGCTTAACTAAGTTTAGAAAACAGGTTTGGCATCAAAACAAACGGATTTGATGCTCACGAGTAGTTTGGTTACAAAATACGCAAGAATGCGCATTTTGGCCAAAACTACGACTCGTCACTGAGCCTAGATAACGTGGTAATCAGTAGGTATGGTCACTACGGACCATAACCATCGTGATCACGCTCACGTTATGAAGTTCCATGAACTTCGCATCGACCATAAGCTGGTCAATGCAGAAAGTCAACAAAACGTTGACTTTCGGACTCGAAAAGCGAATAAAAGAGCGAAAGAAGACTTACAGAGGGTCCCCGAGTGCTAATCTAGATCAAATAGCTCAGGTATGAAACAATGGTTCCAACTTAGAGCCTTAAGATCAGATTGTGTGGGTTTTTGGAACAAAGGGGGGGTGTATTTATAGGAAAAGTGGAACCGTTAGGATCGTTTATCGAATATCGTGCCGCGATCTCGAGCGTACACTTGTCAAAATATTGTGGTAAGTCATATATTGGCTCTTGGCTCCTGATTGGGTGAAAGGGCATTGCCCCTTGATCGAACGAAAGGCCAAACTGCATTAAATGCAATATATTTTCTGTCTGACAGTCTCACGCGCCCCGCCTCAACATTCAGGCAAAACTCACGCGGGCCGCCTGAGGCTTCTGATCTGCACCACTTGCAGAATTTACACTTTTGGTCCCTGTTGCGTATTTAAGCCATTTTCAGCCCTTCTAAGGCCTGTAAAGCCAACTTTAAGGCCCTAAAATGATGCCTAAACATTGTGGACATGAAACATGCTCAAAAATGTGTCGAATGTTGGTTCGTTTGGCCGTACGATCGCGATGTTCGGTTAATTACGACGGAATGCGCATAAGCGCGAAAGATGATCCAAATGACGCGACGAATGGATTTTTCTAAAGCCAAACACTAAGGCATAATATTAGGATGCTTACATAAATTTTTGGATGTCCGGATGTATTCAGAACGTAAGTTATGCGCGAAAGTGCAAACTTGTGCACTTTTTGACACTTTTAGTCCCTGAATGATCCAAAAGTTTGTTTTAGCATACCAAACCCCTCAAAGCCTATTTCTAAGATATGTAAAGGATATTTATGGTATGTTTAACTTAGGGACATGTTCCGGAATGTTCGTTACAGTTCAAATTGGCATACTTTCGCAGTTTGTCAAGTTTAGTCCCTGTAAGCGAATTAACTTGTTTTTGCTATACCAAAGCCTTCAAAACTTATTTCTAAGTTATGTAAAGGTTATTTAAGGTATGTTGAGTATATGTTGATGTTCCGGAGTATTTGTCGCATTAAACTGAGTACGTTTACGCACCAGTTTGCGTATAATGATCCAGAAAGCGATGTAGAGTTTGAAATTGAACAAAAATTGATATGTGCAAAAGTTACACATATTTATACAAGATCCCAAGTATGAAATACAATATTTCATCGACTTGGTATTTGTTTGATGGTCGCGGTGACACAGGTGTCACAGTAGTACTGACGAGAGTTCAGTACTCAGACAGACATCATGTTAGGACACAGATTGAGTCCCAGGACCAAGATTTACACTAGAATTCTATGTAGGAAAGTAAGGGTTATGAAACTGCCTTCTGAGTGACGATTAAGCACTAAAAAGTACCCGAAACACACTCTAAATGCAGAATTCTGCAAAATTTAGCAAAAATCAGCATTTGAAGATCAAAATACAATGCAGAAATAAGGTTTAAGTGTCCAGAATAACTTTGTAAAGTGTCGGGAATGAAAATGTCCTAAAAGGTATCTCATAACACACTAAACTGCGCAATTTAGCACCTTAACGAACTAGTAACCAAATGAATAACTGGACACTACCTGAAACACCAAAATTGAACTAGAAGCATTGTTTTAATGTTACAAGACTAGTTATTAACACTAAACACCGTATTACATCTCAAAATACCTAAACACATTAAACCCCTAACTAAGACACTTAAATCTTAGCTAACATGTAACTAGTAGTTGAAACTAAACCAAGACCCCCCCCCCCATGGGACGGTCAACAAGTGGCCCCTAGTACTCCCCTATCTTCTTGATTATTTTATTTGTAATGTTGCTTAGATATTGAACATGATATCCAATGTATAACAAGATGTTGGAAGGAAACTTGATAAGAACCCTTAGACCATTTTCACTTATCATTCTCACAAAATTCAATCATCAAAACTCCTCTCCCTTCCTCCATAACTCGCGGCCCAAACTATCACACCTAACTTTTGCGGAAGCGTGATTATTGGTGTGACTTTATTAATACCATAACATTCAATCATAACAACGCTATATGATAAAAACCATAAGATGTTCATCCATTAATTAAGTTTAGAAAATACCACAACATACTTGTCTGAAACATAGACACCAAATATAAGTTACAAACCACAACATGTTTAAATGAGTTCATGAAGACTCAACAAAAGACCTTAAATGAAACCGGGTTTAGAAACATGTATCCCATCCAGGAATAGGATACACCTCCTAAACCCTACGACCTCGGATGACATCTTTTATTTGTGACGCAGCTTGAACATGCAAACACTTGCCAGATCCACTTAGTTCCCTGAAATACATGTAATTTGAAAACATCAACAAAAGTTGAGCGAGTTCATGTGTTTGTGTATGAATAAACCTTTAAAGTATGTCTGTAAGTATGTATGTCCCTGGTATATAGCAATAAGGAAAAACAGATCACCAATGGTTTGCAAGGCTAATGGTATGTGTGAAATGGTGCAGGAAAACTCAAACCTAGCGGAATTTTGCCACGACATTTGTATGTGGACATAGTCACCACATGGGACACCCTGGTCCTCATGGGTGTGGGCTCGCTACACCCAAATAGATCTATCACTCATGTCCCTCGGTCCTACGACGAGGATTAGTGGCCTTAAGTGTTATACCCACCTTTCACATGATCAAGCAGTAACCCTCCTTATCTAATCATACCATGTGTAAAACGTTTGTAAACAATTGTAACATGTATTTCACCCCCGAAGTTATAAAACTGAAAACTGTTAAAAGAAAAGGGGGACATGAACTCACAGTTTTGCGTCTTTAGCGCTCGTAACTCAAGTCTCCTCAGCAAACACTACTCCCTACAATGTACTAGGGTCTATTAGACGAACGGGCCGTGCCTTGCCTTAGTATTTACATTTTTGAGTTACGTTTCATTTATGTCTCTAATGTTATTCCAAGTTATAATTTCTTGTTAAAAGAATAACTATTTTAACTTTAAATTATATTTAATTTTGGAATAATTGTTTAAACAATATTTTGTAACCATACTTCTCAAGTATTTATTTCCGTATTTCCTTCCCAAGGATGGGGGTATCTTATACATGTATATTCGCATTCTTGTATTTGTAGCTCCAAAATAATATATTTTCAAGTCTCACTTTAGAAAATATATTTAACTTATTTTGTCCAAAAGAATAAATAATGTATTTCAAGAAAATATATATTTTTACCAAAAATCATATATCTTCTAAATATACTAAGAAAATATATTTTTACTTCCAAAAACAATATATTTTCTTCTTGTCGAAAATATGATATACTTTGTAATATTTACCAAAAATCATATTTTCATTTCTTGCATCCAAAATATCATTTACCAAAAATATATTTATAACGGTATTTTCTGGAATATTTTGTAAGTTACGTTCTCGCGTTCGGTTTCACAATATTAAGTGTGTAAATTATATATATATTTATTTCTTGTGATTTTTGGTATTATTTTGGATTGTAAATTCTTGGTATTTTGTTAAGTTATATTACTTTAAATCCTAAAATAATATAACTACTACACAAAGTATACAAATAATCACATACAATGTGTAAATATATATTCTAAATACATATTTATCCATTTTTATTTATAAAAACCAACCTCCAATATTCGTATTTTTGTAATAAAAATTATGGCAAAGTTTATATTGAAAAACTTAGTTAAAACACACTTGTAAATATTTGTTTAGAAAATATTTTTCTAAACGTTTATATTTTTAGAAAATTTTGCCATAGTTTCCCCTAAAAATGGAGGTGTCCATGCTATCAAAGCATATCATTTGATTTTCAAAATCATCACAAACAATCAATAATCAACCCTAAACAAGTTACACCTACCAAGTGCCAAAACTATGCTATCTACATAATGATCATGAACTTGAGTTTTCATAAAAACTTGTAGTAACTTGGTAGTGTGTTTAGTAGACTTAGTTACCCTTTAAAGTGTGTTTATTTCTTTAAAAATCTCATTCTTGAGAGATTTGAGTGTTTAGAACTTGTTTTCCAAAAATCATTCTTTTGAAATTTTCTTGTAAACAAAGTGTTCTTATACTTGTTTTACCACTAGAAACAGGATTAGTTTCTTTTAAAACAATGTTCTTGTAAATCTTTGTGATTTAGCTTGGTTTCTTTGGAAAACTATTTTAGAAATCATCCACTCACAAGACTTGTATTTTGTTTAAATCATCACTACATGAAAATAACTTTTATTATTCAAGTTCATGTAAACATAAGGCATGATGATCTTGGTCTTTCACAAGATCATCACATTAACTTACTAGATCATGTGTTTAATCACAATCTAGTAGGTTCCATATGATGTCTAACATCATTAACACTAATAATCAATCAACAAGAAGCAAATAAACACAAATCAACAAGTATTCATATGTTTATAAGCTTATGTTAGAGATTCATGAATATGTTTTTTAATGTTCATCAAGTTTATCAATGTACGTCATCTTTTAGCCAACAACATATGAAGTAACAAAGGGTTATGAGGTCCTTACTACTAGCACAAGGCTAGGGAAGAACACTTGATGTTGTAGATGACAAAAGTGGAGGATAATAGCAAATGATGAAGGTCCTTCAAGATCCAAGACCACCAAACTTCTTTGTATGGCTCCTTACACCTTGAGTACAACTTGGAAAGAATGGATGATGGATGAAAGGTGGTGGTGGTGTTGGTGTGGTTCTCGGCCGAGAGAAGAGGGATGAGAGGGAGAGGGTTGTGTTGGGTGTGGTGTGAGAATGATGAGTTACGGACCTTCTTATAACCAAGTTTAGCTATTATCCAATGGTTTAAGTGTTCCCTAAGTACATGTCCGTAACTTCTACTAAATCAAATGAGATCCAATCATATCTAGCAAGATTATGGTGGGGTCACATATGTGACCGTCCACTTACATGGGGGGGGGGGTCTTGGTTGGGTTTAAATGATAAGTTAGATGATTAGGTAGGATCTTAAGTGTATTAGTTATTGTTTAAGTGTATGTTGTGTTATATAGTGTGTTAGGGTGTTCGGGGATCATAACAAGCTCAGAAACATTAAAACAATGCTTCTAGTATAATTTTGGTGTTTCGGGTAGTGTCCGGTTGTTCGGTTAGATACCGGTTCATTAAAGTGTCAAACTATTCCGTTTAGTGATCATTAAGTACCCTTTTGTGACACTTTTAATTCCCGACACTTAGGAAAGCATTCAGGACCATTTTGCCATATTTTTGCATGTTACAAACTTGTTAAATTGCTGAATTTTGCTGAAAAATGCCGAATTCAGCACTTTGAGTGGGGTTTAGGCACTTTCCGGCACTTAAACTATCACCTAGTGAAGCAGTTTTGTGATCCTCACTTTCCTACACACCATACTAGTGTAGTACCTTATCCCTGGCCCATACTAGGTCTCAAAACACTGTTTGTCTATGTACTGAACATCGTCAACATTTTTCTGAGTTATCCGCTAACTGTGCTAGCTGTGCTTTGTGCATCGTTTATGTCACTAATGTTTATATGTAAAAATGATGTGACAGTATGAAATGTGATGCACATGTAAGTGTGATACAGTAATCAGAAGACAATCATTTGTAATTCAGCACAGTCATTAAGCACTAATCATGGTTAATTAATTTGTATGGATACCTGGATTTTTGACGGTTGTCACATTCTCCCCCTGTTAAGAAAATTTCGTCCCGAAATTTTAGTTCTGCTACTAGCTGCAGGGGCCTTGGGGAACAAATGTGGGTATTTCGCTTTCATGCGATTCTCACACTCCCAAGTAAATTCTGGGCCGTGGCGCGCATTCCAACGAACCTTGACGAGTTTAACACAACTCCTTCGCGTCTTGTTAACCTTCCAATATGTAACCTTGTAGGATCGGTTCGCGACCCGAACGAGTCAATCAGAAGAGCTCTTGTCTGTTTCAGAGGCGGAAACCAAGAAACAGACTTCGAAAACAGCTTGTTTCACTATTAAACGTCTTGTTTTATTAATATCATAGCTTTACAGATCAAATGACGCGTCGGCAGCAGTTCGGTACCGGAAACAAGGAAGTTACAACTGATTTCGCTTAAGAGGTATATATAGGATGGGTGATTTCGCTTGAAGGTGGCAATTTGCCTTTCAAGCGGAATTACTCACTCAAGCGGAATCAGATCAATTACACCCTAAAACCTCCTATTTTCTCGTACAACGCGCCCTGATCTAACAAATCTAATACTAGACTCGATACAAGACGAAGTCGACAGACGTATGCACCAACAGACTCCCCCTCGGATGTTAACGAGTCTTAAGTGTCGAGTCTTCAACATCTTCAGTCTTTATCAGTCTATGGGCTTCCAGCAACTCTATCTGGCTCTTATCACACTCTAATTCTCTTGATCAGATCTCTTGATTCCTTAAGATCATCAGCACCAGCAATCTCAGGATCAGAACCTGGCTATTTGTTATTCAGACTCCCCCTCAACTTGTGCTGGGATCGTAGTCTGGCTATTTTCAGGTTCAAGCATCGCCACCAGGCTCTCCTGCAAATCCTCTACCCAAAACATAAATTTTCATAAAAAAATAAGATACAACAAATATAGAAACCCTGCTAACCACTTATAGACACAATCTGAACAAAAAGATTTATCATGTAAGTCAATGATGAACCACTTGTATGTATATCATTTTCATTGCAAACATCTTTAAACAAACTTTCCAAACCTGTTCGTCATGTTCATCACTCGGAATTTTGAAAATCAGCTCTTCAATATCAGTTGTCGAAAATCTTTTTGGATTTTTTTTCAAAATTTATGCTAAAACACAATGAAAATCTTTTTGGATTTTTGAATGAAATGAAATGAAATGCAGTAAAGAAATATATACAGACAATATTTTTGTGAGTTCGTGTAAGAGGATCATATCAGTTTT
This sequence comes from Helianthus annuus, assembly GCF_002127325.2. NCBI lineage: Eukaryota > Viridiplantae > Streptophyta > Magnoliopsida > Asterales > Asteraceae > Helianthus > Helianthus annuus. The sequence continues at coordinate 93,205,708 of NC_035443.2, forward strand.
TGAGACAAATCACCAACACCGTTAAGCTTTATACATTTTAATTTCTAAACGATTCACTTAGATTGTCAGTATACTGATCCACTTAAATTTTCACACAAAGTTTAACTGTTTCGAGATACGAGATTAATGTTTTAAGCACTTAAACTTATTCGCGTGTCCCACCACTTGATTATACTCCTGTATTCAGATCCCAATATTCAGTCTTATAGGTGAGTATACCTAGATGATATCTGTAGGGGGTTGATTGCGAGACCGTGAGAGCTCAGGTCAGAACTTCCGTTCAGCAGAGATATGACGACTTGACTTTTGGTGGGTCCCCTTTAGAGGATCTTTTATTACAACAGCACATGATTAGAATTTTTCAAAGTTTCATCATTTTTTATGCTGAGGGTGGGCTATATTTCAAGCAAGCATAAAGTATTCTCCGGGGACTAGGCCATTGCTTCCGCAAAATCAGAAGTCCCGGGATAATACCTCAGATATCACTAAGCATAAAGACCTAGTATCTCAGAAAGAGGGGTCCTTCAAACAAGATTTCGGGGGTTACCCATATATCCAAGAGATGTTACCCACGAATTAAGCAAGTTTGAATTTTAGGTTTATATCTCGACACAATCTACTAAATGTGCAAAAACCTACTGGCACATCATCAGTGAGACCGTTTATCACATTTTTGACTTTCCAATTCTTTAGTGTGCTGCGATAGTCCACTGATGTACTATTATTTCCTCTTCTTTGACACAAAAACTTATTTTTCATTTTATCATGTTTTTGTCTTTTTCAAATTTTCTAATGTTTTTGGATTTTATGAAAATTTCTGAAAAATTTTACTCCCCCTAAAATTCAAACACATTAAAGAAAATTGAAAACAAACTGTACAAGTAAAGTGACAACTGATATTGAATCACCTCAAATCGCCATTCACTTGGCATAAACAATCAGAACTCCCCCTTTCAACAAACTATTTTCCCATTGATTTCAAAACACTTAAGTTTGTTTTAATCAAATGGTTTTTCCGGAAAATAAGTTTTGTTGATTTTATCACTTGTAAAATTTGGGGTTCATCATATTGTCTCAATCATTTGTAGTAAAAACAAATACAACTTAATGTCCTTGATTTACCACTTGTAAGTGAAAACCTTCTTCAACCACTTTCAGGTTCACTTTTCAACCATACCATTTGTACATCAAAGTATAACAATATAAAGATATAACTTGTAGATTTACCAACCAAACAAATCAAGAATGATGCCGATTCATGCTCCACGATTACCCACCTGGGAGCTCCGGTAAGTAAGGTTTTTAATCAAACATTATGTCCACCCAAGCCTCACCAGCCTTGGGTGATTTTGGTACACATCTTTCCTACCAACATTTTGATTTGTAAAACTCTTTGGCACCTTTTACCTTCCTATCAACCATCTTCCCAAAAATATGTTTGACTTTCCCGTTGAAAGCCTTCTCAACATCAAATTCTCCTTTATCAGCGAAGAATTGATTTGAGATCTCAATCTTTCCCACTTTCGACTTCAGATTTTCCTTTGACAATGGAGGAAAATTTTCGTCGTTCATCACAGGAACGGAATTCTCAATCTTTTTCTCAACAAATAACTCCTCTGATTTTATGGAATCAGATTCATTGTCAGAACTGCTTTCAGCTTTTACAACCCACTTTTGCTTGTTCAAATTACCTCTTCTTTTGTAAAAACGTTTTGAACTTTCACCTTTTTCAGAACTAGAATTTTCAAACATTTTATCCTTTTTCAAAAATAGTTCTGTCTTATCAACAAATTTCTTCTCGAATTAAAGTTTAGTTGAAACTCCCTGTTCTTGGTAGTTGGACTTGGGACAATTCCAAGCAATATGCCTAACTTCTTGGCATTTGAAGCAGATTCTTCTGTCAGCTCTTGGAGCAAACTTTCTCACATTCTTCTTTATCTCAGCAAGAAACTCTTTGTTTGATTGTTTCCAGAAAGGTTTCTTCTGTTCATCCTCTGAATTTCCACCTGCAACAAATTTTGTATTTGGTTTATAAGTTTTCTGATTTTTATAATTTTCTGGTGAAATGAAACCAAGACCTTTCTTTTTGAAGTTACCATTATGGTTTGGTTTCTTTTGAAAACCATAACCACAACCGTTACCCATTTTCCTGTTTACTCTTTGTTGAATTCTTGAAGAAGTGTATTTGTTAGGTTTTCCCTCAAGATTTAAGTCTTTTATTTTAGAAATGTTAATTTCTGTTAATTTGAAAACCTGTTTAATCATTTCTGTTTTAACACTTCTTATTGGAAATTCAATATCGGAATATAATTTGTCTGAATCATTCAAAATATAAGCCACTTTGATTGATTCATCATTAAAATTAGATTTTGATAGTAAAAATTCCTTATTGTAAATCCTCTTGACCGGCGAACTCGGACTCTTCTCAGACGAACTCGAACTATCTGACTTAGACTCCGACTTTGACCCTTCATCCATATCCAACACCTGATCGACAACTTTCTTTACTAACTCAGACTCATGATCAGTGTCAGACGCTGCGAATGTGACATCAATGTTGTCTGGTAATTCATCAGTGATTTCAGACTTTAACTTGATGTTGAGAGCCTTATTTAAACGTTCCTCATTAGGCTTTCTAGGAGAATAACTTTCAAAGATTGGGGGCGGATATATGTTGTAGGACCGGTTTTTCGACGTTCGATTGCGTATCGGACGTTTCACGTGCGGAATTCGTGAACGTACGTGACCGAACACACACTATCGTACTAGTAACGAGAATCTATTGAAAGATGTGATAATTTCGGTACAAGATTCATGTTTACAACACTTTCTCTCTAGACTTTCTCTCTCTAGAAGTCTTCTCCTTCAATCTCCACTAAAAATCTAACTAACTCATGACATAAACTCCTATTTATAGGTCAAGGCATTTTAATGAGATTTCTCATTAATTACAAGTTTGCCACCTTGCCTTTTAACTAGATATGACATTTATAAAGACTTGATTTCTTCGTTATCTCGCTACGGCTCGGATTGACGAAGGCGATAGACATTCGTGCACTAACAATCTCCCCCTTGGATATTGCCGTAGTCAATCTCGTAGTGAAACTCGTAGCGACTTGACTTTCTCTCTCTCTAAAACTCGAACGAAGATGTAGTCGACAGACAACTGCACTAACAAACTCCCCCTTGAATGTTGACGGAATCTTTAGTGAGAGTCTTCAACTACTCTAGCTCGAACAGAATCCCGGTGGATCTGTCTTCAGCTTCCGTTGCTCTCTTTCTTCAGACTCTTCAGGCTCCCCCTTTCGTCAAGCTTCCGTGCTTTTGGGATCGACGCCTGGCTTTCCGTATCAACAGATTTAGAAACCTTCACATCTCAACCTCTCTATTACAAACCAATAAAGTTGTGATTCAACTTAATGAATCAACTAAACATTTGAGAATTATTTTCATTTAAAAATGATCAAAAATTTGAAACATTCCAAAATCTGATTCAAATTAATGAATCATCTTAAACATTTCAAACCAATTAACCAAACCGTCTGTTCATCATGTTTAGCCTTTGAGATTTTGAATATCAGCTCTCCAACATCAGTTGTCGAAAATCTTTTTAGATTTATCAAAATAAGAAACATGAATGCAAAGACAGAAATTAAATGCAGAAATGAAATATGTACAAACATATTTTTGTGAGTTTGTGTAAGAGGATCATATCAGTTTTTGAGACACATCACACGCACCATTAAGCTTTTAGACATTTTAAGTTCTAAACGATTCACGTTGATTGACGATATAGTTATCCTCCTAAATTTTCATACAACTTTCAATCTATTCAGGATACTATTTAAGTGTTTTATGAACTTAGTTCGATTCATGTGTCCCACCTCTTGAATATACTCCCGTATCCAGAATCCCAATATTAAGTCTTACAGGCAAGAATACTACAATGATATCTGTACATAAATTAGGGGTTAAATGCGAGAACTGAGGGATCTCAGGTCAGAACTTCCGTTCAGCAGAGAGATATCAGCTTCGACTTAGCAGTGTGTCCCCTTTAGAGGATCTTTTCAGCTACAACAGATGATTATCAATTTTATTGTCTAATCAGCTGAGGGCTTTATGCTATGTTTCAAGCATTTTGCGGAAAGTATTAGCCAAGGACTAGGTCAGAACTACCGTTCAGCAGAAGTCCCGGAATAATACCCCAGACATCATAGAGTATAAACACCTAGTATATCAGAATACGAGACCTTTCAAACGAGATTTTAGGGGTTACCTATATATCCAAGTAGTGTTCCCCACGAATTTCACAAGTTTGAAATTTTAGGCTTATATCCCGAATAAATCTACTAAATGTACAAAAACCTATCGTCACATCATCAGTGAGACCGTTTATTACATTTGACATTACATTTCTTTAGTGTGCTGTGATAGTCCACTGATTTACAATCATTTCCTCTTTTTCACAACAAAACTCATTTTTAAATTTTTAATGTTTTTTGACATTTTCAAATTTTCTAATTTTTTTTTTAAATTTTCTAATTTTTTTTAAAACTTTTTCTCCCCCTAAAATCAAAATATGTTTCAATTTTGATTTTCTGGAAAAATTTGAAACAAACTGTACAAAGTTGACAACTTGATGAGAATCACTTCAATTCTCTATCCACATGGCGTAAACAATCAGAACTCCCCCTCATAACAAACTATTTTCCCATTATGATTTCAAAACACTTAAGTTTGTTTTAATCAAAATGGTTTTTCCGGAAAATTAGTTTTGTGTGACATTTCATAAACTCGGGGTTTCATCATTTTGTTTTTCAAAATACCACTTGTAGGAAAGATGAATCAAGTACAACTTAATGTCCCTGATTTATCATTTGAAAGACGAAAAATCACCAGAGTGAAATTTCTCAAGAAATGTGCCGATTCATGTTCCACGCTTACCAACCTGGGAACTCCGGCAAGTCAGGTTTTTCATTTGAAAAGTTTCACCCAAGCCTGACTGTCCTTGGGTGATTTTGAATTCTTGTTTAGCAATGGTGGAAAGTTTGTATCATCCATTGTTAAACCTGAATTCTCAGTTTTTACCTCAATAACTGGCTCTGATACCACTTGTAGGACCGGTTTTGACGCCGTACGATTGCGTAACGTACGTTTCACGTGCGGAATCCATGAACGTGCGTGACCGAACACACAATAACGTACTACTAACGAGAATCTATTGAAAGATGTGACAATTCCGGCAGAAGATTCACGTTTACAACACTTTCTCTCTCTAGACTTTCTCTCTCTAGAAGTCTTCCTCCAAATCTTCTATTTCACCAAAATCTAATCTAACTAATGACATAATCCCCTATTTATAGGTCAAGGCATTTTAATGAAAGTTCTCATTAATTACAAGTTTGCCACCTTGCCTTTTAACTAGATATGACAATTATAAAGACTTGATTTCTTCGTTATCTCGCTATAGCTCGGATTGACGAAGGCGATAGACATTCGTGCACTAACAATCTCCCCCTTGGATATTGCCGTAGTCAATCCGTAGTGAAACTCGTAGTGATTTGACTTTCTCTCTCTCTAAAACTCGATCGAAAATGTAGTCGACAGACAACTGCACTAACAAACTCCCCCTTGGATGTTGACGGAATCTTTAGTGAGAGTCTTCAACTAATCTAGCTCGAACAGTCTTCAGCTTCCGTTGCTCCCCCTCTCGGTAATCTCTTTCTTCAGGCTCCCCCTTTCGTCAAGCTTCCGTGCTTTTGGGATCGACGCCTGGCTTTCCGAATCAACAAAATCAGAAACCTGCATATCTCAACCTCTCTATTACAAATCAATAAAGTTGTGATTCAACTTAATGAATCAACTAAACATTTGAGGATTATTTACATTTAAAAATGATTAAACATTCGAAACATTCCAAATTCTGATTCAAGTTAATGAATCATTTTAAACATTTCAAACCAATTAACCAAACCTGTCTGTTCATCTTGTTTAACCTTTGAGATTTTGAATGTTAGCTCTCCAACATCAGTCGTCGAAAATCTTTTTGAGTTTTTTCAAAATAAGAAACATGAACACAAAGACAGAAATTAAATGCAGAAATAAAATATGTACAAACATATTTTTGTGAGTTTGTGTAAGAGGATCATATCAGTTTTTGAGACACATCACTAGCACCGTTAAGCTTTTAGACATTTTAAGTTCTAAACGATTCACGTTGATTGACGATATTGTTGTCCACTTAAGCTCAATCTAAAAACTTTCGAAATGCTTACCGATACGTTTAAGATATATTAATTTTGCACTAAAATTCTTATGGACCCCACGATCTCAGCATATCCCCTCATCATGCAATACACTAACTCAAGTAATGCCTTTAAACTTTCATCAACTGTGATATGTGCGAAAATAAAGCAGAATGTTTAAACATTAACAATCAGGTCGATACTTCCGTATACGCAGAGAAAGTCCAATGTTTAAACAAAATAAGAAAATAAAACAAGTTGAAGTTGTTTAGGCTTTAACCACCAGGTCGATACTCCCGTATATGCAGAGGAGGTCCAAAGCTTAAACGAAACACCAAAGAAAATAAAGCAGAATGTTTAGGCAACAACATCCAGGTCGATACTCCCGTATACGCAGAGGATGTCCGATGCTTAAACAAAATAAAGAAATCAAACAAGTTTAAATCTTTGCAAAATGAAATACACAATCACAGCGATTTTTTTTAGCAAAGTAGTAAAAGTTCACAAACTTAACCAGTTTTATGCTTTTTGGCATTCAGCGATTACTGAGTAGGCACACAGTCAAGAAGGACAAAACTAAGTACTATGCTTTCAACCATGTTTCCCACTAGAACTAGGCTTTTTCATTTAAGTTTGTATCGTTATCGCAAATCTACTAGTCTAGCTGAGCCTATCGTCACATCTTTAGTGAAACCGTTTATCACATTTGACATTACATTTCTTTAGCATGCTGTGATAGTCCACTGATTTACTATCATTTCCTCTTTTTCGCAACAAAACTCATTTTTGACTTTTTCAATATTTTTGACATTTTCAAATTTTCTAATTTTTTTAAAATTTTTCTCCCCCTAAAATCAAAATATGTTTCAATTTTGATTTTCTGGGAAAATCTGAAAACAAACTATACAGATAAAGTGACAACATGATATCGAATCGCTTCAATTCACCATCCACTTGGCGTAAACAATCAGAACTCCCCCTCACAACAAACTATTTTCCCATTATGATTTCAAAACACTTAAGTTTGTTTTAATCAAAATGGTTTTTCCGGAAAATTAGTTTTGTGTGTTATTTCATAAACATGGGGTTTCATCACCTTGTTCTTCAAATTACCACTTATAGGAAGGATGAATCAAGTACAACTTAATGTCCCTGATTTATCTTTTGAAAGACGAAAAATCACCAGAGTGAAATTTCTCAAGAAATGTGCCGATTCATGTTCCACGCTTACCAACCTGGGAACTCCGGCAAGTCAGGTTTTTCTATTTGAAAAGCTTCACCCAAGCCTGACTGTCCTTGGGTGATTTTGAATTCTTGTTCAACAATGGTGGAAAATTTGCATCATCCATTGTTAAACCTGAATTCTCAGATTTTACCTCAACAACTGGCTCTTCTAGTTTTGACGAACCAGAATCATTGCCTGAATGTGGCTTGTCTGACTTTAATGAGCCAGATTCATCGCCGACATGTGGCTCCTTTGTTTCCGAAGAAACAGATTCATTGCCATAAAATGTTACCTTCTTCTTGTCCTTTTTCGTCCTCAGATTTGTATCTGATGAATTCATCTTGCTTGACTTTGCAATTGAGGGAGTTGATTCATCAGCACTCTTATTCAATCTGTTCGGTGAACCCGAGGACAAAATTGTCACACCCCCAAAATCCACCTGCGGAGTATCACCGCTTGGGAGCGTGACTGACCAGGATCAAGCCACCAATCATATTGAACATGTAATTAATGTGAAAAAGTAATACCATTCAACCACCAATATGAAAGGTGTCTAAAATATAAGTATGTTATCACTGTTTAGCGGAAGCGTATAAATAAATATCCAACATAAATATGTATTAAAAGTCATAGGTGTTTAATAAGACAATTACGATCCAAGCCCACAACGACCAGCTCCTCCCTGTGCAAGCTCCATGTATCTAACGACCTGCAAGGCATGTAACAGAGGATCAACAACTAGTTGAGCGAGTTCACAGAAAGAAAATGCGTAATAGTAAGTTCGTTTGTAATGTGTGGCTCTACTGGGCCGTTAGTACGTTCCATTGATGGGGGCTTCCCATGTTGTATAACCACTAGACTATTCGTAACCATAAGTGTTCTTCACAATCCGAGAACAGTAGTAAGTATAAGTTCACGTAGGTCTTACGAGAGTATCCTTCACATCCGAGGATAGTAATAAGTATGAGTATCCTTCACAACCGAGGATAGTAATAAGTATAAGTATCCTTCACAACCGAGGATAGTAGTATGTATAAGTATCCTTCACAACCGAGGATGGTAATATATATAAGTATCCTTCACAACCGAGGATAGTAGTAAGTATATGGGTACGTAGATTGCACATATGTGTCCTGCACAACCGAGGACGATGGTATGGTAGTCTAGTAATAGTGTCAGTACGAATCTATTCAACCTTATTCCTTTAAACCCATTCCCAAGCCCTAGGAATCCCATGCCTTAGTATGGGTGTGAACTCACCTTGATTTGCTCGGTATGACCAGATACTTGCTATCGTTGACCAACCAAGCCCTAATATGGTTATCAAGGACGGTCAGTTTCATAACATGTAATGAAATTTGTGACACATAGCACACGAGTGACATACACATATGTACAAGTTGTAACAGTGGCCGTAGAATCCAACAACCCAAAACATACAATCATCACGTGATAGGGGTCAAGACTTCATACCGGTTAGTTTACCTGATCACATCGTATTACTCACAATTCATATCAGTGCACGAGGGTAGTTTAGGTGTGCAATTGGTGACACTATCACCTTATCATATCGTAATCTATAACATTATCATCAAGCATGCAATAATCATTTGGGTTAACAAAAACTTGTATCACAAATATGCTGGACCTACAATGCCATAACAGTCCATTCCGGTAATTTCCGTGGCATGCGACCCAGTTGGCTTCAGGCCCAAATCAACAGACGTAAGCAGTCCAAAACTAATAAACTAGTTAATTAAATCAAAATGATGGCCGACCCACTAGTTACAACCTCACATGAATCTGATGTCATAAATTGACATGATGAGGGAACCATCATATGACAATCAAGGTAATCAGATGATTCTAATAATCCTGCCGACAAACAACATTCACAATCCTATACTATTGGGCCGATTCATTTAGCGAATGGTTTTTATTTGGCCGCCCCTCTCTACCAAACAAATAAGTTCATGGATTGAAAATTAATTTCCTACACACACACATCGCATGCTTACTGACTTTGTTCATGAAGCATGTGCACCTCCAAATATATGCATACTAGCCGCCCATACTACCCAATCCAACACTAGCCAATAAATAAAAACAAATCATAACAACACAAGCACATTCGTTTGTCAGTTTATGTTTGCCACCATAGTCAATGATATTGCTCATTAATACTACCACAAATGGCCGACAAGTAACTATTGTTTCTATGTTTCTATTGGACCAAATCATTTAGTGGATTTGTAAATTATACAACATATACATATAACTAAACGTGGCTATTCACATATAATGAAGACAAAACTAGCCGCCCCAAGACATGATTGGACCGATTAAATCACTCAACCGGTTGCCTTAAATCTAATCTGATTTACATGTAGGACATTTATGAGTTGCACACACACACACACACACAATGAAACATCACATGAAAGGGCAGGGATTCGGTCCAATCAAAATCCATTCATACAATTCCTTCAAGTATGCGGTTGTTAGTATACATCATAAATCATACAAATCAAACGGTCATTCACACACATGCTTCTCATGCAATTAAATAACTGATCAAGTTATGCATATTCGAATTCAGAGCATCATGAACATCTAACTGGACAAAAGTTACCTTAAATGTGGAAAACACCAAGAATGAATCAAAACAGGGAATCAACTTCGAATGAAAGAAAGGCAGCCGTCGGGTTCAGCGAAAGATGAGAGAGAATGACGATGTGATTAGGGTTTGACAAATAATGATTCGCGTAGAAGGGTAGGGACGAATGCTTATCTAATCTCGGCTGGCCCAAAGCCCGCTTGGTTTCCTTTTGTTTCGTCGAGGTCCTTGGGCCGAAATCCATATATGACAAAACACTTGTTTTGTCGAAACAGGTTATGGTGAAATGCCTTGTTTCGTCGAACTCATTCAGGTCTAAATAGATTATATTTTTCAAATAATTTACATACTACACGTTATATCACATATTATATTTTTAAAGTGGTTTACATGCTACACGTTATATCACAACCATATAGATGCAATAATCACAAAATGTCTCGACATATATCAAACACGTGTACAAATAAAAGGCAACGAGTCGTATTAGCAACCAACTAAACAATTAATGTGCATTTAATGCGAAAACGGAATCTTGGGAACTCGAGTTGTCACATTATCCCCAACTTGAAAGAAATTTCGTCCCGAAATTTAGCATGCGGTTACTGAGGAAGCTAGGTAAGTTGTATCGTTTACTGGTTTTCCTGGGGTGTCACATCATCCCCCCGTTGATTTGGAATTTCGTCCCGAAATTCCGCAGTAGTAGCTTCAGCCTCAGCAGTAGTTGCATTAGTTCCGAATAACCGGGGGTACTTTTCTTTCATTTGGTCTTCGCGTTCCCAGGTGTACTCTGGGCCACGTCGGGAGTTCCAACGAACTCGAACAAGAGGGATTCTCTTGCTTTTGAGGACCTTAACATCCCGGTCCGTGATTTCTACAGGTTCCTCGACGAACTGCAACCCCTCGTCGATAGTGAGTTCCTTAAAAGGAACTATGAGGGTCTCATCTGACAGGCACTTCTTCAGATTCGACACGTGAAATACATTGTGAACTGCACCGAGTTCAGCTGGTAGGTTTAGCTTGTAGGCCACTTTGCCTATTTTCTCAATGATTTCGAACGGTCCGACATACCGCGGATTGAGTTTGCCCCGTTTTCCAAATCGAACTACACCCTTCCAGGGTGAGACTTTAAGCTAAACCTGGTCCCCGACCTAAAATTCCAATGGCTTCCTACACTTATCCGCGTAGCTTTTCTGACGGTCGCGAGCTGCCGCCATGCGTTGTCGTATTTGTGCAATCTTTTCCGTGGCGTCCACTACAATCTCTGGACCCGTGATCTGACTATCCCCCACCTCTGCCCAACAGAGAGGTGACCGGCATTTACGTCCGTACAATGCCTCGAATGGAGCGGCTTGTATGCTGGTGTGATAACTGTTATTATACGAAAACTCCACTAACGGGAGATGCTTTTCCCAGCCGTTGCCGAAATCGATAACACATGCCCGAAGCATGTCTTCAAGAGTTTGGATCGTTCGCTCAGACTGCCCATCCATCTGAGGATGATATGCTGTGCTCATGTCTAATCGTGAGCCAAAAGATTTGTGCATCGCTTGCCATAGCTCTGACGTGAATCGTGCATCCCGATCCGAAATGATGGAGGTGGGCACCCCGTGCCTCGAAACAACTTCTTTAAGATAGATGTCTGCGAGAGTGGAGAACTTATCCGTTTCCTTTATAGCCAGGAAGTGTGCAGACTTGGTGAGTCGATCCACGATCACCCATATACTATCATTCCCACGCTGAGATCTGGGTAGGCCTGTAACAAAATCCATGGAAATTTCTTCCCATTTCCATTGAGGTATCTTGGGTTGCTGAAGTAGGCCCGCTGGTTTCTGATACTCCACTTTGACTTTTGCACAAGTCAAACACTTGCCGACGTAAGTCGCGATGTGGGCTTTCATGCTAGGCCACCAATATGTTGTTTTGAGATCGTGGTACATTTTATCCGACCCTGGATGTACCGAGTAGCGAGACTTGTGAGCTTCATCCATCACAAGTTCTCGTAAACCGCCGTATAATGGTACCCAAATACGCCCTGATACATAGTAGGCGCCGTCTTCCTTTTGTTCTAATCGTTGCCTTGAGCCGCTTAGGGCTTCAGCCCTGACGTTTTCTGGTTTCAATGCTTCCATCTGCGCATCTCGTATCTGTGCAGGAAGACTAGACTGAATGGTGAGCTGCAAAGCTCGTACATGCTTAGGTAGAGTGTCTTTTCGACTGAGAGCGTCAGCCACAACATTGGCTTTGCATGGATGGTACTTGATGGCGCATTCATAATCATTAAGTAACTCGATCCATCGTCGTTGACGCATGTTCAATTCCTTCTGCTTGAAGATATGCTCGAGACTCCTGTAATCGGTGTAAATAGTGCACTTGGTACCGTACAGGTAGTGTCGCCATACCTTAAGTGCAAAAACAACAGCTCCCAGCTCTAAATCGTGCGTCGTGTAGTTCCGTTCGTGAACCTTGAGTTGACGAGAAGCGTAAGCAATAACCTTATCCCGCTGCATCAATACACAACCAAGTCCCTGTATCGACGCGTCACATAGACCACAAAATCATCTGTGCCCTCTAGCAATGAGAGAATAGGTGCGCTGCAAAGCCTATCCTTTAGGTACTGGAAAGCGGTTTCCTGGGAATCTCCCCAACGGTAGGTGACACCTTTCTGTGTCAGCATTGTAAGCGGCTGTGCGATCTTCGAGAAATCTTTGATGAATCGTCTGTAGTAACCTGCCAAACCCAAGAATTGGCGTATTTCCGTTGGTGTACGCGGTGCAGACCAATTCCTGATCGATTCTACCTTGGATGGATCGACATGAATCCCATCCCTGTTCACCACATGGCCTAGAAAGTGGACTTCACGAAGCCAGAAGTCGCATTTTGAAAACTTTGCGTACAGTTGTTCCTTTCGAAGAAGTTCCAAGGTAAGACGTAAATGCTGCTCATGCTCCTCTTGACTCTTTGAGTAGATCAGAATGTCGTCGATGAAGACGATGGCGAACTTGTTTAGGTAGGGTTTGCACACCCTGTTCATAAGATCCATAAAAACTGCAGGCGCGTTCGTAAGCCCAAATGGCATGATTAGGAACTCGTAATTACCATAGCGAGTTCTGAATGCTGTCTTGGAGACGTCCTCATCCCGGACTCTCAGCTGATGATAACCTGACCTTAGATCAATCTTGGAGTAGTAACTTTACCCTTGCAACTGGTCGAATAAGTCGTCAATGCGAGGAAGAGGATAGTGGTTCTTCACTGTCACCTTGTTGAGTTCCCGGTAGTCTATGCACATCCTGAAGGTACCGTCCTTCTTTTTCACAAATAACACTGGAGCTCCCCAAGGCGAAGAGCTTGGACGAATAAAGCCCTTTTCCAAGAGCTCTTGTAGCTGTTTTGACGGTTCTTCCAGTTCGGTTGGAGCTAAACGATACAGTGCTCGAGCTATGGGTGCTGCTCCTGAAGCGAGCTCGATTTAAAATTCGACCTGTCGATGAGGCGGTAGACCAGGTAAATCTTCAGGAAACACCTGAGGAAAGTCGCGTACAACTGGATGGTCTTCCAACTTCTTTTCTTTCGTTGATGCGTCAGTAACGAGAGCCAAAATTGCGGTGTGGCCCTTTCGCAAACATTTCTGAGCCTTCAAGAAAAGGTGATGCCAACCACAGCACCACTCTTGTCGCCTCGAACTTCGAGAGGTTCTTGACCAGAACGAGGAATGCGAACACTCTTTTCTTTGCATAGGATTTCTGCTTGCTGTAGCTGCTGGCGATTCCGATTTGCAGGCCGTGGGCTCCTGAATCCTTAGCTTCATGGCCCATCTTGAGACATCTCTGGCAACGTCCCTCGTTGCACTAACCACCGTGGTGTCTGTTGCATTAGTTACACATTGGGTGAATTCCCCGATATCCACCCTGCCCCTGACCACCAGAAGTTGGCCGACTCGGCTCTGGTGATCACTATTCTTGCGCTGCTGCTGTGCTTGAGACTGAACGGTAGCTGAACCCTTGTTGGAATACCCATCCCATTTCCGCTTGTTGTCACTAGGAGTAGCGGGAGTAGCAGAAGTGATAGCGGTAGTAATAGTGCTGATACAACTAGGCAGCCTATTCTGTTCCACTGCCTGATCCGTGAGGCGGTGAGCAAGACGCTGAATGTCTTGGTTATGGTCGAGGTTAGCCGATGCAGCATGGTTCTAAATCTCTGAGGCTAGACCCTTGAGGTACGATTCGATACGCTTGCTTGGAGGGTCCACCATGGTCGGACACAATATGGCCAGTACGTTCGACCGTTTCGTATGAGCTTCAATTTCTGACCCCGTCATTTTCAAATGGTAAAGCTCCACTTCCAACTTGTGGATGTCATCACGCGTGCAGTATTCCCTTTTAATGCGTTCTTTGAATTCGTTCCAGGGGGTGGCGTTAGCAGCTGCCAACCCTAGCATCCGTACTTGCGCGTTCCACCAGGTTAGCGCGATTTCTTCCAAAGTACCAGTGGCGTACTTGACCCTGCGAGCCTCAGGGCATTCACACATCTCGAATACTGACTCGAGCTTCCCAAACCAATGGAGTAGTCCCACTGCTCCTTCTGTGCCACTGAATGTGCTTGGACGACAGTCCATGAAGTTCTTGAATGTGCAGACAGGTTGCTATGCGTTCCGACCCGTTGCGCGAGAAAGATAGGTCAAGGTTAAGCGCGAGAGTTGGATCACGAGAGTAGGATCTAACATCCTAGGATAGGTCTGGAATAGCAGGTTATACCTCCTGCTTGTGCGGCTGCAAGCGCCGCAGCAGCTTGTTCGATAATAAGAGCCGTCAACTGGGCTTGATTCATGTTAACACGTCCAGACATGATCGAGTAGTAAACGTAGCGTAAATGAGAATGGTTCGCGAGTTGTGCGATGACAGAAGAGTGTAAGCACATAGGTATTCTCATGTAGTAGCAAGTAATGAGCAGTGTAATCTAAGCATACTACGAGCAAAGTTCTATGCAATTCCAGCATGTAGGCAATAAACATAAACCTTATTACCTAGTAAGTTGAGTCTTGCACGTGGAGCGAAGCGTCGTTGTGGATCGTTGAGAGCACTGTTCTGGTTATAGTCTGGTTTTAATAAAAACGTTTTCCCATATTAAAACAAGTTCTCTATAACCAATGGCTCTGATACCAATCTGTCACACCCCCAAAATCCACCTGCAGAGTATCACCGCTTGGGAGCGTGACTGACCAGGATCAAGCCACCAATCATATTGAACATTTAATTAATGTGAAAAAGTAATACCATTCAACCACCAATATGAAAGGTGTCTAAAATATAAGTATGTTATCACTGTTTAGCGGAAGCGTATAAATAAATATCCAACATAAATATGTATTAAAAGTCATAGGTGTTTAATAAGACAATCACGATCCAAGCCCACAACGACCAGCTCCTCCCTGTGCAAGCTCCATGTATCTAACGACCTGCAAGGCATGTAACAGAGGATCAACAACTAGTTGAGCGAGTTCACAGAAAGAAAATGCGTAATAGTAAGTTCGTTTGTAACGTGTGGCTCTACTGGGCCGTTAGTACGTTCCATTGATGGGGGCTTCCCATGTTGTATAACCACTAGACTATTCGTAACCATAAGTGTTCTTCACAATCCGAGAACAGTAGTAAGTATAAGTTCACGTAGGTCTTACGAGAGTATCCTTCACATCCGAGGATAGTAATAAGTATGAGTATCCTTCACAACCGAGGATAGTAATAAGTATAAGTATCCTTCACAACCGAGGATAGTAGTATGTATAAGTATCCTTCACAACCGAGGATGGTAATATATATAAGTATCCTTCATAACTGAGGATAGTAGTAAGTATATGGGTACGTAGATTGCACGTATGTGTCCTGCACAACCGAGGACGATGGTATGGTAGTCTAGTAATAGTGTCAGTACGAATCTATTCAACCTTATTCCTTTAAACCCATTCCCAAGCCTCGGGAATCCCATGCCTTAGTATGGGTGTGAACTCACCTTGATTTGCTCGGTATGACCAGATACTTGCTATCGTTGACCAACCAAGCCCTAATATGGTTATCAAGGACGGTCAGTTTCATAACACGTAATGAAATTTGTGACACATAGCACACGAGTGACATACACATATGTACAAGTTGTAACAGTGGCCGTAGAATCCAACAACCCAAAACATACAATCATCACGTGATAGGGGTCAAGACTTCATACCGGTTAGTTTACCTGATCACATCGTATTACTCACAATTCATATC
The DNA here is from genome assembly GCF_002127325.2 of Helianthus annuus. Taxonomy (NCBI): domain Eukaryota; kingdom Viridiplantae; phylum Streptophyta; class Magnoliopsida; order Asterales; family Asteraceae; genus Helianthus; species Helianthus annuus. The sequence continues at coordinate 93,222,058 of NC_035443.2, forward strand.
AGTGCACGAGGGTAGTTTAGGTGTGCAATTGGTGACACTATCACCTTATCATATCGTAATCTATAACATTATCATCAAGCATGCAATAATCATTTGGGTTAACAAAAACTTGTATCACAAATATGCTGGACCTACAATGCCATAACAGTCCATTCCGGTAATTTCCGTGGCATGCGACCCAGTTGGCTTCAGGCCCAAATCAACAGACGTAAGCAGTCCAAAACTAATAAACTAGTTAATTAAATCAAAATGATGGCCGACCCACTAGTTACAACCTCACATGAATCTGATGTCATAAATTGACATGATGAGGGAACCATCATATGACAATCAAGGTAATCAGATGATTCTAATAATCCTGCCGACAAACAACATTCACAATCCTATACTATTGGGCCGATTCATTTAGCCAATGGTTTTTATTTGGCCGCCCCTCTCTACCAAACAAATAAGTTCATGGATTGAAAATTAATTTCCTACACACACACATCGCATGCTTACTGACTTTGTTCATGAAGCATGTGCACCTCCAAATATATGCATACTAGCCGCCCATACTACCCAATCCAACACTAGCCAATAAATAAAAACAAATCATAACAACACAAGCACATTCGTTTGTCAGTTTATGTTTGCCACCATAGTCAATGATATTGCTCATTAATACTACCACAAATGGCCGACAAGTAACTATTGTTTCTATGTTTCTATTGGACCAAATCATTTAGTGGATTTGTAAATTATACAACACATACATATAACTAAACGTGGCTATGCACATATAATGAAGACAATGTCACACCCTGGCTTTGCGGAAGCGTGGTTATTTTGGTGTGACTTCTTAATACCATAGCTTAATCGTAACAAGCTATATGAATTAAAAATATGCAAGATCATCCATTAAAAATAAAATATCGAAACATTGTCTTAACGGGTTAACACCCAACAACCATAAACTTGTCTAAACATTACAACCCAAACACAACATAAACATGATTCAAGGACTGTGACTTGTCCAGGAAAGAGTCACATTCCCCGAACCCTGGATGACCCTGGTGACTTATGCAGCGGAAAACATGCCATACCGTGCCAGATCTTTAATTCCCTGAAATACATGTAAGTTGAAAAATCAACAATAATGTTGAGCGAGTTCATGCGAAAGTGAGTAAATAAACCTTTATCTTTATCAAAAACCTGGTATGTAGCAAATAAGGAAAAAAGAGATCACCGATGGTTTGCAAGGCCATTGATATGTGTTAAATGCAAGTAGGAAGGCTCAAACCTAGCAAATTTATGCGTCGGGAACAAAGTCATCCCAAGGTCCGTTATGTTGGACCTGGGACTGGGCTCGCTACACCCAAATAGATCTACCGCTCCTGCCCCTCGGTCCTACCCTGAGGATTAATGACCTCAAGTTTCCGCCTACCCATTCACATGATCTAAAAGTAACCCTCCTTACGCTAACCATACCATGTAATAAGTAATCATAATCATTGTAACATGTATTTCACCCCCGCAGTGAGAAAACCGAAAACAGTTAAGAGAAAAGGGGGACATGAACTCACAGTCAGTGCGTCGCTAAATCAAGCACTCCAAATGTCCGAAAGCTGTGCAACGACCTACATGTGCTAATTCTATTAGACGGATGGCTGTGCTTTAGCTTTATAGTTTAATTTTTCGGGAAACAGTTAGACAACTGTTCCTTGTATATATTTGGTAATTTAATCTCCTTCCCAAGGATGGGGGATTTAATACATGTGTATTTATAATATTAAGTCTCACTTAATATATTTTACTTCTCATTCCAAAATATAATTATCTTTCTCAAAAATAATATATTTTCTCTTCGCATAATACTTTCCAAAATAATATGTTGACAAAGTACGCATTTAGGAATATTTCCGTATAAAGCGTAAGTTACGTTTTGGCGATTTAGTGGTAATAGTAATTACCGTTGTAACTTATATGTTTGTCGTGTAGGCGTTGGTATTATTTTGGGTTCGACAAAGTTTGTAAATATTATTTTTACTCTAAAAATAATATTTATATATTTTCACAAAATAATCATAAACAGTGTGGTGAAAAATATATTTATCGAATAAATATTTACCACGATTAGTTTTGTGAAAAATCCCACCTCCGATTATTTAATAAATAAAGTCATGGCGAAATATATTTGAAAATATATCAAAAATAGTTTAACACTTGTAAATAATTCTAAGTGTTAGATTTTAGAAAAATTTTGCCAGAGTTTCCCCTGTAACTGGAGGTGGCCACGCTTTCAAGCGTATCATTTTCTTTTACAAAATCATTCCAATACTTCTTTAAACCAACCAATCAATTTCCGATACTTCAAACTAGTTTCAACACATCAAATTTGTAGACTAGTATGTAAAATCGCATAATTACATGAACTTGTAGTTTTTCCGAAAGTCATAGTGTAGATCACCTTATATTTAGTGGATCTATGTATAACATAGTTTAGTCTTGTAAAAACCCCGTTTTTAGAACAAATCATCCTTTACAACTTCCCGACAACTGTAACATCTGTGCCTGTAATCATTGTGAACAGTTCAATTATCAATAAAATAATGTTATTTGATCCCAATGTTTGTTTCATTGTGTTTTACATTTTTCGTGTTTTGACTTTTGTTCAAATTCGAACTCTACATCGCTTTCTGGAGAATTATACGCAAACTGGTGCGTAAACGTACTCAGTTTAATGCGACAAATACTCCGGAACATCAACATATACTCAACATACCTTAAATAACCTTTACATAACTTAGAAATAAGTTTTGAAGGCTTTGGTATAGCAAAAACAAGTTAATTCGCTTACAGGGACTAAACTTGACAAACTGCGAAAGTATGCCAATTTGAACTGTAACGAACATTCCGGAACATGTCCATAAGTTAAACATACCATAAATATCCTTTACATAGCTTAGAAATAGGCTTTGAGAGGTTTGGTATGCTAAAACAAACTTTTGGATCATTCAGGGACTAAAAGTGTCAAAAAGTGCATAAGTTTGCACTTTCGCGCATAACTTACGTTCTGAATACATCCGGACATCCAAAAATTTATGTAAGCATCCTTATATTATGCCTTAGTGTTTGGCATGAGAAAAATCCATTCGTCGCGTCATTTGGATCGTCTTTCACGCTTATGCGCATTCCGTCGTAATTAAGCGAACATCGCGATCGTACAGCCAAACGAACCGACATCCGACATATTTTTGGGCATGTTTCATGTCCACAATGTTTAGGCATCATTTTAGGGCCTTAAAGATGGCTTTACAGGTCTTAGAAGGGTTGGAAATAGCTTAAACACGCAACAGGGACCAAAAGTGTAAATTCTGCAAGTGGTGCAGATCAGAGAGGGCCAGGCGGCCCGCGTGAGTTTTGCCCAAATGTGAGGCGGGCCGCGTGGGGATGTCTGACAGAAAGATTTTGCATTTAATGCAGAATCTGGCCTTTCGTTCGATCAAAGGGCGATGCCTTTTCACCCAAATGAAGGGCCAAGGGCCAAGTTCAGTGTATTTAACCCCTGGACACATGTACGCACGAGATCAAGGCACGATATTCGATAAAACGATCCTAACGGTTCCACATTTCCTATAAATACCCCCCCCCTTTAGTGTAAAAATCACAAAATCAGATCCTAAAGCTCTAAGTTGAAACCATTGTTTCATACCTGAGCTGTTTGATCTTGATTTGCACTCGGGGACCCTCCGTAAGTCTTCTTTCGCTCTTTTATTCGCTTTTCGAGTCCGAAAGTCAACGTTTTGTTGACTTTCTGCATTGACCAGCTTTTGGTCGATGTGAAGTTCATGGAACTTCATAACGTGAGCGTGATCACGATGGTTATGGTCCGTAGTAACCATACCTACTGATCACCACGTTATCTAGGCTCAGTGACGAGTCGTAGTTTCGGCCAAAATGTGCATTCCTGCATATTTTGTAACCAAACTACTCGTGAGCATCAAAGCCGTTTGTTTTGATGTCAAACCTGTTTTCAAACTTAGTTAAGCATGTTCTAACATGCTTAGCTCGTCACTTTTAGTTTAGTGCTTATATAGGGTCGTAAGGTAAGCGATCTAAACCATCGCTTATGCTTTCGAACCCGACCCATTTTGTCGGTCATTAGGACCTGACCAAACATATTAGGTGACCATAGCTATAACCTTCCGAGGTTATACCTTGTGGTCGCAATGTTAGGCGTTCCATACGCGTTCTACGCGAACGACGCGTAAGGTAGCATAAGCTACCTAAACGGGTCGTGATGGACCGTAAGCACTTAGGTTAAGTTTCATTTTAGTATGTAGGCTTTGTTAAACCATATTACACGAGTCTCCATACTCGTTTGGTTTACGAACCCGCGTACTGTCCGATCCTTCCGATTTGGTCCGGTATATTAACATAAGCTACCTATTAGGTGCCGTTGATATTCCGTGATCTTTAGCATTATCTGGTTATTATACAAGGAACTCAAAGCAATCTCAGGTGAGTACATAGAACCCCATCTTTTATATGTTTTCGAGGATTCAATGTGAGTACATTGAACCCCTCTTTTACTGTTTTCCAAACTGTTTTGGGGTGAAACACATGTGCCTATCTGTTACTTTCATGTTTTCCATGTTTTCACATCATATATCTGCTATGCTCATTAGTACATTATAGTACATGATTTCATTACATTTCATGCTAAGTATGCCCATTGTGTGCGTACTTAGTACATTGATTTACATTACATTTTCTGTTGCATATGTTTACTCAGCATATGGACACATTGATTTACATTACATTTTCTGTTGCATATGTTTACTCAGCATATGGACACATTGATTTACATGAACATTTCTGTTGCATATGTTTACTCAGCATATGGACACATTGATTTACATGAACATTTCTGTTGCATATGTTTACTCAGCATATGGACACATTGATTTACATAAACATTTCTGTTGCATATGTTTACTCAGCATATGGACACATTGATTTACATAAACATTTCTGTTGCATATGTTTACTCAGCATATGCACACATTGATTTACATAAACATTTCTGCTGCATATGTTTACTCAGCATATGGGCACATGCCTTCATTTTGTTTTGACATTTGGTTTGTTTAACATGGGACAATACATTCATTAACATTAGCTACGCCGTTCGTTAGTAGGTAGTGGTACCATAGGAATTGACAACTCCCATTCCTGAAGTCCTGGGTTTGATAGGACTGGAAGGAATGACCGAATTCGATATACATAACTTAGATAAACCTTTAATTTGTTTAAGGGTTTATCGCCGCAGTCTCAAGGCTTGGATGTATGCATAGTTTACAATACCACATAAATGTTAATATCAATAGAGCATGCATTTCCCGCAGAACATAACGCTGATTTAAACCACGTTTTACTTCAACGACTTGTTTTGTGCATATGGTTTAAGTTGATACATTTCGCTTACCATACATGATACATTTTGGGATTACACATTACATGATTTACATTGAACATAAACACGTCGACATTGACATATACATTTGGTGGTTTACACTTGAGCATAAACACTTGACATGGATTACAATAACATTTGACATTTGGTTTACACATGAACAATTTACATGGTGGATTGGTTTGGGTAAATGATTCAAGTAACGGGGCGTATGTAATATGATACAAACATGGTGGATACGCCGCTGGTACTTCCTATATATAAATGCTTGTATAATATTACATATCGTGGCGTTATCTAAGTCATTTCAGTTTAGACACATTACACTTTACATAAGTAACATATTCTTCACAAGACATTATTTTCACAAACAACTTATCTTATTCAACTCATTTTACTTGGTTATTCGTTTAACCTTGCACTTATCTATACATATCGTTTGATGTTATCGTTTTTCAAATGATTTACAAAGCAAAACAAATTACAAGGTTCATGACTGACTGTTATTAAACATTCTTTAAAACTCAAGTCATGAATCCCATTTCACAAAACCTATGTATCTCACAGGCATTTTTATGCTGACGTACCTACTTTCACATGTGTTTTCAGGAGCTATTCCATAGGACGATGATCATGATTCTAGGGCGGACCTGTGCCTTAGAGCCTAAAAATGAAGTTTGAACTAGCTTAATTATGTTTTGATTTCCGTACTCTATTTCCAAGACAATGTAACACCTTTGTTTATAAATAAAATACAACTTGTATGCCATGGTTATGAAACAATTTAATTCTGTCCATAACACTCCCCGGCGTTTCCGCCGCGGTTGCATGTTATACGCGGCCGGGGTGTGACAGAAGAGTTGGTATCAGAGCCATTGGTTATAGGGAATTAGGTTATTAGTAATGCTTTGACCTAGACTATAACCTTCTAGGACCCTAACACAAGTTATCTTGTGTTTAGAGTTTAAAACATGCACATCACCTATCCTTAGGTGATAACCACAACGGGAACTTCGGTTCCGAATCCGCTTTGAAAATTAATCATCTGTTCTAGGATGATTGATTACTAGGTTTTGAACCCTCTATTATAAGGTTTTGAACCCTCTGTTTATAAGGTTTTGAACCCTCTGTTATAAGGTTTTGAACCCCTTTGGATTTTCAAAAATCCCGTCAAAGTGTTGGGTTAATAGTGTGAACACGTGCGGACTGGAAGGGTGAATGCCTGTACCCTGAGTTTTCTGTCTAAGGCTAGAGTGTTCGTACAAATCCACATAATCGGACCAGTCACTCTTACCTGGGAACTCTTGGGGTGAGTGTTCACTTATAGGCGAGCATGTCTTCGCGATACACTAATCCTGACTCATTTACTTTGACTAGACATTTCACGTCGCTTATTTGCTTTGCGATGCATAACCGCCATCTTTGCTTTTGATTGCTTTTGCTTCATCTCATTCTCTTCATCCAATCATCTCACTCGTTTCATTTCATGTTTTTCTCTTCTAGAATGCCTCCTCGACGCGACAACCAGATAGCTACTGCCGAGCTGGCGGAGATTATTGCGCAGCAGATGGCTGCTCAATTTCCGAATCTCTTTGCTCAATGGAACCAGGCCAACAACAACAATGGTACATGCAAATACAAGGATTTTAACTCGGCTAAGCCACTCAAGTTTAGTGGTTCTGAGGGAGCAACTGGGCTTCTTCAGTGGTTCGAGAGCATCGAGAACACTTTCCGTCATGTGCAGTGTCCTGACAATCGCAAAGTCGAGTTTTCTTCAAGCGTGTTTCAGAAGAGGGCTCTTACATGGTGGAATGGGGTTATGAGAGATCAAGGTGCAGAAGTTGCTCTAGCTCAAACATGGGCTGTACTGAGAGCTCTTATGATGAGGGAGTTTTGTCCTCGTCATGAGCAACGAGCGTTGGAGAAAGAATTTGATGTGTTGAAGCAAGATAGTGGCGAGCACAGGGCTTATACAGATAGGTTTGAGGAGCTGAGTCTTCTTTGCCCGACTATGGTTACCCCACTCGATAAGGCCATCGAAAGATACATCGACGGCCTACCTGACTCAGTACAAGATATCCTTACTGGTAGCAACCCTACCACACTCCGTCAGGCAATCGAGTTATCGGCGACGTTGACTGAGTCGCAGGTCCGAAAGAATAAACTACACAGGAAGTGCGACAAGGGCAAGAAACAGTCGGCTGACAAGGAAGATAGCAAGAAAGGTCAGAACAAGAAGGGAAAGGACTCTGGTTCCTCAAGGGGGTCAAGGAAGCGTAAGGCTTCCCAAAATTTTGCTGTGACTGCCCAAGCTAACCAGGCAGCTCCCAACCAGCCTCCAGCAAAGAAACCCTACTCAGGAAGTGCACCTTTGTGCAATCAATGCAACAGTCACCATCAGCCGCAATATCAGTGCCGTTTCTGTACTAACTGTGGGAAGTCGGGTCATCTTGCCGATGTTTGTCGGTTTGCTCAGAATCACGCAGTCCAGAACCCTGCTCAACAGGTTGCTCAACAACAGGGTCAGGCTGCACGACCAAACTACCTACCAGGTGCATGTTATAATTGTGGGGATCTGACCCACTACAGAAATCGGTGTCCAAGACTAGTCAACCAGAACCAGAATGCAAACCAGAATCCGGCACCGGCTCAAGGTCGAGTCTTTAACATGAATGCACAAGAAGCACAAGCAGACAACGAGGTGGTGAACGGTACGTTCTTTATTAATAATCAGCCAGCATCTGTTCTTTTTGATTCGGGTGCCGACAAGAGCTTTGTGTCATTGTCTTTTGAGACAATGCTTCGCGTGTCTAGAACGAAACTAGGTAAACCTTTGACAGTAGAGGTTGCCAGTGGTGAACCCATTGTTCTAAATTCTGTTCTGCGCAACTGCCAGTTGAACCTTAACGACCATATTTTTTCTATTGACCTCACGCCAATGCAACTTGGAAGCTTCGATGTTATTGTGGGAATGGATTGGTTATCTAAGCATCGCGCAGAGATAGTATGTTCTGAGAAGATTGTTCGTGTGCCGCTGTCTACAGGCGAGATCCTACAGGTTCGTGGTGAGAAGCCTGCCGGTGGTCTCAAACTCATGTCTTGTTTTAAGGCACGGAAGTATCTACGAAAGCACTATGTGGCTTTCTTAGCACATGTTACAGCAGATAAAGGCAAGGGTAAGTCTATTTCAGATATTCCTGTCGTTCGGGATTATTCCGAAGTATTCCCTGAAGACTTACCTGGTCTACCTCCAGCACGCCAAGTCGAGTTCCGTATTGATCTCGTACCTGGTGCAAATCCCGTTGCCAGAGCTCCATATCGTCTTGCACCGTCCGAGATGCAAGAGTTGTCTAAACAGCTGCAGGAACTCTCCAACAAAGGTTTTATCCGTCCTAGCTTTTCACCCTGGGGTGCTCCCGTTCTCTTTGTAAAGAAGAAGGATGGATCTTTTAGGATGTGTATCGATTATCGTGAGCTTAACAAGCTTACCATCAAAAATCGATATCCCCTACCTCGCATTGATGATCTCTTCGATCAATTACAAGGCGCATCTTACTTTTCAAAGATTGATCTACGATCTGGATATCATCAGCTTCGTGTACATGAAGAAGACATTCCTAAGACAGCGTTCCATACTCGTTATGGACATTATGAGTTCACAGTCATGCCATTCGGTTTGACTAATGCTCCTGCTGTTTTCATGGACTTAATGAATAGGGTCTGCGAGCCTTATTTAGATAAGTTCATCATCGTTTTCATTGACGACATTTTGATATATTCTAAGACGCGAGCTGATCATGAGCAACATCTTCGTCTTACATTGGAACTCCTAAAGAAAGAACAACTTTTCGCCAAATTATCCTAAGTGTGAATTCTGGCTTAAAGAGGTTCAATTCTTAGGACATATTGTCAACGAACAAGGTATTCATGTAGATCCCTCCAAGATCAGTGCGATTAAGGATTGGGATACACCTACTACCCCTACTGAAGTTCGTTCTTTTCTTGGTCTAGCGGGTTATTACCGCCGCTTCATAGAAAATTTCTCGAAGATTGCAGTTCCTCTAACTGCTCTAACTCAGAAGAACAAACCATTTGATTGGGGAGTCAAACAAGAGGAAGCGTTTCAGACTTTGAAACAAAAGCTTTGCGACGCGTCTGTCCTAACATTGCCTGAGGGCAACGATGATTTCGTCGTTTATTGCGACGCATCTAAATTAGGACTTGGCTGCGTCCTGATGCAAAGAAACAAAGTCATAGCATACGCATCAAGGCAGTTGAAGATACATGAGAAAAACTACACCACTCATGATCTTGAGTTGGGTGCAGTTGTCTTCGCTCTTAAGATTTGGAGACACTACTTGTATGGTACAAAATGTGTGGTTTTCACAGACCACAAAAGTCTTCAGCATATCTTCAATCAAAAAGAGCTCAACATGAGACAACGACGTTGGGTTGAACTTCTAAACGACTACGACTGCGAGATTCGCTACCATCCTGGTAAGGCGAATGTCGTAGCCGATGCATTGAGTCGCAAGGAACGTACTAAGCTTCATTGTGTGCGTGTCCAATCTGTTATTCAAACCGATATCCAAGCCCATATTTCTCAAGCTCAACAATCTTGTGTTTCACAAGGTTTGATGGATAAGGAATTTCCTTATCACATAACACCTGCTCTTGAACTGAAAGACAATGGATCGTACTATTTCATGGACCGTTTGTGGGTCCCAAGCCAAGATGATCTTCGTACCTTGCTTATGGATGAAGCCCATAAGTCTCGTTATTCCATTCATCCTGGCTCAGATAAGATGTATAAGGATCTTCGTATTCAGTATTGGTGGCCTGGTATGAAGAAAGACATTGCCTTATACGTATCCAAATGCCTTACTTGTCTCAAGGTTAAGGCTGAACATCAGCGTCCTTCCGGATTATTAGAGCAACCGGAGATCATAGTTTGGAAATGGGAAAACATTACTATGGATCTCATTACTAAACTTCCGCGCACAAAGAAAGGTCACGATGCCATCTGGGTAGTCGTGGATCGTCTTACAAAGTCAGCGCACTTCTTACCAATCCGTGAGGATTTTTCGGCTGACAAACTTGCTCAAATCTACGTAGATGAAATTGTAGCTCGACATGGTGTTCCTTTGAGCATCATTTCTGACAGAGATGCTCGTTTCACTTCTCATTTTTGGAGAACCATGCAATCTGCTATGGGGTCTCAACTTAATTTGAGCACAGCTTATCATCCGCAAACGGATGGCCAATCTGAAAGAACAATCCAGACACTGGAGGATATGCTTAGAGCTTGTGTGAGAGACTTTGGTGGTAGTTGGGATTCACATCTTCCATTGATTGAATTCTCCTACAACAACAGTTATCACTCCAGCATCAACATGGCTCCTTTCGAGGCTCTCTATGGTCGAAAATGTCGTTCACCAGTCTGCTGGAATGAGATTGGCGAGGCTCAGCTTACTGGACCTGCCCTCATTTTAGAGACAACAGATAAGGTAAAGAAAGTTCGTGATAACATTCAGACAGCTAGAAGCCGTCAGAAGAACTACGCGGACTTAAAACGCAAGCCCTTGGATTTTCAAGTCGGTGATCGTGTATTACTTAAGGTCTCACCTTGGAAAGGTGTGATCAGATTCGGAAAGAAAGGAAAACTTGCACCTAGATACGTTGGACCATTTAAGATCGTCGAAAGAATCGGCAAGGTAGCCTACAGACTTGAGTTACCTCCTGAACTTGGAAATGTTCATCCAACCTTTCACGTATCCAATCTCAAGAGGTGTTTAGCCGATGAGAACCTCCACATACCGCTTGATGAAATTCGTGTTGATAAAACACTGAAATTTGTTGAGAAACCGGTAGAAATCATGGAACGTGAAGTCAAGTGGCTCAAACGCAAGCGCATTCCTTTGGTCAAGGTTCGTTGGGAATCTAAGCGTGGACCCGAGTTTACTTGGGAACGTGAAGATCAAATGAAGGCAAAATATCCGCATCTGTTTCCACGAGTTTCCTCTAAATAAATTTCGGGACGAAATTTCCACAAGTAGGGGAGACTGTAACATCTGTGCCTGTAATCATTGTGAACAGTTCAATTATTAATAAAATAATGTTATTTGATCCCAATGTTTGTTTCATTGTGTTTTACATTTTTCGTGTTTTGACTTTTGTTCAAATTCAAACTCTACATCGCTTTCTGGAGAATTATACGCAAACTGGTGCGTAAACGTACTCAGTTTAATGCGAAAAATACTCCGGAACATCAACATATACTCAACATACCTTAAATAACCTTTACATAACTTAGAAATAATTTTTGAAGGCTTTGGTATAGCAAAAACAAGTTAATTCGCTTACAGGGACTAAACTTGACAAACTGCGAAAGTATGCCAATTTGAACTGTAACGAACATTCCGGAACATGTCCATAAGTTAAACATACCATAAATATCCTTTACATAGCTTAGAAATAGGCTTTGAGAGGTTTGGTATGCTAAAACAAACTTTTGGATCATTCAGGGACTAAAAGTGTCAAAAAGTGCATAAGTTTGCACTTTCGCGCATAACTTACGTTCTGAATACATCCGGACATCCAAAAATTTATGTAAGCATCCTTATATTATGCCTTAGTGTTTGGCATGAGAAAAATCCATTCGTCGCGTCATTTGGATCGTCTTTCACGCTTATGCGCATTCCGTCGTAATTAAGCGAACATCGCGATCGTACGGCCAAACGAACCGACATCCGACATATTTTTGGGCATGTTTCATGTCCACAATGTTTAGGCATCATTTTAGGGCCTTAAAGATGGCTTTACAGGTCTTAGAAGGGCTGGAAATAGCTTAAACACGCAACAGGGACCAAAAGTGTAAATTCTGCAAGTGGTGCAGATCAGAGAGGGCCAGGCGGCCCGCGTGAGTTTTGCCCAAATGTGAGGCGGGCCGCGTGGGGATGTCTGACAGAAAGATTTTGCATTTAATGCAGAATCTGGCCTTTCGTTCGATCAAAGGGCGATGCCTTTTCACCCAAATGAAGGGCCAAGGGCCAAGTTCAGTGTATTTAACCCCTGGACACATGTACGCACGAGATCAAGGCACGATATTCGATAAAACGATCCTAACGGTTCCACATTTCCTATAAATACCCCCCCCTTTAGTGTAAAAATCACAAAATCAGATCCTAAAGCTCTAAGTTGAAACCATTGTTTCATACCTGAGCTGTTTGATCTTGATTTGCACTCGGGGACTCTCCGTAAGTCTTCTTTCGCTCTTTTATTCGCTTTTCGAGTCCGAAAGTCAACGTTTTGTTGACTTTCTGCATTGACCAGCTTTTGGTCGATGTGAAGTTCATGGAACTTCATAACGTGAGCGTGATCACGATGGTTATGGTCCGTAGTAACCATACCTACTGATCACCACGTTATCTAGGCTCAGTGACGAGTCGTAGTTTCGGCCAAAATGTGCATTCCTGCATATTTTGTAACCAAACTACTCGTGAGCATCAAAGCCGTTTGTTTTGATGTCAAACCTGTTTTCAAACTTAGTTAAGCATGTTCTAACATGCTTAGCTCGTCACTTTTAGTTTAGTGCTTATATAGGGTCGTAAGGTAAGCGATCTAAACCATCGCTTATGCTTTCGAACCCGACCCATTTTGTCGGTCATTAGGACCTGACCAAACATATTAGGTGACCATAGCTATAACCTTCCGAGGTTATACCTTGTGGTCGCAATGTTAGGCGTTCCATACGCGTTCTACGCGAACGACGCGTAAGGTAGCATAAGCTACCTAAACGGGTCGTGATGGACCGTAAGCACTTAGGTTAAGTTTCATTTTAGTATGTAGGCTTTGTTAAACCATATTACACGAGTCTCCATACTCGTTTGGTTTACGAACCCGCGTACTGTCCGATCCTTCCGATTTGGTCCGGTATATTAACATAAGCTACCTATTAGGTGCCGTTGATATTCCGTGATCTTTAGCATTATCTGGTTATTATACAAGGAACTCAAAGCAATCTCAGGTGAGTACATAGAACCCCATCTTTTATATGTTTTCGAGGATTCAATGTGAGTACATTGAACCCCTCTTTTACTGTTTTCCAAACTGTTTTGGGGTGAAACACATGTGCCTATCTGTTACTTTCATGTTTTCCATGTTTTCACATCATATATCTGCTATGCTCATTAGTACATTATAGTACATGATTTCATTACATTTCATGCTAAGTATGCCCATTGTGTGCGTACTTAGTACATTGATTTACATTACATTTTCTGTTGCATCTGTTTACTCAGCATATGGACACATTGATTTACATTACATTTTCTGTTGCATATGTTTACTCAGCATATGGACACATTGATTTACATGAACATTTCTGTTGCATATGTTTACTCAGCATATGGACACATTGATTTACATGAACATTCTGTTGCATATGTTTACTCAGCATATGGACACATTGATTTACATAAACATTTCTGTTGCATATGTTTACTCAGCATATGGACACATTGATTTACATAAACATTTCTGTTGCATATGTTTACTCAGCATATGCACACATTGATTTACATAAACATTTCTGCTGCATATGTTTACTCAGCATATGGGCACATGCCTTCATTTTGTTTTGACATTTGGTTTGTTTAACATGGGACAATACATTCATTAACATTAGCTACGCCGTTCGTTAGTAGGTAGTGGTACCATAGGAATTGACAACTCCCATTCCTGAAGTCCTGGGTTTGATAGGACTGGAAGGAATGACCGAATTCGATATACATAACTTAGATAAACCTTTAATTTGTTTAAGGGTTTATCGCCGCAGTCTCAAGGCTTGGATGTATGCATAGTTTACAATACCACATAAATGTTAATATCAATAGAGCATGCATTTCCCGCAGAACATAACGCTGATTTAAACCACGTTTTACTTCAACGACTTGTTTTGTGCATATGGTTTAAGTTGATACATTTCGCTTACCATACATGATACATTTTGGGATTACACATTACATGATTTACATTGAACATAAACACGTCGACATTGACATATACATTTGGTGGTTTACACTTGAGCATAAACACTTGACATGGATTACAATAACATTTGACATTTGGTTTACACATGAACAATTTACATGGTGGATTGGTTTGGGTAAATGATTCAAGTAACGGGGCGTATGTAATATGATACAAACATGGTGGATACGCCGCTGGTACTTCCTATATATAAATGCTTGTATAATATTACATATCGTGGCGTTATCTAAGTCATTTCAGTTTAGACACATTACACTTTACATAAGTAACATATTCTTCACAAGACATTATTTTCACAAACAACTTATCTTATTCAACTCATTTTACTTGGTTATTCGTTTAACCTTGCACTTATCTATACATATCGTTTGATGTTATCGTTTTTCAAATGATTTACAAAGCAAAACAAATTACAAGGTTCATGACTGACTGTTATTAAACATTCTTTAAAACTCAAGTCATGAATCCCATTTCACAAAACCTATGTATCTCACAGGCATTTTTATGCTGACGTACCTACTTTCACATGTGTTTTCAGGAGCTATTCCATAGGACGATGATCATGATTCTAGGGCGGACCTGTGCCTTAGAGCCTAAAAATGAAGTTTGAACTAGCTTAATTATGTTTTGATTTCCGTACTCTATTTCCAAGACAATGTAACACCTTTGTTTATAAATAAAATACAACTTGTATGCCATGGTTATGAAACAATTTAATTCTGTCCACAACACTCCCCGGCGTTTCCGCCGCGGTTGCATGTTATACGCGGCCGGGGTGTGACAACAACTTTTATAAAAATTGTTACTTTGTCGGATCTTTCGTTTCACAAGTGTTTATACACTTGTAGTTTGTAAAAATCGTATTTGTTAACATGTCACCCAACTTTTATAAAACATGATTTTCTCGACACTTGGTTCTACTAATATACCACTTGTACATACGTAGATCGGCTCGTTTTAAATACTATTTTACAAGTCAATATACTTTTACACAAGTTCATGTTTCTCGTGTGGTGGAGTTTCACCTTTTAACCCTCGTACTGACAAAAACAAGCTTATGTCAAGATCTATGATCTTAACAAAGTCGGGTTAAACGATGATAAGAGCCACCACATCGTAGATCGGGCCTCAAAAATCAACATATTCGAATACTACAACATTTATACATGTTATGAGCTTTTAACCAACAATATTCGAGTTTTAGTAGACTTTATAGATTCAAAACGCATGATTCCGACTTTTAACCGTTAAAAATCATATTAACCACTTTAGATATGATCGAGAGTGAGTTTTAAACATTATACCTCTAGCTCGGGGCTAGGGAAGAATCTAGTCGAAAATGGCGTGGATAAAAGCAAAGAAACGAGGTCCTTCAACTTCCGCTTGCTTCAAGACTCCTAGTACGTAACCCGTAAGCCTTGTGTATGATTGGAATGGAGAGATCAAAAGCCGACAATGGATGGGTGTGGGTGGGGAGTAACGCCCGAGAGTGGGGAGGCAAGAGAGAGAGCAAGGTGTGTTGGTGAAATGTGGTGACAAGTCTCTAATGAGAGGTGGAGGGTTTATATAGGCAAAAGTAGAATCTTCGTCCAACGGTCACCATGTCCTCTAGATATTAAACATATGCAATTAAATAATCAAAAAGGTGTACCCTTGTGTCCCCTTAGTTTGGCCGATTCTAGGATGGGGGGGGGGTATCCGGTTGGTTTTCAATTGCTCAGTTAGAGTTTAGTTTAGTTAAGTCGGTTAACTTTAGGGATTAACCCCGTTAGTTGCATGACGTGTTATAAAGCGGGTGTTAGGGTAATCAGGGACCCTAACTGGCTCAGAAAAAGACTAATAATATTTTTGACAATATTTTTATGTTCCGGGTATAGTCCGGTTGTTCGGTTGGATAGTAATCCGTTAAAGTGCTTAAGTAATCCTTTAAGCGTCGTAATTAATATTTTTAGCGACACAATTTATTCTGCAAAGTGTCAGGAATAATTCCCCATGTTTTGGCACTTTATTAATTAGCTAGAAGCTAGTATGTTGATAAAAGTGCTGTGTTTTGTGCTTAGAGTACGTTTTAGGCACATCCAATCTCTGTATCTTATTCCTAGAGACGCAGTTTAACAACCCTTGTATCCCTACACACACTCTGGGTGTAGTATAATATTTTTGGCTCATACAGGTCTTTAGAGGCAGTGTCTGCCTGATGCTGGCTATATCAGCATGTTCAATAGGTTATCCGTTCAATGCTACTGTGCTTTTGTGCATCATATTTGTCACTAGAGTTCAGTAAGTAAATAATGTAGTGACGGAAATCAAAGTATGATGCAGATATGTACATGTATCAACAGTCAAGTAGCAGTTTATCAGTAATCTCAGTCAAGCACAGTAATTAAGCAACAATTAATAGTTAATTAAATCGTACGGATACCTGGTTTAGTGAGGGTTGTCACATTCTCCCCCGTTAAATAAATTTCGTCCCGAAATTTTAAATTCTGCTTGTAGAAGCAGGGTTCTCAGGAAATAAGTGGGGGTATTTCTCTTTCATTCGGTCCTCACGCTCCCAGGTGAATTCAGGACCATGTCTAGCATCCCAACGAACTTTGACGAGCTTGACACTGCTCCGACGGGTCTTGTTCACTTTCCAATCGGTGACCTCGACAGGTTCTTCAACGAAGTGGAGCGTGTCATCAACATGAATTTCGTCGGTAGGAATGGCAACGTTAACTTGAGTTGGACTTCTCTTCAGATTGGATACATGAAATGTATCGTGAACATTATTCAGTTCGGCAGGTAGATCCAACTTGTATGCTACGGTCCCAATTCTCTCCAAAACCTTGAAAGGACCAATGTAGCGCGAATTCAACTTCCCACGCTTCCCAAAGCGTGCCACACCCTTCCAGGGTGATACCTTCAACAAAACCATATCCCTAACCCCAAACTCCTGAGGTTTCCTTTTCAGATCGGCGTAGGTCTTCTGACGGTCACGAGCCGCATTAATGCGATCTCGGATTTGCGCAATCTTATCTGTAGTTTCCTGAACTACATCGGGACCTACCAATTGTCTATCACCTGCGTCAGCCCAACAAAGCGGCGACCTGCACTTGCGCCCATATAATGCTTCGAATGGCGCGGCACCAATACTGGTGTGGTAGCTGTTGTTGTATGAAAACTCAACCAGGGGTAAATTCTTATCCCAGCTACCGCCCAAATCCATCACACATGCTCTTAGCATGTCTTCTAACGTCGGAATCGTCCGCTCACTTTGTCCGTCGGTCTGCGGGTGAAAAGCAGTGCTCATATTCAGCTTTGAGCCAAAAGCTTCCTGGAAGGATTACCATATCCTCGATACGAACCTCCCGTCTCTATCAGAAATAACTGAGAGAGGTACTCCATGTCGCGTAACAATCTCTCTCATGTAAATTTCAGCCAATTTGCTTGTATTATCCTTCTCGCGGATAGGTAAGAAGTGTGCTGACTTCGTTAAGCGATCCACTATCACCCAGATAGTGTCATGGCCTTTTGGCGTTCTTGGCAACTTTGTAATAAAATCCATGGAGATTTGTTCCCACTTCCACTGGGGAATTTTTGGTTGCTGCAGAAGTCCCGAAGGCTTCTGGTATTCCGCCTTAACTTTGGCGCAAGTTAAACATTTGCTCACGTAAATAGCAACATCGCCTTTCATCCTAGGCCACCAGTAATAATCTTTAAGATCCTGGGACATCTTATCCGCTCCAGGGTGGATAGAGTACCGCGACTTGTGAGCTTCATCAAAGATAACCTCTCTTAAACCACCAAACAGAGGAACCCAAATCCTTTTCTCAAAACACAACGTTCCTTCCCTGTTTGGCACCAATATCTTCTCCATCCCACGGAGATATTCTTCCTCAAGGTTTCCCTCCTTGAGAGCTTCCTTCTGTGTCGCACGAACGCGCGAGGAAAGGTCGGTTTGAATTATCATTTCCATAGCCCTAACCCTTATGGGCTTGATTCTCTCTTTACGACTTAGGGCATCAGCGACCACATTCGCCTTCCCTGGATGATACTTGATCTCGCAGTCGTAATCGTTCAACAACTTGACCCATCGCCTTTGCCTCATGTTCAACTCCTTCTGGTTGAATATATGTTGGAGGCTCTTGTGATCTGTGAAAATCGTACACTTTGTACCGTAAAGGTAGTGTCTCCAGATCTTTAAGGCAAAAACCACTGCACCAAGCTCCAAATCGTGTGTGGTATAGTTCTTTTCATGCACCTTCAGTTGGCGTGATGCGTAGGCGATAACCTTTTGACGTTGCATCAACACACAACCCAATCCTTGACGCGATGCGTCGCAGTATACCACGAAATCATCTGTACCTTCTGGTAGAGCTAAGATTGGCGCGTTGCAAAGCTTATCTTTCAATATCTGAAACGCTTCATCCTGTTTGATTCCCCAATCAAACTTCTTATCCTTCTGCGTGAGGAGTGTCAACGGTTGAGCGATCTTTGAAAAGTTCTCGATGAACCTTCGATAATAGCCAGCCAAACCCAAGAATTGCGGAATCTCGGTTGGCGTCTTTGGCGTTTCCCAATCTTTGATCGCCTCGATCTTGGTTGGGTCCACATGAATCCCACCTTCATTTACTACATGTCCAAGAAATTGGACTTCACGCAGCCAAAACTCGCACTTAGAGAGCTTGGCATACAGCTGTTCCTTCTTCAGCAGCTCCAAAATGGCTCTTAAATGCTGCTCGTGCTCAGCCTTCGTCTTTGAATAAATCAAAATGTCATCGATGAATACGATCACGAACTTATCCAAGTACGGCTTACAAACTCGATTCATCAAATCCATGAACACGGCAGGTGCGTTTGTCAGACCAAACGGCATAACGAGAAACTCGTAGTGTCCATATCGAGTTCTGAAGGCTGTCTTTGGGATACTTTCCTCCTGTATCCGTAGCTGATGGTATCCAGATCGAAGATCGATCTTTGAATAGAAGCTTGAACCTTGAAGTTGGTCGAATAGATCATCGATCCTTGGCAAAAGATATCTATTCTTGATCGTCAGCTTGTTCAACTCCCTGTAGTCAATGCACATACGGAAACTACCGTCCTTCTTCTTCACAAACAAAACTGGAGCTCCCCAAGGCGAGAAGCTTGGTCGGATAAATCCCTTGTCTAACAACTCTTGAAGTTGTGTCGACAGTTCTTGCATCTCAGACGGAGCAAGTCTGTAGGGTGCCTTAGCCACAGGCGCGTCGCCTGGAACTAAGTCGATGCGAAACTCCACTTGCCTCTGAGGCGGCAAGCCATGCAAGTCTTCTGGAAAGACTTCTGGGTATTCCCTCACGACAGGGATGTCTTCGATCTTCGGCTCAGCAGCCTTTTTATCCACAATGTGTGCCAGAAAAGCAACACATCCTTTCTGCAAACACTTCCTTGCTTTCAGGCAGCTAATCATCCTTAACGGCATCTCACGCTTCTCCCCATGAACAACAATGGTCTCACCATCATTGGTCGGAATACGAATTATCTTCTCGTGACAAACTATCTCTGCTTTGTTACTTGATAACCAATCCATCCCTACTACCACGTCGAAGCTTCCCAACTGGACCGGTAGTAGATCGAGAGCAAACTCACGCTCTCCCAGCTCGATTACGCAACCTCGAATCACCTCGTTAGCTTCTACTAACTTCCCGTTCGCTAATTCGATCGAGTACGGAATATCTAACTTACTAGCGGCTAAACCAAGCATATTCTTAAATTCTAGCGATACGAAGCTGTAATCGGCACCAGTATCAAACAAAACGGATGCATAGCGTTGGTTTACAAGGAACGTACCAGTGACAACATTGGGATCCTGGCGCGCTTCCCGTGCTTCTATGTTGAAAACTCTTCCGCGTGCTTGGTTTAATTCCGGGCAATTCCTCTTGTAATGCCCAACATCACCGCAGTTAAAACATCCGGGCCTCTGCCCGTTCCCACCATTGTTTCCAGCTTGATTGTTTCCCTGATTCTGGTTCATGGCGCCTGCTTGGTTAGCATGATTGGCACGGTTTCCATTACCTCCCTGGTTTCCTTGTGGGCGGTTTCCATCGCCACGATTGTTCTTATTCCCATATCCTCCTTGGCCTCCCCGGCCAGCAGTGGCCCAACAAGTCTCCTTCAGGTGGCCAGCCTTTCCACATGCTTCACAAACTTTTATCCCACAACGACCAGAGTGATGTCGTTGGCATGAGTTGCACTTGGGCTGTGCACCCATATATCCCTTACTTTTCTTTCTACCACCAGCTGAATTTTGAGCTGGCGCATTCGATTCCCCTTTCTTAACCACCATCCCGGTGCCCTGCTTGAAATTCGAAAATTTTCATTTATTACCACCTGAAGACTCCACATGAGTCTCTTTCTTCTTCGGCTCGACTTCATCAAACTTGTTCAACCGAATTGCCTCTTCGGTGAGAGCCACACTCAAATCAATGGCTTCTGTGATAGTTGCAGGTTTGGAGGAAGTCACCATGCTGATTATTTGAGGAGCCAATCCCCAAATGAAGCGTTCAATCCTCTTGAACTCAGGCGTAACCATGTATGGTACCACATGCGACAAATCGTGGAACCTCTGAACATACTCAGCTATCTTAGAACCTTCCATTTTTAGATTCCAGAACTCGGTCTCCAATCTCTGAATTTCAGCGCGAGAACAGTACTTTTTGCGCATGAGTTCTTTCAACTCAGTCCAGGTCAGAGCATAAGCCGCAGCTTCGCCAAGGGTCTGGACCTGTAGATTCCACCAGGATAGGGCTCCATCCACAAATAGCCCTGAGATGCAAGTGACTTGTTGATCTAGCGCGCATTTGCTCATGCGAAGTACGGACTCGGTTTTCTCAGCCCAGCGGACGAAAGCAACAACACCCCCTGTGCCATCGAAGTTTATGGGCTTGCAGTCCAAGAATTGTTTGTAAGTACACCCATGCGGTGGATTGTTGTTGTTGCCCGTGTTGCCGGAGTTGCTTCCACTCATTCCTCCTTGAGAGGCAGCATATTGAGCAATAGCAGCAGCAATGACTTGCTGTAGTTCGTCCTGAGTAGTAGGCATTGGCTGAGGTTGTCGTCTTGGCGCCATCTTCTAAAGATGTATACGTCGGTCAGGCCATAATAAAGCGTACGTATATAGTAATAGTAATAGCACATAACATCTCATGTTATCAATATACCACACACAACATCCCATGTCCCAACATCCCATGTCCTAACATCCCATGTCACAAGTATTACAACATCCCATGTCCCAACATCCCATGTCACAAGTATTATATTCACAACATCCCATGTCCCAACATCCCATGTCACAAGTATTATATTCACAACATCCCATGTCCCAACATCCCATGTCACAAGTATTATATACACAACATCCCATGTCCCAACATCCCATGTCACAAAAATATAAATAAGAAATCAAGTGCATCAGATATGGTGAGAATACCGCGATTGCTACATATATCGAGACCATAATGTAGTAAGTGTGGCATACAAACATCAATCAAATAGGGGCTACATCACCCCTGTACAAAACTATATCATATCAGTATCACATACATCAGGTACATCAAATAAGTATCAACAAAAGTCAGTAACATCAGGTGGTCTCCAAAAGGCTGTGCAGTCACAATCGCTGTCGTCTCACCAACGTCTACCTCTATAGCACCGATGAGCTCTATGCGGATGGGGGTGGAGGAGGGGGAAAGTGAGTGTAGAGTAAACGGCGTAGATGAAGCCAGTCCTCCTCCATCGCCTGCTGAGTGCGAATAACAGAAGCAATCTGCTGCTCCAAAGTCAGAAGTCGGGCAGCGAAATCCGGGGGTAATGATCGAAACGGCTGAAAAGGTGAAGATGTCTGACCATGACATGATAGCTGAGCTCTCTCGAGCTCCTGGAGTCGCTGCGTATGGGACTCATGCTGATGGACAAAGGACATCAAGACGTCCTCTATGGTGTACCCCATATGGAATGGATGATATGGATCAGTGGGTGGCATCGGAGAGGAAGATGACCAAAGCAGTGGCGTGCTGGTGGGATCGAATGATGCCGCATGAACAGGTGAAACCGAAGATGGAACAGATGTCATCTGGGGCACGAAAGGAATAGACATCGGTATGTGCCCAAAAGGGTGGGCTGAAGAGCCCTCTCCAGGCCTCGCTGGAGGTATAATCTGAGGGATCGGAAAGGTGAAATCATCGGATCGTGTCACAGGGATCTGAAATGAGAAATCAGCATGATGTGCATCAGTGTGATGTGGGGGAAATGGTGGAACATCCTCGTCAGCAGGTATCCAACCGTGCTGAGCGTCCTCGTCGGGCGGATCCAGGTGATCAGCAAATAGAGCGTGCTCAGGCTCGAGGGGAACAGGATCAAATGGAGCAATGACAGGGTCAACTGGTGCAACAAGCTCAACTGGGTGGTCAACAGGGATATCAGCAATCAAAGGGGGATCAACAAAAGGTGGATCAACAACAGGATCATCAGCTATAACATGGTCGTCAACAATCAAAGGAATGTCCACAAGATGGTCACCAACAGGTGGGTCTGCTAATATGGGCTCATCAGGAACGCCGGCATGTACCAGGTCATGCTCATGCACAGGATCTAGAGCAACTGCCTGCTCTGGGGCCAAGGCAGGCTCTGGGTCATCAAAAGCCATATCAAAATCAAACTCTGGATCAAAGGGATCAACAGGATCAACGGGATCAACAGGGTCCTCCATATGCTGGTCCATAGGAATATACTCAATATCGCGGTCAGGATCAAATCCTGGAGGAAAAACGGGATCAGAATCCTCAATGTCGTCGTGCTCGAACACAAAGCTCGGAATAGGTGCGGCAGAAGATGCCTGATCGGGGTCCGAGTCGTGTACAAAATGCTGCGTGCTCACCTCGTGAGACGGTGCAGATGCCACAGACTCAAAGGAGTCTGGGACGGGCGAATGGGCGGGCGAGTCCTCAACAGGAGCACCAGCGATCATCAAAAGATCGCCAGCGGGAAGAGGGGCTGCATCAGGAATCTCATCCTCGAAAGGCTCGTCCTCAAAGAGATCAACATCGCCGTCAGCCTCGGCGTCGGGTAGCAAGTCGTATGCTGGATATGAAGCAAGAGGAATAGGAGCTGGAATCACAACCAGGGGAAGATACTCAGCAGGTGGGTCATCGATATGCTCATCAGCGAAAGGTATGGGTGCCGGAATCAATGCCAGATGGCGCTGAAAGTCATCGTCATCAGTGCTCGTGTAAGTCGGAGGTATGCACCTCGTGCTCTGAAGACACAATGTCGTCCGATACTATGGGTAAAGGTCCGGTGGTATCTGAATCACCCGTGGCTGGTGAGTCCATGGGTCTGTAACATAAACACAAGCATGCACAAAAATCAGTAAATCAGGTAATCACACAAGTTACCAAGTAATAATCACATAATCCTCCTAGTCCCACTAGCCTCCCAGCCTCCCAGACTGTCCTTCCTAGTCCCACTAGCCAACTTTCCCAGCCTCCCAGACTGACTCCCTAGTCCCACTAGCAAACTTTCCCAGCCTCCCAGACTGACTCCTTAGTCCCACTAGCAAACTTTCCCAGCCTCCCAGACTGACTCCCTAGTCCCACTAGACAACTACCTCGATCCATTAGATTGAGCCTCGGCCTCCCAGACCGAGCCTCAGTCTCCCAGACCGAGCCTCAGCCTCCCAGACTGAGCCTAAAAATAATAAATAAAATATGCTCAACATTTGTTTATAAAAACGTTTTGGATCTGGACTTAAGTGGTATGCAGTAAAAATGTTTTCGTGAGAGCCCTAGTGATCATAGTCTAGACTCAAGAAGGAATCCTAGTTCGCTATGATCAGAGCTCTGATACCAAGCTGTCACACCATGGCTTTGCGGAAGCGTGGTTATTTTGGTGTGACTTCTTAATACCATAGCTTAATCATAACAAGCTATATGAATTAAAAATATGCAAGATCATCCATTAAAAATAAAATATCGAAACATTGTCTTAACGGGTTAACACCCAACAACCATAAACTTGTCTAAACATTACAACCCAAACACAACATAAACATGATTCAAGGACTGTGACTTGTCCAGGAAAGAGTCACATTCCCCGAACCCTAGATGACCCTGGTGACTTATGCAGCGGAAAACATGCCATACCGTGCCAGATCTTTAATTCCCTGAAATACATGTAAGTTGAAAAATCAACAATAATGTTGAGCGAGTTCATGCGAAAGTGAGTAAATAAACCTTTATCTTTATCAAAAACCTGGTATGTAGCAAATAAGGAAAAAAGAGATCACCGATGGTTTGCAAGGCCATTGATATGTGTGAAATGCAAGTAGGAAGGCTCAAACCTAGCAAATTTATGCGTTGGGAACAAAGTCATCCCAAGGTCCGTTATGCTGGACCTGGGACTGGGCTCGCTACACCCAAATAGATCTACCGCTCCTGCCCCTCGGTCCTACCCTGAGGATTAATGACCTCAAGTTTCCGCCTACCCATTCACATGATCTAAAAGTAACCCTCCTTACGCTAACCATACCATGTAATAAGTAATCATAATCATAGTAACATGTATTTCACCCCCGCAGTGAGAAAACCGAAAACAGTTAAGAGAAAAGGGGGACATGAACTCACAGTCAGTGCGTCACTAAATCAAGCACTCCAAATGTCCGAAAGCTGTGCAACGACCTACATGTGCTAATTCTATTAGACGGATGGCCGTGCTTTAGCTTTATAGTTTAATTTTTCGGGAAACAGTTAGACAACTGTTCCTTGTATATATTTGGTAATTTAATCTCCTTCCCAAGGATGGGGGATTCAATACATGTGTATTTATAATATTAAGTCTCACTTAATATATTTTACTTCTCATTCCAAAATATAATTATCTTTCTCAAAAATAATATATTTTCTCTTCGCATAATACTTTCCAAAATAATATGTTGACAAAATACGCATTTAGGAATATTTCCGTATAAAGCGTAAGTTACGTTTTGGCGATTTAGTGGTAATAGTAATTACCGTTGTAACTTATATGTTTGTCGTGTAGGCGTTGGTATTATTTTGGGTTCGACAAAGTTTGTAAATATTATTTTTACTCTAAAAATAATATTTATATATTTTCACAAAATAATCATAAACAGTGTGGTGAAAAATATATTTATCGAATAAATATTTACCACGTTTAGTTTTGTGAAAAATCCCACCTCCGATTATTTAATAAATAAAGTCATGGCGAAATATATTTGAAAATATATCAAAAATAGTTTAACACTTGTAAATAATTCTAAGTGTTAGATTTTAGAAAAATTTCGCCAGAGTTTCCCCTGTAACTGGAGGTGGCCACGCTTTCAAGCGTATCATTTTCTTTTACAAAATCATTCCAATACTTCTTTAAACCAACCAATCAATTTCCGATACTTCAAACTAGTTTCAACACATCAAATTTGTAGACTACTATGTAAAATCGCATAATTACATGAACTTGTAGTTTTTCCGAAAGTCATAGTGTAGATCACCTTATATTTAGTGGATCTATGTATAACATAGTTTAGTCTTGTAAAAACCCCGTTTTTAGAACAAATCATCCTTTACAACTTCCCGACAACTTTTATAAAAATTGTTACTTTGTCGGATCTTTCGTTTCACAAGTGTTTATACACTTGTAGTTTGTAAAAATCATATTTGTTAACATGTCACCCAACTTTTATAAAACATGATTTTCTTGACACTTGGTTCTACGAATATACCACTTGTACATACGTAGATCGGCTCGTTTTAAATACTATTTTACAAGTCAATATACTTTTACACAAGTTCATGTTTCTCGTGTGGTGGAGTTTCACCTTTTAACCCTCGTACCGACAAAAACAAGCTTATGTCAAGATCTATGATCTTAACAAAGTCGGGTTAAACGATGATAAGAGCCACCACATCGTAGATCGGGCCTCAAAAATCAACATATTCGAATACTACAACATTTACACATGTTATGAGCTTTTAACCAACAATATTCGAGTTTTAGTAGACTTTATAGATTCAAAACGCATGATTCCGACTTTTAACCGTTAAAAATCATATTAACCACTTTAGATACGATCGAGAGTGAGTTTTAAACATTATACCTCTAGCTCGGGGCTAGGGAAGAATCTAGTCGAAAATGGCGTGGATAAAAGCAAAGAAACGAGGTCCTTCAACTTCCGCTTGCTTCAAGACTCCTAGTACGTAACCCGTAAGCCTTGTGTATGACTGGAATGGAGAGATCAAAAGCCGACAATGGATGGGTGTGGGTGGGGAGTTACGCCCGAGAGTGGGGAGGCAAGAGAGAGAGCAAGGTGTGTTGGTGAAATGTGGTGACAAGTCTCTAATGAGAGGTGGAGGGTTTATATAGGCAAAAGTAGAATCTTCGTCCAACGGTCACCATGTCCTCTAGATATTAAACATATGCAATTAAATAATCAAAAAGGTGTACCCTTGTGTCCCCTTGGTTTGGCCGATTCTAGGATGGGGGGGGGGTATCCGGTTGGTTTTCAATTGCTCAGTTAGAGTTTAGTTTAGTTAAGTCGGTTAACTTTAGGGATTAACCCCGTTAGTTGCATGACGCGTTATAAAGCGGGTGTTAGGGTAATCAGGGACCCTAACTGGCTCAGAAAAAGACTAATAATATTTTTGACAATATTTTTATGTTCCGGGTATAGTCCGGTTGTTCGGTTGGATAGTAATCCGTTAAAGTGCTTAAGTAATCCTTTAAGCGTCGTAATTAATATTTTTAGCGACACAATTTATTCTGCAAAGTGTCAGGAATAATTCCCCATGTTTTGGCACTTTATTAATTAGCTAGAAGCTAGTATGTTGATAAAAGTGCTGTGTTTTGTGCTTAGAGTACGTTTTAGGAACATCCAATCTCTGTATCTTATTCCTAGAGACGCAGTTTAACAACCCTTGTATCCCTACACACACTCTGGGTGTAGTATAATATTTTTGGCTCATACAGGTCTTTAGAGGCAGTGTCTGCCTGATGCTGGCTATATCAGCATGTTCAATAGGTTATCCGTTCAATGCTACTGTGCTTTTGTGCATCATGTTTGTCACTAGAGTTCAGTAAGTAAATAATGTAGTGACGGAAATCAAAGTATGATGCAGATATGTACATGTATCAACAGTCAAGTAGCAGTTTATCAGTAATCTCAGTCAAGCACAGTAATTAAGCAACAATTAATAGTTAATTAAATCGTACGGATACCTGGTTTAGTGAGGGTTGTCACAGACAAAACTAGCCGCCCCAAGACATGATTGGACCGATTAAATCACTCAACCGGTTGCCTTAAATCTAATCTGATTTACACGTAGGACATTTATGAGTTGCACACACACACACACACACAATGAAACATCACATGAAAGGGCAGGGATCCGGTCCAATCAAAATCCATTCATACAATTCCTTCAAGTATGCGGTTGTCAGTATACATCATAAATCATACAAATCAAACGGTCATTCACACACATGCTTCTCATGCAATTAAATAACTGATCAAGTTATGCATATTCGAATTCAGAGCATCATGAACATCTAACTGGACAAAAGTTACCTTAAATGTGGAAAACACCAAGAATGAATCAAAACAGGGAATCAACTTCGAATGAAAGAAAGGCAGCCGTCGGGTTCAGCGAAAGATGAGAGAGAATGACGATGTGATTAGGGTTTGACAAATAATGATTCGCGTAGAAGGGTAGGGACGAATGCTTATCTAATCTCGGCTGGCCCAAAGCCCGCTTGGTTTCCTTTTGTTTCGTCGAGGTCCTTGGGCCGAAACCCATATATGACAAAACACTTGTTTCGTCGAAACGGGTTATGGTGAAATGCCTTGTTTCGTCGAACTCATTCAGGTCTAAATAGATTATATTTTTCAAATAGTTTACATACTACACGTTATATCACATATTATATTTTTCAAGTGGTTTACATGCTACACGTTATATCACAACCATATAGATGCAATAATCACAAAATGTCTCGACATATATCAAACACGTGTACAAATAAAAGGCAACGAGTCGTATTAGCAACCAACTAAACAATTAATGTGCATTTAATGCGAAAACGGAATCTTGGGAACTCGAGTTGTCACAAAAATCTTCTCCAGATATTCTCTGGCCTTCTTCCTCTTCTTTCGCAGTTTGTCTTTTTGCCCCTGAGAAAGCTTCACTTTCGTTTCTTGAACTTTAGGTTCTTGGACCTTCTGTTCTTTGACTTTCTGGTCTGAAACTCTCAGTTCCTTGGGCTTGACAGTGACTGGTTTCTTTGCCAATTTCTGAGTATTAACCCTCAATCTGTCATTTGATCTCCTTGGGCAATCTCTCCTTTGATTTGACAATTATAGCATCTTCTTGTCTCAAATCTTTGTCTCTGGCAGTTAACAGCAATGTGTCCTTGATAACCACATTTGTAGCACACTCTGTTATCGTACCAATCACCATCTTCATACCAAACGCTCAGATCAAAGCACTGTTTGGCTTGGTGATACTCTTTCCTCTTCTTGATTGTTGGATTTGACTCTTGAGCACTGTGGTCAAACCTGCACCACTTATTACCAACAATTTTTGAGTTTTCGTTTTTCAATTTTTGTGATTTTTGATTGCGATTGAATGATTGATCTGATGAGCTTTTATTTTTGTTTTGAACATTTTTCGACTTTTTAACAATTTGTTTTTGTTCAACAATCTTCTTAACAGGTTTATGCTTTGAGCATTCACCTATTTCAGTAGATCGCAAAACAGTATTTTTGAATTTTTCTTTTAATTCTAAAAACAATTTTTGTTTTTCAAATTTTTCATTTACATCATCAGATTTCTCATCACAATCTTCAACTTTGACATTGTCAAAGTTTGTGACATTGTCACTTATTGGAATTGCATTGATCGGTTTTGGACATGAAATATTCACATACGCTGAAGAAATCACAAAACCTTTCAATTTATTTTCAAGCTCAACAATTTTATGCCGATGATTTTCAGCTTCTTTTTCAAGCTGAATGATTTTAGCAAGATGAGAATTTATTGCAATCTGTTTTTCAAGATTATTTTTACCAAAGATGTCTATCTTATCTTCTAAAATCTTTATTTGATTTTGAAAATCTTTTTCCATTTTTACTGTTTCAATTTCTGAATTTTTTATTTGATTTTTCAAAACATTTTCTGAATTTTTAAGATTTTCGTTTTTTAATGTCAAACTCTCTAAATCCCTCAAGAGTTTGGCATTTTCGAACTTCAGATTCTCACAGTCTAAGCACTTCTCTATCATATTTACAGTTTCAGCTTTCTTTTCCACCTTGATAGCTGAAATTTCTTTAACCTGCTCCTCTTCCTCTCGAACATTTTCCTCAGATTTGAATTTTGCTTCATCAATTTCTACATTACTATTCTTTTGAAGTTCATGTTCTCGCTCTTTAATCTTCTCGATAAACAAGCTCAAATTCACGTCTAAGTATATCTTCTTCAAATCTGACAAATACGTTCTCCACTCATCACCCGGTAAAGCATTTGCTAATTTGTTAACCCATTCCTCATTAGTCTTGGTAATCTTCAATCTTTTCAGCTCCCAATACAACTCGACATACCTTTTGATCAACTCATCAGTTGATTCCCCATTGATACCTGTAAAATTTTCAAACTTGTTCAGTGTAGTATAAATTTCAGAATCCATGTTTTGGTAATGAGACATACACAACAACAATGGTGCCAAACTTTTAGTGGATCTCAACAACACCCTTCTTTAATGGGTCGGTGAACAATAATTGGGTCAAAATTTTTTTTTTAGTGGGGCTGTGTAATAAGGTCAAATACTAACAATCGACAACAAACTGTCACAACTGACCACTGATTAAGCCACTTTTATATAATGGGTCGGTGCTACCAATCAACAACAACAACAAGTTAAATTGTTGGTGCTTTTGGGCTTCTAAAACTATGTCAAGTTGTTGATTGTGATTGGCCCAAGTTCAATGGGCGGTGTACATAGAATTGAAACATGGTAATTGGGCCGCAAAATGTAATGGGGCGGTGCAGAGGGCCGACAATCAACCTACCAACCAACAATTTATTTACTTGTGATTGGGCCTCTAATCACAATTGCCTCTAATCACAATTGCACAACAACTACGTATGGGTCGGTGAATATGGATCGGACAATCAATCAACCTTATGACATCATGTTAATGGGCGGTGAACAAGAAAGTGTTGATTAGGCCATAAATCTCATCAAATCATGGGCTGCCATTTAACATCTTATCAATTAACCAACAACATTATATTATCAGCTGTTACTTTCATGTGAAAAACCTTTGGATCGAATGATTTGACCACCCACCTTCACAGCTAATTGGGCCTTTCACATTAGTGGAGCTAAACAACACTGCTGATAGGCCCCTAAATTGTAATAGCAAACAGCAAACAACTTCTAATTATTTCAACCTAATTGGTCGATATTTCCACTAAGATCGACAAAGATTGGGCCTTCCTTATTTTTTTAACACATTTGATTGAACGTCTTCAATTTATCATTTAACCGAGAATTTCAGTCACCATCTCATGTATAGAATTAAAATGGCCGACAATCAAACATGAGCAGACTTTATGAAGAAGATGACTGAAAAGCGAACCATGCTGACCAATAAGCGGTTGGAGCGGATCTGTTTATGTCATATAAGCGGATCAATTAAGCACTAAGAGCGAACCTGAAATTCCTTTTCTTATGAGCGAACCTAATCAATTCCACACGAGTGAACCTGAAGTTTTACCGTATAAGCGAACCACAGTAGTACGAAATAAGCGAACCTATCTGATCTTATGACGCGAATTCGGACCGAAAAACCGCGATTACTCCT
Source organism: Helianthus annuus (assembly GCF_002127325.2). Classification (NCBI taxonomy): domain Eukaryota; kingdom Viridiplantae; phylum Streptophyta; class Magnoliopsida; order Asterales; family Asteraceae; genus Helianthus; species Helianthus annuus. The sequence goes on from NC_035443.2 coordinate 93,253,461, forward strand.
AAACGACTTGGAGTTTCGATCTGAAACTTGGTAGGGTTGTAATTCAATGTTGTTCGCACAATATATCAAAAATTCAGACGAATCAGACCGTGAAATCACGTTCAATTTGATGAATTTCTGTAAAAACCGTGAGAAATGAGTAGAAGATGAAGAAATCGATGAAATCGGATCTGATTCGGCTCTGAAATCGCTGAAATCTGGTACGAAAACGATGTGTTTGATCGTGCAATCGAGCTCCTAGCTCTGATACCGATGGTAGGACCGGTTTTTACGCCGTTCGATTGCGAAACGAACGTTTCACGTGTGGAATCCGTGAACGTACGTGACCGAACACACAATAACGTACTACTAACGAGAATCTATTGAGAAATATGACAATTTTGATACAAGATTCACGTTTACAACCACTTTCTCTCTCTAGATTTTCTCTCTCTAGAAAGTCTTCTAAGTCTTCTCCTTCAATCTTCACTAAAAATCTAACTAACTCATGACATAAACTCCTATTTATAGGTCAAGGCATTTTAATGAGATTTCTCATTAATTACAAGTTTGCCACCTTGCCTTTTAACTAGATATGACATTTATAAAGACTTGATTTCTTCGTTATCTCGCTACGGCTCGGATTGACGAAGGCGATAGACATTCGTGCACTAACATATGTTATACTTGACACTTGGTTTCTTACCAGTATCAGTATCTTCAGTCTTTTCCTTCTTGAAAGCCTCAAGACCTGCAACAGTAGGATAAACACGATCAATCAAATAATCACAAGTAGTATAACTCAACAATAATCGTTTAATCCTTTCACTCTCAATCTTCTCAAGTTCCAACTCCTGCTTCAGTTTAGCACAGTCTTCAATATACTCATTAATGACGCTCTGCTTTGTCATTAATGTTGCGCTCATTTTTTCCATTGCTTTTTCAATTTCTGAATTCGTCTTTTTCAGACTATCAACTGTCCTGTTCAGCACATCGTACGACTCCTTCACATACTTCACATCAGACAGTAAATCTTCTTTAATATTCTCTAATTCAGCAATCTTCTTGTCTTTCTCCTCACAAGCTTTGCAAAATTCTGAACATTTCAAACATGGTTTTTCAACTTCAACCACTTTTTCAACTATCTTTTCAATCTCGACAGTCTTTTCAATTTCAACGAGTTTCTCTACTTCAAAAATTTTCTAAACTTTGACTATTTTCTCTACCACTTTGTCCACTTCAACAATTTTCTCTATTACTTTCTCAGTCACTAGTTCATCTTTTGCTTCTCCAGCTTCTGTCTTTGCCTTTTCACCAGCTAGCATTCTTGCTGCTTCCAGCTCTCTGTTCAATCTTGCAATCTTTTTCTGATTCAGCATCTCCATTTTATTTGCAAAAAACAAATTAAAACTATCAGGATCAATACCCTTTCTAGCTTTGTTAAGATGTTCTTCCTCATCATCAGTATCAACATCACTCCCTAGATCTGGAAAAATTGAGATTCTTTTCTGACTAGTCTCATTTTCACCCAGAATTCTAGCAACAAGAGCTGAACCAGGTATGTATTTTTCCCAACTAAAACCCTCGGCAACTTTTTCATCATCTGGATGAATGATTAAAGCTTTCTTCTTTCAATTGTCAATGGCATTAGACGATGATGGTTGTTGCTCAATCTGATGAAAAATTGATTTATGATAATAATTGTTCTTTTCTTGATTCCCGGTTGCTTCTTGATTTTTACACTCTCGTTTAAAATGACCCTTTCCTTTACAACGGAAACAAGTCACTTTTGATTTGTCCAATCCAAAAGCAGAATTTGCCAGATCATGAAAACCATCTCTGCCAGTGATATGTTGAAATTTTTCAGCTCTTCTACAAGCACTAGCCAAACACCACTTCACATCCATCAACTCAAGTTCCTCTGCATCAATTTGGTCATAATCTTCTTTTGTAAGCATCGGATTTCCAATTTTGCCAGCAATCAAATTTTCGTATGATTCCAACATTGCAACGAGTGATGCCATGTGTTACTTAGCAATTTCAGGAGACAAGTTGTGACCATTTTGAATGTTTTAAGTAACATTGCACTGCAGATTTGTAGGATTCTGCTGTTGAGGACTTAATGTTGTGCTGTTTGGATCAAAACTTGAAAATGATTAAGAATATCTACCACTTTGAGTTGTAGTGCTAACATTTGGACTCGAAGAACCATCAGCACTATAACCAGTTTGGATTTTTGGACTGGGACTGGGGGTAGCCTCAAACTTGTTCCCTCGGTAATACAAACTTACATCCTGTTTAGCATTTGGATTTGTCATGATAGCCGTTTTCTGAATATCTAACTCGTGCTCTTCAATTTTTTGAATAAACTATGCCAGATTCATATTTTCAGATTTTCTCATGTGTTTGATAATCAACAGATAAGTTCCCCATTTCTTCTGTGGCAATGCATCAGCAAGTTTATCAACCCATTCCTCATCATCTTTCTTTATATCCAATCTTCCCATTTCCAATACCAGATGACAATATCTATTAATTGTCTGCTTTGTTGTTTCATGGTCAAAAGTTGTAAACATATCGAACGATTTCTTCAATAACACCTTTTTGTTTTTGATCATATCTGCGCTTCCTTTGAATTTCTGAATCAATGCTTCCCATATTTACCTAGCTGTACCATTGTGTTGGAGCAAAACAAAAATATCTTCTTTAATCGCTTGTTGAAGAATAGTGATCATCATTTTCTCACTTGTAAATTTCAATTTGTCACTCTCTGAATAATCACAAATAGCTTTTTCAATCCCACGTTCATTCTTTGGTTTCTCGTAATCTTTCAACAATGAACACCATCCATCAAATTTGTAAGCTTGCACCCAGTTCTCAAATCGATTTTTCTATCCCTGAAAGTCTTCAATATACATGAGTTTTGGCGGTTTCTGATAAGTTCCGGTCTCATTTTCATTGTACACAGTTTCAGCAGCTGTAACATGTGCAACGGGTGTAGCAAATGCATTGTAGAATTCCTCAGCCATGTTTTGGAAAAAGTTTTCACAAAAATATCATAGATTCAAGCGGAATTCCAATTCAAGCGAAATTACACTTCAAATGGGATTACACTTTGAAGCGGAATAGCTGTTTGGAGCGAAATAACTAATTTCGCTTGGAACGTCTCAAGCGGAATCACAAGTTGAAGCGAAATCAAGTATACTATTCAAGCGGAATAACCAGTTTCAAGCGGAATCAGGTAGTTTCAAGCGAAATCAGACCAATTTTCAAGCGGAATTAGATGATTTTACCTGTTTTAGATCGAATTAAAGTCTAATACTTTCCAGGATTAGTTAAAACACGATTTCGCGCTTATTATGAGAAATTCAAAACTTTTTGACCGTGAAAACTTGTTCAATTTGAAAAAGAAGATGTAGAAGTCAGAAAATGAGGTTGTTTTGGCAAGAACTCTTCTTCCTGAGCTCTGATACCACTTGTAGGATCGGTTCGCGACCCGAACAAGTCAATCAGAAGAGCTCTTGTCTGTTTCAGAGGCGGAAACTAAGAAACAGACTTTGAAAACAGCTTGTTTCACTATTAAACGTCTTGTTTTATTAATATCACAGCTTTACAGATCAAATGACGCGTCGGCAGCAGTTCGGTATCGGAAACAAGGAAGTTACAACTGATTTCGCTTCAGAGGTATATATAGGATGGGTGATTTCGCTTGAAGGTGGCAATGTGCCTTTCAAGCGGAATTACTCACTCAAGCGGAATCAGATCAATTACACCCTAAAACCTCCTATTTTGTCGTACAACACGCCCTGATCTAACAACTCTAATACTAGACTCGGTACAAGACGAAGTCGACAGACGTATGCACCAACAAACCTCAACAGGTTCTTCAGTAAATGGAGTGTGTCGTCAATGTGTACTTCATCGGCAGGAATGACAACTATTTCTTGAGTTGGACTCTTTTTCAGATTAGATACATGAAATTTATCATGAACGCCATTCAGTTCTGCGGGTAGATCCAACTTGTAAGCTACAAGACTAATCCTTTCCAGGATTTTGAACGGTCCAATGTATCTTGGGTTCAACTCCCCACGCTTCCCAAAGCGTGCTACACCCTTCCAGGGTGAAACCTTTAACAAAACCATATCTCCCACTTGAAACTCCAAAGGTTTCCTTCTTTGGTCCGCATAGTGATGTGCGTGTAGTGTGCTATATTTTTAATGTATATTTTAAGCCCTTTTACACTTTTTAGCCAAGTTTTGAATTTATAAAACACGATATTTACTAACACTAAACACACATATGGGCAAGTGCACCCATCGTGGACGTAGTATAGTGTTGGTAAGATACCGAGGTCGTCCAAGGACACAAGAGCTTTTAGTACTGGTTTATCCTCAACGTCTAATCAAATCAAAAGTTAGAAAAAGCTTTTTAAACTTAGAAAAATAAAGCTAACTAAAATGCTGAAAAATAAAATAAAAGTAAAAACAGATAGACAAGATGAATCACTTGGATCCGACTCGTGTGTAGTGTAACCTTTGATTATTTCCGCACTTTTGCACTTTTTAAGAGATTATCTTAGTTATTGTAGTAGGCCCCTCTTTTGAAGGTGATGTTATCCTCAACCCAGTAGTTTGAATCTGCAAGGATACAATCCTAAAGGGTCGGATTATTGAAAGATAATTAATTAAGTTATTAATGCATAATGTGGTAGGCCCCTCTTTTGAAGGTGACGTTACCCTCGGGTAAGTAGTCTGAGTCAGCAGGGATACAATCCTAAGTAGCCGGGTTAAAGTTTTAATAGTAGCTTACTTATGAGGGGATCAAAGAGTTTGGACCCCCGCCAACTGTTGGATCGGTTCCGTGACCCTAAACAGTCAGTGAAGGCAGTTCACAATCATTTACTAAGGCGGAATCAAAGTAAACAACTTCAAAACAACTTGTTTTCTTTAATTTTCTTTCTATTAATGCTTTCTGAGTCTTTACACATGTTTCTGACTGAATTTTGGCAGCACCTCGACTCAATAACTATGACCTGATTCCGCTCCAACTGTTACAACCGAGATCACACATCATCTATTTATAACTTCCTGATTCCGCTTGAAACAACTCAAGCGGAACCCCTATGTTCACTCGAGCGGAATCACTAAGTTACGTCTGGAGCGAAATCACATGATTATCTGATTTCGCTTGAAATGACAAACATGTCATTTCAAGCGGAATTACAATATATAACCCACTTTTTCTATTCCAAACTCTAATCAACCTATCTAGACCTAAGACTCGATTAAGACGTAGTCAGAAGACATTCAGTGGACCAACAGACTCCCCCTTGGATGTTGATGAAGTCTTCGGCATCGAGTCTTCAGTCTTTTTCTCTTTCCAACTTTGTCTTCACATTGTAAAAACTCTCTCTTCATAGGTTCACGATCTCATCCTATCTCTATCTTCATTCTCCCATTTGGCTGTTGATCCAGAATTCTGACTCCCCCTTTCACAGACTCCCCCTCTTGGTATGATGGGACTTGAATTCTGGTTCAAACTTTAATGTTTTGGAGCCGTGGGGATTTTGAAATCCACAACCTGTTTCTCAAACATATAACATTACAATCTATTGACTTTCAACCATAAATCACAATCTATCAATTTCAGAAATCCACTTAAGTATTCAGGTCCAAGTTAATGACCCTGATTACTCAATTAATCTACCAAGTCCAACTTAATGACCTTGGTTAATTTCAGACCAATCAAACTGATTTAGTTCAAGAATTTTCAAACATTTTCTGAAAATAACAAGTTTCAAGTTAATGAACTTGATTTGACTTTTCAACAATCAGATTCTAACTAGATAAGCTCTCCTCATCCTCCAGTCCAGAAACTTCCTGCATCTGCTTCAACTTTGAGAATCAGACAATCAACTTTCTACTCTGGTTTGTCGGAAAATAAAGCAGAAATGAAAAATCTTTTTGGATTTTAAATATTGTTTCTAAACTAGGAATTGAAATACAGAAACTTAAATGCAATGAAAGTAAACTATTTACAAACATATTTTTGATGAGCGTGTTAGGGAATCATATCAGTTATTAGACAAGTCACAATTACCGTTAAGCTTTAATTTCATACTCAGAATTAAACAATTCACGTAGATTGTCGATATACTGGTCCACTTAAATTCTCACACAATTTTCAATCTGATCAGGATATGAATTAGGTGAATTAAGAACTTAAACTTATTCATGTGTCCCACCTCTTGAATATACTCCCGTATCCAGAATCCCAATATTCAGTCTTACAGGTGAGTATACCACAGATGATATCTGTAAGGGGTTAGATGCGAGGGCCGTGAGAGCTCAGATCGATACTTCCGTATACGCAGAGAGATGACGGCTTCGTCTTTTCGGTGTGTCCCCTTTAGAGGATCTTTTGTTTCAACAGCAATGATTTTCAATTTTATTGTTTAATCATTTTGCTGAGGGGGATGCTATGTTTCAAGCTATGTGGAAAGTATTATTCGGGGACTAGGTCAGAACTTCCATTCAGCAGAAGTCCCGGAATAATACCCCAGATATCACTGAGTATAAAGACCTAGTATTTCAGAAAGAGGGACCTTTCAAACGAGATTTCAGGGGTTACCTATGTTGGTGCATAATGTCTAAAGCCTACGTCTTAGTCTTAGTTAATCAATGTATAGGGTCTAGTTATGTTAATTATGTATTGAATAGGGGTTATTTGTGTAAAAGTTGGGTTTTCATGTAAAGGTTTCGCTTATATGGACATGTCCATATAAGTGAAACTATTTGTTAAAAGGTTTCGCTTGTATGGACTGTTCACATAAGAGAAACTAATCCCCTATAAATACCCTATGTGTTTTCTCATTTTGTACGTTGATGTCACAAGTGTAGCCGACCTACTGACCATGTATTTCATGAAAATTGAATGAGAAAACGGTGTTAAAGTATATTACTTCTGTTTCTACTCGTTTCTTCTATAGTTTTGCTTTGATTCATGCCAAATATGTATTTCCGCTACATGTTCGGTAGGTACTAGCTCGAATTGACTCATTTGACTGTCATACTCGGTCCTACAATTGGTATCAGAGCCAATTGTGAGCTAGTTGACCCGAATCAAGGCCTTTATCAAGCACTTTGTGAGTTTTTGACATTTCTGCCGGACAAAATGGACTGAGAATTGGACATACTGTGTAAAAGTGCCTAATAACAAACCCTTAAAAAGCTCAGACCTTAAATCAGCTTAAAAGTGATCTAAAATGGCTCGAGAATAGGTTTCGCTTGTGTGTCACCCTAGAGGTTACGCTTATTTGGACCTGAAAATCAAAGGTTTCGCTCAAAAGGTTTCGCTTATAGTGCCATTTTCAGAGGTTTCGCTTGTGGAGTTCCGCTTATAGTGCCATTTTCAGAGGTTTCGCTTGTGGAGTTCCGCTTATTGTGACATTTCAGAAGGTTTCGCTTATAGGTTCCGCTTCAAATGTCTTTGCTGAGGTTTCGCTTGAAGGGTTTCGCTTATTAGTCTTGAAGTAGTTCCGCTTTTGAGATCATTGTGTAGTTTCGCTTATTTGTACATCACCTGGTTTCGCTTATTGGGTTACTACTGGGTTTCGCTTATTTGAACAACTGAGTGTTTCACTTATACGTACACTTAGTGTTTGGTTTCGCTTTTTGACCTGTGTTAGTGAAAAATCTGTGTTTTTGAGCAGATAGTCCGTTTTGTACGCGATCAAGTATTGGAAACGTAGTCTGGGTTAATAGTTTTCTGTCAGATACAACTTGTTAATCAAAAAGTTCAACATTGTTCGAGATTTGTCACTAAAAATGGATAATCAAGATTTCTATAACATGTTTGCGGGAAGTGGTGCGGCTATCCAAAGTCCAGCTAGTATCGTACAGAATGTCAACATGGAAAATGAATTGGGAACAATGCAAAAGCCACCCAAACTGATGAGCTTAGATGAATATGCTGGATGGTCCGGAAGGTTTAAAAATTGGGTTCAGGCCAACCGTTTCGAGTGTTGGATGAAGATTGAAAAGAAATACGTACCTCCAGTTGACGGGCTCGGGTTGGAAGTCTTACAGATACTGAACAGACAGAGTTTAAAGCTGAAAAGAAAATGGTGAGCATCTTGCAGCAAGCAATTAAAGAAGACATTCTTGTGTTACTACAACATGACGAAAGTTCTCACTCAATCTGGCAAGCGCTACAACTGAAGTTTAAAGGAAGTGTTTCTATGATCAAGAGCAAAAAGGCGCTTATCAAGAAAGAATTCGATATTTTTACTGGGATCAAAGGAGAATCAACAAAATAGTTAATCGAAAGATATTGCCACCTTTTAGTTGAAATGAAAAGATTAGAAATTGAAAAAACAAATGAAGAATGGATTGATAAACTTTGTGATGCACTTCCATATGATGAGTGGGGAACGTATCTTATGATGCTGAAAAACAGTTCTGATTTTGTGAATCTCAATCTGAGTTCATTTATTGAAAAAATCGAGGCCCACGAGCTTGAGTTGTTGAAGATAAAGAAGATGAATTCTGCTAGCATGCAACAAGATGTATCTTTATACTACAAAGGCAGTCCTTCAATTGCGAATCTTCAAAGTCCAAAGATACAAACAGGATTCAGTGCTGATAACACTTCATGTGACACCCCAGGAAAACCGGTGAACTATGTAACTTGCCTAGCTACCTCAGTAAGTGCGTACCAAATTTCGGGACGAAATTTCTTTCAAGTTGGGGATAATGTGACAACTCGAATTTCTAAGATTGATTTCATACGTATTACACGAGCATGTGTTTGACTAATTACTTAATTGCACATTGGATTGATATGAAAGTATATATATATGTTGATTGCTTGATTGTGCATAATTGTTTGATCGTGTATAATGGGTTCCATATTGTGAAACTTGTACTGTATGTTAGCTAGTTAGTGTGAATCATGGCCCAACCTACGAAGGATGTTCCACGAAACATGATGCATGAATCGAAGGATGTCGAAACATATGAAGGACTCGAAACATATCCTTCGCGCTCGAAACATATCCTTCGCACTCGAAACATATCCTTCGATATGTTTCGGCCCAGTCTTTCAATTTGGGCCTTGGCCCACTGCCGATTTAATATAAGTTGGATTAGAAACTTTACGTAATAACATTTTGATCGGCAAAACCCTAGAGCTTTCGGTTCCCTTGTGTGTGTGACGGCATATAGCAGACCTACACTCTGTTCAAAGGATTTCATTACGTAATCCAGATTTCCGGTTAGTATGTGATGCTTTATGTGTATATGATCTCGTGATTTTTCCAGTTGTCTTGCAATATGTTTGTATGTTAAACAGACACGTATGTTAATCGAATATGAATGTTAATCGGATATAGATGCTAATCGGATATATTGTGATGATATTGATTATGGTAAACGAAAACGAAACAAGTGAACACGGTTTGGTTAGTTTAAACGCAAAGATCTAAACCTGCTATCAATTAGGATCTTTGGTATTCTGTTCGGATCATTAATCAATATTACAGATCGATTGTAGTGAGGAATCGTGCTTGTATGATACTCGTTATGTAGATGTACTGTTAAGAATTGGTACTTGTTGTGATTTGTTTGGACATGCATGATAGATGATGATTGTTATGATGATGACGGCTGTAGATGATTAGGGTTTCTGTTTCTGTATTTGGCTGCATGATATCCGTAACTGATGGTGATCAAACGTAACTGTTAATTGTCGAAAGATGTTGCTACCCGAAACATAGTTGTTGTCGAAGGATGCTTGTTAGTCGAACCATAAATTTGACCGAAAGATACTAGTTTGACCGAACCATTATTGGACCGAAAGATAGTTGGACCGAAAGATAGGTTGGCCGAAAGATGACATAGGATTCGGAACATAACATTGGTCCGAAGGATAATTGTGATTACTGTTGTCGAAAGATAGTGACTGGATTCGAAGGATGTTAGGGATTATGAACATACTTTGACTGATTGATTATATGCTGGATTATTTGACATGCCATGCTAGAGATGAATGTTAGCATCTGTATTCGTGCAAGGTGAAATAATACGTGTGTGTTGTTATGCAACTGACTGTTATGTGAACATTAACTGCATGCGTACAATTGTGAACATGAACTGATTTGTTATACGTGCATACACTAGGACGTGATTAATTACTTGTGAGTGCATAACTTAGCATACCGAGCAAACCGAGGTGAGTTCACACTCCTACTAAGGCATGGGATTCCCGGGTCGTGGGAATGGGTTAAAGGTTATTATTGAAAGGAACGTACTAATGCTTTACTAGACTATCACCTATCATGTCCTCGGATGTCAGGACGGTTACGTAGGTTGGGATAACACCTACGGGTTCACATGCCATTCTATCCTCGGTTACGAAGGATACGCACGTAAAACCTACGTGTACGCATTACTTACTCCTATCCTCAGGTTACGAAGGATACGTGCGTAAAACCTACGCACACTTTATACACACTTCTGTTCTCGGACGAAGAACAGGGATAATAATACGAATAGTCTAGTGGTAACTTAACATGGGAAGCCCCCACCAGCATAACTTACTATCGGCCCTGTAGAGCCACCTGTTACTTACTGTTACACATTTACTTACTGTGAACTCGCTCAACTAGCTTGTTGACCATTCTGTTACATGCCTTGCAGATCGTTAGGTACTTGGAGCTTGCACTGGAGAAGCGGGTCGTTGTGGACAAGGATTCGTGGTTTCTATGCTGAACTATTATAACATTTGAACTATTTACTATTGTTGGATTATTACTATGCTTCCGCTACACTTTAAAACAATAACATGTTTTGAACACCTTTTGTATTGAACGGATGGTTTTCTTTTATCTTACTTAATACTATATGCATGTTCAATATGATTGGTGGCTTGATCCTGGTCAGTCACGCTCCCAAGCGGTGATACTCCGCAGGTGGATTTTGGGGGTGTGACAGATTGGTATCAGAGCCATTGGTTATAGAGAACTTGGTTTTAATATGGGAAAACGTTTTTATTAAAACCAGACTATAACCCGAACAGTGCTCTCAACGATCCACAACGACGCTTCGCTCCACGTGCAAGACTCAACTTCCTAGGTAATAAGGTTTATGTTTATTGCCTACATGCTAGAATTTGCATAGAACTTTGCTCATAGTATGCTTACATTACTTGCTCACAACTTGTCATTGCATGAGAATACTTATGTGCTTACACTCTTCTGTCATCGCACTATTCGCGAACCTTTCTCACTTATGTTGCCTTTGATGTGAAGATCAATGGCCGCACGAATTACCATGACTCAAGCCCAGCTAGAGGCTCTCGTTGCTGCGGCAGTTGCAGCCGCCCAAGCAGGTAGTATATCCTGCGGTATAGATTCATACAAGGATCTTTAGATCCTACGATAATTCTCGTATTTAACCTTGTCCTATTCGTACACAATAGGTCAACCCGCTCAGCAACAACCTGCGTGTACCTTCAAGACTTTCATGGACTGTCGTCCTAGCTCGTTCAGTGGCACGGAGGGGGCAGTCGGACTCCTCCACTGGTTTGAAAAACTCGAGTCGGTTTTCGAAATGTGTGAATGCCCTGAGGCTCGCAGGGTGAAGTTCGCCACTGGCACACTTGAAGGGATTGCGCTCACTTGGTGGAACGCACAAGTGCAGATCTTAGGGTTGGCAGCTGCTAACGCCACACCCTGGAATGAATTCAAAGAACTGATCAAGAGGGAATACTGCACTAGAGAAGACATTCACAAGTTGGAGGACGAGTTGTATAACTTGAAAATGGTTGGTTCGGAAATTGAAGCTTACACCAAGAGATCGAATGAGTTGGCTGTGCTGTGCCCAACTATGGTAGATCCTCCATACAAGCGAATTGAGTTGTATCTCAAGGGGCTCGCGTCAGAGATTCAGAGCCACGTAACGTCGGCTAACCTCAACAACATCCAGGAAATCCAGCGTCTCGCTCATCGCATCACAGATCAGGCAGTAGACCAGGGCAAACTGCCAAAGCGTATCAGTGCTACCGCTACCGCTACTGCTACTACTACACTTGCTACTCCCAGCGAAAGTAAGAGAAAATGGGAGGGGGATTCTAGCAAGGGATCAGCATCGGTACAATCACAGTCTCAGCAGCGAAAGACGGATAGTTACCAAAGTCCCAGTCAGCACTCATCGAGCAGCCACAGACAGGGAGGGTATCGAGGAAACCTTCCAAAGTGTAACAACTGCAACAGGCATCACAGCGGCCAGTGCAATAAGGGCCGTTGTCAAAGGTGTTTAAAGATGGGTCACGAGGCCAAAGATTGTAGAAGCGCTCGTCCTGCAAATCAGAATCAGCAGTCTCAGCAACCAGCTCCACAGAATCAGCAGAATCAGCAACAGGGCAACAGGGGGTGTTATAAGTGTGGGGCTGAAGGTCACTTCAAACGCGATTGCCCACAGTTGAACCAGAACCGTAACAACAACCAGGGCAACGGGAATAACAACAATCAGGGTAATGGTAACAACAACAACGGCAATGAAGCTCGAGGTCGTGCTTTTGTGTTGGGTCGAGGAGATGCAGTGAATGATCCTAACGTAGTTATGGGTAAGTTCCTTCTCGACGATATTTACGTTACTGTCTTATTTGATTCAGGTGCTGATACAAGTTATATGTCCATGAAAATGAGTAACTTATTAAAACGTACACCAACACCCCTAGACACTAAACACGTCGTAGAACTAGCAAATGGCAAAAGTGTAGAAGCCGCTCATGTAGTCAAGGGTTGTAGCATTGTTCTGGCGGGTCAGACTTTCACGATAGATCTTATACCCATAGTCTTGGGTAGCTTCGACGTCGTCATCGGCATGGATTGGTTATCTCAACATCACGCAGAGATCTTATGCAAGGAAAAAGTTATTCGTATTCCTCGCTCCAGTCAAGAACCTCTCGAAGTACAAGGTGACAAAAGTGGTGCTGTGGTTGGCATCATCTCTTACTTGAAGGCGCAGAAATGTTTACGAAAGGGGCATACTGCCATTCTGGCTCTCGTTACTGATGCATCAGCAAAGGAAAAGAAGCTGGAGGATATCCCAGTTGTACGTGACTTCCCTCAGGTGTTTCCTGAAGGTTTACCAGGCTTACCGCCTCATCGCCAAGTCGAGTTTCAGATCGAATTGGCACCTGGAGCAGCACCAATAGCCCGCGCACCATATCGTTTAGCTCCAACCGAACTGGAAGAACTGTCGAAACAGCTGCAAGAGCTCTTGGAAAAGGGCTTTATTCGTCCAAGCTCTTCGCCTTGGGGAGCTCCAGTGTTATTTGTGAAGAAGAAAGACGGTACGTTCAGGATGTGTATCGACTACCGTGAACTCAACAAGGTGACGGTGAAGAACCGTTATCCTCTTCCACGCATAGATGACTTATTCGACCAGTTGCAAGGGTCGTGTTACTATTCCAAGATCGATTTGAGGTCAGGGTATCATCAGCTGAGAGTCCGGGATGAGGACGTCTCCAAAACTGCTTTCAGAACTCGTTATGGTCACTACGAGTTTCTGGTCATGCCATTCGGGCTTACAAACGCACCTGCAGTCTTCATGGATCTCATGAACAGGGTGTGCAAACCGTATCTCGACAAGTTCGTCATCGTTTTCATCGACGACATTTTGATTTACTCCAAGAGTCAGGAGGAGCATGAGCAGCATCTACGTATTATCTTGGAACTTCTTCGAAAAGAGCAACTGTACGCAAAGTTTTCAAAATGCGACTTCTGGCTTCGTGAAGTCCACTTCTTAGGCCATGTGGTAAACAAGGATGGGATTCATGTCGATCCATCCAAGGTTGATTCGATCAGAAACTGGCCAGCACCACGTACACCGACAGAAATACGCCAATTCTTGGGTTTGGCAGGTTACTACAGGCGATTTATTAAAGACTTCTCCAAGATCGCGCAACCACTCACTATGCTTACACAGAAAGGTGTCGTTTACAGATGGGGTAATACACAGGAGACCGCTTTCCAGTACTTAAAGGATAGGCTTTGCAGCGCGCCTATTCTCTCACTGCCCGAGGGCACGGATGACTTCGTGGTTTATTGTGACGCATCAATACAAGGGCTTGGTTGTGTATTGATGCAACGGGATAAAGTTATCGCATACGCCTCTCGGCAACTCAAGGTTCATGAACGGAATTATACGACGCACGATTTAGAGCTGGGAGCTGTTGTTTTCGCGCTTAAGATATGGCGACACTACCTGTACGGTACCAGGTGCACGATTTACACCGATCACAGGAGTCTCGAGCATATCCTTAAGCAAAAGGATTTGAATATGCGTCAACGAAGATGGGTTGAACTACTGAACGACTACGAATGCGCCATCAAGTATCATCCAGGCAAGGCCAATGTTGTGGCTGATGCCCTCAGTCGGAAAGACTCTCTACCTAAGCGCGTGCGAGCGCTACAGCTTACCATTCAGTCCAGTCTTCCTGCACAGATACGAGCTGCTCAGTTAGAAGCACTGAAACCCGAAAACGTCAAAGCTGAAGCCTTACGCGGTTCAAGGCAACGCATGGAACAAAAGGAAGACGGTGCTTACTATGTAACGGGGCGTATTTGGGTCCCACTCTATGGCGGATTACGTCAACTGGTAATGGATGAAGCTCACAAGTCTCGCTATTCGGTACATCCAGGGTCGGATAAAATGTACCACGACATCAGCACTACTTATTGGTGGCCTAGTATGAAGGCTCACATCGCTACGTACGTTGGAAAATGCTTAACCTGTGCGAGAGTCAAGGTTGAATACCAGAAACCAGCCGGTCTACTTCAGCAGCCCAAGATACCGCAGTGGAAATGGGAAGAAATTTCCATGGATTTCGTTACGGGCTTACCTAGATCCCAGCGTGGGAATGACACTATTTGGGTAATCGTTGATCGACTCACAAAGTCTGCTCACTTTTTGGCTATCAAAGAAACGGATAAGTTTTCTACTTTAGCAGACATTTACTTGAAGGAAGTTGTTTCGAGGCACGGAGTGCCCACCTCTATTATTTCGGATCGCGATGCACGATTCACGTCAGAGCTTTGGCAAGCAATGCACAAATCCTTCGGCTCACGATTAGACATGAGCACAGCATATCATCCTCAGACGGATGGACAGTCTGAGCGAACTATTCAAACTCTAGAAGACATGCTTCGAGCGTGTGTTATCGATTTCGGCAACGGCTGGGAAAAGCACCTCCCTTTGGTGGAGTTCTCGTACAATAACAGTTACCATACCAGCATTCAAGCCGCTCCATTTGAGGCATTGTACGGACGTAAATGCCGGTCACCTCTCTGTTGGGCAGAGGTGGGGGATAGTCAAATTACGGGTCCAGATATTGTTGTGGACGCCACAGAAAAGATAGCACAGATACGACAACGCATGGCGGCAGCACGCGACCGTCAGAAAGCCTACGCGGACAAGCGTAGAAAGCCATTGGAATTTGAGGTCGGGGACCGGGTTTTATTGAAAGTTTCACCCTGGAAGGGTGTGGTTCGTTTTGGTAAAAGAGGCAAATTGAATCCGCGGTACGTCGGACCATTCGAAATCTTAGAAAAGATTGGCAAAGTAGCCTACAGATTAAACCTACCTCCTGAACTCGGTGCAGTTCACAATGTATTTCACGTGTCGAATCTGAAGAAATGCCTATCAGATGAGACCCTTATAGTTCCTTTTAAGGAACTCACTATCGACGAGCGGTTGCAGTTCGTCGAGGAACCAGTTGAAATCACGGACCGGGATGTTAAGGTCCTCAAACACAAGAGAATCCCTCTTGTTCGAGTTCGTTGGAACTCCCAGCGTGGCCCGGAGTATACATGGGAACGCGAAGACCAGATGAAAGAAAAGTACCCCCAGCTATTCGAACCCAATGCATCCACTTCTGAGGCTGAAGCTACTACTACTGAATTTCGGGACGAAATTCCAAATCAACGGGGGGATGATGTGACACCCCAGGAAAACCGGTGAACTATGTAACTTGCCTAGCTACCTCAGTAAGTGCGTACCAAATTTCGGGACGAAATTTCTTTCAAGTTGGGGATAATGTGACAACTCGAATTTCTAAGATTGATTTCATACGTATTACACGAGCATGTGTTTGACTAATTACTTAATTGCACATTGGATTGATATGAAAGTATATATATATGTTGATTGCTTGATTGTGCATAATTGTTTGATCGTGTATAATGGGTTCCATATTGTGAAACTTGTACTGTATGTTAGCTAGTTAGTGTGAATCATGGCCCAACCTACGAAGGATGTTCCACGAAACATGATGCATGAATCGAAGGATGTCGAAACATATGAAGGACTCGAAACATATCCTTCGCGCTCGAAACATATCCTTCGCACTCGAAACATATCCTTCGATATGTTTCGGCCCAGTCTTTCAATTTGGGCCTTGGCCCACTGCCGATTTAATATAAGTTGGATTAGAAACTTTACGTAATAACATTTTGATCGGCAAAACCCTAGAGCTTTCGGTTCCCTTGTGTGTGTGACGGCATATAGCAGACCTACACTCTGTTCAAAGGATTTCATTACGTAATCCAGATTTCCGGTTAGTATGTGATGCTTTATGTGTATATGATCTCGTGATTTTTCCAGTTGTCTTGCAATATGTTTGTATGTTAAACAGACACGTATGTTAATCGAATATGAATGTTAATCGGATATAGATGCTAATCGGATATATTGTGATGATATTGATTATGGTAAACGAAAACGAAACAAGTGAACACGGTTTGGTTAGTTTAAACGCAAAGATCTAAACCTGCTATCAATTAGGATCTTTGGTATTCTGTTCGGATCATTAATCAATATTACAGATCGATTGTAGTGAGGAATCGTGCTTGTATGATACTCGTTATGTAGATGTACTGTTAAGAATTGGTACTTGTTGTGATTTGTTTGGACATGCATGATAGATGATGATTGTTATGATGATGACGGCTGTAGATGATTAGGGTTTCTGTTTCTGTATTTGGCTGCATGATATCCGTAACTGATGGTGATCAAACGTAACTGTTAATTGTCGAAAGATGTTGCTACCCGAAACATAGTTGTTGTCGAAGGATGCTTGTTAGTCGAACCATAAATTTGACCGAAAGATACTAGTTTGACCGAACCATTATTGGACCGAAAGATAGTTGGACCGAAAGATAGGTTGGCCGAAAGATGACATAGGATTCGGAACATAACATTGGTCCGAAGGATAATTGTGATTACTGTTGTCGAAAGATAGTGACTGGATTCGAAGGATGTTAGGGATTATGAACATACTTTGACTGATTGATTATATGCTGGATTATTTGACATGCCATGCTAGAGATGAATGTTAGCATCTGTATTCGTGCAAGGTGAAATAATACGTGTGTGTTGTTATGCAACTGACTGTTATGTGAACATTAACTGCATGCGTACAATTGTGAACATGAACTGATTTGTTATACGTGCATACACTAGGACGTGATTAATTACTTGTGAGTGCATAACTTAGCATACCGAGCAAACCGAGGTGAGTTCACACTCCTACTAAGGCATGGGATTCCCGGGTCGTGGGAATGGGTTAAAGGTTATTATTGAAAGGAACGTACTAATGCTTTACTAGACTATCACCTATCATGTCCTCGGATGTCAGGACGGTTACGTAGGTTGGGATAACACCTACGGGTTCACATGCCATTCTATCCTCGGTTACGAAGGATACGCACGTAAAACCTACGTGTACGCATTACTTACTCCTATCCTCAGGTTACGAAGGATACGTGCGTAAAACCTACGCACACTTTATACACACTTCTGTTCTCGGACGAAGAACAGGGATAATAATACGAATAGTCTAGTGGTAACTTAACATGGGAAGCCCCCACCAGCATAACTTACTATCGGCCCTGTAGAGCCACCTGTTACTTACTGTTACACATTTACTTACTGTGAACTCGCTCAACTAGCTTGTTGACCATTCTGTTACATGCCTTGCAGATCGTTAGGTACTTGGAGCTTGCACTGGAGAAGCGGGTCGTTGTGGACAAGGATTCGTGGTTTCTATGCTGAACTATTATAACATTTGAACTATTTACTATTGTTGGATTATTACTATGCTTCCGCTACACTTTAAAACAATAACATGTTTTGAACACCTTTTGTATTGAACGGATGGTTTTCTTTTATCTTACTTAATACTATATGCATGTTCAATATGATTGGTGGCTTGATCCTGGTCAGTCACGCTCCCAAGCGGTGATACTCCGCAGGTGGATTTTGGGGGTGTGACACTTCAAATGCTACATCAAGTTCTCATTAATCAAGCAGTTCTACACCTTTCGCGAATTTTGAACCGAATGTCAAAGTTTAGGAACAATCTTCGCCTCAAAGCTCTACCGGATCAAATCATCAGGCGTATGTTTCTGGAGTACAGTGTAATATAGCAGTGAACATCAAAAATGGAAACGAGATAACGGAAACTGCTGCGAAACAACATATTGCACTACTCACTTCCGTTCTCGAGGCATATGAAGGTCTAGTTGCGGGGAGAATTGGAAATCCGGACATGACAAAGGAGGACTATGACCAAATAGACCCCGAGGAGCTTGAACTAATTGACATTAAATGGGGTATGGCAAGCTTAGTTCGTCGTGCTCAAAGGTTCATGGAAATCACGGGAAGAAACAGTTTATCAGGTCCAGATCAGAAGTTAGGATTTGATAAGTCGAAAGTAACGTGTTTCATGTGACAACTTGTGACAACTCGAACCTTCGACTTACTTCGTGTAACGATACGTGTTAACGAGAACGCTATTAATTGAATGAATACATGATATGTTATGTGTTACACGGTTGTGTGATTTCGCGATTATATTGAGTGATTGAATGTTACATGTTACGTGATTTAATGTGATTGCATATGTTACTACTTGAACCGATTAGTGAAACATTTACAAGAACCCACTCGGTCCATATGGTTGGACTCGAGACCATGAGGTAGCCCAAGTGGGGAGTTTCGGCCCACTTCCCTTCACACGCATATATACACCCATTACCTCTAGGGTTTTAGTTTTACAAACTTAGCAATCAAGAACACACACACACCAAACGCTCTCTCTCTCTCGATCGGAACCCAAGGCAGCCGACCCTCTCAAGTCTTGAAGTTTCTTGTAATCGGATCATCCCTCGTGCACACTCTAGAATCGGTTAGTGTTTATGGTTGGTTGTTTATACATGATGTTATATGAATTCATGTTTGATGATGTTTCTTGCATGATATTTGTGTGGTATGAATAAGAAGATTAAACATGATTGTTGTTAGTGATTTTGTGAACAGAATATTATATCGCATAGTGGTTCTTGCTAGCATATAAATTATTGTTACTGAATGAGTTCATGATGATGTCGGCATGATTACTATATGATCACTAGGGTGCTACGGTTGTAACTGTTAATTATTTTTGATGATGGTTCTTGATAGTCATAATGGTATGAACATGTTGATGATAATACGAAACTGATGATAATGGCTGAATTGATTTGCTATTGGAATTGCCTAATTGTTTGCTGATATTACGGAGGGTTGTTACTAAGAATTATGGAAACTGTTACATGGGATTGCGACTCGAAACCATAGTCTCGACTCGAGACCACAACAGCATTAGCCGGAACCATGGTTGCGAGTCCCGTTGCGACTCGTAACCGGACCATGATGAGCCGAGACCAGCCATTGCGACTCGCAACCTACTGTTGCGACTCGTAATCTCCTGAGGTGACTCGAGATCCCGGTTGCGACTCGTAATCTCTGTTGCGAGTCGAGACCATGCACGTGCACATGATTGGACTTACACACTGACACGAGCCCAGCTAATTGGGCCGGATAATTGGACTGTTTTCATATCTGCTATTGGACTGCGTAGAATGACTGGGCCGAGACCTTTATGTTGGACTCTTATAGTTTGGGCCGGGTATAGTTTGGGCTTAGACATTGGATCACACACGAATGTTAATGCTATGTTCTATTCTGCTTACGTGCATACGTGTTTGCCATGACTATACGTGCTATATACGAACCTGACTTGCATAATAAACCATGATAGGACGTGGTTGATCAGTTACTTGCTACCTGTACTCTTTGTGTATCTGCCGAGCAACCCAAGGTGAGTTCACACAGCCAAGGCATGGGGTTCCCAGGGTGGGAATGGGATTGAATAAACTATACGTACATACTTAGTTAACAGAACATAATGATATGAGTCCTCAGGGTGAGGGTGGTGAATGATAAGATACGGCTAGACTAGTATACCAATTGAACTGATCTTCGCATACACGCCAGGGGTTGGCCGCGATATTATGACTGATTTTCGCACCCATGCCTTGGAAAGGCCGCGAACTATAGATACTAAAACTTCGCACACATGCCAGGGTGGCCGCGATACAAATATACATAGTCTAGAATACTTGAGAACTTTCCCCAATCTTCGCATACATGCCGAAATGGCCCGCGATACGAACCAATACTATACATGAACAATGAACGAACTAGTACGATGCATGATTAGATAAACGAACGCAATGCTTGCTATACTACTCCATTACTGAACTTACTTTCTGTGAACTCGCTCAACTAGTTGTTGACTCGCTGTTGCATGCCTTGCAGGACCTTAGGTACATTATGGAGCTTGCACAGGGAGGAGCAGGTCGTTGTGGGCAAAGGGTCGTGAATGATATTTCAACACTTATGATAAATCATACATACTATTGTTTGGGTTACTTAAATGCTTCCGCTATACTTAACTACTTTATACGTTCAATATGATTGGTGGTTAGGATCCTGGTCAGTCATGCCTCCAAGCGGTGATACTCCGCGTGTGGATTTTGGGGGTGTGACAGATTGGTATCAGAGCCATTGGTTATAGAGAACTAGGTTTTAATATGGGAAAACGTTTTTATTAAAACCAGACTATAACCAGAACAGTGCTCTCAACGATCCACAACGACGCTTCGCTCCACGTGCAAGACTCGACATCCTAGGTAATAAGGTTTATGTTTATTGCCTGTTTGCTAGAACTGCCTAGAACTTTGCTCGCATTACGCTTAGATACACATGCTTTGACTACATGAGAACACCTACGTGCTTACACTTTTCTGTCATCGCCCTACTCGCGAACCACTCTTATTTACGTTACTCTTACTATGAAGATCATGTCTGGAAGGATTAACATGACTCAAGCCCAGCTAGAGGCTCTCGTTCAAGCTCAAGTTGTTGCGGCACTTGCAGCTGCTCAAGCAGGTCAACCAGCGCAGCAAGTCTGCACCTTTAAGAATTTCATGGACTGTCGTCCAAATTCCTTCAGCGGCACAGAGGGGGCAGTGGGACTCCTCCACTGGTTTGAGAAGCTAGAATCCGTATTTGAAATGTGCGAGTGCCCTGAGGCTCGCAAGGTCAAGTTTGCCACCGGCACCTTGGAGGGAATAGCACTAACTTGGTGGAACGCCCAAGTTCAAATCTTACGGTTGGCAGCTGCTAACGCCACACCCTGGAACGACTTTAAGGAACTCATCAAGCGTGAGTATTGCACGCGTGAAGATATTCACAAGCTGGAAGACGAGTTGTATAATCTAAGGATGGTGGGCTCTGAGATCGAAGCGTATACCAAACGGTCGAATGAGTTGGCCGTTCTGTGTCCAACTATGGTGGACCCTCCATACAAGCGCATTGAGTTGTATCTCAAGGGTTTGGCGCCAGAGATTCAGAGCCACGTGACGTCGGCTAACCTCGAAAACATCCAGGAAATCCAACGCCTCGCTCATCGCATCACTGATCAGGCAGTGGATCAGAATAAACTGCCAAAGCGTGTCAACGCTACTGCTACAGTCACTTCAGCTGCTACTTCTGCTACACCCAGCGACAACAAACGGAAATGGGATGGGGATTCCGAACAGTCTCAAGCACAGCAGCGCAGAACGAACGACTACCAGAACCCGGGTCAGCAATCATCTGGCAGTCAGGAGCAGGGTGGATACAGGGGAGTACACCCACTATGTAACAAGTGTAACAAGCACCACAGTGGAAGGTGTCGCAAGGAACGTTGCCAGAGATGTCTCAAGATAGGACATGAAGCCAAAGATTGCAGGAGCTCACGACCTGCAAACCAGAATCAGCAACTTCCACCACCAGTTCCTCAGAACCCACAGCAGCAGCAGCCACAGCGTGGAAATCGGGGATGTTTCCAGTGTGGAGCAGAAGGTCATTACAAGCGCGATTGCCCACAGTTGAACCAGAATCAGAACAACAACAATAACCAGGGCAATGGGAACAACAACAACAACAATGGCAACGAGGCAAGGGGTCGAGCTTTCATGCTAGGACAAGGAGACGCTGTTTGAACTCATAACTCGTTTTGGGATTTCCTTTATTATGTCTCTGTTACTCAAACAAAGTTTGGTTTGAACATGAATCGTACTGGGTTTTATGGACTATTTTAATTTACTATACTTTATGTTTGATATGATGGATGGTTTGATATTATTTGAACGCTCCTGCCGTATTTAAGGACCTTATGAACAGGGTGTGCAGACCCTACCTAGACGAGTTCGTCATAGTATTCGTGAAGTCCACTTCTTAGGCCACGTAGTGAGCAAGGATGGAATCCGTGTCGATCCATCCAAGGTAGACTCAACCAGAAACTGGCCTGCATCACGTACTACGGACGGTTTACGCAGGGATTTCTCGAAGATTGCTCAGCCACTTACGCTACTGACACAGAAGGGTGTCACCTATTGCTGGGGAGAGCCCCAGGGGACTGCTTTTCAGCGCGACAAGGTTATCGCTTTCGCTACACGTCAACTTAAGATTCATAGACGCAACTACACAACGTACGACTTAGAGCTGGGAGCTGTCGTTTTCGCGCTTAAGATATGGAGACACTACCTGTACGGTACCAGGTGCACGATTTACACCGATCACAGGAGTCTCGAGCATATCCTTAGGCAGAAGGATTTGAACGTGCGTCAACGATGATGGGTTGAACTACATAGCGACTACGAATGCGCCATCAAGTACCATCCAGGCAAGGCCAATGTTGTGGCGGACGCCCTCAGTCGGAAGGACACTCTACCTTAGCGCGTGCGAGCGCTACTGCTACGATCCAATCTAGCCTTCCAGCACAGATACGAACTGCTCAGATAGAAGCACAGAAGCCCGAAAACGTCAAGGCTGGAGCCTTACGCGGCACACAACAACGATTAGGACAGAAGGCAGACGGCGCTTACTATGTAACGGGCCGGATTTGGGTCCCACTTTATGGCGGTCTACGCGAACTTGTGATGGATGAAGCTCACAAGTCTTACCACTCAGGGTCGGATAGAACGTACTAAGACATCAGCGCTATTTATTGGTGGCCTACCTCGATCCCAGCATGGGAACGATACCATATGGGTCATCGTGGATCGACTCACCAAGTCTGCACACTTCCTACCGATTAAGGAAACGGACAAGTTCTCCAACTCTCGCAGATGCCTATCTTAAAGAAGATTGTTTCGAGGCACGGGGTGCCCACGTCCATCAATTCGGATCGCGATGCACGATTCACGTCAGAACTTTGGCAAGCAAGGCACAAACCATTCGACTCACGATTAAACATGAGCACAATAGCATACAAGCCGCACCATTCGAGGCATTGTACGGGCGTAGATGCCGGTCACCTCTCTGTTGGGTAGAGGTGGGGGATAGTCAGATCACGGGTCCAGAGATTGTAATGGACGCCACAGAAAAGATTGCACAGATACGACAACGCACGGCGGTAGCACGCGACCGTCAGAAAGCCTACGCGGGCAAGCGTAGAAAGCCATTGGAATATCAGGTCGGGGACCATTCGGGATCATAGAACGTACAGGCAGGATAGCCTATAGATTGAACCTACCAGCTGAACTCGGGGCAGTTCACAATGTCTTTCAGGTATCGAACTATCGACGAGCGGTTGCAGTTCGTCGGGAAACCAGTTGAAATCACGGACCAGGATGTGAAGGTCCTCAAACACAAGAGAATCCCTCTTGTTCGAGTTCGTTGGAACTCCAACGTGGCCCAGAGTACACCTGGGAACGCGAAGACAGGATGACAGAAAAGTACCCCAGTTATTCGAAACAAATACAACCACTACTGAGGCTGAAGCTACTACTTCGGAATTTCGGGACGAAATTCCAGATCAACGGGGGGAGGATGTGACACCCCAGGAAAAACCAGTGAACGATTGAACTTACCTAGCTTCCTCAGTGAGTGCATACCAAATTTCGGGACGAAATTTCCAATTAGTTGGGGATAATGTGACAACTCGAACCTTCGACTTACTTCGTGTAACGATACGTGTTAACGAGAACGCTATTAATTGAATGAATACATGATATGTTATGTGTTACACGGTTGTGTGATTTCGCGATTATATTGAGTGATTGAATGTTACATGTTACGTGATTTAATGTGATTGCATATGTTACTACTTGAACCGATTAGTGAAACATTTACAAGAACCCACTCGGTCCATATGGTTGGACTCGAGACCATGAGGTAGCCCAAGTGGGGAGTTTCGGCCCACTTCCCTTCACACGCATATATACACCCATTACCTCTAGGGTTTTAGTTTTACAAACTTAGCAATCAAGAACACACACACACCAAACGCTCTCTCTCTCTCGATCGGAACCCAAGGCAGCCGACCCTCTCAAGTCTTGAAGTTTCTTGTAATCGGATCATCCCTCGTGCACACTCTAGAATCGGTTAGTGTTTATGGTTGGTTGTTTATACATGATGTTATATGAATTCATGTTTGATGATGTTTCTTGCATGATATTTGTGTGGTATGAATAAGAAGATTAAACATGATTGTTGTTAGTGATTTTGTGAACAGAATATTATATCGCATAGTGGTTCTTGCTAGCATATAAATTATTGTTACTGAATGAGTTCATGATGATGTCGGCATGATTACTATATGATCACTAGGGTGCTACGGTTGTAACTGTTAATTATTTTTGATGATGGTTCTTGATAGTCATAATGGTATGAACATGTTGATGATAATACGAAACTGATGATAATGGCTGAATTGATTTGCTATTGGAATTGCCTAATTGTTTGCTGATATTACGGAGGGTTGTTACTAAGAATTATGGAAACTGTTACATGGGATTGCGACTCGAAACCATAGTCTCGACTCGAGACCACAACAGCATTAGCCGGAACCATGGTTGCGAGTCCCGTTGCGACTCGTAACCGGACCATGATGAGCCGAGACCAGCCATTGCGACTCGCAACCTACTGTTGCGACTCGTAATCTCCTGAGGTGACTCGAGATCCCGGTTGCGACTCGTAATCTCTGTTGCGAGTCGAGACCATGCACGTGCACATGATTGGACTTACACACTGACACGAGCCCAGCTAATTGGGCCGGATAATTGGACTGTTTTCATATCTGCTATTGGACTGCGTAGAATGACTGGGCCGAGACCTTTATGTTGGACTCTTATAGTTTGGGCCGGGTATAGTTTGGGCTTAGACATTGGATCACACACGAATGTTAATGCTATGTTCTATTCTGCTTACGTGCATACGTGTTTGCCATGACTATACGTGCTATATACGAACCTGACTTGCATAATAAACCATGATAGGACGTGGTTGATCAGTTACTTGCTACCTGTACTCTTTGTGTATCTGCCGAGCAACCCAAGGTGAGTTCACACAGCCAAGGCATGGGGTTCCCAGGGTGGGAATGGGATTGAATAAACTATACGTACATACTTAGTTAACAGAACATAATGATATGAGTCCTCAGGGTGAGGGTGGTGAATGATAAGATACGGCTAGACTAGTATACCAATTGAACTGATCTTCGCATACACGCCAGGGGTTGGCCGCGATATTATGACTGATTTTCGCACCCATGCCTTGGAAAGGCCGCGAACTATAGATACTAAAACTTCGCACACATGCCAGGGTGGCCGCGATACAAATATACATAGTCTAGAATACTTGAGAACTTTCCCCAATCTTCGCATACATGCCGAAATGGCCCGCGATACGAACCAATACTATACATGAACAATGAACGAACTAGTACGATGCATGATTAGATAAACGAACGCAATGCTTGCTATACTACTCCATTACTGAACTTACTTTCTGTGAACTCGCTCAACTAGTTGTTGACTCGCTGCTGCATGCCTTGCAGGACCTTAGGTACATTATGGAGCTTGCACAGGGAGGAGCAGGTCGTTGTGGGCAAAGGGTCGTGAATGATATTTCAACACTTATGATAAATCATACATACTATTGTTTGGGTTACTTAAATGCTTCCGCTATACTTAACTACTTTATACGTTCAATATGATTGGTGGTTAGGATCCTGGTCAGTCATGCCTCCAAGCGGTGATACTCCGCGTGTGGATTTTGGGGGTGTGACACAACTCGAGTTTCTGACTTTCACTTTCGCATTAAATGCGCGTTGACTTTGACTGTTTAGTTGTTTGGATTGTGGACTTGAAATTGTACGCGTTGTGTTTTAATGAAACGTATTGTCGTTTTGCCTATATGTGATTACTTGCTGTGGTAGAAAATAATATTAGAATTATTATTTAAAACACTTAGTCTAGATCACGAAACATGACATACAGATCGAAGGATCACGAAAGATAACCTTAGGTTCGAAGGATCTCGAAACATACCCTTCGAGCAAAGATAGGATCCTTCGACATCTTTCGGCCCGAAGGATCACGAAACATATCCTTCGACATCTTTCGGCCCAGTCTTTCTGATGGGCTTGGCCCATTTCTGTGATACGATTTAAATACGTGAATGCATGTAAGTCAACAGTTAGTTTCAAAAACCCTAGTTCTATTGTGTGTGTGTGACGGCAGCCTTGTGACTTCGTGGCCCTCAAAGATCGATCGGAATTACTTCCTTGTTCATCGTGGTTAGTGCCTATTATCATTATCCGATTATGTGTTAGATCTATTAATTGAATAATATTCCTGCATGTCGGCTACTGTGTTTTCTTTTGGTCAAATAACATCTCGTAAATTGTCTTTGATATTAGTAGTCACTGGTACTAAATGGTGGTTATTGGCAATTATCGGCGGCATTATTTTTACACGGAGTTATCATTTTTGTGTTGTTATATGAATTAAAAATTTAGGGGATGTATGATTGTCAAACCCACTATCTATTTGGTCCAATAAAATTAGTGAAATGATAAATAATGGTCAGCCTTTTGTATTGAACTGCATGAAATTATGAGAAATTCACACAACATGTCGGCTAGTAAATAATGGTCAGTAGGTTGCTAAGGGACATGTGGATTTGGGGCGGTCAAGGGCTCCTATTGGTGGATAGATGGCGGCTGTCATAGATGATGGCATGTGGTTGTGTTAGTTCCATGGAATTAAACAAATAAATATTATAAGGTATGATAAATTGGCAAACAACATAATTGGGTGTTATGGGCGGCTAGCCTTGGCTGCCGTATATGTGCAAATTAATATAATAATACTTGATAAGTTGTCGGCCATTGTTGTTGACTTCGATGATGATCATGTTTGGTTGTTTATAATTATGATACCAGATGCTCATTTAGGGTTGTGTGGTAACTGCCTTTTTGCATGAAAACTGATTGTAACCGAAAGATACTTGCCACTCGAAAGATAGTTGTTTGGACCGAAGGATAGCTTTGACCGAAAGATGTTAGTTATACGAAACATAGTTGTGAACCGAAAGATAACTGTTTGACGAAAGTTAACACATGAACCGAAAGGTAGATGTGCGTCGAAAGATAAGGGTCGATTCGAAAGATATTGTAGGTTATGAACATGCTTTGAATAATGGAACATATGTTTGATTTATTTGGCATGCCATGCTTGGTGATGAGTGTTAATAATTGTATTCGTGCACGCTGATGATTTAATGTGAAATAATACGTGTTGTGCCGATATGCAAACTGACTGTTATGTGAACATTAAATTGCATGCGTATCATTGTGAACATGAGCTGATTTGTTATACGTGCATACAATAGGACGTGATTAAATTACTTGTGAGTGCATAACCTAGCATACCGAGCAAACCAAGGTGAGTTCACACTCTTACCAAGGCATGGGATTCCCGGGGTGTTGGGAATGGGATTGAAAGGATAAGGTTGATTAGATACACTACTGACACTATGACTAGACTACCATATTACTATCCTCGGATGTGAAGGATACTTATACTGATCACTATCCTCGGTTGTGAAGGATACTTATACTGATCACTATCCTCGGTTGTGAAGGATACTTATACTGATCACTATCCTCGGATGTGAAGGATACTTATACTGATCACTATCCTCGGTTGTGAAGGATACTTATAGATACGAATAGTCTAGTGGTTATACAACATGGGAAGCCCCCACCAATAGAATGTACTAACGGCCCAGTAGAGCCACCTGTTACAAACGAACTTACTATTACGCATTTACTTTCTGTGAACTCGCTCAACTAGTTTGTTGATCATTCTGTTACATGCCTTGCAGATCGTTAGGTACTTGGAGCTTGCACTGGAGAAGCGGGTCGTTGTGGGCAAGGATCGTGTTTTCTACGTTGAAACTATTATGACATTTAAAACTATTAAATAATGTTGGTTTATTTACTATGCTTCCGCTACACTTTGAAGCTATGGTTATGTTTTGAACACCTATCGTATTGAATGGATGGTTTACGTTTATTTTACTTAATATTAATTGCATGTTCAATATGATTGGTGGCTTGATCCTGGTCAGTCGCGCTCCCAAGCGGTGATACTCCGCGTGTGGATTTTGGGGGTGTGACAGATTGGTATCAGAGCCATTGGTTATAGAGAACTTGGTTTTAATATGGAAAAACGTTTTTATTAAAACCAGACTATAACCAGAACAGTGCTCTCAACGATCCACAACGACGCTTCGCTCCACGTGCAAGACTCAACTTCCTAGGTAATAAGGTTTATGTTTATTGCCTACATTGCTAGAATTTGCATAGAACTTTGCTCGTAGTATGCTTACATTACCTTGCTCACAACTTGTCATTGCATGAGAATACTTATGTGCTTACACTCTTCTGTCATCGCACTATTCGCGAACCTTTCTCACTTATGTTGCCTTTGATGTGAAGATCAATGGCCGCACGAATTACCATGACTCAAGCCCAGCTAGAGGCTCTCGTTGCTGCGGCAGTTGCAGCCGCCCAAGCAGGTAGTATACCCTGCAGTATAGACATTAGGATCTTTAGATCCTACATTAATTCTCGTACTTAACTTTGCCCTATTCGTACACAATAGGTCAACCCGCTCAGCAACAACCTGGGTGCACCTTCAAGAATTTCATGGATTGTCGTCCTAGCTCGTTCAGTGGCACGGAGGGAGCAGTTGGACTCCTCCACTGGTTTGAAAAGCTCGAGTCGGTTTTCGAAATGTGTGAATGCCCTGAGGCTCGCAGGGTGAAGTTCGCCACTGGCACACTTGAAGGGATTGCGCTCACTTGGTGGAACGCACAAGTGCAGATCTTAGGGTTGGCAGCTGCTAACGCCACACCCTGGAATGATTTCAAAGAACTGATCAAGAGGGAATACTGCACTAGAGAAGACATTCACAAGTTGGAGGACGAGTTGTATAACTTGAAAATGGTTGGTTCGGAAATCGAAGCTTACACCAAGAGATCGATTGAGTTGGCTGTGTTATGTCCAACTATGGTGGACCCTCCATACAAGCGTATTGAGTTGTATCTCAAAGGTTTGGCACCAGAAATACAGAGCCACGTTACCTCGGCTAACCTCAACAACATCCAGGAAATCCAGCGTCTCGCTCATCGCATCACCGATCAGGCAGTGGATCAGAATAAACTGCCTAAGCGTATCAGTGCTACTGCTACCGCTACTGCTTCTACTACACTTGCTACTCCCAGTGAAAGTAAGAGAAAATGGGATGGGGATTCTAGCAAGGGATCAGCTTCAGTGCAGTCGCAAGCTCAACAACGAAAGACAGACAGTTACCAGAGTCCCAGTCAGCACTCCTCAGGCAGCCACAGACAGGGAGGGTATCGAGGAAACCTTCCAAAGTGTAACACCTGCAACAAACATCACAGTGGCCAGTGTAATAAGGTTCGTTGTCAAAGATGCCTCAAGATGGGTCATGAGGCCAAAGATTGTAGAAGCGCTCGACCTGCAAACCAGAATCAGCAGCAACCTCAAGCACAGCAGAATCAGCAGCAGGGTAACAAAGGGTGTTTTCATTGCGGTGCAGAGGGTCACTTCAAAAAGGCATTGCCCTCAGTTGAACAGGAACCAGAACAACAACAACAACCACAACAATAACCAGGGCAACGGGAACAATAACAACAATAACGGGGGAAACAACAACAATGGCAACGAAGCTCGGGGTCGTGCTTTTGTGCTAGGTCGGGGTGACGCAGTGAATGATCCCAATGTAGTTATGGGTAAGTTTCTTCTCGACGATATTTATGTTACTGTCTTATTTGATTCGGGTGCTGATACAAGTTATATGTCCTTGAAAATGAGTAAATTATTAAAACGTACACCAACACCCCTAGACACCAAACACGTCGTAGAACTAGCCAATGGTAAAAGTGTAGAAGCCGCACAGGTAGTCAAGGGTTGTCGTATTGTTCTAGCGGGTCAGACTTTCTCGATTGATCTCATACCCATAGTTTTGGGTAGTTTCGACGTCGTCATCGGTATGGATTGGTTATCCCAACATCACGCGGAGATCTTATGCAAAGAAAAAGTTATTCGTATTCCTCGCTCCAGTCAAGAACCTCTCGAAGTACAAGGTGACAGGAGTGGTGCTGTGGTTGGCATCATCTCTTTCTTAAAGGCGCAGAAATGTTTACGAAAGGGACATACTGCCATTCTGGCACTTGTCACTGACGCATCAGCAAAGGAAAAGAAGCTGGAGGATATACCAGTTGTGCGTGATTTTCCTCAAGTGTTTCCTGAAGATTTACCTGGTTTACCTCCTCATCGTCAAGTCGAGTTTCAGATTGAGTTAGCTCCTGGAGCAGCACCAATAGCCCGCGCACCGTATCGTTTAGCTCCAACCGAACTGGAAGAACTGTCGAAGCAGCTACAAGAGCTCTTGGAAAAGGGCTTTATTCGTCCAAGCTCTTCGCCTTGGGGAGCTCCAGTGTTATTTGTGAAGAAGAAAGACGGTACGTTCAGGATGTGCATCGACTACCGCGAACTCAATAAGGTGACGGTGAAGAACCGTTATCCTCTTCCGCGCATAGATGACCTATTCGACCAGTTGCAAGGGTCGTGTTACTATTCCAAGATTGATTTAAGGTCAGGGTATCATCAGCTGAGAGTCCGGGATGAGGACGTCTCCAAAACCGCTTTCAGAACTCGCTACGGTCATTACGAGTTTCTTGTCATGCCATTCGGGCTTACGAACGCGCCTGCAGTCTTCATGGATCTTATGAACAGGGTGTGCAAACCCTATCTCGACAAGTTCGTCATTGTTTTCATCGACGACATTCTGATCTACTCCAAGAGTCAGGAGGAGCACGAGCAGCACTTACGTCTTATCTTGGAACTTCTTCGAAAGGAGCAATTGTACGCAAAGTTTTCAAAATGCGACTTCTGGCTTCGTGAAGTCCACTTCTTAGGCCATGTGGTGAACAAGGATGGGATTCATGTCGATCCGTCCAAGGTTGATTCGATCAGAAACTGGCCAGCACCACGTACACCGACAGAAATACGCCAATTCTTGGGTTTGGCGGGTTACTACAGGCGATTTATTAAAGACTTCTCAAAGATCGCGCAACCACTTACTATGCTAACACAGAAAGGTGTCGTTTACAGATGGGGTAATACGCAAGAGACCGCTTTTCAGTACTTAAAGGATAGGCTTTGCAGCGCACCTATTCTCTCATTGCCAGAGGGCACGGAGGACTTCGTGGTTTATTGTGACGCATCGATACAGGGGCTTGGTTGTGTATTGATGCAGCGGGATAAAGTTATTGCCTACGCTTCGCGGCAACTCAAGGTTCACGAACGAAACTACACGACGCACGATTTAGAGCTGGGAGCTGTTGTTTTCGCGCTTAAGATATGGCGACACTACCTGTACGGTACCAAGTGCACGATTTACACCGATCACAGGAGTCTCGAGCATATTCTTAAGCAAAAGGATTTGAATATGCGTCAACGGAGATGGGTTGAACTTCTAAACGACTATGAATGCGCCATCAAGTATCATCCAGGCAAGGCCAATGTTGTGGCTGATGCCCTCAGTCGGAAAGACACTCTACCTAAGCGCGTGCGAGCGCTACAGCTTACTATTCAGTCCAGTCTTCCTACACAGATACGAGCTGCTCAGTTAGAAGCACTGAAACCCGAAAACGTCAAAGCTGAAGCCTTACGCGGCTCAAGGCAACGCATGGAACAAAAGGAAGACGGCGCCTACTATGTAACGGGGCGTATTTGGGTCCCACTTTATGGCGGTTTACGCGAACTTGTAATGGATGAAGCTCACAAGTCTCGCTATTCGGTACATCCAGGGTCGGATAAAATGTACCACGACATCAGCACTACTTATTGGTGGCCTTGTATGAAGGCTCACATCGCTACGTACGTTGGAAAATGCTTAACCTGTGCGAGAGTCAAGGTTGAATATCAGAAACCATCTGGTCTGCTTCAGCAGCCTAAGATACCGCAATGGAAATGGGAAGAAATCTCCACGGATTTTGTTACAGGTCTACCTAGATCTCAGCGTGGGAACGATACAATATGGGTCATAGTTGATCGACTCACCAAGTCTGCACACTTCCTGCCGATCAAGGAAACGGACAAGTTCTCCACTCTCGCAGACGTCTATCTTAAAGAAGTTGTTTCGAGGCACGGAGTGCCCACCTCTATCATTTCGGATCGCGATGCACGATTCACGTCAGAGCTTTGGCAAGCGATGCACAAATCCTTCGGCTCACGATTAGACATGAGCACAGCATATCATCCTCAGACGGATGGGCAGTCTGAGCGAACTATCCAAACTCTTGAAGACATGCTTCGGGCATGCGTTATAGACTTCGGCAACGGCTGGGAAAAACACCTCCCTTTGGTGGAGTTCTCGTACAATAACAGTTACCATACCAGCATTCAAGCCGCTCCATTTGAGGCATTGTACGGACGTAAATGCCGGTCACCTCTCTGTTGGGCAGAGGTGGGGGATAGTCAAATTACGGGTCCAGAGATTGTAGTGGACGCCACAGAAAAGATTGCGCAGATACGACAACGCATGGCGGCAGCACGCGACCGTCAGAAAGCCTACGCGGACAAGCGTAGAAAACCATTGGAATTTGAGGTCGGGGACCGGGTTTTATTGAAAGTTTCACCCTGGAAGGGTGTGGTTCGATTTGGTAAACGAGGCAAACTGAATCCGCGGTACGTCGGACCATTCGAAATCTTAGAAAAGATTGGCAAAGTAGCCTACAGATTAAACCTACCAGCTGAACTCGGTGCAGTTCACAATGTATTTCACGTGTCGAATCTGAAGAAATGCCTATCAGATGAGACCCTTATAGTTCCTTTTAAGGAACTCACTATCGACGAGCGGTTGCAGTTCGTCGAGGAACCAGTTGAAATCACGGACCGGGATGTTAAGGTCCTCAAACACAAGAGAATCCCTCTTGTTCGAGTTCGTTGGAACTCCCAGCGTGGCCCAGAGTATACCTGGGAACGCGAAGACCAGATGAAAGAAAAGTACCCCCAGCTATTCGAAACCAATGCATCCACTTCTGAGGCTGAAGCTACTACTACTGAATTTCGGGACGAAATTCCAAATCAACGGGGGGATGATGTGACACCCCAGGAAAACCAGTGAACGATGTAACTTACCCAGCTTCCTCAGTAAGTGCGTACCAAATTTCGGGACGAAATTTCTTTTAAGTTGGGGATAATGTGACAACTCGAGTTTCTGACTTTCACTTTCGCATTAAATGCGCGTTGACTTTGACTGTTTAGTTGTTTGGATTGTGGACTTGAAATTGTACGCGTTGTGTTTTAATGAAACGTATTGTCGTTTTGCCTATATGTGATTACTTGCTGTGGTAGAAAATAATATTAGAATTATTATTTAAAACACTTAGTCTAGATCACGAAACATGACATACAGATCGAAGGATCACGAAAGATAACCTTAGGTTCGAAGGATCTCGAAACATACCCTTCGAGCAAAGATAGGATCCTTCGACATCTTTCGGCCCGAAGGATCACGAAACATATCCTTCGACATCTTTCGGCCCAGTCTTTCTGATGGGCTTGGCCCATTTCTGTGATACGATTTAAATACGTGAATGCATGTAAGTCAACAGTTAGTTTCAAAAACCCTAGTTCTATTGTGTGTGTGTGACGGAAGCCTTGTGACTTCGTGGCCCTCAAAGATCGATCGGAATTACTTCCTTGTTCATCGTGGTTAGTGCCTATTATCATTATCCGATTATGTGTTAGATCGATTAATTGAATAATATTCCTGCAAGTCGGCTACTGTGTTTTCTTTTGGTCAAATAACATCTCGTAAATTGTCTTTGATATTAGTAGTCACTGGTACTAAATGGTGGTTATTGGCAATTATCGGCGGCATTATTTTTACACGGAGTTATCATTTTTGTGTTGTTATATGAATTAAAAATTTAGGGGATGTATGATTGTCAAACCCACTATCTATTTGGTCCAATAAAATTAGTGAAATGATAAATAATGGTCAGCCTTTTGTATTGAACTGCATGAAATTATGAGAAATTCACACAACATGTCGGCTAGTAAATAATGGTCAGTAGGTTGCTAAGGGACATGTGGATTTGGGGCGGTCAAGGGCTCCTATTGGTGGATAGATGGCGGCTGTCATAGATGATGGCATGTGGTTGTGTTAGTTCCATGGAATTAAACAAATAAATATTATAAGGTATGATAAATTGGCAAACAACATAATTGGGTGTTATGGGCGGCTAGCCTTGGCTGCCGTATATGTGCAAATTAATATAATAATACTTGATAAGTTGTCGGCCATTGTTGTTGACTTCGATGATGATCATGTTTGGTTGTTTATAATTATGATACCAGATGCTCATTTAGGGTTGTGTGGTAACTGCCTTTTTGCATGAAAACTGATTGTAACCGAAAGATACTTGCCACTCGAAAGATAGTTGTTTGGACCGAAGGATAGCTTTGACCGAAAGATGTTAGTTATACGAAACATAGTTGTGAACCGAAAGATAACTGTTTGACGAAAGTTAACACATGAACCGAAAGGTAGATGTGCGTCGAAAGATAAGGGTGGATTCGAAAGATATTGTAGGTTATGAACATGCTTTGAATAATGGAACATATGTTTGATTTATTTGGCATGCCATGCTTGGTGATGAGTGTTAATAATTGTATTCGTGCACGCTGATGATTTAATGTGAAATAATACGTGTTGTGCCGATATGCAAACTGACTGTTATGTGAACATTAAATTGCATGCGTATCATTGTGAACATGAGCTGATTTGTTATACGTGCATACAATAGGACGTGATTAAATTACTTGTGAGTGCATAACCTAGCATACCGAGCAAACCAAGGTGAGTTCACACTCTTACCAAGGCATGGGATTCCCGGGGTGTTGGGAATGGGATTGAAAGGATAAGGTTGATTAGATACACTACTGACACTATGACTAGACTACCATATTACTATCCTCGGATGTGAAGGATACTTATACTGATCACTATCCTCGGTTGTGAAGGATACTTATACTGATCACTATCCTCGGTTGTGAAGGATACTTATACTGATCACTATCCTCGGATGTGAAGGATACTTATACTGATCACTATCCTCGGTTGTGAAGGATACTTATAGATACGAATAGTCTAGTGGTTATACAACATGGGAAGCCCCCACCAATAGAATGTACTAACGGCCCAGTAGAGCCACCTGTTACAAACGAACTTACTATTACGCATTTACTTTCTGTGAACTCGCTCAACTAGTTTGTTGATCATTCTGTTACATGCCTTGCAGATCGTTAGGTACTTGGAGCTTGCACTGGAGAAGCGGGTCGTTGTGGGCAAGGATCGTGTTTTCTACGTTGAAACTATTATGACATTTAAAACTATTAAATAATGTTGGTTTATTTACTATGCTTCCGCTACACTTTGAAGCTATGGTTATGTTTTGAACACCTATCGTATTGAATGGATGGTTTACGTTTATTTTACTTAATATTAATTGCATGTTCAATATGATTGGTGGCTTGATCCTGGTCAGTCGCGCTCCCAAGCGGTGATACTCCGCGTGTGGATTTTGGGGGTGTGACATTTCAAGTGTAAAGAACGCGGTCACTTTAAACGAGAGTGTCCAAACCGTGAAGTCAACAATCACCAAAACCCGTTCACCAATGATTACTATCGACAGGCAATCTACCATCGACCGAATCAACAGCAAACTGTTCAAAGGCCACAGATAGAAAATAAACCTGAAAAGGCATTGATTGTGAACCAAGATGATGAACAGGTAGCTGCAGGTTTTAGTCGGGATAAATATATCCCTGGTAGAGATGATCAGGCCATGATGGCAGAGGTTGTTGAGATTTCTGAAGTTGTGTCTGAACCGGAGATTGTTGATGAAGTTGTTTCTGAAGTTGTTGAGGAAATTCCTATGGAAAACGTTATAGATGTTGAGGAAATAGCAGCTGAAGTATACTACTATCAATCACAACAGGAGGAGTTAGCTTATACTATGAAATCAATTATGCCTGCTAATGTGTTTGATTCTTTTGCAGGTTATTTCGAGGAACCAAGAACCGGATCTTGTCCTAGATTTGAGGAGAAGAAAGAAGCCATCGAAGAAGTGATTGACGTGTCTAAAGAGATGACCGGAGAAGTTCGGAAAGACATTGCAGACAAAGCTCTAATGGGAAAACTTAAAGAGGTAGATTCAGAACCCAAGGAGTCACAGTCTGTCGATAAGGTGTCGGTTAACAGAGAGGAATCTGGAGTTCAGGAGGTCAAATCTGTCAAACAGTCTGTGTCTGAGTCAAAGCATGTCGGTAAAACTGATTGTGATGAAAAGGTTGATGAAAAAGTTGTTCCAATCTCTGAAATGCCATGCCAACGTTGTTTACAACCGTGCGTGGAGTGTCAGATCAATTAAGTTTGATCTTGAAACATCATACAGATATGATTAAGTTTGATCTTGAACAATTAAAAGAAGCTTATGATACCTTAGCTAGATCAATTAAGATGATTGAAAAAGAAAGTGTCGAAAATGATAAAGCTACTTAATTGGCTAAAGCTACACTGTTTGATAAACAAAAAGAAGTCAATTATCATCTTGACACAATTGCGTCACTAAGAAAAGAACTTGAATTGGCCAAGATAGAGAATGACATGATTGATTAAAAGTTAATGAGCTATGTGGCTTCGTCTTATGTTTTGGAACAAATCGTCCCTCAACAGCCACATGCTACACCTGTTTTCAAGAGTGTTCCACCCCCAATGTGGAGCCACTACACTCAGAAATATCCAGATGGGGTGGAAGCTGCTTTAAATCTTAAGCTGAAAACGATTGAGAGTGATTTACCTGATAGCATTGATATCACTTTCACTTCATCTGACACTGATAACGAATCTCAGGTTATCAAAAATGTTATCGATCAGGTGTTGGATGAGGAAAGTGAGAAATCTGAAAAGGCTCATTCTGAGAAGGTTGTCAGTGATTCTGAAGACGAAGGAAATTTCTTAGATCGATACCGAAATCGGAAAAGAGTACGAATGATGATCTGATCATGGTGGTATACACTATGGTTGGAACTGACAAACTTTATTCCGACTTCGAGTACCCGCTTCAGAATGTCAAGATCGAAAATGTCGAGAAAGTGTTTAAACTGGTTGAATTGAACATTAACGAAATTAATAACAATGAATTCTTTTCGAAACTGAAAAAGTCGTTTGTTACTTCACGTCCCACAAGTTCGGAAAAGAAAGATGGGGTTGGTATAGGTCAAAACAAGAAAAATCATCTTAAAAACAAAGGAATTGGGTTTGAAAAGAAAACGGCTAAACAAGTGTTTAAGCCAAAAGAAAAGATAAATGATGTTTTTGTTGCTGGTCCTAGTACTGAGGTTGAAAAGGAGTATATTTTTAGTCAAAAAGCTGTCGACGATTTCAATACAACACAGAAGCTTAAAGAAGAAACGGTCAATACTACTTTTGTCGAGTATGATAAAAGGGTGTGCTATCGCTGCAATGAGATTGGACACATGGCAAAACAGTGTCAAAAAGTGTTTAAGAAACATGTTGTTGAAAAACCAGTTAAAAAACAAATGGTTGATAAACCAAAGGTTGAAAAACCAAATGTTCAAAAACAAATGGTTCAAAAATCTCGACCTAAATCACCAGTTGTTTCAAAAGATAAAAAGGAAATGGTTTCTCCGATCCGTATTTTGAAAAGAGGTGAATCATTGAAGTCGGAGGATAAGCTGAAATCGACTTTCGAGATTGGGGAATCCTCTAGAAAGACTTCAAAGTTTTACCCTAGGACGAAAATTTTTGAAAATCAGTCTTGGATCACGAAATCGAAACCGTTGGTTGAGGTCAAGAAGATGGAGAACGCTTTGAAAAATGATTCAAATCTTTTTAAAGTTGATGTGGTTGATTTTGAAAATGAAGTAGATAAGTTTCTTGATGAATTTCCTCCAATAACTAACAAAGTTAAAACAATTGTGAAAGAAGAGGTTTCAAATGTCACATTTGATTTTCCGAAACCAAATGAAAAGTGTGATGTTGTGTTCGGGAGTGTGTCGGAAGTAAAGAAATCATGGGCTTCATTGTTTGAATAAAATGTTTTTGTTAGTTGCAGGGGCTGCCCAAGTCAATTCTATCAAGATGGATTATGGATAGTGGAGCTTCACGACATATGACTGGGACTTTAGCTCTTCTTTATGATGTTAAGTCAATCAATTGAAGCTATGTTGGGTTTGCAGGGAATCAAGGATGAAGAATAGTCGGTCAAGGAGCGCTTACAAACGGAGTGATCTCATTTGACAAAGTGAACTATATAGTCGAGCTGGAAAACAACTTATTGAGTATATCACAGATTTGTGATAAAGAGTTTAGTGTACATTTTACTAAATCTGAATGTTTAGTGTTGAAACCAGGGTTTAAAATCCCTGATGAGTTGGTGTTGTTGCGCGCTCTGCAGGTAAATGATCTTTATATTTTGGACATGAGTGTCGCAACGCCAACAACTCGTCAAAAACAGTGTTTTGTCACTAAGTCTAAAGCTACTGAAAAGGAGTCCATAATGTGGCACCGGAAAATGGGTCACATTCACGTGCGAAAAATGAATTTTTTAGTACATAACGATTTAGTTGAGGGTGTTAATGTGAAAAACTTTCACTTACTTGATGATTGTATTGCATGTAAAAAGGGAAAGCAGACTCGGAAGTCACATCCACCGAAGATGCTCAACTCTATCAGGTTACCTCTTGAGAGATTGCACATGGATCTCTTCGGGCCTGTCAACGTCAAGAGCATTAGCGGGGATTTATATTGTTTGGTGGTGACAGACGACTTTACGAGGTTTTCGTGGGTTGTGTGCTTAGAACGAAAAGATCAAACATTCGAGTCATTGATGATGCTTTTCAAGAAAATGGAAACGGTGTACAAACTGCCAATCAGGAGGATTCGGAGCGACAACGGAACGGAATTCAAGAACAACAAGATGTATGAGTTCTGTAATGAGAAGGGAATTCTTCATGAATTCATTGCACCGTATACACCACAGCAAAACGGCGTAGCTGAACGAAAGAATCGGACCCTGATCGAGACAGCCCGTACGATGTTAGCCGATTCCAAGCTACCAATCTACTTCTGGAGTGAAGCAGTTTCAGCAGCCTGTTACACTTTGAATAGAGTTCTCACTGTTAAGAAATACAAGAAGACTTGCTTTGAGCTGCTGCACCGTTACAAGCCAAATGTCACACCCCCAAATTCCACACGCGGAGTATCACCGCTTGGGAGCGTGACTGACCAGGATCAAGCCACCAATTATATCAAACATAGCATTTAATAATAACCAAAGACATAATTGATGTTCAAAACCAAACATTGTATATGTAGCGGAAGCATTAAATGTAAAACCCAAAACGTAAGTATCAATGTGTGAATGTAAAAGTGTTTAATAAGCATTCACGTGTTCTTGTCCACAACGACCCGCTTCCCCTCTGGTGCAAGCTCCAAGTATACCTACGGTCCTGCAAGGCATGCAGCAAATAATCAACAAACTAGTTGAGCGAGTTCACAGAAAGTAAGTTCATAACAGTAATACGTAAGTTCATCTAGTGGTGAGGGATTCTCACGATTATCCTTAACAATGGGGGATTCCCATTATGGTACTTACTAGACTAGTGCAACCATGTGTTCTTCTTAAACCGAGAACAGGAATACGTACTTGGTCACGCAGGATTTACGTGACGTGCCCTTCCCCGAGGACAGTGGTACGTGTGGGGGCTACGCAGGATTTACGCAGCGTGTCCTTCCGACCCGGAAGACAGTAGAAGGTATTGGGTTACGCAGGATTTACGTAACGTGTCCTCCCGACCCGGGAGACAATTGGCAATTACTGGGTTACGCAGGATTTACGTAACGTGTCCTGACTATCCTGAGGACGATGGTCTATAGTCTAGTGATTGCGTAAGTACGAGTAATCATTTCATATCAACATTCCAACCCAATTCCCAACCCGGGAATCCCATGCCTTGGCTGTGTGAACTCACCTTGGTTTGCTCGGTAGATACACAAAGGAAGAGGGTTCTTGAACCAACAGTGGTCAACCACGTCCTAACAGGGTTACCATACGAGTCAGGTTTTGACTAAGGTAAACACGTATGCGTCACATAAGTTAACACGTTACTATCACGTATAAATCATGGCAAACACGTATAGCACGTAAACAGTCAAAGTATAATATTCATCGCTTGTGGGATTCGGATGGTTGGGCCAATAAGCTTGTGCGAGCCCAACCATCTTGTGCGATATGAATGTCTAAGCCCAAACTATACTTGGCCTGATTAATATATGTGATCCAATAGTATAGGCAGTCCAAAACATATACGG
Source organism: Helianthus annuus (assembly GCF_002127325.2). NCBI lineage: Eukaryota > Viridiplantae > Streptophyta > Magnoliopsida > Asterales > Asteraceae > Helianthus > Helianthus annuus. The sequence goes on from NC_035443.2 coordinate 93,294,661, forward strand.
CCCAAACTTAAAATCAACAACACATACTCGGTCCAATAACAATATCTACTCCATCATGGAAACGGCCCAATTTATCACAAGTCTTGTGCGATTCGGGTTGTACGATTTGGAATTGGGCTTTGTGGCCCAGCAGTTAACAAATAACAAACATCTTGTGCGACCCGACTGATCTTGTACGATCAGGTTGGATTGTGCGAGGCGCTTTGGGTTGTCCGGCCCAATAGTTTAAACTCGTGTGATCCAATTTCGTTTTGTGCGATTAGGAACCCTTGTGCGATCGGGTTTCCTTGTGCGAATGGTTCATCTTGTGTGATCAGGTCCACTTGTGCGAGTGGACCTGTTGTACGTGTGATCTTGTGCTTGTGCGGCCGATTAACAATTTTTCGCAAATCAGGCAATCAGTTACATCATTACTATAGTTTCCAAATTTACCATTCAATTAACACGTTTTCCATAATCCAACAAGCATATCATCGATCAAACTAGGGTTTCTACAACTAATTCACATAACCCTAATATCATACATATGAACACTATACAACCGATCCAACTAAGCTCAAGCATGATCATGCAGCCGACAACCATTATTCTATCCTTAGAACAATAATATGGAACCCGATTTATCATGAATATCCTATAGTACACATAAGTTGATTTCATGAACACTAAAATCAATTCTACGGACCCAAATCAGACACACATATGGCCGATTACATTTATACATTCATAATCACAATTACTCAAAACAAGCATAACAATTCATCATCGATCATATTGAGCACACATCATAATACTATCATCCAATAGTTAATCAAACTAACCGAATAGAAAAGGAACGAGGATTGATCCGGCAGGAGAATGATCCGAATCCTATGCACTTCGATGAAGGGGATGCTTGGCTGCCTTCGGTTAGAGAGAGAGAGAGTGTGAAGCTAGGGTTTGTGTGTGTGTTGATGTGTTGCCACTCGAATGAGAGAACAACCCCTAGGTGGGTGTTTGTTCACGTGAAAGTGGAGAGGGCCGGCCCTTGCTTGGGCTGCCCTTGGGCCGTGTGCGAGTGAAGTAACCCAACATGGGCTTGTGCGATTTGTTGTGTATGTGTGTTGTGCGGTCGGGTCATAACCATACATAATACATTACATACACGAGTGCAATAATCATACTTTCAATTAATCGATCAAGTTCATATAATCAAGTTCATATAATCAAGTTCATATAATCACATATCGTGCACAAGGTAAATCTAAAGTTCGAGTTGTCACATTATCCCCAACTAATTGGAAATTTCGTCCCGAAATTTGGTATGCACTCACTGAGGAAGCTAGGTAAGTTCAATCGTTCACTGGTTTTCCTGGGGTGTCACATCCTCCCCCCGTTGATCTGGAATTTCGTCCCGAAATTCCGAAGTAGTAGCTTCAGCCTCAGTAGTGGTTGTACTGTTCGCGAACAATTGGGGGTACTTTTCTGTCATCCTATCTTCGCGTTCCCAGGTGTACTCTGGGCCACGTTTGGAGTTCCAACGTACTCGAACAAGAGGAATTCTCTTGTTTTTGAGGACCTTTACATCCCGGTCCATGATTTCAACTGGTTCCTCGACGAACTGCAACCGCTCGTCGATAGTGAGTTCTTTGAAAGGAATGATGAGGGTTTCATCTGATAGGCACTTCTTTAGGTTCGACACATGAAAGACATTGTGAACTGCCCCGAGTTCAGCTGGTAGGTTCAACTTGTAGGCTACCTTGCCAATCTTTTCTATGATTTCGAATGGTCCGACGTATCGCGGATTCAGTTTGCCCCGTTTGCCAAAACGAACTACACCCTTCCAGGGTGAGACTTTCAATAAAACCCGGTCCCCGACCTGAAATTCCAAAGGCTTTCTACGCTTGTCCGCGTAGGCTTTCTGACGGTCGCGTGCTGCCGCCATGCGTTGTCGTATCTGTGCTATCTTTTCTGTGGCGTCCACTACAATCTCTGGACCCGTAATCTGACTATCCCCCACCTCTGCCCAACAGAGAGGTGACCGGCATTTACGCCCGTACAATGCCTCGAATGGAGCGGCTTGAATGCTGGTGTGATAACTATTATTATACGAGAACTCCACCAAAGGGAGATGCTTTTCCCAGCCGTTGCCGAAATCGATGACGCATGCCCGAAGCATGTCTTCTAGAGTTTGGATCGTTCGCTCAGACTGCCCATCCGTCTGAGGATGATATGCTGTGCTCATGTCTAAACGTGAGCCGAAAGATTTGTGCATCGCTTGCCATAGCTCTGACGTGAATCGTGCATCGCGATCCGAAATAATGGATGTGGGCACCCCGTGCCTCGAAACAACTTCTTTAAGGTAGATGTCTGCGAGAGTGGAGAACTTATCCGTTTCCTTTATAGGTAGGAAGTGTGCAGACTTGGTGAGTCGATCCACGATCACCCATATGGTATCATTCCCACGCTGGGATCTAGGTAGGCCTGTAACGAAATCCATGGAAATTTCTTCCCATTTCCATTGAGGTATCTTAGGCTGCTGAAGTAGGCCAGCTGGTTTCTGGTATTCGACCTTGACTCTCGAACAGGTCAAACACTTGCCGACGTAAGTAGCGATGTGGGCCTTCATACTAGGCCACCAATAAGAAGTGCTGATGTCGTGGTACATTTTGTCCGACCCTGGATGTACCGAGTAGCGAGACTTGTGTGCTTCGTCCATCACAAGTTCGCGTAGACCGCCATAAAGTGGGACCCAAATACGCCCCGTTACATAGTAGGCGTCGTCTGCCTTCTGTTCCATTTGCTGTCGTGAGCCGCGTAAGGCTTCAGCTTTGACGTTTTCGGGCTTCAATGCTTCTACCTGAGCATTTCGTATCTGTGTAGGGAGACTAGACTGAATCGTAAGCTGTAGCGCTCGCACGCGCCGTGGTAAAGTGTCTTTCCGACTGAGGGCATCAGCCACAACATTGGCCTTGCCTGGAAGATACTTGATAGCGCATTCGTAATCGTTCAGTAACTCGACCCATCGTCGTTGACGCATGTTCAAATCCTTCTGCTTAAGAATATGCTCGAGACTCCTGTGATCGGTGTAAATCGTGCACCTGGTACCGTACAGGTAGTGTCGCCATATCTTAAGCGCGAAAACTACAGCTCCCAGCTCTAAATCGTGCGTCGTGTAGTTCCGTTCGTGTATCTTAAGTTGGCGTGAAGCGTAAGCAATGACCTTGTCGCGCTGCATTAACACGCATCCAAGACCCTGGTTGGATGCATCACAATATACTACGAAATCGTCCGTGCCCTCTGGCAATGAGAGGATAGGTGCACTGCAAAGTCTATCCTTTAAGTACTGAAAAGCAATCTCCTGGGGCTCTCCCCAGCGATAGGTGACACCCTTCTGTGTCAGTAGTGTAAGCGGCTGCGCAATCTTCGAAAAGTCTTTAATAAACCGTCTGTAGTAACCCGCCAAACCCAAGAATTGGCGTATTTCCGTTGGCGTTCGTGGCACAGGCCAGTTTCTGATCGAGTCTACCTTGGATGGATCGACATGGATCCCATCCTTGTTCACTACATGGCCTAAGAAGTGGACTTCACGAAGCCAGAAGTCGCATTTCGAAAACTTAGCGTATAGCTGCTCCTTCCGAAGGAGTTCCAAAATGAGGCGTAGGTGCTGCTCGTGTTCCTCCTGACTCTTGGAGTAGATCAGGATGTCGTCGATACTATGACGAACTTGTCAAGATAGGGTTTGCACACCCTGTTCATAAGGTCCATAAATACGGCAGGCGCGTTCGTTAACCCGAACGGCATGACAAGAAACTCGTAGTGGCCATAACGAGTTCTGAATGCGGTCTTGGAGACGTCCTCCTCTCGGACTCTCAGCTGATGATAACCAGACCTCAAGTCTATCTTCGAATAGTAACACGACCCTTGCAACTGCTCGAATAAGTCGTCGATGCGTGGAAGAGGGTAACGGTTCTTCACCGTCACCTTGTTGAGTTCACGGTAGTCTATGCACATTCGGAACGTACCGTCTTTCTTTTTCACAAATAGTACTGGAGCTCCCCAAGGCGAAGAGCTTGGACGAATGAAGCCCTTTTCCAAGAGCTCTTGTAGCTGCTTTGACAGTTCCTCCAATTCTGATGGAGCTAGGCGATATGGTGCGCGAGCTATGGGTGCTGCTCCTGGAGCGAGCTCGATTTGAAATTCGACCTGACGATGAGGCGGTAAACCAGGTAAGTCTTCAGGAAACACCTGAGGGTAATCGCGTACGACTGGAATATCCTCCAATTTCTTTTCTTTCGCCGATGCATCTGAAACAAGTGCCAAGATGGCGGTGTGACCCTTTCGCAGACATTTCTGAGCCTTCAAGAAAGAAATGATGCCAACTACAGTACCACTCTTGTCACCTTGGCCTTCAAGTGGTTCTTGACCAGAACGGGGAATGCGAATAATCTTCTCGCTGCATAAGATTTCTGCCTGGTGTTGGGATAACCAATCCATCCCAATCACGAAGTCGAAGCTACCCAAAACTATGGATATGAGGTCGATAGAGAAAGCTTGACCAGCTAAGATAAGATTACAACCCTGAACTACGTGCGTGGCTTCTAGACTTTTACCGTTAGCTAACTCTACTACATGTTTGGTGGGTAAAAGTGTTGGTGCACGTTTTAGCAGTTGACACATTTTCACAGACATATAGCTTGTATCCGCACCCGAATCAAATAAAACAGTAACATAAATGTTGTCGAGGAGAAACTTACCCATAACAACGTTGGGATCGTTCACTGCGTCGCCTCGACCTAGCACAAAAGCGCGTCCCCTAGCCTCGTTGCCATTATTGTTGTTGTTCCCGTTGCCCTGGTTATTGTTGTTGCGATTCTGGTTCAACTGAGGGCAGTCGCGTTTGAAATGACCTTCAGCCCCACACTGGAAACATCCCCGGTTTCCACGTTGTGGCTGCTGTTGCTGATTCTGGTTCTGCGGAGCTGGCAGTTGAGGTTGCTGGTTCTGATTTGCAGGACGAGGGCTCCTACAGTCTTTGGCCTCGTGCCCCATCTTGAGGCATCTTTGACAACGACCTTTGTTGCACTGGCCGCTGTGATGCCTGTTGCAGTTGTGACACTTGGGGTGAAAACCCTCATATCTTCCCCGTCTATGACCACCAGAGGATTGTTGACCAGGACTCTGGTAGTGATCTGTCTTCTGTTGCTGAGCTTGAGACTGAACGGATGCTGAACCTTTACTAGAATCTCCATCCCACTTTCTTTTGTTGTCACTAGTAGTAGCAGGAGTAGCTGAAGGAGTGACTGTAGCAGTAGCGCTGACACGCTTAGGTAGTTTGTTCTGATCCACTGCCTGGTCGGTAATGCGATGAGCGAGGCGTTGAATCTCCTGGATGTTATCAAGATTAGCCGAAGTAACATGGCTCTGGATCTCTGGCGCCAACCCCTTGAGATACATCTCGATGCGCTTGTATGGAGGGTCTACCATAGTTGGACACAGAACGGCCAGCTCATTCGACCGTTTAGTATACGCTTCGATCTCTGATCCAACCATTTTCAAATTATACAGCTCGTCTTCCAACTTGTGAATATCTTCACGCGTACAATACTCCCTCTTGATAAGTTCCTTAAAATCGTTCCAGGGTGTGGCGTTAGCAGCTGCCAACCCCAGAATTTGCACTTGCGCGTTCCACCAGGTTAGCGCGATTCCTTCCAAGGTGCCGGTGGCATACTTAACCTTGCGAGCCTCAGGGCACTCGCACATTTCGAATACTGACTCTAGCTTTTCAAACCAGTGGAGGAGTCCCACTGCCCCCTCTGTGCCGCTGAAGGTATTTGGACGACAGTCCATGAAGTTCTTAAAGGTGCAAACTTGCTGCGCTGGTTGACCTATTGTGTACGAATAGGGCAAAGTTTAAATACAAGGGCTAGTTTAGGAGTGTAGGATCTAAAGATCCTAGCGTAAGTTATGACTACAGGATATACTACCTGCTTGAGCAGCTGCAAGTGCCGCAGCAACTTGAGCTTGAACGAGAGCCTCTAGCTGGGCTTGAGTCATGTTGATTCGTCCAGACATGATCTTCATAGTAAAAGTAACGTAAGTAAGAGTGGTTCGCGAGTAGGGCGATGACAGAAAAGTGTAAGCACGTAGGGATTCTCATGCTATAGTATCATGTGTATCTAAACGTAATGCGAGCAAAGTTCTAAGCAGTTCTAGCAAACAGGCAATAAACATAAACCTTATTACCTAGGATGTCGAGTCTTGCACGTGGAGCGAAGCGTTGTTGTGGATCGTTGAGAGCACTGTTCTGGTTATAGTCTGGTTTTAATAAAAACGTTTTCCCATATTAAAACCAAGTTCTCTATAACCAATGGCTCTGATACCAATCTGTCACACCCCCAAATTCCACACGCGGAGTATCACCGCTTGGGAGCGTGACTGACCAGGATCAAGCCACCAATTATATCAAACATAGCATTTAATAATAACCATAGACATAATTGATGTTCAAAACCAAACATTGTATATGTAGCGGAATCATTAAATGTAAAACCCAAAAGTGTTTAATAAGCATTCACGTGTTCTTGTCCACAACGACCCGCTTCCCCTCTGGTGCAAGCTCCAAGTATACCTACGGTCCTGCAAGGCATGCAGCAAATAATCAACAAACTAGTTGAGCGAGTTCACAGAAAGTAAGTTCATAACAGTAATACGTAAGTTCATCTAGTGGTGAGGGATTCTCACGATTATCCTTAACAATGGGGGATTCCCATTATGGTACTTACTAGACTAGTGCAACCATGTGTTCTTCTTAAACCGAGAACAGGAATACGTACTTGGTCACGCAGGATTTACGTGACGTGCCCTTCCCCGAGGACAGTGGTACGTGTGGGGGCTACGCAGGATTTACGCAGCGTGTCCTTCCGACCCGGAAGACAGTAGAAGGTATTGGGTTACGCAGGATTTACGTAACGTGTCCTCCCGACCCGGGAGACAATTGGCAATTACTGGGTTACGCAGGATTTACGTAACGTGTCCTGACTATCCTGAGGACGATGGTCTATAGTCTAGTGATTGCGTAAGTACGAGTAATCATTTCATATCAACATTCCAACCCAATTCCGAACCCGGGAATCCCATGCCTTGGCTGTGTGAACTCACCTTGGTTTGCTCGGTAGATACACAAAGGAAGAGGGTTCTTGAACCAACAGTGGTCAACCACGTCCTAACAGGGTTACCATACGAGTCAGGTTTTGACTAAGGTAAACACGTATGCGTCACATAAGTTAACACGTTACTATCACGTATAAATCATGGCAAACACGTATAGCACGTAAACAGTCAAAGTATAATATTCATCGCTTGTGGGATTCGGATGGTTGGGCCAATAAGCTTGTGCGAGCCCAACCATCTTGTGCGATATGAATGTCTAAGCCCAAACTATACTTGGCCCGATTAATATATGTGATCCAATAGTATAGGCAGTCCAAAACATATACGGCCCAAACTTAAAATCAACAACACATACTCGGTCCAATAACAATATCTACTCCATCATGGAAACGGCCCAATTTATCACAAGTCTTGTGCGATTCGGGTTGTACGATTTGGAATTGGGCTTTGTGGCCCAGCAGTTAACAAATAACAAACATCTTGTGCGACCCGACTGATCTTGTACGATCAGGTTGGATTGTGCGAGGCGCTTTGGGCTGTCCGGCCCAATAGTTTAAACTCGTGTGATCCAATTTCGTTTTGTGCGATTAGGAACCCTTGTGCGATCGGGTTTCCTTGTGCGAATGGTTCATCTTGTGTGATCAGGTCCACTTGTGCGAGTGGACCTGTTGTACGTGTGATCTTGTGCTTGTGCGGCCGATTAACAATTTTTCGCAAATCAGGCAATCAGTTACATCATTACTATAGTTTCCAAATTTACCATTCAATTAACACGTTTTCCATAATCCAACAAGCATATCATCGATCAAACTAGGGTTTCTACAACTAATTCACATAACCCTAATATCATACATATGAACACTATACAACCGATCCAACTAAGCTCAAGCATGATCATGCAGCCGACAACCATTATTCTATCCTTAGAACAATAATATGGAACCCGATTTATCATGAATATCCTATAGTACACATAAGTTGATTTCATGAACACTAAAATCAATTCTACGGACCTAAATCAGACACACATATGGCCGATTACATTTATACATTCATAATCACAATTACTCAAAACAAGCATAACAATTCATCATCGATCATATTGAGCACACATCATAATACTATCATCCAATAGTTAATCAAACTAACCGAATAGAAAAGGAACGAGGATTGATCCGGCAGGAGAATGATCCGAATCCTATGCACTTCGATGAAGGGGATGCTTGGCTGCCTTCGGTTAGAGAGAGAGAGAGTGTGAAGCTAGGGTTTGTGTGTGTGTTGATGTGTTGCCACTCGAATGAGAGAACAACCCCTAGGTGGGTGTTTGTTCACGTGAAAGTGGAGAGGGCCGGCCCTTGCTTGGGCTGCCCTTGGGCCGTGTGCGAGTGAAGTAACCCAACATGGGCTTGTGCGATTTGTTGTGTATGTGTGTTGTGCGGTCGGGTCATAACCATACATAATACATTACATACACGAGTGCAATAATCATACTTTCAATTAATCGATCAAGTTCATGGAATCAAGTTCATATAATCAAGTTCATATAATCACATATCGTGCACAAGGTAAATCTAAAGTTCGAGTTGTCACACCAAATCTTGAGTTTTTAGAACCGTTTGGTTCGCCTTGCACGTTTATAGATGAAAATGGTAAATTTGGAGCAAAAGCTAATAAGGGTTTCTTTGTAGGTTACGCAAGCCCGCTGAAGAGGGTGTTCGTACCATGCCTCGGGAAGGTGATTCAAGTCCAACACGTGGATTGTCAGAAGCACACTCCATCGCCACAACTTCCCGGACAAAGATTCCTATTCGATTACGACAAACTCTGGGAGTCGTTTCAACTGCCTGTCGAGCCGAGTGATGAGGAACTAGCTTTTCTGTACCAGTATCAGCAATATACTTCACAAGAGCCTGTGTCTAGTTCGCTAGAAGTTTCTCAACCCACCGTGGGTATTCACGACAATGAAGCAGGACCAAGTGGAACTACTCACGAACCACCAGAGGAACCAGCTCCATCATTTGACGTTTCTGATGACTCAGAGGAGGAACCCGCTCCTACCTTTGACGAGGAGCCAAATGATACTTCGCAGGATGCTGTGGATCAAATCGTTGATCTCGACATTTCGAATTTGGAATCGGAAGTAGTTGTGCCTGACACGGTTATGCCACGGACGCTGTCTTACCATCCTTCAGAGCAGATCATTGGCGACCTACAAAGTGGTGTCAAGACCCGACATCAAATAGACCGAGCTCTTACTTGTTTTTACTATTCTATTGCTAATATGCAGACAGAAGTCTCACTTAAATGTTTCATTTCGCAGATAGAGCCCAGAACCTACAAAGAGGCATTGACCGAAGATAGCTAGGTGAATGTAATGCAAGAGGAGCTGCAACAGTTCGAAAAGTTGGGCGTCTGGAGACTTGTCGATTTGCCAAAGAATCAGAAGCTAATCAAGACGAAATGGGTCTTTAAGTGTAAGCGTGATGACAGAGGTGTCATGGTGAGAAATAAAGCACGACTTGTGGTTCAAGGCTCCAGTCAACAGGAAGGAATAGATTGTGATGAAGTTTACGCACCGGTTGCAAGACTTGAAGCAATTCGAATTTGTCTAGCCTTTGCGTCATGGAAAGATTTTAAAGTCTATCAACTTGACGTCAAATCTGCCTTCCTATATGGCACAATCAGAGAAGAAGTGTATGTGGGGCAACCGCCGGGGTTCACAGACCCACTACACAAAAACAAGGTGTATCTACTGGACAAAGTGCTGTACGGACTTCACCAGGCCCCGGGAGCCTAGTACGAGACGCTTTCGACATACTTGCTGGACAACGGGTTCACAAAAGGCACAGTAGATAGCACTTTGTTCACCAAGGAAGAAGCAGGCCACTTGTTGTTTGTTCAGATATATGTTGACGATATCATTTTTGGATCCACCAACGACGACCTGTGCAAAGAATTTGAAAAGGTTATGAAGAAAAATTTTGAGATGAGCTCAATGGGGGAGATGACGTTCTTCCTCGGGCTGTAGGTTGAACAAATGCCCGACGGAATCTTCATTCACCAGACGAAGTATGTAAAGGACGTGCTCGACAAGTTCGACATGACAGATTGCAGTCCTGCATCCACCCCCCTCGCGCAGAATCATGGAATTTGTCCCGACGAGCAAGGTGTGAAGATGGACGAGACATTGTACCGATCAATCATCGGATCGTTGATGTATCTCACGGCTTCCCGTCCAGATATCATGTACCCGACGTGTCTTTGTGCCAGATATCAGTAGAACCCGAAGCAGTCACACCTGACTATAGTGAAACGTATTTTACGGTATTTGAATGGTTGCCAAGCATCGGCTTGTGGTACCCTCGATCGGGTGACTTTACTTTGTCTGGTTTCGCTGATTCTGATTTTGGTAGCTGTAAACAGAATGCTAAGTCCACCACTGCTGGGTGCCAGTTTTTCGGAACTCGACTTGTCACCTGGCAGTGCAAGAAACAAACTGCAGTAGCGCTCTCTACATGTGAGGCTGAGTATGTCTCAGCTTCTAGCTGTTGCTCGCAGATCCTTTGGATCCAACAGCAGATGCGCGACTTCGATTTGCAATTCTTGGATACACCGATTTTCGTGGACAATGAAGCAGCTATTAATGTTACTAAAAATCCGGTTCACCATTCGAAAACTAAACACATTGAAATCCGTCATCACTTTATCCGTGATTGTCACGAGAAAAAGTTAGTTTGGATTGAACACGTTAACACCGATGATCAGAAAGCGGACTTTTACACTAAACCATTCGACAAAAAGAGATTTTATTATCTTTTGAGATTAAACGGGATGAAGAATCTGCAATCTGGGAGGGTAATCGAATGTGAAGCCGAGTTGGGCGGCGATCTGACAGAACCTGTGTCGTGTTGTCAAATTTCTTTTGTACAGTTGTATTTTCTGCTTTTCGATCAAAACAAAAACACAAAAATATGTTTTAGTTTTAGGGGAGAAATTCGCAGAAAAATACAAAAACATGATAAAATCGTAAAAATACAAAAACAATAGAAAACCATAAAATCCAAAAATATTAGAAAATTTCTGTTGGTGCATATTTGTGACAACAGCTTAGATTTGGTCTGTGGATATCTTGTAATTAGTTAAACGATAAACAGTTAGCGGGTTTAGCTTTGTATTAGTGAGATAATTGAGTTTGGGCTAAACTAAACCCACATTGGGTGATGGGAGTGAATTGGGCCTGTCCAATTCGCAGCCCAAGAGTGTTTAACCTAGCCCAGTTGTAACCCTTGTGTTATATAAACAAGGTTAGGCTTTAGGGTTTAGGTAAATAAGCCAAAACAGTTGTTAGAGAGAATTTCGTGAGAGCATAGTGTCTTGGACGAAATTTGTGAGGGTTAGTGTGACACCCGTGTCACTGTGACCGTCAAACAAATTCCAAACCAATGAAATTTTGTATTTCATACTTGGGATTTGTATAAATATGTGTATCGTTTGCACATATTGATTCTTGTTCGATTTCGGGCCTTAAAATCGCTTTCTGGAAGGTTATACGCGATCTGATGCGTAAATATAACCAGTTTAATGCAACAAACACCCCAGAACAGTGAAATAGGCTTAACATACCTTAAATAACCTTTACATAACTTAGAAATAAGTTTTTGGATGGTTTGGTATGCCGAAATCAAGTTTATTCGCTTACAGGGACTAAATTCGACAAACTGCGAAAGTATGTCAATTTGTACTGTAACAGACATTCCGGAACATGATCATAAGTTAAACACACTCTAAATATCCTTCACATAGCTTATAAATATGCTTTGAGGTGTTCGGTGTGCTAAAATAAACTTTATGCTCATTCAGGGACTAAAAGCGTTAAAAAGTGCATAAGTTTGCATTTTCGCGCATATTTTACGTTCTGAATACTTCCAGACTTCCAAAAATTTATGTAAGCATCCTTATATTATGCCTTTGTGTTTGGCATGAGAAAAATCCATTCGTCGCGCAATTTGGATCGTCTTTCGCGCTTATGCGCATTCCGTCGTAATTAAGCGAACATCGCGATCGTACGACCAAACGAACCGACATCCGGCATATTTTTGAGCATGTTTCATGTTCCTCATACTTAGGCATCATTTTAGGGCCTTAAGGTTGGCTTAACGGGCCTTAAACGTGTCAAAAATGGACTTAAAAGCATGCAGGGGCTAAAACTGTCAATTCTGAAAGTTTGTGCTGATCAGACAAGCCCAGGCGGCCCGCCTGAGTTTGTGTGTATCCTGACGCGGGGCGCGTGGCCTCCCCAGATATGCAAAAAGTTGTTAACAACCTGTTTCCAGCTGTTATACACTCCAAAACCACTTGCAAATGGTATTTTCAATCCATGGGCTGAATCTATGGGTGCCCAAGGTTTCCCAAAACAATGGGCCCATGTGTACGGCCGAGATCGAAGCACGTTTCGCGATGAACGATCCTAACGGTTGTGCCATGCCTATATAAACCCAACCCACTTCATTCTTTCCCCACTTGATTTCTGAGATTTCTCTAAGTTGGGGTGTTCCATCACCTCATACCTGAGAATACTTGGAAAATCAAACTTGCGGGGACCTTCTGTAAGTATTCTTTCGCGTTTTTCATTCGTTTTAGCGTTAAAGTCAAACTGCGTTTGACTTTCTGCTTTGACCAGTTTATGGTCAACGCGAAGTTCGTTTGAACTTCATAACGTGAGCGTAATCACGATGGTTATAGTCCCTAGTGACTATACCCACTGATTACCACGTTATCTAGGCTCAGTGACGAGTCGTAGTTTCGGCCAAAATGCGTTTCCTCGCGTGTTTTGTAACCAAACTACTCTAGGGTATCAAAACCGTTTGTTTTGATACCAAACCTGTTTTCTAACTTTACTAAACATGTTCTAGCATGTTTAGCTCGTCGCTTTTAGAATTGTGCTTGTTTAGGGTCGTAAAGGTAAGCGATCTAATCAATCGCTAATACTTTCGAACCCGACCCATTTGGTCGATCATTAGGATCCGACCAACACTTTAGGTGACCATAGTTGTATAGGGAATAACCTTCCGAGGTTATACCTTATGGTCACGTCGTTTAAGTAGTTGTATGATAAGTAGTTCTTATGCCTTAGGTAAATTACCAAAATGCCCTTTTTGCGCTAAAATTCATTTTAGCATATGTAACGTAACTTTTGACATATAAACTGTTTTGGCAACCATATTAAACATGTTAAGGCATATCTTACTTGTCATAGGACTAGTTAGGCATTCCGAACGCGTTTTACGCAAACGACGCGTTAAAGTAGCATAAGCTACCTAAACGGGTCGTAATGGGTCGTAAGCACTTAGGTTAGGTTTCATTTTAGTATGTAGGCTTTGTTAAACCATACTACATAAGTTCCCACACTTATTTGGTTTACGAACCCTCGTACTATCCGATCTTCCGAGTTAGGTCCGGTTATTAATGTAGTTACCTATATTAGGTGCCGTTTGATTTCCGTGATCCCTCTAGCTTTGCTTGGTTGTTAGTCAAGACTTCTAAGCTCCCTCAAGTGAGTACATAGACCCCTCTTTTACTGTTTTTCAAACATTTTGGGGTGAAACACATGTGCCTACTTGTTACTTTCATGATTTCATGCTTTTATATCATATACTTGCTATGTTCAATAGTACATTATTAGTACATGATTTTATTATGTTTTTGCTATGTATGCCCATTGTGTGCATACTTAGTACCTCGTTTTACATAACATTTCATGCTACGTATGTTCATCATACTTAGTACATTTTACATCACATGCTATGTATGTTCATCATACTTAGTACCTCGTTTTACATAACATTTCATGCTACGTATGTTCATCATACTTAGTACATTTTACATCACATGTTATGTATGTTCATCATACTTAGTACATTTTACATCACATGCTATGTATGTTCATCATACTTAGTACATCGTTTTACATAACATATCATGCTATGTATGTTCATCATACTTAGTACATTTTACATCACATGCTATGTATGCCCATTGTGTGCATACTTAGTACATCGTTTTACAAGACATCTTATACTTGGTATCATGCTATGTATGTCTATCCGTCGCATACTTAGTACATTGTTTGTGCATTTTTAACTATGGTTTGGTTGTTACATATTTCACTTGCCATACATGACATTTTGTTTACACATTACTTGATTGACATTTAACAACGGTTTAGACATGGGCAATTTACATTGGTGGTTTATGTGGGTAAGTGATTTGAGTAACGAGACGTGTGTAATGTAATACAAGCATGGTGGATACGCCGCTGGTACTTCCTATATATAAGTGCTTGTATTATATTACATGGGGTAGCGTTATTTGAATCATTCATTTGGACTTATACATTTTTACACAAATAACATATTTTTCACAAGACATTGTTTTACAAAACAGTTTGTTTTATACAAACTCCTTTTTACTTGGTTATTCACTTAACCTTACATCATTCTTTTTAACTATACCTATCTATCATCGATTTTCAAACGTTTTATAAAAGCAAACACTTAAACTGGATTCATGACAAGTTTTTGTTAAACATTTTCTTAAACCTAAGTCATGAATCCTATTTTTCATATAACCTATGTACTCGCCGGCATTTTTATGCTGACGTACTTTCACATGTGTTTCAGGTACGATAGTTGATGATGTTTGATCATGATATTGATACATGCTCACATAGGATTGGACGAGGCCTTAGTGACATTAAAAGATGCAAGACTAGTTAATTTTGTTATGTTTCTTTATTGTTAAGACATTGTAACTCATTTAATTCAATAAAACGAAATTTGTTTAATCCATGGTTGTGAAACAATGATTCTGTTACAACACTCCCCGACGTTTCCGCCACGTTTTGTTGTTTTACGTGGTTGGGGTGTGACAGTTAGGGATCTTGATTGATTGTAATCAGTTTGATAGATAATCAATAAAGATCCAGATTGAAAGTGATTTCTGTTCTTCTACTTATTTCTGCTATATTCTGATCAAGAGGATTCCGCACTCTTGATTACAAAGACAATTCTGTGAAGATCCATACACATCAAGGGGACCTACAATTGGTATCAGAGCATTAGGCTCTTGAAGGCTCGGTTCAGAATTGTTTGCTGCAGATACAGGGAGATTTTTCGAAATTTTTGAAACCTGAAAAATTAGGGTTTTGAAATTTTCGAATATTTTTTTGTGTGTTTGATACTGATTTTCGAAATGGTTTGGCTGTTTTCATATTATGGTTTGTTTTTTGCTGTTTTGCAGGTTTTTGAGACTGTTTGGTTGATTATCTTGAAGAATTTTGGCTGAAAGACTTGAAGATTCGAAGACTGTTCTTCGTGTTCTTCGTGGTTTTCCATCTGTTCTTCATAATTTTCGAAGTTATTGTGCTAATTAGGTTTTGTGATTTTGCAGATTTGTGTTAGCAGAATCCAGAAAATCATCAAAAATTTCGAACAGATTGACTTTCCATAGATACTGGCGAAATTGACTGATCTGCGAATTTAACCAGCAAACTTACCGGCGAAATTAAATCCAAAGGCGACTTTGGTGACCGTGTAATTTTCCACAGCGAAATTACCACGGTTTTCGGCAAATTTACTGGTCGTCGTAATAGCGAAATTGACCAGCGAATTTAGCGAATTTGTAGCGCAATTGGCAGCGAAATTTGACCAGCGATTTTAACAGCGAAGTTGACATTTAAGCGAACTAGATCAGTGAATTAGTCCAGCGAATTTGACCTGCGAAATTACTCTTGACTAGCTAGCGAAATTAATAGCAAAATTAAAGGGTGGAATTTCAGTTGGCAAGCGTCGGAAAAATTTCAGTGTTTTGCAAATAGAATTTAATCCGTAGCTCGTTTGACAGAACCGTTTGCGCCGTTAGATTCCTTGGATTTTTATGACAAAAAAAGGCTCTGGAAAATCCCGAATTCGGTTTTTGACATTATATATCATCGAGACGATTCTAACGGTGTAATTTGGTAATCACTGTTTTCGGAAAAATTTTGTACGGTTTTCTCAGTCTGTTATGTTAAAAATGTCGAACATGTCTAGTTTGAATGAGCTGTTGAGAATGGAGCATGAGGTTGGCACTACCAACAAACCGCCTAAGATGATGAAGGTGGAAAATTATCTGACATGGAAGGATCTTTTTCAGTCCTTCATTGAATATCAGGATACGCGCATGTGGATATGTATTGAAGATGGGTACACGAACCCTACACATGACTTTGAGGGCAGACCACGTATAACAGCCTATGTGAACATGCAAGATAATGATAAAAAGATGTATGAGGCTGAAAAGAGAGCCTTGGCTGCAATCAAAATGTCGTTACCTGATAGCATCAAACATACGTTCAAGAAGTACACTAATTCAAAGGATATGTGGGATGCTTTGGAGAAAAGATACGCTGGAAATGCTGATGTCAAGAAAAACAAGATTGATCTACTAAAGAAGCAGTTTGTTGTTTTCAAGTACATGAAGCATGAGTCACTTGAAGACGTCATCACTCGTTACTACCATCTGATGTCAGAAATGGAAAATTATGAGATCGATTGCTATACTGACGTAGAGAAGAATGACAAGCTGCTAGATGCGTTGCCTACCAAGTGGGATATCTACACTCTTATGATCAAGGGTGAAGCAGATTATGAGACAAAAGAGCTTGAAGAGGTTGTTGGCAAGCTGAGAGCTTATGAGCTCAGCATGAAGAAGAAAGATACTGGATATGATTAGGTTCAAGATCCATCGGTCTACATTGGGCTTACGTCTTCTTCATCTCACAACGCTTCTAGCGACTCTGCTACTGCGTTTTTATCATGTGAAAATGAGCAGGTTGTGGTCAATCAGGATGGTGATGTGTGTTTTGTTGCTGCTTCAGGAGGAACATCAGGAGCAAAGAAAACATCAGCTGCTAAGCAGAGTAGTAGTGCTAAGTCGATGCCAATGAGTGTGAAGTCTGCTGAAGAACATTTGGCTCTACTTGCTTCGTTTGTTGCTTCTTATGAAAACTACATTCAGGGGAAGATATCTGATCCTGCTACTTTAGATGAAGACTATGATCAGATTGACCCTGATGATCTTGAAGAAATGGATTTGCAATGGCAGATGGCCATGATTTCTAGGCGAGTGAAGAGATTCATGAACAGGACAGGAAGGAAGTTTGTTGGCAGGAGTGTTGGTTTCGACAAGACCAAAGTGAGGTGCTTCAACTGTCAAAGTTATGGGCATTTTGCTAGGGAATGTCAGAAACAAAAGCAAGAAAATTCGAGTCAGAGTTCAAACAACAGAAATGCATCAAACAACTCTAGCTCAAAGGCCTTGATCTCTACAGCACGAGAAGGTTCGTATGACTGGAGCATTCATCTAGAAGACAATGAGAATGCCACTCAGGCATTCATGGCAGAGATAGTGCCTATTGATGATGATAAAGCTACTGAGGGAGATGCTGAAGTGAAAGTTGATGCTGAGGTGAAGGTTGAGAATCAAGCTGAAGAAAAGATAGGTGATCAGACATCAGTTGCTGCTGAAGATGAAAAGCAAAAGTCTGACCATGAAAGAGAAGCTGAAGAAAAAGATGCTAAATACAAGAGAATGGAAGCTCAGCTTGCGGCTCTAATCGCCAACCTTGATAAACAAACAGGAGAGATAAAAACTAATTCTGTGGGTTTAAAATGCCGTGAACTACAGGGTGAGGTTGACAGGTTGTCCACACACAACCAAAGTTTGGTAAGCAAAATGTCTAACATAAAAGAATCAAATTTTTTCGCTAAAAGAAATGAATCTCTATACTTGAAGAAAATTAAAGGTTATGAAACTGAAATTGATTCTTT
This sequence comes from Helianthus annuus, assembly GCF_002127325.2. Classification (NCBI taxonomy): domain Eukaryota; kingdom Viridiplantae; phylum Streptophyta; class Magnoliopsida; order Asterales; family Asteraceae; genus Helianthus; species Helianthus annuus. The sequence continues at coordinate 93,312,681 of NC_035443.2, forward strand.
AACCTGCAAACTAAATGAAAAACTTCAAGTCATAGACTTAGCTCATGACATGATGGCTGAGAAAACAAAAGAGATTTCTGAAAAATGCAAAGAGTTGACAGATGCACAACTCAAAATTGTTTAACTTGAAAAGAAGTTAGGACAATTCAGAGATTCTACTTTTGTTATGAAACATATGATGGGTGGGTTAAAAAAGAGTAATGACAAGACTAGTGTGGGATTCCAAGGCTTTAATGAAGTCCCACCTCCTCTTAGTCATGATTATTCATTCCTACCTGATGAAGATGAGCTAACCAATTTCATGTCAACAACACCAAGTAGTTCCACAGCAAGTCGAGGTGATGAGTCTGCGTGTGATGATGCTAAGAAGAATGATAACAGCAAACTAGTTTTGAAAAAGAAAACTTCACATCCTAAGAATAAGAATCCAACTATTGTTAAACAGATTAATTTTGTTTAAGGAAGTGACATGAAAAACGAAACGGCTGTTATTGAAGACAAATCTAATGTAGAGTTTGCTAAAAACAAGAACAAAGAAAATTCTGAAACTAAGCAAACTGAACCAGATTCTTCTAAAGCATCATCATCAAAGCCTGAATCTAGTTCAAAGGCTTCAGATAAGAAGTCTTCGAAAAAGATGTCGTGCTTCAAATGTCACACCAAAGGACATGTAGCTAGCTGCTGTCCTAACAAAAAGAATGAAGCACAAGCGAATGAGAGAAAGAGAGAGAAGTCACCAGAGAAAAGTGGTGATAAGCAGGAGAGATAGTCCAACTCTCCAAAGAAATCTGCTCCTAGGCAACCAGAGAAAGTTGCTATTGGTGTGGATAAGGCTGAAAAAGGAACTCCAAAAGTTCCTCGTTTTCAAAGAAATCAACCAAGATTTCAGCCTAGATCTCCACCAGGCAGATTTGAGAGACCTAGAAGCAGTTCACCAAGAATGAACAATCAAAATACAAATAATTTCAGAAGTCAAGGTCAATATCAAAATCGATACCAAAATAATGGTGGTCGAAATTTTTATAACAATGGCTTTAGAAATTACAATAATAATGCTTCTTGGAATCAAAATCAAAATTTTCAAAGGTCAAATAGTCCAAACACACATAGGAACCCTCAGGACCAAAGACCTAGTGGAAATCAAAATCAAATTCCAACAGGTCTGAGATCCAAGACTCCTGTTAGGAGTAATGGATATTGGATGGATGTTCCGTTGGTTGGTGAATTTGGACGACCCAAGACCATTAAGGCTTGGGTCCCCCAATCTAACTAATTTTTTGGTTGGTGTGTGCAGGAGCTGCTAAGGAGGATTATCAACTTGTGGTATGTTGATAGTGGCTGCTCCAGGCACATGACGGGGGATGCGAGATTCTTGACTGAATTTGAAGATTATGATGGAGGACATGTGAATTTTGCGGGTGCTAAAGGTGGTAGAATTACTGGACGAGGAAAGGTGACCAATGGGAAGATCACACTAGACAAAGTGAACTATGTGGAGCAGCTTAAACACAATCTGATGAGCGTGTCACAAGTCTGCGACAAGGGTCACTCGGTCCATTTTACCAAGAATGAAGCATTAGTGTTGAAACCAGGTTTGGAGATACCGGACGATTGGATAGTGATGCGAGCACCAAGGAGAAATGACACTTATGTCATGGACATGGGTGCTAAGGATCCAACTGCGGTGGTGGCGTGTTTACTATCAAAAGCATCTGAAGCTGAATCAATGTTGTGGCACAGACGCATGGCCCATATTCACTATCGAAAAATGAATTACCTTGTGAAAAATGAGCTAGTGAAAGGGGTTCCAATGCAGAGGTTTCAAGTGGAAGACAAATGTCTTCCATGTCAAAAGGGAAAACAACATAAGAAACCTCACAAGTCTAAAACAGTAAATTCCATAGATGCCCCTTACGAATTACTTCACATGAATTTATTCGGTCCAGTGAATGTGAGGAGCATAGGTGGAAAGTACTATTGTTTAGTTGTCACTGATGACTACTCACGTTATTCATGGGTTTTCTTTTTAGGTACAAAAGATGAGACGGCAGAAATGTTGATAGATCTTTTTACAAAATTGGAAAACGTCCATGATGCAAAGATCAAGAGGATAAGGAGTGATAATGGCACGGAGTTCAAGAATCGTATTCTGGATCTCTATTGTCTTCGCAAGGGAATTGAACATCAATATTCTGCTCCTTATACGCCTCAACAGAATGGAGTAGCTGAGAGGAAAAACAGGACGTTGATTGAAGCCGCTAGGACAATGCTTTCAGATTCTAAGCTACCAGTTCTTTTCTGGGGAGAAGCTGTGAATACAGCTTGCTATGTCCTAAACAAAGTTTTGACTGTTAAACGTTTTAACAAAACTTGTCATGAGTTGATGTTTAACAAGAAACCAAACTTAGAAGGCTTTGAACCATTTGGATTACCCTGCACCATTGTGCGTAATAAAGATAAACAAAAATTCGGTGAGGTGGCTAACGATGGCTACTTTCTAGGTTACGTGTCTGGCACACCGAACAAAAGGGTTTTTAATCTAAAAATTGGTAAAATTGAGGTTGTGTTTAATATTGAAATTACTTCTTACAAACCTCAATAGTCAACGAGTGGACCTGCTATATTATATGATTATGAAAATGTTTTTAAATCATTTAATATTCCTGAGTTTTCCAATGCAGATGAGTCTCAGCTGATTTAAACAGTGATAAATGGAGATGATGAAGGCGAGTTCATGCCTAGATCAAATGTTGATATGACAGATGCTCCGGAAACTTCCCGTGCTGCTGCTGATACTGATTCAAGTGATAGTGAACCCGAACCCAATCAGGGGGAGGATTTCATTAATCCGTTTGCAAATCAGAACATTCAGGGGGAGGTTGGATCAAACCTGGGTGATAATCTAGAAGTCGATGCGGTTGCTACTACACGAGCAAATAGAGATCATCCAGTTGACATGATACTTGGAGATCCTACTGCAGGTGTTCAGACGAGAAGAAGCATAGCAGCGAATACTGGTTTATTTGTTTCGATCGAGAAGACTGGGATTTTGAACGAGTGCTTGTACAGTTGCTTTATTTCCCAAGAGGAGCCGAAGAACATTCATATGGCTCTTAAAGACAATTCATGGGTTGAAGCTATGCAAGAGGAATGGGTGTTTAGGTGCAAGAAGGGATAGATTACAATGAAGTGTTTGCACCAGTGGCAAGGTTGGAGGCAATTCGTTTGTTTCTAGCTTTCGCAACTTTCAAGGGCTTCAAAGTTTACCAATTAGACGTGAAGAGTGCGTTTCTTTACGGGAAAGTCCAAGAAGTGGTGTATGTCTCACAACCAGATGGGTTCGTTGATCCAGATTATCCAGATCAAGTGTACAAACTTGATAAGGCTTTGTATGGGTTACATCAAGCTCCTAGGGGTGGTACGAGACAATGTCTACATATCTGATCAAGAATGGTTTTGAAAGAGGTCAGATTGAAAGTACATTATTCATCAAGAGGAAGAAGGAAGATTTTCTGCTGGTACAGGTGTACGTGGATGACATCATCTTTGGGTCATCTGATGAAAGCATGTGTAAAGAGTTCGAGCAGGTGATGAAGAGCAAGTTCGAAATGAGTGCTATGGGTGAGCTGTCTTACTTTATGGGATTACAAGTTGAACAGAAGGAGGATGGGATGTTTATTCATCAAACAAAGTATGTGTATGACATTTTGAGTCGGTTCAAAATGAATGATTGCTGTACTTCCAACACACCCATAAGTGAAAATCACAATCTTGGCCCAGATCATGAAAGTACTGAAAACGTTGATCCTACTCAATACAGGGCAATGATTGGTTCTCTAATGTACTTGACTGCTTCAAGACCCGACATCATGTTTGCCGTATGCTTGTGTGCCAGATATCAGGCAAATCCAAAAGAGTCACACATGAAAGCAGTGAAGCGGATTCTTCGTTACTTGAAGGGGAAACCTAAACTTGGGTTGTGGTATCCAGCTGATAGTGATTTGACGTTTGTTGCTTACACTGACTCAGACTTTGGAGGATGCAAGTCGAACAGAAAGTCTACAACAGGTGGTTGTCAGTTCTTAGGAGGAAGGATTGTGTCTTGGCAATGCAAGAAGCAATCTTGTGTGTCTACCTCTACGTGTGAAGCTGAATATATTGCTGCTGGAAGCTGCTGCTCTCAGGTTCTCTGGATTCAACAGCAGATGCGCGATTACGGTTTGGATTTCACTCGTACTCCTATTATGATAGACAATAATGCCACAATTTCAATAACTAATAATCCCGTGAATCACAGTCGCACAAAACATATTGACATACGTCATCATTTTATACGGGATTGTGCTGAAAAGAGATTAATTGAACTTCATCAAGTCGACACAGAAGATAACCTGGCAGATCTTTATACTAAAGCATTTGACAGGGCTCGCTTTGAACATTTAGTCGAACTCAACGGGATGAGGAATCCTGAATAACTGGTTTTTCATAAGAATTTTTGTAAATAGTTTACTGCTTTTCATAAAAGTCAAAAACATACAAAAATTGAAAAATCAAAAAAAAAAAAAAAATAGAAAATCAAAAATGAGATTTCACTGTGTAAAAAAGAAGAAATGATAGTACATCAGCAAGTTAGACTGTCACACTGAAATTGAACCAAAATTGCTTAAGTGTGATAGCAGCTTCATTATATGATGTACTAGTAGGCAAAAAGCATGAAATAATCAACTTACCAATGTGATATAAACTTAAATGAACTGAATATGAGTGGGGAACACATCAGTGGTGTATGGTTTAATGACCTTAATTCTTGCGTTGATAGATTGCCAAAATCTGAAGTTTTGGGTCTTTATACTGTTATTTCATCTGGGATATCTTGGATGTCTGTCTGTTCAGAACTAAAATTGTACATGATCCCAGGAAAGAAAGTCACTTGGAATTAGCTCATTTCTATTTGAATGTCTGTATGTTGTCCCGATACACACAATTTTGATCTGATTCTGAAATCTTCTCTGAAAAACGTCGTGTACCTTCTCTGCTGCATCCAGATATATGCTGACTTGAAGGTGCTAGGCAACGACAGTTTCTGCTGCATCCAGATACATGCTGACCTAGCTGTACGTTGTCGCACTATAGATCTAATACACCCGAAAGAGGCCCTCAAGTGCCCAAAAGAAACCCAAGAAACCTATATCAAACTGAGAAAATCTCATTTGATCTGTATATTATACCATCTCTACTAAAGATCTATTCTGTTCTCTTCTCAACCTATTCCCAGTTAAGATTTCAGAAATCGGGATTGGACTTGTGAAATATGTGGTAGGGAAGATACTTGCATGATAGAGTGTGTTGTTTATATTTCCAGGATTTGATTTGTATTTATTTGGGTGTTCATAGTTAAGCAATCAAAACATGATAAAACAGATAAAACAGTTTCAATGCAGACCTAGACACAGTAAGGATATCTTCAAGGATGACTTCAGTATACTCACCTACTACGATGAATCTTTGTGCATACCTTGATCGCGGGGGTATATCCTGAAGTGGGACACGCTAGTATATCAGTAAATAAAATTACCTTAACGTTTCATATGGTAATGGTACTTGAAATGTTCATGCATTTTGTTTAGGTGGACAAACATACTGGTAATCGTCTTGAACTGCTTTTCATTGAAAATTAAATAAAGAATTATCCAATAGTGTGAAACAGTTTTATTGTGCTGATATGATCTTCTTACCAGTGATTCTCACAAAAATAGAGTGTTTATTGCTTTTGTATTTACTTGCTTTCAGAAAATATAAAAATCCAAAAATAGTCTTTTTCTGTTTAAAATTCTTAACATACGGAAAACTGTTATTCTTGGAGGAATTATTACTGATAGGGGGAGACGGTGTTAGAAAGTGAGTTCAAAACTTTCAATCAAGCAGGTTCTTTTGTGTTGAACAAAAAGTTTTGCGTGTTGGTGATGAAATTGAAAAAGCTTAATTTGTAATACAGTTTAACTATCTCTTGAAAAATAATAATTTCTTTAACTTTGTTGAAAAATTCTTATGGTTTCTAGAGATGTTTGTTTTATAGTAAACAGATTGAAGCGGTTTGTTGCTGAGAAGTTGCTGTGAAGTGTGAAGATGAGAGTTTGATTGGATGCATGGTAGAACCTCCTTTCTATGTTGCAGACAAAGTGAAGAGTTTGAAGATTGCTTTGCAAATGCTAAACTGGAGTTTACTCAAATGCTAACGTTTTGAAGATTTGGTGATTGGATGCATCAGCTTAGGGAAGTCTGTTGCTGACAGTATGTTACTGACAGAAGCTATTGAAACTGAAGCTATCCAAAGACCAAAGACAGTGCAAGATTACTTGAAGATTGCAAGAAGACCGAAGACAAAGTTTTGACTGAAGGCAAAGTTTTTATGAAGCTATTGTCAAGGGGGAGTTTGTTAGTGCATATTTGTGACAACAGCTTAGATTTGGTCTTTGGATATCTTGTAATTAGTTAAACGATAAACAGTTAGCGGGTTTAGCTTTGTATTAGTGAGATAATTGAGTTTGGGCTAAACTAAACCCACATTGGGTGATGGGGGCGAATTGGGCTTGTCCAATTCGCAGCCCAAGAGTGTTTAACCTAGCCCAGTTGTAACCCTTGTGTTATATAAACAAGGTTAGGCTTTAGGGTTTAGGTAAATCAGCCAAAACAGTTGTTATAGAGAATTTCGTGAGAGCATAGTGTCTTGGACGAAATTTGTGAGGGTTAGGGATCTTGATTGATTGTAATCAGTTTGATAGATAATCAATAAAGATCCAGATTGAAAGTGATTTATGTTCTTCTACTTATTTCTGCTATATTCTGATCAAGAGGATTCTGCACTCTTGATTAGAAAGATAATTCTGTGAAGATCCATACACATCAAGGGGACCTACAATTTCAAAAAGAGCTTGTGTAGAATAGGGGAAATGATAGTACATCAGCTAGACGGACACAGTACGCTAAAGATTTGTAATGTTCAAAATGCGTTTAAGCAGTCTCGCTAAAGATGTGCTGATAGGTTTTTACAAAATTAGTAGATCAGTTTGGGATATAAACATAAAATTCACTTGCGTTTACGTGGGGAACACCTCCAGTATATATAGGTAACCCCTGAAATCCTGTTTGAAAGGTCCCGTATTCTGAGATACTAGGTCTTTATGCTCAGTGATATCAGGGGTATTATCCCGGGACTTCTGCTGTATGGAAATACTGACCTAGTCCCCGGATAATACTTTCTGCAAAAGCTTTGAAATATAAGCTCGCCCTCAGCATGCTGATGAAACAATAAAATTGATAGTCGCTGTTGTTGAAAACAAAAGATCCTCTTAAGGGGACACACCTTAAAGTCGAAGCCGTCATCTCTCTGTGTATATGGAAGTGCCGACCTGAGCTCTCACGGCCCTCGCAATTACCCCTAAATAGATATCAGCTGTGGTATACTCATCTGTAAGACTGAATACTGGGGTCTGGATACGGGAGTATATACTGAGGTGGGACGCATGTAAATGTTTAAGTCCTAAAACACTGATTTTGTGTCCCGAACAGATTGAAAATTTTGTGAGAATTTAAGAGGATCAATATATCAGCAATCTACGCGAATTGTTTAAAAGCTTAGTATGAAATAAACAGCTTAACGGTGCTCGTGTCTGGTCGGCAGCTGATATGATCGCCTAACACACTCGCAAAAATATTGTGTGTACATAGTTTCAGTTTATCATGTTAAAATCCAAAAAGATTTTCTTTTCTCATCTTATTTTTCGACAACCGATGTTGGGAATTGGAAGATCAAAGCCTAAGTGTAGAACATGTCAGTGTTTGATGAGGGGTGGGTAAACTGGAGATTGTTATACAGTGATTGGTATATTGTTTGAAAGTTAAAATGTGTTTGAATGTTTGAAATGTTCAAAAGTTCATTCATTTGAACTGCTTTCAGAAAGAAACGTCAGCAAACTTCATAAATTTGATCATCCAAGGCCGTTAACTTGGACTTGGTGGGTCAAATAGGTGACCAAGGTCATTGACTTGGACTTGGTCAGCTGGGTGTGACAGTGTTTAATCAGATAATTGCAAAAAAAATGAAGTTTTTAAAAGTTAACAAAGGTTTCGCTTATTTGTAACCCAAAACAAAGGTTTCGCTTATATGGCTGTTTCAAGTGTTCCGCTTATAGCTTCATATGAGGTTCCGCTTATTTGTCAATGGTCACAAAACCGAAAGCTCAGCACCTATATAAAGCCAAAGGTTCTGCTTTATTGTCACTTTCACCCTTTCGCTTATACGTCACTTTCTCTCCGGCGATTTGAAGCGGAACTCTATTTCGACCATTTTCAAGTGTTGTGCTGCCCGATTTTCATCAGTTTTTGTTACTTTATTAGTAGATCAATCATGGGAAAGGTAAGTCTTCCTTTAATTTGTTCAAAATCATGCTTAATTTGATATGTCGGCACCTGTTATTGAACTGAACATAGATTTAAGCTGTTAACTGTTAAATTGAAGCTTGAAAACAATCATGTGCAGTCGATTTAGTGTATAGGTCATGATGATGTGTGTTAATTGCTTCAAATTTGTTGTCTGATGATGTTTGTTGATGTCCGGATGTTACGGTTGTAGATCTAGGGTATGTGTTAAGTCAAAAACTCAATCAGAATCAACCCCTAGTGTCGGTTTTGTCATGTTGATAGATTAAGGGCTTAAATTTTAAGATTTGATCAGTGTTGAAGGGTTTGTTGAAGGTTTCGCTTAAACGGTCATATTCAAGATGTTTCGCTTAACTGTACAGTGTAAGGTTCCGCTTATGTGTTCAATTGATGTTTTTGTTTATAGGGAAGTATATGGTTTCGATTAATTGATCATTTTCACAGTTCCACTTATACATGTTCCGCTTGTATGTACATTCACATGGTCCGTTTATATGTTCTTCATATGTTTCGCTTATTGTGCATTGTATTGTCACTTGTAAAAGTTTAACGTTTGAAAAATTTCCATGTGTCTGATTCAGTGTGTATGTGATTTGCAGGTGTCTAATGTGGTATTTAATCCTCTTCACAACAGCTGTTGTGATTTGGATGTTCAAAAATATCCGGAACTGGTCAATTTCAGTGGTATATTGGAGTTCATGAGACGTATTCCCATTCAGAAGGCGTTAACTAATCAAAGACCACTCTATAGATCTCATATTGAACGTTTTTGGAAGAATGCCAACTACGATGAGCAGAATAAAGTTATTTCTTCAGTTGTTGAAGTACATGGCAAGTTGGAGAAGATTCTAGTCACCGAAGCTCTTATTCGTGAAGTTGTTAACTTTCCTGATGAAGCAGATTCTCCAATGAGATTTCTAGAAAGAATGGTGAAGGGATGCATGTTAAGGATGGGATATCAGGGAGCTTTGAATGCCGGAAATTATTTGAAATCAAAGTTTACGAAGCCATACAAGTTCTTGATTCATTGTGTATTAAGGTCGTTAAGTCACACCAAAGGAGGTTATGATGCGATGCGTGACTATCAGATGAATATGGTCACTGCGTTGGTGCTAAACAAGAAATACAATTTTTCGCATATCATATTTTATTACATGGCAGAGAATATCACATCAAAGATCAGGTCTTGGACGTATCCGAGGTTTGTACAGATGCTGATAGATCACGCGTATCCTGAGATCGATAGAAATATAAAGGATGATTTATTGGTGCAATCACTTATGAACAAGATTACAATTACACAGCTTGTGAAATATCATCCGAACCACCCTGAACCGGAAGTTGATGTTGCATTCTTTGGGGCTATAAAAGATGCTAACTACGCTGATCCAGATCCAGTGGAACACCAGAACTTGAGGAATGAAGCTGAGATGAAAGAAGTGGCGTATGCTGAGGAGTTGGAAGTTCTTGCAGAGTTCAAAAACACAAAGAATGAGTGGTATATGAAAGAAACTGGGAGAAGACACAGAAAGGTGACTCCTATAGTTCAACAGGGTGAAGGATCGTCATCAAAACCTAGAAAGAAGCAAAAGAAAGCAGCAACAATATCTTTGATTGATGAACCGGAAGAAGATAATACGGTGGTTACTGCAGAAAAGGAACAAGTGGCAGCTGCTGAAGACGATCCATTTAATGTGGATCAATTATTTGATACAGATGTCTTGAAAACAGGGCCAGAAATTGTTGCTGATGTTAATAAAGTGGTAAATGTTGAAAGTCAGAAAGAGAAAGAGAAGATTGTTGAAGATATTGAGGTGACGATGTAGATAAGAGTACAACAAGTTCATCAAGTTCTTCAGATGATGGTATTGACGAGATTGAAAGTCGAAAAAGAATTCAAGAGGAGATAGAAAAAGAGAAGCTGTTAAGAAAGAGAAAGAGACAAGAAAAGGACGATGATGATGTTTATGTGCCTTCTCCAGAACATGTCTCAGGATCACAATCTTCTCCAAGAGTTAGAAAGAAAGCTGGAGGTGGAAAGAAAGTGGTTTCTCCAAAGATTGTCAAAGCTACTCCAAAGATCAAAGTACCGAAGACTGTGCTAAAAAAGAAATCAAAAGAAACCAAGAAACCACCTACGCCACCACATGAACCAACACCACCACAATCACCTATACAATCACCACCCCGACAACCTACTCCACCACATCAATCCTCCCCACCTAAACAACCAACACCTCCAAGACAACCATCACCTATTCATCAAACACCACCACCACAACAACCTTTTGTTACCTCACAAGAAATATTTCAAACACCTCCACTCACCCAAATGCAACCTGGTTTGTCTAGCAAAGGTCTTTATACTCCACAGGATAATCTTTTAGGTGTCGGAGATTTTGATTTTACCAACACTTCACAAGTTAGAAATGTTGAAAAGAAAGTTGAAGAAGTTGTTGCTGAGAACAAGAGGCTAGCAGCTGAAAACAAGAAAGTGTCTGACCGTGAAAAGAATCTAGAGATGAGAGTAAAGAAGCTGGAGATGGAAAAAAAAGAGTTGGTGAAAAGGATTGACAGTGATCAATCTGAGATAGACATTTTGAAAGTTAGAGTGGCTGAACTTGAAGAAGAGAAGACTAGACGTGATGAACAGAATGAATACTTCAAGTTAAAGAACAAAGAGCTTGAAGCAGCTAAGGCATTAAGAGATCACGAGTTCTGTATGCTGAACAAAGTTGTCGAAAGCATGCTCGGAACATCGGTAGAACTAAAGTTTGAAGAGCTGCAAGTTGAAGAGCTCAGAGCTGAACGTCAAGCCAAAATAGACGAGCAAATGAAAGATAAAGGTAAAGGAGTTGAAGGAAGTTCAGCTGTGACTGAAAGATCGATTGTTCCTTCAATGGTTGTTGATAATCCTGAGCCTATCACTGCAATATCTGGTTTGTTTGAGGATGAAACACATCTTGAAGAGTTGATGGGTAACAGTGATGATGAAGATGATGAAGAGGAGGATGAAGAGGAAGATGAAGAGGATGAAAAAATGTTTTCTGCCAGCAGTCATGGTTCTGATGATGATGATAACGACGCTGCAGGTGGTACAGGTTTGAAAGTTACAGAAGCTTCCACTGAGAAAACAGTTGATGATTTGATGAACGATTCGGTAAATGAAGAATCAGGGGAAGCTAGTGGAAAGGGGGAGTCTAGTAAAACTCAGATTGTTGAACATACTGAAAAGTTAATCTTGGGATTAGATGTTTACAGAGAAATGATGCATACTGTGGATCCTGAGTTCAAGTTCGACTTTGAAGAAGAGTTGAATACTTTTGACATTAATCAACAGCCTGAATACACGTATAAGTATGTTGAAGAGGCTGATCAGTACGACAGAGTTGAAATAGAAGACTGGATGGATGATGAGGATGTGGTTGAAGATACTTCTAAGTATCCTACGCCTTATGGAGTTCTTTGCAGAGGAGAATAGAGAAGAATTAAGACAAAAAGTAGCTGAGGCGGTGAAAGATAAGAACTTCGAGAGCACTCAAAAGGAAATGGAAAAGGAAGATAGATCGAAGTGGTTCAGAAAGAGTCACGAGAGAAAGTTTAAAAGACCTTTGAAGTATTATCAGCGTGATGGAAGCGTATCTCTTGGTGACATCATCAGTTGGGGTTTCTTACCTCAAGTGAATGCGTATGCAATTAGAAGACAATGCGGAGTTCAGTATTTTGAACATTTATATGACATCATGTCATTACCATGGTGGGATGTAGATGAACTGCCGAAGGTTAGATGTTTGGATTATCCGGTTCGAAAGAATGATGTTGCTATGTGGGGCTACATTAAATATGAATCGTTGAAAGAGTTTCGTAAATGGAAGCCACATCATCCTAAGAGGGTGCAGAGGATTAATCCTGAAACGGGCGTTGAAGAAACTATTTTGAATGTCAAACCGCCAAGAACGATGAAAACAATTCCAATGCCTCAGATGGAACAAGACTTTTATAAAGGCTTCATTGGTTGGGTTTATAGTTGCATTTCAACCGAAGCTATAATCACTTACAGAGCAGGAGGGGAGATACGAGATATACATGTTTATGATCCTATGTGGCTTGTAAATTGCTTTGCGAAGGATATAGAATGCCTTTTCATCAACAAGATTCACTATCAACCAGCAGATAGAGAACAAGCGCAGCAGTTTCAACGTGTTATTTCCCTTTGCTTTTAGAAAGGTATCAGTTCTGAGAGTAAATGGAAATCATCTTGGTGGTCGCTTGATGAGAAGATGAAAAGGAAAGCCAAACGTGAACGTCAAAAGCTTGAAGAAAAGAAAGGTACATTTTTGAAGATTCAAGCTGAAGAAGAAAAGGCGAGGAAGAAAGAGAATGAAAGTATAAGGATTGCGCTTAGCAGGAAGTTGAAGCCAAGGGAAGAGTCGTTCAGAGCTGTTTGAAGACCCAAAGACAAGACGAAGACTGGGCTGTATCCAAGGGGGAGTTTGTTGGTGCATAATGTCTAAAGCCTGCGTCTTAGTCTTAGTTAATCAATGTATAGGGTCTAGTTATGTTAATTATGCATTGAATAGGGGTTATTTGTGTAAAAGTTGGGTTTTCATGTAAAGGTTTCGCTTATATGGACATGTCCATATAAGAGAAACTATTTGTTAAAAGGTTTCGCTTGTATGGACTGTTCACATAAGCGAAACTAATCCCCTATAAATACCCTATGTGTTTTCTCATTTTGTACGTTGATATCACAAGTGTTGCCGACATGCTGACCTTGTATTTCATGAAAATTGAATGAGAAAATGGTGTTAATGTGTATTACTTCTGTTTCTACTCATTTCTTCTACAGTTTTGCTTTGATTCATGCCAAATATGTACTTCCGCTACATGTTTGGTAGGTACTAGCTCGAATTGACTCATTTGACTGTCATACTCGGTCCTACAACCTATGTATTTCCCCACGAAATAAGCAAGTTCGAATTTTTATCTTTATATCCCGAACAAACTTACTAAATGTGTAAAAACCTATCGGCACATCATCAGTGAGACTGTTTAACGCTTTTAATCTTTACAAATCTTTAGCGTACAGTAACTGTCAAACTGATGTACTATCATTTTCCATTTTTCACACAAGCTCTTTTTCAGTTTTCTATTGTTTTTTTAATTTTTGAATTTTCTCATGTTTTTGGATTTTTGAATTTTTTTACTGTTTTTGTATTTTCTAAAAATATATATCTACTCCCCCTAAATACCAAAATAAGTAAAAAATCGACAAACCATTGCAGATTGTTTCTCATCATTATCCACAATAGTACCTTCATCAACGCCAATAATGCCATCCAACACCGAGAAAAGCTTCATACCATTTAGTTTTAAAAGAAATTTAAAATGCGTTTTGTCAAAAGCTTTGGTATGTAAATCAGCTTTCTGATTGTCAGTGTGGATTTTCTCAATTCGTATCAACTTCTTCTCGAAGCTATCTCGGATGAAGTGATGTCGAATTTCTATATGTTTAGTTTTAGCGTGATGTACTGGATTTTTTGTTATATTAATAGCGGCCTCATTATCAACAAATAGAGGTGTGTTAAGAAACTGCAAACCGAAGTCGCGCATCTGTTGCTGTATCCACAGGATCTGAGAGCAGCAAGTGCTAGCAGAATCGTACTCCGCTTCACATGTGGATAGCGCCACAGATGTTTGCTTCTTACACTGCCAGGTAACCAGACGAGGTCCAAAGAACTGGCATCCTGCTGTTGTTGATTTTGCAGCATCCGAAATCTGAGTTGGAATACCTTTCGAGCATAAAGTCGCCTTTTCTAAGATACCACAACCCCACTGTTGGAGTTCCTTTCAGGTAGCGTAATATCCTCTTTACAATAATCATATGCGATGCTCTCGGGTTAGATTGAAATCTTGCTACGAGGCACGTTGGGTACATGATATCAGGTCTTGAAGCAGTTAAGTACATCAACGAACCTATCATGGAACGATAAAGTGTCTCATCTACCCTGTCTCCGGTGAGATCTGGGTGTATCCCATGATTCGTTGCTAGCGGGGTTGACGCCGGAGTAGAACCTGACATTCCAAATTTCTCTAGAATATCATGAACGTACTTCGTCTGGTGAATGAAAATTCCCTCAGGTAGTTGATCAACTTGTAATCCCAAGAAGAACTTCATCTCCCCCATTGATGACATTTCGAACTTTTGCTTCATCACTGACTCAAAATCTTTGCACAATTTCTCATTCGTTGACCCAAATATTATGTCGTCCACGTAAATCTGTACGATCAGAAGATGTCCGTCGACCTCTTTGGTGAAGAGAGTGGCATCCACTTTCCCTCGGATAAAACTATTGGCTAGTAAGTGTTGAGACAAAGTCTTGTACCAAGCTCTCGGGGCCTGGTGTAAACCATACAGCGCTTTGTCGAGCAAATAAACCTTGTTTTTGTGGATTGGGTCGGTGAAGCCCGGTGGCTGTCCGACATAAACCTCCTCTTTAACCTTCCCATAGAGAAACACCGATTTTATATCTAGCTGATATACTTTGAAGTTTTTCCATGATGCAAATGCCAGGAAGATTCTGATTGCTTCTAGTCGAGCTACAGGAGCATACACTTCTGTAAAATCTATCCCCTCCTGTTGACTAAACCCTGGACTTCGAGTCGAGCCTTGTTTCACACAACTACTCCTCGATCATCTCTCTTACACTTGAACACCCATTTTATGTTGATCTTCCTGTGACCTTCAGGTAAATCTACCAGCTTCCACACTCCCAATTTCTCAAACTGACTCAGTTCTTCTTGCATAGCATTGACCCAAGAATCTTCAGTTAGCGCCTCTTTATATGTTCGCGGTTCGATCTGCGAAATAAAACAACTCAATGAAAATTCAGTTTGTAAAGGTGCTACTGTAGAATAAAAACATGTAAGGCCTTGGTCAATTTGACGTCTAATGCGAACGCCTGATTGTAGTTCTCCTATGATCAGCTCCTCTGGATGGTATGAAAGAGTTCGTGGCATCACTTCGCCTAGAAGATCTACCTCTTCTTCCAGATTAGTAACATTCTGGTTTGCACCATATTCACTAATAGGATCTGTTTCACTTGAAATCTGAATTTGCTCCCCTCAGAATCTGAATCACCATGATCAAATACGGGTATGTTCTCAGATTCTTGATTATCATCCTGTGCCGTCTTGTGACAACTCGAATTTCAAAGATTCTATTTCGCATTTATTGCACATTCTTGTCTTGTTTAGTTGATTAATTTCACAATTAGTTGCTATGGAATTGTATACGTTTTGCTGCAATGAAGTGTATTGCGTGATTGTGCATGGTTATGTGTAAATTGTGATAAACTTGTCAAATATGTAAACTTGGTGGTGAAACTATGAAATTGTTATGAGATGGTGTTCAAGTGTAAAACATGATACTTAGGGAGGTAGAGGGTAATTAGGGAAATCATAGAGATACTTAACCCTAATCCCTTTTCACTAATCATTTGCACACAAAACAAAACACGTACTTGCAACTCTCTAATCCCCTAGCAATCATCATCACCACCATCATTGGCACAAGGCATTCATCACTCTATTTCTCTAGAATCATTCAAGGTAATTGTTTATTGATCATTGTAATACTTGTAACCCTAATTGATTGATGATTGTATCCCTCCTTGATTCCTGTGATTCTTGTAAACCCTAGTTTCTCATGATAGTTCTGTAATTGTTGATTCATTCTAATGATTGTGAAATGATGTTGTATGTTGTGTAATTGTTGCCTGATGTTAAGATACAAGAACTGTAGAATTGTGATTGACAATTGAGTTTCAATGATCGCATTGTAAGAAGTTAGGGTTTTAAGCGTTTTTACGTAACTGTTGTTTATGTGATCTATGTTTTGCTCGACGATTGATTTGTACATGATGTCTGAGTTTTTATGTTATGTGAACACCTTGCCCGACTTTGTGAAACTTATACCCATGATCCGAGTTTTTACCTTTAGTCTGAGGTTGTAACTTATGCGTATGGTCCGACTTTTGACCCCAAGATCTTGTCCGACCTTTATAGGGATCAAAGGTCCGAGTTCCTAGTTTATATGAGGGTGTCCGAGTTTTGTTAATGGGGGAAGGGAGTCCGAGCTTCTTGTCCTATGTGGTCCGACGTCTATTCATACAATACTTGGTCCGATCTTTGATATGTATAATATGTCCAATCTTTAATGAAGTTAAATGTCCGAACTTTTATGATATAAGCATGAAGTCCAAGTTTCCTTGACACCCATGTTGTCCGAGTTTAGTGGAACCAAAACATGTCCGACTTTTATGATAATGTATTAGGTCCGAGCTTCATTATGTGGAAGCAAGGTCCGAGTTTTGTGGGCATTCCCTCTAGTCCGACTTTCAAACAAGAACCCCCCCCCCCTTATTTAATTGTCCGAGTTTCTTGGTGTTAAAGCCTTGGCCGAGCTTTAAATTGTATAACGTGTTCCAATTTTGTATTGTGTAATGATATATGATCTTGTCATGAAAATGGGGTGATAGTAAATTAATAACGACTTATGTTCTATGCTTAAACATATGACGAGTATGGAATGATCACTACTTGCTGTTATTGAATAATGTATGTATGATGAAATGAGGTATACGTGTTCAAACTTCATATGTATGATGTGCAATATGGTACTGTAAATTTCTGCTTGAACGTCAAGAACCTGTAAACCCTAATTGAACGTCAACACTTATCTTGGATTTACGTGCAATATGCATTAGGTTGTGAGTAACGGATTTAAACATTTATAAGCCCTAGAAGCAATAACATACCGAGCAAATCAAGGTGAGTTCACACCCTTACTAAGGCATGGGATTCCCAAGGGCTTGGGAATGGGATTGAAGGAATAAGGTTGAATAGATTCGTACTGACACTAATACTAGACTACCATACCACTGTCCTCGGTTGTGCAGGACACATACTTATGCTACTCACTGTCCTCGGTTGTGCAGGACACATACTTATGCTATTCAGTGTCCTCGGTTGTGCAGGACACATACTTACAATCTACGTAGACTTATACTTACTACTATCCTCGGTTGTGAAGGATACTTATACTTACTACTATCCTCAGTTGTGAAGGATACTTATACATACTACTATCCTCGGTTGTGAAGGATACTTATACTAAATTACTATCCTCGGATGTGAAGGATACTTATACTTATTACTATCCTCGGTTGTGAAGGATACTTATGGTTACGAGTAGTCTAGTGGTTATACAACATGGGAAGCCCCCACCAATAGAACGTACTAACGGCCCAGTAGAGCCACCTGTTGCATACGAACTTACTATTACGCATTTACTTTCTGTGAACTCGCTCAACTAGTTGTTGATCCTCTGTTACATGCCTTGCAGGTCGTTAGGTATATGGAGCTTGCACATGGAGGAGCGGGTCGTTGTGGGCTTGGATCGTGATTATCTTATTAAATACTTATGACATTTCGTACTTAATTATGTTGGGTTTTGATTATACGCTTCCGCTAAACAATGATATCTTACTTATGTTTTGGAAACACCTTTCATATGGATTTGGCTTGGTTTAATGGCTATTACTTTAACTATATACATTGTTCTATATGATTGGTGGCTTGATCCTGGTCAGTCACGCTCCCAAGCGGTGATACTCCGCAGGTGGATTTTGGGGGTGTGACAAATTGGTATCAGAGCCATTGGTTATAGAGAACTTGGTTTTAATATGGGAAAACGTTTTTATTAAAACCAGACTATAACCAGAACAGTGCTCTCAACGATCCACAACGACGCTTCGCTCCACGTGCAAGACTCGACATACTAGGTAATAAGGTTTATGTTTATTGCCTACATGCTAGAATTGCATAGAACTTTGCTCGTAGTATGCTTACATTACTTTGCTCACTACTTGTTATTGCTTGAGAACACTCACGTGTTTACACTCTTCTGTCATCGCACTATTCGCGAACCTTTCTCACTTATGTTGCCTTTGATGTGAAGATCAATGGCCGGACGAATCAACATGACTCAAGCCCAGCTAGAGGCTCTTGTTCAAGCTCAAGTTGCTGCGGCACTTGCAGCTGCTCAAGCAGGTAGTATACCCTGCAGTATAGACACACACTAGGATCTTTAGATCCTGCATTAATTCTCGTATTTAACTTTGCCCTATTCGTACACAATAGGTCAACACGCGCAGCAGCCTGTTTGCACTTTCAAGAATTTCATGGATTGTCGCCCTAGCACGTTCAGCGGCATTGAAGGAGCGGTTGGACTCCTCCACTGGTTTGAAAAGCTCGAGTCTGTGTTCGAGATGTGTGAATGCCCTGAGGCTCGCAGGGTCAAGTATGCCACTGGTACTTTGGAAGGGATCGCGTTAACTTGGTGGAACGCACAAGTGCAGATCCTAGGGTTGGCAGCTGCTAACGCCACCCCTTGGAATGACTTCAAGGAACTGATTAAACGTGAGTACTGCACTCGGGAAGACATCCACAAGCTGGAGGATGAGTTTTATCATTTGAAAATGACTGGGTCAGAGATTGAAGCATATACTAAACGGTCAAACGAGTTGGCTGTGTTGTGTCCAACCATGGTAGACCCTCCATACAAGCGTATTGAGTTGTAACTCAAGGGTTTGGCGCCAGAAATCCAGAGCCACGTAACATCGGCTAATCTTGACAACATTCAGGCTATTCAGCGCCTTGCCCACCGCATCACAGATCAGGCAGTGGATCAGAACAGACTGCCAAAGCGTATCAGCGCTACTGCTACCGCTACTGCTTCTACTACACTTGCTACTCCCAGTGAAAGCAAGAGAAAATGGGATGGGGATTCTAGCAAGGGATCAGCTTCAGTGCAGTCAGAAGTTCAGCAACGAAAGACAGACAGTTACCAGAGTCCCGGTCAGCACTCCTCAGGCAGCCACAGACAGGGAGGATATCGAGGAAACCTCCCGAAGTGTAACACCTGCAACAAGCACCACAGTGGCCAGTGTAACAAGGGTCGCTGTCAAAGATGCCTCAAGATGGGTCATGAGGCCAAAGATTGTAGAAGCCCTCGGCCTGCGAACCAGAATCAGCAGCAACCCCAAGCACAGCAGAATCAGCAGCAGGGCAACAAAGGGTGTTTTCATTGCGGTGCAGAGGGTCACTTCAAAAGGCACTGCCCTCAGCTGAACAGGAACCAGAACAACAACAACAACCATAACAACAATCAGGGAAATGGCAACAACAACAACAACAACGGAGGGAACAACAATGGCAATGAAGCAAGGGGCCGTGTGTTTGTGTTGGGGCAGGGTGATGCCAGAAATGATCCCAACGTCGTTATGGGTAAGTTTCTTCTCGATGATATTTATGTTACTGTTTTGTTTGATTCGGGTGCGGATACGAGTTATATGTCTTTGAAAATGAGCAAATTGTTAAAACGTACACCAACACCCCTAAACACCAAGCATGTGGTAGAGTTAGCAAACGGTAAAAGTGTAGAGGCCACACAGATAGTTAAGGGTTGTAGCATTGTCTTAGCTGGTCAAGCTTTCTCTATCGACCTTATTCCTATAGTTCTGGGTAGTTTCGACATCGTCATCGGCATGGATTGGTTATCTAAGCAGCAGGCGGAGATTCTATGTAAGGAGAAGATCATTCGTATTCCTCGTGCGGGTAAGGAACCTCTCGAAGTTCAAGGCGACAAGAGTGGTGCAGTGGTTGGCATCATCTCTTTCCTGAAGGCTTAGAAATGTTTGCGAAAGGGTCATACGGCTATCTTGGCACTAGTTACTGATGCAGCGACGAAAGAGAAAAGAATAGAGGATATCCCAGTTGTACGAGAATTTCCTCAAGTGTTTCCAGAAGATTTACCTGGCCTACCGCCTCATCGTCAGGTCGAATTTCAAGTCGAGCTAGCTCCAGGAGCAGCACCTATAGCTCGCGCACCGTATCGTTTAGCTCCAACCGAACTGGAAGAACTGTCAAAGCAACAAGAGCTCTTGGATAAAGGCTTCATTCGTCCAAGCTCTTCGCCTTGGGGAGCTCCTGTACTATTCGTGAAAAAGAAGGATGGCACTTTCAGGATGTGCATCGATTACCGCGAACTGAACAAAGTCACAGTGAAGAACCGTTATCCTCTTCCTCGTATTGACGACTTATTCGACCAGTTGCAAGGGTCGAGTTACTATTCCAAGATTGATTTAAGGTCAGGGTATCATCAGCTGAGAGTCCGGGATGAGGACGTCTCCAAAACGGCATTCAGAACTCGCTACGACCACTATGAGTTTCTTGTCATGCCATTCGGGCTTACGAACGCGCCTGCAGTCTTCATGGATCTTATGAACAGGGTGTGCAAACCTTATCTTGACAAGTTCGTCATTGTCTTCATCGACGACATTCTGATCTACTCCAAGAGTCAGGAGGAACACGAGCAGCACTTACGTCTTATCTTGGAACTTCTTCGAAAGGAGCAACTGTACGCAAAGTTTTCAAAATGCGACTTCTGGCTTCGTGAAGTCCACTTCTTAGGCCATGTGGTGAACAGGGATGGGATCCATGTCGATCCATCCAAGGTAGATTCGATTAGGAACTGGCCTGCACCGCGTACACCAACAGAAATACGCCAATTCTTAGGTTTGGCGGGATACTACAGGCGGTTTATCAAAGACTTCTCCAAGATCGCGCAGCCGCTTACTATGCTGACACAGAAAGGTGTCGTTTAAAGATGGGGTAATACGCAGGAAACTGCTTTTCAGTACCTGAAGGATAGACTATGCAGCGCACCTATCCTCTCACTGCCCGAGGGCACGGATGACTTCGTGGTTTATTGTGACGCATCGATACAGGGGCTTGGTTGTGTATTGATGCAGCGGGATAAAGTAATTGCCTACGCCTCTCGTCAACTCAAGGTTCATGAACGGAACTACACGACGCACGATTTAGAGCTGGGAGCTGTTGTTTTTGCGCTTAAGATATGGCGACACTACCTGTACGGTACCAAGTGCACAATTTACACCGATCACAGGAGTCTCGAGCATATCTTCAAGCAGAAGGAATTGAATATGCGTCAACGACGATGGGTCGAACTGCTTAATGATTACGAATGCGCTATCAAGTATCATCCAGGCAAGGCCAACGTTGTGGCCGACGCCCTTAGTCGGAAAGACACCTTACCTAAGCGCGTGCGAGCGCTACAGCTTACTATTCAGTCCAGTCTTCCTGCACAGATACGAGCTGCTCAGATAGAAACTTTAAAACCCGAGAATGTCATGGCTGAAGCCTTACGCGGCTCAAGGCAACGCATGGAACAAAAGGAAGATGGCGCCTACTATGTAACGGGGCGTATTTGGGTCCCACTTTATGGCAGTCTACGAGAGCTTGTGATGGACGAAGCGCACAAGTCTCGCTACTCGGTACACCCAGGGTCGGATAAAATGTACCACGATATTAAAACAACATACTGGTGGCCAAGTATGAAAGCCCACATCGCCACCTATGTTGGCAAGTGCTTGATCTGTGCGAGAGTCAAGGTTGAATATCAGAAACCCGCAGGCCTACTGCAACAACCCAGGATACCACAGTGGAAATGGGAGGAAATTTCCATGGATTTCGTTACGGGCTTACCTAGATCCCAGCGTGGGAATGATACCATATGGGTGATCGTGGATCGACTCACCAAGTCTGCACACTTCCTAGCTATAAAGGAAACGGATAAGTTCTCCACTCTCGCAGACATCTATCTTAAAGAAGTTGTTTCGAGGCACGGGGTGCCCATTTCCATCATTTCGGATCGGGATGCACGATTCACGTCAGAGCTATGGCAAGCGATGCATAAATCCTTTGGCTCACGATTAAACATGAGCACAGCGTACCATCCTCAGACCGATGGGCAGTCTGAGCAAACAATCCAAACTCTTGAAGACATGCTTCGAGCATGTGTTATTGACTTCGGCAACAGCTGGGAAAAGCATCTTCCTTTGGTGGAGTTTTCGTATAATAACAGTTATCACACCAGCATACAAGCCGCTCCATTCGAGGCATTGTACGGGCGTAAATGCCGGTCACCTCTCTGTTGGGCAGAGGTGGGGGACAGTCAGATTACGGGTCCAGAGATTGTAGTGGACGCCACAGAAAAGATTGCACAAATACGACAACGCATGGCGGCAGCACGTGACCGTCAGAAAGCCTACGCGGATAAGCGTAAGAGGCCATTGGAATTTCAGGTCGGGGACCGGGTTTTACTTAAAGTCTCACCGTGGAAGGGTGTGGTTCGATTTGGTAAACGAGGCAAACTCAATCCACGGTATGTTGGACCGTTCGAAATCACTGAAAGAATAGGCCCGGTAGCCTACAGACTGAACCTACCAGCTGAACTCGGTGCAGTTCACAATGTATTTCACGTGTCGAATCTGAAGAAATGCCAATCAGATGAGACCCTCATAGTTCCTTTTAAGGAACTCACTATCGACGAGCGGTTGCAGTTCGTCGAGGAGCCAGTTGAAATCACGGACCGGGATGTTAAGGTCCTCAAACACAATAGAATCCCTCTTGTTCGAGTTCGTTGGAACTCCCGACGTGGCCCAGAGTACACCTGGGAACGCGAAGACCAAATGAAAGAAAAGTATCCCCAGTTATTCGGAACCAATGCAACCACTACTGAGACTGAAGCTACTACTACTGAATTTCGGGACGAAATTCCAAATCAACGGGGGGATGATGTGACACCCCAGGAAAATCGGTGAACAATACAGCTTACCTAGCTTCCTCAGTGAGTGCGTACCAAATTTCGGGACGAAATTTCTTTTAAGTTGGGGATAATGTGACAACTCGAATTTCAAAGATTCTATTTCGCATTTATTGCACGTTCTTGTCTTGTTTAGTTGATTAATTTCACAATTAGTTGCTATGGAATTGTATACGTTTTGCTGCAATGAAGTGTATTGCGTGATTGTGCATGGTTATGTGTAAATTGTGATAAACTTGTCAAATATGTAAACTTGGTGGTGAAACTATGAAATTGTTATGAGATGGTGTTCAAGTGTAAAACATGATACTTAGGGAGGTAGAGGGTAACTAGGGAAATCATAGAGATACTTAACCCTAATCCCTTTTCACTAATCATTTGCACACAAAACAAAACACGTACTTGCAACTCTCTAATCCCCTAGCAATCATCATCACCACCATCATTGGCACAAGGCATTCATCACTCTATTTCTCTAGAATCATTCAAGGTAATTGTTTATTGATCATTGTAATACTTGTAAACCCTAATTGATTGATGATTGTATCCCTCCTTGATTCCTGTGATTCTTGTAAACCCTAGTTTCTCATGATAGTTCTGTAATTGTTGATTCATTCTAATGATTGTGAAATGATGTTGTATGTTGTGTAATTGTTGCCTGATGTTAAGATACAAGAACTGTAGAATTGTGATTGACAATTGAGTTTCAATGATCGCATTGTTAGAAGTTAGGGTTTTAAGCGTTTTTACGTAACTGTTGTTTATGTGATCTATGTTTTGCTCGACGATTGATTTGTACATGATGTCTGAGTTTTTATGTTATGTGAACACCTTGCCCGACTTTGTGAAACTTATACCCATGATCCGAGTTTTTACCTTTAGTCCGAGGTTGTAACTTATGCGTATGGTCCGACTTTTGACACCAAGATCTTGTCCGACCTTTATAGGGATCAAAGGTCTGAGTTCCTAGTTTATATGAGGGTGTCCGAGTTTTGTTAATGGGGGAAGGGAGTCCGAGCTTCTTGTCCTATGTGGTCCGACTTCTTTTCATACAATACTTGGTCCGATCTTTGATATGTATAATATGTCCAATCTTTAATGAAGTTAAATGTCCGAACTTTTATGATATAAGCATGAAGTCCGAGTTTCCTTGACACCCATGTTGTCCGAGTTTAGTGGAACCAAAACATGTCCGACTTTTATGATAATGTATTAGGTCCGAGCTTCATTATGTGGAAGCAAGGTCCGAGTTTTGTGGGCATTCCCTCTAGTCCGACTTTCAAACAAGAACCCCCCCTCCCCTATTTAATTGTCCGAGTTTCTTGGTGTTAAAGCCTTGGCCGAGCTTTAAATTGTATAACGTGTTCCAATTTTGTAGTGTGTAATGATATATGATCTTGTCATGAAAATGGGGTGATAGTAAATTAATAACGACTTATGTTCTATGCTTAAACATATGACGAGTATGGAATGATCACTACTTGCTGTTATTGAATAATGTATGTATGATGAAATGAGGTATACGTGTTCAAACTTCATATGTATGATGTGCAATATGGTACTGTAAATTTCTGCTTGAACGTCAAGAACCTGTAAACCCTAATTGAACGTCAACACTTATCTTGGATTTACGTGCAATATGCATTAGGTTGTGAGTAACGGATTTAAACATTTATAAGCCCTAGAAGCAATAACATACCGAGCAAATCAAGGTGAGTTCACACCCTTACTAAGGCATGGGATTCCCAAGGGCTTGGGAATGGGATTGAAGGAATAAGGTTGAATAGATTCGTACTGACACTAATACTAGACTACCATACCACTGTCCTCGGTTGTGCAGGACACATACTTATGCTACTCACTGTCCTCGGTTGTGCAGGACACATACTTATGCTATTCACTGTCCTCGGTTGTGCAGGACACATACTTACAATCTACGTAGACTTATACTTACTACTATCCTCGGTTGTGAAGGATACTTATACTTACTACTATCCTCGGTTGTGAAGGATACTTATACATACTACTATCCTCGGTTGTGAAGGATACTTATACTAAATTACTATCCTCGGATGTGAAGGATACTTATACTTATTACTATCCTCGGTTGTGAAGGATACTTATGGTTACGAGTAGTCTAGTGGTTATACAACGTGGGAAGCCCCCACCAATAGAACGTACTAACGGCCCAGTAGAGCCACCTGTTGCATACGAACTTACTATTAGGCATTTACTTTCTGTGAACTCGCTCAACTAGTTGTTGATCCTCTGTTACATGCCTTGCAGGTCGTTAGGTATATGGAGCTTGCACATGGAGGAGCGGGTCGTTGTGGGCTTGGATCGTGATTATCTTATTAAATACTTATGACATTTCGTACTTAATTATGTTGGGTTTTGATTATACGCTTCCGCTAAACAATGATATCTTACTTATATTTTGGAAACACCTTTCATATGGATTTGGCTTGGTTTAATGGTTATTACTTTAACTATATACATTGTTCTATATGATTGGTGGCTTGATCCTGGTCAGTCACGCTCCCAAGCGGTGATACTCCGCAGGTGGATTTTGGGGGTGTGACACGTCTGATTATCATGAGCAACTACATCTTGTTGGACATCATCATGTTCACCAGCATTACTAGGACCTGCTTCATCGTCGTTCGAAGTTTGTCGTGGTCGCATTGAATACTCGGCTGGGAACCTTTCCTGCGAAGACTCATACTCTCGCAAAATATCCAACTCATCAAAGAAATCTTCTTCTTCTTCTTCTGGTTCTTCCATCATGTCAAATAAATCCCACAACTTGTCGAAATAATAACACCATGAATCTCCAGGATTCTGCGGCGGCGTTGTATAACCTTGACATTCAACATTCGGAGCTTCAATAATCCGCTTTAAGCTTGGAACGAAAACTCGTCGTAATGGACTTGCATAATTAATGAATATCCCTTCAATACTCTTCGGACCAAACTTTCCAAAAGGCTCTAGAACAGTACAGGGTGACCCAAACGGTTCAAGATACTTCAGATTCGGTTTGCGGTTATTGATTAACTCAAAGCACGTTTTGTTGAATTTCTTGACAGTGAGAACTCTGTTGAGCGTATAGCATGCGGCGGAAACTGCTTCTGCCCAAAAATTTATCGGTAGCTTTGAATCAGCAAGCATTGTTCTGGCCGTTTCGATTAGCGTCCTGTTTTTGCGTTCTGCAACTCCATTCTGTTGCGGAGTGTACGAAGCACTAAACTCATGCAGTATACCTCTTTCATCACAAAATTCTTCCATCTTGCTATTCTTGAATTCAGTACCATTATCACTTCTGATTCTTTTGATACGCCTTTGGTACAGATTTTCAATTTTCTTAAACAACGCCATCAAACTGTCAAACATTTCATCTTTCGTCTTCAAGAATGAAACCCACGAAAATATGGAATAATCATCAGTAACCATAAGACAATAACGATCTCCTGTAATACTTTTGACATTCACAGGACCAAACAAATCCATGTGAATTCTCTCCAGAGGTCTTGAGACTGAATTGACTTGCTTTTTAGGGTGTGACTTTTTCTTCTACTTGCCTTTAATGCAGCTGATGCACTCCCCTTCTAGATGAAAACCTTTTACATGAACTCCAGTAACCAAATCATTGTGCACCAAGTGATTCATTTTTCTAAGACGTATATGACCCATCTTCCGGTGCCACAATCTTGATTCTTTCTCCGTTGCTCTGGACACAATACAATGAGCCTGACTCGTGGTTGTAGTAGATACGCTCATGTCCAGTACGTACAGATCATTGACTCTTGGTGCCCTCATGATAATCCATTCCTCAGGAACAACAAATCCTGGCTCAAGATCAAACATTCTTTGTCAGTAAAGTGAGTGGTATACATCTTGTCACAGATCTGCGAGATACTCAGCAAATTGTTCTCCAGCTCGGCAATGTAATTAACTCTTTCAAACGTCACAATCCCCTTGGACAACGTTCCTTCACCAATAATCCTACCACCTTGATTACCCACAAATCCTACATATCCTCCATTGAAATTTCTAACATCATACAACAATGCAGTCTTCCCTGTCATGTGTCGAGACGCTCCACTATTCATAATCCATCGTGAAACAGCTCTCGGAAGTTCCTGCACATATCACAAATTGATTTAAAAACACATTTCAATAAAGATGTCGATTCATGCTTCGCAATAATCAACAAAGGAAGCTTCGGCAAGTCAGGTTTTTCAAACAAAGAAAATATCCACCCAAGCCTGACCAGCCTTGGGTAATACCTTGTTATCTTCAACTTTCCCATTTTGTTTCTTATAATTTTTAGCTTGAAGTGGTGGAAAATTTGTATCATCCACAATTGGAACTGAATTCACCACCTTTTTCACTTGTGAAGTTGAAGTTTGTTTCTCTGTTTTAGGCTTCCAAATTTGTTGAGGTGACGCAACCCGTTTGTAAAACTTGTCATTTTTAGTTACCACATTCTTTACGGGTTCAGTTTTGACTTTGATATTTTCATTTTTCAAAATCTTTTTCTCAACCATCAATGGAACTTTTCCCTTAGGATCAACTTTCTTCTTTTGAATCTTCACAACTTTAGTCTTAGGCTTCAAGTTGGTACACTTTCATGCAATATGTCCAACTAAATTGCATTTGAAGCATGTTCGAGTGTCAACTACTCGACTTGTGCCATCAGACTGAGGCTGTGAGGCTTTCTTCTCAAAGAATTCTTCATTTGATTTCGAAAAAATCTTTGCCTCTTCATCAGAAAGTGAACTTGAACTGTTCACAAACACTTTCTTCTCCACAAACTTCTTGTTTTGAACATTTCTCTTTTGATAACTCTTACCACCCTGAAAACCACCCGACTAATTGTTTCAATTGTTTCGATTGTTTCGATTGTTGTTATAAAAACGTGGTGGAATAACAGGCTTCTTGTAATAAGCTTTATCTTTTTCAAAAATCATTTGCCTTTTTGTTTGTTTTAAACTTTTCACTTCAGACAAATCAATTTCAACCATTTTGAACACATTTGTCAACTTGGAAACATTTACATTCTCCAATGGAAACTCAGAATCCGAATACAACTTATCCGATCCTGACATCTTGTACATGACAAGAGTAGGTTCATCATTTAAGTTGTTTTTGGACTTTTGTTTCGGAATGCATTTGTCCAAGAAACATCCATTTTCCTCAGTAGTGTCACTGTCCGATTTTAGAACATTCTCAACAACACTTTTTACCACTTCAGTTTGGACGCTATCGTGATCGGAAGATGTGAAGGTGACATCAATCGTATCAGGGAGTTTCACTTTATTTTCATCTTCAAGATTAACCAACCCAGATTGCTTTTTCGAATAATTGTCTAGAACTGGTGGTGGAACTTGATGATAACCCACCCCGGTTCCATCCGAAAAAACATCTTCGCCAACTTTGTTTTTGCCTATGGGTTTGGAACAATGTGTTGCAAAACAAAGCTTGCGGAGTTGTAACTTTTTAGCTTCAACTGGATTCGCTCATTTTCGATTTCAGCTTCTTGAAATTTAAGCTTCAACTTTGCAATTCCATCCAGTTGTTAATTGATTAATTCTTCTTTTATCCGAAGCACTGCCGACAAGTGAACATTTTCCTTATATGTCTTACCATTTCTTTCATCAGCATCTTTAACCGTGCTTTTAAGCTTCTCAAATTTTTCAGTGATCTGACGATTTTCAAGAACTAACTTATCATTTTCTTTCCTAACCTTTTCTTGGTCAATTTTATCATTTTCAATTTTGTTAGTTAATTCTCTTACTCTGTCAGTTGAAGCTTTCAACATTTTATCACGGTCAAGAATCTGATCCTCAACGCTTCTGACTCTTGCAGTCAGATGATTAACTTTCTTACAACTGAGATAGGTGACTGTACTACAAACTTTGCATTCTTTGATGCAATTTTTGCAGTCAACATCACCTTTGACTTTTTTACCTGACTCAATCGTTGACACGTTTGAACTAACCTGGCTTTTAGACTCAGAGATGGATTTAGAGTCTACCTCAAGTGCCTTAGCAGCCAGCACCTTGTCAGCCATCTTTCCTATGTTTTTAGCATTCAACTCCTGTGTCTTGTCAATGATCGCATTATCAACCTTCTTTGGCTTCTCTTCTTTCTCTTTCTCTTTCTCTTTCTCTTCTCCGCTTCCCCACTATTTCCTTTTCCAATACTCATCTTCTTCAGCCATTTCTTTAATTATGGTTTCAAGATCGAGAGTGTTATGGTCAATGGCAATGTTTCCATCGGGGTCAAGATAACATTCCCTGTCTGGATCCCATCTCCTCGCTCTTTTTGCTTCAAGATAGATACCACATATTCTGATCATTCTGTTATGAGCTATCATCTTTCTGTAGGCATACTTATGTTCTTCAGTTCTGTTGTCTTTAAAAGGAACAGGTTCAGCAGATTTTCCCATGAAAGCATATTCAACCGCATCCTCCTTAGGTAACAACTCGCTCAAGTCGAAACCTTCATCGTCATGAGTTACCGCAAGAGCTCTAGATTTCTCTTTGTTATCCTCAAGCTGCTTCATTCTTGGCGGTTCCGATTTATTCTGATGATAAATCGCTTTCTTGTAGTAGTCTTCTCTGAATGGGTTCTCAGACTCATCAGCATATGCATTCCGACATTCAAGCTTAAAGTGACCCTTCTATTTACACTTGAAACACGTCACTTTAGACTTATCAAAGCCTAACTTGGTAGATGGTCCACCAATCGACTTTCTCCCGGTTATCTCCATGAAACGTTGTGCCCGACGAACTGCACTGGCCATACACCACCTTATGTCAATCAATTCCATCTCCTCAGGATCAATCTGATCGTAATCTTCCTTCGTCAGGTTGGTGTTGCCTATCTTCCCCGCTACAAGGCTTTCATATGATTCTAGCACAGATGCTAAGAAAACCATTTGTTGCTTTGCCGACTCCTCGCTGAAATTTTGAGCATTCTTTAAATCTACAGCGATGTTGCATTGAAATAGGTTCTTTGCATCAGACTGGCTTGAATGTGACGAAGAACCACTGTGAAATCCACTGCTTTGACTTTCTTTGCTTGAAGTGTTGGAATTTTCAAGAGAAAAAGCTGTCTTGGGAGATGTATTCTTTGGCATCATGCTTTTTGGATAATACAAATCCAGATTCTGCTGGTATGATGAGTGATTGACTTTATGTGTTTTCCTTAACTCCAGCTCGTGACTCTCTAGTCTCTCAATCAGCAAATCTACAGTCAATACTTCTGGTGGCTTGATAGTATTCTTCAACATCGACGCATAATATTGCCAATCCATCTCATCTGGCAATGAATCAAACAATTTGTCGATTAGCTCTTCCTGAGAATAGAAAATTTCATGTCTTGCCAGCTCCAGCTTCAGGTGCCCAAACCTCTCAATCATTTTAGAAACTGATTCATTTTTTAAGCAACCAAATAAATCAAACTCTTTTCTTAGCAGTTTCTTTTTATTTTTCACTATTTCTGCACTTCCCAAACATTTAACTTTCAAGTTTTTCCAGAGATCTGTAGAAGTTTGGTACTCGATCAAGGATATTGTATCTTCTCGGACAGACTGAAACAGCAACGCGATGCATTTTTGCTCGGCAACAAATGCTTCTATTCTTCAGTTGTTGTCAAGCTTTCACTAGTTTTGCCTCCATCAACATATCCATTCTTTAGACTCTTCCAGCTGGGATAAGCAAAAGCCTTCAACCATTCTTCAAACTTCTTTGCCACCGACTGTACTCTTCGATAGCCATCAGCTTCGGGGGTTTGTTATAAGTTTCGAATATGCTTTCAATTCCCAAGGCATCCGATAAGCTTTTCTTTGTACTTGGCGTGTTCTCATTGGTGTTGCTAGAAGAAGTATCGTCTTCAGAATTTCCAGCAAAGGTATACATATCGCTAAACGGATTCATGAATAGATCATCCATCTTGCACGTACCTGAAAAATTAGTCAAACACTTAGAAAAATTTTAAGTTTTGAAAAACAGTAAGTTCAAGCGGAATCACTTGAAGTGGAATTAACTTCAAGCGAAATCAGACAGTTCTTTTCATGCGGGATCACAACTGAAGCGAAATCACCTGATTTCGCTTGGAATTTCAAGCGAAATATCAATCTCAAGCGGAATTAGACAACAATTTCAAGCGAAATCTGATTCAAGCGGAATCAGATGATTACTTTCAAGCGGGATATGAGTTTTTCAAGCGGAATCTGTTATATCGCTTGAACTGGCCACTGATTTTCAAGCGGTATCTGAGTTTTCGAGCGGAATTAGCGAACACACTTTCAAGCGGAATTAGGTTTTTAGGCCATTTTTACTAGTTTTAATTGGAATTTTGATCTGATTCTTTGTAGGGTTTGTTAAAACTAGGTTTTACGTGATATATGTGAAAATCAGGCCATTTCAACCGTTAAAACTTGTTCAAATCAGAAAAGAATGAGTAGAAGAGTGAGAATCCAATGATTTCAAGTTGTAATGGTATGAACTCCTCGTCTTGAGCTCTGATACCACTTGTTGGATCGGTTCCATGACCCTAAACAGTCAGTGAAGGCAGTTCACAATCATTTACTAAGGCGGAATCAAAGTAAACAACTTCAAAACAACTTGTTTTCTTTAATTTTCTTTCTATTAATGCTTTCTGAGTCTTTACACGTGTTTCTGACTGAATTTTGGTAGCACCTCGACTCAATAACTATGACCTGATTCCGCTCCAACTGTTACAACTAAGATCACACATCATCTATTTATAACCTCCTGATTCCGCTTGAAACAACTCAAGCGAAACCCCTATGTTCACTCGAGCGGAATCACTAAGTTACGTCTGGAGCGGAATCACATGATTATCTAATTTCGCTTGAAATGACAAACATGTCATTTCAAGCGGAATTACAATATATAACCCACTTTTTCTATTCCAAACTCTAATCAACCTATCTAGACCTAAGACTCGATTAAGACGTGGTCAACAGACATTCAGTTCACCAACACCATCCAATACTGGTGGGTATTGAAGGAGGTCCTACTAAATTTGACCCAGGTCCTTTGCAGGATCTATAGACTGAACAATGGCAAGACTCTTACCAAACCATTCCGTTAACCCCCGACCAGGTAGCCAACATATCTCCATATAGACCGTGGTGATATGAATGTTGAAAATCTTTTATTTTATATAGACAATAAAATAATGCCAAGACACCACGGACAAACGATAAGGAAGAATCACCTTCAATATAAGAAACTAGTTATTAAAGTCATTAATACATAACCAAATAATATAGTTGACCACGGCCCCGTGTCCGCTGAGCACGACCCTGTGGTGGGCGATAGAAGCTTCTACAACTTTGTCTTTTCTACTGACACTTGGGCACGCCCCCGTGCTCATTGAGCACGGGGCGTGTTCAGCCTTCTGTTCTCTTGTTTTGCTTGGGAAGATGCTGTCGGGGAGACCGTGCATGCCACGTTTGTTCCTTTTCTTGTATTTATGTTAGATTTAGCTGCCTTTTTGCTTCTTTTGTTCATTTGAGCTCATTTAATCCTGAAAATACGAAAGGAAGACAAAAACACACTTTTTTCCAACATTAGTACTAAAAAAGGGTTAGTTTTATGCCACAATTGATGTAATTTATATGTTGCATTTTGTTCATATCAAATACCTCCACACTTGAATCATTGCTTGTCCCCAAGCAAAACTCTTTATAATGTGGCTTTACACTCCTAAATGGAACGGGTAGAAGAGAAGGTTTTTGGGCTTGTCATAGAGTGTCGGGATTTCCAAGATTCTTTATTAAGTTTTATTTTATTTATTTACAATCCTATTCGTCATGATTTATTTAAAACACTACATAAGATAAATTACTTATTAGGGCATAACATGCCTTTTTTTTTAAATTCCATTTATATACAAGTTCACATACCTCACGGGGGAATCACTCAACACTCGGCCGGAGATGTATTTTAGTGAATCACTTAAGAGCGGCATGGAACTTTCTCCTACCATAAGCTTGCCAAGCAATCAATCCTCCTCCTTTTTAACTAGACACCTTTGTAAATATCAAGAGGACTTTTGGGGTGAAGGGTTAGGCTTGGGCTAAAGGTGGGTGGCTGGGTTAGTGGTTACTAAAAAGGGCGTAAGGCGTGAAAAGCATCGGTTTTTCGAAAGACTTTTTATTTTTCATAACTTTTTATTTTGATGAAGCATTTCTTTCAAACAAAGTTCCTTTTGATAAACTTGTTTGTTTATTTCTTTTGGCTTCATCGTATTATTTTTTCATAAGCAAGTCATAAGAAAAAATGAGCCTTGTTACTAAAATAAAGGGTTTAAAATGAAAAAGGGTTTTGGTGGGAAAAAGGGTGTTTGGGTTAAGAAATGAAGAGGTTTAGGCTCAAAGGGGTTAACTAGGGGGATTTTGGGTAGGTGGTAAAAAAAAAAAGAAAAATAATGGTGTAGAAATAAAAAGGGTTAGTCCTAATGCCTCCATCATTTACTTACTCGGGTTTAAGTTGGTAAGGACCGGGAATGTATCGTCGTGGCAAGTTCTAGAGTCGTAAGAACCAATCGGCTATTCACACAAGAAACGAAAAATGAGCATTTAGTTTAAAGATATGTATTTGTATGCTCAATAAAAGCTCAAAACTCACTTTTGTGGGAATGGGTTTTTATGTGATCAAGTATATATAATCAAATTTTAACTAAACTTGTCATGTCGTTTCATAATTTTCTTATGTTGATTCTTTCTATCACGACGCTATCGGTTGTAAATTTGTAAAAATATAACCTTTTTTAGAACTTGAAATTCCCAATTTAAAACAAGACAAGTAAAAAGAAAAAATTGAAAATTTTTGAAAAAATTTGGGGTGATTAGCGGTTCCAATAGAGTTTTGTGTAAGGCCTGTAATTAGGACTTGCAAGATTCAAAGTTTTAGCATCCCCCCACACTTAAATTACAAATTGTCCTCAATGTGTCCCAAAAATAAGTTTTTAGGTTGATTGAATGTGTAAAAAGGGTGTGAAAAGCAAAAATTTATGTTACTGGGCGTCTGGACACGGCCCCGTGCTTGATGAGCATGGCCCCGTGTTCAGAGTGCCAGTAATGAAAACTTACAGAAGGTGGACACGGGGGCGTGTTGGCTGGGCACGACCCCGTATCTGGCAAAAATCTGCAGATTTAAACAAATAGCAGGTCTGGCGTAGTGGGCACGGGGGCGTGTTGGCTGGACACGACCCCGTGTAGACAATCTGCAAAAGGTGAAAAACAAGTTTCTGGCTTCGGTTTAACTGTCCTGGCTTTAGTAGCACTAATGTTTAGTGCTCTAAGCCTCGTATGTACCTGTTTTATCAATAAACACTACACCAAACCATAGCAAATACTCTAAATTACCACAGTTCAACATCCACATCACAAAGTTAAAAAGAAAAACAAATGCAGAAAATAAAAAGAGTTAAAGGAAAGTAAATTGTTCAACACACGGCACACAGGCCAGAAATTGTTCAAAAGAAAAGAGGGTTAACCTATGGGACCTCCTACCAGCTGCTCCTACCTCTGCTGTTGGATCGTCGTGTGACCCTAACGAGTCAATCCGAAGAGTTCAGCATCAAAAACAAAGGGGGAATCAGCGAATTTGATGTAACACAGCTTGTTTTCCCTTTATTATCTTCTTATTAACCGATTCTGAGCTTTTACAGATTCAAATGACACACGGACAGCACCTCCGCTCTGAATCACTCTTCCTAATTCCGTATGAAATGACACAGGCACAACAGTATTTATTGGCGTCTTAATTCCGCACGAAATCATCTCAAGCGGAATTACCAGTTCAAGCGGAATCACCTAATTCCGTGCGGAATTAGTGATTTCGCACCAAACTCTAATTTCGCATGAAATGTCCTAATGTCCATTTCAAGCGGAATTGCCCTAAAATCCTATTTTCTCGATGTCCATGCCCTGATCTATCTAGTACAATACAAGACTCAATAAAGACGAAGTTAACAGACATCAGTGCACCAACAGATTGCCCCTTGGATGCTGACGAAGTCTTTAGCATCCTGTCTTCAGTCTTTAGTATTGATCTATCGCTCTCTGTCCTAAATTATCATGAACTTGTAAAGCATCCTTCAATCTTCTCTTCTTCAAACTTTAACCTTCAATCTCCCCTTTGAATGTTGATCCAGAATCTAGACTCCCCCTTTCGATGACTCCCCCTCTCGAACAGCTGGGACTTGAATTCTGGTTCAAACTTTGACATTTTCTTTACCGTGGGGATCTTGACTCCTGTTACTCAAACATATAGCATTACAATCTATTCACATTTAAACTTCTATTAACTGTTCATCAGTTTTAGAAATCCACTTAAGTATTCAGGTCCAAGTTAATGACCCTGATTACTCAATTTATCTACCAAGTCCAACTTAATGACCTTGGTTGATCTCAGACAAAATGACACTGATTTAGTACAACATTTTTCAAAACATTTTTTGAAAATAACAAGTTTCAAATTAATGAACTTGTTTTTGACTTTTCAACAATCAGATTTTATCATGATAAGCTCTCCTCATCCTCCAGTCTAGAAACTTTCTGCATCTGCTTCAAATTTGAGAATCTGACAATCAACTTTCCACTCTGGTTTGTCGGAAAATAAAGCAGAAATAAAATCTTTTTGGATTTTCAATATAGTTTCTAAACTAGAAAATGAAATACAGAAATAGAATGCAATAAAAGTAAACTATTTACAAACATATTTTTGGTGAGCGTGTTACGGAATCATATCAGCTGTTAGACAAGTCACTAGTACCGTTAAGCTTTAATTTCATACTCAGAATTAAACAATTCGCTTAGATTGTCGATATACTGATCTGTCACACCCCCAAAATCCACACGCGGAGTATCACCGCTTGGGAGCGTGACTGACCAGGATCAAGCCACCAATCATATTGAACATGCAATTAATATTAAGTAAAATAAATGTAAACCATCCATTCAATACGAAAGGTGTTCAAAACATAACCATAGTTTCAAAGTGTAGCGGAAGCATAGTAAATAATCCAACAATAGTTAATAGTTTTTAAATGTTATAACAGCTCAGCGTAAAACCACGATCCTTGCCCACAACAACCCGCTTCTCCAGTGCAAGCTCCAGGTACCTAACGATCTGCAAGGCATGTAACAGAATGATCAACAAACTAGTTGAGCGAGTTCACAGTAAGTAAATGCGTAACAGTAAGTAACGGGTGGCTCTACTGGGCCAATAGTAAGTTATACAGGTGGGGGCTTCCCATGTTATGTGACCACTAGACTATTCGTATTATCCCTGTTCTTCGTCCGAGAACAGTAGCGCGTATGGGGTGTGCGTAGGTTTTACGCACGTATCCTTCACAACCGAGGATAGAAGTAAGTAATGCGTACACGTAGGTTTTACGTGCGTATCCTTTGTACCGAGGATAGTAATTGGCATATGACCACGTAGGTGTTATCCCAACCTACGGAAGAAGTAAGTAATGCGTACACGTAGGTTTTACGTGCGTGCCTGACATCCGAGGCAGTAATTGGCATGTGACCACGTA
This sequence comes from Helianthus annuus, assembly GCF_002127325.2. Lineage (NCBI taxonomy): Eukaryota > Viridiplantae > Streptophyta > Magnoliopsida > Asterales > Asteraceae > Helianthus > Helianthus annuus. The sequence goes on from NC_035443.2 coordinate 93,349,456, forward strand.
GGTGTTATCCCAACCTACGGAACCGTCCTGACATCCAAGGACCATGATAGGTGATAGTCTAGGAAAAGCATATGTACGTTCTTAATCAATGATAACCTTTAACCCATTCCCACGACCCGGGAATCCCATGCCTTAGTAGGAGTGTGAACTCACCTTGGTTTGCTCGGTATGCTAAGTTAAGTGCTCACAAGAAATCAATTAAGTCCTATAATGTGCACGTATACTCAATCAGTATATGTTTTTCCAAGGTTTCATATGAGATCATATCACAGAGTGTGTTTAACAGTTAATATTATGAATCACACAAACAGTCTTGGTAAACTCAACGGTGCTAATAGGATCAGGAACAGTATACATAATAGAGTTAACACACTTAATGTAGTCCCTGTGTATTAACAGAGTTACCACACACAATAAACATTACGCAACCTAGTTAACATAACCCAGTTAACATATCAACAAAACTAACATACTAACTGAGTTGCTGTACTGACGAAGTTACACAGTTAAGAATGCTAACATCCATCAAAACTAGAAACTAACTGTGTCGCATGCTTTGCTTTACTTAACTAAATTAACAGTTTTAACAGAGTTAATAACTAACAAAGTTACATATATATACATCCACAGAATTAACCTAATTAACTTAATTAACCACTAACTGAATTAATGTAATAAACTAACAGATTAACAATTACACATAACATATAAAACGAAAACACTTTGCAACTGAAATCACTAAAGGGCCGAAAACACATCTTGGGCCGAAATCAGCTTGGCCGAAAACTGTTTGGGCCGGAACTCTTTTTGGGCGAAAACACTATTGGGCCGAAAACACTTTGGGCCGAAATCCCCAAGGTGTTTTCGTTGACATGGGTTTTCGTTGAGTGGAGGGATTTCATCAGGTACATTACTAACAACGACAGTTTCATATAACTCTTAACAATTTTCCAAAATGATTTAATCGGTTACATGATCAATCATTCACACCATTATACCCAGAATAATCATCATGGTAGTTGTAATGGCAATAGATATCATCAGCGATTATCCATAATATATCCTAATGGTGATTCACTACACCATACAGTAGAACATGGTCACGTAATATTGGATATGCAATTCATCAACATTATACTAATCACACGATTCAATATCTAAATCATCTATCCATACCATCTTATGCAGAGATCATTAGACAACATCAGGCAAGAATTCTAACATGGATTTACACATCACCGAACACCCACAATAACGATTTCATGTAAACAGTTAACAAAAGTATCTAACATATTACGGCTAAACACTAACCGAGATTGAAAACTAATGGATTGATAGCACAAAGAGGTTCTGTAGACTTGCAGTTGCCGACACTTGGTTGAAAGGGGTGTTCTAGGGTTTTTGGCGATCAAGTCTTTCACGTAAACGTTAAGAACGAAATATAAAAGAACTACTGGGCCAAAAGCCCACTTTGATTTCGTTGGCCAGAAGGTGGACGAAAACACCAAAGTGTTTTCACCACAGGGTGTTTTCGGGTGGGGTATTTCACAAGTAAGGGTTTTCGGCTAAGACTTGATCATTTGAATTGAATATCATAACTCTCATACTCATATATCAATACACAGTATATATATAACACATATATAATTAACATGCATATCACAAATCTATCAACACACTTAATACACACCGTATAACGCATATCAATCACAATACAGTTTAACAAGTTACCAAAAGTGTACTGGTCGAACCAAATTAACAAATAACCATTCAATGCGCAATAGATGTGAAAATGAAATGTCGGAAACTCGAGTTGTCACATTTTACTGAGGAAGCTAGGTAAGCTGTATTATTCACTGGTTTTCCTGGGGTGTCACATCATCCCCCCGTTGATTTGGAATTTCGTCCCGAAATTCAGTAGTAGTAGCTTCAGCCTCAGTAGTGGATGCATTGGTTTCGAATAACTGGGGGTACTTTTCTTTCATTTCATCTTCGCGTTCCCAGGTGTACTCTGGGCCACGTCGGGAGTTCCAACGAACTCGAACAAGAGGGATTCTCTTGTGTTTGAGGACCTTAACATCCCGGTCCGTGATTTCAACTGGTTCCTCGACGAACTGCAATCGCTCGTCGATAGTGAGTTCCTTAAAAGGAACTATAAGGGTCTCATCTGATAGGCATTTCTTCAGATTCGACACGTGAAATACATTGTGAACTGCACCGAGTTCAGCTGGTAGGTTTAATCTGTAGGCTACTTTGCCAATTTTCTCAATGATTTCGAACGGTCCGACATACCGTGGATTGAGTTTGCCTCGTTTACCAAATCGAACCACACCCTTCCAGGGTGAAACTTTCAATAAAACCCGGTCCCCGACCTCAAATTCCAATGGCTTTCTACGCTTGTCCGCGTAGGCTTTCTGACGGTCGCGTGCTGCCGCCATGCGTTGTCGTATCTGCGCAATCTTTTCTGTGGCGTCCACTACAATCTCTGGACCCGTAATTTGACTATCCCCCACCTCTGCCCAACAGAGAGGTGACCGGCATTTACGTCCGTACAATGCCTCAAATGGAGCGGCTTGAATGCTGGTGTGGTAACTGTTATTGTATGAAAACTCCACTAAAGGGAGGTGCTTTTCCCAGCCGTTGCCGAAATCGATGACGCACGCTCGAAGCATGTCTTCTAGAGTTTGGATAGTTCGCTCAGACTGCCCATCCGTCTGAGGATGATATGCTGTGCTCATGTCTAATCGTGAGCCGAAGGATTTGTGCATCGCTTGCCAAAGCTCTGACGTGAATCGTGCATCGCGATCCGAAATAATAGAGGTGGGCACTCCGTGCCTCGAAACAACTTCTTTAAGATAGACGTCTGCGAGAGTGGAGAACTTGTCCGTTTCCTTGATCGGCAGGAAGTGTGCAGACTTGGTGAGTCGATCAACTATGACCCATATTGTATCGTTCCCACGCTGAGATCTAGGTAGGCCTGTAACAAAATCCATGGAAATTTCTTCCCATTTCCATTGCGGTATCTTAGGCTGCTGAAGTAGACCAGATGGTTTCTGATATTCAACCTTGACTCTCGCACAGGTTAAGCATTTTCCAACGTACGTAGCGATGTGAGCCTTCATACTAGGCCACCAATAAGTAGTGCTGATGTCGTGGTACATTTTATCCGACCCTGGATGTACCGAATAGCGAGACTTGTGAGCTTCATCCATTACAAGTTCGCGTAAACCGCCATAAAGTGGGACCCAAATACGCCCCGTTACATAGTAGGCGCCGTCTTCCTTTTGTTCCATGCGTTGCCTTGAGCCGCGTAAGGCTTCAGCTTTGACGTTTTCGGGTTTCAGTGCTTCTAACTGAGCAGCTCGTATCTGCGCAGGGAGACTGGACTGAATAGTAAGCTGTAGCGCTCGCACGCGCTTAGGTAGAGTGTCTTTCCGACTGAGGGCATCAGCCACAACATTGGCCTTGCCTGGATGATACTTGATGGCGCATTCGTAGTCGTTCAGAAGTTCAACCCATCTCCGTTGACGCATATTCAAATCCTTTTGCTTAAGAATATGCTCGAGACTCCTGTGATCGGTGTAAATCGTGCACTTGGTACCGTACAGGTAGTGTCGCCATATCTTAAGCGCGAAAACAACAGCTCCCAGCTCCAAATCGTGCGTCGTGTAGTTCCGTTCATGAACCTTGAGTTGCCGCGAAGCGTAGGCAATAACTTTATCCCGCTGCATCAATACACAACCAAGCCCCTGTATCGATGCGTCACAATAAACCACGAAGTCATCCGTGCCCTCTGGCAATGAGAGAATAGGTGCGCTGCAAAGCCTATCCTTTAAGTACTGAAAAGCGGTCTCTTGCGTATTACCCCATCTGTAAACGACACCTTTCTGTGTTAGCATAGTAAGTGGTTGCGCGATCTTGGAGAAGTCTTTGATAAACCGCCTGTAGTATCCCGCCAAACCCAAGAATTGGCGTATTTCTGTTGGTGTACGCGGTGCTGGCCAATTCCTGATCGAATCTACCTTGGATGGATCGACGTGAATCCCATCCTTGTTCACCACATGGCCTAAGAAGTGGACTTCACGAAGCCAGAAGTCGCATTTTGAAAACTTTGCGTACAGTTGCTCCTTTCGAAGAAGTTCCAAGATAAGACGTAAGTGCTGCTCGTGCTCCTCCTGACTCTTGGAGTAAATCAAAATGTCGTCGATGAAAACGATAACAAACTTATCAAGATAAGGTTTGCACACCCTGTTCATAAGATCCATGAAGACTGCAGGCGCGTTCGTAAGCCCGAATGGCATGACAAGAAACTCGTAATGACCGTAGCGAGTTCTGAAAGCGGTTTTGGAGACGTCCTCATCCCGGACTCTCAGCTGATGATACCCTGACCTTAAATCAATCTTGGAATAGTAACACGACCCTTGCAACTGGTCGAATAGGTCATCTATGCGCGGAAGAGGATAACGGTTCTTCACCGTCACCTTATTGAGTTCGCGGTAGTCGATGCACATCCTGAACGTACCGTCTTTCTTCTTCACAAATAACACTGGAGCTCCCCAAGGCGAAGAGCTTGGACGAATAAAGCCCTTTTCCAAGAGCTCTTGTAGCTGCTTCGACAGTTCTTCCAGTTCGGTTGGAGCTAAACGATACGGTGCGCGGGCTATTGGTGCTGCTCCAGGAGCTAACTCAATCTGAAACTCGACTTGACGATGAGGAGGTAAACCAGGTAAATCTTCAGGAAACACTTGAGGAAAATCACGCACAACTGGTATATCCTCCAGCTTCTTTTCCTTTGCTGATGCGTCAGTGACAAGTGCCAGAATGGCAGTATGTCCCTTACGTAAACATTTCTGCGCCTTCAAGAAAGATATGATGCCAACCACAGCACCACTCTTGTCGCCTTGAACTTCGAGAGGTTCTTGACTGGAGCGAGGAATACGAATAATCTTTTCTTTGCATAGGATTTCTGCTTGCTGTTGTTGCTGGAGATTCTGGTTTGCAGGACGTGGGGTCCTGTATCCTTAGCTTCATGGCCCATCTTGAGACACCTCTGGCAACGTCCCTCGTTGCACTAACCACCGTGGTGTCTGTTGTATTAGTTTCACATTGGGTGAATTCCCCGATATCCACCCTGCCCCTGACCACCAGAGGTTGGCTGACTCGGCTCTGGTGATCACTATTCATGCGCTGCTGCTGTGCTTGAGACCGAACGGTAGCTGAACCCTTGCTGGAATACCCATCCCATTTCCGCTTGTTGTCACTAGGGGTAGCGGGAGTAGCAGAAGAGGTAGCGGTAGTAATAGCGCTGATACAACTAGGCAGCCTGTTCTGTTCCACTGCCTGATCCGTGAGGCGATAAGCAAGACACTGAATGTATTGAATGTTGTCGAGGTTAGCCGATGTAGCATAGCTCTGAATTTCTGAGGCTAGACCCTTGTGATACAATTCGATATGCTTGCTTGGAGGGTCCACCATGGTTGGACACAAGATGGCCAATTCGTTCGTCCGTTTCGTAAAAGCATCAATTCCTGACCCCGTCATTTTCAAATGGTAAAGCTCCACTTCCAACTTGTGGATGTCATAACGTGTGCAGTGTTCCCTTTTAATGCGTTCTTTGAATTCGTTTCATGGGGTGCGTTAGCAGTTGCCAACCCTAGTATCCGTACTTGCGCGTTCCACCAGATTAGCGCGATTTCTTCCAAAGTACCAGTGGCGTACTTGACCCTGCGAGCCTCAGGGTGTTCACACATGAAGTTCTTGAATGCGCCACTGTATGTGCTTGGAAGACAGTCCATGAAGTTCTTGAATGTGCAGGCATGTTGCTATGCGTTCTGACCCGTTGCGCGAGAAAGATAGGTCAAGGTTAAGCGCGAGAGTTGGGTCACGAGAGTAGGATCTAACATCCTAGAATAGGTCTGGAATAGCAGGTTATACATCCTGCTTGTGTGGCTGCAAGTGCCGCAGCAACTTGTTCGTTAATGAGAGCCGTCAACTGGGCTTGAGTCATGTCAACACGTCCAGACATGATCGAACAGTAAAGGTAGCATAAGTAAGAATGGTTCACGAATAGTGCGATGACAGAAGAGTGTAAGCACGTATGTGTTCTCAAGCAATAACAAGTTGTGAGCAAAGTAATGTAAGCATACTACGAGCAAAGTTCTATGCAGTTCTAGCAAGCAGGTAACAAACATAAACCTTATTACCTAGGATGTCGAGTCTTGCACGTGGAGCGAAGCGTCGTTGTGGATCGTTTGAGAGCACTGTTCTGGTTATAGTCTGGTTTTAATAAAAACGTTTTCCCATATTAAAACCAAGTTCTCTATAACCAATGGCTCTGATACCAATCTGTCACACCCCCAAAATCCACACGCGGAGTATCACCGCTTGGGAGCGTGACTGACCAGGATCAAGCCACCAATCATATTGAACATGCAATTAATATTAAGTAAAATAAATGTAAACCATCCATTCAATACGAAAGGTGTTCAAAACATAACCATAGTTTCAAAGTGTAGCGGAAGCATAGTAAATAATCCAACAATAGTTAATAGTTTTTAAATGTTATAACAGCTCAGCGTAAAACCACGATCCTTGCCCACAACAACCCGCTTCTCCAGTGCAAGCTCCAGGTACCTAACGATCTGCAAGGCATGTAACAGAATGATCAACAAACTAGTTGAGCGAGTTCACAGTAAGTAAATGCGTAACAGTAAGTAACGGGTGGCTCTACTGGGCCAATAGTAAGTTATACAGGTGGGGGCTTCCCATGTTATGTGACCACTAGACTATTCGTATTATCCCTGTTCTTCGTCCGAGAACAGTAGCGCGTATGGGGTGTGCGTAGGTTTTACGCACGTATCCTTCACAACCGAGGATAGAAGTAAGTAATGCGTACACGTAGGTTTTACGTGCGTATCCTTTGTACCGAGGATAGTAATTGGCATATGACCACGTAGGTGTTATCCCAACCTACGGAAGAAGTAAGTAATGCGTACACGTAGGTTTTACGTGCGTGCCTGACATCCGAGGCAGTAATTGGCATGTGACCACGTAGGTGTTATCCCAACCTACGGAACCGTCCTGACATCCAAGGACCATGATAGGTGATAGTCTAGGAAAAGCATATGTACGTTCTTAATCAATGATAACCTTTAACCCATTCCCACGACCCGGGAATCCCATGCCTTAGTAGGAGTGTGAACTCACCTTGGTTTGCTCGGTATGCTAAGTTAAGTGCTCACAAGAAATCAATTAAGTCCTATAATGTGCACGTATACTCAATCAGTATATGTTTTTCCAAGGTTTCATATGAGATCATATCACAGAGTGTGTTTAACAGTTAATATTATGAATCACACAAACAGTCTTGGTAAACTCAACGGTGCTAATAGGATCAGGAACAGTATACATAATAGAGTTAACACACTTAATGTAGTCCCTGTGTATTAACAGAGTTACCACACACAATAAACATTACGCAACCTAGTTAACATAACCCAGTTAACATATCAACAAAACTAACATACTAACTGAGTTGCTGTACTGACGAAGTTACACAGTTAAGAATGCTAACATCCATCAAAACTAGAAACTAACTGTGTCGCATGCTTTGCTTTACTTAACTAAATTAACAGTTTTAACAGAGTTAATAACTAACAAAGTTACATATATATACATCCACAGAATTAACCTAATTAACTTAATTAACCACTAACTGAATTAATGTAATAAACTAACAGATTAACAATTACACATAACATATAAAACGAAAACACTTTGCAACTGAAATCACTAAAGGGCCGAAAACACATCTTGGGCCGAAATCAGCTTGGCCGAAAACTGTTTGGGCCGGAACTCTTTTTGGGCGAAAACACTATTGGGCCGAAAACACTTTGGGCCGAAATCCCCAAGGTGTTTTCGTTGACATGGGTTTTCGTTGAGTGGAGGGATTTCATCAGGTACATTACTAACAACGACAGTTTCATATAACTCTTAACAATTTTCCAAAATGATTTAATCGGTTACATGATCAATCATTCACACCATTATACCCAGAATAATCATCATGGTAGTTGTAATGGCAATAGATATCATCAGCGATTATCCATAATATATCCTAATGGTGATTCACTACACCATACAGTAGAACATGGTCACGTAATATTGGATATGCAATTCATCAACATTATACTAATCACACGATTCAATATCTAAATCATCTATCCATACCATCTTATGCAGAGATCATTAGACAACATCAGGCAAGAATTCTAACATGGATTTACACATCACCGAACACCCACAATAACGATTTCATGTAAACAGTTAACAAAAGTATCTAACATATTACGGCTAAACACTAACCGAGATTGAAAACTAATGGATTGATAGCACAAAGAGGTTCTGTAGACTTGCAGTTGCCGACACTTGGTTGAAAGGGGTGTTCTAGGGTTTTTGGCGATCAAGTCTTTCACGTAAACGTTAAGAACGAAATATAAAAGAACTACTGGGCCAAAAGCCCACTTTGATTTCGTTGGCCAGAAGGTGGACGAAAACACCAAAGTGTTTTCACCACAGGGTGTTTTCGGGTGGGGTATTTCACAAGTAAGGGTTTTCGGCTAAGACTTGATCATTTGAATTGAATATCATAACTCTCATACTCATATATCAATACACAGTATATATATAACACATATATAATTAACATGCATATCACAAATCTATCAACACACTTAATACACACCGTATAACGCATATCAATCACAATACAGTTTAACAAGTTACCAAAAGTGTACTGGTCGAACCAAATTAACAACTAACCATTCAATGCGCAATAGATGTGAAAATGAAATGTCGGAAACTCGAGTTGTCACATGATCCACTTAAATTTTTACACAATTTTCAATCTGTCCAGGATACGTTTTAGGTGTATTAAGAACTTAAACTCATTCATGTGTCCCACCTCTTGAATATACTCCCATATCCAGATCCCAATATTCAGTCTTACAGGTGAGTATACCACAGATGATATCTGTAAGGGGTTAGATGCGAAACCGTGAGAGCTCAGGTCAGAACTTCCGTTCAGCAGAGAGATGATGGTTCGACTTTAGGTGTGTCCCCTTTAGAGGATCTTTTTTACAACAGCACATGATTATCATTTTTCAATGTTTCATCATTTTTTATGCTGAGGGCGGTGCTATATTTCAAGCAATGCAGAAAGTATTATTCGGGGACTAGGCCATTGCTTCCGCATTATCAGAAGTCACGGAATAATACCCCAGATATCACTGAGTATAAAGACCTAGTATCTAGAAAGAGGGACCTTTCAAACGAGATTTCAAGGGTTACCTATATATCCAAGTAGTGTTCCCCACAAAATAAGCAAGTTTGAATTTTTTATGTTTATATCCCGAACAAACCTACTAAAAGTGTAAAAACCTATCGGCACATCATCAGCGAGACTGTTTAACGCTTTATACTTTACAAATCTTTAGCGTACCGTAACTGTCAAGCCGATGTACTATCATTTTCCCTTTTTACACAAGCTCTTTTTCAGTTTTCTATTGTTTTTGGATTTTTGAATTTTTTACTGTTTTTGTATTTTCTGAAAATAACCTACTCCCCCTAAATACCAAAACAAGTAAAAAATCAACAAACCATTGCAGATTGTTTCTCATCATCATCTACAACAGTACCTTCATCAACGCCAATATATCCGATACTGATAATAGCATCATACCATTTAGTTTTAAAAGATATTTAAAACGTGTTTTACCAAAAGCTTTGGTATGTAAGTCAGCTTTCTGATTGTCAGTGTGGATTTTCTCAGTTCGTATCAACTTCTTCTCGAAACAATCGCGAATGAAGTGATAACGAATTTCGATGTGTTTAGTTTTAGCGTGATGTACAGGATTTTTCGTGATATTAATCGTTGCCTCATTATCAACAAAGATAGGGGTGTTAAGAAATTGCAAACCGTAGTCGCGCATCTGTTGCTGGATCCACAAGATCTGAGAGCAGCAACTGCTAGCAGATACATACTCCGCTTCACATGTAGATAAAGCCACAGAGGTCTGCTTCTTGCATTGCCAGGTGACCAAACGAGGTCCGAAAAACTGACAACCCGCTGTTGTTGATTTTGCATTAACTTTGTAGCATCCGAAATTGGAATCGGAATACCCTTCGAGCGAAAAATCGCCTTTTCTTGGATACCACAACCCCAATGATGGAGTTCCTTTCAGGTAGCGTAATATCCGTTTTACAATCACCATGTGTGAAGCTCTGGGGTTAGATTGAAATCTTGCTGCGAGGTAGGTCGGATACATGATATCGGGTCTTGAAGTAGTCAAGTACATTAGTGAACCGATCATGGAACGATAAAGCGTTTCATCTACCCTGTCTCCGGTGAGATCTGGGTTTATCCCATGGTTCGTTGCTAATGGGGTGGAAGCTGGAGTAGATCCTGACATCCCAAATTTTTCTAGAATATCATGAACGTACTTCGTTTGATGTATGAAAATTTCCTAGGGCAGTTGATCAACTTGAAGACCCAAAAAGAATTTCATCTCACCCATCGATGACATTTCGAATTTCTGCTTCATAACTCTTTCGAAATCTTTGCACAAACTTTCATTTGTTGACCCAAATATTATGTCGTCCACACATATCTGAACTATCAGAAGATGTCCGTCGACCTCTTTGGTGAAGAGAGTGGCATCAACTTTTCCACGGATGAAGCTGTTGGCTAGCAGGTGTTGAGACAACGTCTCGTACCAAGCTCTCGGGGCCTGGTGTAAACCATACAACGCTTTGTCTAGCAAGTAGACCTTGTCTTTGTGGATTGGATCGAAGAAGCCCGGTGGCTATCCGACATATACCTCCTCTTTTACCTTCCCATAGAGAAACGCCGATTTCACATCTGGCTGATAAACTTTGAAATTTTTCCAAGATGCAAATGCTAGGAAGATTCTGATTGCTTCAAGTCGAGCCACATGAGCATACACTTTGGTTAAATCTATACCCTCCTGCTGACTGAAACCCTGGACTACGAGTCGAGCTTTGTTTCGAATAATAACCCCTCGATCATCTCTCTTACACTTAAATACCCACTTGGTGTTGATCTTCCTGTGACCATCAGGCAAGTCTACCAACTTCCACAATCCTAACTTCTCAAATTGACTCAACTCTTCTTGCATAGCATTGGCCCAAGAATCTTCAGTTAGCGCCTCTTTATATGTTCGCGGTTCGATCTACGAAATAAATCAACATAGTGAAAACTCAGTTTGTAAAGGAGCTACTGTAGAATAAAAACAAGTAAGGCCTTGGTCAATTTGACGTCCAGTGCGAACGCCTGATTGTAATTCTCCTATAATCAGCTCTTCTGGATGGTATGAAAGAGTTCTTGGCATCACCTGGCCTGGAACATCTACCTCGCCTTCCAGATTAGTAATATTCTGATTTGCACCTTGTTCACTGACTGGGTTTGTTTGACTTGAAATTTGGATTTGCTCCCCCTCAGAATCTGAATCACCATGATCAAATACTGGCATGCTATCAGATTCTCGATTATCATTGACTGCCGTCTGATCATCATGAGCAACTTCATATTGTTGAATATCACCATGTTCTCCAGCATTGCTTGGACCTGCATCATCATCATTTGAAGTTTGTTGTGGTCGCCTTGAATACTCAGCTGGGAACCTTTCCTGCGATGACTCATACTCTCTCAGAATATCCAACTCGTTAAAGAAATCTTCATCTGCGTCTTCTTTCATGTCAAACGAATGCCACAAAGTATCATTGTGAAAACGCCATGAATCGCCGGGATTTTGTGGTGGCATTGTATAGCCTTGACATTCAACATTGTATGCCTCAATAATCTGCTTGAAGCTAGGAATGAATACTCGCTTCAATGGACTTGCATACCCCACGAATATTCCTTATACGCCTTTTTGACCAAATTTACCATGAAGCTAGAACTGTAGAGGGAGACCTAAACGGTTCAAGATGCTTTAAGTTTGGCTTGTGGTTGTTCATTAGCTCAAAACATGTCTTGTTGAATCTGTTCACTGTGAGAACCCGGTTGAGCGTATAGCATGCGGCTGACACTGCTTCTGCCCAAAAATTGACAGGTAGTTTGGAATCAGCAAGCATCGTCCTCGCCGTTTCGATTAGCGTCCTATTCTTTCTTTCAGCGACTACATTCTGCTGCGGAGTGTAAGGAGCACTAAACTCATGCAATATACCTCTCTCATCACAATATTCTTCCATCTTGTTGTTCTTGAACTCAGTGCCATTATCACTTCTGATTCTTTTGATACGCCTTTGGTACAGGTTTTCAATTTTTCTGAACAACGCCATCAAACTATCAAATGACTCATCTTTCGACTTCAGAAATGATACCCACGAAAATCTGGAATAATCATCAGTTACTACAAGACAATAGAGATCCTCAGTTATGCTTTTGAAGTTCACTGGACCAAAAAGATCCATATGAAGTCTCTCTAAAGGTTTTGAGACTGAATTGACTTTCTTTTGAGGACGTGATTTCTTTTTCTGCTTGCCTTTGATGCAGCTAATACACTCCCCTTCCAGATGAAAACCTTTCACATGAACACCTGTTACTAAATCATTGTGCAACAGGTGATTCATTTTCCTAAGATGTATATGACCGATCTTCCGGTGCCACAATTGTGATTCCTTCTCCGTTGCTTTGGACACAAAACAATGAACTTGACCCGTGGTTGTAGTTGCTACACTCATGTCCAACACGTACAGATCATTGACTCTTGGTGCTCTCATGATAATCCATTCTTCGAGGATAACAAATCCTGGTTTCAAGATCAAACATTCTTTGTCAGTAAAGTGGGTTGTATACATTCTATCACAAATCTGAGAAATACTCAAAAGATTATTCTCAAGCTCGGTGATGTAATTCACTCTTTCAATCGTAACAATCCCATTGGATAACGTTCCTTCACCAACTATTCTACCACCTTGATTGCCTACGAATCCTACATAACCTCCATTAAAAATTTTAACATCATACAGCAGGGCTGTTTTCCCCGTCATGTGCCGAGAATCTCCACTATCCATAATCCAACGTGAAATGGATATTGGAAGCTCCTCCACATATCACAATCACTTTAGTTAGATTTGGATGCTACCCAAGCCTCTTTTGACTCAGGTAACTGAACGTTAATTACAGTTCTTTTGGTGATCAAAGGTGGAAAATTTTTATCATTCATTTTCAGGCTTTCTTCAGACCCAACCTTAACCTTTTTGTATAGGAAAAACTCATCTTTCTGAGGTTGAACAGATGGTTGGTCTTTCTTTGAAACATTTTTCTTTTTAGAAATAGTAGCCTCTCGTGGTTCAAGTTTCTCATAGTAATCCAAAGGAACATTCATCTTTATCGGTGTGGTAGAAGATGATTGTTTTTCAATCTCAGAAACCTTTGGTTTTGAAGAACTTGTCTTCTTTTCAACAACTTTTGGCTTCCTTGTCTGTTGAGATGATGCAACCCGTTTGCAAAACTTGTCATTTTTAGTTACCATATTCTTAACAAGTTCAGTTTTGACTTTGATGTTTTCATTTTTCAAAACCTTTTTCTCAACTATCAATGGAGCTTTTCCCTTCACATCATCTTTCTTCCTTGTATTCACATCATCTTTCTATTAACTGTTCATCAGTTTTAGAAATCCACTTAAGTATTCAGGTCCAAGTTAATGACCCTGATTACTCAATTTATCTACCAAGTCCAACTTAATGACCTTGGTTGATCTCAGACAAAATGACACTGATTTAGTACAACATTTTTCAAAACATTTTTTGAAAATAACAAGTTTCAAATTAATGAACTTGTTTTTGACTTTTCAACAATCAGATTTTATCATGATAAGCTCTCCTCATCCTCCAGTCTAGAAACTTTCTGCATCTGCTTCAAATTTGAGAATCTGACAATCAACTTTCCACTCTGGTTTGTCGGAAAATAAAGCAGAAATAAAATCTTTTTGGATTTTCAATATAGTTTCTAAACTAGAAAATGAAATACAAAAATAGAATGCAATAAAAGTAAACTATTTACAAACATATTTTTGGTGAGCGTGTTAGGGAATCATATCAGCTGTTAGACAAGTCACTAGTACCGTTAAGCTTTAATTTCATACTCAGAATTAAACAATTCGCTTAGATTGTCGATATACTGATCCACTTAAATTTTTACACAATTTTCAATCTGTCTAGGATACGTTTTAGGTGTATTAAGAACTTAAACTCATTCATGTGTCCCACCTCTTGAATATACTCCCATATCCAGATCCCAATATTCAGTCTTACAGGTGAGTATACCACAGATGATATCTGTAAGGGGTTAGATGCGAAACCGTGAGAGCTCAGGTCAGAACTTCCGTTCAGCAGAGAGATGATGGTTCGACTTTAGGTGTGTCCCCTTTAGAGGATCTTTTTTACAACAGCACATGATTATCATTTTTCAATGTTTCATCATTTTTTATGCTGAGGGCGGTGCTATATTTCAAGCAATGCAGAAAGTATTATTCGGGGACTAGGCCATTGCTTCCGCATTATCAGAAGTCACGGAATAATACCCCAGATATCACTGAGTATAAAGACCTAGTATCTAGAAAGAGGGACCTTTCAAATGAGATTTCAAGGGTTACCTATATATCCAAGTAGTGTTCCCCACAAAATAAGCAAGTTTGAATTTTTTATGTTTATATCCCGAACAAACCTACTAAAAGTGTAAAAACCTATCGGCACATCATCAGCGAGACTGTTTAACGCTTTATACTTTACAAATCTTTAGCGTACCGTAACTGTCAAGCCGATGTACTATCATTTTCCCTTTTTACACAAGCTCTTTTTCAGTTTTCTATTGTTTTTGGATTTTTGAATTTTTTACTGTTTTTGTATTTTCTGAAAATAACCTACTCCCCCTAAATACCAAAACAAGTAAAAAATCAACAAACCATTGCAGATTGTTTCTCATCATCATCTACAACAGTACCTTCATCAACGCCAATAATTCTATCCGATACTGATAATAGCATCATACCATTTAGTTTTAAACGATATTTAAACGTGTTTTATCAAAAGCTTTGGTATGTAAATCAGCTTTCTGATTGTCAGTATGGATTTTCTCAATTCGTATCAACTTCTTCTCGAAACAATCGTGAATGAAGTGATTGTGACAACCCTCACAAAACCAGGTATCCGTACGACTTAATTAGCTATTAACTGTTGCCTAATTACTGTGCTTAACTGAGATTTCTGATAAACTGCTACTTGATTTTTGATACATGTACATGTCGGCATCATACTTTGATTTTTTTTTCCTGTCACTACATTATTTATTTACTGAACTCTAGTGACAAACTTGATGCACAAAAAGCACAGTAGCACTAAACGGATACACAGTGAACATGCTGATATAGCCAGCATCAGGCAGACACTGCCTCTAAAGGCCTGAATGAGCCAGAATTATTTTACTACACCCATAGTGTGTGTAAGGATACAAGGGTTGTATGATTACGTCTCTAGGGATAAGATATAGAGATTTGGATGTGCTTAAAACATACCTTAAGCACGGAACACAACACTTTTATTTACACACTAGCTTCCAGCTAATTAATAAAGTGCCAAAATACAAGGAATTATTCTCGACACTTTGCTGAATAAATTGTGTCGCTAAAAATATTACTTACGACGCTTAAAGGATATCTTAAGCACTTTAACAGATTCCTATCCAACCGAACAACCGGACAATACCCGGAACATAAAAATATTGCCAGAATTATTGTTAGTATTTTTCTGAGCCAGTTAGGGTCCCTGATTACCCTAACACCCGTATCATAACGCATTAAACAACTAACGGGGTTAGACCTTAAAGTAACCAACTTTAACATAACTGAACTGTAACTGCACGATCGAGACCCAACCGGGCGACCCCACACCCTTTGGGCCGGTTCCATTGAGATGGAACTAGGAGGGTACACCTTTATTATTTTATATTTGATTACGCGGATATCTAGAGAAGCATGGAGAACCGGTGGACGATAACGAAACTTTTTCTATTTAAACTCTCTCTCTCTCACTCACAATCACACACCACCACCCAACTCACTCCCTCTCTCCCTTGTGCTCCCCCTCACGGCCGAGAACCCCCACCACCACCCATCCGTTTTTCGGTTCAAGTCTCTACATTCCAAGTGCATACAAGTCTTGAGGATCGCGTACGACGAAGCTTGGAACAAACGGAAGTTGAAGGACCTCGAGCATTTGCTTTTATCCACGCAGTTTTCGACTAGAATCTTCCCTAGCCCCGAGCTAGAGGTATATTGTTTAAAACTCGTTATTAGTCGTGTCTAAAGTGGTTAAAAGGATTTTTATCGGTTAAATGTCGGTAACCCGCTTCATGAATCTTTAAAGTCTACTAAAAAGTGAAAATCGTTGGATAAAAGAACATAACGCGTGTAAATGTCGTAGTATTTGAATATGTTGATTGTTAAAGCCCGATCTATGATGTGGTGGCTCTCATCATCGTTTAACCCGACTTTGTTAGGATCACGTATCTTGACATACACTTGTTTCTTTTGTACAAGGGTTAAAAGGTGAAACTCCACCACACGGGAAACATGAACTTGTGTAAAAGTGTTTTAACGTGAAAAATAGTATTTAAAACGAGCCGATCTACGTATGTACAAGTGGTATATCCGTAGGACCGGGTGTTGAGAAAATCATGTTTTATAAAAGTTATATAACAGGTTAACAAATGTGATTTTTATAGTCTACAAGTGTAAAAACACTTGTGAAATGAAAGATCCGACAAAATAACAATTTTATAAAAATTGTCGGAAGTTGTTAAGAATGATTTGTTCCAAAAACGGGGTTTTTGCAAGAATAAACTATTTTATACATAGATCCGCTAAATATAACGAGATCTACATAATAGTTTTAGAAAAACTACAAGTTCATGTAATATTGTGATTTTACATACTAGTCTACGAATTCGATGTGTTGAAACTAGTTTGAAGTGTTGGAACTTGATTGATTGAAATAAAAGAAGTGATTTTGTAAAAGAAAATGATACGCTTGCAAGCGTGGCCACCTCCAGTTACAGGGGAAACTCTGGCGAAATTTTCTAAAAATATAACACTTAGAATTATTTACAAGTGTTAGACTACTTTGACATGTTTCCAAAAATATATTTCGCCACAACTTTATTTATAAAATAATCGGAGGTGGGATTTTCACAAAAACTAAACGTGATAAATATATATTCGGTAAATATATTTTGTCACAACACTGTTTATGATTATTTTGTGAAAATGTATAAATATTATTTTTAGAGTAAAAATAATATTTACTAACTTGTCAAACCCAAAATAATACCAACGCTTATACGACAAGCATAAAAGTTACAACGGTAATTTCTATTACCACCTAATCATTTAAACGTAACTTACGCATTACGCGGAAATATTCACCGACACGTATGTTGTCAACGTATTATTTTGGAAAGTATTATGTAAAGTGAAAATATATTATTTTTGAGAAAAATAATTATATTTTGGAATAAGAAATAAAAATATATTAAGTGGGACTTAATGAGATAGTATAAATACACATGTATTTAAATCCCCCATCCTTGGGAAGGAAAGTAAAATACCAAGTATGTACACGAAACGGTTGTCTAACCGTCTCCTAAAAATATAAGTTATAAAGCTAAGGCACGGCCATCCGTCTAATAGAATTAGCACCTGTAGGTCGTTGCACAGCTTCGGATATTCGGATTACTTGGTAGAGATACGCATTCACTGTGAGTTCATGTCCCCCTTTTCTCTAACTGTTTTCAGTTTACTTAACTGCGGGGGTGAAATACATGTTACTATGATTTACGAGTACTTTACAACGGTATGTTTAACGTAAGGAGGTGTTATACGATCATGTGAGTGGATAGGAACAACATGGGGCCATTAGTCCTCATGGAGGGACCGAGGGACAGGAGCGGTAGATCTATCTGGGTGTAGCGAGCCCAGCCCCCGCCCAAACTAGAAACGGACCGTGGGGTGACTTTGTCCACATACTTTGCCGTGGCGAAATCTGCTAGGTTTGAGTCTCCCTATTTGCACTTCACATATGTCAGTGGCCTTGCAAACCATTGGTGATCACAAGTCCTCTTACACTGCTACATACCATAACTATTTTTATACTCACAAATGTTTTACATACTCACCTACACGTGAACTCGCTCAACATTATTGTTGATTTTTCAACTCACATGTATTTCAGGAAATTAAACGGATCTGGCACGGTATGGAACGTTTTCCGCTGCACTGGTCATGAAGTCATCAGGGTTTAGGGTTGTGTCTCTTACCTGGACAAGACACAATCCCTAAATCACGTTTATGTTTTGTTATAAGTTGTAATGTTACTAAACAAGGTTATGGTTGCATGTTAAAAACACTGGTATTGTATGATGTTTTCAAAAACTTAATGGATGACTTGCATGGTTTTTAAATTCATATAGCTTTGTTATGATTAAGCTATGGTATTAAGAAGTCACACAAATTAACCACGCTTCCGCAAAGCCAGGGTGTGACAGCTTGGTATCAGAGCTCTGATCATAGCGAACTAGGATTCTTTCTCGAGTCTAGACTATGATCACTAGGGCTCTCACGAAAACATTTTTCTGCATACCACTTAAGTCCAGATCCACAAACTTTTTACAAACAAATGTTGAGCACATATTATTCATTATTTTAGGCTCAGTCTGGGAGGCTGAGGTTCAGGCTAGTGGGACTAGGAGTGTTGGCTAGTGGGACTAGGAGTGTTGGCTAGTGGGACTAGGAGTGTTGGCTAGTGAGACTAGGAAGGACAGTCTGAGAGGCTGGGAGGCTAGTGGGACTAGGAGTGTTGGCTAGTGAGACTAGGAAGGACAGTCTGAGAGGCTGGGAGGCTAGTGGGACTATGTGGATTATGTGATTATTATCTGGTAACTTATGTGACTATTTGATTCACTGATTTTGTGCTTATTCTGTGTTATGTTACAGACCCATGGATTCACCAGCTACAGGTGGATCAGATACCACTGGACCCCTACCGTTAGTGTCAGACGATGTTATGTCTTCGGAGCATGAGGTGCACACCTCAGACTATACTAGCACCGACGATGACGACTTCCAGCCGTTCGCGTTACCTGACGGTGCCGATGAGCACACTGATGACTCCTTGCCCTTCGCTTTACCCGAGGGTGCCTATGAGCCTATTGATGGCGATCCTGCTGAGTACCTCCCTATTGTTGCGATTCCGGCACCGATTCCTCTTGCTTCTTACCCAGCCTATGAGCTTTTACCAGACGCCGATGCCGACGGCGACATCGAGCTTTACGAGGACGAGCCATTTGAGGACGAGGATCCTGACATAGCTCCTCTACCTGCTGGCGGTCTCTTGATGATAGCTGACGTTCCAGCTGGAGACTCGCCCATTCACTCACCAGTCCCGGACTCTTTAGAGTCTGTGGCATCTGTATCATCTCGCGGGGCGAGCGCGCAGCAGTTTATTCACGACTCAGACCCTGATCAGGCGTCTTCAGCTGCCCCTATTCCGAGTTTCGCATTTGAGCATGATGATATCGAGGATTCTGACCCTGTTTTCCCTCCAGGATTTGATCCTGACCATGATATCGAGTATATTCCTATGGATGAGCACATAGAGGACCCTGATGATCCTATCGGACCCATTGACCCAGATTTTGACTTTGACATGGCGTTCGACGACCCTGAGCCTGCCATAGCCCCAGAGCAGGCAGCTGCTTTTGATCCTTTACCTGAGCATGACCCTGTTCATGCTGATTTTCCTCTTGAGCCTGTTGATGCTGTTCCCCCTGTAGGTGTTCCTGTGATCGAGGGCGATCATGTTGCTGCTGACCCCATTGTTCCTTTACCCGTAGGTGACATACCTACTGATCCTGTTATTGATCCTGTCGATCCTGTTATTGCACCTGTTGACCCCGTTATTGCTCCTATCGATCCTTTACCCATCGAGCCCGAGCACGCTCTTTTTGCTGAGCACATGGATCCTCCAGATGAGGAGGCACAGCACGGGTGGATACCGGCGGACGAGGATGTTCCACCGTTTCCCCCACATCACACTGGCACACATCATACTGATTTCTCATTTCAGATCCCATCATTTATTCCTCCAGCGGGGCCTGGAGAGGGCTCTTCAGCCCACCCTTTCGGTCATGTACCGACGACCATGCCATTCATGCCTCAGATAGCATCTATCCCATTTTCTGTTGCACCTATCGATCTTACCAGCACGCCATTACTTTGGTCATCTTCCTCACCGATGCCACCCACAGATCCATACCACCCATTTCATTTGGGCCATACTATTGAGGATCTTTTGATGTCGTTTGTACACCAGCACGAGTCTCATTCACAGCGACTCCAGGAGCTCGAGAGAGCTCAGTTGTCTTTTGGTCCATATCTTGGTCAGACATCTTCATCATTTCAGCCTTTTCGATCATTTCCTCCTGACATTGCTGCCCGACTTTCGACCTTGGAGCAGCAGGTTGCGTCCGTGATCCGTACTCAGCAGGCGATGGAGGAGGACTGGTATCACTTACGCCGCTTACTTTTCGCTCACTTTCCCCCTCCTCCACCCCCATCCGCATAGGGCTCATTGGTACTGTAGTGGTAGGCGATGGTGAGACGACCGCGATTGTGACTACACAGCCTTTTGGAGACCATCTGACGATACAGATTTTTGTTGATATTTGTTGATGTACTGGTTGTATGTGACACTGTTGTGATGTTATTTTTGACAGGGGTGATGTAGCCCCTATTTGATTTGTGATTGTATGATACAGTGACGTGCTGACACACTTGCTACACTTTATGGTCTCGATATATATAACAATCGCTGTATTCTCACCATATCTGATTCACTTGATTGCTCATTTATGTTTTGTGACATGGGATGTTGTATGTATGATATTTGCAACATGGGATATTGGGACATGGGATGTTGTGTGATATATTGATGACATGAGATGTTATATGCTATTACTATTACTATATACGTATGTTTATTATGGCCTAATCGACGTACGCATCTTTAGAAGATGGCACCAAGACGTCAACCGCAGCCGATGCCCACTACTCCTGAAGAACTACAGCAAGTTATTGCTGCCGCCATTGCTCAGTATGCTGCCTCGCAAGAAGGACCAAGCGGAAGTAACACGAACATCAACGGCAACCAAAATCCTCCTCATGGGTGCACCTACAAACAATTCTTGGACTGTAAGCCCATCAACTTCGACGGCACAGGTGGTGCTGTTGCTTTCGTTCGCTGGGCAGAGAAGACTGATTCCACCATCCGCATGAGCAAATGTGCGCTCGACCAGCAGGTCACTTACATCTCAGGGCTGTTTCTAGACGGAGCCCTATCTTGGTGGAACTTACAAGTGCAAACACTAGGCGAAGCTGCCGCCTACGCCCTGACTTGGGCCGAATTGAAAGAGCTTATGCGCAAGAAGTACTGTTCCCGCGCAGAAATTCAAAGGTTGGAGACTGAATTTTGGCACCTAAAGATGGATGGACCAAAGGTTGCAGAATACGTCCAGAGGTTTCATGACCTATCTCAAGTGGTTCCTTATATGGTCACGCCTGAATACAAGCGAATCGAGCGCTTCATTTGGGGATTAGCTCCCCAAATCATTAGCATGGTGACCTCCTCCAAACCGACAACTATCACGGAAGCCATTGATTTGAGCGTGGCTCTCACTGAGGAGGCAATTCGTTTAAACAAGTTTGATGAAGTCAAGGCAAAGAAGACAGAGACTCACGTTGAGTCCTCAGGAAATAACAAAAGGAAGTTTTCAAACTTCAAACAAGGCGTCAGCATGGCAGTAAAGAAAGGAAAATCAACTGGTAGTACCAAGAAAGGGAAAGGGTACCAGGGCACCCAACCCAAATGCAACAACTGCCAACGCCACCATACTGGCAATTGTAACGTGAAAGTTTGTGAATCTTGTGGAAAACCGGGCCACTCAAAGGAATCATGTTGGGCTAGTACAGGCCGAGGAGGCCAGGGAGGATATATGAATAGAAACGATAATCGTGGTGGTTTGGGAAATCGCCCACAAGGGAATAACCGAGGCTACAATGCAAATCAAGCCGGAACTGCCAATCAAAACAACCCGCCAGTTGGGGGCGGTGCAGGAAGTGGAAAAAGATTAGGATGTTTTCATTGCGGTGACGTTGGGCACTTCAAGAAGGATTGCCCAGGATTGAACCAAGCCAGTGGAAGGGTGTTTCAGATCGGTGCACAGGAAGCGCGCCAGGATCCCAACGTTGTCACTGGTATGTTCCCTGTAAATCAACGTTATGCATCTGTTCTGTTTGATACTGGTGCCGACTATAGCTTCATATCACTAGAATTTAAGAATATACTTGGGCTAGCCGCTAATAAGTTAGACATTCCCTACGCAATCGAATTGGCTAATGGAAAGTTGGTAGAAGCCAATGATGTGATCAGAGGCTGTGTGATTGAATTAGGAGAACGTGAGTTTGCTCTCGATCTACTACCAGTCCAGTTGGGAAGTTTCGACGTGGTAGTAGGGATGGATTGGTTATCCGGGAACAAGGCAGAGATAGTATGTGACGAGAAGATTATTCGTATCCCGACCGATGATGGTGAGACCATTGTTGTTCATGGGGAGAAGCGTGAGACGCAGTTAAGGATGATTAGCTGCCTGAAAGCAAGGAAGTGTTTAAGGAAAGGATGTGTTGCTTTTCTAGCACACATTGTGGATAAGAAGGCTGCTGAGCCGAAGATCGAAGACATCCCTGTCGTGAGGGAATACCCAGAAGTCTTTCCAGAAGACTTGCCTGGCTTGCCACCTCAGAGGCAAGTGGAGTTTCGCATCGACTTAGTTCCAGGCGCTGCGCCTGTGGCTAAGGCACCTTATAGGCTTGCTCCGTCTGAGATGCAGGAATTGTCGACACAACTGCAAGAGTTGTTAGACAAGGGTTTTATCCGGCCAAGCTTCTCGCCTTGGGGAGCTCCGGTCTTATTTGTCAAGAAGAAGGACGGAAGTTTCCGCATGTGCATCGACTACAGAGAGTTGAACAAGCTAACGATCAAGAATAGGTATCCCCTGCCAAGAATCGATGATCTGTTCGACCAGCTTCAAGGTTCAAGCTTCTATTCAGAGATCGATCTTCGATCTGGATACCATCAACTTCGGATACAGGAGGAGAGTATCCCGACGACAGCTTTCAGAACTCGTTATGGACACTACGAGTTTCTCGTTATGCCGTTTGGTTTAACGAACGCACCTGCAGTGTTCATGGATTTGATGAACCGAGTTTGTAAGCCGTACTTGGATAAGTTCGTGATCGTATTCATCGATGACATCCTGATTTACTCAAGGACGAAGGCTGAGCACGAGCAACATCTTAGAGCTATTCTGGAGCTGCTAAAGAAGGAACAGTTGTACGCCAAGTTCTCTAAGTGCGAGTTTTGGCTACGCGAAGTCCAGTTTCTTGGACATGTGGTTAATGGGGATGGAATTCATGTTGATCCCACCAAGATCGAGGCAATCAAGAATTGGGAAACGCCTACAACGCCAACCGAGATTCGACAATTCTTGGGTTTGGCTGGCTACTATCGAAGGTTCATCGAGGATTTCTCGAAAATCGCTCAACCTTTGACGCTCCTCACGCAGAAGGATAAAAAGTTTGATTGGGGAATCAAACAGGATGAAGCGTTTCAAGTGTTGAAGGATAAGCTTTGTAACGCGCCAATCTTAGCTCTACCGGAAGGTACCGACGATTTTGTGGTATATTGCGACGCATCGCGTCAGGGATTAGGTTGTGTGTTGATGCAACGTCAAAAGGTCATTGCTTACGCATCGCGTCAACTGAAAGTGCACGAAAAGAACTATACCACTCATGATTTGGAGCTAGGCGCAGTGGTTT
Organism: Helianthus annuus; assembly: GCF_002127325.2. Lineage (NCBI taxonomy): Eukaryota > Viridiplantae > Streptophyta > Magnoliopsida > Asterales > Asteraceae > Helianthus > Helianthus annuus. Next base: position 93,373,464 of record NC_035443.2, read on the forward strand.
TTGCACTAAAGATCTGGAGACACTACCTGTATGGTACGAAGTGCACGATCTTCACAGATCACAAAAGCCTACAGCATATATTCAACCAGAAGGAGTTGAATATGAGGCAAAGACGATGGGTTGAATTATTGAACGATTACGATTGCGAGATAAAGTATCACCCAGGGAAGGCGAATGTAGTCGCTGATGCCTTAAGTCGTAAGGAAAGGATCAAGCCCCTAAGGGTTAGGGCTATGGAAATGATAATCCAAACCGATCTCTCCTCGCGCGTTCGTGCAACGCAGAAAGAAGCTCTCAAGGAGGAGAACCTTGAGAAGGAGTATCTCCGTGGAATGGAGAAGATATTGGTGCCAAACGAGGAAGGAACATTATGTTTTGAGAAAAGGATTTGGGTTCCTCTATTTGGTGGATTAAGGGAGGTTATTTTCGATGAAGCGCACAAGTCACGGTACTCTATCCACCCTGGATCGGATAAGATGTACCAAGATCTCAAAAATTACTATTGGTGGCCTAGGATGAAAGGCGACATTGCTATTTACGTGAGCAAATGTTTAACGTGCGCTAAGGTCAAGGCGGAATACCAGAAGCCCTCGGGACTTCTGCAACAACCTGAGATTCCCAAGTGGAAATGGGAACAAATCTCAATGGATTTTGTTACAAAACTGCCAAGAACGCCAAGAGGCCATGATATGATTTGGGTGATTGTTGACCGCCTAACAAAGTCCGCACACTTTCTGCCAATCAAGGAGAAAGACAGTACTAGTAAACTTGCGGAAATTTACTTGAGAGAGATCGTAGCACGACATGGAGTACCCCTCTCGATCATCTCTGATAGAGACGGAAGGTTTGTGTCGAGGATATGGCAATCCTTCCAAGAAGCTTTTGGCTCACAATTGAATCTGAGCACTGCGTTCCATCCGCAAACTGACGGCCAGAGCGAGCGAACGATACAGACTTTGGAAGACATGCTGAGAGCATGTGCTATGGATTTGGGCGGTAGCTGGGATAAACACTTACCTTTGGTCGAATTCTCATACAACAACAGCTACCACACCAGTATTGGTGTCGCGCCTTTCGAAGCCCTATACGGACGCAAGTGTCGATCACCACTATGTTGGGCTGACGCAGGTGATAGGCAGCTTGCCGGTCCCGAAATCGTTCAAGAGACGACGGACAAGATTGCGCAGATTCTTAAACGCATCGAAGCCGCTCGCCACAGACAAAAAGCCTACGCGGATCCAAACCGAAAGCATGTGGATTTTCAAGTTGGAGAGATGGTGTTATTGAAGGTATCACCCTGGAAAGGGGTGGCACGCTTTGGGAAGCGTGGGAAGTTAAATCCACGCTACATTGGTCCTTTCAGAATTCTAGAAAGAATTGGAACCGTAGCATACAAGTTGGACCTACCTGCTGAATTAAATGGTGTCCACGATACATTTCATGTATCCAATTTAAAGAAGAGTCCAACTCAAGTTGACGTTGCCATTCCTATCGACGAGATTCATGTTGACGACACGCTCCACTTCGTAGAAGCACCTGTCGAGGTCACAGATTGGAAAGTTAACAGGACCCGCCGGAGCAGTGTCAAACTCGTCAAGGTTCGCTGGAATGCCAGACATGGTCCTGAATACACCTGGGAGCGTGAGGACCGGATGAAAGAAAAATACCCCCACTTATTTCCTAAAAACTCTGCATCTACAAGCAGAACTTAAATTTCGGGACGAAATTTATTTAACGGGGGGAGAATGTGACAACCCTCACAAAACCAGGTATCCGTACGACTTAATTAGCTATTAACTGTTGCCTAATTACTGTGCTTAACTGAGATTTCTGATAAACTGCTACTTGATTTTTGATACATGTACATGTCGGCATCATACTTTGATTTTTTTTTCCTGTCACTACATTATTTATTTACTGAACTCTAGTGACAAACTTGATGCACAAAAAGCACAGTAGCACTAAACGGATACACAGTGAACATGCTGATATAGCCAGCATCAGGCAGACACTGCCTCTAAAGGCCTGAATGAGCCAGAATTATTTTACTACACCCATAGTGTGTGTAAGGATACAAGGGTTGTATGATTACGTCTCTAGGGATAAGATATAGAGATTTGGATGTGCCTAAAACATACCTTAAGCACGGAACACAGCACTTTTATTTACACACTAGCTTCCAGCTAATTAATAAAGTGCCAAAATACAAGGAATTATTCCCGACACTTTGCTGAATAAATTGTGTCGCTAAAAATATTACTTACGACGCTTAAAGGATATCTTAAGCACTTTAACGGATTCCTATCCAACCGAACAACCGGACAATACCCGGAACATAAAAATATTGCCAGAATTATTGTTAGTATTTTTCTGAGCCAGTTAGGGTCCCTGATTACCCTAACACCCGTATCATAACGCATTAAACAACTAACGGGGTTAGACCTTAAAGTAACCAACTTTAACATAACTGAACTGTAACTGCACGATCGAGACCCAACCGGGCGACCCCACACCCTTTGGGCCGGTTCCATTGAGATGGAACTAGGAGGGTACACCTTTATTATTTTATATTTGATTACGCGGATATCTAGAGAAGCATGGAGAACCGGTGGACGATAACGAAACTTTTTCTATTTAAACTCTCTCTCTCTCACTCACAATCACACACCACCACCCAACTCACTCCCTCTCTCCCTTGTGCTCCCCCTCACGGCCGAGAACCCCCACCACCACCCATCCGTTTTTCGGTTCAAGTCTCTACATTCCAAGTGCATACAAGTCTTGAGGATCGCGTACGACGAAGCTTGGAACAAACGGAAGTTGAAGGACCTCGAGCATTTGCTTTTATCCACGCAGTTTTCGACTAGAATCTTCCCTAGCCCCGAGCTAGAGGTATATTGTTTAAAACTCGTTATTAGTCGTGTCTAAAGTGGTTAAAAGGATTTTTATCGGTTAAATGTCGGTAACCCGCTTCATGAATCTTTAAAGTCTACTAAAAAGTGAAAATCGTTGGATAAAAGAACATAACGCGTGTAAATGTCGTAGTATTTGAATATGTTGATTGTTAAAGCCCAATCTATGATGTGGTGGCTCTCATCATCGTTTAACCCGACTTTGTTAGGATCACGTATCTTGACATACACTTGTTTCTTTTGTACAAGGGTTAAAAGGTGAAACTCCACCACACGGGAAACATGAACTTGTGTAAAAGTGTTTTAACGTGAAAAATAGTATTTAAAACGAGCCGATCTACGTATGTACAAGTGGTATATCCGTAGGACCGGGTGTTGAGAAAATCATGTTTTATAAAAGTTATATAACAGGTTAACAAATGTGATTTTTATAGTCTACAAGTGTAAAAACACTTGTGAAATGAAAGATCCGACAAAATAACAATTTTATAAAAATTGTCGGAAGTTGTTAAGAATGATTTGTTCCAAAAACGGGGTTTTTGCAAGAATAAACTATTTTATACATAGATCCGCTAAATATAACGAGATCTACATAATAGTTTTAGAAAAACTACAAGTTCATGTAATATTGTGATTTTACATACTAGTCTACGAATTCGATGTGTTGAAACTAGTTTGAAGTGTTAGAACTTGATTGATTGAAATAAAAGAAGTGATTTTGTAAAAGAAAATGATACGCTTGCAAGCGTGGCCACCTCCAGTTACAGGGGAAACTCTGGCGAAATTTTCTAAAAATATAACACTTAGAATTATTTACAAGTGTTAGACTACTTTGACATGTTTCCAAAAATATATTTCGCCACAACTTTATTTATAAAATAATCGGAGGTGGGATTTTCACAAAAACTAAACGTGATAAATATATATTCGGTAAATATATTTTGTCACAACATTGTTTATGATTATTTTGTGAAAATGTATAAATATTATTTTTAGAGTAAAAATAATATTTACTAACTTGTCAAACCCAAAATAATACCAACGCTTATACGACAAGCATAAAAGTTACAACGGTAATTTCTATTACCACCTAATCATTTAAACGTAACTTACGCATTATGCGGAAATATTCACCGACACGTATGTTGTCAACGTATTATTTTGGAAAGTATTATGTAAAGTGAAAATATATTATTTTTGAGAAAAATAATTATATTTTGGAATAAGAAATAAGAATATATTAAGTGGGACTTAATGAGATAGTATAAATACACATGTATTTAAATCCCCCATCCTTGGGAAGGAAAGTAAAATACCAAGTATGTACACGAAACGGTCGTCTAACCGTCTCCTAAAAATATAAGTTATAAAGCTAAGGCACGGCCATCCGTCTAATAGAATTAGCACCTGTAGGTCGTTGCACAGCTTCGGATATTCGGATTACTTGGTAGAGATACGCATTCACTGTGAGTTCATGTCCCCCTTTTCTCTAACTGTTTTCAGTTTACTTAACTGCGGGGGTGAAATACATGTTACTATGATTTACGAGTACTTTACAACGGTATGTTTAACGTAAGGAGGTGTTATACGATCATGTGAGTGGATAGGAACAACATGGGGCCATTAGTCCTCATGGAGGGACCGAGGGACAGGAGCGGTAGATCTATCTGGGTGTAGCGAGCCCAGCCCCCGGCCAAACTAGAAACGGACCGTGGGGTGACTTTGTCCACATACTTTGCCGTGGCGAAATCTGCTAGGTTTGAGTCTCCCTATTTGCACTTCACATATGTCAGTGGCCTTGCAAACCATTGGTGATCACAAGTCCTCTTACACTGCTACATACCATAACTATTTTTATACTCACAAATGTTTTACATACTCACCTACACGTGAACTCGCTCAACATTATTGTTGATTTTTCAACTCACATGTATTTCAGGAAATTAAACGGATCTGGCACGGTATGGAACGTTTTCCGCTGCACTGGTCATGAAGTCATCAGGGTTTAGGGTTGTGTCTCTTACCTGGACAAGACACAATCCCTAAATCACGTTTATGTTTTGTTATAAGTTGTAATGTTACTAAACAAGGTTATGGTTGCATGTTAAAAACACTGGTATTGTATGATGTTTTCAAAAACTTAATGGATGACTTGCATGGTTTTTAAATTCATATAGCTTTGTTATGATTAAGCTATGGTATTAAGAAGTCACACAAATTAACCACGCTTCCGCAAAGCCAGGGTGTGACAGTGATAACGAATTTCGATGTGTTTAGTTTTAGCGTGATGTACAGGATTTTTCGTGATATTAATCGTTGCCTCATTATCAACAAAGATAGGGGTGTTAAGAAATTGCAAACCGTAGTCGCGCATCTGTTGCTGGATCCACAAGATCTGAGAGCAGCAACTGCTAGCAGATACATACTCCGCTTCACATGTAGATAAAGCCACAGAGGTCTGCTTCTTGCATTGCCAGGTGACCAAACGAGGTCCGAAAAACTGACAACCCGCTGTTGTTGATTTTGCATTAACTTTGTAGCATCCGAAATTGGAATCGGAATACCCTTCGAGCAAAAAATCGCCTTTTCTTGGATACCACAACCCCAATGATGGAGTTCCTTTCAGGTAGCGTAATATCCCTTTTACAATCACCATGTGCGAAGCTCTGGGGTTAGATTGAAATCTTGCTGCGAGGTAGGTCGGATACATGATATCGGGTCTTGAAGTAGTCAAGTACATTAGTGAACCGATCATGGAACGATAAAGCGTTTCATCTACCCTGTCTCCGGTGAGATCTGGGTTTATCCCATGGTTCGTTGCTAATGGGGTGGAAGCTGGAGTAGATCCTGACATCCCAAATTTTTCTAGAATATCATGAACGTACTTCGTTTGATGTATGAAAATTCCCTCGGGCAGTTGATCAACTTGAAGACCCAAAAAGAATTTCATCTCACCCATCGATGACATTTCGAATTTCTGCTTCATAACTCTTTCGAAATCTTTGCACAAACTTTCATTTGTTGACCCAAATATTATGTCGTCCACACATATCTGAACTATCAGAAGATGTCCGTCGACCTCTTTGGTGAAGAGAGTGGCATCAACTTTTCCACGGATGAAGCTGTTGGCTAGCAGGTGTTGAGACAATGTCTCGTACCAAGCTCTCGGGGCCTGGTGTAAACCATACAACGCTTTGTCTAGCAAGTAGACCTTGTCTTTATGGATTGGATCGAAGAAGCCCGGTGGCTATCCGACATATACCTCCTCTTTTACCTTCCCATAGAGAAACGCCGATTTCACATCTGGCTGATAAACTTTGAAATTTTTCCAAAATGCAAATGCTAGGAAGATTCTGATTGCTTCAAGTCGAGCCACATGAGCATACACTTTGGTGAAATCTATACCCTCCTGCTGACTGAAACCCTGGACTACGAGTCGAGCTTTGTTTCGAATAATAACCCCTCGATCATCTCTCTTACACTTAAATACCCACTTGGTGTTGATCTTCCTGTGACCATCAGGCAAGTCTACCAACTTCCACAATCCTAACTTCTCAAATTGACTCAACTCTTCTTGCATAGCATTGGCCCAAGAATCTTCAGTTAGCGCCTCTTTATATGTTCGCGGTTCGATCTACGAAATAAATCAACATGGTGAAAACTCAGTTTGTAAAGGAGCTACTGGAGAATAAAAACAAGTAAGGCCTTGGTCAATTTGACGTCTAGTGCGAACGCCTGATTGTAATTCTCCTATAATCAGCTCTTCTGGATGGTATGAAAGAGTTCTTGGCATCACCTCGCCTGGAACATCTACCTCGCCTTCCAGATTAGTAATATTCTGATTTGCACCTTGTTCACTGACTGGGTTTGTTTGACTTGAAATATGGATTTGCTCCCCCTCAGAATCTGAATCACCATGATCAAATACTGGCATGCTATCAGATTCTTGATTATCATTGACTGCCGTCTGATCATCATGAGCAACTTCATTTTGTTGAATATCATCATGTTCTCCAGCATTGCTTGGACCTGCATCATCATCATTTGAAGTTTGTTGTGGTCGCCTTGAATACTGAGCTGGGAACCTTTCCTGCGATGACTCATACTCTCTCAGAATATCCAACTCGTCAAAGAAATCTTCATCTGCGTCTTCTTTCATGTCAAACGAATGCCACAAAGTATCATAGTGAAAACGCCATGAATCGCCGGGATTTTGTGGTGGCATTGTATAGCCTTGACATTCAACATTGTATGCCTCAATAATCTGCTTGAAGCTAGGAATGAATACTCGCTTCAATGGACTTGCATAACCCACGAATATTCCTTATACGCCTTTTTGACCAAATTTACCATGAAGCTAGAACTGTAGAGGGAGACCTAAACGGTTCAAGATGCTTTAAGTTTGGCTTGCGGTTGTTCATTAGCTCAAAACATGTCTTGTTGAATCTCTTCACTGTGAGAACCCGGTTGAGCGTATAGCATGCGGCTGACACTGCTTCTGCCCAAAAATTGACAGGTAGTTTGGAATCAGCAAGCATCATCCTCGCCGTTTCGATTAGCGTCCTATTCTTTCTTTCAGCGACTACATTCTGCTGCGGAGTGTAAGGAGCACTAAACTCATGCAATATACCTCTCTCATCACAATATTCTTCCATCTTGTTGTTCTTGAACTCAGTGCCATTATCACTTCTGATTCTTTTGATACGCCTTTGGTACAGGTTTTCAATTTTTCTGAACAACGCCATCAAACTATCAAACGTCTCATCTTTCGACTTCAGAAATGATACCCATGAAAATCTGGAATAATCATCAGTTACTACAAGACAATAGAGATCCTCAGTTATGCTTTTGAAGTTCACTGGACCAAAAAGATCCATATGAAGTCTCTCTAAAGGTTTTGAGACTGAATTGACTTTCTTTTGAGGACGTGATTTCTTTTTCTGCTTGCCTTTGATGCAGCTAATACACTCCCCTTCCAGATGAAAACCTTTCACATGAACACATGTTATTAATCATTGTGCAACAGGCGATTCATTTTCCTCAGATGTATATGACCGATCTTCCGGTGCCACAATTGTGATTCCTTCTCCGTTGCTTTGGACACAAAACAATGAACTTGACCCATGGTTGTAGTTGCTACACTCATGTCCAACACGTACAGATCATTGACTCTTAGTGCTCTCATGATAATCCATTCTTCGGGGATAACAAATCCTGGTTTCAAGATCAAACATTCTTTGTCAGTAAAGTGGGTTGTATACATTCTATCACAAATCTGAGAAATACTCAAAAGATTATTCTCAAGCTCGGTGATGTAATTCACTCTTTCAATCGTAACAATCCCATTGGATAACGTTCCTTCACCAACTATTCTACCACCTTGATTGCCTGCGAATCCTACAAAACCTCCATTAAAATTTTTAACATCATACAGCAGGGCTGTTTTCCCCGTCATGTGCCGAGAAGCTCCACTATCCATAATCCAACGTGAAATGGATATTGGAAGCTCCTACACATATTGTCACACCCCCAAAATCCACCTGTGGAGTCCCACCGCTTGGGAGCGTGACATGACCAGGATCAAGCCACCAATTATATCAAACATAGCATTTAATAATAACCATAGACATAATTGATGTTCAAAACCAAACATTGTATGTGTAGCGGAAGCATTTAAGTAAAACCCAATCATAAGTGTTAACGTATGAAGTGTCATAAGTGTTTAGTAAGCATTCAAGAATCCTTGTCCACAACGACCCGCTTCTCCTCTGGTGCAAGCTCCAAGTATACCTAAGGTCCTGCAAGGCATGCAGCAACTAATCAACAAACTAGTTGAGCGAGTTCACAGAAAGTAAGTTCGTAACAGTAATGCGTAAGTTCATCTAGTGGGGGCTTCCCATACAAGTATATACTATTTGTGAGGGATTCTCACGTTTATCCTTAACAATGGGGGATTCCCATTATAGTACTTACTAGACTAGTGCAACCATGTGTTCTTCATAAACCGAGAACAGGAATACGTACTGGGTCACGTAGGCTTTACGTGACGTGCCCTTCCCCGAGGACAGTGGTACGCGTGGGGGCTACGTAGGCTTTACGCAGCGTGTCCTTCCGACCCGGAAGACAGTAGATGGTATTGGGTTACGTAGGCTTTACGTAACGTGTCCTCCCGACCCAGGAGACAAATGGTAATTACTGGGTTACGTAGGCTTTACGTAACGTGTCCTGACTATCCTGAGGACGATGGTCTATAGTCTAGTGAATGCGTAAGTACGAGTAACTCTTACAATATCAACATATCCAACCCAATTCCCAACCCGGGAATCCCATGCCTTGGCTGTGTGAACTCACCTTGGTTTGCTCGACAGATACACAAAGAGTACAGGTAGCAAGTAAATGGTCAACCACGTCCTATCACGGTTTTTGTACAAGTCAGGTTTTGACTTAAGTAATACACATTGGTTTCACATAGGTTAACATAGTACGAGCATGTGAATATCATGGTAAACACATAACAGTCAACACTGTGCGAATAACAACAAGCCCAACATATTGTGCGATCCATTGTAAACCCGGCCCAAACAGATAAGCAGTCCAAAAACATAACAGTCATTAGTCCAATTATTCGGCTCAATAGATTGGGCCCGTGACAGTGTAGGCCCAAAACAGTGTACGTGCATAACTGGTCTCGAGTCGCAACCGGCGATCTCGAGTCGCAACAGGGGGTTACGAGTCGCAACAGCTGGTTACGAGTCGCAACAGGTGGTCTCGGCTCGTCATGGTCCGGTTACGAGTCGCAACGGGACTCGCAACCATGGTTTCGGCTGATGTTGTTGTGTGGTCTCGAGTCGGGATCGTGAGGTCTCGACTCGCAATCTGTGTCGCAACCAAGAGTGTAACTGGTTTCCATAATTCATGCAACAATTATTCCGTGATTCTAGCAAACATCCTTGGCATTTTCGGAAATCAGATCAAATCAGTTTCATTCCAAAATCAAACACATTCATACACGTTCATAGCATCATCATCAAGAATGCAGAATTCGCAATTAATCAAGCATCAAATCGGATCATGTGATTTACAAAATCATAAACTACCATGCAACCTAATCAAACCGATTCTTATTATAGCCGATTACATTGCATCTATTCGGATTTATATTAACACACACCCGGTTCATGTAAACGTGTGGCCGATTAGCAAACATCTTTACCGACAATCCCAACCAACAACATATAACCAATTAGTAAGAACATAACCAATCATGCTAATCACGAACCCTAGATCAAACATGCAAGGCTATATAATACGCATATCAAAACATCATTAAACAGTAATCATCATACTAGCATAATCAACATACTAACCGAATTAGAGAGGGGAGAGGGTGATCCGAGTTGTGGATGTTCCTGCCGTCGGGTTTCAACTCAAGCCGAGAGAGAGAGAGACGAGAGGGAAGTAGGGTTGTGTGTGTTTGTGTTTTTGTAAAAAGTGGAGAATGGTTACACATCCCCTAATGTTAACCGGTTAAGGAGTGATGGGCCGAACCCATCACTTGGGTTGCCATCTAACCGGACTCCAAGTACTATGGCCCTATTACTTGTGCGGTCAAGAGGTGATGTGCGATCCGGGTCACGTTGTGCGGTTCGGTTCGTAAACACATAATCATTCATATAATCACAAGCACGTGTTAACACAACATTCACATAACATTCATATATTGTACACATACGTTACATCAAAGTACAAAGGTCGGTTTGGAAATACGAGTTGTCACATTATCCCCAACTAATTAGAAATTTCGTCCCGAAATTTGGTATGCACTCACTGAGGAAGCTAGGTAAGTTCAATAGTTCACTGGTATTCCTGGGGTGTCACATCCTCCCCCCGTTGATCTGGAATTTCGTCCCGAAATTCCGAAGTAGTAGCTTCATCCTCAGCAGTGGTTGCATTGGTTTCGAATAACTGGGGGTACTTTTCTGTCATCCTGTCTTCGCGTTCCCAGGTGTACTCTAGACCACGTTTGGAGTTCCAACGTACTCGAACAAGAGGGATTCTCTTGTTTTTGAGGACCTTCACATCCCGGTCCGTGATTTCAACTGGTTCCTCGACGAACTGCAACCGCTCGTCGATAGTGAGTTCTTTGAAAGGAATGATGAGGTTTTCATCTGATAGGCACTTCTTTAAGTTCAACACATGAAAGACATTGTGAACTGCCCCGAGTTCAGCTGGTAGGTTTAGCTTGTATGCTACTTTGCCAATCTTTTCTATGATTTCGAATGGTCCGACGTACCGCGGATTTAGTTTGCCCCTTTTGCCAAAACGTACCACACCCTTCCAGGGTGAGACTTTCAATAATACCCGGTCCCCGACCTGAAATTCCAAAGGTTTTCTACGCTTGTCCGCGTAGGCTTTCTGACGGTCGCGTGCTGCCGCCATGCGTTGTCGTATTTGTGCAATCTTTTCTGTGGAGTCCACTACAATCTCTGGACCCGTGATCTGACTATCCCCCACCTCTGCCCAACAGAGAGGTGACCGGCATTTACGCCCGTACAATGCCTCGAATGGAGCGGCTTGAATGCTGGTGTGATAGCTATTATTATACGAGAACTCCACCAAAGGGAGGTGCTTTTCCCAGCCGTTGCCGAAGTCTATAACGCATGCCCGAAGCATGTCTTCTAGAGTTTGGATCGTTCGCTCAGACTGCCCATCCGTCTGAGGATGATATGCTGTGCTCATGTCTAACCTTGAGCCGAACGATTTATGCATCGCTTGCCATAGCTCTGACGTGAATCGTGCATCGCGATCCGAAATGATGGACGTGGGCACCCCGTGCCTCGAAACAACTTCTTTAAGATAGACGTCTGCGAGAGTGGAGAACTTATCCGTTTCCTTTATAGGTAGGAAGTGTGCAGACTTGGTGAGTCGATCCACGATCACCCATATGGTATCATTCCCACGCTGGGATCTAGGTAGGCCTCTAACGAAATCCATGGAAATTTCTTCCCATTTCCATTGAGGTATCTTAGGCTGCTGAAGTAGACTAGCTGGTTTCTGATATTCAACCTTGACCCTCGCACAGGTCAGGCACTTGCCGACATAAATCGCGATGTGAGCTTTCATACTTGGCCACCAGTATGTTGTTTTGATATCTTGGTACATTTTATCCGACCCTGGATGTACCGAATAGCGAGACTTGTGAGCTTCATCCATTACAAGTTCGCGTAGACTGCCATAAAGTGGGACCCAAATACGCACCGTTACATAGTAGGCGCCGTCTGCCTTCTGTTCTAATCATTGTCGTGAGCCGCGTAAGGCTTCAGCCTTGACGTTTTCGGGTTTTAATGCTTCTACCTGAGCATCTCGTATCTGTGCAGGAAGGCTAGACTGAATCGTAAGCTGTAGCGCTCGCACGCGCCGTGGTAAAGTGTCTTTCCGACTGAGGGCATCAGCCACAACGTTGGCCCTGCCTGGATGGTACTTGATGGCGCATTCGTAATCATTCAGTAATTCAACCCATCGTCGTTGACGCATGTTCAAATCCTTCTGCTTAAGAATATGCTCGAGACTCCTGTGATCGGTGTAAATCGTGCACCTGGTACCGTACAGGTAGTGTCGCCATATCTTAAGCGCGAAAACAACAGCTCCCAGCTCTAAATCGTGCGTCGTGTAGTTCCGCTCATGGACCTTGAGTTGACGAGAGGCGTAAGCAATAACCTTGTTGCGCTGCATTAACACACATCCAAGTCCCCGAATGGATGCATCACAATAAACCACGAAGTCATTTGTGCCCTCTGGCAGAGAGAGGATAGGTGCACTGCAAAGCCTATCCTTTAGGTGCTGAAAAGCAGTCTCCTGGGGATCTCCCCAACGGTAGGTGACACCCTTCTGTGTCAGTAGCGTAAGCGGCTGCGCAATCTTCGAGAAATCCTTGATAAACCGTCTGTAGTAACCTGCCAAACCCAAGAATTGGCGTATTTCCGTTGGCGTTCGTGGTGCAGGCCAGTTCCTGATCGAGTCTACCTTGGATGGATCGACATGGATCCCATCCTTGTTCACTACATGGCCTAAGAAGTGGACTTCACGAAGCCAGAAGTCGCATTTCGAAAACTTAGCGTACAGCTGTTCCTTTCGAAGAAGTTCCAAAATAAGACGTAGGTGCTGCTCGTGCTCCTCCTGACTCTTGGAGTAGATCAGAATGTCGTCGATGAATACTATGACGAACTTGTCTAGGTAGGGTTTGCACACCCTGTTCATAAGGTCCATAAATACGGCAGGCGCGTTCGTTAACCCGAACGGCATGACAAGAAACTTGTAGTGACCGTAACGAGTTCTGAAGGCTGTCTTGGAGACGTCCTCATCCCGGACTCTCAGCTGATGGTATCCTGACCTCAAGTCTATCTTGGAATAGTAACTCGACCCTTGCAACTGGTCGAATAAGTCATCTATGCGTGGAAGAGGATAACGGTTCTTCACCGTCACCTTGTTCAGTTCCCTGTAGTCTATGCACATTCTGAACGTACCGTCCTTCTTCTTCACGAAAAGTACTGGAGCTCCCCATGGCGAAGAGCTTGGACGAATGAAGCCCTTTTCCAAGAGTTCTTGCAGCTGTTTTGACAGTTCTTCCAATTCTGATGGAGCTAATCGATATGGTGCGCGAGCTATGGGTGCTGCTCCTGGAGCGAGCTCGATTTGAAATTCGACCTGACGATGAGGCGGTAAGCCAGGTAAGTCTTCAGGGAACACCTGAGGATAATCGCGTACAATTGGAATATCCTCCAATTTCTTTTCTTTTGCTGATGCATCTGAAACAAGAGCCAGAATGGCTGTGTGACCCTTTCGTAAGCATTTCTGAGCTTTCAAGAAAGAGATGATGCCAACCACCGCACCACTCTTGTCGCCTTGAACTTCGAGAGGTTCCTGACCCGAGCGAGGAATACGAATTATCTTCTCACTGCATACGATTTCTGCCTGGTGTTGGGATAACCAATCCATCCCAATCACGACGTCGAAGCTACCCAATACTATGGGAATGAGGTCGATAGAGAAAGCTTGGCCAGCTAGGATAAGATTACAACCCTGAACTACATGCGTGGCTTCTAGACTTTTACCGTTAGCTAACTCTACTACGTGTTTGGTGGGTAAAAGTGTTGGTGCACGTTTTAGTAGTTGACACATTTTCACAGACATATAGCTTGTATCCACACCCGAATCAAACAAAACAGTAACGTAAATATTGTCGAGGAGAAACTTACCCATAACAACGTTGGGATCGTTCACTGCGTCACCTCGACCTAGCACAAAAGCACGTCCCCTAGCTTCGTTGCCATTGTTGTTGTTTCCCCCGTTGTTGTTATTCCCGTTGCCCTGGTTGTTGTTGCGGTTCTGATTCTGGTTCAATTGAGGGCAATCGCGTTTGAAGTGACCTCCAGCCCCACACTGGAAACATCCCCGGTTTCCACGTTGTGGCTGCTGTTGCTGCTGTGGGTTCTGTGGAGCTGGTTGTTGCGGTTGCTGGTTCTGATTTGCAGGACGAGGGCTCCTACAGTCTTTAGCCTCGTGCCCCATCTTGAGACACCTTTGGCAACGACCCTTGTTGCATGGGCCGCTATGGTGCCTATTGCAGTTGTGACACTTGGGGTGAAATCCCTGATATCTTCCCCGTCTATGACCACCAGAGGATTGCTGACTGGGGCTCTGGTAGTGGTCAGTCTTCTGTTGCTGAGCTTGAGACTGAACGGATGCTGAACCTTTACTAGAATCCCCATCCCACTTTCTTTTGTTGTCACTAGTAGTAGCAGGAGTAGCTGAAGGAGTGACTGTAGCAGTAGCGCTGACACGCTTAGGCAGTTTATTCTGATCCACTGCCTGGTCGGTGATGCGATGAGCGAGGCGCTGAATTTCCTGGATGTTGTCAAGATTAGCCGAGGTAACATGGCTCTGGATTTCTGGCGCCAATCCCTTGAGATACATCTCGATGCGCTTGTATGGAGGGTCTACCATAGTTGGACACAGCACGGCCAGCTCGTTTGACCGTTTAGTATACGCTTCGATCTCAGACCCAACCATTTTCAGATTATACAACTCGTCTTCCAGCTTGTGAATATCTTCACGCGTGCAATATTCACTCTTGATGAGTTCCTTGAAATCGTTCCATGGGGTGGCGTTAGCAGCTGCCAACCCCAGAATTTGCACCTGCGCGTTCCACCAGGTTAGCGCGATTCCTTCCAAGGTGCCAGTGGCATACTTGACCTTGCGAGCCTCAGGGCACTCGCACATTTCGAATACTGACTCTAGCTTTTCAAACCAGTGGAGGAGTCCCACTGCCCCCTCTGTGCCGCTGAAAGTACTTGGACGGCAATCCATGAAGTTCTTAAAGGTGCAAACAGGTTGCTGCGCGTGTTGACCTATTGTGTACGAATAGGACGAGATTAAATACGAGAGTTAATGCAGGATCTAAGGATCCTAGTAGGAATCTATACTGCAGGGTATACTACCTGCTTGAGCAGCTGCAAGTGCCGCAGCAACTTGAGCTTGAACGAGAGCCTCTAGCTGGGCTTGAGTCATGTTGATTCGTCCAGACATGATCTTCATAGTAAAAATAACGTAAATGAGAGTGGTTCGCGAGTAGGGCGATGACAGAAAAGCGTAAGCACGTAGGGATTCTCATGCTATAGTATCATGTGTATCTAAACGTAATGCGAGCGAAGTTCTAAGCAGTTCTAGCAAACAGGCAATAAACATAAACCTTATTACCTAGGATGTCGAGTCTTGCACGTGGAGCGAAGCGTCGTTGTGGATCGTTGAGAGCACTGTTCTGGTTATAGTCTGGTTTTAATAAAAACGTTTTCCCATATTAAAACCAAGTTCTCTATAACCAATGGCTCTGATACCAATCTATCACACCCCCAAAATCCACCTGTGGAGTCCCACCGCTTGGGAGCGTGACATGACCAGGATCAAGCCACCAATTATATCAAACATAGCATTTAATAATAACCATAGACATAATTGATGTTCAAAACCAAACATTGTATGTGTAGCGGAAGCATTTAATTAAAACCCAATCATAAGTGTTAACGTATGAAGTGTCATAAGTGTTTAGTAAGCATTCAAGAATCCTTGTCCACAACGACCCGCTTCTCCTCTGGTGCAAGCTCCAAGTATACCTAAGGTCCTGCAAGGCATGCAGCAACTAATCAACAAACTAGTTGAGCGAGTTCACAGAAAGTAAGTTC
This sequence comes from Helianthus annuus, assembly GCF_002127325.2. Classification (NCBI taxonomy): domain Eukaryota; kingdom Viridiplantae; phylum Streptophyta; class Magnoliopsida; order Asterales; family Asteraceae; genus Helianthus; species Helianthus annuus. The sequence goes on from NC_035443.2 coordinate 93,389,614, forward strand.
GTAACAGTAATGCGTAAGTTCATCTAGTGGGGGCTTCCCATACAAGTATATACTATTTGTGAGGGATTCTCACGTTTATCCTTAACAATGGGGGATTCCCATTATAGTACTTACTAGACTAGTGCAACCATGTGTTCATCATAAACCGAGAACAGGAATACGTACTGGGTCACGTAGGCTTTACGTGAGGTGCCCTTCCCCGAGGACAGTGGTACGCGTGGGGGCTACGTAGGCTTTACGCAGCGTGTCCTTCTGACCCGGAAGACAGTAGATGGTATTGGGTTACGTAGGCTTTACGTAACGTGTCCTCCCGACCCAGGAGACAAATGGTAATTACTGGGTTACGTAGGCTTTACGTAACGTGTCCTGACTATCCTGAGGACGATGGTCTATAGTCTAGTGAATGCGTAAGTACGAGTAACTCTTACAATATCAACATATCCAACCCAATTCCCAACCCGGGAATCCCATGCCTTGGCTGTGTGAACTCACCTTGGTTTGCTCGGCAGATACACAAAGAGTACAGGTAGCAAGTAAATGGTGAACCACGTCCTATCACGGTTTTTGTACAAGTCAGGTTTTGACTTAAGTAATACACATTGGTTTCACATAGGTTAATATAGTAAGAGCATGTGAATATCATGGTAAACACATAACAGTCAACACTGTGCGAATAACAACAAGCCCAACATATTGTGCGATCCATTGTAAACCCGGCCCAAACAGATAAGCAGTCCAAAAACATAACAGTCATTAGTCCAATTATTCGGCCCAATAGATTGGGCCCGTGACAGTGTAGGCCCAAAACAGTGTACGTGCATAACTGGTCTCGAGTCGCAACCGGCGATCTCGAGTCGCAACAGGGGGTTATGAGTCGCAACAGCTGGTTACGAGTCGCAACAGGTGGTCTCGGCTCGTCATGGTCCGGTTACGAGTCGCAACGGGACTCGCAACCATGGTTTCGGCTGATGTTGTTGTGTGGTCTCGAGTCGGGATCGTGAGGTCTCGACTCGCAATCTGTGTCGCAACCAAAAGTGTAACTGGTTTCCATAATTCATGCAACAATTATTCCGTGATTCTAGCAAACATCCTTGGCATTTTCGGAAATCAGATCAAATCAGTTTCATTCCAAAATCAAACACATTCATACACGTTCATAGCATCATCATCAAGAATGCAGAATTCGCAATTAATCAAGCATCAAATCGGATCATGTGATTTACAAAATCATAAACTACCATGCAACCTAATCAAACCGATTCTTATTATAGCCGATTACATTGCATCTATTCGGATTTATATTAACACACACCCGGTTCATGTAAACGTGTGGCCGATTAGCAAACATCTTTACCGACAATCCCAACCAACAACATATAACCAATTAGTAAGAACATAACCAATCATGCTAATCACGAACCCTAGATCAAACATGCAAGGCTATATAATACGCATATCAAAATATCATTAAACAGTAATCATCATACTAGCATAATCAACATACTAACCGAATTAGAGAGGGGAGAGGGTGATCCGAGTTGTGGATGTTCCTGCCGTCGGGTTTCAACTCAAGCCGAGAGAGAGAGAGACGAGAGGGAAGTAGGGTTGTGTGTGTTTGTGTTTTTGTAAAAAGTGGAGAATGGTTACACATCCCCTAATGTTAACCGGTTAAGGAGTGATGGGCCGAACCCATCACTTGGGTTGCCATCTAACCGGACTCCAAGTACTACGGCCCTATTACTTGTGCGGTCAAGAGGTGATGTGCGATCCGGGTCACGTTGTGCGGTTCGGTTCGTAAACACATAATCATTCATATAATCACAAGCACGTGTTAACACAACATTCACATAACATTCACATATTGTACACATACGTTACATCAAAGTACAAAGGTCGGTTTGGAAATACGAGTTGTCACACATATCACAAACACTTTAGTTAGATTTGGATGCTACCCAAGCCTCTTTTGACTCAGGTAACTAAACGTTAATTACAGTTCTTTTGGTGATCAAAGGTGGAAAATTTTTATCATTCATTTTCAGCCTTTCTTCAGACCCAACCTCAACCTTTTTGTATAGGAAAAACTCATCTTTCTGAGGTTGAACAGATGGTTGGTCTTTCTTTGAAACATTTTTCTTTTTAGAAATAGTAGCCTCTCGTGGTTCAAGTTTCACATAGTAATCCAAAGGAACATTCATCTTTATCGGTGGTAGAAGATGATTGTTTTTCAATCTCAGAAACCTTTGGTTTTGAAGAACTTGTCTTCTTTTCAACAACTTTTGGCTTCCATGTCTGTTGAGATGATGCAACCCGTTTGCAAAACTTGTCATTTTTAGTTACCATATTCTTAACAAGTTCAGTTTTGACTTTGATGTTTTCATTTTTCAAAACCTTTTTCTCAACTATCAATGGAGCTTTTCCCTTCACATCATCTTTCTTCCTTGTATTCATCACAACTTCAGTCTTAGGCTTCAAGTTGGTACACTTTCGTGCAATATGTCCAACTTGATTGCAATTAAAGCAATTCGAGTATTAACTACTCGACTGGTGCATTCGGACTCAGGCTGTGAAGCCTTCTTCTCAAAGAACTCTTTGTTTGATTTTGAAAAAAAATTTAGATTCTTCATCAGAAAGTGAACTTGAGCTTGTCACAAACACCTTTTTCTCAACACACTTCTTGTTTTGAACATTCCTTCTTTGATAATTCTTACCACCCTGATTACCACCCGACCATCTGTTTTGATTGTTGTTATAAAAACGTTGTGGAACAACAGGTTTCTTATAGTAAGCCATATCTTTCTCAAAAATTAATTGCTTCTTGGAATGTTTCAAACTTTCAACTTCTGACACGTCAATCTCGACCAATTTGAACACGTTTGTCAATTTAGCAACATTAACATTCTCCAGTGGAAACTCATAATCTGAATACAAGTTATCCGATCCCGACATCTTGTACATGACAAGAGTAGGTTCTTCATTTAAGTTGTTTTTGGATTGTGGTTTCGGAATGTAATTTTCAGAAAACACTATTCATCCTCAAGTGAATCACTATCAGACTTCAAAACACTTTCAGCCATGCCTTTAACAATTTCAGTTTGAACACTAACATCAGATGATGATGAAGAAAATGTAACATCAATTGACTCTGGAAGTTTTATTTCATTTGTTTCATCTTCATCATTAACCAACCCGAACTTTTTCTTCATTTAAGTTGTTTTTGGTGGAACCTAATGATACCCAACCCCAGTTCCATCTGAATAAACATCTTCGCCTGCTTTCTTCTTCCCGATGGGTTTAGGAACAATGTGTTGTAAAACAAAGCTTGCGGAGTTGTAACTGGTTAGTTTCAAATTGATGCGCTCATTCTCAATCTTGGTTTCTTCAACCTGAAGCTTCAACTTAGCAATTCCATCCAACTGTTTATTAATTTGCTCTTCTTTAATTCTAAGAACACAGGTTAATTGCACATTTTCTGTGTTGGTTTTACTATTTCTTTCATCAGAATCTTTTACTGTTCGTTTTAGCTTGTAAAAATTTTCTGAGAGTTGACGATTTTCGTGAATTAGCCTTTCATTCTCTTTCCTAATTCTTTCTACTTCAATTTATCATTTTCAATTTTCTCAGTTAAATTTTTAGCTCGATCATTTGAAGCTTTTAGCATTTTATCACGGTCTAGAATCTGATCTTCAACCTTTCTGACTCTTGTTGTCAGTTCTTCAACCTTTGTATCACTAAGGTAAGTGAGTGTACTACAAAATTTGCAGTTTTTCATGCAATTTTTGCAGTCACTATCACCTTTGACTTTCTTACCTGACTCACTTGTTGAAACGTTTGGACTGACCTTGCTTTTAGACTCAGTTTCAGACTTAGATTCTACCTCGAGCTCTTTTGCAGCAAACACTTTGTCAACCATTTTCCCAAGTTTTCACCGGTTAACTCTTTTGATGTATCAATAATCCCGTCATCAACCTTCTTTGGCTGCGACTTTTTCTCTTTTTCTTTCTCTTCTCCACCTCCCCACCATTCTCTCTGTAAGGCTTCTTCTTCTTCTTCTTCAGCAAATTGCTCAATGAAAGCTTCTAGACTAAGAGTTTTCGTATCAATAGCAATGTTTCCTTGAGGATCAAGGTAACATTCTCTATCAGCATCCCATCTCTTTGCTCTCTTTGCTTCGCTGAATACCTTAAATAATCTGATCATCTTGTATTTTGCTCTACTCTTTCTGCTATGGTATTTTTCTTCTTCATTTCTGGTGTCTTTGAAAGGAATAATCTTTTCTGCTACGAAAGCGTATCCTACTGTATCTTCCTCTAGTAGCAGTTCACTCCAATCAAAACCTTTGTCATCATGAATAACAGCAAGAGCTCTTGATTTTTCTTTGGGGGCATCCTCAAGCTGCTTCATTCTGGGCGGTTCTGATTTATTCTGATGATAGATTGCTCTTTTGTAGTAATCCTCTCTGAATGGATTTGCTGTATCATCAGCAGGTGCGTTTCGACATTCGCGCTTGAAATGTTCCTTTTGTTTACACCTGAAGCACGTGACTTTTGATTTATCAAAGCCAAGTTTTGTAGACGGTCCTCCAATTGAATGTCTGCCAGTAATCTCCATAAACCGTTGTGCTCGTCGGACTGCACTGGCCATACACCATCTGATATCGATCAGTTCCATCTCCTCAGGGTCAATTTGATCATAGTCTACCTTAGTCAGATTAGTGTTTCCAATCTTGCCCGCCACGAGGCTCTCATACGATTCTAGCACAGATGCTAAGAACACCATTTGCTGTTTCACAGATTCTTCACTGAAATTTTGAGCGTTCTTCAGATCCACAGCAATGTTGCATTGAAACAAATTCTTTGGAACATATTGATTTTGAGCAGTTGATGATGATCCACTATGATAACCACTGCTAGGAGATTCTTGATTCACTGTGTTTGGACTCTCTGCAGAAAATGCTGTTTTTGGAGATACAGTCTTCAGAATCATACTCCCTCTGTAATACAGCTCCACATTCTGCTGATAAGATGAGTTGTTGACTTTGCTGGATTTCTTGATCTCTAACTCATGACTCTCCAGCATTTCGATAAGCAGATCCACTGTCAACTTTTCTGACTCAATTGTATTCTTCAGCATCAATGCAAAGTACTGCCAATCTTGTTCATTCGGCAGCAAGTCAAACAGTTTGTCAACCAACTCTTCTTGAGTGTATATGACGTTGTGTCTAGCCAGCACCATCTTCAAATGCCCAAATCTCTCGATCATCTTTGATACAGATTCATTTTTCATACAACTAAACAAATCAAATTCTTTTCTTAACAGTTTCTTTTTGTTCTTAACTATTTCGGCACTGCCCACACATTTTACCCTTAGTTTCTCCCAAAGATCTTTTGAATTAACATATTTAATCAATGAAATTATATCATCTCTCATAGACTGATGAATCAACGTGATGCACTTTTGTTCAGCAACAAATCTTTCAATCTCATCATTATTTGTCAAACTTTCACCAAACCGTCCTCCCGAAATATAACCATTCTTTAAACTCTTCCAGCTTTGATATGCAAACGCTTTAAGCCACTCGTCAAACCTTGTAATCTTCAATAGCCATCAACTTAGGAGGTTTTTTGTATGTCCCATAAGCACTCTCTACACTCAAAGCATCAGTGAGAGTTTTCTTTGTACCCGGTGTTGGTGTAGTTTCATTCGTGTTACTTGTTGTGCCTTCTCCTGAACCAGTGGTATATGAAAACACATCACAGAACGGATTCATGAACAAATCATCCATTTTTCAAGTACCTGAAACAATCAACAAACACTTAGAAAAATTTTTAAATTTTAACACTTTCAAACGAGATTAGTTTGAGCGGAATTATGAACTCAAACGGAATTATATTTCAAACAGAATCAATTTTTCACACGGAATTACTTGTTCACACTGTTTCAAACGAAATTACCAAGCAGAATCTAATTCCGTGCGGAATTAGATTGGTTTCAAACGAAATTAATCTCTTGAAGCGGAATTAGTAATTTTGAAGTGGAATTAGTAATTCCATTTGAACGTTTCAAACGAAATTATGTTTCAAGCGAAATTAACAGCACTTTTCAAACGAAATTAAGTACCAAGTGAAATTCCATGCGGAATTATAGTAAAATTTTCAAACGAAATTAGAATGACGTCAGCATTTTTGAATCTGTTTTCAAGCGGAATTAGCAAATTTTATCCGATTTAGTTTGAATTAAAGTCGAATTCTTTCAAGGATTAGTTAAAACTCTGTTTACGTGATATATGTGAGTTTTAAGCCATTTCAACCGTTAAATCTAGTTCAAATCAGAAAAGAAGGAGTAGAAGTGAGAGAATTCGGTGAAATCAAGCTGAATTGGCATGAACTCCTCGTCCTGAGCTCTGATACCACTTGTTGGATCGTCGTGTGACCCTAACGAGTCAATCCGAAGAGTTCAGCATAAAAAACAAAGGCGAAATCAGTGAATTTGATGTAACACAGCTTGTTTTCCCTTAATTATCTTCTTATTAACCGATTCTGAGCTTTTACAGATTCAAATAACACATGGACAACACCTCGGCTCTGAATCACTCTTCCTAATTCCGTATGAAATGACACAGGCACAACAGTATTTATAGGCGTCTTAATTCCGCACGAAATCATCTCAAGCGGAATTACCAGTTCAAGCGGAATCACTTAATTCCGTGCGGAATTAGTGATTTCGCACCAAACTCTAATTTCACATGAAATGTCCTAATGTCCATTTCAAGCGGAATTGCCCTAAAATCCTGTTTTCTCGATTTCCGTGCCTTGATCTATCTAGTACAATACAAGACTCAATAAAGACGAAGTTAACAGACATCAGTGCACCAACATCTGCTCCACCCTTCTAGTCCATCTCCTCGTCCTCATCATCTCCTCCTCCTCCGTGCCCCGCCATGTACTCCCGAATGTTCCCAATGTCATCCTGGATGTCGAAGATGTTTCTCTCAATTGCTCCGACCCGGGTGTACGTGTTATTCGCCATGTTATAGGTGTTCCTGGTGCACATGAGGTTTTCATGCAAAAATCATGTAAACTTTGGAAGTTAGGAAAATCGCCTCCTTGTGAGGAGGACTGGCCCGGATCACAGTGGGGCTGGTAATGGTATTGAGGAGGTGGTTGGAACTGTGGAGCGTGAAGGACAAGTGCCTCTTGTGGGTTCCATGCATGCCCTTGGACTCTTTGGAAGCTAACCTGTTGGGATTGAACCCTGCCAAAGGAACAGATAATAAAAGCCAAAACTGGATCAGAGCAGTGGATCCAGAATAAGCAGATGTTATGCATGCAAGTCTCTCCCCTTGAAAGTGGTTTCAACATCTGCTGACCTCCTATCTACTGATCATACAAACTGCTGTTCTACAACCACTAAGCAAAGTCAAAGACTGATGAAGAACTGAAGCTCTGCTGCTCAATCTACTGCCTTGTTTCAAGCACTACTGATCATGACAAGTACTGCTGGGTTCACAACAGTGGAAGGATGCAGCAGCTGTTTATGTTTACTTTATGTAATGAATTATAACATCAGTAATTAGCATAGCAGTGTTTGTATAGGTTAGTTGTTAAGAGTTTGTTAGGAGGTTAGATGTCACTTTCATGGTGATGTCAGCTTGGATGCTCAGTGGTTTACTAGTGCCTATAAATAGAACAGTGCTCTGTACTGTTCTGTTTAGCTCTTCACCATCTTCTTCCTGCACGGACAAATTTCTGAGCTCAGACTGGGGGGAGTTTGCGAATCATACATGCAATTGTAATCAAAGTTTGAAATAAATTTAAGCATTTGGTTCTTTGTTGAAAATGTATGATTGAAAGCATTTCTTCTGTTTGATTGTGAAAAGTTTGCTTCCATTTAATTTCCGCTGCACTACACTTTCTTTGTTCATCTTAATTCAAACACAAATCACAATCAATCCAAACTCAGATCCTAACAATTGGTATCAGAGCTTGGACAGTCAAATTTGATTTAACAATCATTTTGACATAAATAGTTCAGCTCACAATCGTTGATACTGATAGTTTGTTCGTTTCGTTGAAAAATAGAGCAAGGTTTAATCACCATTAAAGTTGATTAATCAGTGCCTGTAAAACAACTAGGATGACGTCACAATCACAAGATGATAAGAATAACATCGGTTCTCTTTTCAAACCACCCATGCTTAAACGTAATGAGTACAACATCTGCGAGAGAAGGATGGGTCACATCCTTGCTCAACAGAACACTGTATGTTGGAGGTCTGTTGTTTTTGGTCCTCATGTTCCTATGGTGCCAAGTGCTGAGGATGCAAAGAAGTTCGTTCCAAAACCAACTGAAAACTATACTGAAACTGATTTTCAAAAGTTCGAACTCGATGCCAAAGCATTTAGCATCATAGCTTCTGCATTACCCAACGAAATCTATGCTGGGCTGTTACACTGTAACAGTGCCAAAGAGTTGTGGGATGCATTGAAGGAACAATTTGGGGGGACGGAAGAGGTTATTGAAAACAACAGAGAAATTCTGAATCAGCAGTATGAAACATTTTGTCACATCAAAGGGGAATCACTAACACAACAATTTGAGCGTTTCAGCTGTCTCATCAGTGAACTAAGGCTTGTTAATGTTACATTTCCAAATGCAACTCAAAATAGCAGGTTCCTTAGATCATTGCCCGAAAAATGGGACACAATTGCTTTTGTCACCAAGAATTCAGCTGAGTTCAAAGATCTGACCCTGACCCAACTCCATGGTAGACTCCTGACCTATGAAAGGGAGTTAAACCAGAAAAGGAAGTTACAAGAGTCTGGTAAAGTTGCTGATGACTATTTATTTGGCAGCACAGCTCTGTTTGGTCAGGAAGAATCTGGTAGCAGCAGTAAGGATTAGAGTTATGATCATTTTATTGACATAACTGCTGGTGCTAATTTTAACAACTCTGATTCTCACTCTGCAAATTATACTTTCACTGCAAATAATGAAAGCCAGATGTCAGATAACTTGTGCTTTGAACTCAATGATTTGCAACACTTTGATCCCACTGACTTAGAAGAGATGGACATATTGCATCAATTGGCTTTGCTTAGTGTTAGAACAAGCAAATTCTACAAAAGAACAGGGAGAAAATTCCTAGGGCTTCATGGGAATTTAAGGGTGGGGTTGGATTAGTAAAAAATCAAGTGTTACAAGTGTAATAGGCTAGGTCATTTTGCTAGGGAATGTAGGAGTCAAACCACTGGTCCAATAATTACTCATCCTAGTTCAAACCCTAGACCACAACAGCAAAACACTGTGCACTATACCCAATATGCCCCTGCAGCACATGTTAACACTGCTCATTATGCTGCAACCCCTGTGCCTGTGCATTATGTTCAAACCACTGTTCCACAAATTCAGTATGTTCAAGCCCCTGTTCCTCAGGCACAAGTGCAACCTGTTGCACCTCAACAAGCTGCTCCAACAGTGACAGAACCAGATCAGCAAAGCTTTTTCACACAAGGCTTTGTTGATTGGAGCAGCATCCCTGATGAACTTGGTGATGAAAATTTTGCTCTCTGTGCTTCTAATGATGCTTTTGATGATTAATTTTGTTTGATGGCGTTAGAGTCAATACCAGAAGGGGTTGAAACTGAAGGTGAACAGCTAAGTGCTGAAACAGTGGATGAAGTTGCTGAAGTAGTGGTTACTGCAGTTGCTGGTGAACTACTGCTGGGAGAAAATTCAGAAACCCTGATTGAACCACTGTCCGACCCTTGGTCCAAAGATGACAAAGAGAAAGAAGAGTTGAAGAAAGCTGGTGAGGGAGAAGGGAGAGCTGATGAAGAAGATGATCATCAATGTAATTGTGCCATGATGGCTGCTGCCAAGGTAACTCCTCAAGTTCCGGAAAAACTGTGTTCAGACAAATGTATCATTGCATTTGCTAACATCAAAGAGGTAAATGAAAACCTTAGGGATAAAGTTTCGTATGATGAAGTCAAATTTGAAAAGTCATTAAAAGAACTTAGAAACAAATTGGCTGAAAAAGATAAAGGGATCAGTAGTTTAAAAGAAGAGCAGAGCATAACCAAAACTCAACTCCAAACTATGGTAGAAAAATACCAAGTTTGCAAAAAAGAGTTGGAGTCTACCCAGATCACCTGTGAAAGATGGGTGGAGTCTTGTAAAGGGTATGAGGTTATGCTTGCAAAACAGCTTGAAAGCAATGTCAAGTTTGGAATAGGACATAGAAAATATGATGAACTTGTAAACACTGCTGCAAAACAAGCTGGTTCAACTGAGATAATACCAACCAACAAAAATGGCCAAGAGATTAAAATAACCAACAAACTTGGTAACAAAATTACTCTGGAAAGATCTGTGGAATCCTCAACTTTTGAGGAGATTGAGAAATATCAATTTAAACCCACATGGTCTGATGAGTGTGATATCCTGGAAAACTTCAAACCAATGGATTTCACAACCACTGATGGTATAAAAGCTCCAAAAGCAAAGATCGTTCCAATCAAAGATATCCCAACAGTGGTTCAAAACTCTGTTGCAAAGGAGTCTGAGAAAAGGAAGAAAAGAGAAAAGATTAAAAACTTGTTTTGTGATTTTTGTGAAAAAAGGAATCATCTAACAAAAGACTGTTTTTATCTAAAATCACATGATCTAAACAAAACAAGTATCGTTGTACCTGCTGAGAGCTGCACCATCAGTGGTAAAGATAACCATAAAACCAAGGAATGTGTGTATCTCAAAAACTTTGATGAGAAAAAGAAGGAGTACACAACAAAAACATTCTTAAGTTCATCAACATCATCTGTCAAATTCACCAAGAAACAACCACTGTTGATCCCAGTCCGAACAGCTGTCACAAAACAGCTGAACCAAACATCTGTTCAAAGGGATGTTCAAGTGATTGATGCACCCCTGCCAATCAATTCAGGAGAGGCAAAGGAAAACCATCATACCAAATGATTCCACATGTTTATGAGGCTTACAAAAAGCCCTCTAAACCAAGAGTGAACAGGTATCCTTTTGGTTATCAACAAGTGATTGGCCAAGACCCCCAACAGTGGTTAGAGAAAAACATTCCCAAAAATGTTCAAAACCCTGAGCTAACCATTGTCCATGCATTAGTCATCATCCTAGACACTGTTGAGACCCCATCCAAAGCCTTATTGGCTTTGGAGACCTTAATGAACTAATCCTTTTACTTCATGTGCAGGGAGCTTCTGCATGCTTACATAGTCTTTGGTATGTAGATAGTGGAGGCTCCAGGCACATAACAGGATGTAAAGCCCTACTCAAAGATTTCAAAATCCATGGAGGGGGTGATATATCCTTTGGGAATAATAGTACAGTTCAGTCTGGAAATATAAAATTTGAAAATGTCAATCTGATAGACAATCTGAAATTCAATCTCCTGAGTGTCTCACAAATGAGTGACAAGGGGTATGGGACATTCTTCACAAAGGAGTGTTGTAGGATTGTTGGACCAGAAATGGTTGAAAAGATTGAAGTAATAATAAAATCAGGAAAAACAAAACTTGTTGCTCAAAGAAGTGGCAATGTTTATGTTGTTGATATGTCAAAAGAGTGTCCCAGAACTGATTCTTGTCTGTTCTCAGCTGCCTCTAACAAAGAGAAAGAACTTTGGCACAAAAGACTGGGGCACACAAATCTCAAGACAATCAATGAAATTTCAAAAACTGGCTTAGTGAGAGGCTTACCACAAAAAATGTTTTCATGTCCTGAGCATTGTGTTTCCTGTTTAAAAGGAAAACAACATAAAAGCTCTTTCAAGCCCATTGAAGAGTCCAAAACAACCCAGTGTTTGCAAATGCTGCACATGGATTTGTTTGGCCCAGTGCAAGTCATGAGTCTTAAAAAGAAGAGATATTGTTTGGTTATTGTTGATGACTTCTCTAGGTTTACATGGACCTTTTTTTTACACTCAAAAGATGAGACTGCAGGCATTTTGCAAGACTTTGTGACACAGGTTGAAAAGCAATTTGACCTTCTAGTGAAAGTCTTCAGGAGTGACAATGGCACAGAATTCAAAAATAAGGAGTTGGATGCCTTCTGTGTGAAGAAAGGGATTGTAAGGCAGTACAGCATCCCTAGAACACCAGAGCAAAATGGGGTTGTTGAAAGGAAGAACAGAACATTGATTGAGGCTGCAAGAACCATGCTTGCAGATTCAGGTTTGCCATTAACTTTTTGGGCAGAGGCAGTAAACACTGCTTGCTATGTCCAAAACAGAGTTTTAATCAACCCCAGGCACAAAAAGACTGCTTATGAAATTCTGTATAAAATAAAGCCATTAATCTCATATTTCAAAGTTTTTGGTTGCCCATGTTTCATTCGAAACTTAAAAGATTCTATCTCAAAGTTTGCAGCCAAAATTGATATGGGATACCACCTGGGATACTCAACCACTGCTAAGGCCTACAAAGTGTTCAACACAAGGACCAAAGGAGTGGAAGAGAATTTGAATGTAAAGTTCAATGAACTTTCATCAATGAAAATCTCTGCAAATCCTGCAGAATTGTTTGATCTTGAAAAATTCACTTTGAAAATACTGCTGTCAAGACTAACAGTGCAGGTGCATCAGAAAATTCATCACCAGACTATGGGTATGAGATCATCATTCCTCAACAAAAGTCTGCCACAATGGGAAGAGCAGCAAATGTCCAAAACAGCTGTCAAAGCTCAACCACTGCTATCTCAACAGTTGTTGACAAGAGTAGCCCATCAACCACTGCTTCCACATCATTAAACACTGCTGATAAAAATCCTCAAACAGTGGATCAAAGTCAGCATGTGTCCACACCTTTACCCCCTATGCCACCACCTTTTGAAGCCACTGCTGGGTCATCAAAGTCACCAGCAGTGGTTAGCTCAGATGATACACATTTGTAGCCCTCACCACTCAATGCCATTGTTCCATACACAGGGGAGTAAATCTTCCTGAAATCTCATCCACCAGTTCAAATCATTGGCAACATCAATGAAGGGGTGCTCACAAGAAGGCAATCCCAAAACATTGGTCTTTTTGCTGGTTTTCTATCACTCCATCAGCCAGTCAAGTACCAAGAGGCACTGAAAGACAACAGCTGGGTAGAAGCCATGCAAGAGGAGCTCCAACAGTTTAGAAGACAACAAGTATGGGAGCTTGTACCACTGCCAGAGAATGTAAGTCCTATTGGCACAAAGTGGGTCTTCAAAAACAAAACTGATGAAAGGGGTATTGTTGTCAAGAATAAAGCCAGGCTTGTGGTTCAAGGTTACAGACAAGAAGAGGGCAATGATTATGATGAAACATTTGCCCCTTGTAGGATCGTGTTTCGAACTGTTTGAGTCGTTCAGAGAAGCTCTCGTCCAGATTAAGAGGCGGAAACTAATAATCTGGTGCGATTGAAGCCGTATTCACTCTAATATTGCTGTTGTATTGATTTCAAGCACAAATACAAGGTCTGACAGCACTTCGGCAGCACTTCGTGGCTCGCCGGAAGAATTACACTACTACTATGTGTGTTGGATCGCCTTTGGTATTTATAGACTCTCTGGGCCGCTCATATGACATGCCATATGAGCGGTCCAACAATGATGTCATATAAGCGATCCTAACTAAGTCCAAATAGGCGATCCATACTCAAACTGACACAAAAGCGACCCTAGAACAAGTACCTATAAGCGATTCTATACAAAACATCTAGATCTAGGATTCTGTGCCATTTCTGATCAGATCAATCTTCAAGACTTGATGAACGACGTAGTCAGCAGACGTAGGTGCACTAACAAACTCCCCCTCGGATGTTGACGGAGTTTTCATCAATGTCTTCATTCCAGTCTGCAATCTACAATCTTCATCAGTCATAATCTGCTTCTGAAATATTTGTCGATCCAAAAATCCTGGTTCTCTATCTCCATCATCAACAAATTTCTTCTCTCTTGAATGTTGGCACGGTGTCTTCAGACTCCCCCTCTCACATAGCTGGGATCGTAGTCTGAAAGTCAATCTTTCACTGGTTCTAAGATCTTTAACAGGCTCTCATCAGGTTCTAGATCGAAACCTGGCTCTTTATCACCTGCACAATCTCTACCCAACCATAAGTTTCTATAAAGATAAACTTTTCAACAATTTTAGAAACTATATAGAACCAATCAGCAATAATGATTTTGCATTCAAGAACATTACTGGTTTTTATCAAAAACAACTTCATCATTTAACTCTCAAACACTCCCCAAACCAGTTCTTCAAGTTTAGCACTTTGAATTTCGAAAATCAGCATCTCAACACCAGTTGTCGAAAATATTTTTGATTTTTCAAAAAATTTATGCTAAAACACACTGAAAATCTTTTTGATTTTTCGGAATGAAAGTAAATGCAAAAAAATGAAATATCTACAGACAATATTTTTGTGAGTTTGTGCAAGAGGATCATATCAGTTTTGAAGCATATCACAAACACCGTTAAGCTTGATTACATGTTAAGTTCTAAACAATTTTACCTAGATTGTCAGTATATTTGTCCACTTAAATTTTCAACACAAATTTCAATTGATTCGAGATACGATATTAATGTTTTAAAGACTTAAACTTAATTGTGTATCACTCCACTTGAATATACTCCCGTATCCAGATCCCAAATATTCAGTCTTACAGGTGAGTATACCACAGATGATATCTGTAAAGGGGTAATGTGCGAGGGCCGTGAGAGCTCAGGTCGATACTTCCGTATACGCAGAGAGATGACGGCTTCGACTTTTGGTGGGTCCCCTTTAGAGGATCTTTTGTTACAACAGCAAAGATTACCAATTTTATTGTTTAATCAGTTTGCTGAGGGCGGCGCTTATATTTCAAAGCTTTTTGCAGAAAGTATTATTCGGGGACTAGGTCAGTATTTCCATACAGCAGAAGTCCCGGAATAATACCCCAGATATCACTGAGCATAAAGACCTAGTATCTCAGAATACGGTACCTTTCAAACAAGATTTCGGGGGTTACCCATATATCCAAGAATAGTTACCCACAAATTAAGCAAGTTTGATTTAGGTTTATATCTCGTTTCAATTTACTAAATGTGCGAAAATCTACTGACACATCCGCAGTAAGATTGTTTATCACATTTAAACTTTACATTTCTTTAGCGTGCTGTGATAGTCCACTGATGTACTATCATTTCCTCTTTATCGCAACAAAAACTCATTTTTGATTTTATCATGTTTTTGGCTTTTTCAAATTTTCTGATGTTTTTGTATTTTCTAAAAATTCTTATTCTTACTCCCCCTAAAATTCAAATACATCCAAAGAAAATTGAAAACAAACTGTACAGAACATGACAATTGATATCAAAACACTTCAATTCTCCATCCGTTTGGCTTAAACAATCAGAACTCCCCCTCACAACAAACTATTTTCCCATAATGATTTCAAAACACTTAAGTTTGTTTTAATCAGAATGGTTTTTCCGGAAAATAAGTTTAGTTGTTTTTATCTTTTGTAAAATGGGGTTCAAATCATCACTTTGTTTACCAAATTCTTGAATGATAATTAAATCAAGTCCAATTTAATGACCCTGATTTAACCACTTGTAAGATCTACACCAATCACAACTATTTAACCAATTGTAGGTTTAGCAATTCAAGCTCTTCAAACCTGTTTTTCAACCAATTACCATCTTTTGGTTGAATTCTCAAGGTGCCGATTCCTACTCCTCGCTTACAAACCTGGGAGTTCCGGCAAGTCCTGCAACTTCACAAACAGATTTAGAAAGATGCCGATTCATGATCCACAATACCATCTTGGGATCTCCGGCAAGTCAGGATTTTATTCTTGGAAAAATATATCCACCCAAGCCTGACCATCCTTGGGTGTAACCTCATCATTTTCATCCCTCTTTTCAACCGACTTGTAAACCCATCCTTTGGAAGCATAAAACTCCTGAATGCTTTGGGCCTTACCACTGGCCATTTTTCCAAAGATGCGTTTCACATTGCCGTTGAAAGTTTTTCCAACATCAATTTTCTTCTTGTCTGAATAAAATTGATTTGGAACATCAACTTTTCCGATTTTAGATTTGTAATTGTTAGCATGTAGTGGCGGAAAATTCACATCGTCCACTTTCGGAATTTTCTTTACAACCTTTCCTTCAACACATGGCTCCTCTGATTTTATGGAATCAGATTCATCACCAGAACTGTTACCTGAACCTTTCACAACCCATTTCTGATTTGATTCTTTGGCTATGCGTTTGGAAGCACTCTTTGAAGATTCTCCTTTTTCATAAGTTGAATTTTCAAAGCCTGTAAACTTCCGAGTTGATAGTTCAGTCGTTTCAACAACTTTTTCTTTCATTTTTCTTGAGATTTCTTGTTTTGGTCTGAATGTCTTCGGACAATCTTTCGCAAGATGACCAACAGCTTTACACTGAAAACAGGATCTCTTTTCAACCTTCTTCAGAACTTCGGTCTTCTTTGGTTCTTCTTGCTTCTTGGCAAGGAATTCCTGATTTGTCTGATTTCTGAATAATTTTTCTTTTTCAGCTTCTGAAGTTTTCCCTGAAACAAACATATTTTTTTGTTTATAAAATTTTTCATTTTTATAGTTTTTCGGTGGAATAAAACCGAGACCTTTCTTTTTGAAATTACGATTATGGTTTGATTTCTGTTGAAAACTGTAACCACAATTGTAACCCATTTTCTTGTTAATTCTTTGTTGATCTCTTGAAGTGTACTGTTTAGGTTTTCCGTTAAGATTAAAATCTTTTATTTCAGAAATATTAATTTCTGTGATTTTGAAAACCTTTTGAATCATTTCAATTCTGACACTTCTTATTGGAAAACTTTCATCTGAATATAATTTGTCAGAACCCTTCAAAGTATATGCTACTTTGACTGATTCATCATTCAAATTAGATTTCGAAAGTAAAAACTCTTTGTCATAAACCCGTTTGTCCTTTTTGACTGTTTGCTTTGACGCACTGGACCCAGACTTTGACTCGGGTTTTGACTCCTCATTGTCATCTTTGTCTAACACCTGATCGACCACACTTTTTATCAACTTTGACTCATGATCAGTGTCTGATGACGTGTACGTGACATCGATACTTTCTGGCAAGTTAACCGATGGCCAGACTCCCATTTCAAATTGATTGCTTTACTGACTCTTTCGGAATTTGGATTTCGGGGTGAAAATCCATTTTCGACTGGGGGCGGACATCTGTTATAAGCCACACTTGTTTTCTTACTAGAAGTCTTCAATAGTTCTTCAATTTTTGTCACAGATTGTTCTTCTTCAACAATCTTCACATCTTCAAAAATCTTCAAATCTTTTACCACTGGATAAATCCTGTCAACAACAAAAGTAGAACATGAGTAACTGTCTAACAATTTCTTGACTTTCTCAGTTTCTATCTTTTGTGTTGCCAGCTCAAGCTCGAGATCTGCACACTTCTTAATGTTATAATTTGCTGTATCAAGCTGTCTCAGATAAGCTATCTTCAAAGTATTCATAGCTTCAGCTTGTTCGCCATCAGAATCTGTATATTTGTTGATTTCTCTGTTCATGGTATCATACGATTCTTTCAGCTTGTGAATATTGTGCAACAGCTCATTGTTCTGCTTGATCAACGAATCACAGTTCATACACTTTTCTTGGACCATGACTGGTTCAGCTTCTACTTTAACCTCAAATTCAGGAACCTCTTTGACTGTCTTGCTTGAATTTAAAAAATGAGCTCTTCTTAATTTCTTAGCTTTTGCTTCCTCTTTCAATCTCTCTTCTTCTTCAGCCTCCTCTTGATTCTTTCTTCGTCTCTCTTCAGCAGCTTCTATGACTTTCCTGCACCTTTCTGCACATTTCAAATCATAAGCATTAGCATAGAAAGCATGAGAAGTATTTTTGGCCATAAACTCTTGATCTTTGCAAAAATCATCCCAAGTAAAACCTTCAACCAACTTCTCGTCATTTTGTTCAGCTACACACACTTTACTTTCTTTTGGAATATACTTTTCCCATGAGAAATTATCATACTTTCCCTGACTAACAACACAAGCCTTTTTATCAACCACATCTCTCCCATGAGCTGTTTGTGCTTGATGCTGTTGTGCTGGTTGAGTGATTTGATGATAGATGGCCTTCTTGTGATAATCATTGTTTCCGAAAGGATTCTGGGCACCGGTAGCTTCACGGTTTTTACATTCCCTCTTGAAATGCCCCTTCTCCCTGCAACGAAAACATGTAACTTTAGATTTGTCAAAACCTAAAGCTGAAACATTTGCATCACGAAAGTCATCACGGCCTGTGATTTGTTTAAACTTTTCAGCGCGTCTCATCACACTCGCCATACACCATTTTATATCCATTAATTCCATTTCTTCAGCATCAATTTGATCGTAATCCTCTTTCGTGAGCATTGGATTTCCGATCTTTCCTGCAACAAAACAACTATAAGATTCTAAAATCATTCCTAACAAAGACATTTGATTTTTAGCAATATCTTCAGTGTAGTCTTGATCATTTTCAAGACTTAACACAATGTTACACTGAAGTTTTCTACCATTCTTTGTTACAGAAATGTTAGGATCAAAAGATGAGAATCTTGTGCTGCTGCTTGATCCTTGAGATGTCTTCACTTCAGTAGAATCTTTAACGCTGTAGGCAGTTTCGATCTTAGGCGAAAACTTTGTTGAATCAGTAGCACCATGTTTGTAGTACAAACTGATATCCTGCTCTCCATCGTAGTTTTTCATCCTAGCGATCTTTCTCTGCTCCATCTCTTGGGCTTCTAAATGCTTTATGAAGTCTCCTAGTTTCATATTTTTGTATTCCACTTTGTTTGACTTCAGCATCATTAAGAATGTTCCCCAGATTTCATATGGAAGCGCATCTGCAAGTTTTTCAATTAATTCATCAGTATCTTTCCTAACACCCAATTTTGTCATATTTCTCACCAAATTGCAGTATCGATCAATAATTTGTTTGGTGGTTTCATTTTTTAATCCCCGAAACAAATCAAATTCCTTTTTCATGAGAGACATTTTGTTTCTTAACATTTCATCACTTCCCGTAAACTTTGCTTCTAACTCTGTCCAAATTGAATATGCAGTTCCGTCATGTTAAAGCAAGATCAGAATATCTTCTTTTATCGCCTGCTGAAGTAGACTCACCATAAGCTTCTCATCTCGATATTTCTTCTTATCCACAGTACTCATTTCCCTAAGTGTTAGTGGAGTACCATTCACAACATTGTCTTTCGTGGGTTTAGTATATGGTACTTCGGTGTGTTCCCACGCATCAAGATGATAAGCTTCTACCCAATTTCCGAATCGTTCTGACCACACGTTGTAATCATCAATATCCATGAGTTTCGGTGGTTTCTGAGACGTTCCGGTTTCATTTTCGATCAAAGCACTTTGTGTAATCGAGGTCGGAGTAGCAAAGGCATTATAAAAATCAGTATCCATCTTTCAAACTTTTCAAAAGTTCACAATGTTTTCCAAATTTTATCAATCAGTTCCTAAAAGCGGCCCAAAGAAATGACTGATTATCCAAATGAGCGGTCCACACACTATGTCCACTCAAGCGATCGGACTAATAAGCGGTCCAATAATGTTGACTGATAAGCGGTCCGAGCAAGGTTTGAAAGAGCGATTCAATCCTTTGATTTTGGAGCGGTCCAAGTACTGAACTATGAGCGGTTCAAGATCAGAATAATAAGCGGTCCAAGATCAGACTAATGAGCGGTCCACACGCTGATCTTTCGAGCGGTTCAAGCTTAAATTTTCGAGCGATCCAACCAAGATGTTGATTCGAGCGGTTCACAAGATAATTTCGAGCGATTCCAATCGTAATTTCGAGCGGTTCCAAACGTAATTTCGAGCGGTTCCAAACGTAATTTCGAGCGGTTCCAAACGTAATTTCGAGCGGTTCCAAACGTAATTTCGAGCGGTTCCAGTGCTTACGTCATATTTTGAGCGAACCTGAATCAACAAAACACCTAAAATCTCTATTTCTACTTCGATTTTAGTTCTGAAAACTTCAAGGGTTTATTAATTCATGATTTCGAGTGCACTGTGTGATTTTGAGCTTGTTTTACCGCGAAAATTTTCGAAAAAGTGAAGAAAGAGTAGAAAATCAGAAGAATAACAGCTACAATGGCAAGAACTCCTCCTCCTGAGCTCTGATACCACTTGTAGGATCGTGTTTCGACCTGTTTGAGTCGTTCAGAGAAGCTCTCGTCCAGATTAAGAGGCGGAAACTAATAATCTGGTGCGATTGAAGCCGTATTCACTCTAATATTGCTGTTGTATTGATTTCAAGCACAAATACAAGGTCTGACAGCACTTCGGCAGCACTTCGTGGCTCGCCGGAAGAATTACACTACTACTATGTGTGTTGGATCGCCTTTGGTATTTATAGACTCTCTGGGCCGCTCATATGACATGCCATATGAGCGGTCCAACAATGATGTCATATAAGCGATCCTAACTAAGTCCAAATAGGCGATCCATACTCAAACTGACACAAAAGCGACCCTAGAACAAGTACCCATAAGCGATTCTATACAAAACATCTAGATCTAGGATTCTGTGCCATTTCTGATCAGATCAATCTTCAAGACTTGATGAACGACGTAGTCAGCAGACGTAGGTGCACTAACACCCCTGTAGCAAGACTTGAAGCTATCAGACTCTTTCTCGCCTTTGCGGTCAACCACAATATCAAGGTGTATCAAATGGATATCAAATGTGCATTCCTCTATGGTAAGATTTAAGAGGAGGTTTATGTTTGTCAACCTCCAGGTTTTGAGGATCCATTTAATCCAGACCATGTCTACAAGCTGAATAAAGCTTTGTATGGCCTGAAACAAGCACCAAGAGCCTGGTATGAAACTCTTTCCACCTTTCTACTTTCCATTGGTTTCACCAGAGGCAGAATTAACAAAACACTGTTTTTAAAATGGAGAGGGAAGGATTTGATGATTGTCCAAATTTATGTGGATGACATCATATTTGGAAGCACATGTAATAAAATGTGTGAAGAGTTCAGGAAACTCATGACAGCTGAGTTTGAAATGAGTGCAATGGGTGAACTCCAGTGTTTTCTTGGTCTCCAAGTAAGGCAACTGCAAAATGGCACTTTCATCCATCAAGGCAAATATGCCAAAGAACTTTTAAAGAAATTTGATATGGATGATTGCAAGCCATGCAGTACACCCATTGCAACCAATAAATTGGTCATGTCTGATGAAAAGGATGATTTGGTTGATCAGACTTTATATAGAAGCATGATTGGGTATTTATTGTACCTAACTGCATCTAGACCAGATATCATGTTTGCAACATGTGTCTGTGTGAGATCCCAGTCAGCCCCTAGAAAGTCAAACCTTATAGCTGTAAAAAGGATATTCAGATACCTAAAAGGTGCTCCCACACTTGGTATCTGGTATCCAGCTGATGGTAAAATTGAGCTTTCAGGTTTCTCAGATAGTGACTTTGCTGGATGTGACAAGACAAGGAAGTCCACTTCAGGAGGGTGCCAATTCCTAGGCAATTGCTTAGTGTCCTGGCAAAGCAAAAAGCAAGCAGCTGTTTCCACATCCACTTCTGAGACAGAATATATAGCTACTGCAAGTTGTACAACCCAACTGCTCTGGCTTCAAAATCAGTTGCTGGATTTTGGTATCACTGCCTTGAAGACTCCACTCATGTTGGATAGCCAGGCAGCAGAAAATATCATCAAAAATCCAGTTTCTCATTCAACCACCAAACACATCGACATCAGACATCACTTTGTGAGGGATTGCTATGAAAAAGGTTTGATTTCTCTGCATCATGTTCCAACTAAGGATCAGCTAGCAGATGTGCTAACCAAAGCATTAGACACATCCACCTTTGAAAGCTTGATCTTTAGGATTGGCATGCTAAACATGGAATAACAGGCAAAATCCTGTTTTTCTATGAATAAAAGCATTAAAATGTTTTCAGAAAATCAAAAATCCATCCTTAAAAATAGCTAAAAATGAATTTTTCATTAAAATCCTAAAAGTCTGCCATAACCACTGCTGGGTTCTAATGTTTGCTATACTTCAAAAGTCTGTCCACTGCTGAAAATCATCCCCTGCTCTCATTTTCCTCTGATAAGCACTGATGTTCAAAATCAGTGTTGTATCCTGTAGGATCGTGTATTGACCCGAACGAGTCGTTCAGAGGAGTTTTCGTCAATTATAGGTGCGGAAAACAAGTAATCAACGTAGAAAACAGCTAGCAAATCACTTTAAACGCCTCTTTGCATTGATTTATAACAGTTTACATCCAAATCTCGATCCGGCAGCACTTTGGTACGAGTTACAAGGTCTAGTCTATATGGTTTCGCTTATGAGGCTATATATATAGTGCATGGGGTTTCGCTTTAAGGACCGTGTACACAAGAGCGAAACTTCAACTGACACATAAGTGGACCTATATGATGATACATAAGCGGACCTCTACCTATGTCCTTATAAGCGAAACTATCTACTAAGATGCATACAATCTCCAGTTTTCTCATAATACGCGCCCTGATTTAACAATCTAAGACTAAGACTCGATCCAAGACGAAGTCGACAGATGTAGTGCACCAACAAACTCCCCCTCAGATGTTGACGAAGTCGTTCATCGAGTCTATGACAATGCTATGTCTTCATTTCTCCAGTCTTGATCAGTCTCTGGGCTTCTCTCTATCTATCTTCATCTCTTTCTCTTGAATGTTGACATCTTTAAAGTTTCTCATCATCAACATTCACTTCCCCTCAAATGCTAACTCTTCCTGCATAACAACTCTACGACAAACATAAGTTTTATGATAAACATTTAAGCATATAGACATCACTAATCACAAACAAATCAAATAATTTCATACTGATGAACCATTTGAAATTATATTATTTTTCTTAACCAAAACACTACACTCTCCCAAACCAGCTGTTCATCATGTTTAGCACTTGGAATTTTGAAAATCAGCTTTTCAATATCAGTCGTCGAAAATCTTATTGAATTTTTCAAAAATTTATGCTAAAACACACTAAAATCTTTTTGTATTTTCTGAAAGATAATAATTGACACCACTTGTAAAACAAAAGAATGCAGAAATGAACTAATTACATACAATATTTTTGTGAGTTTGTGCAAGAGGATCATATCAGTTTTGTGACGAATCACTAACACCATTAAGCTTTAAACATTCTCAGTTCTAAACAATTTACCTAGATTGTCAGTACATTGGTCCACTTTAAATTTTCACACAAATTTTAATCGATTCGAGATACGATATTAATGTTTTAGAAACTTAAACTTAATTGTGTATCACTCCACTCGAATATACTCCTGTATCCAGATCCGAATGTTCAGTCTTACATGTGAGTATACCACATCTGATATCTGTAAGGGATTATGTGCGAGGGCCGTGAGAGCTCAGGTCGATACTTCCGTATACGCAGAGAGATGACTGCTTTGACTTTAGGTGGGTCCCCTTTAGAGGATCTTTTGTTACAACAGCAAAGATTATCAATTTTATTGTTTAATCAAATTGCTGAGGGCGAGCTTATATTTCAAAGCATTTTGCAGCAAGTATTATTCAGGGACTAGGTCAGTACTTCCATACAGCAGAAGTCCCGGAATAATACCCCAGATATCACTGAGTATAAAGACCTAGTATCTCAGAAAGAGGGACCTTTCAAACAAGATTTCGGGGGTTACCCATATATCCAATAATAGTTACCCACGAATTAAGCAAATTTGAATTTAGGTTTATATCTCGTTTCAATTTACTAAATGTGCGAAAATCTACTGACACATCCGCAGTAAGATCGTTTATCACATTTTAACACTTCATATCTTTAGCATGTTGTGATAGTCCACTGATGTACTATCATTTCCTCTTTTTCACAACAAAACTCATTTTAGATTTTATCATGTTTTTGTATTTATCAAATTTTCTAATGTTTTTGGATTTTCTGAAATTTTTCCTACTCCCCCTAAAATGCAAACACATTAAAGAAATTTGAAAACTATCTAAGCTCTTGTCCCACTAGTAACATGAAAGAAAAACAAACTATACAGAAATATGACAACCGATATCAAATCACATCAAAACGCTATTCATTTGGCATAAACAATCAGAACTCCCCCTATCAACAAACTATTTTCCCATTTAAATTTCAAAACACTTAAGTTTGTTTTAATCAAAATGGTTTTTCCGGAAAATAAGTTTGATTGATTTTACCACTTGTAGGTATACTAGGTTCGGGGATGTGGTTCATCATCTTGTCTCTCAATCACTTGTAGGAAAATGCAAGTACAAATTAATGTCCTTGATTTACCATATGCAATCAAGCACCATCAACTCACCTAACCACTTGTAATTATAACCAAAAAATACCACTAGTAAGCAAACACAAACAAACCTTTTACCGTTTGAATGATTGACATTAACGTAGCCAAATTTTCAAGAAAAGATGCTGATACCTGCTCCACGCTTACCAACCTGGGAGCTCCGGCAAGTCAGGTTTTTAGTCGAAGAAAATATCCACCCAAGCCTGACCAGCCTTGGGTTTTCACCGAGTCACCAGCACTCGGTTTCTTACCTTTCCTCTTCTTTTCATAAAATTCTTTAACCCCTTTGACTTTTCGATCAATCATCTTTCCAAAGATATGTTTTACATTGGGGTTAAAGACCTTCTCAGCATCAAATTCCTGTTTGTCATTACAAAATTGGTTAGAAATTTCAAGTTTACCAATTTTCCTTTTATAATTTTCAGCCCGAAGTGATGGAAACTCTTCATCATTCACAATCGGAATTGATTTTTCGTCTTTTAAAACAACTTCACATTTTGAAACAACTTGTGGCTCAACTGATTTTATGGAATCAGTTTCATCGCCAGAAGATAACTCCTCTGATTTTGACCTATCAGAATCATTGCTAGAGCTTTCACCAACTTTCTTAACAACCCATTTCTGGTTGTCAGATTTAGCTCTCTTCTTGTAAAACTTGTTCGAACTCTCACCAATTTCAAATGTAGAATCTTTAAACAATTTTGTTCTATCAGTTGGTGGTTCGAACTCAACTACTTTTTCTTTGAGTTCACGAAATACTCCCTGTTTTGATTGTATTGCCTTAGAACAATCTTTGGAAATATGTCCAACAGTGTTGCATCGGAAACAGGTTTTCATATCTTTCTTCTGCTCAGTCATTTTCTTCAATTCATCTTGCTTCTTTGCAAGAAATTCATTGTTTGACTGTCTCTAGAAATCTTTCTTTTCTTCTTCCTCAGATGACGTTCCTGAAACAAATGTCATTTCTGATTTAAAATCAAGAACATATTTTTCATTTTTCTGTTTTTCTGTAGGAGTAAAACCTAACCCTTTCTTTTTGAAATTACCATTATGGTTTGATTTCTTTTGGAAACC
This sequence comes from Helianthus annuus, assembly GCF_002127325.2. NCBI lineage: Eukaryota > Viridiplantae > Streptophyta > Magnoliopsida > Asterales > Asteraceae > Helianthus > Helianthus annuus. The sequence goes on from NC_035443.2 coordinate 93,415,068, forward strand.
TGAACCAGAACTGTAATTCTTTTTCTTGTTTAATCTTTGTTGTACTCTTGAGGTGTAATTTTTAGGATTTTCATTAAGACATAAGTCTTTTATTTCAGAAATATTAATTTCTGTGAGTTTGAAAACCTTGTTTATCAATTTAGTTTTGACACCTCTTATTGGAAATTCCTCATCAGAATATAATTTGTCAGAATCATTCAAAGTGTATGCAACTTTGAACAATCCATCATCCAAATTAGATTTTAATAACAAAAATGTTCTATCATAAACTATTTTGTCATGTTTTTCTGTCTGACACGGAGTGCTTGACCCAGACTTTGACTCTGACGCGAACTCCGACTTTGACTCCTCTATTTCATCGTTTTCTAACACATGATCCACGACTTTCTTCATCAATTGAGACTGTTGATCAGTGTCAGACGATGTAAACACAACATCAATACTATCTGACAAGTTTACTGACGACTCCGACTCCCACTGTAAATTTGTTGCCTTTTTTACTCTTTCATCATTTGGATTTCTAGCCAGATATCCATTTTCTTGCGGGGGTGGACATCTGTTGTAACTAACACCTTGTTTCTTACCAGATGGTGTCTTTTCAGTGTCTTTCTTCTTTTTGGTCTTTTTCACTGGAGTCTTTTCTTCAATCTTTTCTTCTAGAATTTTCTTTTCTTTAGTTACTTCATTGTCTTCAAATGCCTTCAAGCTTTCAGCCATTGGATAAATCCTGTCAATGACATAAGACGAACATGAGTAACTTTTCAATAAACGATTAACTCTTTCAGTTTCAATTCTTTGAAGTTCAAGTTTCTGTTCGAGATCAGCACACTTCTCAATATAATTGTTTACAACTTTTTGCTTGACCATGAAAGCTCCCTGAAGTGTTTTCATTGCTGTAGCCTGCTCTTCACTTGTGTTATTGTACATGTTCATCGCTTTGTTGAGCACATCATAAGATTCCTTTAATCTGTTCATATTTTGAATCAAAGAACTATTTTGTTTCTTTACAACTTCACAATTTTCACAAATTATTGGACTCTTCTTAGCAACAGCTTCTTCATCAATCTTGAACTCTGGAACTTTCACTTTCTTTCGAATCACCGGTATTGTCTCATCATCGCTGCTAACCGGTGTTTTTATCTTTTTCTTTTTCTTTTTCTTCCTTGCCTTCTCATCTTCACTGTCACTTTCTGCTAACATCTTCAAATGTTTTGCCATCTATTTAGCATAGTACTCAGTATCATCATCACTTTCATCTTCAACTTTGGCAACAAAAGCTGTGTAAGCTATAGCTTGATCAGGAATATAATCATCCCATGTGAAATTTTCCCAGCTAAATCCCTCAGGTAATTTCTCATCATCTTGATCAATCAAACAAGCTTTTCCATCAGCTGAAACATATTTATCCCAGTTGAATGACTTCTTTTCTTCTTGATTAACCACACAAGCTCTCTTTCCAGAATCTTCAATTATGGGTCTTCCATGTGCCGTTTGTGCTTGATGTTGATTCTGTTGAGATGGTTGTTGAGCTACTTGACGGTAGATGGCTTTTCGATAGTAATCGTTATTGTTGTTGAACGGATTCTGAGCCCCACTTGCTTCGCGGTTGGTGCATTCTCTCTTGAAGTGACCTTTCTCCCTGCACCGAAAACAAGTGACTTTAGATTTGTCAAAACCTAAAGTAGAAACATTAGCCTCACGAAGATCATCTCTCCCCGTGATCTGCTTAAATTTCTCAGCTCTCCGTAACACGCTAGCCAAACACCACTTTATGTCCATTAGCTCCATCTCTTCAGCATCTATCTGGTCGTAATCTTCCTTTGTTAGCATTGGATTTCCGATACGACCTGCAACAAAACAACTGTAAGACTCTAAAACCATTCCTAATAAAGACATGTGGTTTTTAGCAACTTCCTCAGAATAATCTTGATCATTTTCAAGATTTAATACAATATTGCGCTGAAGTTTTCTTCCATTTTTCGTTGCTGAAATGTTTGGATCAAAAGACGGAAATGATGTGAAACTTGTTTTACTTTTTGATCCTGATGATGAACCTCCAGGAGAATTCTTGGCATTATAAGCAGTTTCTATTTTAGGAGATAGATTTGTAGATTTCTCATTCACCCCTGCTTTGTAATACAACCCAATATCCTGTTCACCATCGAAATCTTTCATTCGAACAATCTTTCTCTGTTCCATTTCCTGAGCTTCCAACTTTTCAATAAATTTGCTGAAAGTTAACGTGCTAAAACCCTTTTTGTTCCTGAGCATCATCAGATAAGTTCCCCATGTTTCATGTGGTAAAGCATCAGCAAGTTTTTCAATTAAATCTTCATTGTCTTTGTTGGTGCTTAACCTCTTCATGTTTACTAACAAGTTACAATATCTTTCAATGATTTGCTTTGTACTCTCGTTCTTCAAACCTCTAAACAAATCAAACTCCTTTTTCAAAAGCGACTTCTTATTCTTCACCCTCTCCTGACTACCAAGAAACTTTGAACGCAACGCTTTCCAAATTGAGTATAAACTCCCGTTGTGTTGTAACAATAACATAATATCCTCTTTCACAGCTTGTTGTAGCAGGCTTAACATCATTTTCTCATTTTTGTACTTCTTCTTGTCATCAGCACTCATGTCTTTAATCGCAACTTCCTCTCCATCATCGTTTAACGGTCTCACATATTTCGTCTCCACACATTCCCATGCATCAAGGTAGTTAGCTTGAACCCAGTTTTCGAAAAGACCCTCCCATCCTTTATATTCTTCAATGTTCAATAGTTTGGGCGGTTTTTGCATTGTTCCCGTTTCATTCTCGAGCATTGTGGTTTGTGCAACAGTGATTGGGGTACTCAGAGTAGCGATTGCGTTGTAGAACTCCTCGTCCATTTTCAGATTTCAACAATTTTCTATAACAGTCCTTAAAAGCGAAACCTTCTAGAATGATGACACAAGAGCGAAACCTATTGTTCCAATAAGTGAACCAGTGCTGTTCAAATAAGCGGAACCACAGAATGTCCAAATGAGCGGAACTACTTGGTTCGAAAGAGCGGAACCTCTAATTTGGTGACACAAGAGCGAAAGTCCTTGTACTTTGGAGCGGAACTTCTTGAACTTTGGAGCGGACCTGTGCTAAGTGACACAATGAGCGAAACTAACCCTATGATAAGAGCGGAACTATGAGAAGTTCGTAAAAGCGGAACCTACTCGGAAGCAATTTTGACCCATTTTTAATGTGAATTTTAACATCAAACTTTCCAAGGTTTGTCTATATACTATCATACACAATCTGTGAGATTTTGAGCTGATTTAGACCGGTGAAACTTTCTGAACTGAAGAAAGAAGGTGTAGAAGAAAGAAATTTTGATGAATTCCAGCTATTCTCTGCAGAACTCCTCCTCCTGAAGCTCTGATACCACTTGTAGGATCGTGTATTGACCCGAACGAGTCGTTCAGAGGAGTTTTCGTCAATTACAGGTGCCAAAAACAAGTAATCAACGTAGAAAACAGCTAGCAAATCACTTTAAACGCCTCTTTGCATTGATTTATAACAGTTTACATCCAAATCTCGATCCGGCAGCACTTCGGTACGCGTTACAAGGTCTAGTCTATATGGTTTCGCTTGTGAGGCTATATATAGTGCATGGGGTTTCGCTTTAAGGACCATACACAAGAGCGAAACTTCAACTGACACATAAGTGGACCTATATGATGACACATAAGCGGACCTCTACCTATGTCCTTATAAGCGAAACTATCTACTAAGATGCATACAATCTCCAGTTTTCTCATAATACGCGCCCTGATTTAACAATCTAAGACTAAGACTCGATCCAAGACGAAGTCGACAGATGTAGTGCACCAACATATCCACTGATATGCTATCCACTGATAGTGAAAATCATCCACTGCCTCCATTACCGTTGCAACCACTGCCTTCACCAGTAGCTTTCACAAAAGTACTGTCCTTCGCTTCATTAGGGGATGGTACGTGGACAGTACATATTGGTCAGACCTTTTGTAACCGCTGCCACGTCAGCATTCACTTTTTCCCCTATAAAACCCCCTTCAAAACCCCAAACAGGGTCTTATTGTCGAATTGAATTCTCAAAAATTCTTTTCTCAAAGCAGTTTCTTCACATTTCATCAAATTCCTTCACAAATTTCTTCGATTGTTCTCTTCAAAATGACTAAATCAAAGCCTTCCGCAAAATCATCTTCAAAAGTTGCCTCTCAAAAGGCTACATCCACTGAAATACCACACAAAATTTCTCATAATCTTCTGGGTCTTCTCACAAAATCCGACACCGTTGATACCTTTGATTCCATCCTTGATTTAATCACAGCTTCAAAGTACAAAACTTTGTTGACCGCCGATGCACCAATTTACTTGACAACCCAAAGAGAGTTTTGGCAAAATGCAACCCTTGAAAAACAAGGCGAAACTGTCACTACCATTACCTCTTCTCTAAAGGGCAAAGCTGTCAACATCACACCGAAAACCATTTCAGAAGTCTTTCAGCTCGATGATCAGGAAGGTAAAGATTCTTTCCCTAAAAACAAGTTAAAAATTGACTTCATTGAGAGAGGGTATGCAGACACAATGATGAAGATGGATACCTTACAAAAAGGTTTATTTCCTCCTGCAACAAGGTTCTTATTCCATATCCTCCTCATGTGTGTTTCAAATAAAACCACTTCTTTTAATGAAATACCATTGAAGATTCAAAACCTAGGGTTTGCTATTCTTCAAGAAGAAAACTTTAATTATTCCCAGGTAATCTTTAATGATTTGGTTAAAAATGTTGAAACAAAATCATTCTTACTGTTTCCAAGATTTCTAAGTTATTGTTTTGAGAAAAAAATTCAGTAAGGATGATATTGCTGTAATAAACCAAGGTGATTCTCTACAAATGCACAGCTTAACTGCTGAAACTTTGACAAGAATGTTAATACCATGCAAAACTCAAGCAGAGGTGCCTGAGCAGAATTTAGCAGAAAACACTGCTCCTCAGGTATCTGCTATTGAGCCCACTACTCAAGGTGATCAAGGTAGCAAAACAACTGCCTTGAAACCCACACCTAAAATCACCAAAAAGCCACAAAAAAAGAATACTCAAAAACCCCCCAAACCTACCACAAAGGCAACTCTGGAGGATGAGATACCAGAGCAACTGCCAGTGACAGCACAAAAGTCACACGAAATCACTGCTGCTACTTCCTCACAACAGTTGGTAAAAATATCTCACACCATATCTGAAACTCCTCCTGCTTCTTCACAAAAAGAACATGTTGTACAAACAGGGTCACCACATCATGATGCTCTGGAAGCACTTGTTTCCATCATCCACAGCCCAATGCACGGGGAAAATCCTCTTTCTACACCCAAAATCACATCCCCAATTCCCCCAAATACCAAAATTTTGTTGGATGCAATTAATTTGAACCTGGCACAAACCAGTCCTTCTCAATCACCTATTCATGAGAATATACTTCAACAAGAGACTGGGCCTGATGTATCAATCTTTGCTAACCCACCAACACAACCTGAGGAGGTTACACCCCTTGAGTTTCAAGTAACTCTTGGTGGTAATCCAAGTGAAGCAGCCACTACAAGTGCTGAACCTACAGGTTTACACTTGGACAGTGGTTACATCAATAAGATTTCCTTGGAGGCAATTCCTTCTATAACACCTCTGTTATCTGCTAGTGAGTTTGTTTTAACCACTGGTTCCATCAAAAGATTATCAAGTGTTGAAGGAAGAAGACCCCAGTACCAAGAAAAAGGGGTATCAGTTGTTGATGTTTGGAGTACACTCCCTACCTCAACCTCTGATAAAACCACTGCTAGTGGGAAATCAGATGATCCCATTAAGTTGGGTGATGGTTTAAAGTACCATGAATTGACGGACTGTGACAAGTGTGTTCAGTAGTCGTGGTTCAATGTAAAACAATGTTGATTATTAATAAAACAATGTGCTTTGGTGTTATTATATATGTTTTTGTGTTATTATGTGCGTATTTATGTTTGGTAAGTTTTCAATTCCATTCGATTCCGATTTCAAGCTCTAAATCGCTTTCTGGAAGGTTACATGCGCACCGATGCGTAAATATAACCAGCTTAATGCAACAAACACTCCGGAATAGTGACATAGGCTTAACATACCTTAAATAACCTCCACATAACTTAGAAATAAGTTTTGGATGGTTTGGTGTGTTAAAATCAACTTTGTTCGATCGCAGGGACTATTTGTGTCAAACTGTGAAACTATGCCGATTTGTATAGTAACGAACATTCCGGAACTTGATCATAAGTTAAACATACCCTAAATAACCTTTACATAGCTTAGAAATAGGCTTTGAGGGGTTCGGTATGCTAAAATAAACTTTATGCTCATTCAGGGACTAAAAGCGTCAAAAAGTGCATAAGTTTGCATTTTCACGCATAACTTACGTTCTGAATACATCTGGACATCCAAAAAAAATTATGTAAGCATTAAAATATTTTATTTTAGTGTTTGGCATGATAAAATTTCATTCGTCGCTTAATTTGGATCGTTTTTGCGTTCGTTACTACTTCCGTCGTAATTAAGCGAATAACGCAACCGTACGACCAAACGAACCGACATCCGAGATGTTTTTGAGCATATTTTAAGTTCCCTATACTTTAACTTTATTTTAGAGCCTTGAAATGGGGTTAACGGGGCTTAAAAGTGCCAAAAAATCAAGTTTTACAAGTGCAGGGACCATTTTTGAAATTTCTGGCAGATTCAATGAACCTAGTCCATTTTGAAGTGTGATGGTTTTCACCCATGGTTTTGCAAAACCATGGGCTGGTATTCTATGAACATAGTCCGTATTAGGGGCTCCCATGGTTTTAGAAAACCATGGGCACACATGTAAGGTCTAGATCAAAGCTCAGTTTTCGAGGAACGATCTTAACGGTTCTAGAAATCCTATATATACCCCATCCATTTCACTTCAAAACCCACAATTTGAAATCTAATTTATGCTCTCTAAGTGGAAGTATATGCTTCCTACCTGAGAGAAAAATTGGAATCAAATCTTGCGGGGACCTTCTGTAAGTGTTCTTTCGTTCTTTTCATTCGTTTTAGCGTTAAAGTCAAACTGCGTTTGACTTTTTGCATTGACCAATTTATGGTCAATGTGAAGTTCGTTTAAATTCATAACGTGAGTGTAATCACGATGGTTATAGCCCCTAGTGACTATACCTACTGATTACCACGTTATCTAGGCTCAGTGACTAGTCGTAGTTTCGGCCAAAATACGCATTTACGCGTATTTTGTAACCAAACTACTCTTAGGTATCAAAATCATTTGTTTTGATACCAAACTTGTTTTCTAATTTAGTTAAGCATGTTTTAACATGTTTAGCTCGTCACTTTTTAGTTTAGTGCTTGTGTAGAGTCGTAAGTCAAGCGGACTAAACACCCGCTTAGACTTTCGCACACGACCCGTTTGGTAGATCGTTAGGATCCGACCAAACATGTTTAGTGACCATAGTAGCTTAAGGAATAACCTTCTGAGGTTATACCTTATGGTCACTTAGGTTTAATTAGTCGCATGATAGGTAGTTTATATGCCTTTGGAAAATTACCAAAATACCCTTTTCATACATAATTGGTAATTAAGCATATGTAACCTAAACTTTTGACACGTAACTGATTATGTAACATAATTAAACATGTATGGGCATATAATACTTGTCATAGGACTAGTTAGACGTCTCGAACGCGCATTTGCGCGCACGACGCGTTAAAGTAGCATAAGCTACCTTAATGGGTCGCGATGGGTCGAAAGCACTTAGGATAGGTTCCGTCTTAGGATGTAAGCTTTGTTAAACCATATCACATGAGTTCCAACACTCATTTGGTTTACAAGACTTCATTCTATCCGATCTTCCGATTTAGGCGTCTATTGTTTGACTAGTGATTCGGTTACTAGGTGCTATTTGATTTCTCTGGTTTGCTCGAGTTTGTTGAAGTTCTATTGATTGAGGATACTTTGCACTCCATGTGAGTACATAGTTCCCCTATTTTACTGTTTTTAAATGTTTTGGGATGATTCATATGTACGAAATGTTTTCAAGGTTTATACGATGATTTCAAAAACGATTAAAACGATTTTTACTAAACTAATAACGATTTCAATAATGTGAACGAAACTTGATGGTTGTAGTTACATAACAAATGACATTCCTTAATTTTGGCCCAACCGACCAGTATTAGGTTATGGTACCATAGGATCTGACAAATCCCGTTACTTTACTACACCCATGGTTATGTGTGGGGGTTGTGGGTAGCGACTGAATCTGATGTTTGTTAACTTACCCTTTGGTGGTTTGTTAATTCGAGAAACGAGAAGCGAGGTGATCGAGTCACGAAGGTTTGAATGTTATTAGCGAGGCAACCACAAATAGTTTTTCACAATTAAAACGAGGACGATTTAAACGATTTGAACGAGTTAACGATTTGGAAACGATTTGGAAAACGATTTTAACAAGTTAAATGATTTCGGTAAACGATTGGTTTTTGGTTAGTGTTTAGATAACGGGACGGGTGTGATATGGTGAAAACATGGTGGATACGCCGCTGGTACTTCCTATATATAAGTGTTTTCAACATATTACATACCGTGGCGTTATTTAGTTCACTTGGGTAAACGATTTTGGAACGATATCACACAAACGAGGTTTTCGAAATAATATAAACCATACGAGTTTTTAACGAGTTTTTACAAGATGTTTTACAAGTTGGTTTTCTAAAACAAATGTTTTTGGGGTTAAGAAGCATGGCTACGAGGTTTTATAAACTATAACCCACTTGATTTGAGTTGGTTAATTATGTTGCAATACACTTTTCAAAACAAGGTTTGTATTTTGACTCTTGTAGTCTAATAAAGTACTGCAACATATAAATGAGCCATGATTCCGATACTCTTGTAAAACCTATGTACTCGCCAGCATTTCTTTGCTGACTAAGTTTTTACATATGTTTCAGGTGTTGATGCTTGACTGATTTCTAGGATGCATGCGTCACGTAGGATCTGGACAAGGCCTTAGTGACATAATAACTATGATAGTCAATAAGAAACTTGCTTGTTATGTGATAAGACAATGTTAATATTTAATGTTAGCAATAAAACGAAACACTTTTTGTATCCATGGTTATGAAACAATAGATTCTGTTACAACACTCCCCGACGTTTCCGCCACGGTTTGTTGTCCTACGTGGTCGGGGTGTGACACGGACAGAGTTGAAAAACTGGATACCTCTGTTGCAGAAATCAAAGAAATGTTGCATCAGTTGTTGACAGTTCAAATGGTACAATCCACTGCTGTTCCACCTCAGGCACTTGCTCCACCACCAGTAGATGTTACAAATGAGCTCTGGAACCTTTTTCAACCTTTTCTCCAACAACAACAACAAGTGGCTGATCAGCAACATGAAACACATGTCCAAGAACTGAGAAATACGATGGAGTCTAGGTTCAAGAACACACAAGATGACATCAAGGCTATCAAGGCCCATCAGTTGACAACCACTGGCACTACTCCTCCAACAGTTCTTTTTATTGATGAACTCCCCCCAGATAATGCCAAAAAGGGGGAGAAAATTCAGGAGTGGAAGAAGAAAGGGATTGATAATGGTCTGTATCTTAAGCCTGAAAAGGATGCTATGCTTAGAAACATTCCTTTGCCAGATGGTAGCAAAAAGGCTGATGTTACCCAAAATGCACTTGATGAAGGTGTAATCAGTGTAAAAAGGGACAGAGCGGCAAAGGATTTGTCGAGGTGGAATGAGGAGAAAAGAGCTTTCATGGAACTGAATGCGCAGGGTTGTTCTGGGGTAAAGGATGTTCAAAATCCTGTACCAAAAAGAAATCTTACTAGAAAAGTAAGGAAGCCCAAGTCCACACCATCCAGTCTTCCTAAGCATACTTCGAAACCATCATCCAAAAGCGACCAACATCAAACCTCCACCCAAACAGCTGCTAAAACTCCTGCTGTATCAACATCTGCTGGTACTTCAGTTGTTTCAACAACTACTCTCATTTCAGCACACACCACTACCACTGCCTTACCACCATCACCACTCAAAACAACATCTCCACCATCACCTCATGCCAAAAAGCAGAAGACAACAGGTATTACAACATCTGCTGTAATGACAACAGTGTTGTTTCAACAACTGTAAGTCAGTCACAAACCACTGCCTTTTAAACCACCTCCACTGTTCCACCCAAAACATTATCTGCCTCTTCTAAAATAAAAAGGATAAGGATTATCATATCAGATGATGATTCTCCATCATCACCTCCAACAGCTTCAAAATCCCAAGCACTTGTCACAATTCTAAAACCCATTCCTCTCTCTCCAGCTCAAATCCAAAAGCCATTACCTCCTACAGGTGTTGTATTTCCTTTGGAACTAAGAGCAGCTAGGGAAGAAATCAAATCTTTCTATTATGAGGACGACCCTGCCAAAAGGAGTTTGCCTTCAGTTGAAGGATATCCCAGGCCAAATAATATTGAAGAATATTTGAAAATCAAGGCCAAGCAAGCAGAGGATATCTCACTCAAAAATAAACAAGGGAAATCTGATAGAGAATTTCAGCAAAACTCTCATTTTTTACTCACACAGGTCAGATCTATAGAGAATTTCAGCAAAACTATCAGTTTCTACATTGGAAACATCATGACCTACAAGAAATACAAGGGGGAGAAACACATGTACAAAAACTGGACCATTCCTGAGCTTGAAAAAGAAGTAGCCAGGATTCATGAAATGATCAAAAATAAGGTCAAGCAGACTCCTCCTGAAAAATTCAAACAATTTGAAGCTGACAAGGCCTTAGAGTTGAAGAGAGTGAAAGAGGAGCTGGTATCAGCTGATTATGGGTCAAAGAATTCTGTGTCAAAGTGGGGAGAAGCTAGGGTCAGGGCCACCTATAAAAGGTTGGAGGAACTTAGGAAGAAAGATCCAACAGCTCCAAAAAAGCCTGACTACTCCAAAGCAGAGGTCTCAAAAAGACCACCAAAGCTGTAAGTCAAAAGAACCACTGCTCCAGCTGGTGCTGCCATCTACAAAAGAAGGAGTCAAAACCAGTTGGGTAGTGAAACAGTTCAAGATCTAATTGCTGGAAATGACCTTGTGAAAGAGGGCATTAGATTAATGGTGAAAGAAGATCCTGAATTGGAACAATCTACAAATACTGCTCAGCCAGTCATGAATAGGCCTGCATCACCAAATACCTCATCCAATAAAAATCTCCCAAGAAACCCACCAGGCTCAAAAGTACTAAAGTGGAAAACTGATAAACAGACCCACGTACTGACAGTGTTCAAGTCTAGTGGAGAAGTGAAGAAATTAACAAGGGAACAAGCTCTTGGCCAGAGTCTTGAAGATTTGCATGATCTCCTTGATCTTCCACTTAACATGGATGATGATAACACAAACGCCTTAACTTTTGAATTACAACTCAAAGGGCAAATAAGGGAACTGCTGATGAGGCAATAAAGATCTTCAATAATGGAGAGTTTTGGCATTATCTGTTCCAGGGGGAGATTGTTGGGATTAAACCCTGACAAAGGAACAGATAATAAAAGCCAAAACTGGATCAGAGCAGTGGATCCAGAATAAGCAGATGTTATGCATGCAAGTCTCTCTCCTTGAAAGTGGTTTCAACATCTGCTGACCTCCTATCTACTGATCATACGAACTGCTATCCTACAGCAGCTGAGCAAAGTCAAAGACTGATGAAGAACTGAAGCTCTGCTGCTCAATCTACTGCCTTGTTTCAACCACTACTGATTATGACAAGTACTGCTGGGTTCATAGCAGTGGAAGGATGCAACAGCTGTTTATGTTTACTTTATGTAATGAATTATAACATCAGTCGTTAGCATAGCAGTGTTTGTATAGGTCAGTTGTTAAGAGTTTGTTAGGAGGTTAGATGTCACTTTCATGGTGACGTCAGCTTAGATGCTCAGTGGTTTGCTAGTGCCTATAAATAGAACAGTGCTCTGTACTGTTCTGTTTAGCTCTTCACCATCTTCTTCCTGCACGAACAAATTTCTGAGCTCAGGCTGAGGTGGAGTTTGCGAATCATACATGCAATTGTAATCAAAGTTTGAAATAAATTTAAGCACTTGGTTCTTTGTTGAAAATGTATGATTGAAAGCATTTCTTCTGTTTGATTGTGAAAAGTTTGCTTCCATTTAATTTCCGCTGCACTACTCTTTCATTGTTCATCTTAATTCAAACACAAATCACAATCAATCCAAACTCAGATCCTAACATAACTGACCCGTCTTCGGCTTCATAGATCAAGTTCATGGAGCGGTAGATGTGTATGTCCACTCTTCCCGACCGTGGGCTCCTTTCGAAAGACCGAGGCATGTTCACGAAGCGCTTGAAGAGACGGTATATCCACCCCCCCGAAGAAGATAGGGGTTGGTGGAGTAGCAAGCCGGTTCCAATGCATGTTTCGGGGCAGGAGGTACGGAACATCTAGGTGTCTGCGGTTATGAATACAATGAAGAACTATCAGATCTCTCAACCTAACAACGCCACTGCTATCATGCCTCTGACTAAGAGAGTAGGTGAGTACCCGATGAATGTATTGGTAAAGAGGGTCCCTCAACCTAGTGCTCTTAGTGCTGCTCGGGTTGCAATGCTCATCTCCTATTTGAGCCCAAGCGGCTTGGCGTTCGTCTTCGCCTAGCTCACGTAGCCCTCCAGTGTTTTCTTCAATACCCGCATCTTCCTCCGCATACAACCCCACCATTGACCCAAACTGTGCCATCGAAATTGAGTACTTGGTTCCCCCACATCGGAATTCTACCCCATCGTTATCAAATGGGTCGCACCGTGAATTGAACACGAATGTGCTTGTTGATACACGGAATGTCTGTTGACTACGTCTACAAAAAGTCTGAAGTCAAGATTGGTCTATAGGGGGTCAAAGTGTAAATTTTGTGTAAAATAGACTTAGGATCGCTTATATGTCATTGTATTGATGTGGACCGCTTTTGTGTCACTTATATGGATCACTTATAGGACAAAGGGTCTGGATCGCTCATGTGTCATGTCTTAAGAGCGATCCAGGAATTCTATATATAGGGGTGAGCGGTTCATAAGTTGTAACAGTGTATGTGTGTGCTACGGTGCTGAAACTCTGCCAAAATTTCATTAGAAAGCAATGAAAAGATAGGAATTGAAAGGATTAAGCTGTTGTAACTTCATATATGTTGATTCCGCCTTCATACATGAAGATGAATTACCTTGACTGACTTTTCGGGTCAAAGAACGGTCCAACAAGTGGTATCAGAGCTCAGGACGAGGAGTTCATACTACGACAACATAGATCTGCAGAAATCTCTCTTTTCTACTCACTTTCTCTCATACTTTTTCAGTTTCTAGTGGTTCCAACGGTCAAAATTGTCTGAAATTCGAGTATAACGTGTAAAACACACTATTAACAAACCCTAGAAAGAATCAGGTGAAAATACGGACTAAAAATGGTAAAAACCGGCTAAAAACTATGGATCGCGTTTTCGAACATTCAGGATCGCGTTTTGGAACATTTTGAATCGCTCGAAATAACTTGTTTAAATCGCTCAAAATAACAGTTTGGATCGCTTTTTCGGACATTGTTACTGATTTGAATCGCTCGAACGGACAAATACTTGGACCGCTCGAACGATCATAACCTGGACCGCTTGAACGATCATATTGTGAATCGCTCGAACGATCATTTTCTGGATCGCTCGAAATACAATTGACTCGCTTTTCTGACATCTGTGGTCCGCTCGAAAGGACATAGTTGGAATTGGTTGGTTCGCTTATTTGAACATCTCTGGTTCGCTTATTTGAACCAGTTAGCTTTTCTGTCAAGCAGTACAGATAGGCTCGCTTTTGTGGTTCGGTTTTTCAAAAATCTTGAAAATTTGTCTAAGTGTTGTTTGATTTTGCAGGTACGTTCACAATGGATGATATTTTCATGAATCCGTTCAGCGATATGTATGCATTCACGGGAAGTTCAGGAAACAACGATTCAACATCGAACAATACGAACGAGAATCAACCAAAAGAGAAAAAGAAAGAAGCTTGGGAGTCCGAAAGTGCATTTGGAACGTTTAACAAACCTCCTAAGTTGATGGCTATAGAAGACTACAGCAGGTGGGCAACAAAGTTCGAAGATTGGCTAATGGCATTCGCTTTCCCCAGTTGGAAGAGTATGAAAAACGGTTATGCTGAGGGAAAGAAAAATGGTGAAGCTTTAAGAAATTCTGAAGAAATTAATCTTTTTGTAGCTGAACAAAAGTGTGTAGCTCTGTTGTTTCAATCAGTTCGGGAGGATATTATCTCACTGATAGATTACACCAATGCTAAAGATTTGTGGAAAAAGCTCGAAACGAAGTGTATTGGAAGTAAATAGATTGTAAAAAATAAAATGAAACTTCTTAGAAAAGAATTTGATATGTTTGGTTGTCTTAAAAATGAATCGGTTAGTAAAATGATTGAGAGGTTCGGTCATCTGAAGCTGGAACTGGCACGGCACGACATGACATTAAGTATTCTCCGGAAGAACTTGTTGACAAATTGTTTGATTCCTTACCAGATGAAGTGGATTGGAGATATTACGCATTAATGTTGAAGAACACTATTTCTCCTGAAAAGTTGACTCTAGATTTGGTGATTGAGAAACTCGAAAGTCATGAGCTTGAATTGAAGAAAACTTACAAAGTCAATCACTCATCCTATCAGCAAAACTTGGATCTTTATTATCCGAAAAGCTTGATGCCGAAAGCTACTTCTCCGAAAACTGCATTTTCTGCTGAGAATGTTTCTTCAGCTAACAAAGAAAGTCAAAGCAGTTCAAGCAGTGGAAACCACAGTGGTTATCACAGTGGATCTACGTCTTCTACAAATCGTTCTGATGCGAAGTTTTCGTGCAACATCGCTATAGATCTGAAGAACGCACAGAATTTTGATGAAGAGTCGGCCAAGCAACAAATGGTTTTTCTGGCATCTGTGTTAGAGTCCTATGAAGGTTTGGTAGCTGGAAAGATAGGCAATACAAATCTGACGAAAGAAGATTACGATCAGATAGACCCCGAAGAAATGGAACTGATCGATATTCGTTGGGCGATGGCAAGTGCAGTTCGACGTGCACAACGCTTCATGGAGATTACTGGGAGGAAAATGATCGGTGGTCCATCTACAAAGTTGGGGTTCGATAAATCCAAAGTGGCGTGCTTCAAATGTAAGTAGAAGGGTCACTTCAAGCGTGAATGTAGAAACGCGTACGTTGATGAGTCAGAGAATCCGTTTCGTGACGATTATTACAAAAAGGCAATCTACCATCAAAATAAATCCGAGCCGCCCAGATTGAAGTAGCAGGAAGAGAATAGAGACAAATCGAGGGCATTAGCTGTGATTTATGACGATGAGGGGTACGATTGGAGTAAAGAAGTTCTACCAGAAGATGATACGGTGGGTTATGCATTCATGGCAAGTCATAATGAACCTATTCCATGGAAGGATGATCATACGGAGGAACAGAAGTATAAGTATCGGAAGATGGTTGCTGAAGCCAAAATCATCAGACTTTCTAGTGTCTTTCTGGAAGCTAGAAGAGCAAACAAATGGGATCCAGACAGAGAATGTTATCTTGATAGATATGGGAACATCGCGGTTGATGACAAAAAAATAGATATCGAAGCCATCATTCAGGAGTACAAAGAAGATGATGAATATTGGCAGCACAAGTGGTGGGGAACACCAACATCAAAGATGATTGAAGAAGAGAAAGAGAGAAAGGAGAAAGAAGAGAAAGAGAGAAAGGAGAAAGAAGTGAAAGAAATGAAAGAAAAAGAAGAACTTGAGAAAGTAAAGCAAGTTGATACCGGTCTGATCGATACTACACAGGAGTTGACAGCTTAGAACCTGGGAAATATGGCTGACAAAGTGCTAGCTGCAAAAGCACTTGAGGTAGATTCTGTTTCTGTTACTGAGTCAAAGGATCAGGTCAGTCAAAACAAGTCAACGAATGTGTCAGGTAACAAAGTTGGGGGTAATGCTGATTGCAAAAGTTGCACCAAACAATGCAATTTTTGTGGCACTGTCACGTACCTAAACGGTGAGAAAATCAAGAATCTAACAACTAAAGTTGGAAAGCTTGAGGATCAGATATTAAACGTGACACAAAATTAAAAGCTTCAACTGAACAAGTAAATGAATTAACAACTGAATGTAAGAAAATTAAAGCTGAAAATGACAAGGTATTTCTTGAGAATCGACAAATTTCTGAAAAATTTGAAAAATTGAAAAGCGTTGTCAAAGATAGTGATGATCGAAATGGAAAAACATCTAAAGAAAATGAACATCTAAGAGCTGTTTTGAGATTAAAAGAAGAATCAATTAACAAACAACTGGATGAAATTGCTAAACTAAAACTTAAAGTTCAAGAAATTGAAATTGAAAATGAAAGAATTCAGTTAAAATTAAACAGCTATAGCTCAGCTAGCTTTGTTTTGCAGCATATTGTTCCCAAACCTATAGGGAAAAACAAAGCTGGTGAGGATGTGTTTTCTGATGGAACGGGTGTAGGGTTTCACAAAGTTCCACCGCCAATTTTAGACAACTACACGAAAAAGCAGTCTAGTTTGGTGGAAATTGAGGAAGAAAGTGATGTTACACTTCCTGAGAACATTGATGTCACGTTCACGTCTTCCAATGAAGAGGGTGTCCAAAATGATGTGGTGAAAAGTGTGGTAGACAAAGTGCTTAAACCGGATTGTGACACTTCTGAGGAGGATGGGTGTTTTCGTGATAAATACATTCCGAAGCAAAAGTCCAAAAACAACTTACATGATGAATCTGATCTTGTCATGTACAAGATGTCGGGATCAGATAAGTTGTTTTCGGATTCTGAGTTTCCATTAGAGAATGTTAATTTGAACA
The DNA here is from genome assembly GCF_002127325.2 of Helianthus annuus. Taxonomy (NCBI): domain Eukaryota; kingdom Viridiplantae; phylum Streptophyta; class Magnoliopsida; order Asterales; family Asteraceae; genus Helianthus; species Helianthus annuus. The sequence goes on from NC_035443.2 coordinate 93,432,055, forward strand.
AATTGACAAATGTTTTCAAAGTGGTCGAAGTCGAGTTGTCAGCAGTGAACGATCTGAGTCGAAAGAAAGAGAGGGTTTACAACAAGAAAACTGTTTATCCACCACGTTTTTACAATAACAACAAAAACAACTGGTCGGGTGGTTATCAGGGGGGTAAACCATATCAGAAAAGAAATGTTTCAAACAAGAGGTTTGTCGAAAAGAAAAAGTTTGTGAACAGTTCAAGTTCACTTGCTGATGAAGAAAAGGAAATTTTCACAAAATCAAACAAAGAATTTTTTGAGAAGAGAGCTTCACAGGCTCAGTCTGAAGGCACGAGTCGGGTAACTGATACTCGTACTTGTTTTAGATGTGAACAGGTTGGTCATATTGCACGAAAGTGTACATATGTGAAGCCTAAGACTGAAGCTGTGAAGGTTCAACAAAAGAAAGTTGATGTGAAGGGTAAAACACCGATGTATGTTGAGAAGAAAGTTGTTGGGAAGAAAAATGTTCAAATTGACAACTTGACAGTAAAAACTGAACCCTAAAGAAGTTGGTAAATCAAAATGATAAATTTTATAAGAGGGTTGCAGTAGCTCAACAGGTGTGGAAACCTAAAATTGAACCTAAAGTTGAGAAGAAAGTTTCAACTTCTGAGGTGAAAAAGACTGAAGAATCAATTACGGTTGATTATGATGCATAATTTCCACCTCTTAAGTCTAAGAATTTCAAAATTCAAATTGCTAAAGTCACGGTTACACCTAAGGCTGATGAGGCCTGGGTGGACACCATGTTTGACTAAACAGTTTGAATTGCCGGAGCTTCCTGGTTCGCGAAGCATGAATCGGCATCTTTCTTGAAGTTGTTTAAATGATGATTTGTTATGTGCAGGATCTTCCAAAACTTGTATCTAGGTGGATATTGGATAGTGGAGCGTCAAGGCATATGACAGGGAAGACCGCATTGCTGTATGATGTGAATAACATTAATGGTGGTTATGTGGGTTTTGCGGGTAATCAAGGAGGAAGGATCATAGGTGAAGGAACGATGTCAAATGGCGTTATAACGTTTGAGAGAGTTAACTACATCGCTGAGTTGGAGAACAACCTACTGAGTATCTCCCAGATCTGTGACAGGATGTATACTACTCATTTCACCGACAAAGAATGTTTGATCTTGAAACCGGGATTTGTGATACCTGAAGAGTGGATCATCATGAGGGCACCAAGAGTCAACAATCTGTACGTGTTGGACATGAGCGTTGCTACTACAACCACGGGTCAGGCTCATTGTTTTGTGTCCAGAGCAACGGAGAAAGAGTCAAGGTTATGGCACCGAAAGATGGGGCATATTCACCTAAGGAAAATGAATCACTTAGTGCATAACGACTTGGTCACTGGAGTGAATATTAAAGGTTTTCATCTGGAAGGGGAGTGCATAAGTTGTGTCAAAGGAAAACAAAAGAAAAAGTCACACCCTACAAAGCAAGTCAATTCAGTTTCAAGACCTTTGGAAAGACTTCACATGGATTTGTTTGGACCAGTGAATGTCAAGAGTATAACAGGAGATTCCTACTGTTTGGTCGTGACTGATGACTACTCCAGATTTTCGTGGGTCATGTTTTTGAAAACAAAAGACGAAACCTTTGATAGTTTGATGGTATTGTTTAAGAAAATTGAGAATCTACAAGAGACCGATTTGTAGAATTCGAAGTGATAATGGTACTGAGTTCAAAAACAGTAAGATAGAGGAATACTGTGATGAAAGAGGTATACTGCATGAGTTTAGTGCTCCGTACACTCCTCAGCAAAATGGAGTTGCAGAACGCAAGAACCGGACGCTAATCGAGACAGCCAGAACGATGCTTGCAGATTCCAAGTTACCAATTAATTTCTGGGCTGAAGCTGTTTCTGCTGCATGCTATACTCTCAACAGAGTTCTTACTGTGAAGAAGTTCAACAAGACGTGTTTTGAGCTAATCAATAAACGCAAGCGGAATTTGAAGTATCTAGAACCGTTTGGGTCACCCTGTACGGTGATAGAGCCTAATGGCAAGTTTGGTTCAAAGAACTTTGAAGGAATATTTGTTGGATATTCAGGTCCTACACGGCGTGTTTTTGTTCCAAGTTAAAAGCGTATTATTGAAGCAGCGAATGTTGAATGTCAGGGTTACACTATGCCGCCACAGAATCCTGGTGATTCATGGCGTTATCATTATGACAAACTTTGGGAATCGTTTGACATGAGAGAAGAATCAGAGGAAAAGGAAGATTTCTTTGATGAGCTGGATATTTTATAAGAGTATGAATCGTCGCTCAGGTTTCCAGCAGAGTATTCTAGAAGACCTCGGGAGACTTCAAATGATGATGAAGCAGGTCCTAGTAACGCTGGTGAACATGATGATGAAGTTGCTCCTGGTAATCAGTCGGAGGTGAATGATGATCAAGAAGCTGAAAATAGGCCAGTTTTTTACCATGGTGATTCAGATCTTGAGAGGGAGCAGATCCAGTTGTCAAGTCAAACAAACCAAGTTGGTGAACAAGATGCAGAGCATAATGTTACTAATTTGGAAGGAAATGTAGAAGTTCCAAGCGAAGTGATGCCGCGAACTGTTTCTTATCATACAGAGGAGTTGATAATAGGTGAATTGCAATCAGGCGTTCGAACGAGACGTCAAATTGACCAGGGCTTAACATGTTTTTATTCTACAATAGCACCTTTACAAACTGAATTTTCATTAAGTTGCTTTATTTCGCAGGTCGAACCGAGAACTTACAAAGAGGCGCTTACTGAAGACTCTTGGGTCATAGCAATGCAAGAAGAGTTAGGTCAGTTTGAGAAGTTAGGTGTTTGGAAGTTAGTGGATTTGCCGAAGGGTCAACGAAAAAGCAATACAAAATGGGTTTTCAAATGTAAGAGGGACGACAGAGGAGTGGTTGTAAGGAACAAAGCTCGACTCGTTGTTCAGGGCTTTAGTCAACAGGAGGGGATTGATTTTACCGAAGTCTATGCTCCTGTCGCACGACTAGAGGCTATCAGAATTTTCATAGCATTTGCGTCTTGGAAGAATTTCAAAGTATTTCAGTTAGATGTTAAATCAGCGTTTCTTTATGGGAAGGTCAAAGAGGAGGTTTATGTTGGTCAGCCGCCGGGCTTTACTGACCCAATCCACAAGAACAAAGTTTATCTGCTGGACAAAGCGTTGTATGGTCTGCATCAGGCGCCGAGAGCCTGGTACGAGACTTTGTCTCAACACCTACTCGCCAACCAGTTCATACGTGGAAAAGTGGATGCCACTCTCTTCACTAAAGTCGTTGATGGTCATCTTCTGATAGTACAGATTTATGTAGACGATATTATTTTTGGGTCGACGAATGAGAAATTGTGCAAAGATTTCGAACAGGTGATGAAGCAGAAATTTGAAATGTCTTCAATGGGGGAGATGAAATTCTTTCTGGGATTACAAGTTGAACAACTTCCTAAGGGAATTTTCATTCATCAAACGAAGTACGTGCATGATATTCTGGAGAAATTTGGAATGTCAAGTTCTACTCCAGCTGCTACCCCACTTGCGACTAATCATGGGATTCATCCAGATCTCACCGGAGACAGGGTTGATGAGACACTTTATCGATCCATGATAGGTTCTTTGATGTACCTAACTGCTTCACGTCCTGACATCATGTACCCAACGTGCCTCGCAGCAAGATTTCAGTCTAACCCGAGAGAATCGCACATGATTATTGTGAAGAGGATATTACGTTACTTGAAAGGCACACCCACATTGGGGTTGTGGTATCCTCGCAAAGGCGATTTTACACTCGAAGGGTTTTCCGATTCGGATTTCGGATGCTGCAAAATCAACGCGAAATCAACAACTGCAGGATGCCAGTTTTTTGGTCCGAGATTGGTCACTTGGCAGTGTAAGAAACAAACATCTGTGGCGCTATCTACATGTGAAGCGGAGTATGTTTCTGCTAGCAGTTGCTGCTCTCAGATCCTGTGGATACAGCAACAGATGTGCGACTACGGTTTGCAGTTTCTTAACACACCTCTGTTTGTTGATAATGAGGCCGCAATTAATATAACTAAAAATCCAGTACATCACGCTAAAACTAAACATATAGAGATTCGTCATCACTTTATTCGCGATTGCTTCGAGAAAAAGTTGATACGAATAGAGAAAATCCACACTGGCGACCAAAAAGCTGATTTGCATACCAAAGCTTTTGATAAAACTTGGTTCCAATATTTTTTAAAACTTAATGGTATGAAATTGCTTTCGGTGTCGGATGGGGTTGTGTGCGTTGATGAGAATACTGTTGCGGATGAAGATGAGAAACAATCTGCGATGGTTTGTCGGTTTTTTACGTGTTTTGGTATTTAGGGGGAGATAGATAGTTGTACATAGTTTATTTTGAGAAAAATACAAAAACAGTAAAAAATGCAAAAATCCAAAAACATGATAAAATTGAAAAAGAGCTTGTGTATATAGGGAAAATGATAGTACATCAGCTAGACAATTACAGTATGCTAAAGATTTGGAAAGACAAAATGAGTTAAACAGTCTCACTAACGATGTGTCGATAGGTTTTCGTACATCTAGTAGATTTATTCGGGATATAAACCTAAAATTTCAAACTTGTGAAATTCGTGGGGAACACTACTTGGATATATAGGTAACCCCTGAAATCTCGTTTGAAAGGTCCCGTATTCTGATATACTAGGTGGTTATACTCTATGACGTCTGGGGTATTATTCCGGGACTTCTGCTGGACGGTAGTTCTGACCTAGTCCTTGGCTAATACTTTATCCAAAATGCTTGAAATATAGCATGAAGCCCTCAGCTGATTAGACAATAAAATTGATAATCAGTTGTTGTAGCTGAAAAGATCCTCTAAAGGGGACACACTGCTAAGTCGAAGCTGATATCTCTCTGCTGAACGGAAGTTCTGACCTGAGATCCCTCAGTTCTCGCATTTAACCCCTAATTTATGTACAGACATCATTGTAGTATTCTTGCCTGTAAGACTGAATATTGGGATTCTGGATACGGGAGTATATTCAAGAGGTGGGACACATGAATTGATCTATGTTCTTAAAACACTTAAATGGTATCCTGAATAGATTGAAGTTTGTGTGAAAATTTAAGATGGATCAGTATATTGACAATCGAGGTGAATTGTTTAAGTCTGAGTATGCAATGTAGCTTAACGGTACTTGTAATCTGTCTGAAAAGCTGATATGATTCCCTGACACGCTCACCAAAAACAAACCTGTAAATAGTTTATTTTCTGCAATTTAAGTTTCATGTTATTTCATTTCTTAGTTTAGATCATTTTAAAATCCAAAAAGATTTTATTTCTGCTTTATTTTAGACAAACCAGAGTGGAAAGTTGATTGTCGGATTCTAGAAAGATGAAGCAGATGCAGGAGATTCTGAGCTGAAGAATGAGGAGAGCTTACATTGTGGAAATATGTTTGGTTTCAAAGTCACAAACAAGTTCATTAAGTTGATACTTGTTATTTTCAGAAAGAAAATTGGAAAATTGTTTTACTAAATCAGTTTGTTTCGTCAATAGATCAACCAGGGTCATTAAGTTGAACTTGGTAGATTAATCAAGTATTCAGGGTCATTAAATTGAACTTGAAAACTTGAGTGGATTTCTAAAGCTGATTGAATTAGTGTTCATTGTTTGAAAAGATAGATTGTAATGTTATTGGTTGAGTAACAGGTTTGGACGATATTTCCAAACGGAGGCAAACTGCAAAAGCTTGAACCAGATATCTCAAGATTCCAGCATACTGAGAGGGGGAGTCAGTGAGAGGGGGAGTCTGGATCAACAGCTAATGGGAAGTTTGTAGATAGAGCTAGGAGACAGTCCTGGAACCTGTGAAGAATGCTTGTGAAGATAGACAGAGTTGGTGAAAAGACAAAGACTAAAGACTACGGATCTGAAGATGCTAAAAGACTACGTCAACATCCAAGGGGGAGTCTGTTGATACACGGAATGTCTGTTGACTACGTCTACAAAAAGTCTGAAGTCAAGATTGGTCTATAGGGGGTCAAAGTGTAAATTTTGTGTAAAATAGACTTAGGATCGCTTATATGTCATTGTATTGATGTGGACCGCTTTTGTGTCACTTATATGGATCGCTTATAGGACAAAGGGTCTGGATCGCTCATGTGTCATGTCTTAAGAGCGACCCTTCTATATATAGGGGTGAGCGGTTCATAAGTTGTAACAGTGTATGTGTGTGCTACGGTGCTGAAACTCTGCCAAAATTTCATCAGAAAGCAATGAAAAGATAGGAATTGAAAGGATTAAGCTGTTGTAACTTCATATATGTTGATTCCGCCTTCATACATGAAGATGAATTACCTTGACTGACTTTTCGGGTCAAAGAACAGTCCAACAGTGCTATAGAATTCCAGAGTATATTTGGGGACCGAGCGAAGGCGAGTAGTAAGGGCGACTCTCAGCGGCCCGGTGACTAGGTTGTTGAAGCGGTCCCATTGATTCACTAATCCCAAAAGATCCGTGCACACTTGTCTTGGGTATTCCTCTGGTCTGGTTTGAAGCACATCGTATCTTGCTCTAGCGTCGAGCTCACTTGCATTGAACCTTGTGAATTTCTTCGACATCTGAAAGAACACACCAAAAGTTAGCACGAAACAGTGAAATTTTTGGTGAAAACTGTAAACAGCTAGCTGGACACGGCCTCGTGTTCAGCAGACACACGACCCCGTGTCCAGACGTCTATTACCCAAAAACTTCATTTTTCGACCCGGTCCCGAAAACCTGAAAATTTTTGGTCCAGTAGGTGCGGTTTCCCCGAAAATGAAACCCCAAGTGCCGTTTTTCCAAAACAAACCGTTTACCCCTTCAATTTTATCTTTTTCGGTTCAAAAATAAGGGTTTGGGGTTTTTATGAGAAATCGGGCGAATCTATGAACAATACAAGTGGATTTACTTCCTATAACACTAATCTAAACTAATGCTAACAAATTTATGCAAAAATTTGAGGTTCGATCCGGATGAAGTTCAAGAACCCTAATTTTTTCCCAAGTTTTTAATGTTTTAACTACATGCAAGTGCTTAATCTTACTACTAATGATGATAGAATCATACCTTGATGTTGATAGAAGTAGAGGAGACGTCGAAATTCTACGGAAAATCGCCTGAACCAGAGAGTTTTCAGGGAAACGGGGCATGTGGAATGAAGAAACTGTTTTGAAAAAGGGGTTTTATCCTGACAGTCGCGCGGACACGGCCTCGTGCCGTGCAAATTTTTTTTAAGTGCTCATGTGAGTGCCCTGTTTTCCCAAAACTCGGTTAGAAGACTTACCGATTAAGATGTCATCCCGTTTGTTCATAACTTACAGGTATGATGTTGATGCTTTTACTCTTCGACCGTTTGAAGCGAGATTTCTTCCTCCTCATCCTAAATGAATCCTTGATAAAGTTTCAGCCGTTGGCCATCGACTTTGAATGGAATTCCATTCCGAGATTTAATTTTTACTGCACCATGTGGAAAAATATGGGTGATAGAAAAAGGTGTTGACCACCTAGACTTTAATTTCCCAGGAAATAATCGAAGTCGTGAATTAAACAAAAGAACTTGATCTCCTACTTTAAATTCATTAGGTTTAATGTGTTTATCATGCAAATTTTTCATTCTTTCCTTATAAATTTCAGAGTTAGAGTATGCATAATTCCTTAATTCGTCTAATTCATTTAATTGACAAAATCGATTTTTACCAGCAAATTCTAAATCTAAGTTTACATTTTTAATTGCCCAGTAGGCTTTGTGAGCTATTTCTACTGGCAAATGAAAGCTTTTTCCATAGACGAGCTTATATGGGGTTGTACCTATTGTTGTTTTATAAGCATTTCGAAAAGCCCATAAAGCATCATCTAATTTATCGGCCCATTCCTTTTTTTTTAACCCTACAGTTTTTTCAAGTATTCGTTTTAAACCTCTATTAGTCACTTCGGCTTGTCCATTTGTTTGAGGGTGATATGTTGTTGAGACCCTGTGATAGACCCCATATCTTGTTAAAAATTTTTCAAGTTAATGATTACAAAAATGGGTTCCTCTATCACTTATTAATGCTTTAGGTGTGCCAAAACGAGAGAATAGTTTTTTCAGAAATCTTACCACGACTCTTCCATCGTTTGTTGGAAGTGCCTCGGCCTCGGCCCATTTAGACAAGTAATCTACCGCCACAAGTATATATTTGTTTCCTTTTGACGGTGGGAAAGGTCACATAAAGTCGAGTCCCCACACATCAAAAATTTCACAAACAAGAATGCCATTTTGTGGCATTTCGTTTTTCGAAGAAATATTACCTGATCTTTGGCAAGCGTCACATGTCTTGACAAGACTTTTGGCGTCTTTGTAAATGGTAGGCCAATAAAATCCTGAATCAAATACCTTTCATGCGGTACTGGCGGCACCATGATGTCCTCCGTATGGACCTTCATGACAATGGCGGAGAATTATTCTTGCTTCGCTTCCATGTACGCACCGTCGGATGAGTTGGTCGGCACACATTTTGAAAAGATAAGGATCTTCCCAAAGTAATGCTTTACATCAGCAAAGAATTTCTTTCTTTGGTGATGTGGCCATCCTTTGGCGACTATACCGCTAGCTAGGTAGTTAGTATAGTCGGCATACCACGGTTCTTGTCTGTACTCCACCATTTCCAAGGGCTCCGTTTGAAATTTTTTGTTGATTTGCTCGTCCCTGGTTGCCTCCAAAGCTGGGTCTTCTAAGCGTGAAAGATGATCTGCTGCGGTGTTTTCTGCTCGTCTTTTGTCTTTGATTTCAATATCAAATTCTTGGAGGAGTAGAATCCACCGAATCAAACGCGGTTTAGCATCCTGTTTCTTGAAAAGGTATCGAATGGTTGCATGATCTGTATAGACTATTGTTTTAGAAAGAACAAGATAAGAACGAAATTTATAAAAAGCAAATACCACAGCTAGTAACTCTTTTTCAGTTGTTGTGTAATTTTCTTGTGCATCGTTAAGTGTTTTACTAGCATAATAAATTGGGTGAAAATGCTTTTCTTTTCTTTGTCCCAGGACTGCTCCAACTGCAAAGTCACTTGCATCACACATGATTTCGAAAGGTAATTTCCAATCAGGTGCTATCATGATAGGTGCATTGACTAGCATTTCCTTGAGTGTTAGAAATGCTTGATTGCAATCCTTGTCAAAGATGAAAGGGGCATCTTTTTCAAGTAATTTTATTAGAGGTCTTGAAATTTTAGAAAAGTCTTTGATAAACCGTCTATAAAATCCGGCAGCCCTAAGAAACTTCTGATTGCTCTAACGGAGGATGGTGGCGGCAATCGAGAAATAGTGTCTATTTTTGCTCGATCAACCTCCATTTCTTCGCTCGAGATTTTGTGACCGAGTACTATTCCCTCCGTTACCATGAAATGGCATTTTTCCCAATTAAGGGCGAGGTTAGTTTCCTCACATCGGGATAGCATTCGTTCAAGGTTATCGAGGCATTGGTCGTATGAATCTCCAAAGATAGAAAAGTCGTCCATGAAGACTTCCATTGTCTTTTCTATCATGTCATGGAAGATGGCCACCATGCAACGTTTGAAAGTTGTGGGGGCATTGCATAGTCCAAATGGCATGCGTCGATAAGCAAAAGTTCCATAGGGACATGTGAATGTTGTCTTTTCTTGGAATTCGGGTGCTATCAGCATTTGAAAGTAACCTGAAAAACCATCCAAGAAACAATAAAATTTATGACCGGATAATCTTTCTAACATTTGGTCAATAAAGGGCAAAGGAAAGTGATCTTTCCTTATTGCTTCATTTAACCTTCTATAATCTATACATACTCTCCATCCTGTGACGGTTCTCATTGGTATTAATTCATTCTTTTCGTTGGTTATTACCGTCATACCTCCTTTCTTTGGAACTACTTGGACGGTACTTACCCAAGGACAATTGGAGATAGGATAAATAAATCCGGCGTCAAGTAATTTGATGACTTCGTTTTTAACCACTTCTTGGACATTTGGATTTACTCTACGTTGTGGTTGTATTACCGATTTGTAGTCATCATTCACTAAAATTTTGTGCGTGCACATGGAAGGACTTATTCCTTTAATATCTACAAGCTTCCAAGCGATCGCATTTTTGTGTTTTTTCAAAAGTTTAATTAATTTTTCTTTTTCTACACTACTTAATTTAGACAAAATAATTACAGGTGATTTACCATCTTTGTCAAGAAAAGCATATTCCAAACTTTTTGGAAGTTCTTTGAGCTCAAGAGGTGGGTCTTTTGGAGACTCCTTATTTGGTTGCTCATTTTGATCAAGAACTTTAAAAGTTTGTTCTATGGCGACCTCTTCTTCAACAAAGTGGTCAATCTTTTCACTTGTATCGGGTGGTTCATCTTCATCTTCAATTAGGGGGTCATTATTGCCAAAAGGATATTTCATTGAATGCTCAAGATCTATACTCCTTTTGAATGCCCCTAATTGAAGAGATAGATTGTTATACTTTCGGTTTTTCAAAGCTTCATGGTTTTTTTTACAAAAGGCCGTCCCAACACTAGAGGAGCGTCATTGAGGATGACAAAGTCGGTTGGGATCACCATTTTATTTGTTTGAACCAAAACATCCTCAACTACACCGATTGATTTTATTACTTTCCGATTGGATAGAAAAATAGGTATTTGAAGTGGAGAAAAATCACTAATAGTTCATTTTTCGAAAATGTAATTAGGCATTATGTTAACACAAAGATCTTTATCAATCGTGACGTTACTAATAAAGAAATTTTGAAAAAAACATGGAACCGGTGTAATGTTGATTTCAAATGGATCTTCTTTTATTAGCGAAGTTTGATCATTAGTTAACTTAATACTTACCTTTTCGTCAATTTTAGTGTTAGTGTTTAATTCTTTTAAAAACTTAGCATGAGTGCGTACTAAACAATGATTTTCAAAAGAAGGTGACAAGAGATTAATTTCTTCAAAATTAGACTCTTCTTGGATTTTAATGTTAACGGACTCACCTTTTTCGTTGTTTAACTCATGTGTCGGTTTTTCACTTATTTGTTCTTCCATTTTTACCGCTTCAACTATCTCTTCTTTATTACAAGTTAGTTCTTCTCTTGCACGGGATTCCTCTTCCCTTGCGCGAGATTCTTTTATGTATCGTTCGATAGTTTTAAGGTGTTCTAATATCCTATCGGTCACTTCGGTAATAGAGTAAGGATCGGGATTTTCAAAGCTTGAATCCGGATGTTCGATCCTTGGTTCCTCATACTACTCATATGAAGTTGATGGTTCATACCAGTGTTCTTCATTGTAAGTATATGATGGATAAGGGTCGTAATTTTGTTCTTCATAATACTCATATGAGGTGGGTTGTTCACGCCATGGTTCCTCATAATAAGCATATGAAGGTGGTGGCTCATATCTTGGTTCCTCAAAGTATGAGTATGAAGGCTCATACCTTGGTTCATCAAAATATGAGTATGAGGGAGAAGGTTCATACCTTTGGTCTTCATAGGATGTGTATGAAGTCGATGGCTCATACCTGGGCTCCTCATAGTAGGTGTATGAAGTTGATGGTTGAAATAAGTTACAATATTGTACCGAGTGTGGGTTACCACAATTAGTGCAATAATCATCCCTATAATCATCCTCCTCATAGGTGTAGTTGTAGCCTCCTGAGTATTGATCCATAGGAATCACTCAACAGACCACAACAGAGTCTCAAGAGCAGAAAACAAAAATAAAAATGGAAACAGAGGCTGGACACGGCCCCGTGTTCAGTGGACACGGCCCGTGTTCAGGGTCTGTATCTAGGCGTTTGAATTAAAGGTTACTGGTTTTGTGCAGCACGGGGGCGTGTTCAGTGAGCATGACCCCGTGTTCAGACTCTGTATCTGGGTGTTTTATGAAAAATATGCAGCACGGCCCCATGTTCAGCGAACACGGCCCTTGTTCAGGCTACTGTAAATCCAAACTAAACTAAAATGCAGAAAAATGTGCGCGCGTTTTGAAAAAGTATTGAAAAACTGATTAGGCCGTCGATTTTAAGCTTTCTTAAAATCCTTGTGTCCCCGGCAACGGCGCCAAAAACTTGATGTGCGTGTAGTGTGCTATATTTTTTATGTATATTTTAAGCCCTTTTACACATTTTAGCCAAGTGTTAAATTTATAAAACATGATATTTACTAACACTAAACACACATATGGGCAAGTGCACCCATCGTGGACGTAGTATAGTGTTGGTAAGATACCTAGGTCGTCCAAGGACACAAGAGCTTTTAGTACCGGTTTATCCTCAACGTCTAATCAAATCAAAAGTTAGAAAAAGGTTTTTAAACTTAGAAAAATAAAACTAACTAAAATGCTGAAAAATAAAATAAAAGTAAAAACAGATAAACAAGATGAATCACTTGGATCCGACTCGTGTGTAGTGTAACCTTTGATTATTTCCGCACTTTTGCACTTTTTAAGAGATTATCTTAGTTGTTGTAGTAGGCCCCTCTTTTGAAGGTGGTGTTACCCTCAACCCAGTAGTTTGAGTCAGCAAGGATACAATCCTAAAGGGTTGGATTATTGAAAGATAATTAATTAAGTTATTAATGATAATGTGGTAGGCCCCTCTTTTGAAGGTGACGTTACCCTCGGGTAAGTAGTCTGAGTCAGCAGGGATACAGTCCTAAGTAGCCGGGTTAAAGTTTTAATAGTAGCTTACTTATGAGGGGATCAAGGAGTTTGGATGTGACAACTCGAGTTTCTGACTTTCACTTTCGCATTAGATGCGCGTTGACTTTGACTGTTTAGTTGTTTGGATTGTGGACTTGAAATTGTACGCGTTGTGTTTTAATGAAACGTATTGTCGTTTTGCCTATATGTGATTAAACGCTGTGGTAGAAAATAATATTAGAATTATTATTATTAAAACACTTAGTCCAGATCACGAAACATGATATACAGATCGAAGGATCACGAAAGATAACCTTAGGTTCGAAGGATCACGAAACATACCCTTCGAGCAAAGATAGGATCCTTCGACATCTTTCGGCCCATGGTATCCTTCGACATCTTTCGGCCCAGTCTTTCAAATGGGCCTTGGCCCACTGCCGATTTAGTATAAGCTTGATTTGAGACTTTACGTAATAACTCTTGATCGGCAAACCCTAGAGCCTTTTTGTTCTAACTTTGTGTGCGACGGCAGACCCCCAACATCCGAAGCCAAATCCCATTTGTTGACCATTCTTAGTTTCGGTTAGTGATTTACGTGTTTTGTTCTTGATTTCGACATACTTGGTTAATCTATTATGTAACTGCATGCGAAATACATGTTGATCTGGATTGATAGGATCGAATGCATAGTATTGAATGGGTTGAATGATATTAATTTGATCAGGATTCGAAAACAGATTAACATGCCAATAGTGTTCGATTATGTGATACGTTATGCTAATCGACTGGATGATATACGTATATATGTTAGATAGTTGAACCGAATGATGATTATGTTTACATGACACATAGATGATGATTCGGATTGGTTGATGATTGATTCTGTAACCGTTAAATGATTTCTGGGAATGATAGTAACTGTCGTAGATGATCTTTGTGCCTTCTGTGTAACATAACTGATGAAATGTGCTTGTTAATCGATAACATGATAAGATGGATTAGGGTTTTGTGGTAACTGTCTATGAATGAAAACTGTTGTGACCGAAAGATACTTGTTAGTCGAAGCATAGTTGTTGTGACCGAAAGATACTTGTCCTTCGAACCATAGTAGTGTTGACCGAAGGATAGCATTGACCGAAAGATGACATTGGTTCGAAACATAACATTCGGTCCGAATGATAACTGTGATAACTGTTTGTCGAAAGATCACTAATGTGTCGAAAGATAACAGTTGGATCGAAAGATATTAGGGATTATAAACATACTTTGAATGATGGAATGTATGCTTGATTTATTTGGCATGCCATGCTTGGTGATGAATGTTAACATTTGTATTCGTGTACACTAGCTGATGATTAAATGTGAAATGATACGTGTTGTGCCGATATGCAAACTGACTGTTATGTGATACATGATTGATGCATGATATTGGCTATCAAGCACTATGTGACATTAGATTGCATGCGTATCATTGCGAACATGAACTGATTTGTTATACGTGCATACAATAGGACGTGATTAATTACTTGTGAGTGCATAACCTAGCATACCGAGCAAACCAAGGTGAGTTCACACTCCTACTAAGGCATGGGATTCCCGGGTCGTGGGAATGGGTTAAAGGTTATCATTGACTAAGAACGTATATATGCTTTTCCTAGACTATCACCTATCATGGTCCTCGGATGTCAGGACGGTTCCGTAGGTTGGGATAACACCTACGTGGTCACATGCCAATTACTGCCTCGGATGTCAGGCACGCACGTAAAACCTACGTGTACGCATTACTTACTTCTATCCTCGGTTATGAAGGATACGTGCGTAAAACCTACGCACACCCCATACGCGCTACTGTTCTCGGACGAAGAACAGGGATGATACGAATAGTCTAGTGGTCACATAACATGGGAAGCCCCCACCTGTATAACTTACTATTGGCCCTGTAGGGCCACCCGTTACTTACTGTTACGCATTTACTTACTGTGAACTCGCTCAACTAGTTTGTTGATCATTCTGTTACATGCCTTGCAGATCGTTAGGTACTTGGAGCTTGCACTGGGGAAGCGGGTCGTTGTGGGCAAGGATCGTGGTTTCTACGTTGAACTATTATTACATTTAAAACTATTAACTATTGTTGGTTTATTTACTATGCTTCCGCTACACTTTGAAACTATGGTTATGTTTTGAACACCTATCGTATTGAATGGATGGTTTACATTTATTTTACTTAATATTAATTACATGTTCAATATGATTGGTGGCTTGATCCTGGTCAGTCACGCTCCCAAGCGGTGATACTCCGCGTGTGGATTTTGGGGGTGTGACAGATTGGTATCAGAGCCATTGGTTATAGAGAACTTGGTTTTAATATGGAAAAACGTTTTTATTAAAACCAGACTATAACCAGAACAGTGCTCTCAACGATCCACAACGACGCTTCGCTCCACGTGCAAGACTCAACTTCCTAGGTAATAAGGTTTATGTTTATTGCCTACATGCTAGAATTTGCATAGAACTTTGCTCGTAGTATGCTTACATTACCTTGCTCACAACTTGTCATTGCATGAGAATACTTATGTGCTTACACTCTTCTGTCATCGCACTATTCGCGAACCTTTCTCACTTATGTTGCCTTTGATGTGAAGATCAATGGCCGCACGAATTAACATGACTCAAGCCCAGTTAGAGGCTCTCGTTGCTGCGGCAGTTGCAGCCGCCCAAGCAGGTAGTATACCCTGCAGTATAGACACTAGGATCTTTAGATCCTACATTAATTCTCGTACTTAACTTTGCCCTATTCGTACACAATAGGTCAACCCGCTCAGCAACAACCTGGGTGCACCTTCAAGAATTTCATGGATTGTCGTCCTAGCTCGTTCAGTGGCACGGAGGGAGCAGTTGGACTCCTCCACTGGTTTGAAAAGCTCGAGTCGGTTTTCGAAATGTGTGAATGCCCTGAGGCTCGCAGGGTGAAGTTCGCCACTGGCACACTTGAAGGGATTGCGCTCACTTGGTGGAACGCACAAGTGCAGATCTTAGGGTTGGCAGCTGCTAACGCCACACCCTGGAATGATTTCAAAGAACTGATCAAGAGGGAATACTGCACTAGAGAAGACATTCACAAGTTGGAGGACGAGTTGTATAACTTGAAAATGGTTGGTTCGGAAATCGAAGCTTACACCAAGAGATCAAATGAGTTGGCTGTGTTATGTCCAACTATGGTGGACCCTCCATACAAGCGTATTGAGTTGTATCTCAAAGGTTTGGCACCAGAAATACAGAGCCACGTTACCTCGGCTAACCTCAACAACATCCAGGAAATCCAGCGTCTCGCTCATCGCATCACCGATCAGGCAGTGGATCAGAATAAACTGCCTAAGCGCGTCAGCGCTACTGCTACAGTCACTCCTTCAGCTACTCCCGTTACCCTCAGTGACAACAAGAGGAAATGGGAGGGGGATTCAAGCAAAGCATCAACTTCGGTTCAGTCCCAGAATCAGCAGCGAAAGACTGGCAACTATCAAAGCCCTAACCAGCAGTCGTCAGGTAGCCACAAGCAGGGTGGATACCGAGGAAACCTTCCAAAGTGTAACAACTGCAACAGGCACCACAACGGCCAGTGTAACAAGGGTCGTTGTCAAAGATGCCTCAAGATGGGTCACGAGGCCAAAGACTGTAGAAGCCCTCGTCCTGCGAATCAGGATCAGCAGCAGCCACCGGCACAGCAGAATCAGCAACAGGGCAACAAGGGGTGCTATAATTGTGGTGCTGAAGGTCACATCAACAGACACTGCCCTCAGCTAAACAGGAACCAGAACAACAACAACAATCAGGGCAACGGGAACAATAACAACAATAACGGGGGAAACAACAACAACAATGGCAACGAAGCTCGGGGTCGTGCTTTTGTGCTAGGTCGGGGTGACGCAGTGAATGATCCCAATGTGGTTATGGGTAAGTTTCTTCTCGACGATATTTATGTTACTGTCTTATTTGATTCGGGTGCTGATACAAGCTATATGTCATTGAAAATGAGTAAACTATTAAAACGTACACCAACACCCCTAGACACCAAACACGTCGTAGAACTAGCCAATGGTAAAAGTGTAGAAGCCGCACAGGTAGTCAAGGGTTGTAGTATTGTTCTAGCGGGTCAGACTTTCTCGATTGATCTCATACCCATAGTTTTGGGTAGTTTCGACGTCGTCATCGGTATGGATTGGTTATCCCAACATCACGCAGAGATCTTATGCAAAGAAAAAGTTATTCGTATTCCTCGCTCCAGTCAAGAACCTCTCGAAGTACAAGGTGACAAGAGTGGTGCTGTGGTTGGCATCATCTCTTACTTAAAGGCGCAGAAATGTTTACGAAAGGGACATACTGCCATTCTGGCACTTGTCACTGACGCATCAGCAAAGGAAAAGAAGCTGGAGGATATACCAGTTGTGCGTGATTTTCCTCAACTGTTTCCTGAAGATTTACCTGGTTTACCTCCTCATCGTCAAGTCGAGTTTCAGATTGAGTTAGCTCCTGGAGCAGCACCAATAGCCCGCGCACCGTACCGTTTAGCTCCAACCGAACTGGAAGAACTGTCGAAGCAGCTACAAGAGCTCTTGGAAAAGGGCTTTATTCGTCCAAGCTCTTCGCCTTGGGGAGCTCCAGTGTTATTTGTGAAGAAGAAAGACGGTACGTTCAGGATGTGCATCGACTACCGCGAACTCAATAAGGTGACGGTGAAGAACCGTTATCCTCTTCCGCGCATAGATGACCTATTCGACCAGTTGCAAGGGTCGTGTTACTATTCCAAGATTGATTTAAGGTCAGGGTATCATCAGCTGAGAGTCCGGGATGAGGACGTCTCCAAAACCGCTTTCAGAACTCGCTACGGTCATTACGAGTTTCTTGTCATGCCATTCGGGCTTACGAACGCGCCTGCAGTCTTCATGGATCTTATGAACAGGGTGTGCAAACCTTATCTTGATAAGTTTGTTATCGTTTTCATCGACGACATTTTGATTTACTCCAAGAGTCAGGAGGAGCACGAGCAGCACTTACGTCTTATCTTGGAACTTCTTCGAAAAGAGCAATTGTACGCAAAGTTTTCAAAATGCGACTTCTGGCTTCGTGAAGTCCACTTCTTAGGCCATGTGGTGAACAAGGATGGGATTCATGTCGATCCATCCAAGGTTGATTCGATCAGAAACTGGCCAGCACCACGTACACCGACAGAAATACGCCAATTCTTGGGTTTGGCGGGTTACTACAGGCGATTTATTAAAGACTTCTCAAAGATCGCGCAACCACTTACTATGCTAACACAGAAAGGTGTCGTTTACAGATGGGGTAATACGCAAGAGACCGCTTTTCAGTACTTAAAGGATAGGCTTTGCAGCGCACCTATTCTCTCACTGCCCGAGGGCACAGATGACTTCGTGGTTTATTGTGACGCATCGATACAGGGGCTTGGTTGTGTATTGATGCAGCGGGATAAAGTTATTGCCTACGCTTCGCGGCAACTCAAGGTTCATGAACGGAACTACACGACGCACGATTTAGAACTGGGAGCTGTTGTTTTCTCGCTTAAGATATGGCGACACTACCTGTACGGTACCAGGTGCACGATTTACACCGATCACAGGAGTCTCGAGCATATTCTTAAGCAAAAGGATTTGAATATGCGTCAACGGAGATGGGTTGAACTTCTAAACGACTATGAATGCGCCATCAAGTATCATCCAGGCAAGGCCAATGTTGTGGCTGATGCTCTCAGTCGGAAAGACACTCTACCTAAGCGCGTGCGAGCGCTACAGCTTACTATTCAGTCCAGTCTTCCTGCACAGATACGAGCTGCTCAGTTAGAAGCACTGAAACCCGAAAACGTCAAAGCTGAAGCCTTACGCGGCTCAAGGCAACGCATGGAACAAAAGGAAGACGGCGCCTACTATGTAACGGGGCGTATTTGGGTCCCACTTTATGGCGGTTTACGCGAACTTGTAATGGATGAAGCTCACAAGTCTCGCTATTCGGTACATCCAGGGTCGGATAAAATGTACCACGACATCAGCACTACTTATTGGTGGCCTAGTATGAAGGCTCACATCGCTACGTACGTTGGAAAATGCTTAACCTGTGCGAGAGTCAAGGTTGAATATCAGAAACCAGCTGGTCTACTTCAGCAGCCTAAGATACCGCAATGGAAATGGGAAGAAATTTCCATGGATTTTGTTACAGGTCTACCTAGATCTCAGCGTGGGAACGATACAATATGGGTCATAATTGATCGACTCACCAAGTCTGCACACTTCCTGCCGATCAAGGAAACGGACAAGTTCTCCACTCTCGCAGACGTCTATCTTAAAGAAGTTGTTTCGAGGCACGGAGTGCCCACCTCTATTATTTCGGATCGCGATGCACGATTCACGTCAGAGCTTTGGCAAGCGATGCACAAATCCTTCGGCTCACGATTAGACATGAGCACAGCATATCATCCTCAGACGGATGGCCAGTCTGAGCGAACTATCCAAACTCTAGAAGACATGCTTCGAGCGTGTGTCATCGATTTCGGCAACGGCTGGGAAAAGCACCTCCCTTTAGTGGAATTTTCATACAATAACAGTTACCACACCAGCATTCAAGCCGCTCCATTTGAGGCATTGTACGGACGTAAATGCCGGTCACCTCTCTGTTGGGCAGAGGTGGGGGATAGTCAAATTACGGGTCCAGAGATTGTAGTGGACGCCACAGAAAAGATTGCGCAGATACGACAACGCATGGCGGCAGCACGCGACCGTCAGAAAGCCTACGCGGACAAGCGTAGAAAGCCATTGGAATTTGAGGTCGGGGACCGGGTTTTATTGAAAGTTTCACCCTGGAAGGGTGTGGTTCGATTTGGTAAACGAGGCAAACTGAATCCGCGGTACGTCGGACCATTCGAAATCTTAGAAAAGATTGGCAAAGTAGCCTACAGATTAAACCTACCAGCTGAACTCGGTGCAGTTCACAATGTATTTCACGTGTCGAATCTGAAGAAATGCCTATCAGATGAGACCCTTATAGTTCCTTTTAAGGAACTCACTATCGACGAGCGGTTGCAGTTCGTCGAGGAACCAGTTGAAATCACGGACCGGGATGTTAAGGTCCTCAAACACAAGAGAATCCCTCTTGTTCGAGTTCGTTGGAACTCCCAGCGTGGTCCAGAGTATACCTGGGAACGCGAAGATCAGATGAAAGAAAAGTACCCCCAGTTATTCGAAACCAATGCATCCACTTCTGAGGCTGAAGCTACTACTACTGAATTTCGGGACGAAATTCCAAATCAACGGGGGGATGATGTGACACCCCAGGAAAACCAGTGAACGATGTAACTTACCTAGCTTCCTCAGTGAGTGCGTACCAAATTTCGGGACGAAATTTCTTTTAAGTTGGGGATAATGTGACAACTCGAGTTTCTGACTTTCACTTTCGCATTAGATGCGCGTTGACTTTGACTGTTTAGTTGTTTGGATTGTGGACTTGAAATTGTACGCGTTGTGTTTTAATGAAACGTATTGTCGTTTTGCCTATATGTGATTAAACGCTGTGGTAGAAAATAATATTAGAATTATTATTATTAAAACACTTAGTCCAGATCACGAAACATGATATACAGATCGAAGGATCACGAAAGATAACCTTAGGTTCGAAGGATCACGAAACATACCCTTCGAGCAAAGATAGGATCCTTCGACATCTTTCGGCCCATGGTATCCTTCGACATCTTTCGGCCCAGTCTTTCAAATGGGCCTTGGCCCACTGCCGATTTAGTATAAGCTTGATTTGAGACTTTACGTAATAACTCTTGATCGGCAAACCCTAGAGCCTTTTTGTTCTAACTTTGTGTGCGACGGCAGACCCCCAACATCCGAAGCCAAATCCCATTTGTTGACCATTCTTAGTTTCGGTTAGTGATTTACGTGTTTTGTTCTTGATTTCGACATACTTGGTTAATCTATTATGTAACTGCATGCGAAATACATGTTGATCTGGATTGATAGGATCGAATGCATAGTATTGAATGGGTTGAATGATATTAATTTGATCAGGATTCGAAAACAGATTAACATGCCAATAGTGTTCGATTATGTGATACGTTATGCTAATCGACTGGATGATATACGTATATATGTTAGATAGTTGAACCGAATGATGATTATGTTTACATGACACATAGATGATGATTCGGATTGGTTGATGATTGATTCTGTAACCGTTAAATGATTTCTGGGAATGATAGTAACTGTCGTAGATGATCTTTGTGCCTTCTGTGTAACATAACTGATGAAATGTGCTTGTTAATCGATAACATGATAAGATGGATTAGGGTTTTGTGGTAACTGTCTATGAATGAAAACTGTTGTGACCGAAAGATACTTGTTAGTCGAAGCATAGTTGTTGTGACCGAAAGATACTTGTCCTTCGAACCATAGTAGTGTTGACCGAAGGATAGCATTGACCGAAAGATGACATTGGTTCGAAACATAACATTCGGTCCGAATGATAACTGTGATAACTGTTTGTCGAAAGATCACTAATGTGTCGAAAGATAACAGTTGGATCGAAAGATATTAGGGATTATAAACATACTTTGAATGATGGAATGTATGCTTGATTTATTTGGCATGCCATGCTTGGTGATGAATGTTAACATTTGTATTCGTGTACACTAGCTGATGATTAAATGTGAAATGATACGTGTTGTGCCGATATGCAAACTGACTGTTATGTGATACATGATTGATGCATGATATTGGCTATCAAGCACTATGTGACATTAGATTGCATGCGTATCATTGCGAACATGAACTGATTTGTTATACGTGCATACAATAGGACGTGATTAATTACTTGTGAGTGCATAACCTAGCATACCGAGCAAACCAAGGTGAGTTCACACTCCTACTAAGGCATGGGATTCCCGGGTCGTGGGAATGGGTTAAAGGTTATCATTGACTAAGAACGTATATATGCTTTTCCTAGACTATCACCTATCATGGTCCTCGGATGTCAGGACGGTTCCGTAGGTTGGGATAACACCTACGTGGTCACATGCCAATTACTGCCTCGGATGTCAGGCACGCACGTAAAACCTACGTGTACGCATTACTTACTTCTATCCTCGGTTATGAAGGATACGTGCGTAAAACCTACGCACACCCCATACGCGCTACTGTTCTCGGACGAAGAACAGGGATGATACGAATAGTCTAGTGGTCACATAACATGGGAAGCCCCCACCTGTATAACTTACTATTGGCCCTGTAGGGCCACCCGTTACTTACTGTTACGCATTTACTTACTGTGAACTCGCTCAACTAGTTTGTTGATCATTCTGTTACATGCCTTGCAGATCGTTAGGTACTTGGAGCTTGCACTGGGGAAGCGGGTCGTTGTGGGCAAGGATCGTGGTTTCTACGTTGAACTATTATTACATTTAAAACTATTAACTATTGTTGGTTTATTTACTATGCTTCCGCTACACTTTGAAACTATGGTTATGTTTTGAACACCTATCGTATTGAATGGATGGTTTACATTTATTTTACTTAATATTAATTACATGTTCAATATGATTGGTGGCTTGATCCTGGTCAGTCACGCTCCCAAGCGGTGATACTCCGCGTGTGGATTTTGGGGGTGTGACATTGGACCCCCGCCATCCAATACCGTTGGGTATTGAAGGAGGTCCTACTAAATTTGACCCAGGTCCTTTGCAGGATCTATACACTGAACAATGGCAAGACTCTTAACAAACCGTTCCCTTAACCCCCGATAAGGTAGCCAAAAAATCTCCATATAGACTGTGATGGATGGTGAAAATCTTTTATTTTATATAGACAGTAAAATAATGCTAAGACACCACGGACAAACGATAAGGAAGAATCCGCTTCAACATAACAAACTAGTTATTAAAGTCATTAATACATAATCAAATAAAAAGTGCGACAAGATTAAAAATAAAAAGTATTACACTAAACACTTGTCTTCACCAAATGATGTAAGAGACTTAGGCAAACATGGCCTTTGATTGTCAAGAACTCTTACGATCAATCTTGGATCCCGAGACGACTCACACACTCTATGATGGACAATGGATGATGGTGGTGGATGATGGTGTTGTGATGGTGGTGGGTGAAGTGTGAGAGAGGTGGTGTGCCAAGGGATGGTTTGCAAATAAGCCAAGCACCCCTATTTATAGCCTGAACAGCAGCTCGGGCACGGCCCCGTGTCCATTGGGCACGGCCCCATGTCCATCCTCCTTCTCTTTCTTCATTAATTGCAATTTATCTGCATTAGTTGACCACGCCCCTGTGTCCGCTGAGCATGACCCCGTGTGCAGAAGCGTATCTGCACTATCAAGATTTCCCTGGATTCTGCGAATCTTATAGTTGACCACGGCCCCGTGTCCGCTGAGCACAACCCCGTGGTGGGCAATAGAAGCTTCTACAACTTTGTCTTTTCTGCTGACACTTGGGCACGCCCCCGTGCTCATTGAGCACGGGGCGTGTTCAGCCTTTTGTTCTCTTGTTTTGTTTGGGAAGATGCTGTCGGGGAGGCCGGGCATGCCACGTTTGTTCCTTTTCTTGTATTTATGTTAGATTTAGCTGCCTTTTTGCTTCTTTTATTCATTTGAGCTCATTTAATCCTGAAAATAAAAAAGGAAGACAAAAACACACTTTTTCCAACATTAGTACTAAAAAAGGGTTAGTTTTATGCCACAATTGATGTAATTTATATGTTGCATTTTGTGCACATCACATAGCTCTTTTGTCGATCACGAGCCGCCTTGATGCGTTCTCGGATCTGCATAATCTTATCAGTCGTCTCTTGAACAAATTCGGGGCCAACAAGCTGTCTATCACCCGCATCTGCCCGCATAACGGTGACCGACACTTGCGTCCATAGAGAGCTTCAAACGGTGCGGCTTGAATGCTTGAATGGTAACTGTTGTTGTATGGGAATTCAACCAAAGGTAGATGTGTGTCCCAACTGCCACCCAAATCCATTACACAAGCTCGCAACATATCTTCTAGCGTCTGAGTCGTTCGTTCACTTTGGCCGTCTGTCCGCGAGTGAAAAGCAGTACTCAGATTCAACTGAGAACCAAAGGCTTCTTGGAAGGATTGCCAAATCCTTGATACAAATCTTCCATCTCTGTCAGAAATAATCGAGAGAGGCACCCCATGACGTGCAACAATCTCTCTGAGGTATAGCTCGGCTTGCTTACCTGTGTTGTCTTTTTCCTTGATTGGCAAAAAGTGTGCAGATTTCGTCAGACGGTCTACGATTACCCAAATCGTATCATAACCTCTGGGTGTCTTTGGTAACTTCGTTATAAAATCCATTTAAATCTGCTCCCATTTCCACATGGGTATTTCAGGTTGTTGCAGAAGACCTGAAGGCTTCTGATATTCGGCCTTTTCCTTGGCACAAGTGAAACATTTACCAATATACGTTGCAACATCACCTTTTAATCTCGGCCACCAGTAAAAATCCTTTAAATCTTGGTACATCTTGTCCGATCCTGGATGGATCGAGTACCGTGACTTGTGAGCTTCATCGAAAATTACTTCTCTGAGACCACCAAAGAGGGGAACCCAAATTCTTCCCATGAAACACAATGTTCCTTCCTGATTAGGTACTAATTGTTTCTCTATCCCACGGAGATATTCATCTTCAAGATTCTCCTTCTTGAGAGCTTCTCTTTGCGCAGCACGAATGCGCAATGAGAGGTCCGTTTGAATAATCATTTCCAAAGCCCTAACCCTTATGGGCTTAATTCTTTCTTTCCGACTCAAGGCGTCTGCTACGACATTCGCCTTTCCTGGGTGATACTTGATTTCACAATCATAATTGTTCAACAGCTCCACCCACCGGCGTTGTCTCATATTAAGTTCTTTCTGAACGAATATATGCTGCAGGCTCTTGTGATCAGTAAAGATCGTACAACGGGTACCATACAAGTAATGTCGCCAGATCTTTAATGCAAACACCACTGCGCCTATTTCCAAATCATGCGTGGTGTAATTTTTCTCATGAACCTTTAGTTGGTGTAAAGCATAAGCTATAACCTTCTGTCGCTGCATCAGCACGCAGCCTAAACCTTGATGCGAGGCGTCGCAATATACCACGAAGTCATCAGTGCCCTAGGGTAGGGATAAAATCGGTGCATCGCAAAGCTTGTTCTTCAATAACTGAAAAGCTTCTTCTTTCTTATCTCCCCATTCGTACGTCTTATCCTTCTGAGTGTGGGAGGTCAAAGGTTGAGCGATTTTCGAAAAATCCTCAATAAATCTGCGGTAATATCCTGCCAAACCTAAGAACTGACGGATCTCGATTGGCGTCTTTGGAGTCTCCCAATTCTTGATCGCCTCGATCTTTGTGGAATCCACATGAATTCCACTTCCGTTAACCACGTGACCAAGGAACTGAACTTCACGCAACCAGAACTCGCACTTCCAGAACTTTGCGTACAATTTCTCTTTCTTAAGCAGCTCTAAAATAGCTCTTAGATGCTGCTCGTGTTCTTCCTTCGTTTTCGAATAAATCAAAATATCGTCGATAAACGCAATCACAAATTTATCGAGATATGGCTTACAGACTCTATTCAACAAATCCATAAACACTGCTGGCGCGTTTGTCAAACCAAACGGCATAACCAAGAACTCGTAATGTCCATATCGAGTTCTGAAGGCAGTCTTTGGAACACTTTCCTCTTGAATTCTCAACTGATGATAACCTGATCGAACATCGATCTTGGAGTAAAAACTCGAACCTTGCAGTTGATCGAACAGGTCATCAATCCTTGACAAAGGATACCGATTCTTAAGGGTCAACTTGTTTAACTCTTGGTAGTCGATACACATGCGGAAGCTACCATCCTTCTTCTTAACAAACAGCACTGGAGCTCCCCTGGGCGAGAAGCTTGGTCTGATAAATCCCTTGTCCAAAAGCTCCTGAAGTTGTGTCGATAACTCCTTCATTCCTGAAGGTGCAAGTCGATAGGGTGCCTTAGCTACAGGTATGGCGCCTGGCACTAAGTCAATGCGGAATTCGACTTGTCACAGCAGCGGCAATCCTGGCAAGTCTTCAGGGAAGACTTCAGGATATTCCTTAACAACTGGGATATCTTCCAACTTCGGCTCAGCGGCTTCCTTGTCCACAATGTGTGCCAAGAAGGCAAAACATCCTTTCTGCAAACACTTTTGTTGGTGCAGTTGTCTGTCGACTACATCTTCGTTCGAGTCTTAGGATAGAGCTTATTGTATAGTGATCGGTAAACGATAAATCATGTATTAGATTTAGGACCGCTTATAGGGTAAATGAGTCGGACCGCTTTTGTGACATTTAAGTGGACCGCCCATATGTCAACTGGTAGGTTCGCTCATATGGACATGTCCATATGAGTGGTTCCTGACTCCTATATATAGGTGTCATATGGGTGGTTCCAGCAGAGAGATAGAAAAGTCTTGTGTAGGTGTTTTTCAAGGTGTAAAGACGAAGCTCTGTCCGAATTGTCTCTATGTGCTTGTAAACTGTTATAGAATCAATAAAGGAGACGTTAAAGTGTGAAATCAAGCTTTACGAAGACTAATTCAATGAATTCCGCCTCTGAACTAGTCTAAGACCTCTTCTGATCGACTCATCGGGTCAGCAAACGATCCTACATGTGGTATCAGAGCTCAGGAGGAAGAGTTCTTGCTGTTTAGCTCGATTTTCGCTCGAAACTCTCACTTCTACACCTTCTTTTTCTGGTTCGATAAGATTTCACGGTTGAAATTTGTTCAAAATCTCAGGGATTGTGCGAAATTGTGTTTAGACAAACCCTGGAAAGTTTCAGATCAAAATTCAAAGTTTTTAGGGGTCAAAATGATGTTTGAAAGTGGACCGTGTTTTTGAACATTGTTGGAACCGCTCGAAAATTTGGTCTGGAACCGCTCGAAATTTTGGTCTGGAACCGCTCGAACGGACATTGCTTGAACCGCTTTTTCGATCAATTGACTTGAACCGCTCATCCGGACGAATTGAGAACCGCTCATTCGGTCGGATTACTCTTGAACCGCTCATCCGGACGAATTGAGAACCGCTCATTCGGTCGGATTACTCTTGAACCGCTCATTCGGACGAATTGAGAACCACTCATCTGGACGGAACTTGAACCGCTCATACGGACGAATCTTGGACCGCTTATTTGGTTGGATTGATCTTGGACCGCTCCAAGAGTTACTCTTGAATCGCTCGAAGCGACATTTCTTGGATCGCTCTTGTGATCAGTCTACACGGATCGCCTATTCGGATATTGTTTGGGTCGCTTGTATTGACATTGTCCGGATCGCTCGAACAGATAGTTCTTGAATCGCTCATCTGGACTGATTGTGAACCGCTTATTCAGATAGATATTCTGGACCGCTTATTTGACAAATTTGTTGGACCACTTATTTGTTTGTTGTCTGGTTCGCTCGAAAGGTTTGTGGTTTTGCCTGGTCCTTGAAAAGGTCATTCAGTCCGCACAGAAAAATCATCAGTATTTCCCGAAGTATTATCTGGTTTTTGAAACATGGAAGGGAACTTTTACAATGCTCTTGCTACACCGGATGATACAGTTTCAGCTGCGTTATTGAAGAAATTATTTGATACGTTTGTGGCTTTTGAAGATGAAACAACAACGCAGACAATTGATCGATATTGTCATCTGGTATTGAAAATGGATAAACTGAACATTAAGAAAGAGGATGATGAGTGGGTCGATAAGCTAGCTGAGGCTTTACCCCAACAGAAGTGGGGAACTTATCTGTTGATTGTAAAACAAATGAGGAAGTCTCAAGTTATGAATCTGGCACAGTTTATTCAGATAATTGAAAAGCATGAGTTGGATATTCAGGAAAAAGCAAAGGTTGAAGAATCTTTGAAGAATGAAACTTCAAATTCTGCATCAGTATGTTTTATATGTGACAGCTTAAAGACCGAAAATGACAAACTCGTGAAAGATGCGGAAAGTTTGACTTTGGAAGTCAAAGAGCTAAAAAATAGGAAGCAAGCTGGTGATAATCAGATTCTAGTTTTGCAGGAAAATTGCAGAAACCTGAAAGCTGAAAATGACAAACTGTTGGTTGGTTTGAACAGTTTGACATTTGAAAACAAGAAATTGAAAGAAAAGGAAAAGATTTTTGAAGAGAAAATTAAAAATTTTGAAATAGAAAAAACAAAAAGGGAAAAAGAATTTCAAAATCAACTGAAAATTCTTGAAGATGGGAGAAATGTTTTTAGCCAAAACAATATTGAGAAACAAAAACTGATCAATTCACATCTTCAGAAAATTATAAGCTTGGAAAAAGAATGTGAAGGTGCTAAAAAGAAAATCAAAGAGCTTGAAAAAGAGTTTGAAAACAAACAGAAATCGTCAGAAGATGAGGATTTCTGGATCAAGCTTGAAAACAAAAACCTGAAAGCCAGTGAATCAAAATTTCAAGAACAGATAAAAATTTTGGAAAATGAAAAGACTGTTCTTGAAAATTTGAAAAATGATAATGAGAAAACAATCAAGTCTCATTTTGGGAGAATATCTCAGCTTGAAAGTGAAGCTGAGAATTCGAGGAACAAAATTGATGAACTTGAAAAGAAATTGATCGGTTTTGTGACTTTATCTGACAAGTTGAATATTCCTTGTCCGAAACCAATCAATTCGGTTCCAATAAGTGACTGTGTCACAAACTTTGACTCTGTCAAAGTTGAAGATTGTGATGATGCATCCGATGATGAAAATATTAAAAAAGAAAAACAAAAATTGTTTTTAAATTTAAAAGAAAAATTTCAGAAAACTGTTCTACAATCGACTGAAAAAGGTGAATGTTCTAAACAGAAACCTTTGAAGAAGAAAGTGGAACAGAAACAAAAAGATAATAAAAGTTCATCGGGTCGATCATTCAATCAAAAGAAAAAATTACAAAAATTAAAGAATGAAAATTCTAAAACTGTTGGTAATAAGTGGTGCAGGTCGGACCACAGTGCTCAAAAGCCAAATCCAGCAAACTTGAGGAAGGAATATCACCAAGCCAGACAATGCTATGATCTGAGCGTTTGGTGTGAAGGTGGTATACGGTACGATAACAGAGTGTGTTACAGCTGCGGATATCACGGACACATTGCTGTTAACTGCCAGTATTGGAGTTATGAGACCAGAAGGTGCTTTAATTGCAACATCAAAGGTCACATTGCCAGAGAATGCCCAAGGAAATCGAATGACAGGTTGAGGGTTAATTCTCAGAAATTGGCAAAGATTCCAGTCAAAGTCAAGCCCCAGGAACAGAAGGTTCTAAAACCTAAAGTTCAAGAACAGAAAATTCAAGAAAAGAAAGTCAAGCTTTCACAGGGGCAGAAAGACAGACTGAGGAAGAAAAGGAAGAAGGCGAGAGAGTATCTCGAGAAGATTTTGTCCTCGGGTTCACGGGATAAACAGAATAATAGTTCTGATGAATCTACTTCCTCAGTTGCAAAGACAAGCAAAAAGAATTCATCAGATACAAATCTGGGGACAAAAGAGGAGAAGAAAAAGAAGAAAGTGAAGTTTTTACTTCCTGGCGATGAATCTGTTTCTTCGGAAATAAAGGAGCCAAATGTCGGCAATGAATCTGACAAGTCAAAGTCAGACAAGCCACATTCAGGCAATGATTCTGGTTCGTCAAAGCCAGAGGAGCCTTTGGTTGAGGTAAAAAAGGAGAATTCAGGTTTAGCAATGGATGATGCAAATTTTCCACCATTGTTGAACAAGAATTCGAAATCACCCAAGGACCGTCAGGCTTGGGTGAATCTGTTTAAATGAAAAACCTGACTTGCCGGAGATCCCAAGATAGTATCGTGGATCATGAATCGGCACATTTCTTGAGAAATTTCACTTTGGTGATTTTTCGATTTACATGTGGTAAATCAGGGACATTAATTTGTACTTGATTTTCTACTGATGGTTTATGTTAAAACTGGAAATGTTAAATCTTTAAAAGGTTTGAAGAAAACAAAATGAAGAGATAACCCCGAATCTACAAATGGTTTGAACACAAACTAATTTTTCCGGAAAAAACCATTTTGATTGAAACAAACTTAAGTGTTTTGAAATCATTATGGGAAAATAGTTTGTTGTGAGGGGGAGTTCTGATTGTTTTTGCACGAGAATGGTGAATTGAGGTAATTCACATAATGTTGTCAAGTTTCTTGTATAGTTTGTTTTCAATTTTTTTTCTTCAGAAAATCAAAATTGAAATATATTTTGATTTTAGGGGGAGTAAGAAAATTTTGAAAAATTTAAAAAAAAAAAATTGAAAAATGAAAATGAGTTTTGTTGCAAAAAGAGGAGATGATAGTACATTGGTGGACTATCACAGCATGCTAGAGATTTGTAAAGACAAAATTGTTTTTAAACAAGTCTTACTAATGATGTGTCAGTAGGCTTCACACAGTTAGTAAATTGTATTCGAGATATAAACATAAAATCAAAACTTACTTATTTTGTGGGGAACACTACTTGGATATATAGGTAACCCCTGAAATCTCGTTTGAAAGGTTTCTTATTCTGGAATACTAGGTTCTTGTACTCAATTGATGTCTGGGGTATTATTCCGGGACTTCTGCTGAACGGTAGTTCTGACCTAGTCCCTGGCTAATACTTTCTTCATATGCTTGAAACATAGCATAAAGCCCTCAGCTGATTAGACAATAAAATTGATGATCAGTTGTTGTAGCTGAAAAGATCCTCTAAAGGGGACCCACTGCTAAGTCGAAGCTGATATCTCTCTGCTGAACGGAAGTTCTGACCTGAGATCCCTCAGTTCTCGCATTTTTCCCCTAATTTATATACAGATATCATTTGTAGTTATACTTACCTGTAGATCAGAATATTGGGATCTGGATACGGGAGTATATTCAAGAGGTGGGACACTCAAATAAGTTTAAGTGCTAATACATTAAATACGTATCTTGAATCAATTGAAAATTTGTGTAGAGGTTTAAGTGGACAACAATACTGACAATCAGAAGTAAATTTGTTTATAACATTTGCTGATTAATCAAGATCAACGGTGTTGGTGATATGTTTCAAAAACCGATATGATCCTCTTGCACAATCTCTCAAAAATAGTGTTCATTTTTGTATTTCATTAAATTCAAAAATCCAAAAATATTGTATTTTTGTTTGATATTTGAAAATTTCAAAAAGATTTTCGACAACAGAGTGTGAAGAACTGATATTTGACATTTCAAGTGCTAAACATGTTGAACTTGTGGTTTGGGAGAGAGTGTTAAATTGTGAAGATTTGAAATGCAAATTTGGTTCATTAACTTGATGAATAAGTTGAATGGTAACCTACAGTTTGATCTTCATAATTTTCTTATATGATTTGCTGATTCATTAAGTTGAATTGCAAATTGTATTAGTTTGTAATAGTATGGTTGAGTTTTGCAGGTTTCTGATCCTGTTGCTACGAATAGCCAGGAGATACATCAGAACCAGAGGAGAGCTTAAACAGAGAAAGCCAGGAGTTGATTTCAATGGTGATAACGATTTCCAGACAGAGATCCCAGCATGATGATAGGGGGAGTCTGATGAAAGTTAGAGCCAGAGAAAGATCCAGGCATATGATTCCAGGAAGGAATTCCTGAAGAAGATTTGATTCCAGGCAGAGTTCCTGAAGAAGACCGAACAAGAGTGAAGAGCTGGAAATGATCAAAGACTCTCACTGAAGATTCCGTCAACATTCAAGGGGGAGTCTGTTGGTGCAGTTGTCTGTCGACTACATCTTCGTTCGAGTCTTAGGATAGAGCTTATTGTATAGTGATCGGTAAACGATAAATCATGTATTAGATTTAGGACCGCTTATAGGGTAAATGAGTCGGACCGCTTTTGTGACATTTAAGTGGACCGCCCATATGTCAACTGGTAGGTTCGCTCATATGGACATGTCCATATGAGTGGTTCCTGACTCCTATATATAGGTGTCATATGGGTGGTTCCAGCAGAGAGATAGAAAAGTCTTGTGTAGGTGTTTTTCAAGGTGTAAAGACGAAGCTCTGTCCGAATTGTCTCTATGTGCTTGTAAACTGTTATAGAATCAATAAAGGAGACGTTAAAGTGTGAAATCAAGCTTTACGAAGACTAATTCAATGAATTCCGCCTCTGAACTAGTCTAAGACCTCTTCTGATCGACTCATCGGGTCAGCAAACGATCCTACAACTTTCGAGCCTTCAAACAACTAATGATCCTTAGAGGCGTATCGTGCTTTTCTCCATGCACTACAATTGTCTCTCCATTCGCCATCAGAATGCGAATGATCTTCTCGTGACATACGATTTCTGCTCGGTTGCTGGACAACTAATCTATTCCCACTACCACGTCAAAGCTTCCCAACTCGACAGGCAGAAGATCAAGCGAAAACTTGTGCTCCCTGAGTTCTGTCACGCAACCTCTAATGACTTCATTCGCTTCCACTGGCTTTCCATTGGCTAGTTCTATCGAATACGGAATATCTAGCTTACTAGCTACTAACCCAAGCATATTCTTAAATTCTAGGGATACAAAACTATAATCCGCACCAGTATCAAACAGTACAGATGCAAAGCGTTGATTGATAGGGAACGTACCAGTAACTACGTGCGGATCTTGGTGAGCTTCCCTAGCTCTGATGATGAAAACCCTTCCTTGAGTTTGATTGATCTTTGGGCATTCTCTCTTGAAGTGCCCCACAGCTCCACAATTAAAACAACCTGGTCCTCGACCATTATCATTTCCATTACTTCCTTGATTATTGTTCGCTCCACGGTTTCCACTACCAGCCTGGTTCCCAAAATTACCACGATTTCCATTACCGCCATTTCCTCCTTATGGGCGGTTTCCATGCCCATTACCACCACGGTTATTGTTTCCATTACCAGAACCTCTTTGATTACCACGACCAATACCATCCCAGCATGTCTCCTTTGAATGGCCAACCTTCCCACAAGACTCACACTTCCTAAATCTGCATTGGCCAGCATGATGGTATTGACACACATCACATTTGGGCAGAGTGCCCATGTATCATTTTCCCTTGACTTCAGCACCAGTCTTAACCTCGACTGGTGGGTTCACATCCTTCTTCTTGTAAGTGCTGCTGGTACCTTTCTTAAAGTTTGAGAACTTCCTTTTGTTCTCACCGGACGACTCAACGTGAGTCTCCTTCTTCTTTTGGTCAGAGATCGAGAACTTGTTCAACCTGATCGCCTCTTCTGTTAGTGCCACACTTAGATCAATAGCCTCGGTGATTGTGGCAGGCTTCGACGTTGTCACCATACTCATGATTTTGGGTGCCAATCCCCAAATAAAATGCTCAATGCGCTAGAATTCTGGATCAACCATGTAAGGAACGACGCGAGACAAGTCATGAAATCTCTGCACATATTCGGCAATCTTCGGACCATCCATCTTGAGGTTCCAGAATTCAGTTTCTAACTTTTGTATTTCGGCCCTTGAGCAGTACTTCTTTCGCATGAGCTCCTTCATTTCATCCCATGTCATGGCATATGCAGCTTCTTCTCCCAAGGTCTGAACTTAGAGATTCCACCAGGATAGAGCACCGTCTAGAAAAAGTCCCGAGATATAGGTGACCTGGTGCTCCGGAGCGTATTTGCTCATTCTCAACACAGAATTAGTCTTCTCCGTCCATCTGACAAAGGCTAGAGCACCCCCGGTGCCGTCGAAATTCAGAGGCTTACAGTCTAACAACTGCTTATAGTTACAGCCTGTACAAGCAACATCATTCACAGCAAGCATTAGCGAACGCACATGGAATATCCAAATGTAACGTAATATGTCTTTAGAGACTTAAACATTACCATGAGGAGGTTGTTTCCAGAGGTACCCCCGCTATGTTCAGAGTGCATGGCCTCGTGCTATGCTATCGCTCGTGAAATCTGTTCTTGTAGCTCAGCCTCTGTAGTGGGCAATCGAGTTTCTCTTCGTGGAGGCATCTTCTATAAGAAGATTGCGTCGGTCAGGTCATAATAAGTATAGTAAATATATGGCATGCACACGTAATAACGTCTATCAACGCAAGTAAACACATAACATCCCAATCATAGCATAAACAAGTAATTCAACAATGTATATAATGAGAATGTTGCGATTGAGCTTCCATATATCAATGACCACAAATACAGTTTCACAAGTTCTACAGTGTACCATACATCAAAAGGGACTACAAGGTAACATCACCCTTGTCCATATCGTCTATCAAACTACAACAATCAAAAGTCAAAAAGTGGTCTTCAAAAAGGCTGTGCAATCTGGTCTTAATAGCTACACTCTCACCAAAAGTATGCTACCTGCATAAAACCAAAAATTGCTATGCTAATGGTGGAGGAGGAGGAGGTGGAGGAACGAATAGCAAACTGCGCACATGCGCTAACTCCTCCTCAAGGGCATAAACGGTACGCAGCATGTAACTAATCTGCTGCTCCATAGTAAGAAAACGAACATCAAAATCTGGGTATGGCATGTAGGATCGTTTGCTGACCCGATGAGTCGATCAGAAGAGCACTTAGACTAGTTCAGAGGCGGAATTCATTGAATTAGTCTTCGTAAAGCTTGATTTCACTATTTAACTGTCTCCTTTATTGATCCGCTAACAAGTTACAAGAATGTGGAGACAAACGGACAGAGCTTCGCCTTTTTACACACACATCCGTATTCTACCACTCTATGCTGACTAACTGGAACCGCTCATTAGGACCACTTATATAGAAGTTATGGGCCGCTCATATGGACATGTCCATATGAGCGATCCAAGTGACTACCATATAAGCGGACTATGATGACCACATAAGCGTTCCATCAACATGCACTTAAAAGCGGTCCTAATCTAATTGACACTCAAGCGACCCTAACCTCTAATTGGACTAATGAGCGGTCCAATTACTTTAATTCTATATAAACTTTCTCACTCTCCTATTCCTATACAATTAGCTCTGCCGTAAGACTCGAACTAAGATGTAGTCGACAGACAACTGCACCAACAGACTCCCCCTTGAATGTTGACGGAATCTTCAGTGAGAGTCTTCAATCATTTTCAGCTCTTCACTCTTGTTCGGTCTTCTTCAGGAACTCTGCCTGGAATTAACTCTTTTCTTCAGGAATTTCCTCCTGGAATCATATGCCTGGATCATTCTCTGGCTCTAACTTTCATCAGACTCCCCCTATCATCATGCTGGGATCTCTGTCTGGAAATCGTTATCACCATTGAAATCAACTCCTGGCTTTCTCCATTTCAGATCTTCTCTGGTTCTGATTTATCTCCTGGCTATCCGAAGCAACAGGATCAGAAACCTGCAAAACTTAACCACACTATCACAAACTAATACAATTTGTAATTCAACTTAATGAATCAGCAAATCATATAAGAAAAATTATGAAGATCAAACTGTTGATTAACATTAACTATAGTCATCAAGTTAATGAACCACTTTTGCATTTCAATTCTTCACAATCTAACACTCTCTCCCAAACCAAACTGACTGTTCATCAAGTTTAACCTTTGAGATTTTGAAAATCAGCTCTTCACCATCAGTTGTCGAAAATCTTTTTGGATTTTTGAAAATATGAAACATAAATGCAAAAACAGAAATTAAATGCAAAACAACATATTTTTGTGAGTTTGTGCAAGAGGATCATATCAGTTTTTGAGACATAACACAAACACCGTTAAGCTTTTAATCGTTTTAAGTTCTAAACGATTCACGTTGATTGACGATATTGTTGTCCACTTAAGCTCAATCTAAAACTTTCGAAATGCTTACCGATACGTTAAGGTATATTAATTATGCACTAAGTTCTTATGGACCCCACGATCTCAGCATATCCCCTCATCATGCAATACACTAACTCAAGTAATGCCTTTAAACTTTCATCAACTGTGATTTGTGCAAAAACAAAACAGAATGTTTAAACATTAACAATCAGGTCGATACTTCCGTATACGCAGAGAAAGTCCAATGTTTAAACAAAATAAGAAAAATAAAACAAGTTGAAGTTGTTTAGGCTTTAACCACCAGGTCGATACTTCCGTATACGCAGAGGAGGTCCAAAGCTTAAACGAAACACCAAAGAAAATAAAGCAGAACGTTTAGGCAACAACATCCAGGTCGATACTCCCGTATACGCAGAGGATGTCCGATGCTTAAACAAAATAAAGAAATCAAACAAGTTTAAATCTTTGCAAAATGAAATGCACAATCACAGCGACTTTTCAGCAAAGTTGTGAAAGTTCACAAACTCAACCAGTTTTATGCTTTTTGGCATTCAGTGATTACCGAGTAGGCACACAGTCAAGAAGGACAAAACTAAGTACTATGCTTTCAACCATGTTTCCCACTAGAACTAGGCTTTTACATTTTAAGTTTGTATCGTTATCGCAAATCTACTAGTCTAGCAGAGCCTATCATCACATCTTTAGTGAGATCGTTTATCACCTTTTGCATTACATTTCTTTAGCGTGCTGTGATAGTCCAACTGATTTACTATCATTTCCTCTTGTTTTGCAACAAAAACCCATTTTCATTTTTTCAATGTTTTTGACATTTTCAAATTTTCTAATTTTTTTAAAATTTTACTCCCCCTAAAATCAAAATATGTTTCAATTTTGATTTTCTGGGAAAATTTGAAACAAACTGTACAAAAATGACAACATGATGAGAATAACTTCAATTCTCCATCCACCTGGCATAAACAATCAGAACTCCCCCTCACAACAAACTATTTTCCCATAATGATTTCAAAACACTTAAGTTTGTTTTAATCAGAATGGTTTTTCCGGAAAAATTAGTTTGTGTAACAATCATATGTAGATTTGGGGTTATCTCTTCATCTGGTTTTTCTTTTGCCCATATATAGTAAATCAAGTACAACTTAATGTCCCTGATTTACCATTTGCAATCAAGCCATAAAGCTAATCACTTGTAGGAATGTTACGTCTACATCACCATTTTACCAATCAGGATGCCGATTCCTGCTTCGCACTTACCAACCTGGAAGCTCCGGCATAGTCCTCTCACCTGTAAAATTTTTTACAATTTTAAACACTTTCAAATCATCCTAATTAAACATGAAAGATGCCGATTCCTGATCCACGATATAAACTTGGGATCTCCGGCAAGTCAGGTTTTTCATTTAAACAGTTTCACCCAAGCCTGACTGTTCTTGGGTGATTTTGAATTCTTGTTCAACAATGGTGGAAAATTTGCATCATCCATTGCTAAACCTGAATTCTCCTTTTTTACCTCAACCAAAGGCTCCTCTGGTTTTACCATACCAGAATCATTGCCTGAATGTGGCTTGTCTGACTTTGACTTGTCAGATTCATTGCCGACATTTGGCTCCTTTGTTTCCGAAGAAACAGACTCATCGCCAGGAAGTAAAAACTTCACTTTCTTCTTTTTCTTCTCCTCTTTTGTCCCCAGATTTGTATCTGATGAATTCTTTTTGCTTGTCTTTGCAACTGAGGAATTAGATTCATCAGAACTGTTATTCTGTGTGTCTCGAGAACCCGAGGACAAAATTCTCTCTAAATACTCTCTTGCCTTCTTTCTCTTCTTTCTCAGTCTGTCTTTTTGCCCCTGTGAAAGCTTTACTTTCATTTCTTGCTTTGACTTATCTTGAACTTTAGGTTTCAGAACCTTCTGTTCCTGGGGCTTGACTTTGACTGGAATTTTTGCCAACTTCTGAGACTTAGCCCTCAATCTTTCACTTGATCTCCTTGGGCAATCTCTGGCAATGTGACCTTTGATATTGCAATTAAAGCACCTTCTGGTCTCATACTTCCAATACTGGCAGTTAACAGCAATATGCCCCTGATAGCCGCAACTGTAGCATACCCTGTTATCGTACCTATCACCATCGTTTTACCAAACATTTAAGTCGTAACATTGTTTGGCCTGGTGATATTCTCTCCTCCAATTTGTTGAATTTGGCTTTGAAGCACTGTGGTCCGACCTGCACCACTTATTACCAACAATTTTAGAATTTTCATTTTTTACTTTTTCTAATTTTTTCTTTTGATTGGACGATCGACCCGATGAACTTTTATTATCTTTTTGTTTCTGTTCCACTTTCTTCTTCAAAGGTTTCTGTTTAGAACATTCACCTTTTTCAGTCGATTGTAGAACAGTTTTCTGAAATTTTTCTTTCAAATTTAAAAACAATTTTTGTTTTTCTTTTTTTATATTTTCATCATCAGGTGTCTCATCACAATCTTCAACTTTGACAGAGTCAAAGTTTGTGACACAGTCACTTATTGGAACTGAGTTGATTGGTTTTGGACAAGGAATATTCAGCTTGTCAGATGAATTCACAAAACTGATCAACTTCTTTTCAAGTTCATCAATCTTGATCCTCGAATTCTTAGCTTCTTCCTCAAGCTTAGATATTCTCTCAAGATGAGACTTGATTGAATTTTCATTTTCATTTTTCAAAATTTCAAGAACAGACTTTTCATTCGTCAGAACTTTTATCTGTTCCTGAAGCTTTGATTCATTTGTTTTCAGATTTTTGTTTTCCAATTTTATCCAGAAATCTTCATTTTCTGATGATTTCTGTTTGTTTTCAAAACCATTTATATTTTCAATCAAAACTTTGTTTTCTGAAGTCAAACTGCTCAAACTATCCAACAGTTTGTCATTATCAGCTTTCAACTTCGCACTATTTTCCTTCAGAATACGAATCTGTTTATCATCAGTCTGTTTCTCATTTCTCAACTTCTCGATCTCCAGTGCCAAACTCTCCGCATCTTTGACAAGTTTGTCATTGTCGGTCTTCAAGTCGTCACATTTGAAACACACTGATGCAGAACTTGAAGAGTCATTCTTCACAGATTCTTTCTCAGTTTTCTGTCCTTCAGCTTTCTTTAACTCAGCAAATCTTTTGTCTTTCTCATCACATTCTTTGCAAGATTCTGAGCACTTCTCGCAAGGCTTAGCAACTTCAATTACTTTTTCAACTATTTTTTCAACTTCCACTAGTTTCTCGACTTCAACAATTTTCTCTACTACTTTTTCTACAGCTTCAGTTTTCGCCTTTTCATCAGCCAGTGACTTTGCTGCATCAAGCTCTCTCTGCAACCGATCAATCTTCTTTTGATTCAGCATCTCAACTTTATCTGCATAGAAAAAATTAAAACTGTTAGGATCAGTGCTTTTTCTGCATTTGTTGAGATATTCTTCCTTATCATCCGTATCAACATCACTTCCGAGATCTGGAAATATCGGAATTCTTTTCATGTTTTTCAAAAATACTGTTCGGATAAACGGATGTCCAATAAGCAATCAAACAATCTGATCAACAAGCGAACTGAATGAACAGACCGAAACTCAATCTACCGAAAGAACGATCCAGATTACTCAATCAAATAAGCGGTCCAGACAAGTTTGTCGAATAAGCGGTCCAAACAAACTGTCCAATAAGCGGTTCAAATCACTAATCCAAATAAGCGAATTCAACCGTTTGTATAAGCGGTCCAAGCTGTTCGTTCGAGCGGTCTGTGCTTGTTCGTTCGAGCGGTTCCAAGTTGTTCAAATAAGCGGTCCAGAAGTGATTGTTCGTTCGAGCGGTTTAACTAATATCCTTTTGGAGCGGTCCAAGTCAACCAATCGGATAAGCGGTTCCTGATGTACAGATTAGCGATTCAGAACTGTCCGAATTAGTGGTCCAAGGTCATTCGAACGATCGGTCCACAATCAATTCCAATTTTAACCCACTTACACTTCGATTTTTGATTTGAAACTTTCCAGGGTTTGTCACAGTACTATTGCGCACAATCCCTGAGATTTTGAATGATTTTTGACCGTGAAATCTTTTCGAATCAGATAAGAAGGTGTAGAAGTAAGAATATAGAGTGAAAATCGAGCTAAACAGCAAGAACTCTTCCTCCTGAGCTCTGATACCACATGTAGGATCGTTTGCTGACCCGATGAGTCGATCAGAAGAGCACTTAGACTAGTTCAGAGGCGGAATTCATTGAATTAGTCTTCGTAAAGCTTGATTTCACTATTTAACTGTCTCCTTTATTGATCCGCTAACAAGTTACAAGAATGTGGAGACAAACGGACAGAGCTTCGCCTTTTTACACACACATCCGTATTCTACCACTCTATGCTGACTAACTGGAACCGCTCATTAGGACCACTTATATAGAAGTTATGGGCCGCTCATATGGACATGTCCATATGAGCGATCCAAGTGACTACCATATAAGCGGACTATGATGACCACATAAGCGGTCCATCAACATGCACTTAAAAGCGGTCCTAATCTAATTGACACTCAAGCGACCCTAACCTCTAATTGGACTAATGAGCGGTCCAATTACTTTAATTCTATATAAACTTTCTCACTCTCCTATTCCTATACAATTAGCTCTGCCGTAAGACTCGAACTAAGATGTAGTCGACAGACAACTGCACCAACATGGCAGAAGAGGAGCCGGAGGAGTCGCGAATGGTGACTGACAAGGACAAGGCGGAGGACGCGGAATCCTCTCTAACTCCATGACTCTGCGAAATAACAACTCCTGCTGGAGCTGTAGCGACAAAAGCAGATCATCCCTCGTGTAGCCAGTGTAATGTGAAGGATGATATGGGTCAGAAACAGACATCGTGTTGGGCGGAAACCAAATCAGTGGCTCGCCCGATGGTGCAGAAGCAAAAGGAGCAGTATGTGAAAACTGTGGTGTGAATGGAAAAGCTGCTGACACCACAGGAGCATGACCAGACGGCTGGCTCGACGGTCCTTCCCCTGGATGGGGTGGAGGGATATCCTGTAAGAATGTGATCGGCAGATCGGTGTGGTGAATGTCAGACACATGTGGGTGAAACGGGGCGATATCAGCAGGTGCATGTGTAGGTGCAGGTGGGGGAGTGACAGGTCTAACAAAAGGAGGCAAGTCATCATTATCCTCTATCCACCCATTGCAGGTGAATGCATAACGGGGATCTATCTGGGCAGCAAAAGGTGCATGGTCAACAGGTGCAGGGATCGGGTCAGGTAAAGGTGGTGCAACAACTGGTACGTCAACAGGTACAGGGTCACAATCAGGCAGAGGATCATAAGCAGGTATAGGCTCGGGTGCAATCATAGGCTCAGGGTCGGCTGGTTCTAACTCC
This sequence comes from Helianthus annuus, assembly GCF_002127325.2. Taxonomy (NCBI): domain Eukaryota; kingdom Viridiplantae; phylum Streptophyta; class Magnoliopsida; order Asterales; family Asteraceae; genus Helianthus; species Helianthus annuus. The sequence continues at coordinate 93,472,940 of NC_035443.2, forward strand.
AGATCAGCGGGTATCGGCTCGAGATCAGTGGGTACATCAAAAAGCTAATCATCAGGAACGAAATCGACCTCGTGCTCAGGATCAATGTCAGGGTTAAACTCATCATCAAACTCGAAGTCCTGAACAGGTGCGGCAGACATAGCGGTGTCAGAATCTGAACCAGTGGGATAACGTTGCAATCTCAGTACGTGCAAAGTAGTAGATAACACAGACTCAAATGAATCAGGGCCAGAATGGTCAGATGAAATCTCAATGATCGGGATCTCAATAAGAGGAACAACAATGACATCATCGACTGGAACTCCATCACCCTGGGCACCCTCAGGGGGACCCTCAATAAAACGATCAATGTCATCGTCAGACAAAGCGTCAAGAGGCAGATCCTCGAGAGGAAATGCAGCAAGAGGAAGAGGAGCAGGGATCGGAACAAGAAGTAGATCCTCGCCATGAAAACCATCAGCTAGCGGTATAATGTCGTCGCTAAAATCCGGCAAAGCAAAAGGCTGAAAGTCATCATCATCGCTACTCTCAGTGTCAGATGTGAAAACCTCAGGGTCCGGGACAATCTCATCGTCCGAAACTATGGCCATAGGGTCTACGGTATCTGACAGCTCACTCTCAGATGAGGACGTGATGTCTGTAACAAACAATCACAACATATGCACATATATCAACAATTATCAAATAAGCATGTAAGCAGTAACAATATAAGCATGTATTCATCCTAGTCTTCCCAAACTATTCCTCCCAGCCTCTCAGACTGAACTACCTAGCCTCTCAGACTAAAACCTTCCCAGTTTCTCAAACTGAACTTCCCAGTCTCTCAGACTGAACCGTAAACATAACCTTGAAATGTGTTTTGTGCCTTTTGTTTGTAAAAATGTTTGTTCCCTGGATCTGGATGTTTGGTGTATGCAATGTAAACATGTTTGAAAACATTTTCGTGAGAGCCCTAATGATCGTAGTCTAGACTCGAGAAAGAATCCTAGTTGGCTACGATCGAAGCTCTGATACCAAGCTGTCACACCCTGACTTTTGCGGAAGCGTGATTATTGGTGTGACTTTCTTAATACCATAACATTCAATCATAACAACGCTATATGATAAAAACCATAAGATGTTCATCCATTAATTAAGTTTAGAAAATACCACAACATACTTGTCTGAAACATAGACACCAAATATAAGTTACAAACCACAACATGTTTAAATGAGTTCATGAAGACTCAACAAAAGACCTTAAATGAAACCAGGTTTAGAAACATGTATCCCATCCAGGAATAGGATACACCTCCTATACCCTACGACCTCGGATGACATCTTTTATTTGTGACGCAGCTTGAACATGCAAACACCTGCCAGATCCACTTAGTTCCCTGAAATACATGTAATTTGAAAACATCAACAAAAGTTGAGTGAGTTCATGTGTTTGTGTATGAATAAACCTTTAAAGTATGTCTATAAGTATGTATGTCCCTGGTATGTAGCAATAAGGAAAAACAGATCACCAATGGTTTGCAAGGCCAATGGTATGTGTGAAATGGTGCAGGAAAACTCAAACCTAGTGGAATTTTGCCATGTCATTTGTATGTGGACATAGTCACCACATGGGTCACCCTGGTCCTCATGGGTGTGGGCTCGCTACACCCAAATAGATCTATCACTCATGTCCCTCGGTCCTACGATGAGGATTAATGGCCTTAAGTGTTATACCCACCTTTCACATGATCAAGCAGTAACCCTCCTTAGCTAATCATACCATTTGTAAACGTTTGTAAACAATTGTAACATGTATTTCACCCCTGAAGTTATAAAACTGAAAACAGTTAAAAGAAAAGGGGGACATGAACTCACGGTTTTGCGTCTTCAGTGCTCGTAACTCAAGTCTCCTCAGCAAACACGACTCCCTACAATGTACTAGGGTCTATTCGACGAACGGGCCGTGCCTTGCCTTAGTATTTACGTTTTTTGAGTTACGTTTCATTTATGTCTCTAATGTTATTCCAAGTTATAATTTCTTGTTAAAATAATAATTATTTTAACTTTAAATTATATTTAATTTTTGAATAATTGTTTAAACAATATTTTGTAACCATAGTTCTCAAGTATTTATTTCCGTATTTCCTTCCCAAGCATGGGGGTATCTTATACATGTATATTTGCATTCTTGTATTTGTAGCTCCAAAATAATATATTTTCAAGTCTCACTTTAGAAAATATATTTAACTTATTTTGTCCAAAAGAATAAATAATGTATTTCAAGAAAATATATATTTTTCCCAAAAATCATATATCTTCTAAATATACTAAGAAAATATATTTTTACTTCCAAAAACAATATATTTTCTTCTTGTCGAAAATATGATATACTTTGTAATATTTACCAAAAATCATATTTTCATTTCTTGCATCCAAAATATCATTTACCAAAAATATATTTATAACGGTATTTTCCGGAATATTTTGTAAGTTACGTTCTCGCGTTCGGTTTCACAATATTAAGTGTGTAACTTATATATATTTATTCCTTGTGATTTTTAGTATTATTTTGGATGGTAAATTCTTGGTATTTTGTTAAGTTATATTACTTTAAATCCTAAAATAATATAACTACTACACAAAGTATACAAATAATCACACACAATGTGTAAATATATATTCTAAATACATATTTATCCATTTTTATTTATAAAGACCAACCTCCAATATTCGTATTTTTGTAATAAAAATTATGGCAATGTTTATATTGAAAAACTTAGTTAAAACACACTTGTAAATATTTGTTTAGAAAATATTTTTTTAAGTGTTTATATTTTTAGAAAAGTTTGCCATAGTTTCCCCTAAGAATGGAGGTGTCCATGCTATCAAAGCATATTATTTTCTTTTCAAAATCATCACAAACAATCAATAATCAACCCTAAACAACTTACACCTACCAAGTGCCAAAACTATGCTATCTACATACTGATCATGAACTTTAGTTTTAATAAAAACTTGTAGTCACTTGGTAGTGTGTTTAGTAGACTTAGTTACCCTTTAAAGTGTGTTTATTTCTTTAAAAATCTCATTCTTGAGAGATTTGAGTGTTTACAACTTGTTAGATGATTTTTCCAAAAATCATTCTTTTGAATTTTTCTTGTAAACAAAGTGTTCTTATATTTGTTTTACCACTAGAAACATGATTAGTTTCTTTTAAAACAATGTTCATGTAAATCTTTGTGATTTAGCTTGGTTTCTTTGGAAAACTATTTTAGAAATCATCCACTCACAAGACCTGTATTTTGTTTAAATCATCATTACATGAAAATAACTTTTATTATTCAAGTTCATGTAAACATAAGGCATGATGATCTTGGTCTTTCACAAGATCATCACATTAACTTACTAGATCATGTGTTTAATCACAATCTAGTAGGTTCCATATGATGTCTAACATCATTAACACTAATAATCAATCAACAAGAAGCAAATAAACACAAATCAACAAGTATTCATATGTTTATAAGCTTATGTTAGAGATTCATGAATATATCTTTTAATGTTCATCAAGTTTATCAATGTACATCATCTTTTAACCAACAACAAATGAAGTAACAAAGGGTTATGGGGCCTTACTTACAAGCACAAGGCCAGGGAAGAACACTTGATGTTGTAGATGACAAAAGTGGAGGATAATAGCAAATGATGAAGGTCCTTCAAGATCCAAGACCACCAAACTTCTTTGTATGGCTCCTTACACCTTGAGTACAACTTGGAATGAATGGATGATGGATGAAAGATGGTGGTGTGGTTCTCGGCTGAGAGAAGAGGGAGGAGAGGGAGAGAGTTGTGGTGTTGGGTGTGGTGTGAGAATGATGAGTTATGGACCTTCTTATAACCAAGTTTAGCTATTATCCAATGGTTTAAGTGTTCCCTAAGTACATGTCCAAATCTTCTACTAAATCAAAAGAGATCCAATCATATCTAGCAAGATTATGGAAGATTATGGTGGGGTCACATATGTGACCGTCCACTTACATGGGGGGGGGTCTTGGTTGGGTTTAAATGATAAGTTAAATGATTAGTTAGGATCTTAAGTGTATTAGTTAGTGTTTGTTAGTGCACGATGTCTAAAGCCTACGTCTTAGTCTTAGTCATGCTTGTATAGGGTCTAGGGGTCAAATATGTCAGTTATGTATAGTGTAGGGGGCTGAATGTAAAAGTTATGATTTAAGGAAGTGATTCCGCTTGAAATGACATGTTGTCATTTCAAGCTAAATCAGGAAGTTGTGATTCCGCTCGAAATGACAGCATGTCATTTTTCAAGCGAAATCAGAACTAATGTAAATATGTGTGTCTGTTTCTCATTTGGTGTCGATTCGTCAAGTTGTATACCGAAGTGCTGCTAAATTTTTCAGTGATCAATTAATGAGAAATAGTGTTTAATGTCTATTTCTACTCCATTCTCTTTGATTCAAACTGTTTGTGTGATTCCGCCACATAAAAAGTGGTATTTTGACTCTGATTGACTCATTAGATCGTCAATATCGATCCTACAATTGGTATCAGAGCCAGTTATGAGCTAAAATACCTAAATCAAAGCTTTTTTACTACACTTTTTGGATTTCTGGACATTGCCACGGGCAAAATGGACTGAATCTTTGACATATTGTGTAAAAGTGACATTTAACAAACCCTTGAAAGTATCAACTTAAAATTCGGCTTAAAAGTGGTAAAAATGGCTTAAAACCTGATTGCGCTTGAACGAAGGTTCTTGTGATTCCGCTTGAATTTCGAGCGAAATCAAGTTTTCTGTGTGTAAAGTTCTTATTCCGCTTGAACTGTTGAAGCGAAATCAGTGATTTCGCTTGAATTTTCTGATTCCGCTTGTGTGATCACTGATTCCGCTTGTGAGTGTGATTCCGCTTGAATCAGCACTCTGATTTCGCTTGAAATTCAAACTCAGATTCCGCTTGAAGTGTTAAACTGTGATTTCGCTTGAACTTTATAATTCAGATTTCGCTTGATTTTTTTTTTAAGTTTGTAATAATGGTTTGAGGGTTAAAGTCCATTTCGTTCGTGATATCTCGTTGGAAGTTTAGTTTGTGTAGAACGTGTTTTCAGTAAAAGTCACTTGTTTTTCAAAAGTTGAAAAGTTTTCAGTAATTGTCACCTAAAATGGAAAATCAAGATTTCTACAACTTCTTCGCGGGCAGTGGTATGACAGCAGGACAGAGTCCAGCAAGTATCGTTCAGAATGTCAACATGGAAAACGAATTGGGAACGATGCAAAAGCCTCCCAAGCTGATGAACATAGATGAATATGCATGATGGTCAGGCAGATTTAAGAACTGGGTTCAGGCTAACCATTTGGAATGCTGGATGAAGATAGAAGTGAAGTACGTTCCACCGGTTGATGGTTTAGGTATGGTAAAGTTTATTGGAAGTCTGACAGAGACAGAACAGAATGATTTCAAAGCCGAGAAAAAGATGATTAGTATCCTTCAGCAGGCTATCAAAGAGGATATTTTAGTGTTGTTGCAACATGAGGACAATGCTCAATCTATTTGGAATTCATTGAAAGTAAAGTTTCAAGGTAGTGTGTCCATGATCAAGAGCAAGAAGGCTTTGATCAAGAAGGAGTATGATATTTTTACCGGTATGAAGGGTGAAACTACAAGGAAACTGATCGAAAGATAATGCCATTTAGTACTCGCGATGAAAAGATTGGAAATCACAAAGACCAATGAAGAATGGATTGATAAGTTGTCTGCTGCGTTACTATATGACGAGTGGGGCACCTATCTGATGATGTTGAAAAACAATTCAGATTTTGGAAATCTGAATCTTAGTGGGTTCATAGAAAAGATTGAAGCTCATGAGTTGGAGTTGCTGAAGTTTAAAAAGATGAACTCAGCAAATGTTCAACAAGATGTATCTTTGTACTACAGAGGCAGTACTCCAGTTACAACAAACTAGAGCCCAAAGATACAAACTAGTTTAAGTGCTATACAACTTCAAGTGCTTCATCGAATACTCCACAAACAAACAAGCCTTCGCCATTTGTCAGCTACGGTCCAAACGTCAAAACTACTGAACAGACGTCCCCTCAAAGTTCGTCCAGTTCAAACAATCAGGCGTATGTGTCTAGGATCCAGTGCAACATCGCAGTTACAATCAAGAATGGGAATGAGTTCACTGAATCAGCTGCGAAACAGCATATTGCATTGTTGGCTTCTGTGTTAGAGTCATATGAGTCTCTGGTAGCTGGTAAGATCGGTAATCCGGATATGACCAAAGAGGATTAGGATCAGATCGATCCGGAGGAGCTTGAACTGATATATATTAAATGGGGCATGGCTAGTCTTGTGAGGAGAGCACAGCGCTTTATGGAGATCACTGGTAGAAATAGCCTTTCTGGACCTGATCAGAAGCTAGGTTTCGACAAGTCCAAAGTAACCTGCTTCAAGTGCAAAGAGAGAGGCCATTTCAAAAGAGAGTGTCCGAACCGAGAAGTAAATAATCATCAAAATCCGTTCACGAATGATTATTACAAGCAGGCAATCTACCACCGATCGAATCAACAACCTGTAGTCCGAAGGCCACAAATCGAGAACAAACCAGAGAAAGCTCTCATTGTGAACCAGGATGACGAAAAAGTAGCCGAGGGATTCAGCTGGGATAAATACATCCCTGGTAGTGATAGATAAGCTATGATGGTTGAGATAATTGAAGAGCCTGAGAATGTGATTGAACCTGAAGTGGTTGTTGATGATGTTACTATGGATAGTGTGGCTGATATTGAGGAGTTAGCTGCAGAAGTTTACTACTACCAGTCTGAGCATGAGGTATTAGCAAGTTCTTTGAGATCTATCATGCCTCCTAAAATTTTTGAATCTTTTGCAGGTTTCTTTGAAGAACCGATGACTGGATTGTGTCCAAGATATGAGGAGAAGAAAGAGTCTGTCGAGGAGATGATCAGTGTGACAAAGGAAATGACCGAACACACTTTGAAAGAAATTGCTGACAAGGCTCTCATGGCGAAATTGAAAGAGGTAGACACAGAACTTGTGAAACCCGGGTCTGTCGGTACCGAGTCAGTTCAAATGGAGTCAGATAAGGAGTCGGGAATTGAGGAGATCAAATCTAAGAAAGTGTCTGAGTCAGAGTCCAAAGATGTCGGTAAACAGGAAGTGAAAACTGCTCATGAAGCAGAGGTTGTTGAGAAAATGGATTCAATGTCCGAAACCCCATGCCAAAAGTGTTTAAAACCATGCATGGAGTGTCTTGAAAAAGACACTAAGTTTCAGGAATTGAAACAACATGCTGACATGTTAAAATTTGATCTAGGACAAGTCAAAGAGGCATATGATACACTAGCCAGATCAGTTAAAATGATTCAAAAAGAAAGTGTTGAAAATGATAAAGCAACGAAACTAGCAAAAGCAACACTTTTTGATAAACGAGTGGAAGTTAATTTCCATCTAGACACAATTGCATCATTGAAAAAAGAGTTAGAATTAACTACAATTGAAAATGAGCGAATTGATAAGAAATTGATGAGCTATGTTGCATCGTCCTATGTCCTTGAGCAGATTGTACCACAACAGCCCAGTGCAACACCGGTCTTTAACAGCGTTCCACCCCCAATGTGGAATCATTATACTCAAAAGTATCCAGATGGGGTGGAATCTGCATTAAACCTCAAGCTGAGGACAATTGAGGATGAATTGCCAGAGAGCATTGACGTTACATTCTCTCCGTCTGACACAGACAACGAGTCACAGATCATCAAGACTGTTGTCAACCAGGTGTTAGATGAAGAGAGTGATAACTCTGAGGTTGAAGTTATGAAATCTCATTCGGAGAAGTCTGTTACTGATTTTGAAGATGAGGGTAACTTTTTAGACCGTTTCATACCTAAATCAGACAAGAGTGCGAATGATGATCCGATCATGGTGGTTTACACTATGATTGGAACTGACAAGCTTTACTCTGATTTCGAGTATCCACTTCAGAACGCAAAGATTGAAAATGTTGAGAAAGTTTTCAAACTGGTTGAAATTGATATTGCTGAAGTTAACAACAAAGAATTCTTTTCGAAACCGAAAAAGTCATTTGTTACATCACGTTCTAACAACTCGGGCAAAAAGGAATGGGAAGGGAATGGTAACAACAAGAAAAATGGTAACAACTTTAAAAACAAAAGAATTGGTTTTGAGAAAAAGATGGCTAAGAAGGTTGTTAAGCCAAAAGATAAAATGAATGATATCTTTGTTGTTGGACCAAGTGTGGATGATGAGAAAGAATACATCTTTAGTCAGAAAGCCGTTGACGATTTCAATACAGCAAAGAAACTGAAAGAGGAATCATTCAAATTAACTTTTGTCGAGTATGACAAAAGAGTTTGCTATCGCTGCAATGAAATCGGGCACATGGCAAAACAATGCAAGAAAGTTTTCGAAAAACCTGTCGCTGTAAAACCTGTTGTTCAAAAACCTCGACCTAAGTCACCAATTGACAAAAAGGGTAAAAAACCAATGGTTTCACCAATTCGCATCTTGAAGAGGGGTGAATCTTTGAAGTCGGAAGATAAGCCGAAATTGATATTTGAGATTGGCGAATCTTCAAAGTCTCAAAAGACTTCAAAAATTTATCCGAAAACAAAAAATTTTGAAAATCAATCATGGGTTGTGAAATCAAAACCATCGGTCGAGCAGAAAAAGATGGAAAACATTTTGAAAAATGAAACAAAGTTTTTGAAAGATGATGTAGTTGAGTTTGAATCTGAACTTGACAAGTTTCTTGCAGAGTTTCCCCCAATCAAAAATGAAGTAAAACCAAAAGCTAAAACTGATGTTCCGAATGTCACGTTTAACTTTCCAAAGATTGATGTACCGTGTGATTTAGTGTTTGGAAGTGTGTCAACTGTTAAGGAGTCATGGGTATAGTTGTTTAAATGAGTTGATGTAATGTTTACAGGGGCTGCCCAGATCAAACATTTCAAAATGGATTATGGACAGTGGGCCTCTAAACATATGACGGGGATGCTTGCATTCTCTATGACGTAAAATCAATCAACGGAGGTTACGTGGGATTTGCAGGAAATCAGGGTGGCAGGATTGTGGGCCAAGGAACCCTGACTAATGGGGTCATTTCGTTTGAGAAAGTGAACTACATCATAGAATTAGAAAACAACTTACTTAGTATTTCTCAAATCTGTGATAAATCGTTTACTGTACATTTCATGAAAAATGAATGTTTGGTTTTAAAACCTGGGTTTAAAATCCCTGATGATATGGTGTTGTTGCGTGCTCCACGAGAGAACGACTTGTATATTCTTGATATGAGTGTCGCAACACCAACAAATCATCAAAAACAATGTTTTGTGTCAAAAACAAAAGCAATAGAAAAAGAGTCTATTATGTGGCATCGAAAGATGGGCCACATTCATGTTAGAAAAATGAATTTTCTGGTGCATAACGATTTAGTAGAAGGTGTAAATTTAAAGAATTTCCATTTGTTTGATGATCGTGTAGCTTGTAAGAAGGGAAAGCAGACCAGGAAGTCACACCCACATAAGTTACTGAATTCAATCAGAGTACCGCTTGAGACACTCCACATGGATCTCTTCGGGCCGGTCAATGTGAAGAGCATCAGTGGTGATTTGTACTGCTTGGTAGTCACTGATGATTATACAAGGTTTTCGTGGGTAGTGTGCTTGGAAAGAAAAGATCAGACGTTTGAGTCGCTGATGGTTCTGTTCAAAAAGATGGAGACGCTGTATAAGCTGCCTATCCGAAGAATACGAAGTGACAATGGAACGGAATTCAAGAATAACAAGATGCTCGAGTTCTTCAATGAAAAAGGGATTCTTCATGAATTCAGTGCGCCATACACACCAAAACAGAACGACGTTGCTGAAAGAAAGAATCGGGCCTAATAGAAACTGCTCGAACAATGTTAGCCGATTCCAAGTTACCGATCTTCTTCTGAAGCGAAGCAGTGGCTGCAGCTTGTTACACTTTGAACCGTGTGCTCACCGTCAAGAAGTATAAGAAAACAAGTTTTGAGTTGCTACAACGTTACAAGCCAAATCTAGAATTTCTGGAGCCGTTTGGGTCTCCATGTACTTTTATTGATGAAAATGGTAAATTTGGTGCTAAGTCCAATGATGGTTTCTTTGTAGGTTACGCGAGCCCGTTGAAGAGGGTATTCGTACCTTGCCTGGGAAAAGTAATACAGGTTCTGCATGTGGATTGTCAGAAGCACACTGCTTCACCACAACTTCCCGGACAAAGATTCTTTTTCGATTATGATAAACTCTGGGAGTCGTTTCATCTTCCGACCGAGCCAACTATTGAAGAACTTATTCTGCTATACCAACAGCAACAAGATCATGTGCCAAGGCCTTTAATAGTTTCACAACCTGAGGTGGATACAAGCATTCCTACAGGAGGCACAAACGATCACGAAGCCGGTCCAAGTGGAACAGCTCACGAACCACCAGAGGAACCAGCTCCAAGGTTTGACAACTCTGACGACTCAGAAGAGGAATCCTCTCCTACTTTTGATGAGGAACCAAATGTTACTACGATGGAAGCTGAGGATCACACCGGTGATCTAGACATAACGAGCTTGCAATCGGAAGTTGACGTGCCTGACACCGTCATGCCTCGAACCTTGTCTTATCATCCTTCAGAGCAAATCATCGGTGACCTACAAAGTGGTGTTAAAACGAGAGACCAGATTAATAGAGCTCTTACATGTTTTGATTCGTCTGTTGCACATTTATAGGAAGAATTTTCACTGAAATGTTTTATTTCGCAGATCGAACCCAGAACATATAAAGAAGCACTAACTGAAGATAGCTGGGTGAATGCGATGCAGGAGGAGCTGCAATAATTTGAGAAGTTGGGAGTGTGGAGACTAGTAGACCTCCCTGAAAATCAAAAGTTAATTAAAACGAAGTGGGTTTTCAAGTGCAAGAGGGACGATAGATGAGTCGTGGTCCGGAACAAAGCACGATTAGTGGTACAAGGCTTTAGTCAGCAAGAAGGCATCGACTATGATGAGGTTTACGCGCCTGTTGCTAGACTTGAGGCTATTCGGATCTTCCTGGCGTTTGCGTCATGGAAAGACTTCAAAGTGTACCAGCTGGATGTTAAATCTGCCTTCCTGTACGGAAAGATTAAAGAAGAGGTGTATGTGGGACAACCACCAGAGGGACAGTCGATAGCACGTTGTTCACAAAGGAAGTTGTAGGACATCTCCTAATTGTGCCGATCTACGTAGATGACATCATTTTTGGTTTAACCAATGACGAGTTGTGTAAAGAGTTCGAGAAGGTTATGAAGAAGAAATTCGAAATGAGTTCAATAGGGAGATGAAGTTCTTCCTCGGGCTGCAGGTGGAGCAGATGCCCGACGGAATATTCATTCACCAAACAAAATATGTGAAGGACGTGCTTGAAAAGTTTGATATGGCTCAATGCAGTCCACCAGCAACCATGGTATTTGTCCTGACGAGAGTGGCATCAAGGTGGAGGAGACATTGTACCGGTTAATCATCGGATCCTTAATGTATCTCACTGCTTCCAGACCGGACATCATGTACCCGACATGTCTTTGCGCCAGATATCAGTCGAGCCCGAAGCAGTCACACCTGACGATTGTCAAAAGGATATTACGGTATTTGAAAGGCTGCCCAAGCATCGGCTTTTGGTATCCTCGCTCGGGTGACTTCTCTTTAACAGGTTTAGCTGATTCCGACTTTGGAAGCTGCAAGCAGAACGCTAAGTCCATCACTGCTGGGTGTCAGTTCTTCGGAACTCGACTTGTGACCTGGCAGTGCAAGAAACAAACCTCTGTGGCACTTTCCACTTGTGAAGCTGAATACGTTTCTGCCTCCAGCTGCTGTTCTCAGATCCATTGGATCCAACAACAAATGCGTGACTTTGGTTTGCAATTCTTGGATACACCGATATTCGTGGACAATGAAGCAGCCATCAATATAACTAAAAACCCGGTGCAACATTCTAAAACAAAACATATAGAGACCTGTCATCACTTCATCCGTGATTGTCATGAGAAGAGGTTGATATGAATGGAACACATACACACTGATGATCAGAAGGCTGATTTCTATACAAAACCGTTTGATAAAAAGAGATTTTATTATGTTTTAAAATTGAATGGGATGAAAAATCTGCGTTCTGGGAGGGTCGAAGAATGTAAGCCGAGGAGGGCGGCGATCAGATGTGAACTACGTCGTGTTGTCAACTTTGTTTGTACAGTTTATTTTCCTACTTTTTGATAAAAACAAAAACACAAAAATATGTTTTTCTTTTTAGGGGGAGAAAGTCGCAGAAAAATACAAAAACATGATACAATTGAAAAATCCAAAAACAATAGAAAATCTGAAAAAGAGCTTGTGTATAATAGGGGAAATGATAGTACATCAGCTAGACAGACACGGTACGCTAAAGAAATGTAATGTTTAATATGCGTTAAGCAGTCTCGCTGATGATGTGCCGATAGGTTTTTACAAAATTAGTAGATTTGTTTGGGATATAAACACAAAATTACTTGCTTTTACGTGGGGAACATCTCCAGGATATATGGGTAACCCCTGAAATTTCGTTTGAAAGGTCCCTCTTTCTGAGATACTAGATCTTTATGCTTAGTGATATCTGGGGTATTATCCCGGGACTTCTGCTGAATGGAAATTCTGACCAAGTCCCCGTATAATACTTTACACAAAGCTTTACTGTAAAGCCTCCCCTCGGCATAAAAAATGATAACACATTGCAAAATGTTAATCATGTGCTGTTGTAAAAAAAGATTCTCTAAAGGGAACCCACCAAAGTCGAGCCGTCGTCTCTCTACTGAACGGATGTTCTGACCTGAGCTCTCACGGCCTCGCAATTCACCCCATTACAGATATCATCTAGGTATACTCACCTGTAAGACTGAATATTGGGATCTGAATACGGGAGTATATACTGAGGTGGGACACATGTAAAAGTTTAAGTCTTAAAACATTAAATCCGTATCCCGAACAGATTGAAAGCTGTGTAAAAATTTAAGAGGATCAGTATATCGGCAATCTACGTGAACTCTCTAAAGCTGAGTATGAAATTAAGCATAACGGTGCTTGTGTCTTGTCAGCAGCTGATACGATCCCCTAACATGCTCACAAAAAGATTGTGTGTACAGATTTCTGTTTATCTCACTCTAAAATCCAAAAATATTTTATTTTTCATCTTATTTTCGACAACAGACGTTGGGGATCAGATGATCAAAGTCTTGTGCAGAACATGTTTGATTCATGAGGTTTGGGTAAGCAGGAGAGTCTTTAAAAGTGACTGGTACATGTTGGTAAATGTTTGAAAGTTTGAAAAGTTCGAAAGTTCATTAATTTGAACTGTTTTCAAAATCAAAAGTCAGCATACTTCATAAACTGGTCAACCAAGGTCATTCATTTGGACTTGGTAGACTGAACAGTTGACCAAGGTCATTAACTTGGACTTGGTTAACTGGGTGTGTCAGTAATCTATCAGAAAAGGTTAAAATGTTAAAATTTTGAAAATGTTAATTCTGATTCCGCTTGAAAACATGATTTCACATTAAGCATTATGATTCCGCTTGAAGCTGCGTTCATTGTGATTCCGCTTGGTGGCTTCATGGGTGATTCCGCTTGAACAGAATCGAGAGTCATTTCAAGCGAAATCAGACTGGCCATAAATAGGCCAGTTGATTCCGCTTGAACCTCACTTTTCTTATTCCGCTTCACGTGTATGTGCTCTGGGCGATTCTCAAGCGAAACCCTAACATCGAATTTTCAAGCCTTTACTCTGCCGATTTGTTGTTTGTTTTAGTGATTTAAGTTGGTAAACACAACTATGATCATGGGAAAGGTAGGATTGAGACCTGATTTGACCTAGAACCTATCTATTGTTGAACTGTCGGAGATGTTCTTGTTTGACAACATCCTAGTGTTGTCGGTTTGTATTGTAATTCATGTATTGAGTGTTGTTTGTTCCAGATCTAGGATTTATGAATGTTTGGCGATACATAGGGTTTTCAGTCTTAGATCTAGGGCAAATTTGATGATGAAAATGAAACTTAAACACAACTATATGGTCGGATTTCATTGATTAACAAGTTAATATGTTCAATTTCATGATCTGTAAGGTTTTAAATGTTTAACTGTGATTTTGCTTGAATAACATGATTTTGCTTCAAAGTGGATTATGTTATTCCGCTTCAAATCTGTCTCTATGTAATTCCGCTTCAAATTATATTGATCTGTGATTCCGCTTCAACGTGTTTGTTGTTTTAAAATGTGATTTCGCTTCAAACCTTGACATGTGATTCCACTTCAAACCAACATATGATTCCGTTTCAGTTGTGTTGATGATTTCGCTCCAAATTACCTTGGGTGATTTCGCTTGAAGGTGTTTAATGCTTAAATTTTTCTAAGTGTTTGATTATTTTTTGCACTGTGTTGTCTTGCAGGCTTCGAAAGTGATCTTTGATCCGTTGCACAACAGCTGTTGTGACTTTGATGTGGACAAGAATACAGAGCTGTCAAAATTCAGCAGCATTCTGGAGTTTATGAGAAGGTTACCAATTCAGAAAGCTCTTATGAATCAACATTTGGTGTACAAGTCTCATGTTAAAGGTTTCTGGAAGTATGCAACTTACGATGAAAAGAACAAAGTGATTCATTCAGTTGTGAAGCAGCATAATGAGAAGAAAACAATTGTTGTTACAGAGGCGCTTGTTCGTGAAGTTTTAAATTTTCCGGATGATGCAAACTCACCAACAAAGTTTCCTGAAAGAATGGTCAAGGGATGTATACTGAGGATGGGATATGATGGTGCACTAAACGCTGCAAATTACTTGAAGTCAAAGTTTAGAAAGCCGTACAAGTTTATTGTTCATTCACTATTGCAGGCGTTAAGTCATTGCAAAGGAGGTTATGATGCCATGCGAGATTATCAAATGAATATGGTTACATCGTTGGTTTTGAACAAGAAGTACAATTTCTCGCACGTCGTTTTTCATTACATGGCAGAAAATATTACAAAAAAGAGTAGAACTTGGATTTATCCAAGATTTGTGCAAATGTTGATTGATCATGCATATCCTGATAGTGAAAGAGATGTAGAAAATGATTTGTTGGTATTATCTCACATGAGCAACGATTCTCTGAAGCAGCTAGCTATATATCATCCGAACCATCCTGAACCGAAAAAAGTAGCTGAATTTTTCGGATTCATCAAGGATGCAAACTATGTTGATCTAGATTTGGTGAATCACCAAAACTGGAGGAATGAAGAGGAGATGAAAGAAGCTGCTTGTGCTGATGAATTAGAGGCACTTGAAGGTTTTAAAAGCACTCGCAATGATTGGTTTGTGAAAGAATCAAGGAAGAGAAGCAAGAAAGCTACTCCCAAAGTGCAAAAGGGAGAGGGTTCATCGTCACAGCCCAAGAAACGACAAAAGAAAGTTGCACAGACTATGCTTATTGATGAGCCTGATGTGGAAGAACCAGTTCCTGAAGATGATGTTGATGTAGAACATGATATTGAAGCTGAAGCTGAGACTGAAGCTGAAGCTAATATTGAAATTGATGTTCGTTTATCACCTAATTCTCAGAGTTTGCTGAAGAATTTGAAGGCATTTAATGCCAAGAAAGACAAAGTTGTTGTTGATGCTCAGAAAGAAAAAGTTGTTGAAGATATAGAAGGTGATGATGTGAACAAAAGCACTACAAGCTCTTCTACTTCTTCGGAAGATGAAGTTGATGAAACTGAACGTTTGAAAAGAATTCAAGAAGAGACAGAGAAAGAGAAACAGCTGAGAAAGAGAAAGAGACAGGAGAAGGATGATGCTGCATATATTCCATCTCCTGAGCATGTATCTGAATCTCAATCGCCTTCAGGTGGAAGGAAGAAAACTGGTGCTCGCAAAAGGATTGTTTCTCCTAAGATCAAGAAGGTTACCCCCAAGATCAAGAAGCCCACAAAGATTGTTCTGAAGAAGAAACCTTCCCAAGAATCAAGAAAACCACCATCACCACCACCTGAACCAATACCACATCAATCTTCTATACACTCACCACCTCACCAATCACCTCCTAAACAACCGACACCACCAAGACAACCTTCACCATTCCATCTCACACCACCTCATTCACCACAACAAATTCATACCATTACACCACCACAACAACATACCTTGTTCACATCTCAACAAATCTTCCAAACACCACCACTTGCATAACCACCCATTCAAACCACACCTGGTTCTTCGGGATATAAAGGTTTTCCACTTGTTCCTCCGAACTTAAGTATGGGGCTTGATGAAATTGGAGACTTTGATTTTGCTAGTAATGTTCATTTGAAGAATGTGGAAAGTAAAGTTGATGATGTGATGGATGAAAACAAAAGATTAGCAGCTGAAAGCAAGAAAGTGGCTGATCGTGAAAAGATTCTTGAAATGCGTGTAAAGAAGTTAGAATCCGAGAACAAGTCTTTGTTGAAAAAGATAGATACCGATCAGACAAAGATTGATTTTTTGAAGGCGAGAGTTGCAGAGTTAGAAGAAGAAAAGACTCGCCGAGATGAACAGAACAAATATTTTGAATTAATGAATAAAGAGCTTGAAGCTGCGAAAGCGTTGAAAGAGCACGAATTCTATATGATGAACAAGGTGATTGAGAGTATGCTTGGAAAGTCAATAGAGCAAAGATTTGAAGAAATTCAAGTTGAAGAAGTCAGGGCTAAACGGCAAGCTGAGATTGAAGCTCTAATGAAAGACAAAGGCAAGGGTGCTGCAGGCAGTGATGCAGTAGTTGAAAGATCAATTGTTCCATCAGTAGTTGTTGAAAATCCTGTTCCTATATCTTCCGTATCAGCAATCTTTGAAGAAAATGTATCACTTGAAGATATTGCTGGTGATGATGAGGAAGATGATAGCGAAGAAGATGACGATGAAGAGGGTGATGAAGAAGAGGATGATGATGATGAAAAAGTATTTTCTGCGAGTAGTCATGGTTCTGATGATGACAATGACGATGATAATCAGTGTGGTACAGGTGTAACTACTACAAAAGCTTCCAAAGAACAAAATGTTGATGATTTAATGAATGATGAAGCGAATGAAGAAACAGAGGGAGCTGATGGATAGGGGGAGCATGTTGATGATCAAAATGTTGATCAAGCTGAAAAGTTGATTCTCCGAATAGAACCTCATGTTGAAGAAGGTGAGGTAAGGCATACTTACACGTTGGATGAAGTATTGAAGATGTTCAATGTGAATGAGAATGAGTTTAAGTTTAATTTTGAGGAAGAGCTGAATGCTTTCGACATCAACCATCAACCTGATTATGAATACAAGTATGTGGAAGATGCAGATGTGTATGACAGAGTTGAGGTTGAAGATTGTACTGATAAGGAGGGTATGAATGAAGATACTTCTCAATTTCCAACACTGATGGAGTTTTTCACTGAAGAGAATCGGGATGAACTTAGAAGGAAAGTTTCTGAGATTCTTAAAGACAAAAACTTTGATGGCACCACGAAAGATCCACTGAAGGAAGAATGTAAGAAATGGTTCAAGGAAAGCAATGAACGTAAATTCCAGCGTCCGTTAAAGTATTATCAGAGAGACAGAAGTATTTCTTTGGGGGATATCATAAGCTGGGGTTTTCTGCCTCAAGTTAATGCTTATGCGATCAGAAGAGAATGTGGTGTTCAGTATTTCGAAAAACTACATGATGTTATGTCCCTTCCATGGTGGGATGTGGATGAGTTATCGAAAGTAAGAACCTTGGGGTATCCTGTCAGGAAGAATGATATTGCAATGTGGGGCCTGATAAAGTTTGAGGCTCTGAAAGACTTCAAACACTGGAAGCCTCATTACCCGAAGAGAGTTCAAAGGGTAGATCCAGTAACAGGGATTGAAGAGACTATTCTGAATGTGAAAAAGCCGAAAACGATGAAAAACATTCCAGTGCCCAAGATGGAACAGGAATTTTACAAAGGTTTCATGGGATGGGTGTACAGTTGTATATCTACTGAGCAGTGATCACGTATAGAGCTGGGAAAGAGATTAGAGAGATTTTTGTCTACGACCCGATGTGGTTGGTGAACTGCTCAGCGAAGGATATTGAATGTTTATTCATCAACAAGATCCGTTTCCAATCTGAAGACAGGGAGCAAGCGATGCAGTTTCAAAAAGTTGCAACTATTTGCTTTCAGAAAAGCATAAATTTTGAAAGTAAATGGAATTCAAAATGGTGGTCGCTTGAAGAGAAATAAGAGAAGAAGGTTGAACAAGAAAGGAAGAAACTTGATGAAAACAAAGGGAAATGGATGAAGTTGCAGGCTAAGGAAGCTAAGAAAAAGAAGAAAGAGAACGATAGGCTGAGGAACTTGCTGAGAAAGAAGCCTAAACAAAGAGAAGAAAGTTTCAAGTCGCTCTGAAGACCCGAAGACAAGACTGAAGACTCCGGCTGTATCCAAGGGGGAGTTTGTTAGTGCACGATGTCTAAAGCCTACGTCTTAGTCTTAGTCATGCTTGTATAGGGTCTAGGGGTTAAATATGTCAGTTATGTATAGTGTAGGGGGATGAATGTAAAAGTTATGATTTAAGGAAGTGATTCCGCTTGAAATGACATGTTGTTATTTCAAGCGAAATCAGGAAGTTGCGATTCCGCTCCAAATGACAGCATGTCATTTCAAGCGAAATCAGAACTAGTATAAATATGTGTGTCTGTTTCTCATTTGGTACCGATTCGTCAAGTTGTATACCGAAGTGCTGCCAAATTTTTCAGTGATCAATTAATGAGAAATAGTGTTTATAGTGATATTCTGTCTATTTCTACTCCATTCTCTTTGATTCAAACTGTTTGTGTGATTCCGCCACATAAACAGTGGTATTTTGACTCTGATTGACTCATTAGATCGTCAATATCGATCCTACAGTGTTTAAGTGTATGTTGTGTTATATAGTGTGTTAGGGTGTTCGGGGATTATAACTAGCTCAGAAACATTAAAACAATGCTTCTTGTAAAATTTGGTGTTTCGGGTAGTGTCCGGTTGTTCGGTTAGATACCGGTTCGTTAAAGTGTCAAACTATTCCGTTTAGTGATCTTTAAGTACCCTTTTATGACACTTTTAATTCCCGACACTTAGGAAAGCATTCAGGACCATTTTGCCATATTTTTGCATGTTACAAACTTGTTAAATTGCTGAATTTTGCTGAAAAATGCTGAATTCAGCACTTTGAGTGGGGTTTAGGCACTTTTTGGCACTTAAACTATCACCTAGTGAAGCAGTTTTGTGATCCTCACTTTCCTACACACCATACTAGTGTAGTACCTTATCCCTGGCCCATACTGGGTCTTAAAACACTGTTTGTCTATGTACTGAACATCGTCAGCATTTTTCTGAGTTATCCGCTAACTGTGCTAGCTGTGCTTTGTGCATCGTTTATGTCACTAAAGTTTGTATGTAAAAATGATGTGACAGTATGAAATGTGATGCACATGTAAGTGTGATACAGTAATCAGAAGACAGTCATTTGTAATTCAGCACAGTCATTAAGCACTAACCATGGTTAATTAATTTGTACGGATACCTGGATTTTTTACGGTTGTCACACAAACACCCTCTCCTTCATCATCATTTTCAAGTTCATTTCAACACAATCTAAGCATTCTCTAAGGTGTATACATAAGAAGGTTGCAAGCAAGGAAACTTGAAGGACCATCTTGAGGAACTATTACCCACCTCTTTTCTTCTTCATCTTGCATCTTGTTCATCCCTAGCCCTTATGCTAGTAGTAAGCCCTCTTGATCTTGTTTTTTACACTTGATTTTATTGAACTTGAAGATAAAGTTGATTTTGTGTAGGATGATGGTTCCCACAAGTTGTAAGTCTTAACAATATAAGATTTCAAAGATAAAAGTTTCAAGAAAATAAAGTTTACTTCAAGATTTAACATGATTTGGTTTTAAAAGAAGATAGATATGTTTTATATGCTAAAATAGAACCTTTAAAGTGTATAAGGTATGAAAAATTCAAGAAGATGAATTTTTGTAAAAATGTGTTACAAGTTGCAAAGGTTGAAATTTTGTAAGAATGAGTTTTATGAAGTAAAAATCATGTTTATGGTGTTAGTATACCATGTTAAACATCATGTTAAAATACTACAAGATTTTACAAAACTTCAAGTTCATACCATCTTGTAGAAATGTATGTTATGGCTGATGTTAAGTTTTAGGATAATTGTTGATGATTATTGATGAATTTTGGAAAAGAAAATGATATGCTAATAAGCATGAAAACCTCCATTTTTAAGGGAAACTATGGCAATTTTTTTGTAAAAATTAAACACTTAGAAAAATATTTTTAAATAGGTGTTTACAATTAATTTTTTATCGTGGTTTTAAATATAAAATTTGCCATAAATTTTTGTTATAAAAATTACAAGTATTGGAGGTTGATTTTCGATAATAAAAATGACTAAGTATATATTTAGGAAAATATATATTTAGAAGTCACAAAATTATGTGCTACATGTATATTACTTGTATTAGTTATACTAAAAATTAGGAACTTGAAAAATAATATATCACACCAAAATACTAAAAATTGTAATTTGAAATATTACAAAAATTACAGGAAAATAAATATATAACTTACACACAAATATTGGACGATTCGGACAATGGACACTTGGGACTATATATATATTCCGGAAATAAATCCGTATCTTGACAAATTTGGTAAACGGTATTTTTGAAACTGAACAAACGGAAAAGTATGGATTTTACAACCATTATAAAATATATCATATTTTGTCAAATTGGAAATATATTATTTTTGAAGTGGAGGAAAATATATTTTCATAAACAACTCAAAAATATATTATTTTGGTGAAAACTAAAAGTATATATTTTTCTAACCTTAATCTTAAAAATATATTATTTTAAAGATACATGTGGAAGTATACATATTTTTTATCAAATAAAATTTTAGACGTTTTTCTATAAAAATTCTCTTAAGATATATATTAAGAATATAAAGTTGGTGATTTTTAATTGTACAAAAATAATATTCCGGAAAAATATACATAAATTAAGTATAAAATACTTGATAAATACAAGAAAATACGTATTCCTATACGTATAAATACATACCGACATACGCTACCAACACTTGGTAAAATACGCAAATACAAGTATACCTATACTTGAAAATATATATGTGAGAACCATACAACAAAACAAGTTAGAAATATATTATTTTTAACAATATTCCGAATAATTATATGGAAATAATTTAAGTTAAAATATCCTTATTTTAACTAATATATATATATATATATATATATATATACAAATTTGGAATTATATATAATTATAAGATTTTATATATACAACATACACCAAGCGTGTAACTCAAAGTATACCTGAATTCCAAAATAAGACTTAATAAATAAAGAAGGCTAAGAGTCGTTACACGACCTATGTGTCTAATAAAACATAGCACGTGTGTAAGTAGTGGTACGACCCGTGGAGAGAGACTTTGAGTACACGAGGCTGCTGACGCAAACTAGTGAGTTCATGCCCCCCTTTTCTCTTAACTGTTTTCGGATTTATAACCTTCGGGGGTGAAATACATGTTTCAATGGATTGGTTTAGCTAAGGAATGAACTGTTAGATGATGTGGATGGGTAGGCGCACACTTAAGACCATTAATCTTGTTTAAAGACCGAGGGGCAGGAGTGGTAGATTTATCGGGTGTAGCGAGCCCCACTCATGGGTCCTTATGTGGCCGCATGTAGTGACTATGTCGTTCCAGCCGGGTGGACCGGAGGAAATTCGCTAGGTTTGAGCCTTCCTATGTCACACCCCGACCGCGTTAAAACAACAAACCGCAGCGGAAACGTCGGGGAGTGTCGTAACAGAATCATTGTTTCACAACACATGGATTGAAGTTTCGTTTTTATTGAATTAAGTTTATTACATTGTATTGAAATCAAAAGTAAATCATAAACAAATTGTCTTTCATTGTTATTGAGTCACTAAGGCCTCGTCTGTTCCTATGTGAGCATGCATCAAAATCATCGTCAAACATCATCAAACTAAGGTACCTGAAACATATGTGAAAATACGTCAGCATAAAAATGACGACGGGTACATAGGTTTTGTGTGAGTATTGGATTCATGGCTCGTTTACATGTTACAATACCACGTTTAACTACAAGAGTCGTTTATCGAAAAACCTTGTTTTGAAAAGAGTTTAGTATTGCAATATGAATAACCAGCTCAAAATAAGTGGTTATAGTTTATAAAATCTCGTTGCCATGAATCTTAACTCAAAACATTTGTTTAAGTAAACCAAATCGTAAATTGTTCTCGTAATAAAACTTATATGGTTTATATCGTTAGGAAAACCTTGTAGTGTAACTTTGTTTTGAAAACATTAGACCAAGTGATCTAGATAACGCAACGATATGTAATGTGTTAAAAGCACTTATATATAGGAAGTGCCAGCGGCGTATCCACCACGCTTTTATCACATTACACCCGCCCCGTTACATAATCACTTATCACAACCCAATCGTTTATTAGTTCAAATAGTTCCAATGGTTCAAATAGTTCAAGTAGTTCACATAAATCAAATAGTTCCAATGGTTCAAATAGCTCAAGTAGTTCGCATAGATCAAATAGTTCCAATGGTTCAAATAGTTCAAAAAATTCACATAGATTAGTAGTTCCAGTGGTTCAATAGTTCACATAGTTCTCGTAGTTCCAGTGGTTCAACTGTTCAATAGTTCCATTGGTTTAATAGTTCACATAATTGAAATTGTTGTATTTAATATAAACAATAGCATTTGTTTTAGAAAATTCGAAATCGTTTGGCACTATGAATCACCCCAAAACAATTAAAAGTAGTAAAAGAGGGGAACTATGTACTCACTTTGAATTGCAAGGTATCCTTGGTCTAATGAACTAACAGTGCTCGGGGAAAGCCAAGGAAAATCAAGTGGTACCCAGTAATCAGATCGCTAGTTAATAAATCGACACCTAAATCGGAGAATCAGGTAGAATGAGGTCTCGTAAACCAAATGAGTATTGAAACTCATGTGATATGGTTTAACAAAGCCTACATTCTAAATCGGAACCTATCCTAAGTGCTTACGACTCGTTACGACCCATTAAGGTAGCTTTTGCTACTTTAACACGTCGTTCCCGCAAACACGCGTTCGAGACGCCTAACTAGTCCTATGACAAGTATTATATGCCCTAACATGTTTAAATATGTTGCATAATCAGTTTAAATGGCAAAAGTTAGGTTACATATGCCTAAAATCCAATTATGCATGAAAAGGGCATTTTGGTCATTTTCCTAAGGCATATAAACTACCTATCATACAACTACTTAAACTAAGTGACCATAAGGTATAACCTCGGAAGGTTATTCCCTATACAACTATGGTCACTAAACATGCTTGGTCGGATCCTAATGATCGACCAAACGGGTCGGATTCGAAAGTCTAAGCGCTTGTTAAGACCGCTTATCTTACGACCCTATACAAGCACAAGACTAAAAGTGATGAGTTAAACATGTTGAAACATGCTTAACTAAGTTAGAAAACAGGTTTTGATATCAAAACAAAGGGTTTTGATACCCGAAAATAGTTTCTTCTCAAAATGCGCGTAAACGACATTTTGATTGAAACTTTGACTCGTCACTGCGACTAATCAATGTGGTAATCAGTAGGTATAGTCACAAGGGACTATAACCATCGTGATTACGCTCACGTTGCAAAGTTCAAACGAACTTTGTGTTGAACAATTTATGGTCAAAGCAGAAAGTCAAACACTATTTGACTTTCATGCTTGAGAAGCATAAAAGCATGAAAGAAACTTACAAAGGGTCCAAGCAATGAAGATTTGATCTAAAACACTCACGTATGAAGCGAAGGCTTCAACTTAGAGCAATTTTCAGATCAAAAGTGAAGCATGAATCAAGAACCCATTGTTATTTATAGGAAGTAAGGATAAATGAGATCATTCCATGTGTTTAGAAGGATCAATCTTGGCCCTACATTTGGGGACATGGTTTTACAATACAAGGGGTACTCAAAACAAGTCCATAACATCCAAAATCAGGGGATAAAACCATTAGAACATGTGATAAAGGCCAGATTCAATGTTTCTGCAATTCTGTTGATATGTGCTTAGCTTACGGATCTTAAGCAAGTCCATACGGTCCGTAAGGACCTGGCTTGCTGGCAGTAAGTTTCATAAATTGGCAGAACATGCCCCTGTGACCCCAAATTTGATTTTTGACGCGTTTTAGCATTTCTAACACACGTCAAACCCATATTCAAGCTCCATAGGGATGTTAAAACATAGGGAACTTGAAATATGCTCAGAAACATCACGGATGTTGGTTCATTTGGCTGCACGGTTTCGTTGTTACGTTAATTACGATGGAAACCGTAATGGACGCGAAAACGATCCAAATTGCGAAACGAATGAAGTTTTAGCATTCCAATCACTAATATAAAATATTTTACTGATTAAAATTTTTTTTTGGATGTCCGGATATGTTCAGAATGCAAGATATGCGCGAAAATGCAAACTTATGCACTTTTTTACCCTTTTAGTCCCTGTTGCTCAAAAAAGTTTATTTTCGCATACCGAACCCCTCAAAGCCTATTTCTAAGCTATGTAAAGGATGTTTAGGGTATGTTTAACTTATGATCATGTTTCGGAATGTTCATTATAGTACGAATCGGCATAGTTTCGCAGTTTGACACAAATAGTCCCTGCGATTGAATAAACTTGTTTTCGACACACCAAACCATCCAAAACTTATTTCTAAGTTATGTAAAGGTTATTTAAGGTACGTTAAGCTTATTTCACTATTCTAGAGTGTTTGTCGCGTTAAACTGATTACGTTTACGCATCAGTTCGCGTATAACTTTCTAGGGAGCGATTTAAGGCTCGGAATTGAACAAGAATTGATATGTGCAAATGATACACATGTTTATACAAATCCTAAGTATGAAACACAATATTTCATTGGTTTTGTATTCGTATGATGGTCGTGGAGGCACAAATGTCATAGTCTCCCTTACTTTAGGAAATTTCGTCCCGAAATTTATTTGTAGGACTCTGTGTGTAACGTTTGTGTTAAACAATTGTCTTGCATGGAATCTAGGGTGTCATCTATTTGCGTAGAGTAACCCATCAAAGATTTCCATGCAAGGCATAACCTTGTCATTCCCCAGTGGATATACATTGAAGCGAAAATGAATGGATGATTCATTTTCTCCAATGGATTCTTTGTCAGATGTGGAAATGAAAGATAAATAGGTTATTTGTTTCCAATGGGTATTTCTTTAAAAACGGAAATGAATGAATAATTCATTTTCTCTAATGGATGCTTTTATCAGAAACGGAAATAAAAGAATGGATAAGCTGTTCATTTCTCAATGGATTTTTCTTCAGAAGCGAAAATGAATGGATGATTCATTTTCTTCAGTGGGTACTTCGTCAGAAGTGGAAATGAAAGATAATTGAAAAAGATATTCATTTCCCCAATGGATATTTCTTCAGAAGCGAAAATGAATGGATGATTCATTTTCCGAGTGGGTACTTCGTCAGAAGTGGAAATGAAGGAATTGATAGAGGATTATTCATTCCCCAATGGATTTTTCTTCAGAAGCGAAAATGAATGGATAATTCATTTTCCTCAATGGATACTTCATCAGAAGTGGAAGGGATTTATTTATTTTCCTCAGTGGATATTTCTTCAGAAGTGAAAATGAATGGGAGGTTCATATTCCTTAGTGGGCGCTTCATTAGAAATGAAGATGACAGAATTATTGCAGGATTATTCATTCCCTCAGCGGGTATTTCTTTAGAAATGAAAATGAATGATCAATTCAGTTTCCTCAGTGGGTATTTCTTTAGAAATGGAATGAATTTATTCATTTTCCTCAGTGGATATTTCTTCAAAAGTGAAAATGAACGGATGGTTTATCTTCCTTAGTGGGTACTTTATCAGAAATGAAAATGAATATGTTCATTTTCCTCAGTGGGTATTTTTCATAAGTGAATATGAATGGATAATTCATTTTCCTCAGGGGGTACTTCATACAAAATGAAAATGAACACGGTTCATGAATAGATTATTCATTTCCCTCAGCGGGTATTTCTTTCAAAAGTGAAAGATGAATAGCTAGTTCATTTTTCCTTGGCGGGTACTGTTTTGGTCAAAAATCACACCAGGATAATGCAACCAAACTCTTATGTAAACGGGGAATGATGCTTGGTATGTTGAACAAAGTAAAGGATCACTTTGATGTAAAATAGGCGAGTGACACAAGGATTTATACGAGGAAAAAGCCCTTGATCAATGAATGATCTCCGACATAAAAAACCTCGGGTGATGGCAACTACCGATCACCAAGCTTCAATATAACAAACAATATTTTTACAACTTCGGATGGTAACGAGCTAAGTACAAGGATCACTATAGTATCGTGTGTCAAAGCGTGTGAGAAATGTGTTGTGTCTTCCGAATGTTGAAGAGTGCTACTTATACAAGTGTGTGTGGTCGTATTTTAGGTAAATAACCTAACTATTAGCTCGTTACCCCTTCAAGAATAGAAGTAAATTTAGCCTAAATTATCGCCCTTAAATTGTGCTGAGTTTCCATATTGTCCACAACGTCCATCTTTGATTATGCATATGCCAAAGTAGCGTGACAGGTTCCTTGTTTACGTTGTTAAGAGCGGATCCTACTCGAAATTCCTGCAAGACAACATTAAATCCAAAGAGAACAATCGTTAGTATGAGGATCCCTAGGATGGTCCGTGATCCTGATCCTGGAACTCTTCTGAGGATCACTATCTGCCAAAGAAACAAGGATCACTGGTTAGGATCACATGTAAGGATCATAAGTCATAAAAATCCAGCCCTAACAATTGCCCCCAAAATATAAGGAGTATTTATCTAATAAAAACGAGTTATATTTTGCCGGTCTTATCTCTAACTGACTTAACGGATATATAGCCGTTACAATGGAACTATCCGTTGTGATCTGACGTCACAGAAGTGACAGCCCTGCACAAATCCTCATTATAAATAGAAATAGGGATAGGATCGAATGCATTTAAATTCAAAGCGACTCCCTTTATAACCGTATTCAGAAGATCAACCAGGTATTCTCCTGTAGGACCGGTTTTGACACCGTTCGATTGCGTAACGAACGTTTCACGTGCGGAATCCGTGAACGAATGTGACCGAACACACGATAACGTACTACTAACGTGATTTCATTGAGAGATGTGACAATTCGGTACAAGATATCACGTTTACACTACTTTCTCTCTCTACTTTCTCTCTCTAGAAAGTCTCCTCTCCAAGTCTTCCAAGCACACTCTAACTCAAGATCTACCAAAGTCTAACTCCAAATCTCTAAAAACTCTAACTAAAACCATGACATAACACCCTATTAATATGGTCAAGGCAACTTAATGAACATTCACATTAATTACAAGTTTGCCACCTTGCCATTTCTAACTAGATATAACGTTATGTGCTTCGCTTTCTTCCGGCTTTTCACTACAACTCGGATTGACGAAGGCGATAGACATGAAATGCATCAACAATCTCCCCCTTGGATATTGCCGTAGTCAATCTCGTAGCGAAACTCATAGCGACTTGACTTTCTTGACTTTCTTTCTCTCTAAGAGACTCGAACGAAGATGTAGTCGACAGACAACTGCACTAACAAACTCCCCCTTGGATGTTGACGGAATCTTTAGTGAGAGTCTTCAAATACTCTTGCTCGAACAGAATCCCAGAGGATCTGTATTTTTTTCAGAATCTTCAGGCTCCCCCTTTCGTCAAGCTTCCGTGCTTTTGGGATCGACGCCTTGCTTTTCAGATACAAGCTCCTTTAGTGTTGAGCTCGTCTTCAGACTCCCCCTTAGACTCGGCTGTCGGGATCGTAGTCTGACTTTTCGTAGCAACAAATTTGAAACCTGCACATCTCAACCTTTCTATTATAACAAACAATATTGTGATTCAACTTAATGAATCAACTAAACGTTTGAGAATTATCACATTTAACACTTTATCAAACTAATTCGAAACATTTCAATTTCTGATTCAAATTAATGTATCATCTTAAACATTTCAAATCAATTAACCAACCTGTCTGTTCATCATGTTTAGCCTTTTGAGATTTTGAATATCAGCTCTCCAACATCAGTTGTCGAAAATCTTTTTGGATTTTTCAAAATAAGAAACATGAATGTAAAGACAGAAATTAAATGCAGAAATGAAATATGTACAAACATATTTTTGTGAGTTTGTGTAAGAGGATCATATCAGTATTTGAGACACATCACTAGCACCGTTAAGCTTTTAATCATTTTAAGTTCTAAACGATTCACGTTGATTGACGATATTGTTGTCCACTTAAGCTCAATCTAAAAACTTTCGAAATGCTTACCGATACGTTAAAGTATATTAATTATGCACTAAGTTCTTATGGACCCCACGATCTCAGCATATCCCCTCATCATGCAATACACTAACTCAAGTAATGCCTTTAAACTTTCATTAACTGTGATTTGTGCGAAAACAAAGCAGAATGTTTAAACATTAACAATCAGGTTGATACTTCCGTATACGCAGAGAAAGTCCAATGTTTAAACAAAATAAGAAAATAAAACAAGTTGAAGTTGTTTAAGCTTTAACCACCAGGTCGATACTCCCGTATACGCAGAGGAGGTCCAAAGCTTAAACGAAACACCAAAGAAAATAAAGCAGAACGTTTAGGCAACAACATCCAGGTCGATACTCCCGTATACGCAGAGGATGTCCGATGCTTAAACAAAATAAAGAAATCAAACAAGTTTAAATCTTTGCAAAATGAAATGCACAATCACAGCGATTTTTCAGCAAAGTAGTGAAAGTTCACAAACTTAACCAGTTTTATGTCTTTCGACAATCAGCGATTACTGAGCAGGCACACAGTCAAGAAGGACAAAACTAAGTACTATGCTTTCAACCATGTTTCCCACTAGAACTAGGCTTTTTCATTTATATTTGTATCGTTATCGCAAATCTACTAGTCTAGCTGAGCCTATCGTCACATCTTTAGTGAGATCGTTTATCACATTTGACATTTCATTTCCTTAGCATGCTGTGATAGTCCACTGATTTACTATCATTTCCTCTTTTATCAACAAAACTCATTTTTAAATTTTCGATGTTTTTGACTTTTTCAAATTTTCAGATGTTTTTGACTTTTTCAATTTTTCGATGTTTCTAATTTAATTTTTTTAAAATTTTTCTCCCCCTAAAATCAAAATATGTTTCAATTTTGATTTTCTGAGAAAATTTGAAACAAACTGTACAAAGTTGACAACTTGATGAGAATCACTTCAATTCTCCATCCACTTGGCGTAAACAATCAGAACTCCCCCTCACAACAAACTATTTTCCCATTATGATTTCAAAACAATTAAGTTTGTTTTAATCAAAATGGTTTTTCCGGAAAATTAGTTTTGTGTGTCATTTCACAAATTCGGGGTTTCATCACATTGTTTTTCAAATTACCACTTGTAGGAAAGATGAATCAAGTACAACTTAATATCCCTGATTTATCTTTTGAAGACGAAAAATCACCAGAGTGAAATTTCTCAAGAAATGTGCCGATTCATGTTCCACGCTTACCAACCTAGGAACTCCGGCAAGTCAGGATTTTAAGCAACGAATGTAGGCACCCAAGCCTGACCAGCCTTGGGTGTATTTGAGTTATTTTCACTCGGGGTTTGAACATTCCTTTTTGTTTCATAAAATTCTTTAACCCCTTTAACCTTTCCCTCAACCATCTTTCCAAAAATATTTTTCACTTTTCCATTAAAAGCCTTTTCGACGTCAAATTCTTTCTTTTCAGAATAGAATTTATTCGAAATTTTCACTTTACCATCTTTTTGTTTAAAATTTTCAGTTCGCAATGGTGGAAAGTTTGTGTCATCCATTGGCGGAACTGAATTTTCACTTTTGAGCTCAACTTGTGGCTCCTTTGATTTTGACGAATCAGAATCATCGCCTGAAGGTGGCTTGTCTGACTTCGGCACGTCAGATTCATCGCCGACCTTTTCCTTCTTCTTTTCCTCTTTCGTCCTCAGATTTGCATCTGACGAATTCGGTTTACTTGACTTTGTTGTCGAGTGAATCGATTCATCAGCACTCTTATTCGATCTGTCGGGTGAACCCGAGGACAAAATCTTCTCCAGATATTCTCTGGCCTTCTTCCTCTTCTTTCGCAGTTTGTCTTTTTGCCCTTGTGAAAGCTTCACTTTCGTATCTTGAACTTTAGGTTCTTGGACCTTCTGTTTTTTGACATTCTGTTCTGAAACTTTCAGTTTCTTGGGCTTGACAGTGACTAGTTTCTTTGCCAACTTCTGAGAATTAACCCTCAATCTTTCACTTGATTTCCTTGGGCAATCCCTGGCAATGTGTCCTTGGATTTGGCAATTATAGCATCTTCTAGTCTCAAATCTCTGTCTCTGGCAGTTAACAGCAATGTGTCCTTGATATCCACATTTGTAGCACACTCTGTTATCATACCAATCACCATTGTCATACCAAACGCTTAGATCAAAGCATTGTCTAGCGTGGTGATACTCCTTCCTCCTCTTGATTGTTGGATTTGGCTTTTGAGCACTGTGGTCTGACCTGCACCACTTATTACCAACTGTTTTGGTCAAAAATCACACAAGGATAATGTAACCAAACTTTATGAAAACGGGGTATGATGCTTGGTTAATTATGAAAGTAAAGGATCACTTCTGTGATGAAGATGCAAAGACACAATGATTTATACGAGGAAAAAGCCCTTGATCAATGTATGATCTCCGGCATAAAAAACCTCGGGTGATGGCAACTACCGATCACCAACTTCAATATAATAAAAATGTAGTTACAACTTTGGATGATAATGAGCTGAGTACAAGGATCCCTATTGTCTGAGTGTGTGAGAGTTGCCGTATATGTTGTGTGTGTTCTTCCGAATGAGGAAGATGGGTATTTATACATGTGTGGGTGACTTATTTTAGGTAAAATGACTAAATATCAGCTCATTACCCCTTTAGAAATAAAGATAATCTAGCCTAAATTGCTGCCCATTAATCAAGCTAAGTTTCCATATCCGGTACAACGTCTATCTCCAATTTAGCTCTTGCCATATTTGTGAAAACGCGTCCCTGGATCATGATGTGTAGGGCATATCCTGCTAGGTGTTCCTGCAAAACAATTTTGTAACAAGTGGAATTGACCGTTAGTGTAAGGATCACCATATCGTCCCATGATCCTGATCCTGAAGTCTGGCTAAGGATCATTATCTGCCAAAGAAACAAGGATCACTGGTCAGGATCACGTATAAGGATCATTTATAGTAAAATCCAGCCCCAACAATTGCCCCCAAAATATAAGGAGTTAATTGTAAATAGATGAGTTATATTTTGTTTTGAGCTTATCTCTAACGGGCGACTCCGGGTTACTAGCCGTTACATATGGACTAGCCGTTGTGATATTTACGTCACTGATGTGACGATCCCTGCAAATCATCATTATAAATAGGAGATAGGGTTAGGATCATTTTGTATTTAAATTCGAAGTATCTCCCTTTATAACCATCATTGAAGACTCTTGATCAGGTATCATCTTCTTCTTTATCTTCTTTGCTCTGTTCTTTCGTGCTTTTACTCTGTTTTTTGTTCAAAATATGCTGCTCCGTAATTCTCCGCACAAGAGTCCCAAGGAGAGTCCCTTAAAGAGTCAGGGAATTATCAAGGATTCTCCCGTGGAGAGATGCTGCTTTACTGATGTCCACATAGACAAGATTCGCCATTGTTTCCCAGCGAATGTTGTTTTCAAACCCTTTGATCCTACTGCTTTGAGCGATCTTTTCCTGCTACTCCCTTCCTCATTGGGTATTCATATCCTTTTCCGATGTTCACCCAATCTTTCTTTTCTCTTACCGGCATCTCATATATCCAAGCTATGCCGATGATCTGGAGGGTTCTATATACCTTCGAGAGGATCATCGAAC
Organism: Helianthus annuus; assembly: GCF_002127325.2. Taxonomy (NCBI): domain Eukaryota; kingdom Viridiplantae; phylum Streptophyta; class Magnoliopsida; order Asterales; family Asteraceae; genus Helianthus; species Helianthus annuus. The sequence continues at coordinate 93,505,092 of NC_035443.2, forward strand.
AAGAAGGGATTGATCTGGGAATGGCAGAGCTGGCCGAGCTCTATGATCTTACTACGTTTGGTTCCCACCGGTATCTGCTGAAACGGAAAGCTGGGGAGGATCACCCTATTTTCAAAGTGACCAAGAATGATACCAACTGGAAACGTCGATTTTTCTTTGTTAAGAGGGATTCCATCTCGGATGGGAAGGATCTGCCCAAGGAATGGGCCACTCATGGTAGGATAGAGGATCCTCGAAGGATCACTATCAGTTCTGTCTCATATGATGAGGATCACTGATGTCTTTTCTTTTTTTGTCTTTTTATGCAGCTATCTCCGTTGCTCACTTAAAGTTGACCCCTGCTGCCAAAGAGAGAGTGTTAGCTTTCAAGAAGCTTGATCCTGAAGTTCGAAGCTTCCAGATTATTATCCAAGATTCTCAAGAGATATCCTCTGCGTCTGCCACAATGTCAAGTAAGTATCCTCATAAAAAATAAGTTTTATGTGAAAGTATTTAATTTAACAAGGGGACTTATCTTGTTTTTGAATTGTGTAGGTGCCGGAAAATCTGCCAGGTCTGTTAAATCTGCCTCCATGTTTGGGATAAGTGACCTTGCCAATGTCACGTCTTCTAAGAAGAAGAAGGCTCCTGCTGCCAGTCCTTCAGCATCAGCACCCAAAGCATCTATCCGGGGCAAGGGAAAAAAGAGGAAAACCTCTGAAGATCTCCAAGGATTTCCCCTCCTCCGTCAGCAATTCCTTGACTACGTGAATGAGGTAAGGATCACTGCCCCTGTAGGTTATTCGCCTATCATATCCTGTTTGTGTATCCTGCTTTTCTTGAGGATCACCTGAGTCTGAGCTTGTTTTTATTCTCTTGTTTGCAGAAACTTGCTGAGATTGAAACTTATCTTGGCAATGTTGAGGACCAGGAGAGCCAGATTGCTGACCTTCAACAAATGGGCGTGCTTAAGGATCTCAAGATAGGAGATCTTGAGAAGGAACTCCGGGTCATGAAGGCTGAGGCTGCTCAGAGGTTGATTGACATGGATAATGAGAAGCAGGAGATCACCCAAGATGCTAAGGTCTCTGCCGCGATAACCATGTACAGGATACAACTGCAGATGGCTACGGAGGCTCAGGATCCTTCCTTTGACAGGAGCACATGGGATGTTGAAGGCTGGAAGGCAAGGTTAGCAGAGTTGGAAGATGATGATGATGCTGAGGACATCCCAATGTTGGAGGGAGGTGATGCTGACAAGGATCAGGGTGGAGAAGCTGGTGGTGATGGAGCAGCGAAGAAGTAAGCTGCATGATTGGGCGATGATGGATATTTTGAGACTAGGCCGGAGCCCAATTTTTTTTTTAGGATCGGTAGTGGTTTTTTGTGGTTGTTGATGTTTGAGACAATTATGGTCTGTAATCTCTGAACAATAGTTTCTTAGGGTTAAGGATCCTGGATCCTTTGAACAATAGGTAGGATTACACATGGTGGAGGGATCCTCTGTTTGGGGGATGAAGCCTTTGTGATCCTGCCGCCTTTTAATTTCCCTGCAATACTTTTGAACCTATTATCATGGACACCCTTTACCTACCCCAGCGGACGGGCCACGTATTGCTGGTAGATGCTTTGGGTAGGTAATTTTGACAACTTTTTGAAAGGGTTAAAGATCCTTTTGTTTAATAAATAAAATCTTAAACTTCTGTCGCTTATCTTGTGTTATTATCCTTTTTGATTTTCAATTGTTTTGACACATGTTTGTTTGAAAAGTTGAGCAAATTATGTTTAAGAAATTTAGGATATGATCCTGGATCAAATATCCTATAATCGAAAGTTTTCAAGATAGTTTATTTTAAGGATCATAGGTTCAGTTGTCAAGGTCTAAAGGTTATTCAAATGAATAATGAAATTAAAAGTAGTTAAGGATCATACCTGAGGATCCAAGTTAGGATCCTAACCTTTAATCAGGATAACCATAAGTAAAAATCTTAATGAACAATAAGGATTAAGGATCCTTAATTGTTTAACTTCGAAAACCTGAAAAATGGAGTATAACTTGGGACTAAGCCAATATAAAAGATAAGTTAGTAACTAGGGACAAGCCCAAAGGATAACTGGGGACAAGCCCAAAGGGTAACTGGGGACAATCCCAAAGGATCACTGGGGACAAGCCCATAGGATAACTGAGAATGATCCCGGAAGATCACTGGGGACAAGCCCATAGGATAACTGAGAATGATCCCGGAAGATCACTGGGGACAAGCCCATAGGATAACTGGGGACAAGCCCAAAGGATCGTATGTAAACTGGAGTATGGCCCTTTCTGGCAACTATCCAAACTTAGTGACATGAAAATGTCAAAACCTTAGCTAACGTGAAAACGTTAGAAACCTTAGGAACAGATGTATGGTGCGTCCACCATTATACGTAGGATCCCAAGTATAGCCAGTACGATGAGGTCGCCAGCCCCGAAAATGGGTACTGATCCCAAAGACATGAACTATATCAGGATCATCGTGCGCTGCTGGCGGAAACTGGGGATAATCCCAAGGATAACTGGGGTTGTACCCAAGGATCTGTGGTGCTTTTGGAGATCTTTGACGATTTGCTGAAGATACCTGAACTATCATAACTCAAATGGTTTGTGAGTAGAGGATGAAGGATACATGATCCTTATCCTTAGGCAAAAAGTAAGAAAATGCAATAGTTTTAGGATAAGCATATTACCAGAATGAGGATCATCAATGGCAGCGGGATCCTTCAAGGATACTCCAATGTAAGGATCACATTTCTTAGCATACTCTATAGCATCCCTTTTCATGGTTGGCCAGTAGTATCCTGTTCTAAGGATCCTTGAGAATAGTGCCCTGCCCCCAGTGTGGTTTCCACAATCTCCTTCATGGAAGTCTCTCAACACTTCTTCAATTTCAGGATCCTCAATACATCTTAAATATGGTCCTGCAAGGGATCGTTTATATAGCACATTATTTAAGATTACAAATTGAGATACCTTAATCCTGAAAGCTCTAGGATTTTCTCCCGTTGGAATCTCCCCATGTTGCAAGTATCTCATGATCGGTGAGATCCATGATCCTGAATGAGATTGGGCTTCTTCACTAGGGATCATTGCAGTATCCTCTTCTATTTCCATGGCCACCTGTTTTTCAATGGCAGGAGCCAGGATATGGATGATAGGGATACTTATATCTTCTGGAATCTTCAAGGATGATCCTAGGTTGGCCAATGCATCAGCTTCTGTGTTCTCCTCCCTTGGTACCTGTGTCAAGCTGAAAGAAACAAAAGAGAGTGCCAATTCTTTGACTATCTCTAAATATTTGGTTAGTTTTTCACCTTTAACAGCATAGGATCCGTTAAAGTGATTAGTGATCAATAATGAATCTACATATACTTTAAGATACTTTACCCCCATATCCTTAGCAATTTGTAAGCCAGCAATTAAGGCTTCATACTCAGCCTCATTGTTAGTTGCTTGGAACTCACAGGCTATGGAGTGGGGTATTATGTCCCCCTGTGGCGATTTTAGTAGGATCCCTAGCCCTGTGCCTTTGATATTTGAGGATCCGTCAGTGTGTAGTATCCAAGGATCCTTGGTCTCATCCAGCTGCTGAACCTCCAATTCTGCTTCTATTTGTAGATCACTACTGAAATCAGCCACAAAGTCAGCTAGTGCTTGAGATTTAATAGCTGTTCTTGGTTCGTATCTTATGGGCACTAAGCTTTACTGCCCACTTAGCCATTCTCCCTGACATATCTGGTTTCCTGAGGACATTCTTAATTGGAAAATTAGTTTTAACAACAATAGTATGGGTTTCAAAATAATGTCTTAACTTAGTGGATGCCATGATTAATGCAAGGATAAGTTTTTCGAGGTGTGAGTACCTGGATTCGGCATCAAGTAGACTTTTACTTACATAGTAGATAGGATATTGTGTACCTTCGTGATCCTTAACAAGGACAGCACTTACAGCGGTTGAGGATACCGCTAGATATAAGGATAACACATCTCCTTTTTCCGGTTTCGCTAATGCTGGTGCTGAGGACATATACTCTTTTAGGGCTTGTAAAGCATTCTCATGCTTCTCAGTCCATTCAAACTTCTTATTCTTCCTTAGGATATCGTAGAATTCTTTGCATTTTTCTGAGGATTTCGATATGAACCTGTTCAAAGCTGCTATCCTGCCTGTCAGTCTTTGGACATCCTTGGCATTGGCAGGAGATTTGATATTTATCAATGCTTTGATTTGTTCCGGGCTTGCTTCAATGCCCCTCTGGGTTACCATGTATCCTAAGAACTTTCCTGCCTTAACACCAAAATGGCATTTTGAAGGATTAAGTTTCATGTTATAATTATCAAGGATATCGAATGCTTCTTCCAAGTCCCTTAGGTGATCCTCAGCTTTCTTTGACTTGACCACCATATCATCTATGTACACCTCCATAGTTTTTCCAATTTGATCTTTGAACATCATATTTACCAGCCTTTGATATGTTGCACCTGCATTTCTTAGTCCAAAAGGCATGGCAATATAACAATATAAACCGGTTGGGGTCATAAAGGCTGTATCCTCTTGGTCAGATGGTTCCATCTGGATTTGTTGGAATCCAGATGATGCATCCATAAAAGTTAACAGTTCATGCCCCGCTGTTGCATCCACCATGGAGTCAATGTGGGGTAATGGGAAAGGATCCTTGGGACATGCCTTATTCAAATCAGTGAAATCGACACATACCCTCCACTTTCCGTTTTTCTTTTGGACAACAACCACATTGGCTAACCATTTTGGATACTTTACCTCTCTGATCATACCTGCTCGAAGTAGCCTTTCTACTTCTTCTTGGATAATGGCATTCCTTTCTGGTGCAAACTTCCTCCTTTTTTGATGGATTGGCTTGATAGACCTGTCAATGCCAAGTTTGTGAGTAATAATATTCTTAGATATACCTGTCATATCTTCATGCTTCCAAGCAAAGGTAGATTTTCTTCTTTTGAGGAAGGATATCATATCTTCTTTCATCTTGCCAAGGATCCCTGATCCGATATAGATTTTTGATTCAGGATCACTAGGATCCAAGAGGATTTCATCTACATCTTGTTCCCTTGCCTCCAAGACATTCCTTGGAGGATACTGTAATTGCTATTGCTCCCTTGGCTTCGAGGTTGGCTTCATAGATGAGGTATAGCAATCCTTAGCCTCTTGCTGGTCACTATCGATCTTGATTATTCCCCATGGGCTAGGGAGCTTCACACATTGATGGTAGGTAGATGGGACTGCTTTCATATCATGTATCCAAGGCCTGCCAAGGATAACGTTGCAACAAGATAAACAGTCAATAACACAAAATTTTTGATAATTATGTAATCCTTCCACGTAGATTGGGAGTTTGATGTCCCCCAGAGTTTTCTTCGTTTCCCCACTGAATCCTACAAGCACGGAGGATCTTGGTGTGATGTCTGATTCTGGGATTCCCATCTTCTTCAAGACATCAAGCTGGATAATGTTCACTGAGCTCCCCCCGTCAATAAGGATCCTGCGGACAAAATGGTTAGAGATAAAGAGAGTGATAACTAAGCTATCATGGTGAGGATCCTGAACATTAACGCGATCATCCTCATCAAATGTTATTATCTTCCCTTCTGAGACGCTTGAGGTTCTAATAGGCCTTTCTCCGTTGTCCATTTTTGATTCTTTTGCATGTCTTTTGGCCGCTGAGAAGGATGTTCCACAAATGTCTGATCCTCCGGATATGAAGTTAATCACTTGTGCGTTTGCCGGAGGTGCTGGAGCCTTTTCAGGGATCCTTTCAGGATCCTGGGTCCTTTGCTTTTTTCTCCCCAATAATTCTTTTAGATGCCCCTTGCTTAGCAGGTATCCAATTTCTTTTCTTAAGGCTATGCAATCTTCAGTTAGATGCCCGAAATCCTCATGGTATGCACACCATTTGGACTTGTCTTTAGTCCCGGATGGTTTATCATTCTTCCTGGGCCACCTAGCCTTTTCACCTAGATTCTGCATTGCAAGGATTAGTTCATGATTATCAACGGAAAAACAATATTCTGAGATTGGAGGATATTCTTCATCATCCTCTTCTTGGTCGACAGCATGCACATTCTTGTTCTCGTTTCTATGGTAGGATTTGAACTTGTTGTTTTTGAAGGAGGATCCTTGCTTATCTTGTTTTGAGGATCCTACTTGTCTCTCCTGGATCCTCTTGTCATCCTCTAGTCGGATAAACCTGAGTGCTCGAGTTCTTACTTCATCTAAATTCCTGCAAGGTGTCATAACAAGATCATCATAGAATAATGAATCCTTAAGAAGTCCCATTTTGAAGGCTTCAACAGCCGTAGCCATATCCAAGTTGGGAATATCCAAGGATTCTTTACTAAATTTAGTTATATAATCCCTTAATGATTCATTATTATTTTGAGTTATCCTGTACAAATCACTAGTTAATTTTTCAAATTTTCTACTACAAGAGAATTGGTTATTGAATAAATTAACTAAATTAGCAAATGAAGTAATAGAGTAAGGGGGAAGACTTAGCAGCCACTTAAGAGCTGATCCGGTTAGAGTGGATCCAAATCCTTTACATAGGCATGCTTCCTTCAACTTTTCTGGGATAGGATTGATTTCCATTCTTTCCCTGTATTGTGCTATATGCTCCTCTGGATCCGTTGTGCCATCATACAGCTTCATGGTAGGGATATGGAACCTTTTGGGTACCTCTGCATCACAAATTGGTGGTGCAAAGCGAGATACCTTGTGGCTTCCATCTGCAATCTCTAGGATAGGCTTGACTACCCCTGGAACACTTGAGATCATGTCCTTTAGTTTCTGTAGTTCCCTGGCCATAACATGATTGGTACCTGTATCCTGCATAAATCCAAGGTTAGTAGTAGGATAATTATTTAAAGTGTTACCTCCCATTGGGTTCAGGTTAGGGAATCCACATTGCTGGGATTCTGGGACAACGGAGGGACCAGTGGAAGCAATGGTCTGCATTGGAATGAAGTCCCCTTGATGGACATCTAGACTCCCTGTTTGCAAACTTTTTAGGGATCCTGGCATCTGTAAGGATCCTGGTATCTGGGATGATCCTGGAACGAAGGAGGATCCTTGGCCCTGGAATGATCCTGGAATAAAGTAGGATCCTTGAAACTGCTGTGCCTCCGGATAGGCTCCCGGATTCATGAAGGATCCCATGTACTGAGGATAGGATCCTATTGGCTGAAAATGTGAATCTGATGTCTGAGTCATTGCTGCCGAGTTGAAACGTGATCCTCTTGACTCCCCTATGATTTGTACGTCCGGGATCCCTGATGGCTGGGAAGTGATTATTGGAGTATCGAAGCTCAAGGATTTGGGCATCAGTGGAGAATGATCCTCTGCCGCTTTCTTTTGTCTTTTGAGATCTCCAATTTCCCTGAGGATCCTTTCGTTGGTTTCATCTTGCCGCTGCATACGATCCTTCATCTGCAAAATTAAAGCAAATACATCACCAGTACTGGGAATAGAAGAATTCATAGCAGAAGAAGATAGAGGTTTAGAGAAAGTGGGAGTTGATCTCTTCTCAGTATTTTTCTGAGATCCTGCCGGTGGAGGAGGCAAGGTGATCTGTGATGAGGTGACCGTAGACATCGCCGTGGACGTGTTCTTCAATGATGAAGCCATGTAATTCTTTGAAATGATTTCGAACAAAAGATTTTCTTATGAATGAAGCACCAATTGCCCCACGGTGGGCGCCAAACTGTTTTGGTCAAAAATCACACAAGGATAATGTAACCAAACTTTATGAAAACGGGGTATGATGCTTGGTTAATTATGAAAGTAAAGGATCACTTCTGTGATGAAGATGCAAAGACACAATGATTTATACGAGGAAAAAGCCCTTGATCAATGTATGATCTCCGGCATAAAAAACCTCGGGTGATGGCAACTACCGATCACCAACTTCAATATAATAAAAATGTAGTTACAACTTTGGATGATAATGAGCTGAGTACAAGGATCCCTATTGTCTGAGTGTGTGAGAGTTGCCGTATATGTTGTGTGTGTTCTTCCGAATGAGGAAGATGGGTATTTATACATGTGTGGGTGACTTATTTTAGGTAAAATGACTAAATATCAGCTCATTACCCCTTTAGAAATAAAGATAATCTAGCCTAAATTGCTGCCCATTAATCAAGCTAAGTTTCCATATCCGGTACAACGTCTATCTCCAATTTAGCTCTTGCCATATTTGTGAAAACGCGTCCCTGGATCATGATGTGTAGGGCATATCCTGCTAGGTGTTCCTGCAAAACAATTTTGTAACAAGTGGAATTGACCGTTAGTGTAAGGATCACCATATCGTCCCATGATCCTGATCCTGAAGTCTGGCTAAGGATCATTATCTGCCAAAGAAACAAGGATCACTGGTCAGGATCACGTATAAGGATCATTTATAGTAAAATCCAGCCCCAACACCAACAATTTTTGAATTTTCGTTTTTCAATTTTTGTACTTTTTGATTGCGATTGGATGATTGATCTGATGAGCTTTTATTTTTGTTTTGAACAATTTTCAAATTTTTACCTTTTTGTTTTTGTTCTACACTCTTCTTAACAGGTTCCTGCTTTGAGCATTCACCTATTTCAGTAGATTGCAAAACAGTATTTTTAAATTTTTCTTTTAATTCTAAAAACAATTTTTGTTTTTCAATTTTTGTATTTACATCATCAGATTTCTCATCACAATCTTCCACTTTGACATTGTCAAAGTTTGTGACACAATCTTCTCATCTTCTTCTCTTTTGCTCTGTTTTTCTTCTTCTTTCCATTCTTCTGTAAAGAAGTTGCTCTGGAACTCCCCGCATAAGGATCCTAAGAAGAACAGCCCCTTGAAGGGTCAAGGGATCATCAAAGATTCTCCCACGAGAGGTGCTGTTTTACCGATCCTCAAATCGACAGAATCCGTCAATGCTTTCCGGCGAACACTCTCTTCAAGTCTTTTACCCCCACTGCTTTGAGTGATTTTATTTCTGATACTTGGGTAGCTTTCCCGGTTACTCCGTTCTTGATAGGATATTCGTATCCTTTCCCACAGTTCACTCAATCCTTTTTCTCTCTTACCGGCATCTGCTATATCCAGGCTATGCCCATGATCTGGAGGGTGTTATACACCCTTGAGAGGATCATTGAACAAGAGGGGATTGACCTTGGTATGGCGGAGTTGGGTGAGATGTATGATCTTACAACTTTTGGATCCCACCGATATTTGTTCAAGCGAAAAGCTGGAGAGGATCACCCTGTTTTCAAAGTGACCAAAAACGACACGAACTGGAAGCGACGATTCTTTTTTGTTAGGAGAGATTCCATCCCTAATGGGAAGGATTTGCCCAAGGAGTGGGCTACCCATGGTAGGATAGAGGATCCTGGAAGGATCACCATAGAACTTGTTCCTTAAGATAAGGATCACTAACACTTTCTTGTTTATTGTGCAGCTATATCCGTTGCTCATCTTAGGTTGACTCCTGCTGCAAAAGAGAGACTCTTGGCCTTTAGGAAGCTTGATTCGGAGACAAGAACTTTTCAGGTTGCCATCCAGGATTCTCAAGAAGTATCCTCTGCCTCTGTCACAATGTCAAGTAAGTATCCTCATTTGAAAAGTAATTCTATGTAGGATTTTCAAGTTTAATTAAAATACTTATCTTATTTTGGTTGTCTAGGTGCTGGAAAATCCTCTAAGTCTGCTTCAAAGTTCGGTATTGATGATCTTGCTAATGTCAAATCTGCAAGGAAGAATACTCCTGCTGCCAGCCCAACTGCTTCAGCCCCTAAAGCACCTATTAGGGGTAAAGGAAAGAAGAGAAAGGCCTCTGAGGATTTACAAGGTCTGCCCCTGCTCCGCCAACAGTTTCTGGACTACTTCAACGAGGTAAGGATCACTGCCCCTGTTTGTTATCCTGATAGTTTTGAGGATCACTTCTGACGTTATGCCTTGTTTTCCTTGCAGAAATTTGCTGAGATAGAGACTTATGTTGGCCACGTCGAGGATCAAGACCGCCAAATTGCTGACCTCCAACAGATGGGTGTGCTAAAGGATCTTAAGATAGCCGATCTTAAGAAGGAGCTCCACGCCACCAAGGATAAAGCTGCCAGGATGCTGATTAATTTTGATTATGAGAAGCATGAGATCACCCAGGATGCCAAGGTCTCTGCTGCGATAACCATGTACAAGATCCAGCTGCAGATGGCTGTGGAGGCTCAGGATCCTGCCTTCGACAAGAGCACATGGGACGTTTTGGGCTGGAAGGCGAGGCTGGCAGAGTTGGAGGATGATGAAGAGGCTGAGGAGGTCCCGATGCTTGAGGGTGGTGATGTTGGCAAGGATCAGGGTGGAGAGGCAAGTGGAGCTGGTGGTGATGGTGCAGCGAAGGCTTGAGCTGCAGGATTGGGCGATGAAGGAAACATCTAGACATAGCCGGAGCCCAATTTTTTTTGTGTTTGTTGATGTTTTTAAACAATTATGGTCTGTGACTTCAAACAATAGGTTTAGGGTTGAGGATCCAGGATCCTTCAGACAATAGGTAGGATTACACATGGTGGAGGGATCCTCTGTTTGGGGGATGAAGCCATTGTGATCCTGCCGCCTTTTAATTTCCTGCATGCTACGACCGCACAAACAATGGACACCCTTTGCCAACCCATGTGGACGGGCCACGTTTTGCTGGTAGAAACGTGGGTTGGCAATTTTGACAACTTATGAAGGATTTTAAACCTTTGTTAATAAAATAACTCTAATCTTCTTGGCTTATCTTGTGTTGTTATCCTTTTAATTTCCAATTGTTTTGTTATATATTTGCCTGAGTGAGAAAGGTTAAGCAAATTATGTTTAAGAAATTTAGGATATGATCCTGGATCAAATATCCTATAATCGAAAATTTTCAAAGTAGTTTATTTTAAGGATCATAGGTTCAGTTGTCAAAGTCTAAGGGTTATTCAAACAATTAATGAATGAAATCGAAAATAGTTGAGGATCATACCTGAGGATCCAAGTTAGGATCCTAACCTTTAATCAGGATAACCGTAAGTGAAACTTTAATGGATAATAAGGATTAAGGATCCTTAAATGTTTAACTTTGAAAACCTGAAGAGTAGAACATAACTTGGGACTTAAGCCAATATAAAAGATAAGTTAGTAACTAGGGACAAGCCCAAAGGATAACTGGGGACAAGCCCAAAGGATAACTGGGGACAAGCCCAAAGGATCACTGGGGACAAGCCCGAAGGATAACTGGGGACAAGCCCAAGGATCGTATGTAAACTGGAGTATGGCTCTCACTGGCGACTATCCAAACTTAGTGACATGAAGATGCCAAAACCTTAGCTAACGTGAAGACGTTAGAAACCTTAGGAACGGATGTATGATACGTCTACCATTATACGTAGGATCCTAGGTATAGCCAGTGCGATGAGGTTATCAGCCCCTAAAGCGAGTACTGGTCCCAAAGACGTGAACTATACCAGGATCATCGTGCGCTACAGGCGAAAACTGGGGACAAGCCCAAGGATAACTGGGGTTGAACCCAAGGATCTGAGATGCTTTTGAAGACTATCAATAACATGCTGAGGATACCTGGACTATCAGAACTCAAATTCTCGTGAGAGGAGGATGAAGGATACATGATCCTTCTCCTTAAATAAGAAGATATGTAAATAAGAGTTCGAGCTTAGGATATTACCAGAGTAAGGATCATTGATCCTTCAGGGATCCTTGAAGGATACTTCCAATGTAAGGATCACTCATGCCAGAAGGATCCTGCTTCACATGAAATATTTCTTTAAGTGAACAGCATTCCAGGCTCTTGGTAACAACTTTCCTTCCATGGTTAGCAATCTATATGCCCCCTTTCCTACTTCGGCTTCAATCAAGTAAGGGCCTTCCCATTTTGGTGCCATTTTCCCATCAGCAGGATTGATGGTATTTTGGAATGCTTTTCTCAATACCATATCCCCAACTTGGAGTTTCCTTATCCTGACATTTTTGTTGTAAGCACCAGCCATTCTTTGTTGGTAGCTAGCCATCCTTATCCTAGCCAGATCCCTAATTTCTTCAATAGTATCCAAGTCTTGAGCTAGGTTTGCATCATTCTCCTCAGGATCACGGGTACTTGTTCTAGCAGTTGGAACCACCATTTCTGTTCGGATCACTGATTCTGCCCCAAACACCAAAGAGAAGGGTGTTTGACCAGTTGCATTCTTGGGAGTTGTCCTATCAGCCTAAAGCACATAAGGCAATTCCTCTGCCCATTTCCCCTTCTTGGATCCAAGTTTCTTCTTCAGATTGTTGATGATGATCTTGTTGGATGATTCTGCTTGACCATTGGCTTGTGGGTGGACTGGTGTTGATGTTATCATCTTAATCCCCTAACTGTCACAAAAGTTAGTAGTCCTGCTCCCAATAAATTGGGAACCATTATCACATACAATTTCAGAAGGAATGCCAAATCTAGTTATAATGTTTCTCTTAATAAAGGATATAACTTCTTTCTCTCTGACTTGGGCAAAAGCTTCAGCCTCTATCCACTTGGAGAAGTAGTCAGTCATAGCAAGCATGAATACTTTTCCACCAGGTGCCTTAGGGAGCTTGCCAACTATATCCATCCCCCATCTCATGAATGGCCAAGAGGATGGTATAGGATGCAGAAATTCAGCCGGCTGATGAAGGATATTGCTGTGTCTTTGACAAGGATCACACTTCTTAGCATACTCCACAGCATCCCTTTTCATAGTTGGCCAGTAGTATCCTGTCCTTAAGATCCTTGAGAACAATGCCCTGCCCCCAGTGTGGTTTCCACAATCTCCTTCATGGAAGTCTTTTAACACTTCTTGAACTTCAGGATCCTCGATACGTCTTAAATATGGTCCTGCAAGAGATCGCTTATATAGCACATTATTTAAGATTGTGAATTGAGATACCTTAATCCTGAAAGCCCTAGGATTTTCTCCCATAGGAATTTCCCCGTGTTGTAAGTATCTTATGATTGGTGAGATCCATGATCCTGAATAAGATTGAGTATCCTCACTAGGGATCATTGCAGTATCCTCTTCTATTTCCATGGCCACCTGATTTTCAATAGCAGGAGCCCGGATATGGATGATGGGGATACTTATATCCTCTGGGATCTTCAAAGATGATCCTAGGTTGGCCAATGCATCAGCTTCTGTATTTTCCTCCCTTGGTACTTGTGTTAAACAGAAAGAAACAAAGGAGAGCGCCAATTCTTTGACTATCTCTAAATATTTGGTTAGTTTATCACCTTTAACAGCATAGGATCCATTAAAGTGATTAGTGATTAATAATGAATCCACGTATACCTCAAGATACCTGATTCCCATATGCTTAGCGATTTGCAAATCAGCAATCAAGGCCTCATATTCAGCCTCATTGTTAGTGGCTTGGAACTCACAGGCTACGGAGTAGGGTATTATGTCCCCCTGTGGCGATTTTAGTAGTATGCCAAGCCCTGTGCCTTTGACATTTGAGGATCCGTCAGTATGTAGTATCCAAGGATCCTTGGTCTCATCCAGCTGCTGGACTTCCAATTCGGCTTCCTTTTGTAAATCACTACTGAAATCAGCCACAAAGTCTGCTAATGCTTGAGATTTGATGGCTGTTCTAGGCTCATATCTTATATCATGGGCACTAAGCTTTATTGCCCACTTAGCCATTCTTCCGGACATCTCTGGTTTCTGCTTTTGAGGATACCGCTAGATATAAGGATAACACATCTCCTTTTTTTGGTTTCATCAACGCTGGAGCCGAGGACATGTATTCTTTGAGGGCTTGTAAAGCATTCTCATGCTTTTCAGTCCACTCAAATTTCTTGTTCTTTCTTAGGATGTCATAGAATTCCTTACACCTTTCTGAGGATTTGTATATGAATCTGTTCAGAGCTGCTATCCTGCCTGTTAGCCTTTGCACATCCTTAGCGTTGGCAGGGGATTTGATATTCATCAATGCTTTGATTTGTTCCGGGCTTGCTTCAATGCCCCTCTGAGTTACCATATATCCTAAGAATTTGCCTGCTTTAACACCGAAGTGACATTTTGAAGGATTAAGCTTCATGTAATAATTATCAAGGATATCAAATGCTTCCTCCAAGTTCCTTAGGTGATCCTCAGCCTTCTTTGACTTTACTACCATATCGTCTATGTATACTTCCATAGTTTGTCCAATCTGATCTTTGAACATCATGTTTACCAGTCTTTGATATGTTGCACCTGCATTCCTTAATCCAAACGGCATAGCAATATAACAATATAAACCGGTTGGGGTCATAAAAGCCGTATCCTCTTGGTCAGATGGCTCCATCTGAATTTGCTGGAATCCAGACGATGCATCCATAAAGGTTAACAGTTCATGCCCCGCCATTGCATCCACCATGGAGTCAATGTGGGGTAATGGGAAAGGATCCTTGGGACATGCCTTATTCAAATCAGTGAAATCGACACATACCCTCCACTTTCCGTTTTTCTTTTGAACAACAACCACATTGGCTAGCCATTTTGGATACTTTACCTCTCTAATCATACCTGCTCGAAGTAATCTTTCTACTTCTTCCTGGATAATGGCATTTCTTTCCGGTGCAAACTTCCTCCTTTTTTGATGGATTGGTTTGATTGACATGTCAATGCCAAGTTTATGAGTGATAATATCCTTAGATATACCTGTCATATCCTCATGTTTCCATGCAAAGGTAGACTTTCTTCTTTTGAGGAAGGATACTATGTCTTCTTTCATCTTGCCAAGGATCCCTGATCCGATATAGATTTTTGACTCAGGATCATTAGGATCTAAAAGGATTTCGTCCACATCCTGTTCTCTCACCTCCAAGACATTTCTTGGAGGATACTGTAATTGCTATTGCTCCCTTGGCTTCGAGGCTGGTTTCATTGACGAGGTGTAACAATCCTTAGCCTCCTGCTGATCACTGTCGATCTTGATTATTCCCCATGGGCTAGGGAGCTTCACACATTGATGGTAGGTGGATGGGACTGCCTTCATATCGTGTATCCAGGGCCTGCCAAGGATAACATTACAACAAGACAAACAGTCAATAACACAAAATTTTTGATAATTATGTAATCCTTCCACATAAATTGGGAGTTTGATGTCCCCCAGGGTTTTCTTAGTTTCGCCACTAAATCCTACAAGCACGGAGGATCTTGGTGTGATATCTGATTCAGGGATACCCATTTTCTTCAGAACATCAAGCTGGATAATGTTTACTGAGCTTCCTCCGTCAATAAGGATCCTGCGGACAAAATGGTTAGAAATAAAACGAGTAATAACTAAACTATCATGATGAGGATCCTGAATGTTAATGCGATCATCCTCATCAAAGGTTATCGCTTTTCCTTCCGAGACACTTGTTGTTCGAATAGGCCTGTCTCCGTTATCCATTTTAGCTTCCTTTGCATGCCTTTTAGCTGCTGAGAAGGATGTACCACAGATGTCTGATCCTCCAGACATAAAGTTGATCACTTGTGCATTTGCCGAAGGGGCTGGAGCTTTTTCAAGGATCCTTTCAGGATCCTGAGTCCTTTGCTTTTTTCTTCCCAACAACTCTTTTAAATGTCCCTTGCTAAGCAGATATCCAATTTCCTTTCTTAATGCGATGCATTCTTCGGTTAAATGCCCAAAATCCTCGTGGTATGCACACCACTTTGATTTGTCTTTGGTTGCGGCTGTTTTTTCATTTTTTCTGGGCCATCTGGCCTTTTCTCCTAGATTCTGCATTGCAAGGATTAGTTCATGATTATCAACGGAAAAACAGTATTCAGAAATTGGAGGATAATCTTCATCATCCTCTTCTTGGTCTACAGCATGCACATTCTGATTGGCAGTTCTGTTATAGGATTTGAATTTGTTGCTTTTGAAAGAGGATCCTTGCTTTTCTTGTTTTGAGGATCCTACTTGTCTCTCCTGGATCCTCTTGTCATCCTCTAGCCGGATGAACCTGAGTGCCCGAGTTCTTACTTCGTCTAGGTTCCTGCATGGTGTCATAACAAGATCATCATAGAACAATGAATCCTTAAGCAATCCCATCATGAAGGCCTCAACAGCTGTGGCCACATCCAAGTTAGGAATGTCCAAGGATTCTTTACTAAATTTGGTTATATAATCCCTTAATGATTCATTATGACCCTGGGTTATCCTATATAAATCACTACTCAATCTTTCAAATTTTCTACTACAAGAGAATTGATTATTGAATAAATTAACTAAACTAGCAAACAAAGTAATAGAGTAAGGGGGAAGACTTAGCAGCCATTTAAGAGCTGATCCAGTAAGAGTGGATCCAAATCCCTTGCATAGGCATGCTTCCTTTAACTTTTCTGGAATTGGATTGATCTCCATCCTCTCCCTGTATTGTGCTACGTGTTCCTCAGGATCCGTTGTACCATCATACAGCTTCATAGTAGGGATATGGAACCTTTTGGGTATCTCAGCATCACAAATTGGTGGTGCAAAACGAGATACCTTATGGCTTCCATCTGCAATCTCCGGGATAGGTTTAGCTTCCCCTGGAACACTTGAGATCATATCCTTCAGTTTCTGCAGTTCTCTGGCCATAGCATGGTTGATACCTGTATCCTGCACGAATCCATGGTTAGTGGTAAGAAAATTATTTAAAGTGTTACCTCCCATTGGGTTCAAGTTAGGAACACTGGATGTGAATCCATGTTGCTGGGATTCTGGGATGATGGAGGGACCAGTGGAAGCAATGGTCTGCATTGGAATAAAATCTCCTTGATGGACATCTAGACTTCCTGTTTGCAAACTCTTTAGGGATCCTGGCATTTGGAAGGATCCCGATATCTGGGATGATCCTGGAACTAAGGAGGATCCTTGAACCTGGGATAATCCTGGAACTAAGGAGAATCCTTGAACCTGGGATAATCCTGGAACGAAGGAGGATCCTTGATCCTGGGATAATCCTGGAACGAAGGGATAATCCTGGAATGAAGGAGGATCCGGAGTTCATGAAGGATCCCATATGCTGAGTATAGGATCCTGCCGGTTAGAAATATGATCCTGATGCCTGAGTCATTGCTGCTGGACCGAAATGTACTCCTCTTGATCCACCCATATGTTGAACGCCTGAGGCCTCTGATGGCTGTGAAGTAACCATCGGAGTATCAAAATTCAAAGATTTGGGCATCAGTGGGGAATGATCCTCTGCCGTTTTCTTTTGTCTTTTGAGATCTCTGATTTCTCTGAGGATCTTGTCATTAGTTTCATCCTGCTGTTGCATACGATCCCTCATCTGCAAAATCAAAGTAAATATATCACTAGTACTGGGAGCAGAAGAAGTTAGAGCAGAAGATGAAGGTTTAGAGAAGATAGGAGTTGGTCTCTTCTCAGCATTTTTCTGAGATCCAGCTGGTGGTGGAGGCAAAGGTGGAATGCCATTAGATGAATTGACTGCAGACATCGCTGTGGAAGTATTCTTCAACGATGAAGCCATGCAACTGTTTTGGTCAAAAATCACTTAAAGACAATGCAACCAAACTTTATGTAAACGGGGAATGATGCTTGGTATGATGAACAAAGTGAAGGATCACTTAAATGTAAAATGCACAATTGACACAAGGATTTATACGAGGAAAAAGCCCTTGATCAATGATCTCCGGCATAAAAAACCTCGGGTGATGGAAACTACCGATCACCAAACTTCAATATAACAAATAATGTTTACAACTTTGGGTGGTAACGAGCTAGGTACAAGGATCACAATAGTATCGTGTGTCAAAGCGTGTGAGAAATGTGTCGTGTCTTCCGAATGTGGAAGAGTGCTATTTATACAAGTGTGAGTGGTCGTATTTTAGGTAAATAACCTAACTATTAGCTCATTACCCCTTTAGGAATAGAAGTAAATCTAGCCTAAATTATCGCCCTTAAATTATGCTGAGTTTCCATATCGTCCACAACGTCCATCTTTGATTATGCATATGCCAAAGTTGTCGTGACGAGTTCCTTGTTTATGTTGCTAAGATCGGATCCTACTCGAAATTCCTGCAAGATAACATTAAATCCAAGGAGAACAACTGTTAGTATGAGGATCCCTAGGACGGTCCGTGATCCTGATCCTGGAACTCTTCTGAGGATCACTATCTGCCAAAGAATCAAGGATCACTGGTTATGATCACATGTAAGGATCATAAGTCATAAAAATCCAGCCCTAACAATTGCCCCCAAAATATAAGGAGTAATATTGTAAATAAACGAGTTGTATTTTGTTTGATCTTATCCGCAACAAGTTAACGGATAACTAGCCGTTGGAGACGGACTAGCAGTTGCAAACCTTACGTCATAGAAGTGACAGCCCTGCAAATCATCATTATAAATAGGAGTTAGAGATAGGATCAATTTGCATTTAAATTCAAGAGAGACTCCCTTTATATTCTCGTCCGAAGATCAATCAGGTATCTCTTTCTTTCTTCCTTCTCTTACTCTGTTTTTCTATCTCTTTCCATCATTCTGCAAAGATGTTGCTCCGGAACTCCCCGCATAAGGATCCTAAGAAGAACAGCCCCTTGAAGGGTCAAGGGATCATCAAAGACTCTCCCACCGAGAGGTGCTGTTTTACTGATCCTCAGGTCGACAGAATCCGTCATTGTTTTCCGGCGAACACCATCTTCAAGTCTTTTACTCCCACTGCTTTGAGTACTTTATTTCTGATACTTGGGTAGCTTTTCCTGTTACTCCGTTCCTGATAGGATATTCGTATCCTTTCCCACAGTTCACTCAATCCTTCTTCCCTCTCACCGGCATCTGCTATATCCAGGCCATGCCCATGATCTGGAGGGTGTTATATACCCTTGAGAGGATCGTTGAACAAGAGGGGATTGACCTTGGTATGGTGGAGCTGGCTGAGATGTATGATCTTACCACTTTCGGATCCCATCGTTATTTGTTTAAGCGAAAAGCCGGAGAGGATCACCCTATCTTCAAAGTCACCAAGAACGACACAAACTGGAAGCGTCGGTTCTTTTTTGTTAGGAGGGATACCATCCCTGATGGGAAGGATCTGCCCAAAGAGTGGGCTACTCATGGTAGGATAGAGGATCCTAGAAGGATCACCATAAGATTTGTTCCTTAGGATAAGGATCACTAATATTTTCTTGTTTTTTGTGCAGCTATATATCTCTTGCTCATCTTAAGTTGACTCCTGCTGCAAAAGAGAGATTCTTGGCTTTTAAGAAACTTGATCCGGAGATAAGGACTTTCCAGGTTGCCACCCAGGATTCTCAAGAAGTATCCTCTGCCTCTGCCACAATTTCAAGTAAGTATTCATATTTATAAAGTAATTCTGTGTAGGATTTCAAATTTAATTAGAATACTTATCTTATTTTGGTTGTGTAGGTGCTGGAAAACCTTCTAAGTCTGCCTCAAAGTTTGGCATCGATGATCTGACCAACGTGAAATCCTCACGGAAGAAGAATCCCTGCTAGCCCAAGTGCTTCAGCCCCTAAAGCACCTATTAGGGGTAAAGGAAAGAAGAGAAAGGCCTCTGAGGATTTACAAGGTCTGCCCCTGCTCCGCCAACAGTTTCTGGACTATTTCAACGAGGTAAGGATCACTGCCCCTGTTTGTTATCCTGACAGTTTTGAGGATCATTTGTTTCTGATGTTATGCCTTGTTTTCTTTGCAGAAATTTGCTGAGATAGAGACTTATGTTGGCCACGTTGAGGATCAAGATCGCCAAATCGTCGACCTCCAACAGATGGGTGTGCTGAAGGATCTCAAGATTGCTGATCTCGAGAAGGAGCTCCGGGCTACCAAGGATGAAGCTGCCAAAATGCTGATCAACTTTGATTATGAGAAGCATGACATCACCCAGGACGCCAAGGTCTCTGCTGCGATAGCCATGTATAAGATCCAACTGCAGATGGCTGCGGAAGCTCAGGATCCTGCCTTCGACAAAAGCACGTGGGACATGGAGGGCTGGAAGGCGAGGCTGGCAGAGTTGGAGGATGATGAGGAGGCTGAGGAGATCCCGATGCTTGAAGGTGCTAGCAAGGATCATGCTGGGGAGGCAAGTGGAGCCGGTGGTGATGGTGCAGCGAAGGATTGAGCTGCAGGATTGGGCGATGAAGGAAACTTCTAGACATAGCCGGAGCCCAATTTTTTTTGTTCAGTGGATGTGATGTTTTAAAACAATGATGGCCTGTAACTTTGAACAATAGTTTTAGGATTAAGGATCCAAGATCATTCAAACAATAGGTAGGATTGCAAATGGTGGAGGGATCCTCTGTTTGGGGGATGAAGCCATTGTGATCCTGCCGCCTTTTATTTACCTGCATGCTATGACCGCACAAACAATGGACACCCTTTTCCAACCCATGTGGACGGGCCATGTTTTGCTGGTAGAAACGTGGGTTGGCAATTTTGACAACTTTGAAGGGTTTCAAACCTTTGTTAATAAAATAACTCTAATCTTTTTGGCTTATCTCGTATCGTTATCCTTTTAATTTCCAATTGTTTTGATACATGTTTGTTTGAGTAAGAAAAGTTGAGCAAATTATGTTTAAGAAATTTAGGATATGATCCTGGATCAAATATCCTATAATCGAAAATTTTCAAAGTAGTTTATTTTAAGGATCATAGGTTCAGTTGTCAAGGTCTAAGGGTTATTCAAATGAATAATGAATGAAATTAAAAATAGTTAAGGATCATACCTGAGGATCCAAATTAGGATCCTAAACTTTAATCAGGATAACCATAAGTAAAACTTTAATGGATAATAAGGATTAAGGATCCTTAATTGTTTAACTTCGAAAACCTGAAAAAATGGAATATAACTTGGGACTAAGCCAATATAAAAGATAAGTTAGTAACTGGGGACAAGCCCAAAGGATAACTGGGGACAAGCCCAAGGATAACTGGGGACAAGCCCGAAGGATAACTGGGGACAAGCCCGAAGGATAACTGGGGACAAGCCCAAGGATCGTATGTAAACTGGAGTATGGCCCTTACTGGCGACTATCCATACTTAGTGACATGAATATGCCAAAACCTTAGCTAACGTGAAAACGTTAGAAACCTTAGGAACGGATGTATGGTACGTCTACCATTATACGTAGGATCCTAGGCATAGCCAGTACGATGAGGTTATCAGCCCCTGGAGTGGGTACTGGTCCCAAAGACATGAACTATACCAGGATCATCGTGCGCTACAGGCGAAAACTGGGGACAAGCCCAAGGATAACTGGGGTTGAACCCAAGGATCTGAGATGCTTTTGAAGACTATCAATAATATGCTGAGGATACCTGGACTATCAGAACTCAAATTCTCGTGAGAGGAGGATGAAGGATACATGATCCTTATCCTTAGGTAAAAATAAGAAGATGGAATAGTTTAGGATTAGGATATTACCAGAGTAAGGATCATTGACATCATCGGGATCCTTCGAGGATGCTTTCAATGTAAGGATCATATGTGCCAGGAGGATCCTGTTCACATGAAATATTTCTTTAAGTGAACAGCATTCCAGGCTCTAGGTAACAAATTTCCTTCCATGGTTAGCAATCTATATGCCCCCTTTCCTGCTTCAGCTTCAATCAAGTAAGGGCCTTCCCACTTTGGTGCTAATTTCCCGTCAGCAGGATTGATGGTATTTTGGAATGCTTTTCTCAATACCATATCCCCCACTTGGAATTTCCTTATCCTGACATTTTTGTTGTAAGCACCAGCCATTCTTTGTTGGTAGCTAGCCATCCTTATCCTAGCCAGATCCCTGATTTCTTCAATAGTATCCAAGTCTTGAGCCAGGTTTGCATCATTCTCCTCAGGATCACGGGTACTTCTTCTAGCAGTTGGAACCACCATTTCTGTTGGGATCACTGTTTCTGCCCCAAACACCAAAGAGAAGGGTGTTTGACCAGTAGCATTCTTGGGGGTTGTCCTATCAGCCCAGAGCACATAAGGCAATTCCTCTGCCCATTTCCCCTTCTTGGATCCAAGTTTCTTCTTCAGATTGTTGATGATGATCTTGTTGGATGATTCTGCTTGGCCATTGGCTTGTGGGTGGACTGGTGTTGATGTTATCATCTTAATCCCCCAACTGTCACAAAAGTTAGTAGTCCTGCTCCCAATAAATTGGGAACCATTATCACATACAATTTCAGAAGGAATGCCAAATCTAGTTATGATGTTTCTTTTAATAAATGATATAACTTCCTTTTCTCTGACTTGGGCAAAAGCTTCAGCCTCTATCCATTTGGAGAAGTAGTCAGTCATAGCAAGCATGAATACTTTTCCACCAGGTGCCTTAGGGAGCTTGCCAACTATATCCATCCCCCATCTCATGAATGGCCAAGAGGATGGTATAGGATGCAGAAATTCAGCCGGCTGATGAAGGATATTGCTGTGTCTTTGACAAGGATCACACTTCTTAGCATACTCCACAGCATCCGTTTTCATAGTTGGCCAGTAGTATCCTGCGCTTAAGATCCTTGAGAACAATGCCCTGCCCCCAGTGTGGTTTCCACAATCTCCTTCATGGAAGTCTTTTAACACTTCTTGAACTTCAGGATCCTTGATACATCTTAAATATGGTCCTGCAAGAGATCGCTTATATAGCACATTATTTAAGATTGTGAATTGAGGTACCTTAATCCTGAAAGCCCTAGGATTTTCTCCCATAGGAATTTCCCCGTGTTGTAAGTATCTCATGATTGGTGAGATCCATGATCCTGAATAAGATTGAGTATCCTCCATAGGGATCATTGCAGTATCCTCTTCTATTTCCATGGCCACCTGATTTTCAATAGCAGGAGCCAGGATATGGATGATGGGGATACTTATATCCTCTGGGATCTTCAAAGATGATCCTAGATTGGCCAATGCATCAGCTTCTGTATTTTCCTCCCTTGGTACCTGTGTCAAACTGAAAGAAGCAAAGGAGAGTGCCAATTCTTTGACTATCTCTAAATATTTGGTTAGTTTTTCACCTTTCACAGCATAGGATCCATTAAAGTGATTAGTGATTAACAATGAATCCACGTATACCTCAAGATACCTGATCCCCATATGCTTAGCAATTTGTAAGCCAGCGATTAAGGCTTCATATTCAGCCTCATTATTAGTGGCTTGGAACTCACAAGCTATGGAATGGGGTATTATGTCCCCCTGTGGCGATTTTAGTAGTATACCAAGCCCTGTGCCTTTGACATTTGAGGATCCATCAGTATGTAGTATCCAAGGATCCTTGGTCTCATCCAGCTGCTGGACCTCCAATTCGGCTTCCTTTTGTAGATCACTACTGAAATCAGCCACAAAGTCTGCTAATGCTTGAGATTTGATGGCTGTTCTGGGCTCATATCTTATATCATGGGCACTAAGCTTTACTGCCCACTTAGCCATTCTTCCGGATATCTCTGGTTTCCTGAGGACATTCTTAATTGGAAAATTAGTTCTAACAACAATAACATGGGTTTCAAAATAATGTCTTAGTTTAGTAGATGCCATAATTAATGCAAGGATAAGTTTTTCAAGGTGCGAATACCTGGATTCAGCATCAAGTAAACTCTTACTTACATAATAGACAGGATATTGTGTACCTTCATGATCCTTAACAAGGACTGCACTTACTGCTTTTGAGGATACCGCCAGATATAAGGATAAAACACATCTCCCTTTTCTGGTTTCATCAATGCTGGAGCTGAGGACATGTATTCTTTGAGGGCTTGTAAAGCATTCTCATGCTTTTTAGTCCACTCAAATTTCTTATTCTTTCTTAGGATATCATAGAATTCTGTACACCTTTCTGAGGATTTGGATATGAATCTGTTTAGAGCTGCTATCCTGCCTGTTAGCCTTTGCACATCCTTAGCGTTGGCAGGGGATTTGATATTCACCAATGCTTTGATTTGTTCCGGGCTTGCTTCAATGCCCCTCTGAGTTACCATATATCCTAATAATTTGCCTGCTTTAACACCGAAGTGACATTTTGAAGGATTAAGCTTCATGTTATAATTATCAAGGATATCAAATGCTTCCTCCAAGTCCCTTAGGTGATCCTCAGCCTTCTTTGATTTTACAACCATATCGTCTATGTATACTTCCATAGTTTGTCCAATTTGATCTTTGAACATCATATTCACCAGCCTTTGATATGTTGCACCTGCATTTCTTAATCCAAAAGGCATAGCAATATAACAATATAAACCGGTTGGGGTCATAAAAGCTGTATCCTCTTGATCAGATGGCTCCATCTGAATTTGTTGGAATCCAGATGATGCATCCATAAAGGTTAACAGTTCATGCCCCGCCGTTGCATCCACCATGGAGTCAATATGGGGTAATGGGAAAGGATCCTTGGGACATGCCTTATTCAAATCAGTGAAATCAACACATACCCTCCACTTTTCGTTTTTCTTTTGAACAACGACCACATTGGCTAGCCATTTTGGATACTTTACCTCTCTAATCATACCTGCTCGAAGTAATCTTTCTACTTCTTCCTGGATAATGGCATTTCTTTCCGGTGCAAACTTCCTCCTTTTTTGATGGATTGGTTTGATTGACCTGTCGATGCCAAGTTTATGAGTTATAATATCCTTAGATATACCTGTCATATCCTCATGTTTCCATGCAAAGGTAGACTTTCTTCTTTTGAGGAAGGATACTATGTCTTCTTTCATCTTGCCAAGGATCCCTGATCCGATATAGATTTTTGATTCAAGATCATTAGGATCCAAAAGGATTTCGTCCACATCCTGTTCTCTCGCCTCCAGGACATTCCTTGGAGGATACTGTAATTGCTATTGCTCCCTTGGCTTCGAGGCTGGTTTCATTGATGAGGTGTAACAATCCTTAGCCTCCTGCTGATCACTGTCGATCTTGATTATTCCCCATGGGCTAGGGAGCTTCACACATTGATGGTAGGTGGATGGGATTGCCTTCATATCGTGTATCCAGGGCCTGCCAAGGATGACATTACAACAAGACAAATAGTCAATAACACAAAATTTTTGATAATTATGTAATCCTTCCACATAGATTGGGAGTTTGATGTCCCCCAGGGTTTTCTTAGTTTCGCCACTAAATCCCACAAGCACGGAGGATCTTGGAGTGATATCTGATTCAGGGATACCCATCTTCTTCAGAACATCAAGTTGGATAATATTCACTGAGCTTCCTCCGTCAATAAGGATCCTGCGGACAAAATGGTTAGAGATAAAGAGAGTGATGACTAGACTATCATGATGAGGATCCTGGATGTTGATTCTATCATCCTCATCAAAGGTTATGATTTTTCCTTCCGAGACACTTGATGTTCGAATAGGTCTTTCTCCGTTATCCATTTTAGCTTCCTTTGCATGCCTTTTAGCTGCTGAGAAGGATGTACCACAGATGTCTGATCCTCCAGAAATAAAGTTGATCACTTGTGCATTTGCCGGAGGGGCTGGAGCTTTTTCAGGGATCCTTTCAGGATCCTGAGTCTTTTGCTTTTTTCTTCCCAACAACTCTTTTAAATGTCCCTTGCTTAACAGATATCCAATTTCCTTTCTTAATGAGATGCACTCTTCAGTTAAATGCCCGAAATCCTCGTGGTATGCACACCACTTTGATTTGTCTTTAATTCCGGCTGGTTTGTCATTTTTTCTGGGCCATCTGGCTTTTTCTCCTAAATTCTGCATTGCAAGGATTAGTTCATGATTATCAACGGAAAAACAATATTCAGAAATCGGAGGATAATCCTCATCATCCTCTTCTTGGTCAACAGCATGCACGTTCTGGTTGTCATTTCTATTGTTGGATTTGAATCTGTTGCTTTTGAAAGAGGATCCTTGCTTTTCTTGTTTTGAGGATCCTACTTGTCTTTCCTGGATCCTTTTGTCATCCTCTAGCCGGATGAACCTGAGTGCACGAGTTCTTACTTCATCTAGGTTCCTGCATGGTGTCATAACAGGATCATCATAGAACAATGAATCCCTAAGCAATCCCATTTTGAAGGCCTCAACAGCTGTGGCCATATCCAAGTTGGGAACGTCCAAGGATTCTTTACTGAATTTGGTTATATAATCCCTTAATGGTTCATTATGACCCTGAGTTACCCTATATAAATCACTAGTTAATCGTTCAAATTTTCTACTATAAGAGAATATTATTGAATAAATTAACTAGATTAGCAAATGAGGTAATAGAGTAAGGGGGAAGACTTAGCAGCCATTTAAGAGCTGATCCAGTAAGAGTGGATCCAAATCCTTTGCATTGGCACACTTCCTTTAATTTTTCCGGAATTGGATTGATCTCCATCCTCTCCCTGTATTGTGCTATGTGTTCCTCAGGATCCGTTGTACCATCATACAGCTTCATAGTAGGGATATGGAACCTTTTAGGTATCTCAGCATCACAAATTGGTGGTGCAAAACGAGATACCTTATGGCTTCCATCTGCAATTTCCGGGATAGGTTTGACTACCCCTGGAACACTTGATATCATATCCTTCAATTTTTGTAGTTCTCTGGCCATAGCATGATTGATACCTGTATCCTGCATGAATCCATGGTTAGTGGTAAGAGAATTATTAAAAGTGTTACCTCCCATCGGGTTCAAGTTAGGAACATTGGATGTGAATCCATATTGCTGGGATTCTGGGATGATGGATGGACCAGTGGAAGCAATGGTCTGCATTGGAATAAAATCTCCTTGATGGACATCTGGACTTCCTGTTTGCAAATTCTTCAAGGATCCTGGTATCTGAAGGGATCCCTGAATATGGGATGATCCTGGAACGAAGGAGGATCCTTGAACCTGGGATAATCCTGGAACGAAGGAGGATCCTTGAACCTGGGATGATCCTGGAACGAAGGAGGATCCTTGAACCTGGGATGATCCTGGAACGAAGGAGGATCCTTGAATCTGGGATGATCCTGGTGTTGGACTCTGTATGCCCAAGACACATATTAAATTGATGTGGCTAGTACGTTATGATCCAAGTCGAGTCATACCCAATAACAAGCTAGACAAACACTTAGATTATTTATTTGTGATATGATTAAACAAATAAATATTAACACTTACAATATTTAGAAATTGGTTTTTCTAAATAATTACACTTGAGAAACTAATAAATTATATGGATAATTTATTTTGAGAAAATATTTTATCTTGTTATTTAATTGGTTAAATAACATTATAAAAGATCATGAGATGTTGCATAAAGTCTTGTAATATGATATGTTATATTTTATAAATGTTATAAAATACATACAAGACTTATATTTTATAAAAGAATTTGATTTTTTTTTTTTTAAATAAAAGCTAGGCCGCCACCTTCCCCATGGGAACTCACAAAATGGTTTTGTCCAATGGGATGACATGCAATTGTCATAAGTTAGAGAAGGTTTGATTGGGTGGCCTAACCAAGAAAACTTTGGTCCAATGAACTCTCATGCACTTGCATGTGTAAGAGAGGATTTGATTGGGTGAAAAAGAGGTGCACATCTCTCATGACTATATAAACATTTTATGGCAAAAAATGGAGAAGGTTGTGAAGAAGACTTGCACATTTTCTCTCAAAATTTTCGGCCATAGAAGGGTTCCAAGGAGCTCTTTCGGTTTCGTTTCAAGTGTTAAATCCTAGCTATTTCGTGGTGTTTGTTGGAAGCTTGGGGTATACAAGCTTGAGGTCTTCTACTCTTGAGGACAACCGTTTCAAGAAGCATCATCCTTTTCATTATCCTATTACTCCAAGAAGGTAGTTTTTCTAAACACCCTATGGTTGTGTATGATAGTATGCATCTTCATATATGGATCCGGGTTTTGGGATTTTACTTATAAACGAAGTTTACATCATAAAAGTAACATGTTTTAAATATTATTTCCGCTGCGTTTTTATTTCATATGGATGAAATTGCTTTGATAAACATGTTAAAATCCCATCAATGGCATCTAGAGCCGCTTATGTGAGTGCATACTTCAATAGATTAAAAATTTCGGGTTTCGGGTTTGAATAAAACCCTATGGCCGAAAATTTTAACATGGTTAACCCCTTTGTTTTTCAAGATTATTTTCTTTCATGCATAAGAGAATCTTGAAAAATTTATTTCATATGGATGATTTGTTTGTTTGGACAAAACTTACCTTTTCGGTTTTGTGAACATAGCCGAAAATGTTTACAAAAGGGAACCATTTTTTTTATGCTTCTTGAAATTAATATATATATATTTGGATATATATTTTGGTGCATATGACCTAGCCATGACCTTGTGTTGAATGATTGTGTTGTTATTTATTATTTCAATGGGTTGTAATAATTATTATTTTGTTCTTCCATTAGAAGATATGTAATTTATTTATTTTCATTTGGTATGTAAAATAAATAGATTAGGTGCATTTTATTTTACTAGAAAAATGTATTAGGATATATTTTGTAAAAGAAGATGCACACGAAAATGCGGTTTTGGTATGGACCATAATATTCGGTCCAAAGAACTTCATCGTTCTCAACGGGATTTTAACCCGATAACCAAAACTCATTTTTTTTTGGAGTCCAAAGGAGTTTGGAGCTGAATATAAAAGACTTTTGGAAGCCCAAAGAAGGTGGAGAAATCACAACACAAGAAGGAGACTTGAAGCATTTGGATGCGGGATCAAGTGGGAGTTCAACGACACATAACTTGTGTCATTTTTCACCCCTTAGGAAGGACCTTTTGGCACACTTGTTTCGGCTAACAAGTGTTGTCAAAAAAGTTGGCTATGGTTATGCACCTATTATTATGAATGATGTGCTTGGTTGGTTGCTTATTTTGTTGTTTAGATGATATATCGATATGCATGACTTAACAAACTAATAATCAACAACAAGCGTAAAATTGGTTCTTAACAAAATCATTAAAATGGTTAATAAAAGGTTTTATTAAAAAATTAATGATTTTTTATAATAAAATGGGTTTTATTAAAAAGAACATTGAAAATTAGTTTTCACCAAAGTACCATTAATTTGAATGCATGCAAATGTATGGTACATAATATTTTCTAACTAGAATTTTGAAATATTGAAAACCCTTTTACGAAACAAGTCAAACACCATCCTTTTATACAACACTCGAAACACTTGGAAACTCTAATTGTGGGATAAAGGTCACCTAACCACATTTGAGGGAACTTGTATGTTCGAGGTGGGTTTACCATGTTTGTGGGATAAAGGTCACCTAACCACTTATGTGTATAAACTCACACGTGTGTGTAAGTTGGACGACTTGATTTGGAAACCATGAACTTAGGGTCACCAAAGCATGGGGAACAAAGGTGTTGATGGAATTAAACATGCCAACTAAATATAAAGATATTTAACCGATCCCATATGGCTAGAAATTGCAAAGAGTTGCAATTGTCAAACGTTGACTACCTTGTTAATTTAAATAGAGGGATAAAGGTCACCTAACCAATATTTAAATATAACGTTGGATTCTAGATTTTAATTGTTAATTGTCTTTAAGACACAAAAGGGTATTAATGATTAAAATATAATAATATCGAAAATACTAAAATTGAACTTGTTAAATTTTGTAGATGGCCGCTATAATTGCAAACCCGATTACCCAAACCGTCCGAAACCTATCACTAAGAACCATCCTTGAAAAGGATCGTCTCAACCATAACAACTTCATGGATTGGTTTCGAAACTTGAGAATCGTTCTCAAACAAGAGAAGATATCCTATGTGTTGGACGATCCTATTCCCGATGAACCTAACGTGGAAGATGTGGAAGCCTACAACGATTGGGTTAAGTATACCGAGGACTCCATGCAAGCCTCATGCCTCATGTTGGGAACTATGATTCCCGAAATTCAAAAGGATTTTGAACACCACGGGGCATATGACATGATAACCCAGTTAAAGGAAATGTTCCTACAACAAGCAAGGGTAGAACGCTTCGAAACTGTTCGGGCGCTTCATGCATGTCGAATGGAGGAAACCCAATCGGTATCATCTTATGTTCTCAAGATGAAAAGCCACATTGATCGCCTCGAACGGCTAAATTGTCCCGTCTCCAAAGAGTTGGCTACGGATTTGATCCTCAACTCCTTAACAAAGAAATTTGAGAGCTTTGTTATGAATTACAACATGAATGGATGGGACAAGAGCATTGGTGAGCTTCATGCAATGCTCAAAACGGCCGAAGCAAGTATGGGCAAAAAGGCTTTACCCGTCCTAGCGATCAATGAAGGAGGCAACAAGAAGAGGCCCCACCCCGATTCTAAAGCAACCTATGCTAAAAGAAAGGGACACGTCAAGGGAAAGGGAAAAGGAAAAGCTAAAGCAGAACCCGCCAAACCAAAAGAAAAGAAGCAAAAGGTTGCTACCAATGACCCATGTTTTGAATGTGGTGAGATAGGACATTGGAAGAGAAATTGTCCGACCTATCTCAAAGAGTTGAAAAACAAGAGGGATGCAGGGCAAACCTCAGGTACTATCTTTATGATACATGTTGAGCTTAATGTTATTTCTTCTAACACATGGGTACTAGATACCGGATGTGGAACTCATATTTGCAATTCGTTGCAGGGGTTCAAAAGAAATAAACATTACAAGAAGGGGGACACTAGTCTCTTTATGGGCAACGGAGCAAAAGTTGAAGTCGAGGCTCAAGGAGACTACGTTTTAGAACTTCCAAGTGGTTTGGAAGTTATTTTGAAGAATGTTTTGTATGCTCCTAGTTTGACTAGGAACATAATTTCAGTTTCCCTTTTAAAACAATCTGGTTTTAATTTCGAATTTGTTAACCAAGACATTTATGTTTCTATGAATGATGTGTTTTATTTTAAAGCTATGTCTTTAAATGGTATTTATGAATTAGATCATGATAACGCATCATATGATAGCTCAATGTACCAAGTAACCAACAAGAAACTCAAAATGGATTTGAGTGATTCCTACCTTTGGCATTGTCGCCTTGGACACATAAGCAAGAATCGCATGCATACACTTCAGAAAAATGGTCTTTTAAATACAAATGAAGATAATTCATTTGATGTATGCGAGTCTTGTTTACAAGGCAAAATGACCAAGACGCCCTTTAGTGGAACATTTGAAAGGGCTAAGGACTTATTAGGTATCATACATTCAGATGTATGTGGTCCTTTTAAGCCGATGACTAGGAATGGTGAAAGATACTTCATTACCTTTACCGACGACTATAGTCGTTATGGTTATGTGTATTTACTAAAACACAAGGATGAAGCATTTGAAATGTTCAAAGACTTCAAAAGTGAAGTAGAAAATCAACTCAAGAAAACAATCAAAGTCCTTCGCACCGATAGAGGAGGTGAATACCTTAGTGGTGTTTTTCAAGATCATCTTAGGAGTTGTGGGATTATCTCACAACTTACTCCACCTGGAACACCACAACACAATGGTGTATCTGAAAGGAGAAATCGAACTCTATTAGATATGGTTCGATCTATGATGGCTAGAAGCACATTGCCTCTATCATTTTGGGGTTACGCTTTGCTCTCCGCAGTCCGTATATTAAATATGGCCCCAACCAAGAAAGTGGAAAGGACACCCTTTGAAATATGGCATGGAAACCCTCCATCATTATCATTCTTAAGGGTTTGGGGTTGTGAAGCTTATGTTAAGCAATACACTCCAAATAAATTAGAAGTCCGATCTACTAAGTGTATCTTTGTAGGATATCCTAAAGATGATATAGGATATTATTTCTACGACCCAACCGAGCAAAAGGTATTCGTTGCTCGAAAGGGTAAGTTCTTAGAAGCTAAGTTCCTTATGGAAGGAACCAGCGATAGAACAGTGGAACTTGAGGAGGATCAAGAACCACAAGACGATACACGTTTGGTTGATACTAGCACTCAACAAGAGGTTGTTGAAAACGATCAAGAGGTTGATCGAAATACACAAAATGTTCGCAGATCTGGTAGAATTAGCAATCCACCTGAAAGATATGGATTTTTCATGGATGGATGCCACGTGGTAGATTCAGATGAACCAACCACATACCGTGATGCAATGTCAAAATCCGATTGCGACAAATGGCTCGAAGCCATGAACATAGAGATGCAATCCATGTATGACAACCAAGTTTGGGAATTGGTTGTGCCACCACTTAACTCTAAAGTAGTTGGAAGTAAGTGGGTTTTCAAGAAGAAAACTGATATGCATGGTAACTTGGATACTTACAAAGCAAGACTTGTAGCAAAAGGTTTCACTCAAACTCAAGGGATTGATTATGATGAGACCTTCTCGCCTGTGGCAATGCTAAAGTCAATCAGGATATTATTTGCCATAGCCGCATATTATGACTATGAGATTTGGCAATTGGATGTCAAAACGGCATTTCTCAATGGATATCTTGATGAAGATGTCTATATGGTTCAGCCTGAAGGTTTTGTTGATCCAAAACATCCTGACAAAGTATGCAAGTTAAAGAAATCAATCTATGGATTGAAACAAGCATCTAGAAGTTGGAATCACCGTTTTGATAAAGAAATTAAGAATTTTGGATTCATCAAGAACGGCGATGAAGCTTGTGTGTATAAGAAGGCTAGTGGGAGCATCATCACTTTCTTAGTACTGTATGTCGATGACATTCTACTATTTGGGAATGACATTCCAACCATGGAAGGTGTAAAAGCTTGGCTTGGAAGTTGTTTTTCCATTAAGGATCTTGGTGAAGTAGCCTACATTCTGGGAATAAAGGTCTATAGGGATAGATCAAGGCGCTTGATAGGTTTAAACCAAAGTGCATACATTGACAAAATCTTGAATAGGTTCCAAATGGAGAACTCTAAGAGAGGTTTTGTACCTATTCAAAAGGGGACAATTTTGAATACATCTCAATGTCCAAGCTCAAAGGATGAGCAAGAGAAAATGAAAAGAATCCCATATGCGTCAGCTATAGGATCCATCATGTATGCAATGATATGTACTAGACCGGACGTGTCATGCGCCTTGAGCATGACAAGTAGATACCAACAAAATCCAGGTAGCAGTCATTGGATGGCTGTTAAAAGCATATTGAAATATCTTAGAAGGACTAAGGATATGTTCTTAATATATGGATCTGGTGAGGAGGAACTCGTTGTAAAGGGTTACACGGACGCGAGTTTTCAAACCGATCGAAGTGATTCTCGATCGCAATCGGGGTATGTCTTCATTTTAAATGGAGGAGCAGTCTCCTGGAAGAGCTCAAAACAAGACGTGGTAGCATTGTCCACTACAGAATCAGAATACATCGCCGCTTCATTGGCAGCCCAGGAAGCTGCATGGCTGAAGAAATTTATAGCCGACCTAGGGGTAGTCCCTACCATTCAAGATCCCCTAGAGATCTTTTGTGATAACGAGGGTGCGATTGCTCAAATCAAGGAACCTCGTGCGCACCAAAAGACTAGACATATCGAGCGGAGATTCAACTACATAAGGGATGAAGTTGAAAAAGGAAAGATATGTATCCGCCAAGTTCACACCGATCAAAACATTGCGGATCCACTCACGAAGCTCCTTGACAGAGGAAAACATGAGGGTCACACATGTTCCTTAGGACTTCGATATTCTAGTGATTGGATTTGATCAAATTTTGTATTTGGATATTGAAACAATTGTTATTTTAACTCATTTATGGTATTTTGAGTTACGTTTCATATTAGCATGTTTAAATCCGTGAATAAGTTAGTTATTCTAAATGTCCGTAGTCGATCATAATTGTGGGAACAGATATGAATGTAAGACTATTATGAACCTGGATTGGTGGATATTCATTTAGAATGAATATAGAGCAAAGTGTTGCTACCAAAGTTCATAGATATTTGTGGGATACAAATATCGGACTGACTCGCTCTCAAATATTACTGCATGGAATCATTTGTGATTGATCATAAGTAAATTATGAGTTAAGGCGAATATCATAGTATCCTCTGACCTGAGATACATATTGGGTCTTGATATTCACCAAATATTATGCCTTGACTCATTTCTTCGCTGTCAGTAATATGACAGTACATAAGGCTGAGCTCAGGTGTGGTACAAGGTGGTTGTGAGAGACGTATGTAGTCAATAAGGGATTTGTTCCTCTTATTCGTTGAGAGTAAGATGTCTAAGGCCTGATAAAGTTAAATCAACAGAGAGTGATCACTCTATGTCTCTGGATTTAACATGACATCTGTAACGAAAGGATAAATGATAAATTCACCTAAATCATGTTCAAGTAAGGGACTTGAAAGGGATGATGTTATTGAATGGCAAATATAGTCATACGTATTGGGGGTAGTAAACCGTAGTTAGGCGTCATTTACTGCTTGCATCAATCTTCTATGTATCTTGTGCAAGTGGGAGATTGTTGGACTCTGTATGCCCAAGACACATATTAAATTGATGTGGCTAGTACGTTATGATCCAAGTCGAGTCATACCCAATAACAAGCTAGACAAACACTTAGATTATTTATTTGTGATATGATTAAACAAATAAATATTAACACTTACAATATTTAGAAATTGGTTTTTCTAAATAATTACACTTGAGAAACTAATAAATTATATGGATAATTTATTTTGAGAAAATATTTTATCTTGTTATTTAATTGGTTAAATAACATTATAAAAGATCATGAGATGTTGCATAAAGTCTTGTAATATGATATGTTATATTTTATAAATGTTATAAAATACATACAAGACTTATATTTTATAAAAGAATTTGATTTTTTTTTTTTAAATAAAAGCTAGGCCGCCACCTTCCCCATGGGAACTCACAAAATGGTTTTGTCCAATGGGATGACATGCAATTGTCATAAGTTAGAGAAGGTTTGATTGGGTGGCCTAACCAAGAAAACTTTGGTCCAATGAACTCTCATGCACTTGCATGTGTAAGAGAGGATTTGATTGGGTGAAAAAGAGGTGCACATCTCTCATGACTATATAAACATTTTATGGCAAAAAATGGAGAAGGTTGTGAAGAAGACTTGCACATTTTCTCTCAAAATTTTCGGCCATAGAAGGGTTCCAAGGAGCTCTTTCGGTTTCGTTTCAAGTGTTAAATCCTAGCTATTTCGTGGTGTTTGTTGGAAGCTTGGGGTATACAAGCTTGAGGTCTTCTACTCTTGAGGACAACCGTTTCAAGAAGCATCATCCTTTTCATTATCCTATTACTCCAAGAAGGTAGTTTTTCTAAACACCCTATGGTTGTGTATGATAGTATGCATCTTCATATATGGATCCGGGTTTTGGGATTTTACTTATAAACGAAGTTTACATCATAAAAGTAACATGTTTTAAATATTATTTCCGCTGCGTTTTTATTTCATATGGATGAAATTGCTTTGATAAACATGTTAAAATCCCATCACCTGGAACGAAGGAGGATCCTTGAACCTGGGATGATCCTGGAACGAAGGAGGATCCTGAGTTCATGTGGGATCCCATATGTTGAGTATAAGATCCTGCCGGTTGGAAATATGATCCTGATGCCTGAGTCACTATTGCTGAGCCGAAATGCACTCCTCTTGATCCCCACATGTGTTGAACGTCTGGGACCTCTGATGGCTGAGAAGTAATCATCGGAGTATCAAAATTCAAAGATTTGGGCATTAATGGGGAATGATCCTCTGCCGTTTTCTTTTGCCTTTTGAGATCTCCGATTTCCTTGAGGATCCTGTCATTAGTTTCATCCTGCTGCTGCACACGATCCCTCATCTGCAAAATCAAAGTAAATATATCACTAGTACTGGGAATAGAAGAAGTTAGAGCAGAAGATGATGGTTTAGAGGAGATAGGAGTTGGTCTCTTCTCAGCATTTTTCTGTGATCCAGCTGGTGGTGGAGGCAAAGGTGGAATGCCATTAGATGAATTGACTGCAGACATCGCTGTGGAAGTATTCTTTAATGATGAAGCCATGCAACACTTCCGGAATGATCACCAACAGAAAAGCTTTCTTATGAATGAAGCACCAATTGCCCCACGGTGGGCGCCAAACTGTTTTGGTCAAAAATCACTTAAAGACAATACAACCAAACTTTATGTAAACGGGGAATGATGCTTGGTATGATGAACAAAGTGAAGGATCACTTAAATGTAAAATGCACAATTGACACAAGGATTTATATGAGGAAAAAGCCCTCGATCATGATCTCCGGCATAAAAAACCTCGGGTGATGGAAACTACCGATCACCAAACTTCAATATAACAAATAATGTTTACAACTTTGGGTGGTAACGAGCTAGGTACAAGGATCACAATAGTATCGTGTGTCAAAGCGTGTGAGAAATGTGTCGTGTCTTCCGAATGTGGAAGAGTGCTATTTATACAAGTGTGAGTGGTCATTGTTTTGGTCAAAAATCACACAAGGATAATGTAACCAAACTTTATGAAAACGGGGTATGATGCTTGGTTAATTATGAAAGTAAAGGATCACTTCTGTGATGAAGATGCAAAGACACAATGATTTATACGAGGAAAAAGCCCTTGATCAATGTATGATCTCCGGCATAAAAAACCTCGGGTGATGGCAACTACCGATCACCAACTTCAATATAATAAAAATGTAGTTACAACTTCGGATGATAATGAGCTGAGTACAAGGATCACTGAGTGTCTAAGTGTTCGAGAGTTGTGTCGTATGTCGTGTGTGTTCTTCCGAATGAGGAAGAGTGGTATTTATACATGTGTAGGTAACTTATTTTAGGTAGATAGACCACTAATCAGCTCATTACCCCTTTAGAAATAAAGATAATCTAGCCTAAATTGTTGCCCATGAATCAAGCCTAGTTTCCATATCCGGCACAACGTTCATCTTCAATTCAGCTCTTGCCATATTTGTAAAAGCGCGTCCCTGGATCATGATATGTAGGGCATATCCTGCTAGATGTTCCTGCAAAATAATATTGTAGTAATCGAAAGTGACCGTTAGTATAAGGATCACCTCAATGTCCCATGATCCTGATCCTGAGGTCCGGCTGAGGATCACTGCCTGCCAAAGAAATAAGGATCACTGGTTAGGATCACGTATAAGGATCATTCATAGTAAAAATCCAGCCCTAACAATTGCCCCCAAAATATAAGGAGTTAAATGTAAATAGATGAGTTATATTTTGTTTTGAGCTTATCTCTAACGGATGATTCCGATTTACTAGCCGTTGCACATGGACTAGCCGTTATGATATTTACGTCACTGATGTGACAATCCCTGCGAATCATCATTATAAATAGGAGATAGGGTTAGGATCATTTTGTATTTAAATTCGAAGTATTTCCCTTTATAATCGTCACCGAAGGCTTGATCAGGTATCATCTTCTTCTTTCTCTTCTTTGCTCTGTTCTTTCTTACTTTTACCCTGTTTTCGTCTCGAACATGCTTCTTCGGAATTCACCGCACAAAGGCTCTAAGAAGGATAGTCCTATGAAAAGCCAGGGGATTATCAAGGATTCTCCTATGGAGAGGTGCTGTTTTACCGATATCCAGATAGACAAGATTCGCCATTGCTTTCCGGCGAATGTTGTTTTTAAGTGTTTTGATCCTACTGCTTTGAGTGATTTTGTTTCGGACACTTGGGTGGCCTTTCCTGCTACTCCTTTCCTCATCGGGTATTCATATCCTTTTCCGACATTTACCCAATCCTTCTTTTCTCTTACCGGCATCTCATATATCCAAGCTATGCCGATGATCTGGAGGCTTCTATATACCTTCGAGAGGATCATCGAGCAAGAAGGGATTGATTTGGGGATGTCAGAGTTAGCTGAGCTCTATGATCTCACCACCTTTGGTTCTCACCGGTACTTGTTGAAACGGAAAGCTGGGGAGGATCATCCAATCTTCAAGGTTACCAAGAATGATACCAACTGGAAACGTCGATTTTTCTTTGTTAAGAGGGATTCCATCCCGGATGGGAAGGATCTGCCCAAGGAATGGGCCACTCATGGTAGGGTAGAGGATCCTTGAAGGATCACTATCAGTCCTGTCTCTTATGATGAGGATCACTGATGTCTTTTCTTTTTTGCAGCTATCTCTGTTGCTCACTTAAAGTTGACCCCTGCTGCCAAAGAAAGAGTGTTAGCCTTCAAGAAGCTTAATCCTGAAGTCAGAAGCTTCCAAATCATTATCCAAGATTCTCAAGAGATATCCTCTGCATCTGCCACAATGTCAAGTAAGTATCCTCATAGAAAATAAGTTTTATGTGAAAGTATTTAATTTAACAAGGGAACTTATCTTGTTTTTGAATTGTGTAGGTGCCGGAAAATCTGCCAGGTCCGTTAAGTCTGCCTCCAAGTTTGGGATCAGTGATCTTGCCAATGTCACGTCCTCGAAGAAGAAGAAGGCTCCTGCTGTCAGTCCTTCAGCATCCGCTCCCAAAGCGTCTATCCGGGGCAAGGGAAAAAAGAGGAAAACCTCTGAAGATCTCCAAGGATTTCCCCTCCTCCGTCAGCAATTCCTTGATTACGTGAATGAGGTAAGGATCACTGCCCCTGTTGGTCATCCGTTTTGAATATCCTGTTTGTATGTCCTGTTTCTTTCGAGGATCATCCGGTTCTGTACTTACCTTATTCCCTTCTTTGCAGAAACTTGCCGAGATCGAGACCTATCTAGGCCATGTTGAGGATCAAGAGAGCCAGATTGCCGACCTTCAACAAATGGGCGTGCTCAAGGATCTCAAGATAGCAGATCTTGAGAAGGAACTCCGGGCCATGAAGACTGAGGCTGCTCAAAGGTTGATTGATATGGATAACGAGAAGCAGGAGATCACCCAAGATGCTAAGGTCTCTGCCGCGATAACCATGTACAGGATACAACTGCAGATGGCTACGGAGGCTCAGGATCCTTCCTTTGACAGGAGCACATGGGATGTTGAAGGCTGGAAGGCAAGGTTAGCAAAGTTGGAAGATGATGATGATGCTGAGGACATCCCAATGTTGGAGGGAGGTGATGCTGACAAGGATCAGGGTGGAGAAGCTGGTGGTGATGGAGCAGCGAAGAAGTAAGCTGCATGATTGGGCGATGATGGATATTTTGAGACTAGGCCGGGGCCCAATTTTTTTTTTTTTTTTTTTTAGGATCGGTAGTGGTTTTTTGTGGTTGTTGATGTTTGAGACAATTATGGTCTGTAATCTCTGAACAATAGTTTCTTAGGGTTAAGGATCCTGGATCCTTTGAACAATAGGTAGGATTACACATGGTGGAGGGATCCTCTGTTTGGGGGATGAAGCCGTTGTGATCCTGCCGCCTTTTAATTTCCCTGCAATACTTTTGAACCTATTATCATGGACACCCTTTACCTACCCCAGCGGACGGGCCACGTATTGCTGGTAGATGCTTTGGGTAGGTAATTTTGACAATCTTTTGAAAGGGTTAATGATCCTTTTGTTTAATAATATAACTTAACTTTTCTGGCTTATCTTGTGCTGTTATCCTTCAATAATCCTCTTATTTCTCAATTGCTATATTTGTTAAAATAACGAGAGTTGAAAAGGTGTTTAACAAACTTAGGATATGATCCTAGATCAAATATCCTCATATTGAAATTATTCAAAGTATTTTAGTTCAAGGATCATAGGTTTGGTTGTCAAAGTATAAGGGTTGGTTAGGATAATGAATAATGAAATTAAAAATAGTTAAGGATCATACCTGAGGATCCAAGTTAGGATCCTAACCTTTAATCAGGATAACCATAAGTAAAAATCTTAATGAACAATAAGGATTAAGGATCCTTAATTGTTTAACTTCGAAAACCTGAAAAATGGAGTATAACTTGGGACTAAGCCAATATAAAAGATAAGTTAGTAACTAGGGACAAGCCCAAAGGATAACTGGGGACAAGCCCAAAGGGTAACTGGGGACAATCCCAAAGGATCACTGGGGACAAGCCCATAGGATAACTGAGAATGATCCCGGAGGATCACTGGGGACAAGCCCATAGGATAACTGAGAATGATCCCGGAGGATCACTGGGGACAAGCCCAAAGGATCGTATGTAAACTGGAGTATGGCCCTTTCTGGCAACTATCCAAACTTAGTGACATGAAAATGTCAAAACCTTAGCTAACGTGAAAACGTTAGAAACCTTAGGAACGGATGTATGGTGCGTCCACCATTATACGTAGGATCCCAAGTATAGCCAGTACGATGAGGTCGCCAGCCCCGAACATGGGTACTGATCCCAAAGACATGAACTATATCAGGATCATCGTGCGCTGCTGGCGGAAACTGGGGATAATCCCAAGGATAACTGGGGTTGTACCCAAGGATCTTTGGTGCTTTTTTGGAGATCTCTGAGGATTTGCTGAAGATACCTGAACTATCATAACTCAAATGGTTTGTGAGTAGAGGATGAAGGATACGTGATCCTTATCCTTAGGTAAAAAATAGGAAAATATAATAGTTTCTAGGATAAGCATATTACCAGAATGAGGATTATCGATGGCACCGGGATCCTTCAAGGATACTCTAATGTAAGGATCACATGCATGAAGGATCATGTTCACATGAAATATTTCTTTAAGTGAACAGCATTCCATGCTCTTGGCAACAAGTTCCCTTCCATGGTTAGCAGCCTGTATGCCCCCTTTCCTGCTTCGGCTTCAATTAAGTAGGGACCTTCCCATTTTGGTGCTAGCTTCCCGTCAGCAGGATTAATAGTATTTTGAAATGCTTTTCTTAATACCATATCTCCAACTTGGAACTTCCTTATCCTGACATTTTTGTTGTAGGCACCAGCCATTCTTTGTTGGTAGCTTGCCATCCTTATTCTGGCTAGATCCCTGATTTCCTCAATAGTATCCAAATCCTGAGCTAGAATTGCAGCATTTTCTTCAGGATCACGAGCACTTGTTCTAGCAGTTGGGATCACCATTTCTGTTGGGATCACTGCTTCTGCCCCAAATACTAAAGAGAAAGGTGTTTGACCAGTGGCGTTTTTGGGAGTTGTCCTATCAGCCCATAGCACATAAGGCAATTCTTCTGCCCATTTCCCTTTCTTGGATCCTAGCTTTTTCTTCAGATTGTTGATGATGATCTTATTGGATGATTCTGCTTGACCATTGGCTTGTGGATGAACTGGTGTTGATGTTATCATCTTGATTCCCCAACTGTCACAAAAGTTAGTGGTTCTTCTTCCAATGAATTGGGAGCCATTATCACATACAATTTCAGAGGGAATGCCAAATCTAGTTATAATGTTTCTTTTAATGAAGGATATGACTTCCTTTTCTCTGACTTGAGCGAAGGCTTCAGCTTCTATCCATTTGGAAAAATAGTCAGTCATGGCAAGCATAAATACTTTTCCACCAGGTGCTTTAGGGAGCTTGCCAACTATATCCATCCCCCATCTCATGAATGGCCAAGAGGATGGTATGGGGTGTAGTAATTCAGCTGGTTGGTGAAGGATATTGCTATGTCTTTGGCAAGGATCACACCTCTTAGCATACTCTATAGCATCCCTTTTCATGGTTGGCCAGTAGTATCCTGTTCTAAGGATCCTTGAGAATAATGCCCTGCCCCCAGTGTGGTTTCCACAATCTCCTTCATGGAAGTCTCTCAATACTTCTTCGATTTCAGGAT
Source organism: Helianthus annuus (assembly GCF_002127325.2). NCBI lineage: Eukaryota > Viridiplantae > Streptophyta > Magnoliopsida > Asterales > Asteraceae > Helianthus > Helianthus annuus. The sequence continues at coordinate 93,546,661 of NC_035443.2, forward strand.
CCTCAATACATCTTAAATATGGTCCTGCAAGGGATCGTTTATATAGCATATTATTTAGGATTGTAAATTGAGATACCTTGATCCTGAAAGCTCTAGGATTTTCTCCCATTGGGATCTCTCCGTTTTGCAAGTATTTCATGATTGGTGGGATCCATGATCCTGAATAAGATCGAGCTTCTTCACTAGGGATTACTGCAGTATCCTCTTCTATTTCCATGGCTACTTGATTTTCAATAGCAGGAGCTAGGATATGGATGATAGGGATACTTATATCTTCTGGAATTTTTAAGGATGATCCTAGGTTGGCCAATGCATCAGCTTCTGTGTTCTCCTCTCTTGGTACCTGTGTCAAGCTGAAAGAGACAAAAGAGAGTGCCAATTCTTTGACTATCTCTAAATATTTGGTTAGCTTCTCGCCTTTAACAGCGTAGGATCCATTAAAGTGATTAGTGATCAATAATGAATCTACATATACTTTAAGATACTTTACCCCCATATCCTTAGCAATTTGTAAGCCAGCAATTAAGGCTTCATACTCAGCCTCATTGTTAGTTGCCTGGAACTCACAAGCTATGGAGTGGGGTATTATGTCCCCCTGTGGTGATTTTAGTAGGATCCCTAGCCCTGTGCCTTTGATAGTTGAGGATCCGTCAGTGTGCAGGATCCAAGGATCCTTGGTCTCATCCAGCTGCTGGACCTCCAATTCTGCTTCCTTTTGTAGATCACTACTGAAATCAGCCACAAAATCTGCTAGTGCTTGAGATTTAATGGCTGTTCTCGGTTCGTATCTTATATCATGGGCACTAAGCTTCACTGCCCACTTAGCCATTCTTCCTGACATATCCGGTTTCCTGAGGACATTCTTAATTGGAAAATTAGTTTTAACAACAATAGTATGGGTTTCAAAATAATGCCTTAACTTAGTGGATGCCATGATTAATGCAAGGATAAGTTTTTCGAGGTGTGAGTACCTGGATTCGGCATCAAGCAAACTTTTACTTACATAGTAGATAGGATATTGTGTACCTTCATGATCCTTGACGAGGACTGCACTTACAGCGGTTGAGGATACCGCTAGGTATAAGGATAACACATCTCCTTTCTCCGGTTTTGCTAATGCTGGTGCTGAAGACATATATTCTTTAAGGGCTTGTAAAGCATTCTCATGCTTCTCAGTCCATTCGAACTTCTTATTCTTCCTTAGGATATCGTAGAATTCTCTGCATTTTTCTGAGGATTTCGATATGAATCTGTTCAAAGCTGTTATCCTGCCTGTCAGTCTTTGAACATCCTTGGCATTGGCAGGAGATTTGATATTTATTAATGCTTTGATTTGTTCCGGGCTTGCTTCAATGCCCCTCTGGGTTACCATGTATCCTAAGAACTTTCCAGCCTTAACACCAAAATGGCATTTCGAAGGATTTAGTTTCATGTTATAATTATCAAGGATATCGAATGCTTCTTCCAAGTCCCTTAGGTGATCCTCAGCTTTCTTTGACTTGACCACCATATCATCTATGTACACCTCCATAGTTTTTCCGATTTGATCCTTGAACATCATATTTACCAGCCTGCTCGAAGTAGTCTCTCTACTTCTTCTTGGATAATGGCATTCCTTTCTGGTGCAAACTTCCTCCTTTTTTGATGGATTGGCTTGATAGACCTGTCAATGCCAAGTTTGTGAGTAATAATATCCTTGGATATACCTGTCATATCTTCATGTTTCCATGCAAAGGTAGATTTTCTTCTTTTGAGGAAGGATATCATGTCTTCTTTCATCTTGCCAAGGATCCCTGATCCGATATAGATTTTTGATTCAGGATCACTAGGATCCAAGAGGATTTCATCCACATCTTGTTCCCTTGCCTCCAAGACATTCCTCGGAGGATACTGTAATTGCTATTGCTCCCTTGGCTTCGAGGTTGGCTTCATGGATGAGGTATAGCAATCCTTAGCCTCTTGCTGATCACTGTCGATCTTGATTATCCCCCATGGGCTAGGGAGCTTCACACATTGATGGTAGGTAGATGGAACTGCTTTCATGTCATGTATCCAAGGCCTGCCAAGGATAACGTTGCAACAAGATAAACAGTCAATAACACAAAATTTTTGGTAATTATGTAATCCTTCCACGTAGATTGGGAGTTTGATGTCCCCCAGAGTTTTCTTCGTTTCCCCACTGAATCCTACAAGCACGGAGGATCTTGGTGTGATGTCTGATTCTGGGATTCCCATTTTCTTCAAGACATCAAGCTGGATAATGTTCACTGAGCTCCCTCCATCAATAAGGATCCTGCGGACAAAATGGTTAGAGATAAAGAGAGTGATAACTAAGCTATCATGGTGAGGATCCTGAACATTGACGCGATCATCCTCATCAAATGTTATCATCTTCCCTTCTGAGACGCTTGAGGTTCTAATAGGCCTTTCTCCATTATCCATTTTTGATTCTTTTGCATGTCTTTTGGCCGCTGAGAAGGATGTTCCACAAATGTCTGATCCTCCGGATATGAAGTTAATCACTTGTGCGTTTGCCGGAGGTGCTGGAGCCTTTTCAGGGATCCTTTCAGGATCCTGGGTTCTTTGCTTTTTTCTTCCCAACAATTCTTTTAGATGCCCCTTGCTTAGCAGGTATCCAATTTCTCTTCTTAAGGCTATGCAATCTTCAGTTAGATGCCCGAAATCCTCATGGTATGCACACCATTTGGTCTTGTCTTTAGTCCCGGACGGTTTATCATTCTTCCTGGGCCACCTAGCTTTTTCACCTAGATTCTGCATTGCAAGGATCAGTTCATGATTATCAACGGAAAAACAATATTCTGAGATTGGAGGATATTCTTCATCATCCTCTTCTTGGTCGACAGCATGCACATTCTTGTTCTCGTTTCTATGGTAGGATTTGAACTTGTTGTTTTTGAAGGAGGATCCTTGCTTATCTTGTTTTGAGGATCCTACTTGTCTCTCCTGGATCCTCTTGTCATCCTCTAGACGGATAAACCTGAGTGCTCGAGTTCTTACTTCATCTAAATTCCTGCAAGGTGTCATAACAAGATCATCATAGAATAATGAATCCTTAAGAAGTCCCATTTTGAAGGCTTCAACAGCCGTAGCCATATCCAAGTTGGGAATATCCAAGGATTCTTTACTAAATTTAGTTATATAATCCCTTAATGATTCATTATTATTTTGAGTTATCCTGTACAAATCACTAGTTAATTTTTCAAATTTTCTACTGCAAGAGAATTGGTTATTGAATAAATTAACTAAATTAGCAAATGAAGTAATAGAGTAAGGGGGAAGACTTAGCAGCCACTTAAGAGCTGATCCAGTTAGAGTGGATCCAAATCCTTTACATAGGCATGCTTCTTTCAACTTTTCTGGGATAGGATTGATTTCCATCCTTTCCCTGTATTGTGCTATATGCTCCTCTGGATCCGTTGTGTCATCATACAGCTTCATGGTAGGGATATGGAACCTTTTGGGCACCTCTGCATCACAAATTGGTGGTGCAAAGCGAGATACCTTGTGGCTTCCATCTGCAATCTCTGGGATAGGCTTGACTACCCCTGGTACACTTGAGATCATGTCCTTTAGTTTCTGTAATTCCCTGGCCATAGCGTGATTGGTACCTGTATCCTGCATGAATCCATGGTTAGTGGTAGGATAATTATTTAAAGTGTTACCTCCCATTGGGTTCAAGTTAGGGAATCCATATTGCTGGGATTCTGGAACAACGGAGGGACCAGTGGAAGCAATGGTCTGCATTGGAATGAAGTCCCCTTGATGGACATCTAGACTCCCTGTTTGCAAACTTTTTAGGGATCCTGGCATCTGTAAGGATCCTGGTATCTGGGATGATCCTGGAACGAAGGAGGATCCTTGAACCTGGGATGATCCTGGAACAAAGGAGGATCCTTGGCCCTGGAATGATCCTGGAATAAAATAGGATCCTTGAAACTGCTGTGCCCCCGGATAGGCTCCCGGATTCATGAAGGATCCCATGTACTGAGGATAGGATCCTATTGGCTGAAAATGTGAATCTGATGTCTGAGTCATTGCTGCCGAGTTGAGACGTGATCCTCTTGACTCCCCTGTGATCTGTACGTCTGGGATCCCTGATGGCTGAGAGGTGACCATTGGAGTCTCAAAACTTAAGGATTTTGGCATTAGTGGGGAATGATCCTCTGCCGCTTTCTTTTGTCTTTTGAGATCTCCAATCTCCCTGAGGATCCTGTCATTAGTTTCGTCCTGCCGCTGCATACGATCCTTCATCTGCAAAATTAAAGCAAACACATCACTAGTACTGGGAATAGAAGGATTCATAGCAGAAGAAGATAGAGGTTTAGAGAAAGTGGGAGTTGATTTCTTCTCAGTATTTTTCTGAGATCCTGCCGGTGGAGGAGGCAAGGTGATCTGTGATGAGGTGACCGCAGACATCGCCGTGGACGTGTTCTTCAATGATGAAGCCATGTAACTCTTCAAAATGATTTCGAACAAAAGATTTTCTTATGAATGAAGCACCAATTGCCCCACGGTGGGCGCCAAACTGTTTTGGTCAAAAATCACACAAGGATAATGTAACCAAACTTTATGAAAACGGGGTATGATGCTTGGTTAATTATGAAAGTAAAGGATCACTTCTGTGATGAAGATGCAAAGACACAATGATTTATACGAGGAAAAAGCCCTTGATCAATGTATGATCTCCGGCATAAAAAACCTCGGGTGATGGCAACTACCGATCACCAACTTCAATATAATAAAAATGTAGTTACAACTTCGGATGATAATGAGCTGAGTACAAGGATCACTGAGTGTCTAAGTGTTCGAGAGTTGTGTCGTATGTCGTGTGTGTTCTTCCGAATGAGGAAGAGTGGTATTTATACATGTGTAGGTAACTTATTTTAGGTAGATAGACCACTAATCAGCTCATTACCCCTTTAGAAATAAAGATAATCTAGCCTAAATTGTTGCCCATGAATCAAGCCTAGTTTCCATATCCGGCACAACGTTCATCTTCAATTCAGCTCTTGCCATATTTGTAAAAGCGCGTCCCTGGATCATGATATGTAGGGCATATCCTGCTAGATGTTCCTGCAAAATAATATTGTAGTAATCGAAAGTGACCGTTAGTATAAGGATCACCTCAATGTCCCATGATCCTGATCCTGAGGTCCGGCTGAGGATCACTGCCTGCCAAAGAAATAAGGATCACTGGTTAGGATCACGTATAAGGATCATTCATAGTAAAAATCCAGCCCTAACAGTCATATTTTAGGTAAATAACCTAACTATTAGCTCGTTACCCCTTTAGGAATAGAAGTAAATCTAGCCTAAATTATCGCCCTTAAATTATGCTGAGTTTCCATATCGTCCACAACGTCCATCTTTGATTATGCATATGCCAAAGTTGTCGTGACGAGTTCCTTGTTTATGTTGCTAAGATCAGATCCTACTCGAAATTCCTGCAAGATAACATTAAATCCAAGGAGAACAACTGTTAGTATGAGGATCCCTAGGACGGTCCGTGATCCTGATCCTGGAACTCTTCTGAGGATCACTATCTGCCAAAGAATCAAGGATCACTGGTTAGGATCACATGTAAGGATCATAAGTCATAAAAATCCAGCCCTAACAGCAACACTTCCGGAATGATCACCAACAGAAAAACTTTCTTATGAATGAAGCACCAATTGCCCCACGGTGGGCGCCAAACTGTTTTGGTCAAAAATCACACAAGGGTAATGCAACCAAACTCTTATGTAAACGGGGAATGATGCTTGGTATGTTGAACAAAGTAAAGGATCACTTTGATGTAAAATACGCGAGTGACACAAGGATTTATACGAGGAAAAAGCCCTTGATCAATGAATGATCTCCGGCATAAAAAACCTCGGGTGATGGCAACTACCGATCACCAAGCTTCAATATAACAAACAATATTTTTACAACTTCGGATGGTAACGAGCTAAGTACAAGGATCACTATAGTATCGTGTGTCAAAGCGTGTGAGAAATGTGTTGTGTCTTCCGAATGTTGAAGAGTGCTACTTATACAAGTGTGTGTGGTCGTATTTTAGGTAAATAACCTAACTATTAGCTCGTTACCCCTTCAAGAATAGAAGTAAATTTAGCCTAAATTATCGCCCTTAAATTGTGCTGAGTTTCCATATTGTCCACAACGTCCATCTTTGATTATGCATATGCCAAAGTAGCGTGACAGGTTCCTTGTTTACGTTGTTAAGAGCGGATCCTACTCGAAATTCCTGCAAGACAACATTAAATCCAAAGAGAACAATCGTTAGTATGAGGATCCCTAGGATGGTCCGTGATCCTGATCCTGGAACTCTTCTGAGGATCACTATCTGCCAAAGAAACAAGGATCACTGGTTAGGATCACATGTAAGGATCATAAGTCATAAAAATCCAGCCCTAACAGGTACTTTATCAGAAATGGAAATGAATAGAGTTAACTTTAGATACATGACAAAACTTACTGTGGTTTCTATGCACTAAATTCCATAATTATGTATGCATCCATAATTACGTAATTCCTTGCACAGTCCGCACAGTTTGTTTTATAATGTGTAGGGGATAGAATTTGTTGATCAAAGCTTGAGATAACTTCGATTAGGTCAACACATAAATACATAAGCACATAATTGTTCTCTTGGTTATTAATTCGTTATCAGTTTGTTATTAATTTTTATTAACTTGTTTATCAATTTGTACATGGGTATTCAAAGTACACCAGGAATCCAGTCAATGGACTTCAACATCCTCAAGAATCTTATCTGTAAAGATAGGATGATCTTATAAGAATTCGATTTCGTTTACGAGGAATCGTATAACATTCGTATTAAAGCATACCAAGAATCCAATTAAGGACTTTGATTTTGCCCTTTAAATATCTACAAGGATCTAACTATGAAGAAGATCCTATAAGGATTTGGAATTCGTATAGTGGGAAAAGTTTAGGAATCTTGTACTAGGTATGCTATGACAACATAAGAAGCATAGTGTTTATGAAATCAAAGTGCTAGATATGCTAAGACAACATATGAAGCAAACGGATCCTTGAAATCATTGTGCTAAGCATGCTAAGTCGGCGTACGAAGTAGGGCATTCTTGGAAATTGCGTGCTACGTATGTTAAGGCAACATACGAGCAATGTTTTTGAAAGCTATGCTTGGAATTGTTAAAAATATGATTTTGAAAACTTTTTGTAATTCTTTTGAAATCACGTACTAAGTATATTAGGTAAACATTTTTATGAAATGTTTTAAAACCATGTGAGATGATTTTGAAAACATGTATGAGGTTTTTGAAAACATGCATAATCTTTTGAAATCATATGCTGTGTAAACTATCGTGAAGTAGGGAAGATATGATATGTAAGACCAATCAAGGGCTTACGGGAGCACCCTTGGGTATCATATTAAGGATTTAAAGTGGTACTTTGGGTAGTCGTCCAGAGTTGTAACTTGCGCCTTGTACTTCCTTTCCTTAGAAGAAACGGGTACTTAGGATTTTCGTGGAGATCGCAAGAGATCATAAAATGGAAGAATTTCGAGAGTAGTCTGTTCTACAAGGAACACGGTTCCTTGATCGTCGGTATCGTAGGGGATATTTCATTTATACATGTAACCACATTTGTACATCGTAATGTAAATAAAAGATATATTTCCAAACCAAAATAACTGTTTCATAGACTCTCGAACCATTGCAGGAGTGCAGTTGCTCCTTGAGACCCAGAAAATTTTGATGGCTTAGCTGAGTTGAATGTTTTGAAGTTACACTGAGCATTGTTATTGTTGTTATTGTTATTCACTTGGTTTATCTAGGTAATGAGGTTCGGAAGCACAGCAACCATTTGCTGAACGATTGTGGCTGCGAGGGCAACATCGTGTTCTGGATCACGTCTAGGTGGCATATTCTAAAAAGAACAAGGAAACATGAGAAACGAGTGAGATTGACAACTGGATAAATAAAAGAGGTATTGAAGATATCAACGAAACATAAGGAAGGCAATCATTTGTTTGTTATTTCGAACAAACAAACGACGCAAAATGGCTGAACAAAGTAAATAGGTCCTTATAATGTATCGCGAAGACATGCTTTAGCCTATAAGTGGACACTCATCCCAAGAGTTCCCAGGTAAGAGTGACTGGTCCGATTATGTGGATTTGTACGAACACTCTAGCCTTAGACAGAAAACTCGGGATACAGGCACCCACCCTTCCAGATTGCACGTGTTCACATTGATAAGACCTAAACTTTGATGAGATTTTGAAAACTTTGAAGGTTCAAAACCTTATAATAAATCATCTAAGAGGAGATGATTAGTTTTCAAGTAGGATTCGTAATTCGTGTTCTTGTTCTTGTTGTGGTTGTCACCTAAAGGTAGGCAACGGTATTGTTTTAAGACTAAACACAAGTAAACTCGCGTTAGGGTCCTAGGAAGGTTATAGTCTAGGTCAAAGCATTACTAATAACCTAATTCCCTATAAGCATGAGCTCTGATACCAAATCTTCGGTCACACCTCGACCGCGTTAAAACAACAAACCGCGGCGGAAACGTCGGGGAGTGTCGTAACAGAATCATTGTTTCACAACACATGGATTGAAGTTTTGTTTTTATTGAACTAAGTTTATCACATTGTATTGAAATCAAAAGAAAAACATGAACAAATTGTCTTTCATTGTTATTGAGTCACTAAGGCCTCGTCCGTTCCTATGTGAGCATACATCAAAATCATCGTCAAACATCATCAAACTAAGGTACCTGAAACATATGTGAAAATACGTCAGCATAAAAATGCCGGCGAGTACATAGGTTTTGTGTGAGTGTTGGATTCATGGCTCGTTTACATGTTACAATACCACGTTTGACTACAAGAGTCGTTTATCGAAAAACCTTGTTTTGAAAAGAGTCTAGTATTGCAATATGAATAACCAGCTCAAAATAAGTGGTTGTAGTTTATAAAATCTCGTTGCCCTGAATCTTAACTCAAAACATTTATTTAAGTAAACCAAATCGTAAGTTGTTCTCGTAATAAAACTCATATGGTTTATATCGTTAGGAAAACCTTGTAGTGTAACTTTGTTTTGAAAACATTCGACCAAGTAATCTAGATAACGCAACGATATGTAACGTGTTAAAAGCACTTATATATAGGAAGTGCCAGCGGCGTATCCACCATGCTTTTATCACATTACACCCGCCCCGTTACCTAATCACTTACCACAACCCAATCATTTAATAGTTCAAATAGTTCCAATGGTTCAAATAGTTCAAGTAGTTCACATAAATCAAATAGTTCCAATGGTTCAAATAGCTCAAGTAGTTCGCATAGATCAAATAGTTCCAATGGTTCAAATAGTTCAAATAATTCACATAGATCAGTATTTCCAGTGGTTCAATTGTTCACATAGTTCTCGTAGTTCCAGTGGTTCACTAGTTCAATAGTTCCATTAGTTCAATAGTTCACATAATTGAAATTGTTGTGTTTAATATAAACCATAGCATTTGTTTTAGAAAACTCGAAATTGTTTGGCACATATGAATCACCCCAAAACAATTAAAAGCAGTAAAAGAGGGGAACTATGTACTCACTTTGAATTGCAAAGTATCCTTGGTCTAATGAACTAACAATGCTCGGGGAAAGCCAAGGAAAATCAAGTGGTACCTAGTAATCAGATCGCTAGTTAATAAATCGACACCTAAATCGGAGGATCAGGTAGAATGAGGTCTCGTAAACCAAATGAGTATTGGAACTCATGTGATATGGTTTAACAATACCTACATTCTAAATCGGAACCTATCCTAAGTGCTTACGACCCGTTACGACCCATTAAGGTAGCTTTTGCTACTTTAACGCGTCGTTCGCGCAAACACGCGTTCGAGACGCCTAACTAGTCCTATGACAAGTATTATATGCCCTAACAGGTTTAAATATGTTGCATAATTAGTTTAAATGGCAAATGTTAGGTTACATATGCTTAAAATCCAATTATGCATGAAAAGGGCAGTTTGGTCATTTTTCTAAGGCATACAAACTACCTATCATACAACTACTTAAACTAAGTGACCATAAGGTATAACCTCGGAAGGTTATTCCCTATACAACTATGGTCACTAAACATGCTTGGTCGGATCCTAATGATCACCCAAACGGGTCGGGTTCGAAAGTCTAAGCGGTTGTTAAGATCGCTTATCTTACGACCCTATACAAGCACAAGACTAAAAGTGATGAGTTAAACATGTTAAAACATGTTTAACTAAGTTAGGAAACAGGTTTTGATATCAAAACAAAGGGTTTTGATACCCGAAAATAGTTTCGTCTCAAAATGCGCATAAACGACATTTTGACCGAAACTTTGACTCGTCACTTCGACTAATCAACGTGGTAATCGGTAGGTATAGTCACAAGGGACTATAACCATCGTGTTGACCAACTTATGGTCAAAGCAGAAAGTCAAACACTGTTTGACTTTCATGCTTGAAAAGCATAAAAGCATGAAAGAAACTTACAAAGGGTCCAAGCAATGAAGATTTGATCTAAAACACTCAGGTATGAAGCTAAGGCTTCAACTTGGAGCAATTTTCAGATCAAAAGTGAAGAATCAATGAAGAACCCATTGCTATTTATAGGAAGTAAGGATGAATGAGATCATTCCATGTGTTTAGAAGGATCAATCTTGGCCCTACATTTGGGGACATGGTTTTACAATACAAGAGGTACTCAAAACAAGTCCATAGCATCCAAAATCAGGGGTTAAAAACCATTAGAACAGGTAATTTATCTTATGTAATGTTTTTAATAGATCATGACGAATAGGATTATAAATAAATAAAAATAAAACTTAAAGAATCTTGGAAATCCCGACACTCTATAACAAGCCCAAAAACCTTCTCTTCTACCCATTCCATTTGGGAGTGAAAAAGCCACATTATAAGGAGTTTTGCTTGAGGACAAGCAAAGATTCAAGTGTGGGGTTATTTGATGTGCACAAAATGCAACATATAAATTACATCAATTAAGGCATAAAACTAACCCTTTTTTAGTACTAATGTTGGAAAAAGTGTGCTTTTGTCTTCCTTTTGTATTTTCAGGATTAAATGAGCTCAAATAAATAAAAGAAGCAAAAAGGCAGCTAAATCTAACATAAATGCAAGAAAAGAAACAAACGTGGCATGCCCGGCCTCCCGACAGCATCTTCCCAAGCAAAACAAAAGAACAGAAGGCTGAACACGCCCCGTGCTCAGTGAGCACGGGGGCGTGTCCAAGTGTCAGCAGAAAAGACAAAGTTGTAGAAGATTCCATCGCCCACCATGGGGCCGTGCTCAGCAGGCACGGGGCCGTGCTCAGCAGGCACGGGGCCGTGGTCAACTATAAGATTCACGGAATCCAGGCAAATCTTGATAGTACAAATATGCTTCTGCACACGGGGTCGTGCTGTCACACCCTGGCTTTGCAGAAGCGTGGGTTAATTTGGTGTGACTTCTTAATACCATAGCTTAATCACAACAAAGCTATATGTAAGTAAAACCATGCACATCATCCATTGAGTCATGTTTTAAAATAAAAGTTCCACAACATAGTTTTAAAATGTCGACACATGCAATGATAATACAACACAACTAAAATAAAAACATTGTTCTGAAGACATAACCACAAACATAAAACAGACGCAATTTAAGAACTGTAACTCGTCCAGGTAAAAGCCACAACCCCTAAACTTGGATGATCCCATAACTCTTACGCAATGTGAAAACGTAGCATACCGTGCCAGATCCTTAGTTTCCTGAAATACATGTAAGTTGGAAAAATCAACAAAAATGTTGAGCGAGTTCATATGTAAGTGAGTATGTATGTTGGTGCATGCATCTGTCGACTTCGTCTTGTATCGAGTCTTAGTCTTAGATTGTTAGATCAGGGCACGTTTTATGATGAAACTGGAGATTGTATGTATTTTAGGTAATAGTTTCGCTTATACGGTCATAAGCAGATAGGTTCGCTTATAGTGACATAGAGAGATTCGCTTATTTGTCATATGTTAGGTTCGCTTTTATGTCATCTAGGAGATCCGCTTATTCGTACATGTATGTTGAAGCGAATCTTCATGCACTATATATAGTGTCATTCAAGCGAACCACATTAGAGAGATCTTGTAACTCGTACTGAAGTGCTGCCGGATCGAGATTTGGATGTAATCAGTGTCAAATCAATGCAAAAAGGTGTTTAAAGTGATTTGCTAGTTGTTTCTACGTTAATTACTTGTTTTCCGCACCTGTAATTGACGAAAACTCCTCTGAACGACTCGTTCGGGTCGACACACGATCCTACAAGTGGTATCAGAGCTTCAGGAGGAGGAGTTCTGCAGAGAATAGCTGGAATTCGATTCGTTTTCTTACTTCTACACCTTCTTTCTTCAGTTCAGAAAGTTTCACTGGTCAAAATCAGCTCAAAATTTCACGGATTGTGCGTAGTAGGATATAGACAAACCCTGGAAAGTTTGGTATTAAAATTCGCATTAAAAATGGGTCAAATGAACTTTCGTGTTGGTTTCTCTTATACGGACACTTCATAGTTCCGCTTGAGTGAACGTGTTAGTTCCGCTTATTGTTGCAAAAATTCAAAAGATCTGCTTCAAAGTTCAAAAGATCCGCTTCAAAGTTCGAAAGATCCGCTTCAAAGTTCAAAAAGATCCGCTTCAAAAACATCAATTAGGTCCGCTTATTTGGACTTAGTGGTTTCGCTTATTTGGTTTTACTAGTTCCGCTTTTGTGTACACTTCGCAGTTAGATCGCTTATTTGGACTAAGTAGATCCGCTTGGTTGAACACCAATTAGATCCGCTTCAGTGAACAACTTTCAGTTCTGCTCTTGTGAACAACTCTGGTTCGCTTTTCTGTCACATCAGAGATCCGCTTGTGTGAACATTTCAAACATTTTGGTTTCGCTTATAAGTACTGTTGTGTAAATTGATAAAAATTTGAAAATGGACGAGGAATTTTTGAATGCATTCGCTACACCAGTTACCCCAATGAGTATTGTTCAAAACACAATGTTGGAAAACGAAACGGGAACAATGCAAAAACCGCCTAAACTAATGAATATCGAGGAATATAAAGGATGGCAAGAACGGTTTGAAAATTGGGTACAAGCAAACTACTTGGATGCTTGGGAATGTGTGGAAACGAAGTATGTTAGACCAAAGAATGACGATGATGAGGAGGTTGCGATTAAAGATTTGATTGGAGATGATAGGAAGAAATACAAAAACGAGAAAATGATGCTAAGTTTGTTACAACAAGCCATAAAGGAAGATATTTTAGTGTTATTGCAGCATAATGGGAGTTCATATTCGATCTGGAAAGCGTTAAAATCAAAATTTAAAGGAAGTGGAGAGATGGTTAAAAACAAGAAATCACTTCTAAAGAAAGAGTTTGATTTATTTCGTGGATTGAAGAATGAAACTACAAAAGAACTCATTGAACGATATTGTAATTTGGTAATGTGCATGAAAAGATTGAGCATCACAAAAACAAATGATGAACTGATTGAAAATTTGGCTGATGCATTACCCTATGAAACTTGGGGAATGTTTTTGATAATGTTGAGAAACAAAAAGGGGTTTAAAGACTTGACATTGAGCAAATTCATTGAAAAGTTAGAAGCTCAGGAAATGGAGCAGAGAAAGATTGTTAGAATGAAAGATTTTGATGGTGAACAAGATATTGGATTGTATTACAAAGCAGGGGTGAACGCGAAATCTACAAATCTATCTCCAAAAATAGAGACTCTTTCAATGCCAAGAATTCTCCTAGAGGTTCATCATTGGGATCAAACAACAAAACAAGTTTCACCTCATTTCCGTCTTTTGATCCAAACATTTCAGCAACGAAAAATGGGAGAAAACTTCAGTGCAATATTGTTTTAAATCTTGAGAGTGATCAAGATTATTCTGAGGAAGTTGCAAAAAGTCAAATGTCTTTGTTAGGAATGGTTTTAGAATCTTATAGTTGTTTTATTGCAGGTCGTATCGGAAATCCAATGCTAACCAAGGAAGATTACGACCAGATAGATGCTGACGAGATGGAGCTGATGGACATAAAATGGTGTTTGGCTAGCGTGTTACGGAGAGCTGAGAAATTCAAGCAGATCACGGGGAGAGATGATCTTCGTGAGGCTAATGTTTCTACTTTACGTTTTAACAAATCTAAAGTCACTTGTTTTCGGTGCAGGGAGAAAGGACACTTCAAGAGGGAATGCACCAACCGTGAAGCAAGTGGAGCTCAGAATCCTTTCAACAACAACAATGATTATTATCGGAAAGCCATCTATCACCAAGTTGGTCAACAATCATCTCAACAACATAAACATCAAGCTCAAACTGCACATGGAAGAGATGTGATTGAAGATACTGGAAAAAGAGCTTGTGTGGTTAATCAAAATGAAAAGAAATCATTCAACTGGGATAATTACATACCATCTGATGGAAAAGCTTGTTTGATTGATCAAGATGATGAAAAGTTACCCGAGGGATTTAGCTGGGAGAATTTCTCTTGGGATAACTACATTCCTGATCAAGCTACAGCTCATACAACTTTTGTTGCCAGATTTGAGGAAGACAGTGATAGCGATGATGGCACTAAGTAATATGCAAAAAGAATGGCTGAACATTTGAAACAAATGGCAGAAACTGATAGTGAAGATGAGAAAGTCAAGAAGAAAAAGAAGGAAGTGAAAACACCTGTGAGCAGTGATGATGAAACAACTCCGGTGATTCGAAAGAAAGTGAAAGTTCCAGAGTTCAAGATTAATGAAGAAGCTGTTGCTAAAAAGAGTCCAATAATTTGTGAAAATTGTGAAGTTGTAAAGAAACAAAATAGTTCTTTGATTCACAATATGAACAGATTAAAGGAATCTTATGATGTGCTCAACAAAGCGATGAACATGTACAATAACACAAGTGAAGAACAAGCAACTGCGATGAAGACACTTCAAGGAGCTTTCATGGTCAAACAAAAAGTTGTAAACAACTATATTGAGAAGTGTGCTGAACTTGAACAGAAATTGGAACTTCAAAGAATTGAAACTGAAAGAGTTAATCGTTTATTGAAAAGTTACTCATGTTCGTGTTATGTCATTGACAGGATTTATCCGACAGCTGAGAGCTTGAAGGCATTTGAGGACAATGATGTAACTAAAGAAAAGAAAGTTTCAGAAGAAAAGGTTGAAGAAAAGACTCCAGTGAAGAAGATTAAGAAGAAGAAAGACACTGAAAAGACGTCATCTGGTAAGAACCAAGGTGTCAGTTACAATAGATGTCCACCCCCGCTGGAAAATGGATATCTGGCTAGAAATCCAAATGATGAAAGAGTAAAAAAGGCAACAAATTTACAGTGGGAGTCGGAGTCGTCAGTAAATTTGCCAGATAGTATTGATGTTGTGTTTACATCGTCTGACACTGATCAACAGTCTCAATTGATGAAGAAAGTCGTGGATCATGTGTTAGAAAATGATGAAATAGAGGAGTCAAAGTCGGAGTTCGCGTCAGAGTCAAAGTCTGGGTCAAGCACTCTGTGTCAAACAGAAAAACAGGACAAAATAGTTTATGATAGAAAATTTTTGTTATCAAAATCTAATTTGGATGATGGATCGTTCAAAGTTGCATACACTTTGAATGATTTTGACAAATTATATTCTGATGATGAATTTCCAATAAGAGGTGTCAAAACTGAATTGATAAACAAGGTTTTCAAACTCACAGAAATTAATATTTCTGAAATAAAAGACTTATGTCTTAATGAAAAACCTAAAATATACACCTTAAGAGTACAACAAAGATTAAACAAGAAAAAAAATTACAGTTCTGGTTCAGGTTTCCAAAAGAAATCAAACCATTACGGAAATTTCAAAAAGAAAGGTCTTGGTTTTACTCAAACAGAAAAATGAAAAATATGTTCATGATTTTAAATCCAGGAACGTCATCTGAAGAAGAAGAAAAGAAAGATTTCTGGAGACAGTCAAACAATGAATTCCTTGCAAAGAAGCAAGATGAATTGAAGAAGATGGCTGAGGAGAATACAGATACGAGAACCTGTTTCCGGTGCAACACTGTTGGACATATTGCCCGAGATTGTTCTAAGACAATACAATCAAAACAGGGAGTATCTCGTAAACTCAAGAAAAAAGTAGTTGAGTTCGAACCACCAATTGATAGAACAAAATTGTTTCAACATTCTACATTTGAAATTGGTGAGAGTTCGAACAAGTTTTACAAGAAGAGAGCTAAATCTGACAACCAGAAATGGGTTGTTAAGAAGGTTGGTGAAAGCTCTAGCGATGATTCTGATAGGTCAAAATCAGAGGAGTTATCTTCGGGCGATGAAACTGATTCCACAAAGTCAGTTGAGCCACAAGTTGTTTCGAAATGTGAAGCTGATGTAAAAGATGAAAAATCAGTTCCGATTGTGAATGATGAGGATTTTCCATCACTTCGGGCTGAGAATTATAAAAAGAAAATTGGAAAAATTGAAATTTCTAATCAATTTTATAATGATAAATAGGAATTTGATGCTGAGAAGGTCTTTAACCCCAAGGTAAAACATATCTTTGGAAAGATGATTGACCGAAAAGTCAATGGAGTTAAAGAATTTTATGAGAAGAAACTGAAAAAAGATAATGTTGAACCATCCCTGGTTTGTGACTGGGATGGTACATACTACGAACAGTAAGTTTCAGGACTTGCCGGAGCTCCCAGGTTGGTAAGTGTGGAGCATGAATCGGCATCTTTCTTGATTTTTATTCGGTAACGTCAATCATTCAAACGATAAAAAGGTTTGTTTGTGTTTTATTACTAGTGATGTTTGTTGGTTATAATTACAAGTGGTTAGGAAAGTTGATTGTGCATTGATTGCATATGGTAAATCAAGGACATTAATTTGTACTTGTATTTTCCTGCAACTGGTTGGAAGACAATATGATGAACCACATCCCCGAACGTATGTTTTGGTATTCCTACAAGTGGTAAAATCAATCAAACTTATTTTCCGGAAAAACCATTTTGATTAAAACAAACTTAAGTGTTTTGAAATCTAAATGGGAAAATAGTTTGTTGATAGGGGGAGTTCTGATTGTTTATGCACTAGTGAATGGCGAATTGATGCAATTCGATGTCGGTTGTCATATTTCTGTATAGTTTGGTTTACTTTCATGTTTCTAGTGGGTCAAGAGCTTAGATAGTTTTCAAATTTCTTTAATGTGTTTGCATTTTAGGGGGAGTAGAAAATTTCAGAAAATCCAAAAACATTAGAAAATTTGAAAAATACAAAAACATGAAAAATTTAAAAATGAGTTTTGTTGTGAAAAAGAGGAAATGATAGTACATCAGTGGACTATCACAACATGCTAAAGAAATGTAAAGTAAAAATGTGATAAGCAATCTTACTATGGATGTGTCAGTAGATTTTTGTACATTTATTAAATTGAAACGAGATATAAACCTAAATTCAAACTTGCTTAATTTGTGGGTAACTATTCTTGGATATATGGGTATCCCCTGAAATCTTGTTTGAAAGGTCCCGTATTCTGAGATACTAGGTCTTTATACTCAGTGATATCTGGGGTATTATTCCGGGACTTCTGCTGTATGGAAGTACTGACCTAGTCCCCGAATAATACTTTCTGCAAAAAGCTTTGAAATATAAGCTCGCCCTCAGCAAGCTGATGAAACAATAAATTGATAGTCGCTGCTGTTGTAATCAAAAGATCCTCTAAAGGGGACACGCCAAAAGTCGAAGCCGTCATCTCTCTGCGTATACGGAAGTATCGACCTGAGCTCTCACGGCCCTCGCACATAACCCCTTTACAGATATCATCTGTGGTATACTCACCTGTAAGACTGAATATTGGGATCTGGATACAGGAGTATATTCGAGTGGAGTGATATACAATTAAGGTTAAGTTTCTAAAACATTAATATCGTATCTCGAATCTATTTAAATTTGTGTGAAAATTTAAAGAGGACCAATATACTAACAATCTAGGTAAATTGTTTAGAACTGAGAATGTTTAAAGGTTAACGGTGTTAGTGATTTGTCTTAAAACTGATATGATCCTCTTGCACAAACTCACAAAAATATTGTATGTAAATATTTTATTTCTGCATTCTTTTGTTTTACAAGTAGTGTCAATCATTATTTTTTCAGAAAATCCAAAAAGATTTTAGTGTGTTTTAGCATAAATTTTGAAAAAGACAAAAAGATTTTCGACAACTGATATTGAAAAGTTGATTTTCAAAATTCTAAGTGCTAAACATGATGAACAGATGGTTTGGGAGAGTGTGTTGTTTTGATGAGAAGAATAATACAGTTTCAAGTGGTTCATCAGTATCAAATTGATTGATTTGTTTGTGATAAGTTTCAAATGTTGTCTAAATGTTTAAATGGTTGTCATAAAACTTATGATTGTGGTAGAGTTTTATGTAGGAAAAGTCAATATTTGAGGGGGAGTGCATGTTGGAGCTGAGGAACTCAAAAGATGTCAACATCAAAGAGAAGAAGCTTGTTGGTGATTTAAGAGTAAGAGATGAAGATAGAATGAGAGAAGCCCAGAGACTGATCAAGACTGAAGACGTAAAGACACAGCATTGTCATGACTCGATAGTCGACTCGTCAACATCTGACGGGGAGTCTGTTGGTGCATGCACCTGTCGACTTCGTCTTGTATCGAGTCTTAGTCTTAGATTGTTAGATCAGGGCATGTTTTACGATGAAACTGGAGATTGTATGTATTTTAGGTAATAGTTTCGCTTATACGGTCATAAGCAGATAGGTTCGCTTATAGTGACATAGATAGATTCGCTTATTTGTCATACGTTAGGTCCGCTTTTATGTCATCTAGGAGATCCGCTTATTCGTACATGTATGTTGAAGCGAATCTTCATGCACTATATATAGTGTCATTCAAGCGAACCACATTAGAGAGATCTTGTAACTCGTACCGAAGTGCTGCCGGATCGAGATTTGGATGTAATCAGTGTCAAATCAATGCAAAAAGGTGTTTAAAGTGATTTGCTAGCTGTTTCTACGTTAATTACTTGTTTTCCGCACCTGTAATTGACGAAAACTCCTCTGAACGACTCGTTCGGGTCGAGACACGATCCTACAATGTAAAACCTTTGTAATATGAAAATCACTGGAATGTAGCAAATAAGGAAATAAAGAGATCACCAATGGTTTGCAAGGCAATTGATATGTGTGAAGTGCAGTAGGAAGACTCAAACCTAGCAGATTTTTGCGTCGGGTACCAAGTCACCCCGAGGTCCGTACTGTTGGGCCTGGGGCTGGGCTCGCTACACCCAGATAGATCTATCGCTAAAAACCCTCGATCCTACCATGAGGATTAATGGCCTCCAGTTCCCGCCTACCCACTCACATGATCTAAGTAGTAACCCTCCTTACGCTAACCATACCATGTAAAAGTATTCGTAATCATAGTAACATGTATTTCACCCCCGCGATTTAAAAAACTGAAAACAGTTAAGAGAAAAGGGGGACATGAACTCACTGAAGTGTGTCTCGAAACATAATCTCCCAGTCAACCCGCTGCGTGACGACCTACACGTACTAACTTCTATTAGACGGACGGCCGTGCCTTGGCTTAAGGTTTAAGTTTTTGGGAAATAGTTAGGCAACTATTTCGTATTTGCACTTCGTAATTATGTATTACTTATATTCCTTCCCAAGGATGGGGGTTTTAATACATGCGCGTTTTGTAATTCCAAAATATATTATTAAGTCTCACTTAATAAAATATATTTTAATTTATTTGTCTAAAATATTCTATCTTCAAAATATACATATTTTTCCCAAAAATATTATATTTTACTTCTTATAATTTCTGTTGGTGCACTACGTCTGTCGACTACGTCTTGTATCGAGTCTAGGAGTGTATAGGTTAGAACATGGCACGAAATCCAAGAAACATGTATTTACTTGGTTTCGCTTATGTGTCATTTACCTGGTTTCGCTTATGTGTCAAGAGCATGGTTTCGCTCTTATGTCACTAGCCAGGTTTCGCTTATGAGTCTGTCAAGTAGTTTCGCTTATATGTCATGTTCGTATAAGCGAAACCATGTTGCCTATATATAGGCTGTAAGAGCGAAACCACAGATAGAGTTGTAAGTGTTGTCTTCCGGTGAGCCACGAAGTGCTGCCGAAGTGCTGTCAGGACTTGTAACTGCATTCAAAATCAATACAACAACCGTTTAAAGTGAATCCAGCTGTAATTGCACCAGAACATTAGTTTCCGCCTCTTGTTTTGGATAGGAATTCTTCTGACCGACTCAATCAAGGCAGAAAACGATCCTACAAGTGGTATCAGAGCTCAGGAGGGAGAGTTCTTGCCATTTCAGCTGCATATATTCTGATTTTCTACACCTTCTTCAAAATTTAAAAATTTTTCACGGTAAAACCAGCTCAATTTCACACACAGCACTAGGAATCATACATTAATAAACCCTTGAAAGTTTCAAAGCTAAAATCGACCTAGAACTTAGGATTTTCAAGGTTTCGCTTTTACGGACTCGTGCAAAAGATGACGTCATCAGGTGGTTTCGCTCCAATCATCAGCTAGTTTCGCTCCAAGATCAAGTAGTTTCGCTTTTGAGGACATAAATTCCAGCATTTTCGCTCATAAGGCATTGATAGTTCCGCTTTTGTGACAACTCTGTTAAGTACCGCTCATCTATACACTTTGGTTTCGCTCATCTGTCAAACCTGGTTTCGCTTTTCTGTACATCCAGTGGTTTCGTTTATAGTGACAACAAGCAAGTTTCGCTTATTGAGTCACTTTGGTGTTTCGCTCATTGTGACATATAGGGTTTCGCTCGAAAGGAACAAGTTGCCTAAGCTTGGAAATTTTCTGAACTTGTGAACATTGAACAATGGACAACGAATTCTATAACGCCTTTGCTAGCCCGATCACAATTACTCAGAATGCGTTACTTGAAAATGAAACTGGAACGTCTCAGAAACCGCCTAAACTCATGGATATTGATGATTATAATGCGTGGTCTGAACGGTTTGGAAACTGGGTTGAAGCATATCATTTGGACGCGTGGGAACACACTGAGGAACCATATTGTAGACCCATAACAAATGGTGTGCAGTTAACAATTCGAGAAATGAGTACGGAAGATAAAAAGAAATATCGAGATGAGAAATTGATGGTAAGTCTGCTTCAGCAAGCAATAAAAGAAGATATCTTGATACTGCTTCAACATGATGGAACTGCTTATTCTATCTGGACAGAATTGGAAGCAAAATTTGTTGGAAGTGATGATATGCTCAAAAACAAAATGTCTCTCATGAAGAAAGAATTCGATTTATTCCGTGGGTTTGAAATCTGAAAACACTAAGCAAATAATTGATAGATATTGTAATTTGGTGAGAAATATGACAAAACCTAGAATTAAGAAAGATACTGACGAATTGATTGAAAAACTTGCAGATGTGCTACCACATAAAACATGGGGAATGTTTCTGATGATGCTGAGATCCAACAGAAAAGATTACAAAAATATGACACTGGGAGATTTCATCAAACACCTGGAAGCTCAAGAGATGGAGCAGAGAAAGATCGTCAGGATGAAGAATTATGATGGAGAACAGGACATCAGCTTATACTACAAGAGTGGTGTTACTGGAATAACAAATCATTCTCCGAAAATTGGAACTGCTTTCAGTGGCAAAGATTCTTCTGAAAAGAAATCATCCCAGGGATCAAGCAGCACAAGATTTTCATCATTTGATCCAAACATTTCTGCAACAAAGAATGGTAGAAGACTTCAATGCAATATTGTATTAAATCTTGAAAGTGATCAAGATTATTCTGAAGAAGTTGCCAAAAATCAAATGTCTTTGTTGGGAATGGTTCTTGAATCCTATAGTAGTTTTATGGCCGGAAAGATCGGTAATCTAATGCTCACGAAAGAGGATTACGATCAAATAGATGCTGAGAAAATGGAACTAATGGACATTAAATGGTGCATGGCTAGTGTGATGAGATGTGCTGAGAAGTTTAAACAGATTACAGGCCGAGATGATTTTCGTGATACAAATGTTTCAACTTTAGGCTTTGATAAATCTAAAGTTACATGTTTTCCTTGCAGGGAAAAGGGGCATTTTAAGAGGGAGTGCAAAAATCGTGAAGCTACTGGTGCCCAGAATCCTTTTGGAAACAACGACTATCACAAAAAGGCGATTTATCATCAAGTCACACCACCAACACAACATCAGGCACAAACTGCACACGGGAGAGATGTAATTGACGGGTCAAAAAGAGCATGTCTAGGCAAACATGACAATTTTACCTGGGATAAGTATCTTCCAACAAACAGCAAAGTGTGTTTGGCAGAACAAGATGATGAAAAATTGGCTGAAGGTTTCTGTTGGGACAATTTTTGCCCAGATCAAGAATTATGGCCAAAGAGATGTCAAAAAACACTTCAAATGTTAAAGCTTTCATTGCCCAAATGCTTATGATTTAAAATGTGCTGCAAAATGCAGGAAAGTCATGGAAGCTGCTGAAGCAAGACGGAGAAAGCTCGAAGAAGAGGAAGAAGAGGAAGAGAGATTAAAAGCTCAAGCTGAAGCTGAGAAAAAGAGAAGAGCTGAATTTTTACGATCAAGCAGAACAGTTAAAGAGGTTCCTGAATTTGAAGTTAAAGTTGATGAAGAACCTGTCAAAGTTCCTGAAAAGTGCATGAATTGTGATTCTTTAATCAAGCAGAATAATGAGTTGCTGCATAACATAAACAGATTGAAAGAATCATATGATACAATGAACAGAGAAATCAACAAATATACTGATTCAAATGGTGTGTTGATGCATTTCATGTCTATCGCCTTCGTCAATCCGAGTTGTAGTGAAAAGCCGGAAGGAATCATGCGCGTATTGTCGTATTTAGTTAGAAATGGCAAGGTGGCAAACTTGTAATTAATGTGAATGTTCATTAAGTTGCCTTGACCATATAAATAGGGGATTATGTCATGAGTTAGTTAGACTTTGGTAGATCTTGAGTTAGATTTTGAAGAACACTTGGAGAGGAGACTTTCTAGAGAGAGAAAGTAGAGAGAGAAAGTAGTGTAAACGAGATTCTTGTACCGTACACGTCTATTCTTGTAATGGATTCTCGTTAGTAGTACGTTATCGTGTGTTCGTTCACGTTCGTTCACGGATTCCGCACGTGAAACGTTCGTTACGCAATCGAACGGTCGCAAAACCGGTCCTACAAGTGGTATCAGAGCTAGGAGCTCGATTGCTTGATCAAACACGTCGTTCTCGTACAGATCTCAGCCGATTCAGAGCCAAATCAGATCCGAATTTCATCAATTTCATCACTTTCTACTCATTCTTTACGTTTTTACTGAAAAACGTCAAATTGAACAGGTAAATACGGTCCAAATCATCTGATTTTTGGATATATTGTGCGTTTTGTCCCGATCTAAAACCCTACCAAGTTTCAGCTCGAAATTCCGAGCCGTTTAGGAGTAATTGCGATTTTTCTGTCCGAATTTACGTAAACTTTCAGCTTGGAACCGCCTTTGTGAACATCTGGAACCGCTCGTATTTTAGTTCTGGAACCGCTCATAATCAGCTGATGTGGAACCGCTCGAAAATACTGTCTGGAACCGCTCGTAATTAGTTGGTTGGAACCGCTCATAAGTACGTGTTGGTTCGCTCGTAATTAGTTGGTTGGAATCGCTTATAAGTCACCGTTGAACCGCTTTTTAGTCAGGTTTTGATCCGCTCAAAGGTTTGGGGGTCGCGTTTTAGTCATCTTCTCCACATGTGTTCTGAATCATAGCAGATTGTCAGTTCAACAGTTCGTTCTCGTAAATTGGAGTGATAAGAACTGCATGTGATCATGTTGTCGAATTAAGTGTGAAGCATTAAGTGGTGTCTGTCATTGGAGTTGAGGTCCAATGAAAGTGTTTTGAAATTGGTATTGTCGGTTATGATGTCTGATTAAAGTCATATAAGCCCACCGCCCAAAAGTTAATCAAGTAGGCCAATCGTTATCATGCTGGGATGAACTTATAAGAGGTCAAAATTTGGTCCTATGAGAAGCCCACTTATGTGTAATTGTTGATTGGATTCAAGTCGCCGCCCCATTAATCCATTGGCCACCGTCCAAATTTTAATCCCACCGCCCCATTAAGCAAGCTTAACCAATCTTTAAAGCCCAACACATATCACCGCCCACAATCATTTGTTGTTGTTGTGCTGTTGTTGTTGACTATTTTGCACCGTCCAACCCACCCAAATTACCCAATCCCAGCCCAAAAGCAGCGACCCATTAAACAACATATTGTTATCGGTGGGTATCACACTTGTTTTTTTTTAAAAATAGGTAAAGGCCCAATAGAAATTCACTGCCCCACCGCCCAACCCGACATCACCGTCCAATGTTTTTTTTTTAACCCACCGCCCAATATATAAGGCCCAATGGCAGCTCTTTGAATCCACAGCCCAACCGCCAAAATTACCCAATCACATTTTGGAACATATATCACACCGCCCACTATCTTGAAGGTCCAATCAGCATCAGCCTCATTAAACAAAATTAATTTTCTTCATTCCGAACGTGAGTGGAAATGAAGTTTTGTTGATTGACTTTTAACATCACGGTCTAATTAAAGCCCAACATCACCACCGTTTATTAGCCAATCAAAAGCAAAGAAAGCCCAACCTCACTGATCTTCGACAAACGAGTCTTAGATTGGTTCATCCACACACTGTTACGAATTCAATTAGTTTTGATCTGATTGTTTACTTGTTTGTTTGCAGGTAATCCAAGGTGATTTGTCAAGAATAGGATCCTCGCCCAAGAGAATCCTCACTCGATTTGTTGATCTTTGTTATTCGAATTTCATTATTAATTGAGAATTCGTTTTTGTGAATCGTTTGATAACGAAAATGGATTTTGCAACTAATATTGTACTGAACAAGTTCAATAATTTTTCAGGTATCGATGGAGAATCGATTGAAGAATTGATCGAAAGGTATGTCGAGCTGTATTGGATAATGGTGAGTTTGAAGATTACCAAGACAAATGAGGAATGGGTTAACAAACTGGAAAATGCTTTACCGAGTGATGAATGGAAAACGTTTTTGAAAGATTTGAGGAAGACGAGATACTTAGAAGTGAGTTTGGGTGAGTTTATCGATAAGATTAAAGAGCGAGAAATTGAACTACAAAAGATTAGAAGTGAAGCAACTGATGAAGCAAAATGTAAATCTGATGAAAATGTTCGAGAGGTAGAGGAACAGGTTAAAGAAATTTCAGCGATCAAGCTTGAGAAGAGAGCTGAGGATGTAAAGATGACCAAGAAGTGTTCAAGATGTGACAAATTTGAATCAGACAATGTCAAACTGTTAAGTGATTTGGAGAGTTTGACATTGGAAAACAAAATTTTGAAAGAAAAAGATTCAAAAGTTGGAGAATCTGTGAATAATGCTTCAGTGTGTTTCAAATGTGACAACTTTAAGACTTATAATGACAAACTCGAAAAAGGTGCAAAAATGTTGCATTGGAGATCAAGAAGTTGACAGATGAGAAACAAGCTGATGACAAAAAGATTCTTATGATTCAGGAAATTTGTGAGAAACTGAAAGTTGAAAATGACAAACTGTTGGGTAACTTGAACAGTTTGACATCAGAAAACAAGGTTTTGAAAGAAAATGTAAAAGTTTTTGAAAGCAAACAGAAATCATCAGAAAATGAAGATTTCTGGATAAAATTGGAGAACAAAAATCTGAAAGCAAATGAATCAAAATTTCAAGAACAGATAAACATTTTGACAAAAGAAAAGTCTGTTCTTGAAAATTTGAAAAATGAGAATGAAAAATCAATCAAGTCTCATCTTGAAAAAATCTCTCGGCTTGAAAGTGAAGCTGAGAATTCAAGAGTCAAGATCGAAGAACTTGAAAAGAAGTTGATCGGTTTTGTGACTTCATCTGACAAGTTGAATATTCCTTGTCCAAAACCAATCAACTCTGTTCCAATAAGTGACGGTGTCACAAACTTTGACAATGTCAAAGTTGAAGATTGCGATGAGAAATCTGATGATGTAAATACAAAAATTGAAAAACAAAAATTGTTTTTAGAATTAAAAGAAAAATTCAAAAATACTGTTTTGCAATCTACTGAAATAGGTGAATGCTCAAAGCAGGAACCTGTTAAGAAGAGTGTAGAACAAAAACAAAAAGGTAAAAATTTGAAAATTGTTCAAAACAAAAATAAAAGTTCATCAGATCAATCATCCAATCGCAATCAAAAAGTACAAAAATTGAAAAACGAAAACTCAAAAATTGTTGGTAATAAGTGGTGCAGGTCAGACCACAGTGCTCAAAAGCCAAATCCAACAATCAAGAGGAGGAAGGAGTATCACCACGCTAGACAATGCTTTGATCTAAGCGTTTGGTATGAAAATGGTGATTGGTACGATAACAGAATGTGCTACAAATGTGGATATCAAGGACACATTGCTGTTAACTGCCAGAGACTGAGATTTGAGACAAGAAGATGCTATAATTGCCAAATCCAAGGACACATTGCCAGGGATTGCCCTAGGAAATCAAGTGAAAGATTGAGGGTTAATTCTCAAAAATTGGCAAAGAAACCAGTCACTGTCAAGCCCAGGGAACTGAGAGTTTCAGAACAGAATGTCAAAGAACAGAAGGTCCAAGAACCTAAAGTTCAAGAAAAGAAAGTGAAGCTTTCTCAAGGGCAAAAAGACAAACTGAGAAAGAAGAGGAAGAAGGCCAGAGAATATCTGGAGAAGATTTTGTCCTCGGGTTCACCCGACAGATCGAATAAGAGTGCTGATGAATCGATTCACTTAACTGCAAAGTCAAGTAAACCGAATTCATCAGATACAAATCTGAGGACAAAAGAGGAGATAAAGAAGAAGGAGAAAAAGGTCGGCGATGAATCTGACATGTCGAAGTCAGACAAGCCACCTTCAGGCGATGAATCTGACATGCCGAAGTCAGACAAGCAACCTTCAGGCGATGAATCTGGCTCGTCAAAGGCAGACAAGCCACAGTCAGGCAATGATTCTGGTATGGTAAAACCAGAAGAGCCATGTGTTGAGGTAAATGTCGAGAATTCTAGTTTAGCAATGGATGAGAAAAACTTTCCACCATTGTTGAACAAGAATTCAAAATCACCCAAGGACAGTCAGGCTTGGGTGAAACTTTTCAAATGAAAAACCTGACTTGCCGGAG
Source organism: Helianthus annuus (assembly GCF_002127325.2). Classification (NCBI taxonomy): domain Eukaryota; kingdom Viridiplantae; phylum Streptophyta; class Magnoliopsida; order Asterales; family Asteraceae; genus Helianthus; species Helianthus annuus. The sequence goes on from NC_035443.2 coordinate 93,573,967, forward strand.
TTCCCAGGTTGGTAAGCGTGGAACATGAATCGGCATATTTCTTGAGAAATTTCACTCTGGTGATTTTTCGTCTTTCAAAAGATAAATCAGGGACATTAAGTTGTACTTGATTCATCTTTCCTACAAGTAGTAATTTGACAAACAATGTGATGAAACCCCGAATTTGTGAAATGACACACAAAACTAATTTTCCGGAAAAACCATTTTGATTAAAACAAACTTAAGTGTTTTGAAATCATAATGGGAAAATAGTTTGTTGTGAGGGGGAGTTCTGATTGTTTACGCCAAATGGATGGAGAATTCAAGTGATTCTCATCAAGTTGTCAAGTTTGTATAGTTTGTTTCAAATTTTCTCAGAAAATCAAAATTGAAACATATTTTGATTTTAGGGGGAGAAAAATTTAAAAAAAAAATTAGAAAATTTGAAAAAGTCAAAAACATCGAAAAATTTAAAAATGAGTTTTGTTGATAAAAGAGGAAATGATAGTAAATCAGTGGACTATCACAGCATGCTAAAGAAATGAAATGTCAAATGTGATAAACGATCTCACTAAAGATGTGACGATAGGCTCAGCTAGACTAGTAGATTTGCGATAACGATACAAATATAAATGAAAAAGCCTAGTTCTAGTGGGAAACATGGTTGAAAGCATAGTACTTAGTTTTGTCCTTCTTGACTGTGTGCCTGCTCAGTAATCGCTGATTGTCGAAAGACAGAAAACTGGTTAAGTTTGTGAACTTTCACTACTTTGCTGAAAAATCGCTGTGATTGTGCATTTCATTTTGCAAAGATTTAAACTTGTTTGATTTCTTTATTTTGTTTAAGCATCGGACATCCTCTGCGTATACGGGAGTATCGACCTGGATGTTGTTGCCTAAACATTCTGCTTTATTTTCTTTGGTGTTTCGTTTAAGCTTTGGACCTCCTCTGCGTATACGGAAGTATCGACCTGGTGGTTAAAGCCTAAACAACTTCAACTTGTTTTATTTTCTTATTTTGTTTAAACATTGGACTTTCTCTGCGTATACGGAAGTATCGACCTGATTGTTAATGTTTAAACATTCTGCTTTGTTTTTGCACAAATCACAGTTGATGAAAGTTTAAAGGCATTACTTGAGTTAGTGTATTGCATGATGAGGGGATATGCTGAGATCGTGGGGTCCATAAGAACTTAGTGCATAATTAATATACCTTAAACGTATCGGTAAGCATTTCGAAAGTTTTTAGATTGAGCTTAAGTGGACAACAATATCGTCAATCAACGTGAATCGAAAGTTTTTACATGGTGAACAAGCTGTGGCAATGAATACACTGACGATAGCGTACCTGAGACAGCTTGATGATGCCAATTTTCATATAAAGAAATGTGCTGATCTGGAGTTGAAGTTAGCAACACAAAAGATAGAAACTGAGAAAGTTAAAAAGTTATTAGAAAGTTACTCATGTTCTACTATTGTTGTTGACAAGATTTATCCGGTTGTGGAGAATCTGAAAACGTTTGAAGAAGAGAAAACGTCCGAAGAAAAGAAATCCGTGACAAAAAATGAAGATAATGTGAAGATTTCTAGTAAGAAACCAAGTGTGGTCTACAATAGATGTCCGCCCCCGGTCGAAAATGGATATTCACCTCGAAATCCAAATTCCGAGAGAGTCGAAAAAGCAATAAACTTAGAATGGGAGTCTGGGCCATCGGATAACTTGCCGAAAAATATTGATGTCACATATACGTCATCCGACACTGATCATGAGTCAAAGTTGATAAAAAGTGTGGTCGATCAGGTGTTAGATAAAGATGACAGTGAGGAGTCAAACATGGAGTCCAAACCCGAGTCAAAGTCTGAGTTTGATGCGTCAAAGCCAACAATCAAAAAGGATAAACGTGTTTGTGACAAACAATTTTTGCTATCAAAATCTAATTTGAATGATAAATCATTCAAAGTGGCATATACTTTGAAAGATTCTGACAAATTATATTCTGATGATGCTTTTCCAATAAGAAGTGTCAGATTTGAAATGATTCAAAAGGTTTTCAAAATTACAGAAATTAATATTTCTGAAATAAAAGATTTAGATCTTATCGGAAAACCTAAACAATACACTTCCAGAGAACAACAAAGAATCAACAAGAAAATGGGTTACAATTGCGGTTATAGTTTCCAAAAGAAACCAAACCATAATCGTAATTTCAAAAAGAAAGGATTAGGTTTTATTCAACCGAAAAACTATAAAAATGAAAAAATATATAAACCAAAAACTGTGTTTGTTTTAGGGAAAACGTCAGAAACTGAGAAAGAACAATTATTCAGAAAGCAAACAAATCAGGAATTCCTTGCCAAAAAGCAAGAAGAGATGAAGAAGAATGATGTTCCAAAGAAGATTGAAAAGAGAACCTGTTTTCAGTGTAAAACTGTTGGTCATGTTGCTAGAAATTGTCCGAAGACATTCAAGCCAAAACAGGAAGTCTCTGGTAAACTAAAAGAGAAAGTCGTCGAGAAAACTGAACTGTCAACCCGAAGGTTTACTGGCTTTGAAAATTCAACTTTTGAAAAAGGAGAATGTTCAAAGAGTGTTTTAAAAAGAAAAGAAAATGTAAAAAAATCAAAAATGGGTTGTGAAAGGTTCAGGTAACAATTCTGGTGATGAATCTGATTCCACAAAATCAGAGGAGCCACGTGTTGAGAAAAAGATTGAAAAATCAGTTCCAACTATGAACGATGAAAATTTTCCACCTTTGCGTGCTGAAATTTTTTTGAAGAAAGTTGGAAAAGTTGAAATTTCAAATCAATTTTATTCTGACAAGAAGAAATTTGTTATTGAAAAGACTTTCAATGGAAATGTGAAACGCATCTTTGGACAAATGGTCAATGGTAAGGCCAAAAGTGTCAAAGATTTTTATGCTTCTAAACGTCGTGTTCACAAGTCTGTTAAAAGTAAAGATGAAGACACAGTTACACCCAAGGAAGGTCAGGCTTGGGTGGATATATTTTTCAAAGAGTAAAAACCTGACTTGCCGGAGATCCCTAGTTGGTAATCATGGATCATGAATCGGCATCATTCTTTATCTTGTTTGTATAATGTGTTTTTGAAAAGCAGGACTTGCTGGAACTCCCAGGTTAGTAAGCGAGGAGTAGGAATCGGCACCTTGAGAATTCAACCAACAGATGGTATTTGGTTGCAAAAACAGGTTTGAGTTGTATGTTTGTGAGTTTTACAAGTGGTTCAGAATTTGAATCAGGATGATCTTACAAGTGGTTAATCAAGGTCATTAGATTGAACTTGAATTAACTATCATTTAAAAGATTGGTAAAACAATGTGATGATTTAAACCCCAAACTTTACAAGTGATAAAATCAACAAAACTTATTTTCTGGAAAACCCATTCTGATTAAAACAAACTTAAGTGTTCTGAAATCATTATGGGAAAATAGTTTGTTGTGAGGGAGAGTTCTGATTGTTTATGCTAAACGGATGGAGAATTGAGGCAATTCGATATCAGTTGTCACGTTCTCTATATTGTGTTTTCAATTTTCTTTAAATGTTTTGAATTTTAGGGGGAGTAAGAATTTTAGAAAATCCAAAAACATTAGAAAATTAAAAAGTCAAAAACATAAGAAAATTGAAAAATGAGTTCTGATGCATATAAGAGGAAATGATAGTACATCAGTGGACTATCATGACACGCTAAAGAAATGTAAAGTCAAAATGTGATAAACAATCTTCCTGTGGATGTGTCAGTAGGTTTTTGCACATTTAGTAAACTGTAATGATATATAAACCTAATTTCAAACTTGCTTATTCTGTGGGTTAACAAAACTGCTTGGATATATAGGTAACCCCTGAAATCTTGTTTGAAAGGTCCCTTATTCTGAGATACTAGGTCTTTATACCCAGTGATATCTGGGGTATTATCCTGGGACTTCTGCTGTATGGAAGTACTGACCTAGTCCCCGGATAATGCTTTCTGCAAAATGCTTGAAACATAGCATCGCCCTCAGCAAGCTGATGAAACAATAAAATTGATAGTCGCTGCTGTTGTAATAAAAGATCCTCTAAAGGGGACACACCGAAAGTAGAAGCCGTCATCTCTCTGCGTATACGGAAGTATCGACCTGAGATCTCACGGCCCTCGCACATAACCCCTTTACAGATATCATCTGTGGTATACTCACCTGTAAGACTGAATATTGGGATCTGGATACGAGAGTATATTCAAGTAGTGGGTCACACGGATAAGTTTAAGTATCAAAGACACTAATTGCGTATCTCGAAACAGTTGAAAAATTGTGTGAAAATTTAAGTGGACAAACATACTGACAATCTAGGTAAATTGTTTAGAACTTAAAATGAAATCTAGCTTAATGGTGTTGGTGATATGTCTCAAAACTGATATGATCCTCTTGTACGAACTCACAAAAATATTGTCTGTAAGTATTCTATTTCTGTATTATTTTTGTTTACAAGTGGTGTCATTTACTTTCTTTGAGAAAATCCAAAAAGATTTTAGTGTGTTTTAGTATAATTTTTTTAAAAAAATTCAAAAAGTTTTTCGACGACTGATATTGAAAAGTTGATTTTTGAAATTCAAAGTGCTAAACATGAAGAACAGGTTTGGGAGAGAGTATGTGAAATTGTTAAGATTGCTTGATAAGAGCCAATAAAAGATCCTGTATATAAAATCATTAATATAGTTTCTGGCAAAAGTTTCTAAAAGTTTGAAGATTTAATCTTTAAAGAAACTTATGTGTGGGTAGAGATTGTGCAGGTAAATGTGTGCCAGGTGTCTATTCTGTGCTGGAATAGAGCCAGGTAACGATCTTGAGATAAATTTTGAAGTTGTGAATTCCAGACTACGATCCCAGCAAATTGAGAGAGGGAGTCTGAAGACACCGTGTCAACAATCGAGAGAGAGGAATTTGTTGATGATGAAGAAAGAGAATGAGGATTCTTGCAATGATAAATACTTCAGAGGAAGATTGAAGACTGATAAAGACTGTAGATTGGCAAATTGAAGACTCGACACTGAAGACTCTGTCAACATCCGAGGGGGAGTTTGTTGGTGCACTACGTCTGTCGACTACGTCTTGTATCCAGTCTAGGAGTGTATAGGTTAGAACATGGCACGAAATCCAAGAAACATGTATTTACTTGGTTTCGCTTATGTGTCATTTACCTGGTTTCGCTCATGTGTCAAGAGCATGGTTTTGCTCTTATTTCACTAGCCAGGTTTCGCTTATGAGTCTGTCAAGTAGTTTCGCTTATATGTCATGTTCGTATAAGCGAAACCATGTTGCCTATATATTGGCTGTAAGAGCGAAACCACAGATAGAGTTGTAAGTGTTGTCTTCCGGTGAGCCATGAAGTGCTGCCGAAGTGCTGTCAGGACTTGTAACTGCATTCAAAATCAATACAACAACCGTTTAAAGTGAATCCAGCTGTAATTGCACCAGAACATTAGTTTCCGCCTCTTGTTTTGGATAGGAATTCTTCTGATCGACTCAATCAAGGCAGAAAACGATCCTACAATTTCCAAAATAATACCTTTATCAAGATACACACTTACGAGTATTTTTCCGAAAATACATAAGTTACATTTTTAGAGTTTGTGTGGTAATAATAATACCGGTGTAACTTAAATATTTATTGTGTGAGAGCATTAGTATTATTTTGGAGTCGTTACTGTTTAGTGTATTCCAGTAATATTATTTTTACCCTAAAAATAATACTTATGTAGTTCACAAATTAATCATAAAATCCACACAAGTGTTATTATGAAAAATATATATTCTAAATATATACTTAGCAAGTTCTATTTATGAAAATTCCTCCTCCGACACTTGGAAGTTTTGTAATAAAAATCATGGCGAATTTTTATTTGGAAAATAAGTTAAAAATACATTCACAACACTTGTTACAAAAATATTTTCAAGTGTTATATTTTTGGAAAAATTTCGCCAGAGTTTCCTCTGTAACTGGAGGTGGCCACGCTTTCTAGCGTATCATTTTCTTTTCAAAATTCAATCAACAGTTTTCCCAACATCAACAAACAATATTCAAACACTAAACTAGTCAAAACAAGTATAAATCGCAAACACATGAACTTGTAAGTTGTGTAAAAATACGTAGTAACTTTCCGACACTTTTAGTGGATCTTTATATCTTTAAAAATAAAATCAGTTTCTCGGAAATCTTATTTTTAAAGAAAATGCAAGTTTACAACTTCTAGTCCAAGGATTACGAAAATATTTCTTTGTTAAATCCTTTCGTTACACAAGTGTCTACACACTTGTTTGTTCACAAAAATGTTTTTGGTTCATGAAAGATCCGGCTTTTAAACGTGGTTTCATCTTACACTTGGTTCTTCGAAAATACCACTTGTAGATCTTTAGATCTACTATTTTAGAACTCCATTTTACAAGAAAAACTATTTTTACACAAGTTCATGTTTATGTATGAAAGGGTTCGTCATCTAGTGTTGGTGCATAATGTCTAAAGCCTGCGTCTTTGTAAAGTTAGATTAACGTATATGGTCTAGATAGGTTATTTTGTATTAGTTCAGGGGTTGAAAGTGTAATATTATGAAAGTTATGATGCTGGACCGCTTTTGTGACATTTGTCCACAAAAGCGAACCAGGCTGGATCGCTCATGTGGACATGTCACATGAGCGGTTCATGAATCCTATATATACCCCTGAAGTTGTCTTCATTTGTAACGTTGTCTTGTACTCTACGTCGAACTGCTGACCGTGTGGCAATCGTTATCAAGTGAAGTAAAAGTGTTTAAAGTGTGAAATCATCTGTTTCTACTCCTTTCTGTTACGTTTATCTTTGTATCATGCTGAAAATGTGTTTCCGCCACATTTTCAGTAAGCACTAGCTCTGATTGACTCATTCGTGTGGTCAAAACTGATCCTACAATTGGTATCAGAGCCAGTTGCGAGTTAGTTGCTAGATACGAAGTGGTTTTCACGGACTTTTGTAGATCTGGACTGATTTAGCGGTGGAAATGGACTGTGATTTGGACAGTAGGTGTGAAACACAGTAATAACAAACCCTTGAAAGTTTCGGATAAAAATATGGCCTAAAAGTGACCTAAAAACCTTCATGAAAGTTGGATGGCTCTGACGTCATCTCTGAATCGCTTTTATGGACCGCTCCTAAGTACAGTTTTATCTGGATCGCTCGTAATTTTCATTCTGGATCGCTCCAAATGGCTATTTTAGGTGTTGGATCGCTTTTCTGAACCGCTCATTTGGCATTTTCTGAACCGCTCATTTGTCATCTGTGGATCGCTCTTTGGACAGTTTCTAGGATCGCTTTTTGTACACTTTTCTGGATCGCTCTTTGTGCAAATCATCTGGATCGCTCTTTGTGTAACTTTTCTGGATCGCTCTTTGTGCACATTCTCTGGATCGCTCATTGCTACTGCTTTGGATCGCTTATTCAACTTCTTTGGATCGCTTATTCAGACTGTTTGAAAGATTTTTCCGTTACAGCTGAAAATGGAAAGTCAGGATTTCTATAACATGTTTTCGGGTGTGGGTGCGACTCAAAGCCAAGCAAGTATCATGCAAAATGTCAGTTTAGAAAACGAACTTGGAACGATGCAGAAGCCTCCAAAATTGATGAGTTTGGATGAATATTCAGGATGGTCTGAGAGGTTCAAAAATTGGGTGCAGGCAAATCACTTAGAGAGTTGGATAAAGATTGAAAGAGAGTATGTTCCTCCAGTAGACGGGTTGAATATAAAAAAGACAATTGCCAGTCTGACAGAGGCAGAGCAGGTCGAATTCAAAGCCGAGAAAAAGATGATCAGCATCTTACAACAAGCCATAAAAGAAGATATTTTAGTGTTACTACAGCACAAAAATAACTCACAGTCAATATGGCAAGCATTAGAGAAAAAATTCAAAGGAAGCGCGTCAATGATTAAAAGTAAAACGGCATTGCTAAAGAAAGAGTTTGATATCTTCACAGGGATTAAGGGTGAGTCAACAAAGCAGCTTATCGAGAGGTACTGTCATCTGGTGTTAGAGATGAGAAGGTTGGACATCGAGAAGACAAATGAAGAGTGGATAGACAAATTGTGCGATGCACTTCCCTATGAGGAATGGGGAACGTACGTGATGATGTTGAAAAACAGTTCGGATTTCGTGAATTATAGCTTGAGTGAGTTCATAGAGAAAATTGAAGCTCATGAGTTGGAATTGGTGAAAGTCAAGAAGATGAATGCAACGAATATGCCACAGGATGTATCTTTGTATTACAAGAGTAGTCCTGTAGTATCGAATGTTCAGAGTCCGAAAATTCAAACTGCTTTTAGTGCTGACAACACTTCATCTGTTGCTCCAAATGCCTATCAGTCAAGTCAATCGACTTCATTTGCCAACTACGAGCCGAATGTCAAAGTCTCAGATCAAAATTCTCCTCAAAGCTCTACTGGGTCAAATCAACAAACAGTTGTGTCAGGAGTACAATGTAACATTGCAATTAACATCAAGAATGGAAATGAAATCTCCGAAAATGCAGCCAAGCAGCACATCGCGTTATTGGGTTCAGTTCTGGAAGCATATGAAGGTCTGGTCGCTGGTAGGATCGGAAATCCCGATATGTCTAAAGAGGATTACAATCAGATCGATCCGGAAGAACTGGAATTGATAGATATTAAGTGGTGTATGGCAAGTTTAGTTCGAAGAGCTCAACGATTTATGGAAATCACTGGTAGAAACAGCTTGTCGGGTCCGGATCAGAAATTAGGGTTCGATAAGACCAAGGTCACCTGTTTTAAATGCAAAGAGAAAGGTCATTTCAAGCGAGAATGTCCGAATCGTGAGGTGACAAATCATCAGAATCTGTTTACCAATGATTATTACAGACAAGCTATATATCATCGGCCGAACCAACAGCCTACAGTTCAGAGACCTCAGATCGAGAACAAACCTGAGAAGGCGTTGATCGTAAACCAAGATGATGAGAAGGTTGCATCTGGTTTTAGTTGGGATAAGTATATTCCAGGAAAAGACGATCAAGCAATGATGGCTAAAGTTGTAGAGATTACTGAGACGGGTGCTGAACCAGAGGTTTTCAAGAAGGTAGTTACTGAAAATGTTGGTGAAGAAGTTACTGAAATTGTTGAGTCTGGCTCTGAGGTGGTTGATAAAGCAGTTACTGAAGCTGGTGAGTCTGTTTCTGAGATCGTGGTTGAAGAGGTTATTGAAGTTGTTGATCAGGAGATTCCGGAGGTCGTTAAAGATGTTTCTATGGAAGATTCTGCAAAAACTGAGGAATCTGTATCTGATGTTCTTAGTTTTAAATCTCGACGGGAGGAATTTGTCTATACTATGAAATCAATTTTACCTCCTAACGTTTTTGGTTCTTTTGCAGATTATTTTGAAGATCCAAGAACCGGAACGTGCCCAAGATTCGTAGCAGAGAAAGAAGAAGTCGAGGAGATGATTGATGTGTCGAAGGAAATGACTGAAGAAACTCTAAAGGAGATTGCAGATAAACCACTGATGAGCAAATTAAAAGAGGTAAATTCAGATAGTCAGGAGTCAGTCGATAAAGTGTCAGGTCTAGGAGAGGAATCTGGAGTCTTAGAAGTCAACATGGTCAAGTCGTCTGAGTTGGAGTCAAATCCTGTTGGTAAAATTGTTTGTGAGAATGAGATTATAGTAGAAAAAGTTTCAATCTCTGATACACCGTGTCAACGTTGTTCACAACCATGCACGGAGTGTCTTGAAAAAGACACCATTTATCAGGAACTGAAACAACATACAGATCCGATGAAGTTTGACTTAGGGCAATTAAAAGAGGCATACGACACATTGTCTAGGTCAATAAAAATGATCCAAAAAGAAAGTCTTGAAAACGATAAAGCAACCAAGCTGGCACAATCAACTTTATTTGACAAACAAAGAGAAGTAAACTTTCATTTAGACACAATCGCATCTTTAAGAAAAGAGCTTGAGTTGATTAAAATTGAGAATGATAGAATTGATCAGAAATTGATGAGTTATGTGGCATCATCATATGTGTTAGAGCAAATAGTACCACAACAACCACATGCTTCACCTGCCTTTAACAGTGTTCCACCCCCAATGTGGAATCATTATACACAGAAATATCCAGATGGGGTGGAAGCTGCATTAAACATCAAACTGAAAACACTTAAGAATGATTTACCTGATAACATTGATATCACGTTTACTGCGTCTGACATTGTTAACGAATCACAGGTAATCAAAAATGTTATTGATCAGGTGTTGGACGATGATAGTGAGAAATCTGAGATGGCAAAATCAGTGGAGTCCGGTAGTGAGTCTGAGGAGGACGGAAACCTTTTAGATCATTATTTGACAAAAACGGATAAAAGTGTGGATGATGATTCAATTATGGTGGCTTACACTATGATTGGATCAGACAAACTTTACTCCAACACCGAGTTTCCGCTTCAGAATGTTAAATTTGAGAATGTTCAGAAAGTGTTTAAGCTGATTGAGCTGAGCGTAAATGAGTTAAAGAAAAATGATTTCTTTTCAAAACTAAACAAATCAGTTGGTTCGTCACGTCCTACTAGTCCAGAAAAGGTAGAGGGGTGGGTAAAAACCAAAACAAGAAAAATCAGTTAAAGAATAAAGGTCTTGGTTTTGAGAAGAAAATGACTAAGAAGTTGGTAAAGCCAAAAGATAGAATTGATGATGTATTTGTTTGTGGTCCGAGCACTGAGACTGAAAAAGAGTATATTTTTAGTCAAAAGGCCGTGGACGATTTCAATGCAGCGCAAAAGCTGAAAGCAGAAACTGTTGGTAGCACATTTGTCGAGTATGACAAACGTGTATGCTATCGCTGCAATGAAATCGGCCACATGGCGAAGCAGTGTAAGAAAGTGATCGAAAAACCGGTTGTGGTAAAAGCGGTTAAGAAACAAGTGGTTGAGAAACCGAAGGTTGAAAAACCTAAGGATAAAAACAAATATGTGCCAAAACAGACCATTCAAAAACCTCGACCAAATTCACCGGTCGCTGCAAAAGACAAACAGGTGATGGTTTCGCCGGTCCGAATTCTCAAACGAGGTGAAAGGTTGAAGTCGGAGGATAAGCCAGAATCGATTTTCGAAATTGGCGAGTCTTCTAAGTCCCCCAAGACTTCGATAGTTTACCCTAAAGCTAAAACTTTTGAAAATCAGTCATGGATCGTGAAATCTAAACCATCTGGTGAGATTAAAAAGATGGAATATGTGTTGAAAAATGAGTCACAGTCTGTGAAAGATGATGTTGCTGTATTTGAGTCTGAATTTGATAAGTTTTTGTCGGAATTCCCCAAACTTCATAACAATGTGAAACAAGATAAAAAGGAAATTGAGCCAAATGTCACATTTAACTTTCCGAAAACAACTGAGAAATGCAATGTGGTTTTTGGTACAGTGTCGGAAGTTAAAAAGTCATGGGCATCATTGTTTAACTGATGTGTTTGTGAATTGATTGCAGGAGCTGCCCAAGTCTGTGCTCTCAAGGTGGATAATGGACAGCGGAGCGTCGCGACACATGACGGGATCCTTAGCACTGTTGTATGATGTCAAAGCGATTAATGGAAGTTACGTTGGATTTGCTGGTAACCAAGGAGGAAGGATTGTTGGTCAGGGAATGCTCACGAACGGCATCATATCGTTTGACAAAGTGAATTATATTGTTGAACTGACGAACAATTTGTTAAGTATTTCGCAAATCTGCGATAAAGACTTTAGCGTACACTTTACAAAAACAGAATGTTTGGTCTTAAAACAAGGGTTTAAAGTCCCTGATGAGTTGGTTCTGTTGCGCGCCCCTAGGGTTAATGATCTTTACATTTTAGACATGAGCGCTGCAACACCAACAACTCCTCAAAAACAATGCTTTGTGACAAAATCTAAAGCGACTGAAAAAGAGTCGGTTATGTGGCACAGAAAGATGGGTCATATACACATTCGTAAAATGAACTTTCTTGTGCACAACGATTTAGTAGAAGATGTGAATGTTAAAAATTTTCATTTACCTGATGATTGTATTGCGTGTAAGAAAGGTAAACAGGTACAGAAGTCTCATCCGCCAAAGATGCTCTACACCATCCGGTTACCTCTCGAGAGATTGCATATGGATCTCTTTGGGCCGGTCAATGTCAAAAGCATCAGTGGAGATTCTTACTGTTTGGTGGTTACGGATGATTATACAAGATTTTCATGGGTCGTTTGTTTGGAAAAGAAGGATGAAACGTTCGAGGCTTTAATGGTTTTGTTCAAAAAGATGGAAACAGTGTACAAGCTGCCGATCAGAAGAATTCGAAGCGATAATGGAACCGAGTTCAAAAACAACAAAATGTACGAGTTCTGCAATGAAAAAGGGATACTTCACGAATTCAGTGCGCCATATACACCACAACAGAATTGCGTGGCTGAACGAAAGAATAGAACCCTGATTGAGACTGCACGTACTATGTTGGCCGATTCAAAGCTTCCGATTTTCTTCTGGAGTGAAGCGGTGTCAGCAGCTTGCTATACGCTGAATAGAGTTCTGACAGTGAAGAAATATAAAAAGACTTGTTTTGAGTTGTTGCATCGCTATAAGCCAAATCTTGAGTTCTTGGAACCTTTTGGCTCTCCGTGTACGTTCATCGATGCTGATGGTAAATTCGGAGCGAAAGCAAATGAAGGATTTTTCGTAGGATACGCCAGCCCATTAAAGAGGGTATTTGTACCGTGTCTGGGGAAGGTGATTCAGGTTCTTCATGTGGATTGTCAGAAGCACACGCAGTCGCAACAACTTCCCGGACAAAGATTCCTATTTGATTACGACAAACTCTGGGAATCGTTTCATCTGCCGTCCGAGCCGAGTGAGGAGGAAATTGCTCTTATGTACCTGTATCAGCAAAGTCAGTTGCAAGAGCCGGAATCTAGACCGCTAGATGTTCCTACGCCAACTGTGGGCACTCACGATGATGAAGCTGGACCAAGTGGAACAGCTCATATACCGCCAGAGGAACCAGAGGAGCCAGCTCCATCATTTGACGTTTCTGACGACTCAGAGGAAGAACCCGCTCCTACCTTTGACGAGGAACCAAATGAGACTACAGAGGAGGCTGTTGATCAAATTGTTGATCTCGACATTTCAAATCTGGAATCGGAAGTTGTGGTGCCAGATAATGTGATGCCAAGGACACTGTCTTATCATCCTTCAGAACAAATTATCGGCGATTTACAGAGTGGTGTCAAAACAAGACATCAGATAGACCAAGCTTTTAAATGTTTTTATTCTGATATAGCTGATATGCAGAAAGAAGTCTCATACAAATGTTTTATTTCGCAGATTGAACCCAGAACTTACAAAGAAGCATTGACCGAGGACAGCTGGGTGAATGCTATGCAGGAAGAGCTGCAACAATTTGAGAAACTGGGTGTCTGGAGACTGGTTGATCTGCCGAAGAATCAGAAGCTGATAAAGACAAAATGGGTGTTTAAATGTAAACGTGATGATAGAGGAGTCGTGGTGAGGAACAAAGCACGCCTAGTGGTCCAGGGATTCAGCCAGCAGGAGGGAATAGACTATGAAGAAGTTTATGCGCCGGTAGCAAGGCTTGAAGCAATCCGCATTTTTCTAGCCTTTGCTTCATGGAAAGATTTCAAAGTCTATCAACTCGACGTTAAATCGGCATTTCTGTATGGCAAGATTCGAGAAGAAGCTTACGTGGGGCAACCACCGGGGTTTGTAGATCCGCTAAACAAAGACAAGGTGTATTTGCTGGATAAAGCTTTAAACGGTCTCCACCAGGCCCCGAGAGCCTGGTATGAGACGCTATCGACCTACTTGCTGGACAACGGGTTCACAAGAGGCACAGTAGATAGCACCTTGTTCACAAAAGAAGTAGCTGGCCACTTGCTGATTCTGCAGATCTATGTTGACGATATTATTTTTGGTTCCACCAACGACGAGCTATGCAAAGAGTTTGAAGTTGTGATGAAGAAGAAATTCGAGATGAAACAATAAAATTGATAGTCGCTGCTGTTGAAATGCAAAAGATCCTCTAAAGGGGACCCACCGAAAAGTCGAGCCGTCATCTCTCTGCTGAACGGAAGTTCTGACCTGAGCTCTCACGGTTTCGCATCTACCCCTAACAGATATCAGTTGTGGTATATTCACCTATAAGACTGAATACTGGGATCCGGATACGGGAGTATATACTGAGGTGGGAACACACGTTGACGTTTAAGTCTTTAAAACACTATATAACGTATCCCGAACAGATTGAAAATTCTGTGAGAATTTAAAGTGGATCAATATACCGACAATCAACGCGAATTGCTTAAATGTTTAAAATGAAATAAGCTTAATGGTGCCTGTGTTCTGTCAGCAGCTGATATGATCCCTTAACACGCTCGAAAAATATTGTGTGTATATATTTCAGTTTGTACAGCTTTAAACCCAAAAAGATTTTATTTTCTCATTTTATTTTCGACAACTGATACTGGGGATTGAAAGTTCAAAGCCCGTATGCAGATCATGTTGGTGTCTGATGAGGGTTGGTTAAGCTGTGATTGCATACATAGATCTGGTATGGTGTTTAAAAGATGAAAGGTGCAAATGGTTTAAACGTCAAAAGTTCATTAAGTTGAACTGTTTTAGAAACAAAACGACAAAGTACTTCATAAATCTGATCATCCAGGGCCATTAACTTGGACTTGGAAGATCAATCAGTTGTTCCAAGGTCATTAACTTGGACTTGGTTAACTGGGTGCCAGCATGTGAAATCGAAAAAGTTGAAAAATGATTAAAAATTGAATTTTTTTTTAAAAATTAAGGGTGGATCGCTTTTATGACACATCTATGGACCGCCTTTTTGTCAAATGGTCATTGTGGACCGCTCATAGGACATGACGAATAAGCGGTTCAGACCCTCATATATAAGGAACAGGGTCCGCTTATTCTGCCATTACCCTAAACCGCTTTTACGTCATTGTCTCTAAGGCGATTCAAGCGATATCAACTGATCTTCGTGTTTTCTTGCTGTTTGAGCTTTGTTTTTGCTTGTTCTTGATAGATTTTCATCATTTACATCATGGGCAAGGTAAGTCATCTTTTATTTTCAGTTCTAATGTGATAAATCATGTCTGTCGGCTTGTGTGTCTGAACGATTCATGTTTTAAGCCTGTAAATATTATGTTTGTGTGAAATGATTGTTGATTCAGTGTCGTATGATGATATTAGATGTAGTATTACATGCTAATTGATAAAATTTGATCATTTGATAAGGGATGTCGGCACTGAATGTGTTTAGATTTAGATCTTGGGTGTTTTAGGATATTCTAACAAAATTAAAAGACACTCTTAGGTTCGGAATTTTGTGTAGAATATGTTTGTAGCATCAATTTTAGGATTTAGAAATGTTTTACATGTTTTGAGTATAGGGTCGCTTTTACAGTTGAGATTGTTCAGGACCGCTCATAGATCATACTTGAACTGCTTTTGTGAACAGATGTACTTTAAACCGCTCATAGGTTCCATGTTGAATCGCTCATTCATACATTTCTAGGACCGCCCATTGGAACAAGTTCTGAACCGCTTTTAAGGCATATTAGGGTTGTGTCGCTTATGTGACTAGGGGTGGCTCGCTCTTTGTGTTTTTTATAGTTGGACCGCTTTTTAGTCATTCTTGTGGATCGCTTATAGGGTTGTTAAGTCCTTGGATCGCCTTTGTGGTATTATCATGTTTGGATCGCTTTTAAGTTTCTGTGATGGATCGCTTTTTTGGTCAGTGTGTTCAAAATGTGAAATTTTGTCTAAGTCCTTGTTTGTTGTTGTTGAGCAGGCATCTACGAATGTGTTATTCGATCCAGTTCACAACAGTTGTGTGGATTTAGATGTGGAGAAATGTCCGCTATTATCTGAATTTAGCAGTATTTTGACTTATATGGATCGCATTCCAGTGAAGAAAGCTATGACTGAACAAAGGCCGTTGTATCGATCGCATATCAACAGATTCTGGAAAAGTGCAAAGTATGACGAGGAAAACAAGGTGATTTCAGCAGAAGTGGAAGTGAATGGAAAGATAGAGACTATACTAGTGACCGAAGCGTTGGTTCGAGAAGTTATGAATTTCCCTGATGAGGCCAACTACCCAACTAGATTTCCTGAACGAATGGTGAAGGGTTGCATGCTACGTTTGGGATACAGAAGCACGTTGAATACTGGGAACTACTTAAAGTCAAAATTTCAGAAATCATTCAAGTTCTTGATTCATTGTATTTTGATTTCCCTGAGTCACACAAAGGGTAGTTATGACCAGATGAGGGATTATCAAATGAATATGTTAACTGCTTTAGTGTTGAACAAGAAATACAACTTCTCGCACATCATTTTTCATTATATGGTGGAGAATCTAGTGTCAGATGTTAGAGTTTGGAGATATCCACGTTTTTTTCAAATGATGACTGATCGTGCTTATCCTGGTATTGACAGAGACATTAAGGATGATCTTCTTGTTCAAGCACATATGTCTAATATCTCGTTGAAGAACTTGGTCAAGTACCATCCTCATCATCCAGAGCCGGAGTTGGTGATTGAAAACTTCGGATTACTTAAAGATGCAAGTTATGTGGATCCTGATCCAGAAAGTCATCAAAACTGGAGAAATGAAGAAGAAATGAAAGAAGCATTGTATGCTGTAGAGTTGAAGATAATTCAGGGTTTCAAACCAACAAAGAATGAGTGGTATGTGAAGGAATCTGGACGCAGACGTAGACTTGTAACTCCTGTAGCTGAAGGTGAAGGTTCTTCTTCAAAGCCAAAGAAGAAACAAAAGAAGAAGGTTGAAACTGTGTTAGTAGATGAGTCTGAAGAAGAAGTTCCTGAGGTGAACGTTGAAAAGGAACAAGAGGCGGCTAGTGTAGCACATATTGAAATTCATACAGATTTATTTACTGATAATGTTGACATTTCACAGGAGAAAGAGAAAGTGGTAGATGATGTTGAAGGCGACGATGTTGATAAAGACACTACTAGTTCTTCTAGTGGGTCTATGTTTGAAGTAGTTGATGCAAGAGAACGTGAAAGGCGAATGAGAGAGGAGGTAGAAAAGGAGAAGTTACTCAGAAAGAGAAAGAGAGAAGAGAAAGAAGATGCACCTTATGAACCTTCTCCAGAGCATGTTTCAGCATCACAGTCTACTCCTAAAAGTAAAAAGAAAGCTGGAGGAAGAAAGAAGGCTACTCCAAAGATTAAAGTGTCAAAGCGCCCTCAAAAGATCATGCAAACACAATCTACATCTCCACGTCAACAAACACCTCCACATCAACCAACACCTCCACAATCTCCAATACATCAATCTCCTCCTAGACAACCAACACCACAACACTCACCAAAACAACCTACCCCTCCATCACATTCAACACCACCCAGACAACCTACTCCTCAACGACAACCATCTCCTCTGTTTCCACCATCACCACCTCCACATCAACAATATTATTCATCTCAAGATCTTTTTGGCACACCTCCAATCGCTCAAGCCCAATTTGGTTCTTCAAGTAGAGGCCTTGCGATACCGCATGATAATCTGCTAGATGTTGATTTTGATTTTGCAAACAATTCTCAAGTTTTGAAGTTGGAAAAGAGAATTGATGAGGTGATAGCAGAAAACAAAAAGTTGGCGGATGAATGCAAAAGAATTGCTGAAAGAGAAAAGTCTCTTGCTGGTAAAGTGAAGAGATTAGAAGGTGAAAACAAAGTGTTGGAACTGAAGATTGAAGTTGATCAGACGGAAATTGATGTTTTGAAAGTTCGAGTGTCTGAGTTAGAAGAGGAGAAGAGTTGTCGAGAAAGTGAAAACGAGTACTATAAGTTGAAGAATAAAGAGCTTATGGCTGCCAAAGCGTTGCATGAACACAAGTTCTACATGCTGAATAGAGTTGTGGAAAGCATGTTAGAAACAACAGTGGATCAGAAGTATGAAGAGTTGAAGTTAGAGGATCTTCGTGCTGAACGTAAAGCAGAAGTAGAAAGGCAAATGAAAGATAAAGGTAAAGCTGTTGAAGGAAGTTCTGTAATGACTATTGTGCCTTCAATGGTGATAGATAATCCAGTGCCTATATCCTCAGTTCCTGGTATAGTTGAAGAAGAAATTCAATCGCCAAAGTTAATTGGTGGCGAAGAAGAAGAGGATGATGAAGATGATGATGAGGAAGAGTTTGTTTATTCTGCAAGCAGTCACAGTTCGAAAGGTGATGATGATGATGACGCTGCAGGAGGTTCTGGTGTGAGAGTTACTGAAGCTTCAAAAGAAAAAGTCGTTGAAGATCTGCTAAACGATACAGTTAATGAAGAAAGTGGGGAAGCTGAGAGAAAGGGGGAGTCGAGTAAGACTCAGATTGTCGAACATCATGAACCGTTGTTTTTATGTCTAGATGTGTATAGGGAGATGTTAAACGATGTAAATCCCGAGAATCCAATTGATCTTGAAGCTGATCTGGAATCTTTTGATATCAATAAACAGAAAGATTACAAGTATAACTATGTTGAGGATGCCGACCAGTATGATAGGGTTGAAGTAGAGGATTGTTCTGATAATGAGGATGTCCCTGAAGATACATCAAAACTTCCAACGTTAATGGAGTTCTTCGCAGCAGAAAACAGAGAAGAGTTGCGTCAGAAAGTGACTGAAGCGGTGAATGAAAATGTGTTCGAGTGTTTGAGAAAAGAAGCTGAACAAGAAAGTCAATCAAATGTTGAGAAAGAAGATCATTCAAAATGGTTTAAAGACAGTCATGAAAGAAAGTTCAAAAGGCCTTTGAAGTTTTTTCAACGTGATAGATCTATTTCTCTTGGTGACATTATAAGTTGGGGTTTTCTTCCTCAAGTCAACGCCTATGCAGTTAGAAGAGAATATGGTGTCCAATACTTTAAACGTTTATATGACATTATGTCATTACCATGGTGGGATGTTGATGAGTTATCTCAGGTGAGAACGTTGGAGTGTCAGGTGAGACAGAATGATAAGGCGATGTGGGGATATATTAAGTACGAGAATCTGAGAGGATATCTGAAATGGAAGCCTCATCGTCCAAGATGCATTCAAAGAGTAGATCCAGTGATTGGCGTGACAGAAACTATTCTGAATGTAAAGCCTCCAAGAACCATGACAACAATTCCTATGCCAGAAATGGAGCAAGAGTTTTATAAAGGGTTCATTGATTGGGTTTACAGCTGTCTGACAACTGAAGCAATCATAACGTACAGAGCTGGTGGTGAGCTGAGATATATTCATGTCTATGATCCGATGTGGCTGGTGAATTGTTCGGCAAAAGACATCGAATGCTTGTTTATTCACAAGATTCGTTACAAAGCAGAAGATAAAGATCAAGCTCAACAGTTCCAACGCGTTGTATCACTGTGCTTTCAAAAAGGAATTAATTCCGAAAGCAAGTGGAAATCGTCATGGTGGGAGTTAGATGAAAAGATGAAGAAGAAAGCAAAACGTGAACGTGAACGTGAAAATCGTAGGATGGAAGAGAAAAGAGGAAAGTTTTTGAAGAAACAACAGGAAGAAGAGAAGGCAGAGAAGCGAAAGCGTGAAAAGATCAGAGTTGCATTGAGCAGGAAGCCTAAAGGGCGTGAAGAACATTACAAAGCTGCTATCTGAAGACCAATATTCAAGACAAAGACTGCGGCTTCATCCAAGGGGGAGTTTGTTGGTGCATAATGTCTAAAGCCTGCGTCTTTGTAAAGTTAGATTAACGTATATGGTCTAGATAGGTTATTTTGTATTAGTTTAGGGGTTGAAAGTGTAATATTATGAAAGTTATGATGAGCGACCGCTTTTGTGACATTTGTCCACAAAAGCGAACCAGGCTGGATCGCTCATGTGGACATGTCACATGAGCGGTTCATGAATCCTATATATACCCCTGAAGTTGTCTTCATTTGTAACATTGTCTTGTACTCTACGTCGAACTGCAAACCGTGTGGCAATCGTTATCAAGTGAAGTAAAAGTGTTTAAAGTGTGAAATCATCTGTTTCTACTCCTTTCTGTTACGTTTATCTTTGTATCATGCTGAAAATGTGTTTCCGCCACATTTTCAGTAAGCACTAGCTCTGATTGACTCATTCGTGTGGTCAAAACTGATCCTACATCTAGTAACTTTCCTACTTAACATAATGCTAGTTCATGTTTCATGAACATGATCTAGCGTGGTTAGATGACGATCCGTTCCACTACGAGCAATCAACAACATAAATAACCATTACTAAACAAGATTCATGAGTTTTACACCATTATTCACTCTTTAACCATCTTGTTCTTCATTCTTACTAGACTTTTAGTTTTGTTTTCGCAAGTTCTTGATTTTTATCCGTTAAACTTCTTATTAACCACTTTAGGCAAGATCAAGAGGGTGTTTAGAATCACTTACAACTAGATCAAGGCTAGGGAAGAAATCAACAAAAAACAAGGTGGTTAATAGCGTTGTAGAGAGGTCCTTGTGATTCCGTAAGCACCGGGTCTCCTTATGTGAACTCTAGCACACTTGTATGAATGTAGAATGGCAAGATCAAGATTGAATGATGGTGAGGTGGGTATGGTTGTGTTCGGCCGAGGATATTAAAGAGAGGGAGAGAGAGATGAGATTTTTGTTGGTGGGTTTTGTGAATGATAAGTGTGGTCTCAAGGTTATATTTATAAACCATTTAACTTGATTAACCAAGAGATAAAGTGCTCACTAGATATGAGACAAGCAAGATTAAAATAATCAAAAGTTGGGTGTGTGTTCCCTAGGGAACCGATCGGATCAATGGAGGGGGGGTATTTGGTTTGTTTTCAACTATAAGGTTAAGTACTAGTTAGTTTAATTAGAAGGTTAAACTAATTACTAGTGTGTAGTGTTTTGTGACGGGTGTTAGGGTGTTCGGGGATCCTAACTAGCTCAGAAAAGGAAAAACAATGTTATTGACAATATTTTTATGTTCCGGGTAAAGTCCGGTTGTTCGGTTGGATACTGATCCGTTAAAGTGTCAAACAAAGCTTTAAAGTGTCTTTATTACTATTTTTAGTGACACAATGAATTCCCGACACTTTGGTAAGTGTCTAGTATTAGTTTCCCGTGTTTTTGCACTTTACTAGTTAGCTTAAATGCTGAATTTTTGCATTAAGGTGCTGAATTTTGTGTTTAAAACATGTTTTAGGCACATCCGGTCACTATAACTAATACCTAGTGACGCAGTTCTATAATCCTCATTTCCCTACACTCCCTACTAGTGTAGTGATCTATTCCCGGCTCATACTGGCCTTAGAGACAGTGTCTGTCTGATGCTGGCTATGTCAGCATGTTTACTGGGTTATCCATTTATTGTGCTACTGTGCTTTTTGTACATCAAGTTTGTCACTATAGTTCTGTGTAAATAAATGGAGTGACAGTTAATAAAGTATGATGCAAGTACATGTATGTATCAGAAATCACGTAGCAGTTTATCCACAGTTGTAAGCAAGCGTAGTAATTAAACATTAATTAAATATTAATTAATTCGTACGGATACCTGGTTTGGTGAGGGTTGTCACATTCTCCCCCCGATAGAAAAATTTCGTCCCGAAATTTCAAGTTCTGATTCTAGTTGCAGGGGTCTTGGGAAATAAGTGGGGGTACTTTTCTTTCATTCGGTCCTCACGCTCCCAGGTGTATTCTGGACCATGTCTTGCATTCCAACGAACCTTGACGAGTTTGACACTGCTCCGGCGGGTTTTGTTCACCTTCCAATCTGTAACCTCAATGGGTTCTTCGACAAAATGGAGCGTGTCGTCAATATGAATCTCGTCTGCGGGAATGACAACAGTATCTTGCGTTGGACTCTTTTTCAGATTTGATACATGAAATGTATCATGGACACCGTTCAGCTCGGCAGGTAAATCCAACTTGTATGCTACTAACCCAATTCTTTCCAGAATCTTGAATGGACCAATATACCGTGGATTCAATTTTCCACGCTTCCCGAAGCGTGCCACACCCTTCTAGGGTGATACTTTCAACAAAACCATGTCACTTACCTCAAACTCTAGAGGTTTCCTTCTTCTATCCGCGTAGCATTTCTGTCGATCGCGAGCCGCCTTGATGCGATCTCGGATCTGTGCAATCTTATCTGTGGTTTCCTGTACCACATCAGGACCAACCAATTGTCTATCACCTGCATCAGACCAACAAAGCAGTGATCTGCACTTGCGGCCATATAGAGCTTCAAATGGCGCGGCACCAATACTGGTGTGGTAGCTGTTTTTATATGAAAATTCGACCAATGGTAAATGCTTATCCCAGCTACCACCCAAATCCATAACACATGCTCTCAGCATATCTTCCAAAGTCTGTATCGTCCGTTCGCTTTGTCCATCGGTCTATGGGTGAAATGCAGTGCTCAGATTCAATTGTGAGCCAAAAGCTTCTTGGAAGGATTGCCAAATCCTTGACACGAACCTTCCGTCTCTATCAGAGATAATCGAGAGAGGCACTCCAGAATTTGGCATACATCTGTTCCTTTCTCAGCAACTCCATAATAGCTCTTAAATGTTGTTCGTGTTCATTCTTCGTCTTTGAATAAATCAAAATATCATCGATAAACACAATCATGAACTTGTCGAGATACGACTTGCAGACTCGGTTCATTAAATCCAAAAAAACTGCAAATGCGTTTGTTAACCCAAACGACATAACTAGGAACTCGTAATGTCCATAGCGAGTCCTAAAGGCGGTCTTAGGAATACTTTCCTCTTGTATCCTTAGCTGATTGTAACCTGATCGCAGATCGATCTTAGAGTAAAAGCATGAACCTTGCAGTTGGTCGAATAGATCATCAATCCTTGGCAGAGGATATCTATTCTTGATGGTTAACTTGTTCAACTCCCGGTAGTCAATGCACATACGAAAACTACCATCTTTCTTCTTGACAAACAGGACCGGAGCTCCCCAAGGTGAGATAAATCCCTTGTCTAACAACTATTGAAGTTGTGTCGACAATTCCTGCATCTCTGACGGTGCAAGTCTATAGGGTGCCTTAGCCACGGGCGTGGCGCCTGGGACTAAGTCAATGCGGAACTCCACTTGCCTCTGGGGTGGCAATCCTGGCAAGTACTCTGGGAAGACTTCCGGATATTCCCTCACGATAGGGATGTCTT
Organism: Helianthus annuus; assembly: GCF_002127325.2. Lineage (NCBI taxonomy): Eukaryota > Viridiplantae > Streptophyta > Magnoliopsida > Asterales > Asteraceae > Helianthus > Helianthus annuus. The sequence goes on from NC_035443.2 coordinate 93,597,144, forward strand.
CGATCTTCGGTTCTGCAGCTTTCTTATCCACGATGTGTGCCAGGAAGGCAGCAAATCCCTTTTGTAAACACTTTCGGGCTTTCAGGCAGCTGATGATTCTTAAAGGTGTATCGCGCTTTTCTCCATGAACCACAATCATTTTCCCATCTTCTGCTGGGATGCGAATGACCTTTTCGTGACAAACAATCTCTGCCTTGTTACTCGATAACCAATCCATCCCTACTACCACGTCGAAGCTTCCCAACTTGACTGGCAGTAGATCCAAAGCAAACTCACGCTCTCCCAACTCGATCATACAACCTCTGACAACTTCATTAGCTTCAACCAGCTTTCCATTAGCCAATTCAATCGAGTACGGGATATCTAATTTACTAGTGGCTAACCCAAGCATATTCTTAAATTCTAATGACACGAAGCTATAATCGGCACCAGTATCAAATAAAACGGATGCAAAGCGTTGGTTTATAGGGAACGTACCAGTAACAACATTGGGATCCTGGCGCGCTTCCCTCGTTTCGATATTAAAGACCCTTCCCCGTGCTTGGTTCAATTCCGGGCAGTTTCTCTTAAAATGTCCAATGTCACCACAGTTAAAACAGCCCATTCTTTGACCATTTCCTTCTCCGTTCCCAGCTTGATTGTTGTTTTGATTTCGGTTCACAGTACCCGCTTGATTTGCGTTGTTGCCTTGGTTTCCATTTCCTCCGTTATTTCCTTCTGCACGATTTCCATTACCACCACGAGTATTGTTCCGATTACCAAAACCTCCTTGGCCTCCCCGGCCAGCATTAGCCCAGCAGTTATCCTTCAAATGTCCAACTTTTCCACAAGCTTTGCATACTTTTGGCCCACACCGGCCAGAATGGTGACGCTGGCAGGTGTTACACTTGGGGTGTGTACCCATATACCCTTTTTTCCAGCACCGGTTGTAGCTTGAACCGACGTGCTTGACTCTCCTTTCCTACCAACACCGCTTGTTCCTTGTTTGAAATTCGAGAACTTCCTTTTGTTCTCGCCAGATGACTCTACGTGAGTCTCTTTCTTTTTCTGCTCAACATTCGAAAATTTGTTTAAGCGGACGGCTTCCTCAGTAAGAGCCACGCTCAGATCGATGGCCTCTGTGATTGTCGCAGGCTTGGATGTAGTGACCATACTCATGATCTGAGGAGCTAAACCCCAAATGAAGCGCTCGATGCGTTTGAATTCTGGTGTAACCATGTAAGGTACCACATGAGACAGGTCGTGAAACCTTTGAACATACTCCGCGATTTTGGGTCCTTCCATCTTCAGATGCCAAAACTCGGTCTCCAACTTTTGAATTTCAGCGCGTGAATAATACTTCCTTCGCATGAGCTCTTTCAGCTCATTCCATGTCATCGCATAAGTTGCGGCTTCACCAAGAGTTTGTACTTGTAAATTCCACCAGGACAGGTCTCCGTCCAGGAATAGCCCGGAAATGTAAGTCACTTGTTGGTCTGGAGTGCACTTGCTCAGTCGAAGTACAGACTCAGTCTTTTTGGCCCATCTTACAAAAGCAACAGCACCTCCGGTGCCGTCAAAGTTTACAGGCTTGCAGTCTAGGAACTGCTTATAGGTGCACCCTGCACATACGTTAGAATATATAAATGGTATTAGCAAACGTGCTAAAAATATCCAATTGTATCGTAGTATGCCTCAACGAAATAACATTACCATGAGGCGGATTGTTATTGCCGTTGTTGTTTGAATTACTTCCGCTGGTTCCTCCTTGTGAGGTTGCATACTGCGCAATGGCGGCAGCGATGATTCCTTGAAGTTCTGCCTCGTTGGCAGGCATACGCGTCTGGCGTCTTGGAGGCATCTTCTAAAAAGATGTTTCACGTTGGTTAGGTCATAGTAAGTAAAGTGTACGTACATAGCAAATATATCAACACATAACGTCTCATGTTATAAACAAATCAAACACATAACATCTCATGTTAAAGAACATAAACAATAAATCAAACATCACATATGATGAGAATACTGCGATTGCACTGTCATAAATCGAGACCACAATGCAAGGTTTTCAAGTACACAACTGTATCATCATACAATATCCATGACTAAGGGCCACATCACCCTAGTCCAAAATATCTAACCAGTTTCAACAACATCCAATATACAAAACAACAAAAGTCATAATCAAAATGCAGTCTCCCAAAAGCTGTGCAATCGCGGTTCTCTCATCAACAGTCTACCTGTGTCGTACAAAATGGCCTAAGTTGATGGCGGTGGAGGAGGGGGAAAATGAGAAAAGAGCAAACGTCGCATGTGAAGCCAATCCTCCTCCATAAATCGATGAGAGCACAACAAGTAAGTTATCTGCTGCTTAGGAGTCCAAAAGCGAGTAGCAGAATCGGGTGAAAGTGGACGTGGAGGATGAGATTAGCGAACGTGCAGTAGCACGTCTGGAGCGCACTTGCTCATTCGAAGTACAGACTCAGTCTTTCGGCCCATCTTACAAAAGCAACAGCACCTCCGGTGCCGTCATAGTTTACAGGCTTGCAGTCTAGGAACTTGTGACACCCCAGGAAAATCAGTGAACAATACAGTTTACCTAGCTTCCTCAGTGAGTGCATACCAAATTTCGGGACGAAATTTCCAATTAGTTGGGGATAATGTGACAACTCGAACTTTAGACTTGCTTTGATGTAACGTTACGTGTTTATGTGACATTTTGAACTGATGGATGTTATGTGATTTATTGAATGTCGTCATATGCTTAGTGTTTTACGTGTTGCATGTTAAATTGAGCCAAACCCGATTTGCACATTAGAACCGGTCACACAAGTCTTTTGGGCCACACCTTGTTTCACCGACCCTTAGAAGTAACCGGATGGGCTCGGCCCACTCCCCCACTCGCAACACAAAACCGGGACTAGGGGTTTGTTTTACTACTTTTGCAAAACACCACACACACAAACCCTAGGCGATTTCCTCTCCTTCTCTCGTGTGCTTGGAACCCGACGGCAAGAACACCCCTACTCGGAATCACCCTCTTTTCCTTCTTTAATCCGGTTAGTGATTATGTTATTGATTGTGTGTTATTGTTTGTATGATGATAATTGCTTGATACCCGAAGGATTCTTGTTAACATGTTGTTTATGATAATAGTTATTATGATTGTGAACCGGCTGCATGATCATCGAATTGAGTTGGTCCGGATGTTGTTTGATAACCGGCTGTGATTAAAGAATTAGGGTGCATGCTAGGATGATGATACGTTTAGGATTCGGTTTAGAGTTGTTTGATAATCCGATTATTTGTTTTGATGCTGTTATGAACATGCTAAATGGTGATGATTTGAAGATATTATGAATATGATTGAATGCTGAATAATCATTGTTTGATCTGATTTCCGAAACTGCCTAAGTTGTTTGCTAGAATCACGGGATGATTGTTACAGAAATTATGGAAACCAGTTACACACACGGTTGCGACTCAGATTGTGAGTCGAAACCTCACAGTCTCGACTCGAGACCACAAACAGCACAAGCCGAGACCATGGTTGCGAGTCCCGTTGCGACTCGTAACCGGACCATGACGAACCGAGATCACCATTGCGACTCGTAACCAGCTGTTGCGACTCGTAATCTCCGGTTGCGACTCGAGATCCCCGTTGCGACTCGAGACCGGCTATGCACAAACACTGTTTTGGGCCTACACTGTCACTGGCCCAATCAATTGGGTCCAACGATTGGATTTGTAGACTGTTTGCTATTGGACTAGTGTGCGTTTACTATTTGGGGTGAATGTTAATTGGGCCGGGTTATGTTGGGCCAAGATTAACCCGCACAAGTGTGCTCTTGACTGCTAGTTGGACTACTTATCTGTTTGGGCCGATTATTTGGACTCGTTACATGATTTGAATTGCTGATACGTGTACATGTTTGCCATGAATATACGTGCTATACGAATCTGACTTGTATAATAACCATGATAGGACGTGGTTGACCATTTACTAGCTTAACTGTACTTTTTGTGTATCTGCCGAGCAAACCAAGGTGAGTTCACACAGCCAAGGCATGGGATTCCCGGGTTGGGAATTGGGTTGGATATGTTGAATATGGAATGATTACTCGTACTTACGCATTCTCTAGACTATAGACCATCGTCCTCAGGTTAGTCAGGACACGTTACGTAAAGCCTACGTAACCCAGAATATTTGCCATTTGTCTCCCGGGTCGGGAGGACACGCTACGTAAAGCCTACGTAACCCAATACCATCCACTGGCTTCCAGGTCGGAAGGCTACGCTGCGTAAAGCCTACGTAGCCCCCACGCGTACCACTGTCCTCGGGGAAGGGCACGTCACGTAAAGCCTACGTGACCCTGTACGTTTTCCTGTTCTCGGTAAAGAAGAACACATGGTCGGAAGTTAGTCTAGTAAGTACCGTTAATGAGAAGCCCTCATTAGCCAGGATAAACATGGGAAGCCCCCACCAGTATTATGAACACAAGGTTTGGGAAGCCCCCACCTTTAGTACACACTAGTATGGGAAGCCCCCACTAGCTATACTTATGCACTATGTTATGAACTTACTTTCTGTGAACTCGCTCAACTAGTTTGTTGATTATTTGCTGCATGCCTTGCAGGACCTTAGGTACATTATGGAGCTTGCACAGGGAGGAGCAGGGCGTTGTGGGATATGGATCATGAACTTTATCTGAACTTATAACTATTTTGAGATTACATACTATGCTTCCGCTATTTAAACGATGTTTGGTTTTGGAACATCAATCATGTCATGATGATTTACATTGATTACTTTTATTATTGAATGCTATGTTTGATATGATTGATGGCTTGATCCTGGTCAGTCACGCTCCCAAGCGGTGGTACTCCGCGGGTGGATTTTGGGGGTGTGACAGATTGGTATCAGAGCCATTGGTTATAGAGAACTTGGTTTTAATATGGGAAAACGTTTTTATTAAAACCGGACTATAACCAGAACAGTGCTCTCAACGATCCACAACGACGCTTCGCTCCACGTGCAAGACTCGACATCTTAGGTAATAAGGTTTATGTTTATTGCCTGTTTGCTAGAACTGCTTAGAACTTTGCTCGCATTACGTTTAGATACACATGATACTATAGCATGAGAATCCCTACGTGCTTACTCTTTTCTGTCATCGCCCTATTCGCGAACCATTCTTACCTATGCTACTTGTTACAATGAAGATCATGTCTGGAAGAATCAACATGACACAAGCCCAGCTAGAGGCTCTCGTTCAAGCTCAAGTTGCTACGGCAGTTGCAGCAGCTCAAGCAGGTAGTATATCCTGCAGTATAGGCACACACTAGGATCTTTAGATCCTACATTAACTCTCGTATTTAACTTCGTCCTATTCGTACACAATAGGTCAACCAGCGCAGCAAGTTTGCACTTTTAAGAACTTCATGGACTGTCGTCCAAACTCTTTCAGTGGCACAGAGGGGGCAGTGGGACTCCTCCATTGGTTTGAAAAGCTAGAATCTGTATTCGAAATGTGCGAGTGCCCTAAGGCTCGCAAGGTCAAGTTTGCCACCGGTACTTTGGAGGGAATAGCACTAACTTGGTGGAACGCACAAGTCCAGATCTTAGGGTTGGCAGCTGCTAACGCCACCCCATGGAACGATTTTAAGGAACTCATCAAGCGTGAGTATTGCACGCGTGAAGACATTAACAAGCTGGAAGACGAGCTGTATAACCTGAAAATGGTTGGATCAGAAATCGAAGCGTATACTAAACGGTCGAATGAGCTGGCCGTTCTGTGTCCAACTATGGTGGACCCTCCCTACAAGCGCATTGAGATGTATCTCAAGGGTTTGGCGCCAGAAATTCAGAGCCACGTGACGTCGGCTAATCTCGATAACATCCAGGAAATCCAACATCTCGCTCACCGTATCACCGATCAGACAGTGGATCAGAATAAACTGCCTAAGCGTGTCAACGCTACTGCTACAGTCACCCCATCAGTTACTCCTGCTACTACCAGCGAAAGCAAAAGAAAGTGGGAAGGAGATTCTAGTAAAGGTTCAGCGACTGTTCAGCCACAAGCTCAGCAGCAGAAGATTGACCACTACCAGAGTCCTAGTCAGCAATCCTCTGGCAGTCACAGACAGAGGAGATATCAGGGTAGTCAACCTAGGTGCCACAACTGTAACAGGCATCACCACGGCCCGTGTAACAAGGGTCGCTGTCAAAGGTGTCTTAAGATGGGCCACGAGGCCAAAGACTGTAGGAGCCCTCGCCCTGCGAATCAGAATCAGCAGCCTCAACAACCAGCTCCACAAAACCAGCAGCAGCAGCAGCAGCCACAGCGTGGAAACCGGGGATGTTTCCAGTGTGGGGCTGAAGGTCATTTCAAACGCGATTGCCCTCAGCTGAACCAGAACCAGAACCGTAACAACAACAACCAGGGCAATGGGCACAACAACGGGGGAAACAACAACAACGGCAATGAAGCTCGTGGTCGTGCATTCGTACTAGGTCGAGGCGACGCAGTGAACGATCCCAACGTGGTTATGGGTAAGTTTCTCCTCGACAATATTTATGTTACTGTTTTGTTTGATTCGGGTGCGGATACAAGCTATATGTCTGTGAAAATGTGTCAACTGCTAAAACGTGCACCAACACTTTTACCCACCAAACATGTAGTAGAGTTAGCTAACGGTAAAAGTCTAGAAGCCACACACGTAGTTCAGGGTTGTAATCTTATCCTAGCTGGCCAAGCCTTCTCTATCGATCTCATTCCCATAGTTTTGGGTAGCTTCGACGTCGTGATTGGGATGGATTGGTTATCCCAACACCAGGCAGAAATCTTATGCAGCGAGAAGGTTATTCGCATTCCTCGTTCGGGTCAGGAACCTCTAGAAGTTCAAGGCGACAAGAGTGGTGCTGTGGTTGGCATCATCTCTTTCTTGAAGGCTCAGAAATGCTTACGTAAGGGTCACACAGCCATTCTGGCTCTCGTTACAGACGCATCAGCAAAGGAAAAGAAATTGGAGGATATTCCAATTGTACGTGATTACCCTCAGGTGTTTCCTGAAGACTTACCTGGCTTACCGCCTCATCGTCAGGTCGAATTTCAGATCGAGCTCGCTCCAGGAGCAGCACCCATAGCTCGCGCACCGTATCGTCTAGCTCCATCAGAATTGGAGGAACTGTCTAAGCAGCTACAAGAGCTCTTGGAAAAGGGCTTTATTCGTCCAAGCTCTTCGCCTTGGGGAGCTCCAGTACTTTTCGTGAAAAAGAAAGACGGTACGTTCAGGATGTGCATCGACTACCGTGAACTCAACAAGGTGACGGTGAAGAACCGTTATCCTCTTCCGCGCATCGACGACTTATTCGACCAGTTGCAAGGGTCGTGCTACTATTCGAAGATAGATTTGAGGTCGGGGTACCATCAGCTGAGAGTCCGGGATGAGGACGTCTCCAAGACAGCCTTCAGAACTCGTTATGGCCACTACGAGTTTCTTGTCATGCCGTTTGGGTTAACGAACGCGCCTGCTGTATTTATGGATCTTATGAACAGGGTGTGCAAACCCTATCTTGACAAGTTCGTCATAGTATTCATCGACGACATCCTGATTTACTCCAAGAGTCAGGAGGAACACGAGCAGCATCTACGCCTTATTTTGGAACTCCTTCGAAAGGAACAGTTGTACGCCAAGCTTTCAAAATGCGACTTCTGGCTTCGTGAAGTCCACTTCTTAGGCCACGTAGTAAACAAGGATTGGATCCATGTCGATCCATCCAAGGTAGATTCGATCAGAAACTGGCCTGCACCGCGTACGCCGACAGAAATACGCCAATTCTTGGGTCTGGCAGGTTACTACAGACGGTTTATTAGAGACTTTTCGAAGATTGCTCAGCCGCTTACGTTACTAACACAGAAGGGTGTTACTTATCGCTGGGGAGAGCCCCAGGAGACTGCTTTTCAGCACCTAAAGGATAGACTTTGCAGTGCACCTATCCTCTCATTGCCAGAGGGCACAGATGACTTCGTGGTATATTGTGATGCATCCATTCGGGGACTTGGATGTGTGTTAATGCAGCGCGACAAGGTTATCGCTTACGCCTCTCGCCAACTTAAGGTTCATGAACGGAACTACACGACGCACGATTTAGAGCTGGGAGCTGTTGTTTTCGCGCTTAAGATATGGCGACACTATCTGTACGGTACCAGGTGCACGATTTACACCGATCACAGGAGTCTCGAGCATATCCTTAAGCAAAAGGATTTGAATATGCGTCAACGACGATGGGTCGAGTTACTTAACGATTACGAATGCGCTATCAAGTATCATCCAGGCAAAGCCAATGTTGTGGCTGACGCCCTCAGTCGGAAAGACACTCTACCACGGCGCGTGCGAGCGCTACAGCTTACGATTCAGTCTAGCCTTCCTGCACAGATACGAGCTGCTCAGACAGAAGCACTGAAGCCCGAAAACGTCAAGGCTGAAGCCTTACGCGGCTCACGGCAACAAATGGAACAAAAGGAAGACGGCGCCTATTATGTAACGGGCCGGATTTGGGTCCCTCTTTATGGCGGTTTACGCGAACTTGTAATGGATGAAGCTCACAAGTCTCGCTATTCGGTACATCCAGGGTCGGATAAAATGTACCACGATATAAGCACTACTTATTGGTGGCCTAGTATGAAGGCCCATATTGCTACGTACGTTGGAAAATGTTTGACCTGTGCGAGAGTCAAGGTTGAATATCAGAAACCAGCTGGTCTACTTCAGCAGCCTAAGATACCACAATGGAAATGGGAAGAAATTTCCATGGATTTTGTTACAGGCTTACCTAGATCTCAGCGTGGGAACGATACAATATGGGTCATAGTTGATCGACTCACCAAGTCTACACACTTCCTGCCGATTAAGGAAACGGACAAGTTCTCCACTCTCGCAGACGTCTATCTTAAAGAAGTTGTTTCAAGGCACGGGGTGCCCACATCTATCATTTCGGATCGCGATGCACGATTCACGTCAGAACTATGGCAAGCAATGCATAAATCTTTCGGCTCAAGGTTAGACATGAGCACAGCATATCATCCTCAGACGGATGGGCAGTCTGAGCGAACGATTCAAACACTTGAAGACATGCTTAGGGCATGCGTTATCGATTTCGGCAACGGCTGGGAAAAGCACCTCCCTTTGGTGGAGTTCTCGTATAATAATAGTTATCACACCAGCATACAAGCCGCTCCATTCGAGGCATTGTACGGGCGTAAATGCCGGTCACCTCTCTGTTGGGCAGAGGTGGGGGATAGTCAGATTACGGGTCCAGAGATTGTAGTGGACGCCACAGAAAAGATTGCACAGATAAGACAACGCATGGCGGCAGCACGCGACCGTCAGAAAGCCTACGCGGACAAGCGTAGAAAGCCATTGGAATTTGAGTTCGGGGACCGGGTTTTATTGAAAGTCTCACCCTGGAAGGGTGTGGTTCGTTTTGGCAAACGGGGCAAACTGAATCCGCGGTACGTCGGACCATTCGAAATCATAGAAAAGATTGGCAAGGTAGCCTACAAGTTGAATTTACCAGCTGAACTCGGGGCAGTTCACAATGTCTTTCATGTATCGAACTTAAAGAAGTGCCTATCAGATGAAAACCTCATCATTCCTTTTAAGGAACTCACTATCGACGAGCGGTTGCAGTTCGTCGAGGAACCAGTGGAAATCACGGACCGGGATGTGAAGGTCCTCAAACACAAGAGAATCCCTCTTGTCCGAGTTCGTTGGAACTCCAAACGTGGTCCAGAGTACACCTGGGAACGCGAAGACAGGATGACAGAAAAGTACCCCCAGTTATTCGAAACCAATGCTACCACTACTGAGGTTGGAGCTACTACTTCGGAATTTCGGGACGAAATTCCAGATCAACGGGGGGAGGATGTGACACCCCAGGAAAATCAGTGAACAATACAGTTTACCTAGCTTCCTCAGTGAGTGCATACCAAATTTCGGGACGAAATTTCCAATTAGTTGGGGATAATGTGACAACTCGAACTTTAGACTTGCTTTGATGTAACGTTACGTGTTTATGTGACATTTTGAACTGATGGATGTTATGTGATTTATTGAATGTCGTCATATTCTTAGTGTTTTACGTGTTGCATGTTAAATTGAGCCAAACCCGATTTGCACATTAGAACCGGTCACACAAGTCTTTTGGGCCACACCTTGTTTCACGGACCTTTAGAAGTAACCGGATGGGCTCGGCCCACTCCGCCACTCGCAACACAAAACCGGGACTAGGGGTTTGTTTTACTACTTTTGCAAAACACCACACACACAAACCCTAGGCGATTTCCTCTCCTTCTCTCGTGTGCTTGGAACCCGACGGCAAGAACACCCCTACTCGGAATCACCCTCTTTTCCTTTTTTAATCCGGTTAGTGATTATGTTATTGATTGTGTGTTATTGTTTGTATGATGATAATTGCTTGATACCCGAAGGATTCTTGTTAACATGTTGTTTATGATAATAGTTATTATGATTGTGAACCGGCTGCATGATCATCGAATTGAGTTGGTCCGGATGTTGTTTGATAACCGGCTGTGATTAAAGAATTAGGGTGCATGCTAGGATGATGATACGTTTAGGATTCGGTTTAGAGTTGTTTGATAATTCGATTATTTGTTTTGATGCTGTTATGAACATGCTAAATGGTGATGATTTGAAGATATTATGAATATGATTGAATGCTGAATAATCATTGTTTGATCTGATTTCCGAAACTGCCTAAGTTGTTTGCTAGAATCACAGGATGATTGTTACAGAAATTATGGAAACCAGTTACACACACGGTTGCGACTCAGATTGTGAGTCGAAACCTCACAGTCTCGACTCGAGACCACAAACAGCACAAGCCGAGACCATGGTTGCGAGTCCCGTTGCGACTCGTAACCGGACCATGACGAACCGAGATCACCATTGCGACTCGTAACCAGCTGTTGCGACTCGTAATCTCCGGTTGCGACTCGAGATCCCCGTTGCGACTCGAGACCGGCTATGCACAAACACTGTTTTGGGCCTACACTGTCACTGGCCCAATCAATTGGGTCCAACGATTGGATTTGTAGACTGTTTGCTATTGGACTAGTGTGCGTTTACTATTTGGGGTGAATGTTAATTGGGCCGGGTTATGTTGGGCCAAGATTAACCCGCACAAGTGTGCTCTTGACTGCTAGTTGGACTACTTATCTGTTTGGGCCGATTATTTGGACTCGTTACATGATTTGAATTGCTGATACGTGTACATGTTTGCCATGAATATACGTGCTATACGAATCTGACTTGTATAATAACCATGATAGGACGTGGTTGACCATTTACTAGCTTAACTGTACTTTTTGTGTATCTGCCGAGCAAACCAAGGTGAGTTCACACAGCCAAGGCATGGGATTCCCGGGTTGGGAATTGGGTTGGATATGTTGAATATGGAATGATTACTCGTACTTACGCATTCTCTAGACTATAGACCATCGTCCTCAGGTTAGTCAGGACACGTTACGTAAAGCCTACGTAACCCAGAATATTTGCCATTTGTCTCCCGGGTCGGGAGGACACGTTACGTAAAGCCTACGTAACCCAATACCATCCACTGGCTTCCAGGTCGGAAGGCCACGCTGCGTAAAGCCTACGTAGCCCCCACGCGTACCACTGTCCTTGGGGAAGGGCACGTCACGTAAAGCCTACGTGACCCTGTACGTTTTCCTGTTCTCGGTAAAGAAGAACACATGGTCGGAAGTTAGTCTAGTAAGTACCGTTAATGAGAAGCCCTCATTAGCCAGGATAAACATGGGAAGCCCCCACCAGTATTATGAACACAAGGTTTGGGAAGCCCCCACCTTTAGTACACACTAGTATGGGAAGCCCCCACTAGCTATACTTATGCACTATGTTATGAACTTACTTTCTGTGAACTCGCTCAACTAGTTTGTTGATTATTTGCTGCATGCCTTGCAGGACCTTAGGTACATTATGGAGCTTGCACAGGGAGGAGCAGGGCGTTGTGGGATATGGATCATGAACTTTATCTGAACTTATAACTATTTTGAGATTACATACTATGCTTCCGCTATTTAAACGATGTTTGGTTTTGGAACATCAATCATGTCATGATGATTTACATTGATTACTTTTATTATTGAATGCTATGTTTGATATGATTGATGGCTTGATCCTGGTCAGTCACGCTCCCAAGCGGTGGTACTCCGCGGGTGGATTTTGGGGGTGTGACAGAACTGCTTGTAGGTGCACCCTGCACATACATTAGAATATACAAATGGTATTAGCGAACGTGTTAAAAATATCCAATTGTATCGTAGTATGCCTCAACGACATAACATTACCATTAGGCGGATTGTTATTGTCGTTGTTGTTTGAATTACTTCCGCTGGTTCCTCCTTGTGAGGCTGCATACCGCGCAATGGCGGCAGCGATGATTCCTTGAAGTTCTGCCTCGTTGGCAGGCATACGCGTCTGGCGTCTTGGACGCATCTTCTAAAAGGATGTTTCACGTTGGTCAGATCATAGTAAGTAAAGTGTACGTACATAGCAAATATATCAACACATAACATATCATGTTATAAACAAATCAAACACATAACATCTCATGTTAAAGAACATAAACAATAAATCAAACATCACATATGATGAGAATACTGCGATTGCACTGTCATAAATCGAGACCACAATGTAAGGTTTACAAGTACACAACTGTATCATCATACAATATCCATGACTAAGGGCCACATCGCCCTAGTCCATAATATCTAACCAGTGTAAACAACATCCAATATACAAAACAACAAAAGTCATAATCAAAATGCAGTCCCCCAAAAGCTGTGCAATCGTGATCCTCTCATCAACAGTCTACCTGTATCGTACAAAATGGCCTAAGCTGATGGCGGTGGAGGAGGGGGAAAATGAGAAAAGAGCAAACGTCGCATGTGAAGCCAATCCTCCTCCATAGCTCGATGAGAGCGCAACAAGTAAGTTATCTGCTGCTCAGGAGTCCAAAAGCGAGCAGCAGAATCGGGTGAAAGTGGACGTGGAGGATGAGATACTGCAGGTGGAGTCTGGCACTGGCACGGGAGTCTCTGAGCTCTCTCGAGCTCCTGCACGCGACGGGTCAGCGCCTCCTGCTGTATCATGAAAGATCTGAGAATATCCTCTGTAGAATAACCCACATGGTAAGGATGATAAGGATCAGATGGTGGCATAATGGGTGGCGAAGTCCAGAGGAACGACTTACTAGATGGAGCGAAGGATGGTATAGCAGATGGCGTAACAGGGGGAACAAAAGTATGATGAGGAACCTGGGGTACGAACTGGTCTCCTCCTGACATGAAGGGTGTATGACCAAAAGGCTGTCGTGATAAACCCTCTCCAGGACGTGACGGAGGGATGTCCTGAAGAAATGTAACAGGTAAGTCGGTGTGGTGAATATCTGTAGTATGTGTGGGAATCAAGGGAACATCAACAGGAACTAAGACAGGGGCTAAAACAGGGGCTACAGGTGGTGTAACAGGTACCACGAAAGGTGGAAAATCATCATCATCGTCTATCCACCCGTTTCGGGTGTGCGCGTATCTTGGATCAATATGGGTCGCGAAAGGTGCACGATCGAACATCACTGGCATAGGATCAGGATGTGGTGCGACAACAGGATCGGCAGGAATGTCAGCAACATGAGGAGCATCAACATAAGCATCAATAGCAACATGATCATCCACCAACTGTGGAACAACAACAGGATGATCATCAACAGGTAAATCATCAATCAAAGGAGCAACAGCAGGTGCATCACATGCTCAGAGTCATGCTCAAATGCGGGGTCAGGAGCAACAACTGGCTCAGGGGCCACGGCAGGCTCCAGATCATCAAACTCCATGCCAAAGTCAGCTGGATCAACAAACAAGGGATCAACAGGGCTACAGGATCCTCCATGGGCTGATCTAAGTGAATAAACTCAATGTCAAGATCGGGATCAAAGCCAGGTGGAAAAACAGGATCCGAATCATCCTCAATATCATGATCGAACTCAAAGCTAGGGGCAGGGGTAGGTGCAGCGGATGACGCCCTATCAGGGTCTGTGTCATGCGAATGGTGCTGCACTCCCTGCGCATGCGAAGGTGCGGATGCCACAGACTTGAAGGAGTCTGGGACAGGTGAATGGGCGGGTGCCTCCTCAGTAGGAGCATCAGCAAGAAGTAGAATATCACCAACAGCAATATGGGCCTCGCCCTCAAAGTCATCCTCGAGTGGGTCCTCATCAAACAAGTCGACGTCGTCGTCAGCGACTACGTCGAGGGGCATATCAACAATAGGGTAAGCTGTAAGAGGCATAGGGGCAGGGATCACCGCGAGCGGCAAATCCCCAACAAGATGGCCATCAGCGGGCTCTACTACGACATCGGGCAGCGCAAAGGGCTGGAAGTCGTCATCGTCCGTGCTGGTAGTATCTGAAGTATACACCTCGTGCTCTGATGAGACTATGTCATCTGATACTATAGGCATGGGATCCGTAGTGTCCGACTCTCCAGTACCAGATGAAGGCATGACGTCTGTAACATAAACACACATATGCACAAATAATCAATCACATAGTCAATTAAACATGTTAGTCACCAATAAATAAGCAAGCATTTCTTCCTAGTCCCACTAGTCTAACCTCCCAGCCTCTCAGACTGAATCTCCTAGTCTCTCAGACTGAACCTCCTAGTCCCACTAGATTAATCTCCCAGCCTCCCAGACTGACTCCCTAGTCCCACTAGACTAATCTCCCAGCCTCCCAGACTGACTCCCTAGTCCCACTAGACCACTCCCTCAGCCTCCCAGATTGAGCCTCCTAGTCCCACTAGACCACTCCCTCAGCCTCTCAGACTGAGCCATAACTAACGAATAAAATGTGCTCAACTTTTGTTTGTAAAAATAATATTTTGTTCTCAGGATCTGGACTTAGTGGATGCAATGTAAAAATGTTTTCGTGAGAGCCCTAGTGATCATAGTCTAGACTCGAGAAGGAATCCTAGTTCGCTATGATCAAAGCTCTGATACCAAGCTGTCACACCCTGGCTTTGCGGAAGCGTGGGTTAATTTGGTGTGACTTCTTAATACCCTAGCTTAATCACAACAAAGCTATATGAAAGTAAAACCATGCAGATCATCCATTGAGTTATGTTTTAAAATAAAAGTACCACAACATAGTTTTAAAATGTCGACACATGCAATGATAATACAACACAACTAAAATAAAAACATTGTTCTGAAGGCATAACCACAAACATAAAACAGACGCAGTTTAAGAACTGTGACTCGTCCAGGTAAAAGCCACAACCCCTAAACTTGGATGATCCCAAAACTCTTACGCAGCGTGAAAACGTAGCATACCGTGCCAGATCCTTAGTTTCCTGAAATACATGTAAGTTGGAAAAATCAACAAAAATGTTGAGCGAGTTCATGTGTAAGTGAGTATGTAAAACCTTTGTAATATGAAAATCCCTGGTATGTAGCAAATAAGGAAATAAAGAGATCACCAATGGTTTGCAAGGCTATTGATATGTGTGAAGTGCAGTAGGAAGACTTAAACCTAGCAGATTTTTGCATCGGGTACCAAGTCACCCCGAGGTCCGTACGGTTGGGCCTAGGCTAGGCTCGCTACACCCAGATAGATCTACCGTTAAAGACCCTTGGTCCTACCATCAGGATTAATGGCCTCCAGTTCCCGCCTACCCACTCACATGATCTAAGTAGTAACCCTCCTTACGCTAACCATACCATGCAAAAGTATTCATAATCATAGTAACATGTATTTCACCCCCGCAGTTTAAAAAAACTGAAAACAGTTAAGAGAAAAGGGGGACATGAACTCGCTGAAGTGTGTCTCGAAACAGTAATCTCCCAGTCAACCCGCTGCGTGACGACCTACACGTACTAACTTCTATTAGACGGGCGGCCGTGCCTTGGCTTAAGGTTTAAGTTTTTGGGAAATAGTTAGGCAACTATTTCGTATTTGCACTTCGTAATTATGTATTACTTATATTCCTTCCCAAGAATGGGGGTTTTAATACATGCGCGTTTTGTAATTCCAAAATATATTATTAAGTCTCACTTAATAAAATATATTTTAATTTGTTTGTCTAAAATATTCTATCTTCAAAATATACATATTTTTTCCAAAAAATATTATATTTTACATCTTATAATTTCCAAAATAATACCTTTATCAAGATACACACTTACGAGTATTTTTCCGAAAATACATAAGTTACATTTTTAGAGTTTGTGTGGTAATAATAATACCGGTGTAACTTAAATATTTATTGTGTGAGAGCATTAGTATTATTTTGGAGTCGTTACTGTTCAGTGTATTCCAGTAATATTATTTTTACCTCAAAATAATACTTATGTAGTTCACAAATTAATCATAAAATCCACACAAGTGTTATTATGAAAAATATATATTCTAAATATATACTTAGCAAGTTCTATTTATGAAAATTCCACCTCCGACACTTGGAAGTTTTGTAATAAAAATCATGGCGAATTTTTATTTGGAAAATAAGTTAAAAATACATTCACAACACTTGTTACAAAAATATTTCCAAGTGTTATATTTTTGGAAAAATTTCGCCAGAGTTTCCTCTGTAACTGGAGGTGGCCACGCTTTCTAGCGTATCATTTTCTTTTCAAAATTCAATCAACAATTTTCCCAACATCAACAAACAATATTCAAACACTAAACTAGTCAAAACAAGTATAAATCGCAAACACATGAACTTGTAAGTTGTGTAAAAATGCGTAGTAACTTTCCGACACTTTTAGTGGATCTTTATATCTTTAAAAATAAAATCAGTTTCTCGGAAATCTTATTTTTAAAGAAAATGCAAGTTTACAACTTCTAGTCCAAGGATTACGAAAATATTTCTTTGTTAAATCCTTTCGTTACACAAGTGTCTACACACTTGTTTGTTCACAAAAATGTTTTTGGTTCATGAAAGATCCGGCTTTTAAACGTGGTTTCATCTTACACTTGGTTCTTTGAAAATACCACTTGTAGATCTTTAGATCTACTATTTTAGAACTCCATTTTACAAGAAAAACTATTTTTACACAAGTTCATGTTTATGTATGAAAGGGTTCGTCATCTAGTAACTTTCCTACTTAACATAATGCTAGTTCATGTTTCATGAACATGATCTAGCGTGGTTAGATGACGATCCGTTCCATTACTAGCAATCAACAACATAAAATAACCATTACTAAATAAGATTCATGAGTCTTACACCATTATTCACTCTTTAACCATCTTGTTCTTCATTCTTACTAGACTTTTAGTTTTGTTTTCGCAAGTTCTTGATTTTTATCCGTTAAACTTCTTATTAACCACTTTAGATAAGATCAAGAGGGTGCTTAGAATCACTTACAACTAGATCAAGGCTAGGGAAGAAATCAACAGAAAACAAGGTGGTTAATAGCGTTGTAGAGAGGTCCTTGTGATTCCGTAAGCACCGGGTCTCCTTATGTGAACTCTAGCACACTTGTATGAATGTAGAATGGCAAGATCAAGATTGAATGATGGTGAGGTGGGAATGGTTGTGTTCGGCCGAGGATATCAAAGAGAGGGAGAGAGAGATGAGATTTTTGTTGGTGGGTTTTGTGAATGATAAGTGTGGTCTCAAGGTTATATTTATAAACCATTTAACTTGATTCACCAAGAGATAAAGTGCTCACTGGATATGAGACAAGCAAGATTAAAATAATCAAAAGTTGGGTGTGTGTTCCCTAGGGAACCGATCGGATCAATGGGTGGGGGGGGGGGGGTATTTGGTTTGTTTTCAACTATAAGGTTAAGTACTAGTTAGTTTAATTAGAAGGTTAAACTAATTACTGGTGTGTAGTGTTTTGTGACGGGTGTTAGGGTGTTCGGGGACCCTAACTAGCTCAGAAAAGGAAAAACAATGTCATTGACAATATTTTTATGTTCCGGGTAAAGTCCGGTTGTTCGGTTGGATACTGATCCGTTAAAGTGTCAAACAAAGCTTTAAAGTGTCTTTATTACTATTTTTAGTGACACAATGAATTCCCGACACTTTGGAAAGTGTCTAGTATTATTTTCCCGTGTTTTTGCACTTTACTATTTAGCTTAAATGCTGAATTTTTGCATTAAAGTGCAGAATTTTGTGTTTAAAACATGTTTTAGGCACATCCGGTCACTATAACTAATACCTAGTGACGCAGTTCTATAATCCTCATTTCCTTACACTCCCTACTAGTGTAGTGATCTATTCCCGGCTCATACTGGCCTTAGAGACAGTGTTTGTCTGATGCTGGCTATGTCAGCATGTTTACTGGGTTATCCATTTATTGTGCTACTGTGCTTTTTGTGCATCAAGTTTGTCACTATAGTTCTGTGTAAATAAATGGAGTGACAATTAATAAAGTATGATGCAAGTACATGTATGTATCAGAAATCACGTAGCAGTTTATCCACAATTGTAAGCAAGCACAGTAATTAAACATTAATTAAATATTAATTAATTCGTACGGATACCTGGTTTGGTGAGGGTTGTCACATGTGCTCAACGGACACGGGGGCGTGGTCAACTAATGCAGACAAACTGCATTTAATGAAGAAAGAGAGGAGGATGGACACGGGGTCGTGCCCAATGGACACGGGGCCGTGCCCGAACTTCTGTTCAGCCTATAAATAGGAGTGCTTGGAGCTCTTGCAACTCATCCCTTGGCACACCACCTCTCTCATACTTCACCCAACACCCACCACCATCACAACACCATCATCCACCACCATCATCCATTGTCCATCATATAGTGTGTGAGTCGTCTCGGGATCCAAGATTGATCGTAGGAGTTCTTGACAATCAAAGGCCATGTTTGCCTAAGTCTCTTACATCACTTGGTGAAGACAAGTGTTTAGTGTAATACTTTTTATTTTTAATCTTTTGCACTTTTTAATTGGTTATGTATTAATGACCTTAATTACTAGTTTCTTATGTTGAAGGTGATTCTTCCTTATCGTTTATCCGTGGTGTCTTGGCATTATTTTACTGTCTATATAAAATAAAAGATTTTCACCATTCATATCTCCACGGTCTATATGGAGGTATGTTGGCTACCTGGTCGGGGGTTAAGGGAACGGTTTGGTAAGAGTCTTGCCATTGTTCAGTGTATAGATCCTGCAAAGGACCTGGGTCAAATTTAGTAGGACCTCCTTCAATACCCACCGGTATTGGATGGCGGGGGTCCAAACTCTTTGATCCCCTCATAAGTTAAACTACTATTAAAATTTTAACCAGGCTACTTAGGACTGTATCCCTGCTGACTCAGACTACTTAGCCGAGGGTAACGTCACCTTCAAAAGAGGGGCCTACTACATTATGCATTAATAACTTAATTAATTATCTTTCCATAATCCGACCCTTTAGGATTGTATCCTTGCTGACTCAAACTACTGGGTTGAGGGTAACGTCACCTTCAAAAGAGGGGCCTACTACAATAACTAAGATAATCTTTTAAATAAGTGCAAAAGTGCGAAAATAATCAAAGGTTACACTACACACGAGTCAGATCCAAGTGATTCATCTTGTCTATCTGTTTTTACTTTTATTTTATTTTCAGCATTTTAGTTAGTTTTACGTTTCTAGTTTAAAAACCTTTTTCTAACATTTTGATTTGATTAGACGTTGAGGATAAACCGGTACTAAAAGCTCTTGTGTCCTTGGACGACCTCGGTATCTTACCAACACTATACTACGCTCACGATGGGTGCACTTGCCCATATGTGTGTTTAGTGCTAGTAAATATCGTGTTTTATAAATTTAAAACTTGGCTAAAAAGTGTAAAAGGGCTTAAAATATATACCTAAATTATAACACACTTCACACGCATAAAGTTTTTGGCGCCGTTGCCGGGGACACAAGGATTTTAAGAAAGCTTAAAATCGACGGCCTAATCAGTTTTACAAAAACTTTTTCAAAACGCGCGCATATTTTTCTGCATTTTAGTTTAGTTTGCATTTACAGTAGCCTGAACACGGGGCCGTGCTGCATATTTTTTATAAAACACCCAGATACAGAGTCTGAACACGGGGTCGTGCTCACTGAACACGCCCCCATGCTCAACAAAACCACTAACTTTAATTAAAACGCCCAGATACATATCCTGAACACGGGCCGTGTCCACTGAACACGGGCCGTGTCCATTGAACACGGGGCCGTGTTCAGCTTCTGTTTCCGTCTTTATTTTTGTTTTCTGGTCCCGAGACTCTGTTGTGGTCTGTTGAGTGATTCTTATGGATCAATACTCAGGAGGCTACAACTACACCTATGAGGAGGATGATTATGGGAGAGACTATTGCACTAATTGTGGTAACCAGCACTCGGTACAATATTGTAACTTATTTCAACCATCCACTTCATACACCTATTATGAGGAGCTCAGGTACGAACCATCGACTTCATACACATCCTATGAAGACCAAAGGTACGAACCTTCTCCCTCATACTCATATTTTGATGAACCAAGGTATGAGCCTTCATACTCATACTTTGAGGAACCAAGATATGAGCCACCACCTTCATATGCTTATTATGAGGAACCATGGCGTGAACAACCCACCTCATATGAGTATTATGAAGAACAAAATTACGACCCTTATCCATCATATACTTACAATGAGGAACAATGGTGTGAACCATCTACTTCATATGAGTACTATGAGGAACCAAGGATCGAACAACCGGATTCAAGCTTTAAGGATTCCGGTCCTTATTCTATGACCGAAGTGACCAATAGGATATTAGAACACCTTAAAACTATCGAACGTTACATAAAAGAATCTCGAACATGGGAAGAGGAGTCCCGCGCAAGAGAAGAATTAAATAAAGAAGAGATAGTTGAAAGTGTAAAAATGGAAGAACAAATAAGTGAAGAACCGAAACATGAGTTAAACAACGAAAGAGGTGAGTCTGTCAATGCTAAAATTCAAGAAGAGTGTAATTTTGAAGAAATTAATCTCTTGTCACCTTCTTTTGAAAATCATTGTTTAGTACCCACTCATGCTAAGTTTTTAAAAGAGTTAAACACTAACACTAAGATTGATGAAACGGTAAGTGTTAAGTTAACTAATGGTCAAACTTCGCTAATAAAAGAAGACCCATTTGAAATTAACATTACACCGGTTCCATGTTTTTTTCAAAATTCCTTTATTAGTAATATCACGATTGATAAAGATCTTTGTGTTAACATAATGCCTAACTACATTTTCGAAAAATTAAGTATTAGTGATTTTTCTCCACTTCAAATACCCATTTTTCTATCCGACCGGAAAGTAATAAAATCAATCAGGATAGTTGAGGATGTCTTGGTTCAAACAAATCAAATGGTAATCCCAACCGACTTTGTCATCCTCAATGACGCTCCTCTAGTGTTGGGACGAACTTTTGTTAAAACTCACGAAGCTTTGAAAAACCGGAAATACAACAATCTACCTCTTTAACTAGGGGCATTCAAAAGGAGCATAGATCTTGAGCGCTCAATGAAATATCCTTTTGGCAACAATGACCCCCTAATTGAAGATGAAGATGAGCCAACCGATACAAGTGAGAAGATTGACCACTTCATTGAAGAAGAGGTCGCCATAGAATAAACTTTTAAGGTTCTTGATCAAAATGAGCAACCAAATAAGGAGTCTCCTAAAGACCCACCTCTTGAGCTCAAAGAACTTCCAAAAGGTTTGGAATTTGCTTTTCCAGACAAAGATGGTAAATCACCTGTAATTATTTTATCTAAATTAAGTAGTTTAGAAAAAGAAAAATTAATTAAACTTTTGAAAAAACACAAAAACGCGATCGCTTGGAAGCTTGTAGATATTAAAGGAATAAGCCCTTCCATGTGCACGCACAAAATTTTAATGAATGATGACTACAAATCGGTAATACAACCACAACGAAGAGTAAATCCAAATGTGCAAGAAGTGGTTAAAAAGGAAGTCATCAAATTACTTGACGCTGGACTTATCTATCCTATCTCCGATAGTCCTTGGGTATGTCCTGTCCAAGTAGTTCCAAAGAAGGGAGGTATGACGGTAATAACTAATGAAAAGAATGAATTAATACCAACGAGAACCGTCACAGGATGGAGAGTATGTATAGACTATAGACGATTAAATGAAGCTACAAGGAAAGATCACTTTCCTTTGCCCTTCATTGATCAAATGTTAGAAAGATTATCCGGTCATAAATTTTATTGTTTCTTGGATTGTTTTTCAGGTTACTTTCAAATCCCGATAGCACCCGAAGACCAAGAAAAGACAACTTTCACATGTCCCTATGGAACTTTTGCTTATCGACGCATGCCATTTGGTCTATGTAATGCCCCCACAACATTCCAACGTTGCATGGTGGCCATCTTCCATGACATGATAGAAAAGACAATGGAAGTCTTCATGGATGACTTTTCTATCTTTGGAGATTCATACGACCAATGCCTCGATAACCTTGAACGAATGCTATCCCGATGTGAGGAAACTAACCTCGCCCTTAATTGGGAAAAATGCCATTTAATGGTAACGGAGGGAATAGTACTAGGTCATAAGATCTCAAGCGAAGGAATGGAAGTGGTTCGAGAAAAAATAGACACTATTTCTCGATTACCTCCACCATCCTCCGTTAGAGCAATCAGAAGTTTCTTAGGGCATGCCGGATTTTGTAGGCGATTTATCAAAGACTTTTCCAAAATTTCAAGACCTCTAACGAAATTACTTGAAAAAGATGCCCCTTTCATCTTTGACAAGGATTGCAATCAAGCATTTCTTACACTCAAGGAAATGCTAGTCAATGCACCTATCATGATAGTGCCTGATTGGAAATTACCTTTCGAAATCATGTGTGATGCAAGTAACTTTGCAGTTGGAGCAGTCTTGGGGCAAAGAAAAGAAAAGCATTTTCACCCAATTTATTATGCTAGTAAAACACTTAACGATGCACAAGAAAATTACACAAAAACTGAAAAAGAATTACTAGCTGTGGTGTTTGCTTTTGATAAATTTCGTTCTTATCTTGTTCTTTCTAAAACAATAGTCTATACAGATCATGCAGCCATTCGATACCTTTCAAGAAGCAAGACGCAAAACCCCGTTTGATTAGGTGGATTCTACTCCTCCAAGAATTTGATATTGAAATCAAAGACAAAAGAGGAGCAGAAAACACTGCAGACCAGGGATGAGCAAATCAACGAAAAATTTCCAACGGAGTCCCTAGAAATGGTGGAATACAAAGAAGAACCATGGTATCTGACTATGCTAATTACCTAGCTAGCGGTATAGTTGCAAAAGGATGGCCACACCACCAAAGAAAGAAATTCTTTGCTAATGTGAAGCATTACTTTTGGGAAGATCCTTATCTTTTCAAAATGTGTGCCAACCAACTCATCCGACGATGCGTACATGGTAGTGAAGCAAGGAGGATTCTCCGCTGTTGTCATGAGGATCCATACGGAGGAAATCATGGTGCCGCTAGTACTGCACGAAAGGTATTTGATTCAGGATTTTATTGGCCAACCATTTACAAAGACGCACAAAGTCTTGTTAAGACATGTGATGCTTGCCAACGAGCAGGTAATATTTCTTCCAAAAACGAAATGCCACAAAATGGCATTCTTGTTTGTGAAATTTTTGATGTGTGGGGACTCGACTTTATGGGACCCTTCCCGCCATCGAAAGGAAAAAAATATATACTTGTGGCAGTAGATTACTTGTCTAAATGGGCCGAAGCTGAGGCACTTCCAACAAATGATGGAAGAGTCGTGGTAAGATTTCTGAAAAAATTATTCTCTCGTTTTGGAACACCTAAAGCATTAATAAGTGATAGAGGTACCCATTTTTGTAATCATCAACTTGAAAAAATCTTAACAAGATATGGGGTCTACCACCGGGTCTCAACAGCATATCACCCTCAAACAAACGGACAAGCCGAAGTAACTAATAGAGGTTTAAAACGAATACTTGAAAAGACCGTAGGATTAAATAAAAAGGAATGGGCCGATAAATTAGATGACGCTTTATGGGCTTTTCGAACTGCTTATAAAACAACAATAGGCACGACCCCATATAAGCTCGTGTATGGAAAGAGTTGTCATTTGCCGGTAGAAATAGCTCACAATGCCTACTGGGCAATAAAAAATGTAAACCTAGATTTAGAATTTGCCGGTAAAATTCGATTTTGTTAAATAATTGAATCAGACGAATTAAGGAATTATGCATATTCTAACTCCGAAATTTATAAGGAAAGAATGAAAAATTTGCATGACAAACACATTAAACCGAATGAATTTGGAGTAGGAGATCAAGTTCTATTGTTTAATTCACGACTTCGATTATTTCCAGGTAAATTAAAATCTAGGTGGTCAGGACCTTTTTCCATCACCCATGTTTTTCCTCACGGTGCAGTAGAAATTAAATCTCGGAATGGAATTCCATTCAAAGTCAATGGCCAATGGCTGAAGCTTTATCAAGGATTCATTGAGGATGAGGAGGAAGAAATCTCGCTTCAAACATTCGAAGAGTAAAAATATCAACATCATACCTGGTGAGTTACGAACAAGCGGATGAACATCGAAATCGGTAAGTCTTCTAACCAAGTTTTGGGAAAACAGGGCATTCACACGAACACTTCAAATAAAAAAAATAAAAAAAAATCAAAACTTTGCTCGGCATGGGGTCGTGTCCACTGGACATGGGGCCGTTTTCAAAATAGTTTCTTCATTTCAACACGCCCCGTTTCCCCGCAAAACGCTCTGGTCCAGGCGATTTTCCGCAGATTTTCGACATCTCCTTTCATTCTAACAACATCAAGGTATGATTCTATCATCATTAGTAGTTAGATTAGTTACTTGCATGTAGTTAAAACATCAAAAATTTTGGGGAAAATCTAGGGTTCTTGAAGTTCATCCAGGATCGAACCTCAAATTTTTGCATAGATCTCTTAGCATTAGTATAGATTAGTGTTATGGGAAGTAAGCCCACTTGTATTGTTGATAGATTTGCCCGATTTCTCACAAAAAACCCCCAAACCCTTGTTTTTGAACCATAAAAGATAAAATCGAAGGGATAAACTGTTTGTTTTGGGAAAAACGGAACTTGGGGTTTCATTTTCGGGGAAAACCACACCTACTGAACCAAAAATTTTCAAGTTTCCGAAACCGGGTCGAAAAATGAATATTTTGAGTAACAGACGCCTGGACACGGGGTCGTGCCCGCTGAGCACGGGGCCGTGTCCAGCCCACTGTTTTCAGTTTTCTCCGAAAATTTCATTATTTCGTGCTAACTTGTGGCGTATCCTTTCAGATGTCGAAGAAGTTCATGAGGTTCAACGCAAATGAGCTCGATGCTAGAGCAAGATATGACGTACTTCAAACAAGACCGGAAGAATACCTAAGACAAGCATGCACGGATCTCTTAGCACTGGTGAACCAACTTGACTGATTCAACAACCTCGTTACCGGCCCTCTAAGGATTGCTCTAACCACTCGACTTCGATCAGTCCACGAGTGCACTATGGAGTTCTATAGCACTTTCACATTAAATTCAAGGAGCGACCCTTTCGACAACGATGGGGTGCAATTCAGATGTGGTGGAACTCGGTACTCGATTTCAAAGGCACAGTTTGGGTCGATAGTTGGGCTATTTGCAGAAGAAGATGCGGGTAATGAGGAGAACACCAGAGGGGTGCGGGATTTGGATGAGAACCAACGCCAAGCCGCGTGGGCTCAGATTGATGAAGGGTACTACAACCCGAGCAGCACTAAGAGTACTAAGTTGAGGGACCCACTCTACCGATATATCCATAGGGTCCTCGGTTACTCTCTTAGCCAAAGGCATGATAGCAGTGGCGTTGTTGGGTTGAGAGATTTGATAGTCCTTCACTGCATTCATACCCGAAGACACCTCGATGTTCCGTTTCTCCTGCTCCGAAACATGCATTTAAACCGGCTTGCTACTGCACCAACCCCTATCTTCTTTGGGGGGTGGATATACCGTCTCTTCAAGCACTTCGTGAACATACCTAGGTCTTTCGAAAGGAGCCCATGGTCAGGAAGAGTGGATGTACACATCTGCCGCTCCATGAACCTAATCTATGAGGCGGAAGACGGGTCGGTTAGCTTCCAGAGGATGCAAGGGCACGCATGGAACCCGCAAGAGGCGCTAGTCCTTCACACTCCACAGTTTCAACAACCTCCTCATTACCAGTACCAGCCTCACGGTGATCCTGGCCAATCCTCCTCACAAGGAGGTGGTTTTCCTAACTTCCAAAGTTTACATGATTTATTGCAGGAAAACCTCATGTGCACTAGGAACACCTACAACCTCGCCAACAACACGTACAACCGGGTCAGGGCTATTGAGAGAAACATATCCGACATCCAGGATGACATTGGAAGCATCCGGAAGTACATGGAGGGGCATGGAGGATGACGTGATGTCGTGGTCACGCAAATTTAATCCCAATAACAACTATGTAAATAGTGGCAAGTGGGTATCGAACACAGGGAGTTTGTGGAAAATGTGTTATTTGCGATGCTTCTCTAGGTTAACTAAATTAAACTAATTGCAAGAAAAATAAAATTCACGAGTTGTTTGGATTTGATTGGTTTTAAAAACTAAGATTAATTAACTAATTTGCGAAATGAAACTTGAAGTTGTAAACAATTGAGAAATAAACGACTATCTTGTGTATCCGGTTTGCTTCAACCTTTGTGTTAATCATTTAACTAGAAAGAACTACATAGACATAGTTCATGCATAAACAATTGCAGTGATGAAAGGGGACGAAGTACTCAGATTCCGAGAACGTGAGGTTATCACCCGATGATCAATCAACCCTTACCCAAACCTAACTATACCCATGATATCCCGATTGCCAACGGCACCAAGAACGTATGGTTTCTAATTAGTTTAAAATAAGAATCAACCTGTTACTAACAATCGATTACACACCATAACAATCAATTTAAATGAAAAGAGATTGATATTCTAGAAATGCAAATAAGAACACAAAAGTCTAAACAAACCTTCACCACAAAATAGTCTTTAAAGTACCTAGCCACTCATGGCTTTAACACACATCATGACAAAATAGAAATAACAATGTTCACAAGTTCCACCAACAAAGACAAGACCAGAATTTCGTGCCAAGATTGTTCCCCAAATGATTCTAGTAAAAAGATTATGCCAAAGATCTTCTCCCCAAAGCCTTCAAGTCTCTCATTTAAGCTCCCAAATCGTGTTCCCCTCAGGTGTAACCGAAAAACTATGATTAGAATCCATAATGTTCAATAAAATGGCTTTTCAATGCAGGAGTTACGTTTTTAGATCGATCGTCGCCGTAAGCTACGCCAGTTACCGTAGCTTACGGTGACTAGTGTCTTTCCGGGTCTCTCATAGCGCCGTACGCTACGGCTCATCGCCGTAGCTTACGGCGATCAATGTGCTTTACGATGCATGCCCCCTGTCTTACGGTGCACACTTTTGGCATATTATAGGTGCCGTAAGCTACGGCCTGGTGGCGTAGCTTACGGCTCTGAGTGGTCTTTTGCTCCTAGTTCCTTCATTCCCCTTGGTTTCCACTCATCGTGATCATGCCAGCTTCTAGCATCCGTTCAAGCTTCCTAAAACCCGCATTTTGCACACTTTAACACCTGCATCAACATCATCTTGTGATTACCTAATTCAAGCAAATAACCGGATAAAATGTAGAATGTGCGTTATGTTAAGCCTTTTAAGGGTTGTCCTATGGACCACCCGTCACATCCCCACACTTACCCGTTGCTTGTCCCAAGCAACCACTTCAAAAACTGTTTTTAACCATAAGCAACCAATCATACAAATCAAACCAAAGTGCCGTCCTTTTACTAGCTTTTTATCGAACCACAAGACACACCCCTCACAAAACTCTTGGTGACAAGAAAAATTAGCAAATTATGCTAAACCACTCAATGCGTATATGTGTGTGTGCGACAATAAGCTTGTATGAAAATCAAGTTGCCTCCTAACCAATGTCTAGCATGCTTTTGAATCAAGGAAACTTACGGGTTGTAATGGGGCTAGGTGCAAGGGTAGGAAAAGGAATATATATGTAGTAGCGAAGGATTTAACCCGGTCTTTTATTACACAATGAAACAAACGAACAACTATCAAACTTAACTACTATATACAAGACAACTAAGCATCACTTTTTTTTTTTTTCATATTTTCATTGCTTTTTCTCTCTTTTTTTTTTTTTTTTAAACAACTAAATTACAAATTACTAAACAACCACTAATACTATAAGACCGGGTCAAATCGGGTAAATTTTTAGGTAACTAACTAGGGGGGTACAAATGATAGGCTTTAGGCACAAAATGGGCAACTAAATGTCCAAACCCCCGCCCCTCTCGCAACCATGCTCATATATATAATTAATGAGGTCCAACCCCCCAAGTCCCACACTCGCACTCACCTAGACAAGGCATCCTAAAAGTCCCCTATCATCTTCAAAAGCATGTTGACTCTAAGATTTAACAAGTATTCACACACAAGTTCTATTAACACACAACACACACCGCCACTCAAACAATAAAATATCACTAACAATCATGCGTGGCTCAATTCTCACCAAGAAAAGATTTGAAATGGGTGTCGGTGTGTCAAATGGAACAACATCAAGTTTTCAAACTTTTACACTTTCGCTTGGATTTGCAAAAATTTTGAATTTCTCAAAAATTTCCCCCATCCCCACACTTGGGATACATTGTCCCAATGTATGGTTTTGAGGGAAAAATCGCTTTCACAAAGAACATTCCCAATTGCTTATATTCTCAAACCCATTTTTTTTTTTTTTTTTTTTTAAAGACACCACCAACGTTCACAACCCAACAACGCATTAACACAAACACCACCCAACCTCCCAACCGCAACACAAACATAAACACATAGACATATATACAAAAATGTACAAAGGAGCGAAATACGACCTGGCTAGTAATACTTCGGCTGTGGAGGCCCAAAGATGGACGTCATCATATCCGTCCACTCACCAAAACCAAATGCTCCACCGCTACTACTGCTTCCTTGATCACTGCTTGGATTTGCTTGTTGATAACTCATGGCATGCGGGTCCACCCATTGAGAATGATGCAATGGCGGGGTGGGGTATGATACACTACCATCATATGGTGGAAGTGTGGTGTAATCCACAACGGGTGGATCTCCCACAACCGGTTGCCCCGCATGCCATTGATCATGCATGCGCCTTTGTCGATCATCCAAGTAACGGTTATTCATCTCTTCTTCATGGGCATATCTATGAGCACGGTTCATTTGCTCATTCCTATCATAGCTTCTTTTGATAGCCCTTTCCGCACTAGCACCCAAAAAAGTTTGTTGATCAAATAACACTTGGTTTGGTTCACTCCAATTGCCGAATGTGGGTGGCCGCCTTTGTTGAATGATTTGACCCATATCCCCCGAGTGGGCCCAATACGGGTCATAAGCCTGTTGTGCATAGTCAAATGCACTCCCCACATAGCCAGATTGTACACCGGCTCCTTGAACCCCCGCTTGACCAACACCTCTTACTTGAGCATCTACCGTGAATGT
This sequence comes from Helianthus annuus, assembly GCF_002127325.2. Classification (NCBI taxonomy): domain Eukaryota; kingdom Viridiplantae; phylum Streptophyta; class Magnoliopsida; order Asterales; family Asteraceae; genus Helianthus; species Helianthus annuus. Next base: position 93,626,821 of record NC_035443.2, read on the forward strand.
GTCTTCGCGGTAATCATCATCCCCACTCACTTCATCATCCGTTGACTCGGGCTCCTCTTCCTCCCCCGGTCGTAACGGTCTCGCATCTACTTTTAACGCTCTCCACCTTCTACCATCCGTTTTCAACTTATGAAACCTATCCGATTCGGTGTATGTCCAATCCGACCCAAGATTCTTAAGGTCGAATGGTCTAAACCTCTTGTACGAACCTCTTTCATCTCCTTTGATTGCCCCGTACTTCTTGAGTAATGCCGTAATCAACCAGCAATGGGGTATAATCTTCCTTTCCCCACTATTCTTGCTCAACCAAATGTTGTTTAGTACCAAAAATCGGAAAGGAACCTTTGGTGACCCATTCATCAACATATACAAAACTGGTACTTCTTGAAACCGCACCTCCATCTTGTCACCCCGCCTTGGCATGACATTGTACATGCACAACGTTAATAACAACTTCGCTTCCATCCTTAAATTTCTTCTATATAACTTCCCATGTGTTGTGCCCGGAAGGAAGAGGTAATCAAGCATGGCTTGCCATTGTTCATGTTTCGCGGGCTCATGATAAAGATCCCTAAGACTCGGGTAGATATATTCATTGGCCGGTCCATCATCAAACTTTGCCACCCGGCGCAAAGAGTCATACGACATCTCTACCTTCACACCATTACACTTCCCAACTAACCGCATTTTGCTCGGAGCCTTGAATGGGGGACATTCGAGTGATGCCACCCACTCTTGAATCTGCGCGTCATACATTTTCTTCGTCTCACCGTCATAACATTTTGTGGCCGCTCCCCAACCCAACGCGTTAAACTTGGCGATGATCCCAAACGGGGCAAAATCCGCCTCCCGGATTTCTTTTTCACAAATAAACGCTTCTCCCCTTTGTTTTAACTTGTTCATTTGTTCGTGAAAAAGATCCTCTCTCCATTCCGCGGGTTGGTCCAACAATGAACCGGATGTCCAATCCGGCTTTGGCCCCCTTGGCGGTGCATCCTCCTCCGAATCCGGGTCACCAATCCGAGCCAATTTCCTCCTTTTCTGTTGTGCCGCATCCCCTTGGGAAGAACTTGCAATTCCCTTTCCTTTCCTAGACGCCATACCTACACACATTTACAACAAGCAAACAATTCAAGTTAGTTATTTTTATCCCATCTTCCCCACACTTGCTTCATGTTATAGGTATAAATGTGCAAAAACCCAAAAATTTTTATTTTTTCAAACAAAATTTTGGCATGATGTCCCCTAAAATCAGAATTTTTCCAACAAATTTTCCTAAAAACATCAACACATTTATACCAATAACAATCAATGATTCACAAAGTTCTATCATCTATCTCATACAAGCAAGTGTGTAAGCAAAAACATGATGAAAACTTACAAACCTCAATGTACTTCAAAGAATGAACAAAAATTGCATACCTTGGTGTTGTAGAAGATGAGAATCACTAGAGCTTGAAGTTCACACAAAAACCCTCAAAAAAAACCCCAAATTTCGGTATCTCCTAGGTCCAAATCCGACCCCAAAACAAAAGAAACTTCAAGATTTAAGACTAAATCTGAATTCCTTGTGAAATTTCACCCAAAATGGACCCAAGAATCACTAAAATCGGATTAGATTTGAGCAAGATATGAAAGAGTGAAGGTTAGGGTTCTTAGGTGAAGAAGGAGAAGTGGAGAAGAAGAAGAAAAGGAAAAGATGTGGTTGGGGATAATGGAAAAGGTGTGGTTGGGGTTATTGGAAAAGTTTATTATTATTATTATTAATTTTCGGAATTGTTGTTTTTCTTTTTTTTTTTTTTATATACCTGCACCGACGACAACCAGGTCAACAGATCTTCTCGGCGCCGTATGCTACGGCACCATGCCGTAGCTTACGGTGATCACTGGGCCAATTTGTTCCGTCGTAAAACAGGGGCCAGCTGCCGTAAGACTTAATTTAATTGATTGCCGCCGTAAGCTACGCCCCCCACCGTAGCTTACGGCGGGTACTGGGCATAGGGGGGCCGGAAAAACTTGTTTTAATTATTATTTTTTTTTTTATTTTTTTTTATTTTTTTTTTTGTGAATTTTTTATAATTTTAAGAAAAACTTAAAATATTACACTACCCCCCGTTAAAAACCCGTGTTGTCCTCAACACTATGTTCAGGAAATTCGTGAAAATTTCCCCACACTTGTTTCAAACACCGGTTTGAACGAGACTTATTTGAAATAAAATAAACTATCCTAAATATTTACAAATACCAAACCTGGGCCTCTTTCATGTTTCCTCATCATCCACTGGGCTTAAAATGTAGCCCACTTTATCTAGCTCAAGATTGTTGATATCATTCCCTTCCAAGTACGGTTTGAGGCGATGCCCATTAACCGTTTGTTGCTTGTTTGTTCGTTCGTCTTGAATATCAACATCTCCGAACCTTCCCACTCTTCGGACAACGTAAGGACCCATCCACTTGCTTTTTAATTTCCCCGCAAACAATTTCAACCTTGAATTATACAGCCACACCTTCTGACCCACTTCAAAGTTCTTTTTCTTGATCTTCGCATCATGAACTTTTTTAAGTTTGTCTTTGTACGCGGATGCACATTCGTAGGCTTGATCCCTTATTTCCTCTATTTCATTCAATTGAAGCTTTCTCGCCCGACCCGCTTCATCGTAATTTGCGTTTACCGTCTTAATTGCCCAATATGCCTGGTGTGCCAACTCCATAGGCAAATGGCATCCTTTCCCATAAACCATCCGATAAGGAGTGGTATCAAGTGGAGTTTTGTAAGCCGTTCGATAGGCCCACAATGCATCGTCAAGCTTGCTTGACCAATCCTTCTGATCCGTTCTCACCGTCTTCATTAAAATCTCTTTAATTTGCCGGTTAGATACTTCCACTTGACCACTCGTTTGCGGGTGGTAGGGTGTGGCAATGCGGTGGTTCACATTGTATCTCTTGAGCAACTTTCCAAAATTGAAATTCTTGAAATGCGACCCACCATCACTTATTATCACCCTAGGCACACCAAAACGAGCAAAAATGTTAGATTGCACAAACTTACATACAACGGAGTGATCATTGGTCCTTGTGGCAATAGCTTCAATCCATTTCGACACGTAATCAACCGCCACTAAAATGTATAAAAACCCATTTGAGTTTGGGAAAGGACCCATGAAGTCAATTCCCCAAACATCAAATACTTCTACTACCAAAATCGGGTTTAACGGCATTTCATCACGTTTCGAAATACTTCCCATTCTTTGACAATTGATGCAATTCCGGGCATACTCACAAGAATCCTTGAAAATCGTGGGCCAATAAAACCCACTAGATAACACCCGATAACCCGTCTTGTTCCCACTAAAATGCCCACCACACGCCGATGAATGAGCATGAATCAAAATCTCTAGAACTTCCGTTTCGGGAACACATCTTCGTATCACTTGATCGGCTCCGATTTTGAACAAATCGGGTTCATCCCATATATATTGCTTCACTTGACTAAGAAATTGTTGTCGTCTTTTCCTAGTCCAATGACTTGGAATTGCACCCTTAGCCAAATAATTGACATAATGGGCATACCAAGGTGCAACATAAGTGGAGACGGCCAACAAGTCTTCATCGGGGAACCGTTCATTGATTTCACTTGGGTCATCGACACCTTCTAACGGGATTCGGGACAAATGATCCGCAACAACATTTTCACATCCCTTTTTGTCCCGAATCTCAAGATCGAATTCTTGTAGCAAAAGCACCCAACGAATCAACCGGGGCTTCGCATCCTTCTTTTCCATCAAATATCGGACCGCGCTATGATCCGAATACACTATCACCTTGCTCCCCCAAATGTAAGATCTAAACTTGTCCAAGGCATACACCACTGCTAATAATTCTTTTTCGGTTGTGGTGTAGTTGAGTTGCGCGTCGGACAAAGTTTTGCTTGCATAGTATATCACCACCGGCTTCTTATCAACCCTTTGACCCAAAACCGCTCCAATGGTCGTGTCACTAGCATCACACATAATCTCGAACGGCTTTGACCAATCCGGTGGTTGCAAAATGGGAGCCTTCACCAACTGTTCCTTCAAAACATGAAACGCTTGCAAACATTCGTCAGTAAAATCAAAAGGAACATCTTTTAATAACAAGTTACATAAAGGTTTTGTAATTACACTAAAACCTTTAATAAACCTTCGATAAAATCCCGCATGTCCCAAAAAAGATCTCACCCCCTTAACATTCTTTGGTGGAGGTAAAGATGAAATTACCCGAATTTTTGCTTTATCTACCTCCATTCCCCGGTCCGAAATGACATGCCCCAAAACAATACCCTCTTGAACCATAAAATGGCTCTTTTCCCAACTTAGTACCAAGTTTGTCTCAACGCACCTTTTTAAAACTTTTTCTAATTCATTAAGACAAGAGTCAAAACTTGGACCAAAAATGGAAAAATCATCCATAAACACTTCAAGAGACTCCCCGACCATGTCCGAAAATATACTCATCATACATCTTTGGAACGTGGCGGGGGCGTTACATAATCCAAATGGCATTCGCCGAAAAGCAAATGTACCATATGGACATGTAAACGTGGTTTTGTGTTGGTCGTCCGGGTGAATAGCAATTTGGTTATATCCCGAATACCCATCCAAAAAACAATAATATTTTTGACCGGAAAGTTTCTCAATTATTTGGTCAATGAAGGGTAACGGGAAATGGTCTTTTGAGGTAGCCGCGTTTAATTTCCGATAATCAATACACACTCGCCACCCGGTTACCGGGCGGGTGGCGATTTGCTCACCTTGTTCATCTTTCACTACTTGGATGCCGGATTTTTTAGGCACTACCTGTGTCGGACTTACCCATGCACTATCCGAAATGGGGTAAATGATCCCCGCATCCAACCACTTGATGACTTCTTTCTTCACCACCTCTCTCAAATTCGGATTTAACCTTCTTTGTGTTTCACGGGTCGGCTTCGCATCCTCGCTTGTAATAATCTTGTGCATCACAATGGATGGACTAATGCCTTTTAAATCGGCTATCGTCCACCCAATTGCCGCCTTATGAGCCTTCAACACCCGCATCAATTCTTCCTCTTGAGCTACCTCCAAGTTGGAAGCAATGATCACCGGTAAAGTGTCATTCTCCCCCAAAAATGCATACTTTAGGTGCTTTGGTAGCTCCTTCAACTCCACACTTGGTGGACTTTCCAAAGAAGGCTTGGTGCCCGAATCGATTTCCACCGGTAATGTATCCGTTTGGTAAGTCCATGGTGGACTTCCTTCCTTCACCGCGAGAGCTTCTTGCTCTTTCTCTTCTACCTCTAACTCACATGTGTGAACCTGCAAAGACATATCACAAACACAAGAACCCAAAATTTCTTCTTCGAACACCTTCGGGTCATAACCATCTATAAAATCTGCTAAGAAACACTCATCACCATACACATTAGTACCGTTAGTAAAAACATTCAATCTCATTTTTCTATTACCGAATGTCATGTCAACTGTGCCATAGCGACAATCAATAATAGCATGTGCGGTGTTCAAAAATGGCCGACCCAAAATAACATTTTGTTGTTGAATTGGGTCCGCGGATGAGTAATCTAGCACAAGGAAATCAACGGGATAATAAAATTCATCAACTTTAACTATAACATCCCGTACGATACCCCGGGGAAGCTTATGAGACAAGTCGGCTAATACAACCGTTGTTTCGACCCGCTTCAATGGACCAAAATCGTATTGGTCATATAACCCCCCCGGTAGGATACTTACTCCGGCTCCAAGATCCAATAATGCCCTCGTGGTTTGAAAATTTCCAACTTGAATATTTATTAAGGGCGTTCCCGGATCTTGTAACTTAGGAGGAAGGTCTCCTTTCAATACCGCACTTACCCGCTCCGTCAAATCCACCAATTTAGGCACTTTTTGTTGCCTCTTTTGAGTACACAATTCCTTTAGAAATTTGGCGTAAGCGGGTACCTGTTTAATAGCTTCAAGTAAAGGAAGATTAATTTTAACCTGTTTGAAGACCTCCCACATTTCCTCTTTTTGAGGACCCCGTTTTGAAATAAAATTTTTTCTACCCGGGTCTAATAATGCCGAAGGAAACGGTACTTCACTAGACCCCTCACCCTCATTTACTTTTTCTTTAATAATTTCGGGTTTTTCAAAATTGGGTTTTTTAGAAGAAACAATGGGTGGTTCATTTTCTTCCTCACTTTCTTGACCCGTTATATCCTCAACCACCCCTTCAACCAAATCCGGTGAAGGATTGGTTTTATACTCTTTCCCACTTCTCAAAACACTCACATGATGAATATTAACATTGTTACCTCTTGACGTACCGTGGGATGGATTTACCTTAGTGTCGCTTGGTAATTGACCTTTACCCTTCTTCAATTCGGACACTTCGGTTGCAAGTTGACCCATTTGAGTGGTCAAAGTTTGGATTGCTTTGTCTCGCGCCTCATCCTTTTGTATGCGTGCGTCATCCATTTGGTTCCTCTTTTGCATCTCCGCTTGCATACTCTTCAACATTTCCATCATTTCATTTCCACCCGAAGACCCCCCTTGTTCTTGACCCGCTTGGTATTGCCTTTGGTATCCTTGGTTGTTCCCACCTCTATATCCACCTTGATTATTGTAAGGTTGGCGCGAACCATAATTCCCTTGGCTACCTTGAAAGTTCGGGTTTGATTGATTCGAAGGGTTCCCATAACGAAAATTCGGATGGTTTCTCAACCCGGGGTGATAAGTGTTAGAATTCATATTGTAATTTCTACCACCCCCTCCTTGACCTTGAATGGCATGAACTTCTTCAAATTGCCCTTCCACCATTCCTTGGCAATTTTCCGCCGCATGACCTATTTCGTTACACAATGCACAAACATCATAAATTTTATTAGAAGTTTGTATGTTACCATCATCAACCGCATGCACTTGTGTTCGGGTAACAGCTGGTCGTGCTCTCCTTGAAGCTTGAGCCTTTCTCTTTGAGGTGATCGCCATTTGTTCCAAAAATTCCCAATCCTCATGCTCATAGTTTGTGCCAAATGTCCCATTTGTAATGGACATCAAATCTCGTGCATCTTCGGCACACAACCCTTCATGAAAAGCGTTCATTAACTCCCAAAGCTCAATCCCATGATGTGGACAATTTTTAATCATCATGTTCAAACGCTCGAATGCTTCATGGAACATTTCGCCTTGTTGTTGTTGAAAGCTCCTCAACCCTTTTCTCGCATCATTGGTCTTTTGGGCGGTATAGAATTCGTCTAAGAATGTTTGTTGCATCTCCGCCCAAGTATAAATAGATGCCGAAGGCAAAGTGTAGAACCACTTCTTTGCCTTGTCCTCCAAAGAAAATTGAAATAGTACGAACTTGATATCATCGGCCGAAAAACCTTGACTCCCAAGAGTATTGCAAATTGAGTCATAGGCCTCCAAATGGAAATAAGGCTCCTCCGTTGCTAGCCCCTTATATTTCGGCAAACTTTGTAAAGAATTGGTTCTTACTTCAAAAGTTCTCCCTTGGTTGTTATGGGGAATAACCACCGGTGAAGGATTGTGCGTTATCACCGGTCTAAAATGTGCTTCAATTCCCCTTGCATTTTCCCTAAGATGCCTCCTTGGCACACCAAATCGACCTCTTGGACGAACTTGACCCATCGGCCTTTGCATGGGCCCTTGTGGTACCATTGGTTGTTGAATTGGCCTTTGAATTTGCGGTTGCACCTGCTGTGGTCGAACTTGTTGCAAAGGAATCGGACGTTGCATTTGCGGCCCTTGTGGCCTTGGCCTAATATGTTGAGGTATGAGTTGTTGTTGTTGAACCCCACCAACATTTGGAATCACTTGTACTTGGCCTTGCGTATAACCGTACTCTCCTAGCTCTCCATCACCCCCATAACCATATCCTTCTTCATCAAAACCTTCAAATTCCTCATAACCTTCATCATACCCATCTCCTTGAATTCCCGATGATTGCCCAAATGGAATAGTCGAGTATTGGAAACCCGATTGATTTGGTGGTCGATACGGTGTAGCATGGACAATAGATGAAATTGGTGCCATAGTATGACTTGAATATGATGGACCCGCACCCGGGAAAAAATGGGATAATGGTGGTATAGTAGTGGAAGGGTTAAAGGTGACGGTTGGTTCTTCTTGGGTAGTAATGGGCTGTGTGGTGTTGGTTGGTGTAACCTGTTGAAGTATGGTAGGTTCGGTAGTATTTGGTGGAATAGTAGTATTAGGTGAAGGTTGAGTGGATGTTGGTATGAATGGTGAGGTAAATTCACCCGTAGTGGGTGGTGGTGGTGGTGGATCCATGTATCGAATTGGTGTAACTGGTGTTGTTGGTGAACTATTGATTGTATTTTCCCTTAGCAAAATTCTGTTTGCTCGCAAAGTTCGCTCGATTTCCGGATCAAACGCCAATGGTGATAGCTTGTGAGAGCTCCTAGTACGCATGCACCTGTAAATACCTGCACACTAACACACCTCGCGTAAACCAGAAAAATAACAAACTTAAAGCAAAAACAAAAATAACACACGTTGCGCACTACTCCCCGGCAGCGGCGCCAAAATTTGACGTGATGTCGTGGTCACGCAAATTTAATCCCAATAACAACTATGTAAATAGTGGCAAGTGGGTATCGAACACAGGGAGTTTGTGGAAAATGTGCTATTTGCGATGCTTCTCTAGGTTAACTAAATTAAACTAATTGCAAGAAAAATAAAATTCACGAGTTGTTTGGATTTGATTGGTTTTAAAAACTAAGATTAATTAACTAATTTGCGAAATGAAACTTGAAGTTGTAAACAATTGAGAAATAAACGACTATCTTGTGTATCCGGTTTGCTTCAACTTTTGTGTTAATCATTTAACTAGAAAGAACTACATAGACATAGTTCATGCATAAACAATTGCAGTGATGAAAGGGGACGAAGTACTCAGATTCCGAGAACGTGAGGTTATCACCCGATGATCAATCAACCCTTACCCAAACCTAACTATACCCATGATATCCCGATTGCCAACGGCACCAAGAACGTATGGTTTCTAATTAGTTTAAAATAAGAATCAACCTGTTACTAACAATCGATTACACACCATAACAATCAATTTAAATGAAAAGAGATTGATATTCTAGAAATGCAAATAAGAACACAAAAGTCTAAACAAACCTTCACCACAAAATAGTCTTTAAAGTACCTAGCCACTCATGGCTTTAACACACATCATGACAAAATAGAAATAACAATGTTCACAAGTTCCACCAACAAAGACAAGACCAGAATTTTGTGCCAAGATTGTTCCCCAAATGATTCTAGTAAAAAGATTATGCCAAAGATCTTCTCCCCAAAGCCTTCAAGTCTCTCATTTAAGCTCCCAAATCGTGTTCCCCTCAGGTGTAACCGAAAAACTATGATTAGAATCCATAATGTTCAATAAAATGGCTTTTCAATGCAGGAGTTACGTTTTTAGATCGATCGTCGCCGTAAGCTACGCCAGTTACCGTAGCTTACGGTGACTAGTGTCTTTCCGGGTCTCTCATAGCGCCGTACGCTACGGCTCATCGCCGTAGCTTACGGCGATCAATGTGCTTTACGATGCCTGCCCCCTGTCTTACGGTGCACACTTTTGGCATATTATAGGTGCCGTAAGCTACGGCCTGGTGGCGTAGCTTACGGCTCTGAGTGGTCTTTTGCTCCTAGTTCCTTCATTCCCCTTGGTTTTCATTCATCGTGATCATGCCAGCTTCTAGCATCCGTTCAAGCTTCCTAAAACCCGCATTTTGCACACTTTAACACCTGCATCAACATCATCTTGTGATTACCTAATTCAAGCAAATAACCGGATAAAATGTAGAATGTGCGTTATGTTAAGCCTTTTAAGGGTTGTCCTATGGACCACCCGTCAGAGGAGGAGGTGATGACGAGGACGATGATGAAGACATGGACTAGGCAGGTGGAGTAGGAGCAGGAGCAGTTGGTTGGTGATCCCACAGGTTAACCCCCCCCCTTCTATCAAACAATTTCCGGCCTGCGTGCCGAAGTATTGAACAATTTACTTTCCCTAACTCTTTTTATTTTTCTGCATTTGTTTTTATTTTATTTTTTTACTTTGTGACGTGGATGATAAACTTTGGTAATTTAGGATGTTTGCGATGGTTTGGTATGGTGTTTATTGATAAGACAGGTACATACGAGGCTTAGAGTACTAAATATTAGTACTACTAAAGCCGGGACAGGAAAACTGAAGCCAGAAACCTGTTTTTCAACCTTGCAGATTATCGACACAGGGTCGTGTCCAGACGACACGTCCCCGTGCCCACTTCCCAAGACCTGCTGTTTGTTTATTTCTGCACATTTTTGCCAGACACGGGGCCGTGTCCAGCCAACACGCCCACGTGTCCACCTTCTGTAAGTTTTTGTTACTTGCACCTGAACACAGGGTTATGTCTACCCGACACGGGGCCATGTCCAGGCACCCAGTAACACAAAATTTTGTTTTTTTACACCTTTTTACACTTTCAATCAACCTAAAAACTTATTTTTGGTACACATTGAGGACAATGTGTAATTTAAGTGTGGGGGGATGCTAAAACCTTGAATCTTACAAGTCCTAATTAACAAGCCTTACACAAAACTCTATTGGAACCGCTAATCACCCCAATTTTTTTCAAAAAAATTTTCAATATTTTTTTTTACTTGTCTAGGTTTAATTTGGGAATTTCAAGTTCTAACGAGTTTATATTTCTACAAATTTACAACCGATAGCGTCGTGATAAAAAGAACCAACATAAGAAAATTATAAAACGGCATGATAAGCTTAGTTAAAATTTGATTATATATATTTGATCACATAAAAACCCATTCCCACAAAAGTGAGTTTTGAGCCTTTATTGAGCATACAAATACATATCTTTAAACTAAATGCTCATCTTTCGTTTCTTGTGTGAATAGCCGCTTGGTTCTTACAACTCTAGAACTTGCCACGACAATGCATTCCCGGTCCTTACCAACTTAAACCCGAGTAAGTAAATGATGGAGGCATTAGGACTAACCCTTTTTCTTTCTTCACCATTATTTTTCTTTTTTTTACCACCTACCCAAAATCCCCCTAGTTAACCCCTTTGAGCCTAAACCTACCCAAAACACCCTTTATACCCACCTAAACCCTTTTTCATTTTTACCCTTTCTTTTAGTAACAAAGCTCGGTTTTTCTCATGACTTATGTGAAAAAAAAAACAATGATGAAACCAAATAAACAAACAAGTTTATCAAAAACAACTTTGTTTGAAAGAAATGGTTCATCAAAATAAAATAAAAGTCTTTTTAAAAAACCGATGACTTTTACGGCTTTCGCCCTTTTACTAACCACTAAACCAACCACCCACCTTTAGCCCAAGCCTAAACCTTCACCCAAAAGTCCTCTTGATATTTACAAAGGTATATAGTTAAAAAGGAGGAGGATTGATTGCTTGGCAAGCTTATGGTAGGAGTAAGTTCCATGCCGCTCTCGAGTGATTCACTAAAATACATCTTCGGCCGAGTGTTGAGTAATCCCCGGTGAGGTATGTGAACTTGTATATAAATGAAATTTAAATAAAAGGCATGTTATGCCCTAATAAGTAATTTATCTTATGTAACGTTTTTAATAAATCATGACGAATAGGATTGTAAATAAATAAAAATAAAACTTAAAGAAGCTTGGAAATCCCGACACTCTATGACAAGCCCAAAACCTTCTCTTCTACCCTTTCCATTTGGGAGGGAAAAAGCCACATTATAAGGAGTTTTGCTTGAGGACAAGCAAAGATTCAAGTGTGGGGGTATTTGATGTGCGCAAAATGCAACATATAAATTACATCAATTAAGGCATAAAACTAACCCTTTTTTAGTACTAATGTTGGAAAAAGTGTGCTTTTGTCTTCCTTTTGTATTTTCAGGATTAAATGAGCTCAAATAAACAAAAGAAGCAAAAAGGCAGCTAAATCTAACATAAATGCAAGAAAAGGAACAAACGTGGCATGCCCGGCCTCCCGACACCATCTTCCCAAGCAAAACAACAGAACAGAAGGCTGAACACGCCCCGTGCTCAGTGAGCACGGGGGCGTGCCCAAGTGTCAGCAGAAAAGACAAACTTGTAGAAGTTTCCATCGCCCACCACGGGGCCGTGCTCAGCGGGCACTAGGCCGTGGTCAACTATAAGTTTCGCGGAATCCAGGCAAATCTTGATAGTACAGATATGCTTCTGCACATGGGGTCGTGCTCAGCGGACACGGGGGCGTGGTCAACTAATGCAGACAAACTGCATTTAATGAAGAAAGAGAGGAGGATGGATACGGGGCCGTGCCCGAGCTTCTGTTCAGCCTATAAATAGGAGTGCTTGGAGCTCTTGCAACTCATCCCTTCGCACACCACCTCTCTCACACTTCACCCACCACCCACCACCATCATAACACCATCATCCACCACCATCATCCATTGTCCAACATAAAGTGTGTGAGTCGTCTCGAGATCCAAGATTGATCGTAAGAGTTCTTGACAATCAAAGACCATGTTTGCCTAAGTCTCTTACATCACTTGGTGAAGACAAGTGTTTAGTGTAATACTTTTTATTTTTAATCTTTTGCACTTTTTAATTGGTTATGTATTAATGACTTTAATAACTAGTTTCTTATGTTGAAGGTGATTCTTCCTTATCGTTTGTCCGTGGTGTCTTGGCATTATTTTACTGTCTATATAAAATAAAAGATTTTCACCATTCATATCTACATGGTCTATATGGAGGTATGTTGGCTACCTGGTCGGGGGATAAGGGAACGGTTTGGTAAGAGTCTTGCCATTGTCTAGTGTATAGATCCTGCAAAGGACCTGGGTCAAATTTAGTAGGACCTCCTTCAATACCCACCGGTATTGGATGGCGGGGGTCCAAACTCTTTGATCCCCTCGTAAGTTAAACTACTATTAAAACTTTAACCCGGCTACTTAGGACTGTATCCCTGCTGACTCAGACTACTTAGCCGAGGGTAACGTCACCTTCAAAAGAGGGGCCTACCACATTATGCATTAATAACTTAATTAATTATCTTTCAATAATCCGACCCTTTAGGATTGTATCCTTGCTGACTCAAACTACTGGGTTGAGGGTAACGTCACCTTCAAAAGAGGGGCCTACTACAATAACTAAGATAATCTCTTAAATAAGTGCAAAAGTGCGAAAATAATCAAAGGTTACACTATGTTGGTGCTTCCGTTTGTCGTCTTTGTCTTGTATCGAGTCTTGTATAGAATGTATTAGATCAGGGCACGAAAAATGAGATAGTGGTGTTTAGAGCTGATTCCGCTTGAAATGGCATTAGGCCATGTTCAAGCGAAATCACATAGATCTGATTCCGCTTGAGAGTAAATATCATATTTCGCTTGAAATAAAGATGGCGATTCCGCTTGAGTTGAGTTCAAGCGGAATCAGGAGCCTATATATAGGTGCTCCCAAGCGAAATCACACATCAGTCCTTCCGGTTTGCAACGAAGTGCTGCCGAAGTGTCGAGTCGCTGTAAAAGTCATTCAATCTATACAATCGACAATTTAAAGTGTAATACTTGCTGAATTGAACTTAGTTTCTTAGTTTCCGCCTCTGAAACGAAGATAAACTCTTCTGATCGACTCGTTCGGGTCCTAAAACGATCCTACAAGTGGTATCAGAGCTCAGATGGAGGAATTCTGCAGATTATAGCCTGATTTCACTGTGTTTTCTGACTTCTACACCTTCTTTCTTGAATTAAACAAAATTTAACGGTTAAATCAGCCAAATTTTTCACAGATTGTATAAAATTTCATATTAACAAACCCTTGAAAGTTTCACATTAAAATGCGGCTTAAAAGTGATTGAAATGGACCATAAACCTAATTCCGCTCGAACGAACAGCTTCTGATTCCGCTTCAAACTTGTTATCCCGCTTGAAAAGTTTCAAGCGAAATCAGTGTTTTCGATTCAAAAGCGTTATTCCGCTTCAAAAGTTTCAAGCGAAATCAGTGATTTTGCTCGAATTGTCTGATTCTGCTCGAAAAGCCTTATTCCACTTGAATTTCAAGCGAAATCAGGTCATTTCACTTAAAAGTCTTATTTCGCTTGAACTGCTTATCTCGCTTGAAGTTGTTTTTTAGGTGATTTCACTTAAACAGGTTTTGTGATTGAAAATTTGATTTCACTTAAGAGAGTTATTTCGCTTGAACTTGCAAGAATCATGAGTGACAAATTTTACAACACATTTGCCACATCTTCGATTAATCCGGCTTCCATTGTTCAAAACATGAATCTGGAAAATGAAACCGGAACTAAACAAAAGCCCCCGAAGCTAATGAGCATTGAGGAGTACTATGGATGGAAAGATCAGTTCGAAAACTGGGTTCAAGCTAACCATCTAGATCGCGGGAGTGTATTTTGAAGAGATATGTTGTCACACCCCCAAAATCCACCCGCGGAGTACCACCGTTTGGGAGCGTGACATGACCAGGATCAAGCCATCAATCATATCAAACATAGCATGTAATAGTAATAAAAGTTATTAAAGTAGTTCATCATGACATGATCGATGTTTCCAAACCAAGCATTGTTTAAGTAGCGGAAGCATTGTGGTAAACTCAAGTTAAAAATACTGAAATGTCATAAGTGTCTAACAAAGTAAACGATCCCTGTCCACAACGACCGGCTCCTCTTTGTGCAAGCTCCATGTGCCTAACGATCTGCAAGGCATGTAACAGAATGATCAACAAACTAGTTGAGCGAGTTCACAGTAAGTAAATGCGTAACAGTAAGTAACGGGTGGCTCTACTGGGCCGATAGTAAGTTATACTGGTGGGGGCTTCCCATGTTATGTGACCACTAGACTATTCGTATCAACTACTCGTATCATCCCTGTTCTTCATCCGAGAACAGTAGCGCGTATGGGGTGTACGTAGGTTTTACGTACGTATCCTTCACAACCGAGGATAGGAGACGCGGGGGTGTACGTGGGTTTCACGTACGTATCCTTTGTACTGAGGATAGAAGTAAGTAATGCGTACACGTAGGTTTTACGTGCATGCCTGACATCCGAGGCAGTATTTGGCATATGACCACGTAGGTGTTATCCTAACCTACGGAACCGTCCTGACATCCGAGGATCATGGTAGGTGATAGTCTAGGAAAAAGCATATGTACGTTCTTAGTCAATTGTAACCTTTATCCCATTCCCACGACCCGGGAATCCCATGCCTTAGTAGGAGTGTGAACTCACCTGGGTTTGCTCGGCAGACAATAAAATGCTCAAGTATACAAGTAAGGAATCAACCACGTCCTATCATGGTTACTTATGCAAGTTAGGTTCGTACTCAACTATTGCACGTATAAGTTACACGTATGTTTACACATATAATCATGGCAAGAATCACGTATACAGTCCAGTACATAGATCCAATCACGTAACAGTTATAAGTTCAATCATTTGGCCCAATAGATTGGGCCTGTGACAATGTAAGCCCAAAACAGTGTACGTGTATGTTGGTCTCGAGTCGCAACTGGGTTACGAGTCGCAACTAATGATCTCGAGTCGCAACCGGGTTACGAGTCGCAACAGGTGGTCTCGGTTCGTCATGGTCTGGTTACGAGTCGCAACTGGACTCGCAACCATGGTCTCGGCTTGTGCTGTTGTGGTCTCGAGTGGGGTTCCGACTCGCAATCCGAGTCGCAACCAAATGTAACTGGTTTCCATAATTCCTGTAACAATCATTCCGTGATTCTAGCAAACAACTTAGGCAGTTTCGGAAATCAGATCAAACCATGTTTATTCAGCATTCAATCATATTCATAATATCTTCAAATCATCACCATTTAGCATGTTCATAACAGCATCAAATCAATAATCGGATTATCAACCAACTCTAAACCGAATCCTAATCGTATCATCATCCTAGCATGCACCCTAATTCTTTAATCACAGCCGGTTATCAAACAACATCCGGACCAATTCAATTCGATGATCATGCAGCCGGTTCACAATCATAATAACTATTATCATAAACAACATAACAAGAATCCTTCGGGTATCAAGCAATTATCAACATACAAACAATAACACACAACCAATAACATAATCACTAACCGGATTAAAGAAGGAAAAGAGAGTAATTCCGAGTAGGGGTGTTCTTGCCGTCGGGTTCCAAGCGACCGAGAGAGAGAGAGAAAGAGTCTAGGGTTGTGTGTGTGTGGTGGTGTTTGTAACAAATGAGAAAAATAACCAAGTCCCTAAGGTGTTTACACGGTAGAGGGGTGGGTCGAGCCCAACTCGGCTGCCTAATGGAACCGATTTCAAAGTGTGGCCCAAACGGGCTTGTGTGACCGGTTTGTGTAGTTTGGGCTCGTGCAACACATAACATACATACGCACATAACAAATATTCATTTGAAATCATGTAATTCAGTTCTCATAAGCACGTAACGTTACATCAAAGCAAGTCTAAAGTTCGAGTTGTCACATTATCCCCCACTAATTGGAAATTTCGTCCCGAAATTTGGTATGCACTCACTGAGGAAGCTAGGTAAGTTATAGCGTTCACTGGTTTTCCTGGGGTGTCACATCCTCCCCCCGTTGATCTGGAATTTCGTCCCGAAATTCCGAAGTAGTAGCTTCAGCCTCAGTAGTGGTTGCATTGGTTTCGAATAACTGGGGGTACTTTTCTGTCATCCTGTCTTCGCGTTCCCAGGTGTACTCTGGGCCACGTTTGGAGTTCCAACGAACTCGAACAAGAGGGATTCTCTTGTTTTTGAGGACCTTCACATCCCGGTCCGTGATTTCTACTGGTTCCTCGACGAACTGCAGCCGCTCGTCGATAGTGAGTTCCTTAAAAGGAATGATGAGGTTTTCATCTGATAGGCACTTCTTTAAGTTCGATACATGAAAGACATTGTGAACTGCTCCGAGTTCAGCTGGTAGGTTCAACTTGTAGGCTACCTTGCCAATCTTTTCTTTAAGTTCGATACATGAAAGACATTGTGAACTGCTCCGAGTTCAGCTGGTAGGTTCAATGGTCCGACGTACCGCGGATTCAGTTTGCCCCTTTTGCCAAAACGTACCACACCCTTCCAGGGTGAAACTTTTAGTAGAACCCGGTCTCCGACCTGAAATTCCAAAGGCTTTCTACGCTTCTCCGCGTAGGCTTTCTGACGGTCGCGTGCTGCCGCCATGCGTTGTCGTATCTGTGCTATCTTTTCTGTGGCGTCCACTACAATCTCTGGACCCGTAATCTGACTATCCCCCACCTCTGCCCAACAGAGAGGTGACCGGCATTTACGTCCGTACAATGCCTCGAATGGAGCGGCTTGAATGCTGGTATGGTAACTGTTATTGTATGAAAACTCCACCAAAGGGAGGTGCTTTTCCCAGCCGTTGCCGAAATCTATAACGCATGCCCTAAGCATGTCTTCAAGTGTTTGAATCGTTCGCTCAGACTGCCCATCCGTCTGAGGATGATATGCTGTGCTCATGTCTAATCGTGAGCCGAAAGATTTATGCATTGCTTGCCATAGCTCTGACGTGAATCGTGCATCGCGATCCGAAATAATAGAGGTGGGCACTCCGTGCCTCGAAACAACTTCTTTAAGATAGACGTCTGCGAGAGTGGAGAACTTGTCCGTTTCCTTAATCGGCAGAAAGTGTGCAGACTTGGTGAGTCGATCAACTATGACCCATATTGTATCATTCCCACGCTGAGATCTAGGTAAGCCTGTAACAAAATCCATGGAAATTTCTTCCCATTTCCATTGTGGTATCTTAGGCTGCTGAAGTAGACCAGCTGGCTTCTGGTATTCAACCTTGACTCTCGCACAGGTCAAACATTTTCCAACGTACGTAGCGATGTGGGCCTTCATGCTAGGCCACCAATAAGTAGTGCTGATGTCGTGGTACATTTTATCTGACCCTGGATGTACCGAGTAGCGAGACTTGTGAGCTTCATCCATTACAAGTTCGCGTAAACCGCCATAGAGAGGGACCCAAATCCGGCCCGTTACATAGTAGGCGCCGTCTTCCTTTTGTTCCATTTGTTGTCGTGAGCCGCGTAAGGCTTCGGCCTTGACGTTTTCGGGCTTCAGTGCTTCTGTCTGAGCAGCTCGTATCTGTGCAGGAAGGCTAGACTGAATCGTAAGCTGTAGCGCCCGCACGCGCCGAGGTAAAGTGTCTTTTCGACTAAGGGCATCAGCCACAACATTGGCTTTGCCTGGATGGTACTTGATGGCGCATTCGTAGTCGTTAAGTAACTCGACCCATCGTCGTTGACGCATGTTCAAATCCTTCTGCTTAAGGATATGCTCGAGACTCCTGTGATCGGTGTAAATCGTGCACCTGGTACCGTACAGGTAGTGTCGCCATATCTTAAGCGCGAAAACAACAGCTCCCAGCTCTAGATCGTGCGTCGTGTAGTTTCGTTCGTGAACCTTTAGTTGACGAGAAGCGTAGGCTATCACTTTATCACGTTGCATCAACACACATCCAAGACCCTGGATGGATGCATCACAATATACTACGAAGTCTTCTGTGCCTTCTGGCAATGAAAGAATAGGTGCGCTGCAAAGCCTATCCTTTAGATACTGAAAAGCAGTTTCCTGCGTGTTGCCCCAACGGTAGGTGACACCCTTCTGTGTCAGTAGCGTAAGTGGTTGCGCGATCTTTGAAAAGTCTTTAATAAACCGTCTGTAGTAACCCGCCAAACCCAAGAATTGGCGTATTTCCGTTGGCGTACGTGGTGCAGGCCAGTTCCTGATCGAGTCTACCTTGGATGGATCGACGTGAATCCCATCCTTGTTTACCACGTGGCCTAAGAAGTGGACTTCACGAAGCCAGAAGTCGCATTTAGAAAGCTTGGCGTACAGCTGTTCCTTCTGAAGGAGTTCCAATATAAGGCGTAGGTGTCGCTCGTGCTCCTCCTGACTCTTAGAGTAAATCAGGATGTCGTCGATGAAAACAATGACGAACTTGTCGAGATAGGGTTTGCACACCCTGTTCATAAGATCCATAAATACTGCAGGTGCGTTCGTAAGTCCGAACGGCATAACCAAGAACTCGTAGTGACCATAGCGAGTTCTGAATGCTGTCTTAGAGACGTCCTCCTCGCGGACTCTCAGTTGATGATATCCTGACCGTAGGTCGATCTTGGAATAGTAACACGACCCTTGCAGCTGGTCGAATAAGTCGTCTATGCGTGGAAGAGGATAACGGTTCTTCACCGTCACCTTGTTCAGTTCCCTGTAGTCTATACACATCCTGAACGTACCGTCTTTCTTTTTCACGAAAAGCACTGGAGCTCCCCAAGGCGAAGAGCTTGGACGAATGAAACCCTTTTCCAAGAGCTCTTGCAGCTGTTTTGACAGTTCCTCCAATTCCGATGGAGCTAGACGATACGGTGCGCGAGCTATGGGTGCTGCTCCTGGAGCGAGCTCGATCTGAAATTCAACCTGACGATGAGGCGGTAAGCCAGATAAATCTTCAGGAAACACCTGAGGGAAGTTACGTACGACTGGTATATCCTCCAATTTCTTTTCCTTTACTGATGTGTCTGAAACAAGAGCCAAAATGGCTGTGTGACCTTTACGCAAGCACTTCTGAGCCTTCAAGAATGAGATGATGCCAACCACAACACCACTCTTGTCGCCTTGGACTTCGAGAGGTTCTTGACCAGAACGTGGAATACGAATGATCTTCTCACTGCATAAGATTTCTGCCTGGTGTTGGGATAACCAATCCATCCCAATCACGACGTCGAAACTTCCCAAAACTATGGGAATGAGATCAATAGAGAAGGCTTGACCAGCTAGGATAAGATTACAACCCTGAACTACGTGCGTGGCTTCTAGACTTTTACCGTTAGCTAACTCTACTACATGTTTGGTGGGTAAAAGTGTTGGTGCACGTTTTAGTAGTTGACACATTTTCACAGACATATAGCTTGTATCCGCACCCGAATCAAACAAAACAGTAACGTAAATATTGTCGAGGAGAAACTTACCCATAACAACGTTGGGATCGTTCACTGCGTCACCTCGACCTAGCACAAAAGCGCGACCCCGAGCTTCGTTGTCGTTGTTATTTCCTCCGTTGTTGTTGTTGCCGTTGCCCTGGTTGTTGTTGTTGTTGTTGTTGTTCTGGTTCCTGTTGAGCTGTGGGCAGTGTCTCTTGATGTGGCCTTCAGCACCACAATTGTAGCATCCCTTGTTGCCCTGTTGTTGGTTAGGCTGAGCGTGAGGCTGCTGCTGATTTTGGTTCGCAGGACGAAGGCTTCTACAGTCTTTGGCCTCGTGACCCATATTGAGGCATCTTTGACAACGACCCTTGGTACACTGACCGTTGTGGTGCCTGTTGTAGTTGTTGCACTTTGGAAGATTTCCGCGATATCCACCCTGCCTGTGGCTACCTGACGACTGCTGGTTAGGGCTTTGATAGTTGTCGGTCTTTCGCTGCTGATTCTGGGACTGAACCGAAACTGATGCTTTCCTTGAATCCCCCTCCCATTTCCTCTTGTTGTCACTGAGGATAACGGGAGTAGCTGAAGGAGTGACTGTAGCAGTAGCGCTGACACGCTTAGGCAGTTTATTCTGATCCACTGCCTGATCGGTGATGTGATGAGCGAGACGCTGGATTTCCTGGATGTTGTCGAGGTTAGCCGAGGTAACGTGGCTCTGGATTTCTGGTGCCAACCCCTTGAGATACATCTCGATACGCTTGTATGGAGGGTCTACCATAGTTGGACACAGCACGGCCAGCTCGTTTGACCGCTTGGTATACGCTTCAATCTCCGACCCAACCATTTTCAGATTATACAGCTCGTCTTCCAGCTTGTGAATATCTTCACGCGTACAATACTCACGCTTGATGAGTTCCTTAAAATCGTTCCATGGGGTGGCGTTAGCAGCTGCCAACCCAAGAATCTGCACCTGCGCGTTCCACCAGGTTAGCGCGATTCCTTCCAAGGTGCCGGTGGCAAACTTGACCTTGCGAGCCTCAGGGCACTCGCACATCTCGAATACTGATTCTAGCTTCTCGAACCAGTGGAGGAGTCCAACCGCTCCTTCTGTGCCGCTGAAAGAGTTTGGACGACAGTCCATGAAGTTCTTGAAAGTGCAGACAGGCTGCTGCGCGTGTTGACCTATTGTGTACGAATAGGGCAAAGTTAAATACAAGAGTGAATGTAGGATCTAGGGATCCTAGTGTGTGCCTATACTGCAGGATATACTACCTGCTTGAGCTGCTGCAACTGCCGCAGCAACTTGGGCTTGAACAAGAGCCTCTAACTGGGCTTGTGTCATGTTAATTCTTCCAGCCATTGATCTTCATGTCAAAGGCGAAATAGGTGAGAAAAGTTCGCGAATAGTGCGATGACAGAAAAGTGTAAGCACGTAAGGGTTCTTAAGCAATAGCAAATAGTGAGCATTGTAGTCTAAGCATACCACGAGCAAAGTTCTAAGTAATTCTAGCAAGTAGGCAATAAACATCAACCTTATTACCTAAAATGTCGAGTCTTGCACGTGAAGCGAAGCGTCGTTGTGGATCGTTGAGAGCACTGTTCTGGTTATAGTCCGGTTTTAATGAAAACTTTTTCCCATATTAAAACCAAGTTCTCTATAACCAATGGCTCTGATATCAATCTGTCACACCCCCAAAATCCACCCGCGGAGTACCACCGTTTGGGAGCGTGACATAACCAGGATCAAGCCATCAATCATATCAAACATAGCATGTAATAGTAATAAAAGTTATTAAAGTAGTTCATCATGACATGATCGATGTTTCCAAACCAAGCATTGTTTAAGTAGCGGAAGCATTGTGGTAAACTCAAGTTAAAAATACTGAAATGTCATAAGTGTCTAACAAAGTAAACGATCCCTGTCCACAACGACCGGCTCCTCTTTGTGCAAGCTCCATGTGCCTAACGATCTGCAAGGCATGTAACAGAATGATCAACAAACTAGTTGAGCGAGTTCACAGTAAGTAAATGCGTAACAGTAAGTAACGGGTGGCTCTACTGGGCCGATAGTAAGTTATACTGGTGGGGGCTTCCCATGTTATGTGACCACTAGACTATTCGTATCAACTACTCGTATCATCCCTGTTCTTCATCCGAGAACAGTAGCGCGTATGGGGTGTACGTAGGTTTTACGTACGTATCCTTCACAACCGAGGATAGGAGACGCGGGGGTGTACGTGGGTTTCACGTACGTATCCTTTGTACTGAGGATAGAAGTAAGTAATGCGTACACGTAGGTTTTACGTGCGTGCCTGACATCCGAGGCAGTAGTTGGCATATAACCACGTAGGTGTTATCCTAACCTATGGAACCGTCCTGACATCCGAGGATCATGGTAGGTGATAGTCTAGGAAAAAGCATATGTACGTTCTTAGTCAATTGTAACCTTTATCCCATTCCCACGACCCGGGAATCCCATGCCTTAGTAGGAGTTTGAACTCACCTGGGTTTGCTCGGCAGACAATAAAATGCTCAAGTATACAAGTAAGGAATCAACCACGTCCTATCATGGTTACTTATGCAAGTTAGGTTCGTACTCAACTATTGCACGTATAAGTTACACGTATGTTTACACATATAATCATGGCAAGAATCACGTATACAGTCCAGTACATAGATCCAATCACGTAACAGTTATAAGTTCAATCATTTGGCCCAATAGATTGGGCCTTTGACAATGTAAGCCCAAAACAGTGTACGTGTATGTTGGTCTCGAGTCGCAACTGGGTTACGAGTCGCAACTAATGATCTCGAGTCGCAACCGGGTTACGAGTCGCAACAGGTGGTCTCGGTTCGTCATGGTCTGGTTACGAGTCGCAACTGGACTCGCAACCATGGTATCGGCTTGTGCTGTTGTGGTCTCGAGTGGGGTTCCGACTCGCAATCCGAGTCGCAACCAAATGTAACTGGTTTCCATAATTCCTGTAACAATCATTCCGTGATTCTAGCAAACAACTTAGGCAGTTTCGGAAATCAGATCAAACCATGTTTATTCAGCATTCAATCATATTCATAATATCTTCAAATCATCACCATTTAGCATGTTCATAACAGCATCAAATCAATAATCGGATTATCAACCAACTCTAAACCGAATCCTAATCGTATCATCATCCTAGCATGCACCCTAATTCTTTAATCACAGCCGGTTATCAAACAACATCCGGACCAATTCAATTCGATGATCATGCAGCCGGTTCACAATCATAATAACTATTATCATAAACAACATAACAAGAATCCTTCGGGTATCAAGCAATTATCAACATACAAACAATAACACACAACCAATAACATAATCACTAACCGGATTAAAGAAGGAAAAGAGAGTGATTCCGACTAGGGGTGTTCTTGCCGTCGGGTTCCAAGCGACCGAGAGAGAGAGAGAAAGAGTCTAGGGTTGTGTGTGTGTGGTGGTGTTTGTAACAAATGAGAAAAATAACCAAGTCCCTAAGGTGTTTACACGGTAGAGGGGTGGGCCGAGCCCAACTCGGCTGCCTAATGGATCCGATTTCAAAGTGTGGCCCAAACGGGCTTGTGTGACCGGTTTGTGTAGTTTGGGCTCGTGCAACACATAACATACATACACACATAACAAATATTCATTTGAAATCATGTAATTCAGTTCTCATAAGCACGTAACGTTACATCAAAGCAAGTCTAAAGTTCGAGTTGTCACATTATCCCCCACTAATTGGAAATTTCGTCCCGAAATTTGGTATGCACTCACTGAGGAAGCTAGGTAAGTTATAGCGTTCACTGGTTTTCCTGGGGTGTCACATATGTTCTACCACGTACTGAACTGCAAACTAAAAAACAAATTTCTGAGTTTAATGACAAAGAACGAGAAATGTATAGAGCTGAAAAAATGATGATCAGTTTACTTCAGCAAGCTATCAAAGAAGACATCTTTGTGTTACTTCAACATGACAAAACTTCAAAATCAATCTGGGATGCTCTTAAAGTCAAGTTTGAGGGTAGTGAAAATATGATTAAGAGCAAAAAGGAATTGCTTAAGAAAGAATTTGATCTTTTCACTAGTTTGCCCGGGGAAGATACAAAGAAGCTAATTGAACGATATTGCCATTTAGTGCGGTCCATGTCGATGCTGAGCATAACCAAAGATCGTGAAGAATGGGTCGACAAGTTAGCTGATGCTTTACCGCAAAAAGAGTGGGGTACTTACTTGATGATTTTGAAGAACACTGGAGTTTATGATGATTTGACAATTTCTCAGTTCATCGAGAAGATTGAGAGTCAAGATCTGGAACAGCAAAAGATTGCGAGGATGAACAATCCGAGTGGTCAACAAGATGTGAAAATGTACTACAAAGGTAGTGTTCCAGAACCTGAAAGAAGCCCGAAGATACAAACTGCGTTTAGTGCAGGAAATTCATCTGAAAAAGTTGATCAAAGTTCAAACAAAAGCAGTGGTTTCTCTTCATATCCGAGTGTTAATCCAAAAGATATAACATCAGGCTTTCGGCATCAAAGTTCTAAAAGTGGAAATGGTTATGTGACACAATGCAACATTGCTTTGAATCTTCCTGATGGTCAAAGTTTCTCTGAAGAAGTTGCGAAAGATCACATGGCATTACTTGGTACTGTGCTACTATCCTATGAAGGTTTGGTTGCAGGACGGATCGGGAATCCTATGCTCACAAAGGTGGATTACGATCAAAAAGACGCTGAAGAAATGGAGCTCATGGACATCAAATGGTGTCTAGCTAGTGTCCTTAGGAGAGCAGAAAAGTTCAAGATGATTACTGGAAGAAATGACTTTCTTGATGCACATGTTTCTACTTTAGGTTTCGATAAATCTAAAGTTACTTGTTTTAAATGCAGGGAGAAAGGTCATTTCAAGAGGGAATGCAAGAATAGAGATGCGAATGATGCAAAGAATCCGTTCGGAAAAGATGACTACTACCGGAAAGCTATATACCAACAAGTTGGTCAGCAACAACAACAAGAACCACAAGTGGCTCATGGTAGAAAAGTGATTGAGGATTCAAAGAGAGCATTTTTGGGGAATCAAGAAAGTTTTAACTGGAACAAATACATTTCATCCGATAGCAAAGCATGCCTAATCAATCAAGATGATGAAAGGCTACCTGAAGGCTATAGCTGGGACATGTTTGTGGATGAGAAAGGAGAATTTAAAGCTTTCATTGCTAAAATTGTGAAAGAACCAGATATGTTTACTGAATGGATGAAATCTATTGGAGTTAGTGTGAAGAATGAAGATGAAAAATCTGTTTCATCAGAAGAATGCTCACAGAGTTCAGATGAAAGTTTACAAAGTGATGAAAGTTCAGAGAGAGAAGTTGTTTTTGATCAAACACCATCTGATTCTGGTTCTTCAGATGATAATTCTGAGAAGTCAATTGAGTTTGATCAATCACCAACTGATGACAGTAGTGATGATGAAGAAGAAAGACATATTAATGATGCAAAATCTCATCTCTCCACTGAAAGTTTTCATTTTTATTTTGCAAATCGACTGGAGAAGCTGAATGAGAAACGAGCAGCAAAAGAACAAAAGCAGATGAAATCTAAAGGTGTTGCTCAACAAGATGAGATTGTTCAAGTTGAAAAAGTTAAAATTGTTGCTGAGAAGGTTGATGAAGCAGAGAAGGTGACTGAAGCTGAAAAAGTTGTTGAATCTAAAAAGATTATTGAAGTAGAAAAGATTGTGGAAGTCATCAAGTCGTGCTTGAAGTGTTTAGAGTCTTGCAAAGAATGTGCAGCTAAAGACGAAAAGTTGGCTGAGCTAGAAAGATGAAGGAACAATTACTGTTTAATCTCAACTACGTGAAGGGATCTTATGATGTTTTGAATAGAACAGTAACCGGTCTTCAAAAGACAAATTCTGAGAGAGAAGACGCTTTGACCATGATGAACACAACAATGATGACGAAGCAAAAAGCAATCAATCATTACATTGAAGAAAATGCTAAGCTGAAGCAAGAGTTGGAGTCTGAGAAAATTGAGAATGAGAAGATCAGACGTTTATTACAAAGTTATTCTAGTTCTGATTATCTTATTGATCGAATTTATCCGACTGTTACAGGTTTTGAAGCATTCAAAGACGACAAGCCAAAGAAGAAAGATACTGGTAAGAAACCGAGTGTTAGCTATAACAAGTGTCCACCTCCAATCTGGGAAGGTTATTGTCACACCCCCAAAATCCACCTGCGGATAACACCCGCTTCGAGGGCGTGACTGACCAGGATCCAGCCACCAATTATACTGAATAATTAAAATTGATAAAAAAAGTAATACTTACTAACCATAAGATTAGCAAATGTCAAGTTCAGAGTTTAAGGTTTCAAGTTCAAACAGTTAATAAGTAGCGGAAGCATAAGTAAGGCAGTTTAAACAAAGTTCATAGTTCAAAATAAGGTAACACCCAACACAAGGGTGGACAGACACTACTCGTTCCCAAGCAGCAAGCTCCTTCGTCACTGGTTACCTGCAAAGCATGCAGTAAGGGGTCAACAATAATGCTGAGTGAGTTCACTAGTTGTCCAGTTTTAATTACCAAAAACTTGTTTCACCAGTTAATTTATCCGTTTATACATGCCATGGGGAGCTACCCCAAAAGTTAGCGACTAAACTGTTTTTCCAATACCGAACACTAGGTAACCGTTGCGTTTCCGCAGGATGCCCCGATGTCAATGTTCTATCATCATTGACGGATGCCTGAGTACATTAGTTCACGACCGATCCCAAACCAGGGCACGGTGTGAGGCTGGTAAAACCTAAATAGCGCTATCAACTAATAACCCGTTCGCCTGGCCCCGGCAACTAATCGGTATTATGTAGTAGGGACTTGAGTGATAGAGTTGCGTTTAGTGCCGTTTGGTTGCATTCCGTATAAACAGTAATTAACTAAAAGGTTTCCCAATACAAGGGAAGGAAAAGTAAGTTTGTTCCCAGTAACTAGGGAAGGAATGTAAATGGTATCCCCTTTACAAGGGGATAGGGTTGTTTTAGTCTCGTGTCCCAAACCACCGGGACGCATGCTTTTAAGTTGTGAACTCACCTTGGGTTGCTCGGTAGATTTAGGTTACTTGGTCAAACACGCTGGTCACCACGTCCTAACATGGTTACCGGTATAGGTCAGGTTTGGCGTACAAGCAATCACGTAAAAACTTACACATAACTAACACGTTGCATGCAAAACAATATAGACAGTGGGTTATTGGGCCGGCCCTAGCATTTAAACAGTCAAACAGTAACACGCAGATCAGTCAACAGGTAGCCCATATCAAGCATACTATGGCCCAATAACCAAAGTGGACAGCCCAGTCGCAACCAGATGGTCTCGAGTCGCAACCAGGAGGTCTCGGCTTGTCACGCTGTGGTTGCGAGTCGCAACCGTGTGGTCTCGAGTTATCACGCTGTGGTTGCGAGTCGCAACCGTCGTAGTCTCGAGTCGCAATCGTGAGGTTTCGAGTTGTCATGCTATGGTTGCGAGTCGCAACTGCGTGGTCTCGAGTTGTCATGCTATGGTTGCGAGCCGCAACGGTGCGGTTGCGAGTCGTAATGCTGTCCCTTTCATGTACACGTGATGATGCAGATACATCAGTCCGAAATGTACTATGTAATCAGGCCCAAATCAGGAAACAACCAATAAGGTTTCTACTAACACTTTGCCTAATCTGACCATCAATGAAAATAGATCAAACTTTGCCATTTTTGAAATCTTCAAACCACATTCAACAAGTTCATCCAATGTTCATCATTTTTAGGGTTTTCATGTCAAACATAACCACACATTTTTGAACCAAAAATCACATATTTTAACAAGATCAATATGCAAGAACAACAAAACATACATTTTGTAACCTTAAACATAGTTCGGTTGGCATAATCATTCCTAAACCACTATTCTTTAGCCATTTAAACATATTATCATGCTTTCATACATAAAGGTTTTCACATATAGTCAAACCTCACAAACCATCCAAAAATCATGCATAATGTTTCTAACCAAGCACATTCTAGTTCATAAACATTTCATAAATTCTATGCACATAATAACAACACTAACCGGTTGTGAAGAAGGAGCCGAAAACAAAGAGAAAGGAACCGAGAAGATGGAGTGTCCGAGTGATGATCTTGACTGAGATTCCTTGTCCGAGATCCTTGAGCTTGAACCGAAAGTTGGGGAAGAAAGTGGTGTTGTTGTTTGGGGTTCCTAGTTGAGAGAGAATAGGAGTGTATGTGTGGATATGTTTGTGTAGCAAATGAGGGAAAGTGGGGGAAAGTGGGGATTTATATACAAGGTTCGAAGTAGGCTAAGGGATTTCGGCCCAAACCGGTTACGGCCCAAGAGGCCCACTCGAGACCGAGTGGCCCACTCGCAACCGAGTGGTTGCGAGTCATGGTCTCGAGTCGTGGTCTCGACTTTCATACATATATATATATATATATATTACATACATATCACACATATCATGCACAAAGATCACGTTTTCATTTAATATCATATGTATACACAAAATATTACAAGGTGTTCGTTCGGAAAAACCTAGAGTGTCACATTATCCCCAAGTTTTAAGAACTTTCGTCCCGAAAGTTAAGGCAGCCACTGCCAAGCTAGCGTGTTTCAACGGGGTGTCACATCATCCCCCCGTTAGTTTGGAATTTCGTCCCGAAATTCAGTTGTAGCTTCAGTGCTGGGGTTTTCGTTTGGGAACAACTGGGGATACTTGGACTTCATCTGGTCTTCCCGCTCCCAGGTAAACTCTGGGCCACGTCGTGAGTTCCAACGAACTCGCACGAGAGGTATCTGGCTACGTTTGAGGGATTTGATTTCTCGATCCGTGATCTCAATCGGTTCCTCAGTAAAGTGTAGCTGTTCATCAATAGTGAGTTCCTTGAAAGGAATTATGAGTGTTTCATCTGACAGACACTTCTTCAGATTAGACACGTGAAAGACATTGTGTACTGCACTCAGCTCTGCAAGCAGGTTCAATCTATAAGCAACCTTACCGATTTTCTCGGTAATTTCGAATGGTCCAACATATCGCGGATTCAGCTTGCCTCGTTTACCGAAACGGACCACACCCTTCCAGGGTGAGACTTTAAGTAGAACCCGGTCCCCGACCTGGAATTCTAGTGGTTTCCTACGCTTATCAGCGTAGCTTTTCTGACGGTCACGAGCTGCCGCCATGCGTTGCCTGATCTGGGAAATCTTTTCCGTTGTATCTACCACCAGTTCTGGGCCTGTGAGTTGACTATCACCGACTTCCGCCCAGCAAAGAGGTGATCGGCATTTACGACCGTACAATGCCTCAAAAGGTGCCGCCTAAATGCTAGTGTGGTAGCTGTTATTGTAGGAGAATTCCACCAGCGGTAGATGCTTCTCCCAGTTCTTGCCAAAATCGATCACACATGCTCTAAGCATGTCTTCCAGGGTTTGGATGGTGCGTTCAGACTGCCCATCCGTTTGTGGGTGGTAAGCGGTGCTCATGTCCAAACGTGAGCCAAAGGATTTGTGCATAGCTTGCCACAACTCGGAAGTAAAACGAGCGTCTCGGTCGGAAATAATAGAAGTTGGCACCCCGTGCCTGGAGACTACTTCCTTTAAATAGATTTCTGCCAAGGTAGAAAACTTGTCTGTTTCCTTAATAGCCAGAAAGTGCGCGGACTTGGTCAATCGATCTACTATTACCCAAATAGTATCATTCCCGCGTTGGGATCTAGGTAGCCCCGTAACAAAATCCACGGAAATTTGCTCCCATTTCCACTTCGGGATTTCGGGTTGCTGGAGTAGGCCTGCTGGTTTCTGATACTCAATCTTGACTCTTGCGCAGGTCAAACATTTGCTAACGTATGCTGCTATGTGGGCTTTCATGCCAGGCCACCAGTAAGTGGTCCTTAAGTCGTAGTACATCTTATCTGAACCAGGATGTACTGAATAACGGGACTTGTGGGCTTCGTCCATCACAAGCTCTCGTAGACCTCCGTAAAGTGGGACCCAAATGCGCCCTGCCACATAGTAGGCGCCGTCTTCTTTTTGTTCTAGTCGTTGTCTCGATCCTCGCAGGGACTCAGCCCTGACGTTTTCCGGTTTCAGAGCTTCAGTCTGAGCATTTCCAATTTGGGTAGGGAGATTAGACTGGATGGTAAGTTGTAATGCTCGCACGCGCTTGGGCGTAGTATCCTTTCGGCTGAGGGCGTCTGCCATAACATTGGCCTTGCCCAGATGGTATTTGATGGCGCATTCATAATCATTCAGGAGTTCCACCCATCGACGTTGTCGCATGTTTAATTCCTTTTGCTTGAAGATATGCTCGAGACTTCTGTGATCGGTGTAAATGGTGCACTTGGTACCGTACAGGTAATGTCTCCATATCTTAAGCGCAAAGATCACTGCTCCTAGTTCCAGGTCATGCGTAGTGTAGTTCCTTTCGTGCGTCTTAAGTTGTCGAGAGGCGTAAGCAATAACTTTGTCGCGTTGCATTAACACACAACCGAGCCCACGGATGGATGCATCGCAGTAAACCACAAAGTCGTCAGTTCCTTCAGGTAACGAGAGAATAGGAGCGCTACAGAGGTTATCCTTTAGCCTCTGAAAAGCAGATTCTTGTGCTTCATTCCACTTGTAGGTGACGCCTTTCTGAGTGAGCGTAGTGAGGGGTTGTGCAATCTTTGAGAATCCCTGAATGAATCTGCGATAGTATCCCGCCAGTCCCAAGAATTGGCGGACTTCGGTCGGAGTCTTAGGGGTAGGCCAATTCTTTATTGAGTCGATCTTAGCTGGGTCGACGTGGATTCCATCCTTGTTAACCACGTGCCCAAGGAAATGGACTTCTCGAAGCCAGAAGTTGCATTTCGAGAACTTGGCATACAGTTGCTCATTGCGAAGGAGTTCGAGGATAAGGCGTAGGTGCTGTTCATGCTCTTCCTGAGTTTTTGAGTAGATCAGGATGTCGTCTATGAACACGATCACAAATTTGTCGAGGTAGGGTTTGCATACTCGGTTCATGAGATCCATGAACACTGCAGGTGCGTTAGTCATTCCGAAAGGCATAACGAGAAATTCATAGTGACCATAACGGGTCCTAAACGCAGTCTTGGAAATATCTTCGTCACGTACTCTCAACTGATGATAACCTGACCGTAGGTCGATCTTAGAATAGTAGCTCGATCCTTGCAGCTGATCGAATAGGTCGTCGATGCGCGGGAGAGGGTAACGATTCTTGATGGTAACCTTGTTCAGCTCACGATAGTCAATGCACATTCGGAATGTGCCATCCTTCTTCTTAACAAAGAGTACTGGGGCTCCCCAGGGTGATGAACTAGGACGGATAAATCCTTTGTCCAATAGTTCCTGTAGCTGCGTAGAGAGTTCCTTCAACTCTGCGGGGGCTAGTCGATAAGGCGCACGAGCTATAGGCGCTGCTCCGGGAGCTAACTCGATTTGGAATTCGACCTGACGGTGGGGAGGGAGTCCAGGTAGTTCTTCAGGAAATACCTCGGGGTAGTCACGCACTACTGGAAAATCTTCAATCCTCTTTTCCTTTTCCTGCGTGTTGGTGACAAGTGCTAAGATAGCGGTGTGCCCTTTTCGTAAACACTTCTGGGCCTTCAAGAATGAGATAACGCCGGAGATTTCTCCGCCTTTGCCACCTTGTATAATGAGGGGTTTGCCAGAACGGCGGGGAATACGAACTGCTTTCTCTTGACAGAGGATCTCAGCGCGATGCTTGGATAGCCAATCCATACCAATAACGACGTCGAAGCTTCCAAGAGTAACAGGGAAAAGATCGATACTAAATGCCTGACCAGACAACTCTAGTTTGCAGCCTTTGATAACATGTGAGGCCTCGATGTTTCTACCATTAGCTAACTCGACGATATGATGCGAACTTAGTAACGAAAGCGGACGCTTAAGCTTCTTACTAATACGTAGGGATACATAACTAGCATCGGCACCGGAATCAAATAACACAGAAACATAACGATCATCGAGTAGGAACTTACCCGCCACGACATTGGGGTCATTCCTTGCTTCTCCAGCTCCAATCACAAAAGCCCTTCCTCTAGCACCATTCCCAGCATTGTTGTTCTGATTGTTGTTTCCAGCTCCCTGATTGTTGTTGCGATTCTGATTCAGTTCAGGGCAATTCTTCTTAAAGTGCCCCTCAGCTCCACACTTAAAACATGCTCGGTCGTTTCCCTGCTGCTGTTGCTGTTGGGGTTGTTGCTGATTCTGTCTTGCTGGGAACTGACTTCTACAATCCTTGGCTTCGTGCCCCATCTTGTGGCACCGCTGACACTGGCCCTTGTTACATGCCCCATTGTGGTGTCTGTTACACTTGTTGCACTTAGGGTAGCTTCCCCGGTAGCCACCTTGTTGCTGAGTGCCTTTGTTGTTTTCAGTTTTCCTTTGCTGTGCTGGGGCCTGAGTGGGGTTAGCATCCTTGCTTTGACTTCCTTCCCACTTACGCTTGCTGTCACTAGAAGTTCCGACAGTAGCACTGATCCTTTTGGGCAACCTGCCCTCTTCTACGGCCTGATCAGTAAGTTTGTGAGCAAGTCGAACGATCGGCTGAATGGTAGTGTGGTTGGCTGAAGTTACATGGCTTCGAATTTCTGGAGCCAAACCCTTGATGTACAGTTCGATTCTTCGATACATAGGTCGAGACATGTTTGGGCAAAGAGCAGCATAGTCATTGGACAACTTGGTGTAGGTTTCAATCTCGGACCCAACCATCTTAAGCGCATAGTACTCATTCTCAAGCTTGTGGATGTCATCCCGGTGACAGTATTCCTCCTTAATCATGTCCTTGAAATCCTCCCACGCAGTAGCATTAGCAGTTTCCAATCCAAACATTTGAATTTGCGCCTTCCACCAAGAAAGCGCGTTTCCTTCAAGCGTAGCAGTAGCAAACTTCACCCAGTTCGCAGGGGGACACTCACAGACAGCAAAAACAGCTTCAACTTTCTCAATCCAATGCAGAAGACCTATAGCACCCTCAGTGCCGTTAAAAGGGAGAGGCTTGCAATCCATGAAGGTTTTGAAAGTACACACGGGTGGTTGCGCAGGTGCATGCTGACCTGTTCGTGCGAAGCGTATAGGTTTAGAGGCGAAAAGACGATGTGACGGTAGGATCTAAACATCCTAAAACAACGAGCTTACCTATAGGGTGAGCTGCGAAAGCTGCAGCCACTGTGTTGAGTAGGTTAGTGAACTGAGCCTGAGTCATGTTGATGTTTCCTCTTCCACGTCCACTCATTGTCTTCATAACCAGAAAACACAGTATGAGTGTGATGCCGTAGCGTAGCGAGAATGAGATAGAAGAGAGAGGTGTATCTATCTAATTTAGGCACACTAGTACGTATAGCAAAACAGGAAACATAAGGTAAGCAAGCAAGTAAACACTGGTCCGAGCTATGAGGTCAATGTGTTGAGCCTTGCACTTGGAGTGTAGTGTCGTCGCGAGTCACGGGTTATAGTCTGGTTTTTCTCAAAAAGATTTTCCCCTTTTTAAAACCAAGTTCACTATAACCAATGGCTCTGATACCAATCTGTCACACCCCCAAAATCCACCTACGGATAACACCCGCTTCGAGGGCGTGACTGACCAGGATCCAGCCACCAATTATACTGAATAATTAAAATTGATAACAAAAGTAATACTTACTAACCATAAGATTAGCAAATGTCAAGTTCAGAGTTTAAGGTTTCAAGTTCAAACAGTTAATAAGTAGCGGAAGCATAAGTAAGGCAGTTTAAACAAAGTTCATAGTTCAAAATAAGGTAACACCCAACACAAGGGTGGACAGACACTACTCGTTCCCAAGCAGCAAGCTCCTTCGTCACTGGTTACCTGAAAAGCATGCAGTAAGGGGTCAACAATAATGCTGAGTGAGTTCACTAGTTGTCCAGTTTTAATTACCAAAAACTTGTTTCACCAGTTAATTTATCCGTTTATACATGCCATGGGGAGCTACCCCAAAAGTTAGCGACTAAACTGTTTTTCCAATACCGAACACTAGGTAACCGTTGCGTTTCCGCAGGATGCCCCGATGTCAATGTTCTATCATCATTGACGGATGCCTGAGTACATTAGTTCACGACCGATCCCAAACCAGGGCACGGTGTGAGGCTGGTAAAACCTAAATAGCGATATCAACTAATAACCCGTTCGCCTGGCCCCGGCGACTAATCGGTATTATGTAGTAGGGACTTGAGTGATAGAGTTGCGTTTAGTGCCGTTTGGTTGCATTCCGTATAAACAGTAATTAACTAAAAGGTTTCCCAATACAAGGGAAGGAAAAGTAAGTTTGTTCCCAGTAACTAGGGAAGGAATGTAAATGGTATCCCCTTTACAAGGGGATAGGGTTGTTTTAGTCTCGTGTCCCAAACCACCGGGACGCATGCTTTTAAGTTGTGAACTCACCTTGGGTTGCTCGGTAGATTTAGGTTACTTGGTCAAACACGCTGGTCACCACGTCCTAACATGGTTACCGGTATAGGTCAGGTTTGGCGTACAAGCAATCCCGTAAAAACTTACACATAACTAACACGTTGCATGCAAAACAATATAGAAAGTGGGTTATTGGGCCGGCCCTAGCATTTAAACAGTCAAACAGTAACACGCAGATCAGTCAACAGGTAGCCCATATCAAGCATACTATGGCCCAATAACCAAAGTGGACAGCCCAGTCGCAACCAGATGGTCTCGAGTCGCAACCAGGAGGTCTCGGCTTGTCACGCTGTGGTTGCGAGTCGCAACCGTGTGGTCTCGAGTTATCACGCTGTGGTTGCGAGTCGCAACCGTCGTAGTCTCGAGTCGCAATCATGAGGTTTCGAGTTGTCATGCTATGGTTGCGAGTCGCAACTGCGTGGTCTCGAGTTGTCATGCTATGGTTGCGAGTCGCAACGGTGCGGTTGCGAGTCGTAATGCTGTCCCTTTCATGTACACGTGATGATGCAGATACATCAGTCCGAAATGTACTATGTAATCAGGCCCAAATCAGGAAACAACCAATAAGGTTTCTACTAACACTTTGCCTAATCTGACCATCAATGAAAATAGATCAAACTTTGCCATTTTTGAAATCTTCAAACCACATTCAACAAGTTCATCCAATGTTCATCATTTTTAGGGTTTTCATGTCAAACATAACCACACATTTTTGAACCAAAAATCACATATTTTAACAAGATCAATATGCAAGAACAACAAAACATACATTTTGTAACCTTAAACATAGTTCGGTTGGCATAATCATTCCTAAACCACTATTCTTTAGCCATTTAAACATAATATCATGCTTTCATACATAAAGGTTTTCACATATAGTCAAACCTCACAAACCATCCAAAAATCATGCATAATGTTTCTAACCAAGCACATTCTAGTTCATAAACATTTCATAAATTCTATGCACATAATAACAACACTAACCGGTTGTGAAGAAGGAGCCGAAAACAAAGAGAAAGGAACCGAGAAGATGGAGTGTCCGAGTGATGATCTTGACCGAGATTCCTTGTCCGAGATCCTTGAGCTTGAACCGAAAGTTGGGGAAGAAAGTGGTGTTGTTGTTTGGGGTTCCTAGTTGAGAGAGAATAGGAGTGTATGTGTGGATATGTTTGTGTAGCAAATGAGGGAAAGTGGGGGAAAGTGGGGATTTATATACAAGGTTCGAAGTAGGCTAAGGGATTTCGGCCCAAACCGGTTACGGCCCAAGAGGCCCACTCGAGACCGAGTGGCCCACTCGCAACCGAGTGGTTGCGAGTCATGGTCTCGAGTCGTGGTCTCGACTTTCATACATATATATATATATTACATACATATCACACATATCATGCACAAAGATCACGTTTTCATTTAATATCATATGTATACACAAAATATTACAAGGTGTTCGTTCGGAAAAACCTAGAGTGTCACAGTTATTCTCCCAGAAAACCAAATGAGGAACAAGTCGAAAAAGCAGTCAATATAAAGTTAAAAACCGACACAACTGATGAATTACCAGAAAACATTGACATCACTTTCACATCGTCTAACACTGATCATGAGTCTGAGTTAATCAAAAAGGTGGTCGATCAGGTGTTGGATACTGATGAGGAGTCTGAGTCAAAGTCTGAGTCTGGAGGGTCAAGTTCGTCAGTCAACAGTTCAAAACCGATGGTCAAAAGGACTTACAGTAAAGAGTTTTTGTTATCAAAAGCAAATTTGAATGATGAAACATTCGAAGTAGCATATACTTTGAATGATTCTGACAAATTATATTCTGACAAAGAGTTTCCAATAAGAAGTGTTAAGTTTGAAACGATCAAAAAGCTTTTCAAAATGACAGAAATTAATATTTCTGAAATAAAAGATTTAAATCTTACTGAAAAACCTAAAAAATACACTTCAAGAGTTCAACAGCGATTAAACAAGAAAAAGGGTTACAATTCTGGTTCTGGTTTTCAAAAGAAACCAAACCATAAGGGTAACTACAAAAAGAAAGGATTAGGTTTTATTCCACCTGAAAATTCTAAAAATGACAAAATTTCTAAAACAAACACAAATTTTTTTTTCAGGAGGAAGCGCAGAAGAAGAACAGAAGAAACCTTTCTAGAGACAATCAAACCAGGAGTTTCTTGCTGAGAAGAAGAGAACAGGATCTGGAGATTTTCACAGAAAGGATACTCAAAATTGTTTCAAATGAAATGAAGTTGGTTATTGCATCAACTTGTTCTCAAACGGCAAAACCAAAACAGGGAGTTTCTGAAAAACTGAAAAAAAAAATTGTTGATGTTGAACCACCAACTGAAGCATTCAAAACTTTTGAAAATTCTACTTATGAAGTTGGTGAATGTTCAAAGAAAAATTTTTACAAAAAGAAAGCAAAAGACAACCAAATGTGGGTTGTTAAGAAGTGTGGTGAGAAAGTCGGCGATGAACCTGATTCTACAAAATCAGAGGAGCCACAGGTTGAGATAAAAGAAGAAAAATTAGTGTCTTCAGTGGATGATGCTAAAATTCCACCATTGAAGAATGAGAATTTTAAACGAAAGGTTGGTAAGGTGGAAATCTCAAATCAATTCTATTCTGATCAGAAGGAATTTGATGTTGAGAAAGCATTTAATTGGAATGTTAAGAAAATTTTTGGGAAAATGGTCGAGGGAAAGGCCAAAGGGGTTAAAGATTTTTATGCGACAAAGAAAGCAACTTATAACCCTACTGAACAAGAATTAAAAACACCCAAGGTTGGAAAGACTTTGGTGGAATTTCTTTTCCCTTGAAACATCTGACTTGGCGGAGATCCCAAGTTTGTAATCGCGGATCAGGAATCGGCATCATTCTTAAAGATTGTTTTTGTGAAAGTCTTAAAGTTGTTTAAATTTTACAAGTTGTGACTTGCCGGAGCTTCCAGGTTGGTAAGTGTGAAGCAGGAATCGGCATCTTTATTGGTAACATGTATTTGTGTAGATGTAATATTCCTACAATTGGTACATAGGTTTGTTCTTACAAGTGGTACAAGTGATTCGTCAAGGTCATTAAGTTGAACTTGATGTAATCCTCATTAAAAATGGTTGAAAAACAATATGATGTATCACATCCCTACAAGTGGTAAAACAAACTTATTTTCCGGAAAAATCATTTGATTAAAACAAACTTAAGTGTTTTAATATCTAAATGAGAAAATAGTTTGTTAAAAGGGGAAGTTCTGATTGTTTATGCCTAGTGGATGGCGAATTGAAGCAATTCGATATCGGTTGTCATTTTATGTGTATAGTTTGTTTTTAACACTTGTTTCTACAAAGTGGGTCAAGAGCTCAGTTTGTTTTTCAAATTTCTTTAATTATGTTTGTATTTTAGGGGGAGTAAAAATTTTCAGAAAATCCAAAAACATTAGAAAATTTGAAAAAGCCAAAAACATGATAAAATCAAAAATGAGTTTTGGTGTATAAAAGAGGAAATGATGGTACATCGGTGAACTGTCACAACATGCTAAAGAAATGGAAAGTTAAAAATGTGATAAACAATCTCACTGTGGATATGCCAATAGGTTTTTGCACATTTAATAGATTATGACGAATATAAACCTAAATTCAAATTTGCTTATTTCGTGGGTAACATTTCTTGGATATATGGGTAACCCCCCGAAATCTTGTTTGAAAGGTCCATCTTTCTGAGATACTAGGTCTTTATACTCAGTGATATCTGGGGTATTATCCCGGGACTTCTGCTGAATGGAAATTCTGATCTAGTCCCCGTATAATACTTTCTGCATTGCTTGAAACATAGCACCGCCCTCAGCAAAATGATGAAACAATAAAATTGATAATCATTGTTGTTGAAGAAAAGATCCTCTAAAGGGGACACACCTAAAGTCGAGCCGTCATCTCTCTGCTGAACGGAAGTTCTGACCTGAGCTCTCACGGTTTCGCATCTAACCCCTTTACAGATATCACCTGTGGTATATTCACCTGTAAGACTGAATATTGGGATCTGGATACGGGAGTATATTCAAGTGGTGGGATATGCGAATAAGTGTAAGTTCTTAAGACATTAAACTTGTATCTCAAAACAGTTGAACTTTGCGTGAAAATTTAAAGTGGACCAGCATACTGACAATCTAAGTGAATTGTTTAAAACTTAAAATGAAATCAAGCTTAACAGTGTTAGTGATTTGTCTCAAAAACTGATATGATTCTCTTGCAAAAACTCACAAAAAGATTGTCTGTAAATATTTCTTTACTGCATTTTATTATATTCAAAAATCCCAAGAAGATTTTAGTGTGTTTTAGCATAAATTTTGAAAAAAAATTAAAAAAGAGTTTCGACAACTGGTGTTGTAGAGTTGATTTTCAAAATTCCAAGTGCTAAACATGACGACAGTTGGTTTGGGAGAGTATGTTTGAGAGTTTAGAACATATTTTACTAAGTGGTCATCAGAAGTTTTTGTAAAGAAAACGATTCTGCAAGTGGTAAAATTTGTGTTCCTGCAAGTGGTTCATCAGAATCTAAATGTTAGATCATTTTGTGATTTTTACAAAGAGGTGTCTGAGTGTGTTAAAGTTTAATATCATAAAACTTATGTTTTGTGGTAGAGAATGTGCAGATTAGAGTCAAGCAACGATCTTGAACCTGTGAAAACCAGACTGCGATCCCAGCTGATTGAGAGGGGGAGTCTGAATGACAAAGAGCAAGGTTCTGATCCTGAATCTGTTGTTGCTAACGAGATTAAAGATTCAATATGTGAGAGGGAGTGTATGTTGGTGCTGATGAATAGAGAAGAATTCAACATCCGAGGGAAGGAGTTTGTTGATGATGATGAAATAGAAGAGAAGATAGAGATTGAGGATACTTACAGTGTCAAATACTTCAAAGAAAAGCCCAAAGGCTGATAAAGACTGAAGATGCGAAGACTCGCAACTGAAGACTCTGTCAACATCTGAGGGGGAGTTTGTTGTTGCATCCGCCTGTCGTCTTCGTCTTGTATCGAGTCTTGTATAGAATGTATTAGATCAGGGCACGAAAAATGAGATAGTGGTGTTTAGAGCTGATTCCGCTTGAAATGGCATTAGGCCATGTTCAAGCGAAATCACATAGATCTGATTCCGCTTGAGAGTAAATATCAGATTTCGCTTGAAATGAAGATGGTGATTCCGCTTGAGTTGAGTTCAAGCGGAATCAGGAGCCTATATATAGGTGCTCCTAAGCGAAATCACACATCAATCCTTCCGGTTTGCAACGAAGTGCTGCCGAAGTGTCGAGTCGCTGTAAAAGTCATTCAGTCTATATAATCGACAGTTTAAAGTGTAATACTTGCTGAAGTGAACTTAGTTTCTTAGTTTCCGCCTCTGAAACTAAGATAATCTCTTCTGATCGACTCGTTCGGGTCCTAAAACGATCCTACACACTACACACGAGTCGGATCCAAGTGATTCATCTTGTCTATCTGTTTTTACTTTTATTTTATTTTCAGCATTTAGTTAGTTTTATTCTAGTTTAAAAACCTTTTTCTAACATTTTGATTTGATTAGACGTTGTGGATAAACCGGTACTAAAAGCTCTTGTGTCCTTGGACGACCTCGGTATCTTACCAACACTATACTACGCTCACGATGGGTGCACTTGCCCATATGTGTTTAGTGTTTGTAAATATCGTGTTTTATAAATTTAAAAGTTGGCTAAAAAGTGTAAAAGGGCTTAAAATATATACCTAAGTTATAACACACTTTACACGCATCAACCGATTATCGAAAGAATTCTCTCAAATGTTTACAAGTCTACTAGATCTCACATAAAAACACATGAACTCGCTCAACTTTTGTTGATGTTTTCAAATTACATGTATTTCAGGAAACTAAGTGGATCTTGCGGCGTTGTAAATGTTTTCAAGATGGGAAATACAAGAATAGATGTCATCCACTTTTGAAGGGTTTGATTTGTATATCTTATCATGGATAAGATATATGAAGCAAAGCCTTGGTTTACTAGTCCTTTGTTAAAAGTTCATGTATGGAACTTAGTCTCTTTTGGATGGTTTGTAACTTAACTTGAAATTACTATGGTTGAAACTTGACAACTTGTGTTTGTAATATTTTTAAAACTTATGAATGGATGAACAACATTTTAGTCATATAGTTGTTTATTATAATTGAATGCAATGAAACTGATCAAGTCACACGTACACGCTTCCGCAAAGGTCAAGGTGTGACACCCCCCCATTCACGGTCACAATGTGGGACCCACCCCCCTTGGCCACTTGATAAAAGAACTTGGATATTTCACCCACTTTTGCAAGTGGTGAAAGTGGGAGGCTTTTAACAACTAGTAACTTGATTTACTAAGCTCATTACCTCATATTTTCACCATAATTTACACACACTTAAGAACTCTCTCAACCTTCATCATTTTAGCCAAGAACACCCACCAAAAAGTTTCATTTTCTAACCTTTCTTTGATGATTAGGATGGAGTTTGATGGAACTTAGGAGGACCTAAAGCAACCACAACTTGAAGAAGTGATTTCCTTCCATTCAAGAACTTTCAAGCATCAAGATCAACATTTTTCTTTACTGTTATCATCATCTAGATCATCCCTAGCCACATGAGCTAGAAGTGAGCCTTCTAAATCCCTTTTTTATACTTATTTATGTATATGTTGCTTAAAGAACAAGTATTAACCAAAACAATCATACAAAATAAGATGAAAATACAAAGAAGCAAAGTAAAAATCATAAAATAAAAGATTGTTTTTGTTATGATTTAAAGATTATTACTTGCATATTTGATCTAGTTATGATGAATATCATATGAATAACTTGTTAGATGATGTTTAAAAACATGATCTAACAAGTGTACATGAAAGTGTTAAAAGGGTTATGTTAAACATAATGTTTAATGGATTATCATAATCATTGATATTATTAAAGCATATAAAGTTTTTTTCACTAAAAATAATGCTTTTACAATATTTATAAAAAGAAACATACAAGATGGGTTTTGCATAAAAGTTTGATAAAACTAGAAGTAAAGTATGATTTTTGAACTAGTAAACATATGTAAAGATCATACCAAAACCCTACATGTGTATGAGTTCATCTTGTTAGGTTTGTGTTATAAATCTCATATGTTATGAGTAAATTGTTGGTGATTTTGAAAAGAAAAAGATATGTTTTATTAAACATGGCAATGTCCATATTTCAAAGGAAATATGGCCAATTTTTCTTAGAAATCACATGTTATAAAAACTATCATTTTTGACAAAATCTTTACTAAGATAAAAGATTTGAAAGAATGGTTTTTATAGAAGCAAAAACTAGATATAAATATATATTTTTGAGAAATATATATTTAGTGATCTTAACAACTTATGTGCTATGTGTTATTTGATTGTATTAGTTATATACATGAAAGTTAGGAACTTGAATACAATGATACAAATAAACACAAGACACATTACAACTAAAGTCTTACAAGACTACACATAAATACATCTTAAAAGCAAATTACGGACGATCCGAGTATTCAGACACAACTTATGGACAAATCGGACTTACGGACAAATAAACGGACTATATAAGTATTTCGGACTACAATTTATACTATATCAAAGACTTGGTAAACTACGTTTTCTAAACCAAACAAGTAACCATATATTTTCTACAAGTATACAAAATATATTACTTATGGTTTAACTTACAAAGGTATTGTTTTTAAAATATATAAAGATATATATATATATATATATATATATATATATATATATATATATATATATATAGATGTATATAGGGGACGGTTCATTTGAGAAGAAAATTAAATTAAGAAGAAAAAGAACAAAGGGTACAAATGTAAAACATTAAATAGTTTTTCTCTCAACTCATTTATTATTATCTTTGACTAATTAATTAGTCATAAACACTATCATCCTCCACACTTAAATTTTTGCTTGCACACATCAAAATTTATCCTACACGTTTTGAAATTTATCCTACACATATTGAAATTTATCCTACACAGCGCGTAATTCATCCTACACACCTCGTAATTTATGCTACACTTTAAATTATATACTTTTTCTTTTTTTGAAAAATATTTTTTTTTT
Source organism: Helianthus annuus (assembly GCF_002127325.2). Lineage (NCBI taxonomy): Eukaryota > Viridiplantae > Streptophyta > Magnoliopsida > Asterales > Asteraceae > Helianthus > Helianthus annuus. The sequence goes on from NC_035443.2 coordinate 93,669,464, forward strand.
AAATAAGTTACAAATTTAATGTAGTTAGCTATTAAAAAGGATGACTACCAATTAATGTTCCATCTAAGTTTACCAATATACCCTTACACTAATATTAAATGCAAAAATTAAATGAAGTAAAATGAAGCATTCTTATTGGTTGAAATTTCTTCTTTTTTATTCTTACAAAAAATTTCTTCTCATTATATTTTTAGAACAAATCTTAAAAATAGATTATTTTTAAGATGACTTTTATACCTTTTTGCCAAGTATAGATTATATCTTCTTATGGAATATATATTAGAATATATAAGTATATATATTCTAAGAATAGAAGATCACGTATAATAAACACGAGAACATGCGTATTCCTATACGTGTAACTATATATTCACTCAGATCACCTAACACTTGGTGAAAGTACAATTATACAAGTATGATACTTAATCAAAGATACATAGTTATGTATACAAGTACTCATAATAGAAGTATACCCATACATGGGAATTATTCATACACATACAGTTCACTCATACGAGACACATTCATACATATACAATTTATTCATACGAAACATGAAGTCAAGAAGACTTGATCCGGTAATACAACTCACAAAATACAAAAAAAATATATATTTAGCGAAATATATTGAACAATTTATCAATTACTACATCTAATACACAATTCAATGAATAACAAATCCATACAAGTCTTAATACATATTCAAGATAAAAGACTTATACATGATTCAATAGAAAGACTGGAGTGTCTAACAAATCTAGGACCTTTGTAGATCGTCATACAATTCAAGACAACAGCTAGTGAGGTTACAGTTATATACAGTTTACGGAATGCAATTTTGTGAGTTCATGTCCCCTATTCATTTTAAATGCTTTACAACTTTACAACTGTCGGGGAAAATACATGTTCAATTGTATGTTAAGTCATGGAATGAAACACCTTAGATCATGTGCGATTAGGGTCATACATCTAAGCACCATTAATCCAGTTTGGACCTAGGTACAGAGGGTTAGATCTAATGGGTTTTGGCGAGCCCCACTCTTAGTCGTGGACCCATACTGAAGAGTGCGTTTGTGTCCCAGTTGATGGTAGTCGACATGAAATCGTCTAGGTTTGGATTGCTTCCTAATTTTTCACACATATTAATGTCCTTGTTAAACATTAATGATCAACGATTTCATTGACGCTTTACATACTACATCTTTACATACTTGTTTTCACCTTATACAACTCACATTTTACAGATACGTTTTATACAACTCACATCTTACATATACATTTTATACAACTCACATTTTACAGATACATTTTATACAACTCACATTTTATAGATACATCTTATATAACTAAACTGCATGAACTCGCCAACTTTTGTTGATGTTTTCAACTTAACATGTATTTCAGGTAATTAGTGGACCATGTCGGGGATTTCAGACAAGAAAACAAGTATCAAGACTCCATGCCACCATTTGAAGTGTTTGTCCGTTATATACCGCCTCTTTGTGGTGATATAGTGGTCAAAGCCTTAACAATTTAGAACTTGCATTTTAATGTATTAAACAATGACACTTTACTTTCAGTTAATGGTTTGTAACTGATACACTTAAACTTATGTTGTGTTCTTTTGAAACAATTGTGGAAATGGCATTGGAGCATGTTTTTATTCATCTAGTATGTTCACTTATATTGTTATGCAATGAGAACCGATCAGATCACACCTTGCGCTTCCGCTACGAGCGGACGTGACACAAAAGGCCTACTAATTGGGATGATTATGTTACTTACCTAACTGAAATGGATGTCAGAAAGTTCAATGATCCTATCTCTTATAATGAAGCCATTAGCAGTGATCAAACTTCTGAATAGAATAAAGCAATGATTAATGAGCTTAAATCCATGAAGAAAAATGACGTTTGGGATTTGGTAGAATTACCCAACAGTTTCAAACCCGTAGGATGTAAATGGATATTCAAAACAAAACTGGATCCGAATGGGAACATTAAACGTTGTAAAGTGAGATTGGTTGCAAAGGGCTACACTCCGAAAGATGGAATTGATTATCAAGACACGTTTTCCCCTATCTCTCGTAAAGATTCATTAAGGATCATTAGGGCCCTAGTGGCTCATTTTGATTTAGATCTACATCAGATGGACGTTAAAACCACTTTCCTTAACGGAGAGTTAGACGAAGATGTTTACATGAAACAACCTAAAGACTTTAAACCTGAAGGCTAGGAGCATCTAGTCTGTAAGTTGAAGAAATCCATTTACGGGTTAAAACAAGCATCACGTCAATGGTATCTCAAGTTTAATGAAGTCATGAAGAAACAAGGTTTTGTAAAGAATTAAATGGATCAATGCACCTACCTCAAGATGAGTGAGAGCAACTTTACCATACTTGTCCTTTATTACTGCAACCCCCGACCCCTGCCCCGGGAGGCGGGTGGCCGCGAGCTACTTAGAGCTGGTGGTATCGGTGTTTATTAATTTGGCAGCGAAATTTACATCAAGACCGTAGTCAGGAAATAGTTTATCAGAGTAAAACACCACACTTTTATAATTAATAAATACATGGGAAAATCCCAAGTTTCCATTACAAACATGTTTATAGGGATAAACCCTTATTTATTGAAATAAAACTTCTTCTTTTATGTAGGTAACTTTTATAGCTACTTTTCCAAGCCTTCAGTGCTCTCCAACTGGCTTCTAATTGGCTTTCATATTTTGTTACCTGAAACGCATTTAAAAACATTTTATCAGCAAGAAATAGTGGCGAGTGAATCCCAGTTTAATCAAAACAGGTTTTATCATTTTACAGCATTGAGGGCAATCCAGCAATTACATTTGTTTTCATCTACTTTAATTACCACCCATGGTACTGCCAATCCCAACTTGTGGTAATGTTACTACTCACAGTTTAGTAACAAATTTTGTATACGACACCCCAACATACCAACGATAATTTTAGAATCACAAATACTCAATCACTGTTAATTATAATTTAAAACAGTTGAGGTTTTATAAAAACAGTTCACAAAAAAGAAGGATTAACTCACATTGCTATTTTAGGTATTTCCTTGTGACTTCCTGTTATAATCTACTAAATTAAACAATGCACACGCGTTAGTATAATAACCCAAATTTACATTCGCTATACCTTCCCGTGACAGAACTCCAACGACTTAGTCAGGCAGAGCATTGACATGCGTTACGGAGCACTAGATCAATCGGGCAGCGTATCTAATACGTAACCGGGGGTTATGATACTTACATTGAGGTAGAGCTTCGCTATTTTAGTGGGTATTATGCCCGGCAATTATAATTACTATTCAGAATTTAGAGAGAGATCGAGAATGAGCGAAGTCCAACTGAAGCCTGAGGCCCCTATTTATAGGTCTGATCGACCATTTTCTCGCGCCCCGCGAGAGTTTTAGTGAGGGTCTTCACGGCCCGCGAGACCTGGTAGGGGAGGCCCTACTTGTCTGACTTAAGGGCTAGCTTCGACACGACTGGGATACGTGGCGGCATTGGGTTAAGCCTGTGGCCAAGCTATCGCGACCCACGACTGAATGTAGACAAGGGGGTCATGCCCCGCGAGCGCCCCTAATTTCATGTTTTTATTTAATTTTTGTTAAAATAAAGGTATTTCGGGGACGTTTTCGTATACGGGGTGTCTTTTAGGGCGTAAAGGGGTGTTTTAATAAATTTTAGGAGGGTTGTTATATCCTCCCCACCTTGTTTTAGAACTCGTCCTTGAGGTCTACTAGAACAGGTGTGGATATTTCCTCTGCATCTCTGATTCAAGTTCCCAAGTGTACTCTGGTCCTCTCTTGGAATCCCATTTTGCTTTAACTAGAACTAATCTCTTGTGTTTGAGATTTTTTATCTTTCTGTCTTCAATTTGTAGGGGTTTCTCTATAAACTTAAGTTTCTCATTTACCTCTATGTCTTTAAGAGGTACCACTAATGATTCATCTACTAAACACTTCTTGAGATTACATACGTGAAATACATCATGTATTCCTGCCATTTCCTCTGGCAGTTGTAGATGATAAGCTACGGGTCCTATTCTTCTAATAATCTCAAAAGGTCCAATATACCTAGGGCTTAGCTTTCCCCTCTTTATGGCGAAACTTTTAATAATACCTTATCTCCTAATTGAAATTCCAACGGTTTTTGCCTTCTATCAGCATAACTCTTTTGACAATCACGTGCTGCTTTTAGTCTTTCCTTGACTTGAATAATCTTGTCTGTTGTTTCTTGTATTATCTCTGGTCCAGACAGTTGCATTTCTCCAATTTCCGCCCAACAGACTGGAGTTCGGCACTTTTGTCCATAAAGTGCTTCAAATGGTGCAGCATTGATACTGGTATGATAGCTGTTATAGTAGGAAAAATCTATTAATGGTAAATGATCATCCCAATTTCCTCCAAAATCAATTAGACAAGCTCTAAGCATATCTTCCATTGTCTGAATTGTCCTTTCGCTTTGTCCATCCATTTGAGGATGATAAGTTGTGCTTAGATTTAACTTGGTTCCCATGGCTTTTTGGAAACTAGTCCAAAAATGAGAAGTAAAACAACTATCTCTATCAGATACAATAGATAAAGGAATTCCATGTAATGAAACTTTTTCATTTACATACAACTTGGCTAACTATTCCATACTGAAAGTTACCTTCATTGGTAAGAAATGAGCAGATTTGGTTAATCTGTCTACAATCACCCAGATTGTATCATTACCTTTTCGTGTCTTAGGTAATTTGGTAACAAAATCCATTGTTATCAATTCCCATTTCCATATTGGCAATTCTAGTTGCTGCAATAAACCTGAAGGTTTCTGATGTTCAGCTTTAACTTGGGAACAGGTTAGACACTTGGCAACATAGGCTGCTATATCATTTTTCATCCCTATCCACCAGAAATTCTTTCTTAAGTCTTGATACATTTTATTATTTCCTGGATGTATCGTATACTTAGACTTATGGGCTTCTTCTAATATTCGGTGGCGTAGGTTTCCTCGTTTGGGTATCCAAATCCTTTTCTAATGGAATCTCCAAATTCCATCTGTTCCTTGTTCTAATTCCTTAATCATTCCTTTAAATTTTTCAGTATCGTCCTTGATTACTGATTCTTGTACTTCCCTCATCTGTTCATTTAAATCTATCTGCAGATTTAATTTGAGAGAACGTACTTTTCTTGGGTTTTCATGATACTTTTGACTTAAAGCATCGGCTACTACATTAACCTTTCCTGCATGATACTGGATACTACAATCATAATCACTAAGAATTTCCATCTAGCGTCTTTGTCTCATATTTAACTTTTTTTGCCCAAAAACGTATCTTAAACTCTTATGATCGGTGAAAATGGTAAACTTACTACCGTAAAGGTAATGTCTCCAAATTTGAAGGGCAAAAATTATGGCTCCTAACTCTAGATCATGGGTTGTATATTTCTCTTCATGATTCTTAAGTTGTCTAGAGGCATAGGCTATATAACCTTGTTCTGAAGGCAGTTTTAGGAATGTCCTGTTCCTGTACCTTCAATTGATGATATCCTGAGCGTAAGTCGATCTTAGAAAAGAATCGAGCTCCTTGCAGTTGATCAAACAGATCATCGATTCTCGGTAATGGGTACCGATTTTTAATCGTGACTTTGTTCAATTCCAGGTAATCAATGCACATACGCATTGATCCGTCCTTCTTCTTGACAAACAAGATTGGTGCTCCCCATGGTGATGAACTGGGCTGTATGAATCCTTTCTCCAGAAGTTCGTCCAACTGTTTCTTTTGTTCCTGCATCTCAGCTGGTGCCAAACGGTAAGGTGCCTTGGCAATTGGAGCTGTCCATGGTAGTAGGTGAATTCTGAATTCGACTTCCCTGTCTGGCGGTAGTCCTGTTAGTTCTTCTGGAAAAACATCTGAGAATTGATATACTACGGGAATATCTTTCAATTCTTTTCCATTAGTGTTAATGATTATGGAAATCATATACACTAATGACCCTTTCTTGCATAACTCGTTGTTTCATCACAGAGATGAATTTCGTGGATCTAGATGGCTTATCTCCTTTAATTTTGATCTTTTGACCCTTTGGTAATTTACTTGTATTGACTTTTGATCACTTAAAATACTGGCTTTATTGGCTATTAACCAATCCATTCCTAATACAATATCAAATCCAACCAGCTTCATTGGGTAAAGATTAGCAATAAAATTATGGTTGAATATTTCTATTCTTGCTCCCTGCAAGATTTCAGTGATCTTAATGGATTCTCCATTTGTCGTTTCTACCAGACATTCTTGTTGAAGTTTAGTTAATGGTTGATTGAGAAGTTTGAAAAATGAAGTATTAATGAAACTTTGGTTCGCACCAGAGTCAAATAATACTTTAGCAAAAATGTCATTAACTAAAAACGTACGGGCAATTACGTCCGGGATCATCTTGGCTTCTTCTGCAGTCAGAATAAATGCTCTAGCATTCTTAGTAGTCTTGTTGTTCACGGCTGGAGCTAGTTTCGGACAACTCGGTTTGATATGCCCCTTTTCTCCACAATTGAAGCATACTCCATTACTGGGTTTCTTCCTACAGTCTTATTCTTTATGTCCCGGTATTTTGCAGAAATTGTAGTATTTAGAACACCTTCCCGAATGCTTCTTCTTGCAGGACGTACAGTAAGGTGTAGAAGTAGAACCTATGTTTTTCCCACGATTGGAATTACCGTAGCGAAATTCCTGAGTAAGCTTTTGGACTAGGTTCTTCCTCTGGTTTTCTTCTTGTGTACGTACTAGTTCATCAGTCAAGGTATTTGCTAGTTCTACTGCTTCTTCTATGGTTTGTGGTCTAGCTGCCTTGACTACATTTCTATTCTCACTGATTAATCCCCAGATGTAACGGGAGATTAATACTGGTTCGGGTGAAGCTAGGGTTGGTACTATTCTGGCATATTCAAAGAATACGGTAGTGTAACCCTTACAGTCTACTCCAGTCATTCTAAGGTTTAAGAACTTATTAGCTATTTGTTCTTTTTCATTGGGAGGACAGAATTTTCTTTCAACCATGTTCTTAAAATCGGTCCATTCCATATTATAGACTCTGTCACTTCCCCTAGACTGGAGAATAGTGTTCCACCATTCTAGAGCTGCATTCTTAAAAAGATTGGAAGCAAATATGATTTTATCCTCTTCTGCAAATTTGCTTATTTTTAAGATTGCCTCAGTCTTTTCTATCCAACGTAGAGCTACAATGGCTCCTTCATTGCCAGAGAATTCTATTGGTTTACAAGACCAGAATTCTTTGTAAGAACAACCATATGACATGGTTCTTCTTCTTTTTGGAATATGCAATTCAAGTAACGGTCCATTGTTTACACCGTGACTGGGTTCAGTAGGTGGTCGTTTACTTCCACTGTTAGTTTTATTATTTTCCACTTCCTTAACCGTTTTGATAATATATGGCATAGCGTCTATAATCCCTTGTGCCACTATGTGTTGGATGGCACTGTTATCTAATTGGTTCCCGTTATTATCGTTATTCGGGTTTTCCTGATTCTCTTCGTTGTCCATCTGGATTATAAACATTTACCAAGTATTAATATCACAGAACAAGATTTAATGCGAGCAATTACACAAACAAACACATTGATCAAAACCGTCGTGCATTGCGACATTTACTCTATTTTATAGATATCTATATCTATTACAAGTGGCAACTAGAATTTAAAATACAATACTAGTTATGCATCAATAGGTATTGGATTATCTATTCTAGTTGATTCTTTTTTCAAACTATACACACACACACACACACACACACATATATATATATATATATATATATATATATATATATATATATATATATATTATTGTAACTAGGGGTTCATCCAGTATTGCATATTTCGCTCGTCGTACTTCCAAACGAGCCTCTCCCATATTTGTCTTATTCTTTCTCCTTCATCTACTAACTCCTCACCAAAAGTGCGGAGTTCAGGCACGTTTTCGGTACTCATGGGTGGTGGTGGTGCTGGTATTGGGTCAGGGTACTGGGGTATCGGTTCTCCATATAGGTATGGGTTGTTGATGCATAGAATGCCTGTTAACTACGTCTACATCAAGTCTTAGGTCAAGATAGGTCAACATAGGAGCTTAAAAGTCAAATTTAGGTTATAATGTAATAGGTCCGCTTTTGTGAACATGTATTGTTGTAGGTTCGCTTTTGTGGTCATTAGGTGGTTCGCTTATTTGGTACTTAGATAGGTCCGCTTATTTGTCATGTCCTTGGAGCGAACCTTCTCACACTATATATAGGCGATACAAGCGAACCTGATCATTATTCGTGTACGTTGGAGCGAACCTGTTGAGAGCTTTTGGTGTTGAAACTCTGTCAAATTGTAATCAGAAAGCTTTAATAAAGAAGGAATTGAAAGGAATAGCTGTTGTAACTTCATTTACGTTGATTCCGCCTTCGTACGTGAAGATGAACATTCTCAACTGACTGTTTAGGGTCGGAACACGGTCCAACAAGTGGTATCAGAGCTCAGGACGAGGAGTTCATACTACTACAGCTTGAATCTACAGAATTCTCTCATTTCTACTCACTTTCTCTCATACTTTTTTGAATTAAACTGGTTCCTACGGTTGAAATGGTCTGATTTTTTAGTATAATGTGTGGAACGTACAATTAACAAACCCTAGAAAGTTTCAGGTTAAAACTCGGCTTAAAAGTGGTTAGAATTGGGTAAAAAGTTAGGTCCGCTTTTACAGACATCGATAGGTTCGCTCGTAATACCTAGATTTTGCTCAAAATAACTTGGTAGTTCCGCTCATAGGACCACTTTCGCTTATTCGAACCTTGTAGATCCGCTCGAACGAACATAGTAGTACCGTTCGAATGGACACTTACCAGGTTCGCTCATCCGGACATAATCTGGTCCACATATTTGATCATATCCTGGTTCGCTCATTTGGACAATTGATAGGTCTGCTCATCCAGACATATATAGTCTCGCTTATTTGGACAACACTGATAGTTTCGCTTATCAGTCATCACTTTCTAAAATTTCGAAAATTTGTCTAAGTGTTTGCTGATTTTGCAGGTACATTCAAGATGGATGATATATTCTTGAACCCGTTCAGTGATATGTACGCGTTTGCTGGAAATTCCGAAAATGATGATTCTTCTTCAAGCAATACGAATGAGAACCTGCCAAATGCAAAGAAAAAGTTAACGGAAGCTTGGGAATTGGAAAGTGCCTTCGGAACATTCAATAAACCCCCAAAGCTAATGGCTATAGAGGAGTACAGTCGATGGTCCAGAAAATTTGAAGATTGGCTGATGGCATTCGCATATCCCAGTTGGAAGAGTTTGAAAACCGGTTATGATCAAGGAAACAAAAATGGTGAAACTCTATCTTCAGCTGATGAGATTGAATCATTTGTAGCTGAGCAAAAATGCGTGGCTTTGTTATTTCAATCTGTTCGTGCAGACATTATCTCACTGATTGATTATTCGAATGCAAAAGATCTTTGGAAGAAGTTAGAAAAGAAATGTACAAGTAGTGAAGAAATCAAGAAAAACAAAATGAAACTAGTTAGGAAAGAGTTTGATATGTTTGGGTGTTTAAAGAATGAGTCTGTTTGTAAAATGATAGAAAGGTTTGGTCACTTGAAGCTAGAATTAGCAAGACATGGAATCAAATATTCTGAAGAAGATCTTGTTGACAAGTTGTTTGATTCGTTGCCAGACGAGATGGATTGGAGATACTATGCGTTAATGCTACAGAATACCATCAAGGCACCAGAAAAGTTGACTTTAGATTTGCTGATTGAAAAACTCGAGAGTCACGAGTTGGAATTGAAGAAAACATTCAAAGTCAATCATTCATCTTATCAACAAAATCTGGATTTGTATTATCCGAAGAGCATGATGCCAAAAGCAACTTCTCCCAAAACTGCTTTTTCTGCTGAGAATGTGTCAACAGCAAGCAAAGAAAGTCAAAGCAGTCAAAGCAGTGGAAATCACAGTGGTTATCACAGTGGATCTTCATCATCTGCAAGTCATTCTGATGCTAAGTTTCAATGCAACATCGCGATAGATTTAAAGAATGCTCAGAATTTTGACGAGGAGTCGGCTAAACAGCAGATGATCTTCCTAGCATCGGTGTTGGAATCGTATGAAGGGTTAGTAGCTGGGAAGATAGGCAACACCAACCTAACGAAAGAGGACTATGATCAAATAGATCCTGAAGAAATGGAGTTAATCGATCTTCGTTGGGCTATGGCAAGTGCTGTTCGTCGAGCACAACGTTTTATGGAAATTACCGGCAGGAAGACAATTGGTGGTCCATCTACCAAATTGGGGTTCGATAAGTCCAAAGTGACTTGTTTCAAGTGTAAGAAAAAGGGTCACTTCAAGCGAGAGTGCAGAAACGCTTATGCGGATGAATCCGAGAATCCTTTCAGAGATGATTACTACAAGAAGGCGATTTATCACCAGAATAAATCTGAGCCGCCTAGATTGAAGCAGGCTGAAGATAACAGAGAGAAATCTAGGGCTCTTGCGGTGATCTACGATGATGAGGGGTATGATTGGAGCAAAGAGGTTCTACCTGAAGAAGATGCGGTTGGTTACGCATTTATGGCGAAAAATGAACCTATTCCGTGGAAAGACAATCGTACTGAAGAGCAGAAGTATAGATACAGAAAAATGATTGCTGAAAACAGAATGATTAGAATTTCTGGTATCTATCTGGAAGCAAAGAGAGCGAAAAGATGGGATCCGGACAGAGAGTATTATCTTGATGAGTATGGAAATATTGCGATTGATCACAAAACTCTTGATCTGGAAGCCATAATCAAGGAGTTAAAAGATGAGGATGAGTATTGGCAGAATAAATGGTGGGAAACTGGAGACGAGAAAGAGAAAGAAGGGAAAGAGAAAAAGGAGAAAGAAGAGAAAGAAAGAAAGGAGAAAGAAGAGATAGAGAAATCAAAGAAGATTGATACTGGAGTTATCGATAAAAAGCAGGAGTTGACTGCAGAGAACCTGGGAAAAATGGCTGACAAAGTGATGGCTGCAAAGGCACTTGAGGTAGACTCTAACTCCGTGTCTGAGTCAAAAAGCCAGGTCAGTTCAAACTTGTCAACAAATGCGTCAGGTAAGAAAATTGATGGAAATGCTGATTGCAAAAATTGCAACAAAGAGTGCAAATTTTGTAACACAGTCACGTATCTCAACAGTAAGAAAGTTGAAGATCTGACAGCGAAGGTCAGAAACGTTGAGAATCAAATTCTTGCTTGTGACAAAACAGTTAAAGCTTCAACTGAACGGATAAGAGAATTAACTGCTCAAATTGAAACTGATAAAATTGAACATGAAAAAGTTAAACAAGAAAATGAAAAGTTAATTCTTGAAAACCATCAGATTTCTAAAAAATTTCAAAAACTCAAAAGCACAGTAAAAGATAGTGATGATCGAAATGGTAAAACTTTTAAAGAAAACGAGCATTTAAAAGCAGTGCTTAGAGTAAAAGAAGAATCAATCACCAAACAACTGGATGAAATAGCTAATTTGAAACTTAAAGTTCAAGAGGCTGAAATTGAAAACGAGCGAATCCAGTTGAAGCTTAATAGCTATAGCTCCGCAAGCTTTGTTTTGCAACACATAGTTCCAAAACCCATAGGCAAAAACAAAGCTGGCGAAGACGTGTATTCTGATGGAACCGGGGTGGGTTTTCACAAAGTTCCACCGCCGATTTTGTATAATTACACGAGAAAGGAATCTGGGTTGGTTGAAATTGAGGAAGAAAGTGAAGTAAAACTTCCGGAGAACATTGATGTCACGTTCACGTCTTCCGATGAAGATAGTGTTCAAAATGATATTGTAAAAGGTGTTGTTGAAAATGTGCTAAAAAAAGATAGTGACATTACTGAGGAAGATGGGTGTTTCTTGGACAATTACATTCCAAAACAAAAGTCCAAGAACAACTTAAATGAAGAGTCAAATCTTTTCATGTACAAGATGTTGGGTTCGGATAAGTTGTTTTCGGATTCAGAGTTTCCAATCGAGAATGTAAACATGAACAAATTGACAAATGTTTTCAAATTAGTTGAAGTTGAATTGTCAGAAGTGAACAATCTGAGTCAAAAGAAAAGTAAAATGAGGTTTGAGAAAGAAAAAGTTTACAACAAGAAATCTATTAATCCACTGTGTTTTTACAATAACAACAGAAACAATCAATCGGGTGGTTATCAGGGGGGGTAAATCGTATCAGAAAAGAAATGTTCCAAACAAGAGGTTTGTCGAGAAGAAAAAGTTTGTGAATAGTTCGAGTTCACTCGCTGATGAAGAGAAAGAATTTTTTTCAAAATCAAACAAAGAGTTCTTTGAGAAAAGAGCTTCTCAGTCTCAGTCTGAAGGCACTAGTCGAGTGGCTGATACTCGAACATGCTTCAGATCTAATCAAGTTGGTCACATTGCACGAAAGTGTACCAATGTGAAGCCTAAGACTGAAACTGTGAAGACTCAACAAAAGAAAGTTGATGTGAAGGGTAAAGCACCAATCATTGTTGAGAAAAAGAGTGTGAAAAATGATAACATCAAAGTGAAAAATGAACCCGTAAAGAAGTCGGTAACTAAAATTGACAAATTTTACAAAGGGGTTGCATTATCTCATCAAGTTTGGAAACCGAAAACTGAGAAAAAGGTTTCACCTTCTGAGGAATCAATTCAAGTTGATTATGATGCGAATATTCCACCTCTGAAGGCTGAAAACTTTAAAATTCAAGTTGCGAGAGTTAAAACAGTCAAGGTTACACCTAAGGCTGATGAAGCCTGGGTGGACACCATGTTTAACTAAGCAGTTTGGATTGCCGGAGCTTCCTTGATCGCGAAGCATGAATCGGCATCTTTCTTGAAGTTTTGTAAGTCATAGTTTGTTATGTGGAGGATCTTCCAAAACTTGTATCCAGATGGATTATGGATAGTGGAGCTTCAAGACATATGACAGGGAAGACTGCGTTGCTGTATGATATGAGAAATATAAATGGTGGTTACGTAGGATTTGCTGGTAATCAGGGAGGAAGAATTATCGGTGAAGGAACGCTTTCCAACGGGATTGTAACGTTTGAGAGAGTGAACTACATCGCTGAGCTGGAGAATAATCTGCTGAGTATCTCCCAGATCTGCGACAGGATGTATACTACTCACTTCACTGACAAAGAATGTTTGATCTTGAAACCGGGATTTGTGATACCTGGGGAATGGATCATCATGAGGGCACCAAGAGTCAATGATCTGTACGTGTTGGACATGAGTGTAGCTACTACAACCACGGGTCAGGCTCATTGTTTTGTGTCCAGAGCAATGGAAAAAGAATCAAGATTGTGGCACCGGAAAATGGGGCATATTCACCTAAGGAAGATGAATCACTTGGTGCATAATGATTTGGTTACAGGAGTTTATGTCAAAGGTTTTCATCTGGAAAGGGAGTGCATTAGTTGTGTCAAAGGCAAACAGAAGAAAAAGTCACACCCTACAAAGCAAGTCAATTCAGTTTCGAGAGCTCTGGAAAGACTTCACATGGATTTGTTTGGTCCGGTGAATGTCAAGAGTATTACAGGAGATTATTACTGTTTGGTCGTAACTGATGATTATTCCAGATTTTCGTGGGTTTCTTTCTTGAAAACGAAAGACGAAACGTTTGACAGTTTAATGGCGTTATTTAAAAGGATTGAGAATCTGTACCAAAGGCCTATCAGTAGAATTAGAAGTGATAATGGTACTGAATTCAAAAACAGTAAGATGGAAGAATTTTGTGATGAAAGAGGTCTACTGCATGAGTTTAGTGCTCCGTACACTCCGCAACAGAATGGAGTCACAAAACGTAAAAACTGGACGCTAATCAAGACGGCTAGAACTATGCTTGCAGATTCAAAGTTACCGATTAATTTTTGGGCTGAAGCTGTTTCCGCCGCATGCTATACGGTCAACAGGGTTCTCACTGTCAAGAAGTTCAACAAAACATGCTTTGAGCTAATCAATAATCGCAAGCCGAATTTGAAGTATCTAGAACCGTTCGGGTCACCCTGTATAGTTATAGAGCCTCATGGAAAGTTTGGTCCGAAGTGCATTGAGGGAATATTTGTTGGCTATGCAAATCCAATGCGACGTGTCTTCGTTCCAAGTGAGAAGCGGATTATTGAAGCTGCAAATGTTGAATGTCAAGGCTATACTATGCCGCCGCAGAATCCTGGTGATTCATGGCGATATCATTATGACAAACTTTGGGATTCGTTTGACATGAGAGAAGAATCAGAGGACGATGAAGATTTCTTTGATGAGTAGGATATTTTGCGAGAGTATGAGTCGCAGCTAAGGTTCCCAGCGGAGTATTCTAGAAGACCTTGGGAAACTTCAAATGATGATGAAGCAGGTCCTAGCAATGCTGGTGAACATGATGATGAAGTTGCTCCTGGTAATCAGTCGGATGTGAATGATAATCAAGAAGCTGACAACATGCCAGTATTTGATCATGGTGATTCAGATCCTGAGGGGGAGCAGATCCAGATATCAAGTCAAACAAACCAAGTTTGTGAACAAGATGCAGATCAGAATGTTACTAATCTTGAGGGAAATGTAGATGTTTCAAGCGAAGTGATGCCGCGAACTCTTTCTTATCATCCAGAGGAGTTGATCATAGGGGAATTGCATTCAGGCGTTCGCACAAGACGTCAAATAGACCAAGGCTTAACATGTTTTTATTCTACAGTAGCACCTTTACAAACTGAATTTTCATTAAGTTGTTTTATCTCGTAGATCGAACCGAGAACTTATAAAGAGGCGCTTACTGAAGACTCTTGGGTCATTGCAATGCAAGGAGAGTTGAGTCAGTTTGAAAAGTTGGGAGTGTGGAAGCTAGTGGATTTACCGGATGGTCAAAGGAAAATCAATACGAAATGGGTTTTCAAGTGTAAGAGAGACGACAAAGGAGTGGTTGTTAGGAACAAAGCTCGACTCGTTGTTCAGGGCTTTAGTCAACAGGAAGGGATTGATTTTACAGAAGTCTATGCTCCTGTGGCACGACTAGAGGCAATCAGAATATTCCTAGCATTTGCGTCCTGGAAGAACTTCAAAGTTTATCAGTTGGATGTCAAACTGGCGTTTCTTTATGGGAAGGTCAAAGAGGAGGTTTATGTCAGTCAGCCGCCGGGCTTTACTGACCCAATCCACAAAAACAAGGTCTACCTATTGGACAAAGCGCTGTATGGTTTACACCAGGCCCCGAGAGCTTGGTACGAGACTTTGTCTCAACACCTACTAGCCAACAGCTTCATACGTGGAAAAGTGGATGCCACTCTCTTCACTAAAGAGGTCGACGGACATCTTCTGATAGTTCAGATTTATGTAGACGATATAATTTTTGAGTCAACGAATGAGAAATTGTGCAAAGATTTCGAACAGGTGATGAAGCAAAAATTCAAAATGTCATCAATGGGGGAGATGAAATTCTTTCTGGGTTTACAAGTTGAACAGCTACCTGAAGGAATTTTCATTCACCAGACGAAGTACGTGCATGATATTCTAGAGAAATTTGGAATGTCAAGTTCTACTCCAGCTGCTACCCCACTTGCGACAAATCATGGGATTCACCCAGATCTCACCGGAGACAGGGCAGATGAAACGTTCTACCGTTCCATGATAGGTTCTTTGATGTATCTAACTGCTTCACGTCCTGATATCATGTACCCAACGTGCCTCGCAGCAAGATATCAATCTAACCCGAGAGCTTCGCACATGATTATTGTGAAAAGGATATTACGCTACTTGAATGGAACTCCTACATTGGGGTTGTGGTATCCTAGAACAGGCGACTTTACGCTCGAAGGGTATTCCGATTCGGATTTCGGATGCTGCAAAGTCAATACCAAATCAACAACTGCAGGATGCCAGTTCTTTGAACCTAGATTGGTTACCTGGCAGTGTAAGAAACAAACGTCTGTGGCACTATCTACACGTGAAGCGGAGTACGTTCCTGCTAGCAGTTGCTGCTCTCAGATCCTGTAGATACAGCAACAGATGCGCGACTACGGTTTGCAGTTTCTTAACACATCTCTGTTTGTTGATAATGAGGCCGCAATAAATATAACAAAGAATCCAGTACATCACGCTAAAACTAAACATATAGAGATTCGTCATCACTTTATTCGCGATTGCTTCGAGAAAAAGTTGATACGAATTGAGAAAATCCACACTGACGAACAGAAAGCTGATTTACATACCAAAGCTTTTGATAAAAATCGGTTTAAATATTTGTTAAAACTGAACGGTATGAAGCTTCTGTTGGTGTCGGACGGCATAATTGGTGTTGATGAGAGTACTGTTGCGGATGAAGACGAGAAACAATCTGCAATGGTTTGTCGATTTTTTACATGTTTTGGTATTTAGGGGGGTAGATAGATGTATATAGATATATTGTCAGAAAATACAAAAACAGTAAAAAAATGCAAAAATACAAAAACATGATAAAATTGAAAAGGAGCTTGTGTATATAGGGAAAATGATAGTACATCGGCTAGACAATTACAGTATGCTAAAGATTTGTAAAGACTAAATGAGTTAAACAGTCTCACTAATGATGTGTCGATAGGTTTTCGCACATTTAGTAGATTTATTCGGGATATAAACCTAAAATTTCAAACATGCGAAATTCGTGGGGAACACTTCTTGGATATATAGGTAACCCCTGAAATCTCGTTTGAAAGGTCTTGTATTCTGATATACTAGGTTTTTATACTCAATGATGTCTGGGGTATTATTCCGGGACTTCTGCTGATTAGAAGTTCTGACCTAGTCCTTGGATAATGCTTTCACCAAATGCTTGAAACATAGCATAAACCCTCAGCATACAGATGAAACAATAAAATTGATAGTCGCTGCTGTTGTAACTACAAGATCCTCTAAAGGGGACATACTGAAAAGTCGAAGCTGATATCTCTCTGCGCATACGGAAGTATCGACCTGAGATCCCTCGGCCCTCGCGTACCTAATTTATGTACAGATATCATTGTAGTATACTTACCTGTAAGACTGAATATTGGGATTCTGGATACGGGAGTATATTCAAGAGGTGGGACACATGAATTGAGCTAAGTTCATAAGTCATCTAAATCGTATCCTGAATAGATTGAAATCTGTGTGAGAATTTAAGATGGATTAGTATATCGACAATCGAGGTGAATTGTTTAAGTCTGAGCATGTAATAAAGCTTAACGGTACTAGTAATTTGTCTGAAAAGCTGATATGATTCCCTGACACGCTCAACCAAAAATAAGTTTGTAAATAGTTTACTTTCTACAATTTAAGTTTTCTGTATTTCATTTCTTAGTTTAGAACACTTTATTAAAATCCAAAAAGATTTTATTTCTGCTTTATTTTAGACAAACCAGAGTGGAAAGTTGATTGTCTGATTCTTGGAAGATTGAAGCAGATGCAGGAAAGTTCTGAGCTGAAGAATGAGGAGAGCTTACTTTGTTAGAGATTGAGATGTTTTCAAAAGTTAAAACAAGTTCATTAAGTTGATGCTTGTTACATTGTTCTTGGAAAAAGTGAAAATGTTTTTACAAAATCAGTTTGATTCGTCAAATGATCAACCAAGGTCATTAAATTGAACTTGGTAGATTAATTGAGTAATCAGGGTCATTAACTTGGACCTGAATATTTGAGTGGATTTATAAAGCTGATTGAGTTTGTGATTTATTTTTGAAAAGATAGATTGTAATGTTATTGGTTGAGTAACAGGTTTGGACTTCATTATTTCCAATGGAAGCTAAATGTCAAAGCTTGAACCAGATTTCTCAGATTCTAGCATATCGAGAGGGGGAGTCTGTGAAAGGGGGAGTCTGGATCAACAGTCAAAGGGACGATGGAAGTTAGAGTCAGGTAATGATCCTGAAGCCTGTGAAGATAAAATGCTTATGCTGTAAAGACAGAGAGTTGGAGAAAAGACCAAGACTGAAGACTCGGAGCTGAAGACTTCGTCAACATCCAAGGGGGAGTCTGTTGATGCATAGAATGTATGTTGACTACGTCTATATCAAGTCTTAGGTCAAGATAGGTCAACATAGGATCTTAAAAGTCAAATTTAGTTTATAATGTAATAGGTCCGCTTTTGTGAACATGTATTGTTGTAGGTTTGCTTTTGTGGTCATTAGGTGGTTCGCTTATTTGGTACTTAGGTAGGTCCGCTTATTTGTCATGTACTTGGAGCGAACCTTCTCACACTATATATAGGCGATACAAGCGAACCTGATCATTATTCGTGTACGTTGGAGCGAACCTGTTGAGAGCTTTTGGTGTTGAAACTCTGTCAAATTGTAACCAGAAAGCTTTAATAAAGAAGGAATTGAAAGGAATAGCTGTTGTAACTTCATTTACGTTGATTCCGCCTTCGTATGTGAAGATGGACATTCTCAACTGAGTGTTTAGGGTCGGAACACGGTCCAACATGGGTTTTCTAGTATTTCCCGAACATACTAATCGACATCCCAGTATCGATCAAGAGAGTCAAGGTTGGGGTATGGTGCTACAGGGTTTGGTATGGGCTCCTCCTATGGGTAGAGTTCTCGATAATCCCTATGTTCATCCTCCCATGGGTCATAAGCTAGAGGATTTGGTGTTGGAATTCTAGGGATTTCGTTTGGGTCGAAGGCGGGTATGGGAATCTAGTCTCCTAGGTTAGGTTCTATTTCCATGGGTTGGGTTAGGTTGGGAACAGTGGTAGTGGCTGTGGTGCAATAATTTGGTCTAAGTTTAGGTCTGCGACAGTGGTAGCTAGTATGTGAAAGTTGGCCAATCGCCTATTGATTATGTCTTGGGTCTGGGTATTCATCTCCCTATTTGCTGCTGCTAAAACCCGTTGCTGCTGTAATTTCCTCATTCGTTTCCTACGCTCATGTGCTCCCCGACTGAACCATCCTCTCTTTTTGGTAGGGAATGGTTCTTCGGATTGTGCCTTAAATATGAAGATCCCCTCTTCTATATCAGCTTAATTCCCCAAAAGAGTAGGCTGGGAGGAAGTTCCTTCATCTCTAAGAGAACTAGACAATTGACGATAGGCGTCCGACGGACCTTGATCACTCATACTGTAAACTAACAAATTGTAAAATAACACCAAACAATAATATACATATATGCACATAATTATTTCCTAACTCAATTAAAATTTTGGTGTCAGCAGAACACGTCTGTGGCTGAAATCAGTGGCTGTAGCTCTGATATCACCTTCTGTCGTAACCCCCGACCCCTACCCCGATAGGCGGGCGGCTGCGAGCTACTCAGAGCTGGTGGTATCGGTGTTTATTAATTTGGCAGCAGAAATTTACATCAGGACCGTAGTTAGGAAATAGTTTATCAGAGTAAAACATCACACTTTTATAATTAATAAATACATGGGAAAATCCCAAGTTTCCATTATAAACATGTTTATAAGGATAAACCCAAATTTATTGAAATAAAACTTCTGCTTTTACTTAGGTAACTTTTATATCCACTTTTCCAATCCTTCAGTGCTCTCCAGCTAGCTTCTAATTGGCTTTCAAAACAGGTTTTATCATTTTACAGCATTCAGGGCAATCCAGCAATTTACATTTGTTTTCATCTACTTTAATTACCGCCCACGGTACTGCCAATCCTGACTTGTGGTAATGTTACTACTCATAGTGTAGTAACAAATTTTGTATACAAAACCCCAACATACCGACGATAATTGTAGAATCACAAATACTCAATCACTGTTAATTATAATTTAAAACAATTGAGGTTTTGTAAAAACAGTTCACAAAAAGAAGGATTAACTCACATTGCTAATTTAGATATTTCCTTGTGACTTCCTGGTTATAATCTATTAAGTTAAACAATGCACACGCGTTAGTATAATAACCCAAATTTACATTAGCTATACCCTCCCCGAGACAGAACTCCAACGACTTAGTCAGGCAGAGCCTTGACATGCGTTACGGAGCACTAGATCAATCGGGCAGCATATCTAATACGTAACTAGGGGTTATGATACTTACATCGAGGCAGAGCTTCACTATTTTAGTGGGTATTATGCCCGAAAATTATAATTACTATTCAGAATTTAGAGAGAGAGATCGAGAATGAGCGAATTCCAACTGAAGCCTGAGACCCCTATTTATAGGTCTGATCGACCATTTTCTCGTGCCTCGCGAGAGTTTTAGTGAGGGTCTTCGTGGCCCGCGAGACCTACTAGGGTAGGCCCTGGCTTGTCTGACTCAAGTGCTAGCTTCGACACGAGTGGGACACATGGCGGCACGGGTTCAGCCTGGTGGCCAAACTATCGCGGCCCACGACTGAATGTAGACAAGGGGGTCGCGCCCCGCGAGCACCCTTAGTTTCTTGTTTTTATTTAATTTTTGTTAAAATAAAGGTATTTCGGGGCCATCTTTCATATACGGGGTGTCTTTTAGGGCGTAAAGGGGTGTTTTAATAAATTTTAGGAGGGTTGTTATATTTATGTAGATGATATTCTATTGGCAAGTAATAGTTTAGACATGTTACATGAGTCGAAGCTGTTACTCTCGCATAACTTCGACATCAAGGATCTCGGAGATGCTTCTTACATCATTGGCATCGAAATTCACCGAGATAGACACATAGGGATCTTAGGATTGTCTCCAAAAGGCTTACATAGATCGTGTCCTTACACGTTACAACATGGAACACTGCAAACCCTCAGTCGCTTCAGTAGTTAAGGGAGATGTTTTCGGTTCATTCCAGTGTCCGACAACAAAGGTTGAAAAGGAGCAAATGAGCCAGATACCTTACGCGTCAGTAGTCAGGAGCCTCATGTATGCTCAAGTCTGTACTCGCCCTGATATCGCGTATATTGCTACAATGCTAGGCCGTTATCAGACTAATCCTGGCCTAAATCACTGGAAAGCTGCTAAGAAAGTACTTTGATATCTACAAGGGACAAAAGACTATAAACTGACTTATAGAAGAAGTGATAATTTAGAAGTGGTAGGCTATTTTGATTCTGACTTTGCCAAATGCAAAGATGACAAGAAATCCACTTCGGCCTATATCTTTATGTTAGCAGGCAGACCCATTTCATGGAAGAGTCATAAACAACAGTTCACCACAACTTCCACAATGATGGTAGAATACATTGTTGTTTATAATGCCACCTGTCATGGAATGTTGCTTAGGAATCTGATTACTGGACTCAAAATCGTTAATTCCATTTCTAGGCCAATGAAGCTTTTTTGTGATAACTCAACTGCCGTTAGTTTCTCGAACAATAACAGTTCGACTGGAGCTGGTTTATATCTTGATACAAAGTATTTGTTCGTACGTGAATGAGTTGAGGAAAATAATCTTTGTATTGAGTATATTAGTACTAAAGATATGTTTGCGGATCCGATGACTAAAGGTCTCCCACCTAAAGGTTTCGAAGAACATATTTTGAATATAGGATTTACTAAAGACTTTATTTAATAGCATATTGTACTAGCTTATGTTTTAATTAATAAAAATTTCCTCAGTTTGATTTTGTATGTCTCTAACATATGTTCTGCCGGTGTAATGACATATAGACAAATATAAATACAAATCGAACGCTAAAGGGCTTATGCGTATTTTGATCATAACTGTTAGGTTTTAAATTGAGGTTGTAGTATGACTAATGGAGGTCCTGAGTCGCATAATGATTCAATGGTTGTATTTCTCTGCTACGGTTCTTGGTTTAAAGCTAAAATGAGTGTAAACTACTAATTAGGCTTATCTAATACTCATGATAAATGATTACTCGGCTAAGTGGGAGAATGTAAGGTTAAATATATTATTATATTGTATTTAATCTAGTAGTCATTATAATCATTTACATTATATAGATAAAAATATATTAAAACCTATTATATAATTAGTTGTTAATTGTTGATGGACCATATTGTAGGATCGTGTTCGGCCCTGTTTGAGTCGATCAGAAGAATTCCTATCCAAATCAAGAGGCGGAAACTAATGATTTGGTGCTATTTCAGTCACATTCACTTTAATATTGCTGTTCTATTGATCAATAACACGAGTACACGTTCTGACAGCACTTCGGCAGCACTTCGTGGCTCACCGGAAGAAAACACCTCTAACTATGTGTCACTAGGTTCGCTTGAAATGACATACTTTTATAGTCGAGGTGGTTCCGCTTATACGGACATGACCGTATAAGCGAACCTACATCAAAACCATATAAGCGGACCTAAACTGTTCACATAAGCGAACCTAAGACAATCATGACACATAAGCGAACCTAATCTAGTACATATAAGCGGAACCTATTCAACTACATGTTTCTAGGTTTTCGTGCCATGTCTAACCTATACATTACTAAGACTCGATGTAAGACGTAGTGCACCAACAAACTCCCCCTCGGATGTTGACGGAGTCTTCGAGTCTTCTCAACTGCCAATCTACAGTCTTTATCGGTCTTCAATCATCCTCAGAAGAATTTATCATTGCAAGAATCCGCAAACTCTATTCTTCATCACTAACAAGCTTCTCTTTCTTGATTGCAATTTCCAGAATCAGTACTAGCTCTAACTGCTTCCTCAACTTTTGTCTTCAGACTCCCCCTCTCAAACTGCTGGGATCGTAGTCTGGAATTCACAGCTTCATTCTAAGATCATGAACAGGCTTCCATCAGGTTCAAGATCATTATCTGACTCTGATCTATCTCAGGGTTATCACCTGGCACATATATACCTGCACAATCTCTACCCAAACATAAATTTTTTTCAAAGATTAAATCTTTTCAACAATTAAGAAACAATTGTTGGTAATTTATAGAAATGATTTTGCATTCTGGATTTTTTACTGGCTCTTTTCAAACAAACTTAACAACACATACTCTCTTCCAAACCTGTTCTTCATGTTCAGCACTTTGAATTTTGAAAATCAGCTTTTCAACACCAGTTGTCGAAAATCTTTTTGAATTTTTCAAACGCAAAGTAACTAACACTACATGTAAAAACACAAAACAATGCAGAAATAACATATTTACAGACAATATTTTTGTGAGTTCGTGCAAGAGGATCATATCAGTTTCTGAGACATATCATCAACATCGTTAAGCTAGATTTCATTTTAAGCTCTAAACAATTTACCTAGATTGTCAGTATGTTTGTCCTCTTAAATTTTCACACAGATTTCAACTGTTTCGAGATACGCAATTAGTGTCTTAGAGACTTAAACTTATCCGTGTGTCCCACTACTTGAATATACTCCCGTATCCAGATCCCAATATTCAGTCTTACAGGTGAGTATACCACAGATGATATCTGTAAAGGGGTTATGTGCGAGGGCCGTGAGAGCTCAGGTTGATACTTCCGTATACGCAGAGAGATGACGGCTTCGACTTTCGGTGTGTCCCCTTTAGAGGATCTTTTGAATTACAACAGCAGCGACTATCAACTTTATTGTTTCATCAGCATGCTGAGGGCGAGCTTATATTTCAAAGTTTTTTGCAGAAAGCATTATCCGGGGACTAGGTCAGTATTTCCATACAGTAGAAGTCCCTGGATAATACCCCAGATATCACAGAGTATAAAGACCTAGTATCTCAGAATAAGGGACCTTTCAAACAAGATTTCAGGGGTTACCTATATATCCAAGCAGTTTTGTTAACCCACAGAATAAGCAAGTTAGATTTTAGGTTTATATCTTTTTACAGTTTACTAAATGTGCGAAAACCTACTGACACATCCACAGTAAGATTGTTTATCACATTTTGACTTTACATTTCTTTAGCATGTCGTGATAGTCCACTGATGTACTATCATTTCCTCTTTTATGTAACCAAAACTCATTTTTCAGTTTTATCATGTTTTTGACATTTTCAAATTTTCTGATGTTTTTGGATTTTCTAAAATTTCTTACTCCCCCTAAAATTCAAATACATCTAATGAAAATTGAAAACAAACTATACAAGAACATGACAACTGATATCGAATCACTACAATTCTCCATCCGTTTGGCTTTAAACAATCAGAACTCCCCCTCACAACAAACTATTTTCCTATAATGATTTCAAAACACTCAAGTTTGTCTTAATCAGAATGGTTTTTCCGAAAAATAAGTTTTATTGATTTTACCCCTTGTAAAATTGGGGATCAAATCATCAAATTGTTTGCCAATTTTATGAATGATAGTTAACTCAAGTTCAATTTAATGACCTTGATTTAACCACTTGTAAGATCAACCTAGTTCAAATTCCGAACCACTTATAACAATCACAAACATACAACTCAAACCTGTTTTTCAACCAATTACCATCTGTTGGTTGAATTCTCAAGGTGCCGATTCCTACTCCACGCTTACAAACCTGGGAGTTCCGGCAAGTCCTGCAATTACTTCTCAAACACATTAAACAAACATGATAAAGAATGATGCCGATTCCTGATCCAGAATTACCAACTTGGGATCTCCGGCAAGTCAGGTTTTTATTCTTTGAAAAATATATCCACCCAAGCCTGACCTTCCTTGGGTGTAACAATCTCATCATCTTTTCTTTCAACAGACTTGTGAAAACGTCGTTTAGAAGCATAAAAATATTTGACACTTTTGGCCTTACCATTGACCATTTGTCCAAAAATACGTTTCACATTTCCGTTGAAAGTCTTTTCAACATCAAATTTTTTCTTGTCAGAATAAAATTGATTTGAAATTTCAATTTTACCAACTTTCTTCATAAAATTTTCAGCACGCAACGGTGGAAAATTTTCATCATTCATAATTGGAACTTTTCTTTCAACCTTCTTCTCAACACGTGGCTTCTCTGATTTTGTGGAATCAGATTCATCACCAGAGTTATTACCTGAACCTTTCACAACCCATTTTTGATTTGGCACATTATCTTTTCTTCTTGAAGCACTCTTTGAACATTCTCCTTTTTCAAAAGTTGAATTTTCAAACCCAGTAAACTTCCGGGTTGACAGTTCAGTCTTCTCGACAACTTTCTCTTTCATTTTACCAGAAACTTCCTGTTTTGGTCTAAATGTCTTCGGACAATCCTTCGCTACATGACCAGCAATCTTGCACTGAAAACAGGTTCTCTTTTCAATCTTCTTCGGAACTTCATTCTTCTTCAGTTCTTCTTGCTTCTTGGTAAGGAATTCCTGATTTGTCTGCTTTCTGAATGAATGTTCTTTTTCAGCCTCTGATGTTTTCCCTGAAACAAACACAGTTTTTGGTTTATAAGCTTTTTCATTTTTATAATTTTTCGGTGGAACAAAACCAAGACCTTTCTTTTTGAAATTACGATTATGGTTTGGTTTCTTTTGGAAACTATAACCACAATTGTAACCCATTTTCTTGTTGATTCTTTGTTGATCTCTTGAAGTGTATTGTTTAGGTTTTTCGATAAGATTTAAATCTTTTATTTCAGAAATATTAATTTCTGTTATTTTGAAAACCTTTTGAATCATTTCAAATCTGACACTTCTTATTGGAAAAGCTTCATCGGAATATAATTTGTCAGAATCTTTCAAAGTATATGCCACTTTGAATGATTCATCATTCAAATTAGATTTTGACATCAAAAATTCTTTATCATAAACTCGTTTGTCCTTTTTGAATGTCGGCTTTGACGCATTGGACCCTGACTTTGACTCGGGTTTGGACTCCATGTTTGACTCCTCACTGTCATCTTTATCTAACACCTGATCGACCACACTTTTAATCTACTTTGACTCATGATCAGTGTTGGATGACGTGTACGTGACATCAATATTTTCTGGCAAGTTATCCGATGGCCCAGACTCCCATTCTAAGTTTATTGCTTTTTCGACTCTCTCAGAATTTGGATTTCGAGGTGAATATCCATTTTCGACCGGGGGCGGACATCTATTGTAGACCACACTTGATTTCTTACCAGAAGTTTTCACTTTTTCTTCGTCTTTTGTCACAAATTTCTTTTCTTCGGACGTCTTCACTTCTCCAAACGTCTTCAAATTTTCGACAACCGGATAAATCCTGTCAACAACAAAAGTAGAACATGAGTAACTTTCTAATAACTTTTTCACTTTCTCAGTTTCTATCTTTTGTGTTGCTAACTCCAACTCCAGATCAACACATTTCTTTATATGAAAATTTGCATCATCAAGCTGTCTCAGATAAGCTATCTTCAGTGTATTCATTGCCACAGCTTGTTCACCACTCGAATCAGTATACTTGTTGATTTCTCTTTTCATTGTATCATATGATTCTTTCAATCTGTTTATGTTATGCAGCAACTCATTGTTCTGCTTGATTAAAGAATCACAGTTCATGCATTTTTCTGGAACGTTGACAGGTTCAGCATCAACTTTTACTTCAAATTCAGGAACTTCTTTGACTTTTCTGTCTGGTTGGAAAAATTTAGCTCTTCTTTTTCTCTCAGCTTCAGCTTCAGCTTTTAATCTCTCTTCCTCTTCTTCCTCTTCTTCAAGCTTTCGTCGTCTTGCTTCAGCAGCTTCCATGACTTTCCTGCTTCTTTCTGCACATTTCAAATCATAGGCATTAGCAAAGAAAGCATTAACATTTGAAGTGTTTTTGGACATCTCTTTGGCCATAAGATCTTTATCTGGACAAAAATCATCCCAACAAAAACCTTCAGCCAACTTTTCATCTTCTTGTTCTGCCAAACACACTTTGCTGTTTGTTGGAATATATTTATCCCATGAAAAGTTTTCATATTTGCTTAGACATGCTCTTTTTGACCCGTCAATCACATCTCTTCCGTGAGAAGTTTGTGCCTGATGCTGTGCTGGTGGTGTGACTTGATGATAAATCGCCTTTTTGTGATAATCGTTGTTTCCAAAAGGATTCTGGGCTCCAGTAGCTTCACGATTTTTGCACTCCCTCTTGAAATGCCCCTTTTCCCTGCAATGAAAACACGTAACTTTATATTTATCAAAGCCTAAAGTTGAAACATTTGCATCACGGAAATCATCTCTTCCTGTAATTTGTTTAAACTTTTCAGCTCGTCGCATCACACTAGCCATGCACCATTTAATGTCCATCAATTCCATTTCTTCAGCATCAATTTGATCGTAATCCTCTTTCGTGAGCATTGGATTACCGATCTTTCCGGCCACAAAACTACTATAAGACTCAAGAACCATTCCTAACAAAGACATTTGATTTTTAGCAATCTCTTCAGTGTAATCTTGATCATTTTCAATACTAAGAACAATATTGCACTGAAGTTTTCTTCCATTCTTTGTTACAGAAATGTTTGGATCGAATGATGAAAATCTTGAGCTGCTAGATCCCTGGGAAGATTTCTTTTCAGAAGAATCTTTAACACTAAAAGTAGTTTCGATTTTCGGAGAATGATTGGTTGATCCAGTAGCACCGCTCTTGTAGTACAAGCTGATATCCTGTTCTCCATCGTAATTCTTCATCCTGGCAATCTTTCTCTGCTCCATCTATTGAGCTTCCAGGTGTTTAATGAAATCTCCGAGTGTCATATTCTTGTAATCTTTTCTGTTGGATCTCAGCATCATCAGAAACATTCCCCATGTTTCATGTGGTAGTGCATCTGCAAGTTTTTCAACCAATTCATCAGTATCTTTCTTAATTCTAAGTTTTGACATGTTTCTCACCAAGTTACAATATCTATCAATTATCTGCTTGGTGTTTTCAGATTTCAAACCACGGAATAAGTCAAATTCTTTCTTCATAAGAGACATTTTATTTTTGAGCATATCATCACTCCCAACAAACTTTGCTTCCAATTCAGTCCAAATTGAATATGCAGTTCCGTCATGTTGAAGCAAAATCAAAATATCTTCTTTTATCGCTTGCTGAAGCAGACTCACCATGAGTTTCTCATCTCGATATTTCTTTTTGTCCTCAGTACTCATTTCCCAAATTGGTAACTCTTTGTTGTTTCTTGTGTGTCTTTCATATGGCTCTTCAGTGTGTTCCCACGCATCTAGATGATAAGCCTCGACCCAATTTCCAAAACGTTCAGACCACACGTTATAATCATCAATATCCATTAGTTTAGGCGGTTTCTGAGATGTCCCGGTTTCATTTTCAATCAAAGCATTTTAAGTCATTGAGATCGGACTAGCAAAAGCATTATAGAATTCAGTGTCCATTTGTACAATTGTCCAAATATCACAATATTTCCAAGTTTAGACAAACTGACCCTTGAAGCAAAACCGTTCAGAAAAATGAAACTAAACTTGTCACAAAAAGCGAACCCACTTGTCATAATAATCGAACCCACTTGTCACAATAAGTGAACCGGTCAAGCGAAACCTTCACATGTCACTATAAGCGAACCGGTCAAGCAAAACCTTAAGTGTTCAAATTAGCGGACCAGACAAGCGGATCTATCAAGCAGAACTGTCTGTTCAAGCGGACCTTTCAAGTGGAACCTGTCCCTTGAAGCGAACCTAATTGGTAATTTGAAGCGGACCTGGTTCAAATATGTCCAACAAAGCGGAACTAGCTGGTATTTTGAAGCGGAAGTATGTACTTTGAAGCGGATCTATCTGATAATTTCAAGCGGACCTACTCAAAAGATGTCACTAAAAGCGGAACTATCCCTGTACCTTCAAGCGAACCTCAATGCTGATGTCACTTTTGAACATGCACGAATAAGCGAACCCCTTAAAAACCTACTTTCTAGGTCGATTTTAGATCTGAAAACTTCAAGGATTTATTAGTACATGATTCCGAGTGTAGTGTGTGATTTTGAGCTGGTTTTACCGTGAAAAATTTTGAAAATTTGAAGAAAGTGAAGAAAAATAGATGAAATGCAGCTAAAATGGCAAGAACTCCTCCTCCTGAGCTCTGATACCAATTATAGGATCGTGTTCGGCCCTGTTTGAGTCGATCAGAAGAATTCCTATCCAAATCAAGATGCGGAAACTAATGATTTGGTGCTATTTCAGTCACATTCACTTTAATATTGCTGTTGTATTGATCAATAACACGAGTACACGCTCTGACAGCACTTCGGCAGCACTTCGTGGCTCACCGGAAGAAAACACCTCTAACTATGTGTCACTAGGTTCGCTTGAAATGACATACTTATATAGTCGAGGTGGTTCCGCTTATACGGACATGACAGTATAAGCGAACCTACATCAAAACCATATAAGCGAACCTAATCTAGTACATATAAGCGGAACCTATTCAACTACATGTTTCTAGGTTTTCGTGCCATGTCTAACCTATACATTACTAAGACTCAATGTAAGACGTAGTCGACAGACGTAGTGCACCAACACATATTACCCTTATTACCTAATCAGATTTCCTTTTAGGTGTATATATAAGTAGATAATTTGTGACAACCCGAACTTTCAAGGTCAGTAATGTTCTATTTTACAATTCTTACTTCCTTACTTCTCGTTATCTTCCTCTATATGTTAAAACGTTCTGTTTGTATAACTCTGTTAAACTTATTTGTACAATAACTTATTAGTTAATGTTTTGGCTTTTGGGCCGCACATCTTCTTGGCCGCATCTTGACACTTTAAAACCCAACAATGTATTGGCCCACAGCATGGATCACCAAAGCCCATTACACACTTTGCATACCCTCACTTTTGTATACTTGGATCTCGGCCCACCCAGTTCTTGTAAGCCCAAAGACACCTGATGATCGGCGCACTTGTTAATGGCAATATAATTTGAGGTTACGTAACCCTCTCTACACTAATCACGTTATCTCAACACCAAGTTGCAATAAACCCTACCCCCCCTTGGAATTGTGAGGCAGGAGAAACCCTCTCCCTTCCCTCGAAGTTGTTTTCTTCTGGTTGCTACAAGTCAGCCATTATCTTGCATCTTGGTTAGTTATCTTATATGTAAATTTTGATTATATGTTATGTGAGATAATTGATCATTCGTTAATAGCTTTATAATCATGCAAACCTTAAGCTGAATTGGATAGTAATCGATGATCATGTTTTATATGCACGATATGATTTGGTAACCCTTGCATGATCTTGATTGATGTGTATAACCTGATCCCTCTCGGCTATGTGTGATTAATTGTCTTGTGATTCTGAATGTTGGGTGTTAACAAATGATGGTTGTGCATGGGAGTTGTCATGACTAATTAATGTGCACTAGATAGGGATTTTCGTTTGTTATTTTCCCGAAAAGTGGCACAAGTCAAAACCCATCATTATCTTCTCAATTTGACGGCAGTAGTGGTCTGGTTTGCATTAGGTTTCCATGTGGTATGTTACTTATCTAATTGATTATACCAATGTTAATTAATATTATTGTGGGTTACGTGTATAGGCACAATTTCAAGGATCTAGGCATTGTTTTATATGATTGATATTTTATATGATTTATTGTTTTTAATTTAGTGAATCACATGACAAAACGGCACTCACTTCTAGTAATATAATACTGTTTGATCTAATGATTGATGTGTTAATACTAAACCTAATGAACTGATTTGAATTAGACATGGATTGAATAAGAATTGTGGGTTGTATAACATATGAAATAAACTGGGCTGCATGGGTAGGGATATGGATTGGGCCGCGAAACAGGTTTGGGGGCTGTCGAGCAGACTCTCCGAAGTGGGCTGGGCTCCGAGGACACACACACATATACTATTGATGCACAAAGAAGTAAACAGACTATGTTTAATCGTACACTATAAATGTTGGCATGTTACACATTTGATCTAGGCCGAACAGTTCATGAGTTTGGCATACTCTTGGGTCGGTTGGGTATGTTACTGGGTTAAGAAATAGCTTACTGGGTTGGGTAGCATAATTTGGGTAGTATTCGAATTGCATATTAACTATTTGGGCCGATAACTTTAGTAAACATTGAGTTTCATTTTATTTTGGTTATTGTGGGCCGCTAAGCCGTCTTGGGCCGTTGGACCATACACTCGTAAATGGGCTGTATAGCTTATTGGGTTGTTTACTTGGACCATTTCATTAGTTTGGGCCACACATATATATTAGAGAATTTACATTGAGACTTGATACGAAGTAAGCCTGTATGTGGTATAATAAACTGTTTTGACATGGACAATGTGTAACGTGGTTAACTGTTATAACTTGTGTTGCATGAGTGTGCTACGTGAACAATGACTGTGTAATGTGAATGTGGGATACGTAATTCTTGTGTATACGAAACTGATTTGTCGTTGGTAACCACATTAGGAATTGGTTGATTATTATGGAACAAGTAACTAGTCATACCGAGCAAACCAAGGTGAGTTCACACTTTCTATAAGGCATGGGATTCCCGGTGGTTTAGGAATGGGTCAAGAAACTAAAACGAAACCTACATATTCTCCTCTTATAGAATATGTACCTCCGTCCTCGGTTGGGAAGGACGACTACATTTAACCTGCGTATTCTCGGTTGGGTAGAGTACGTACCTTCGTTCTTGGTTGGGAAGGACGACTTATGTACCTTCATTCTCGGTTGGGAAGGACTACTACATTTAACCTGTGTATTCTCGGTTGGGAAGGACGACAACCTATAAGTGGTTTACAACATGGGGTAGCCCCCACTGATTTTGGTTTGGGAAACAAGGAATTGGATAACTCGTGGTTTTTGAAACAACTTATGGTTTTTGGAACAACATTAAAACTGGACAACCAACTGTGAACTCGCTCAACTTTGTTGTTGACTCGTTGTTACATGCCTTGCAGGCCTTTAGGTACCTATTGTTGGAACTTGCTGTCTGCGAGGCTGGAGTGGTCATGGGTCGAGATACATGGAATCGCAACACAAGACTAATGGTTTATAAAAACTTAACGAATGAATTATGCTTCCGCTGTATACTGTGAATTGTTTGTAACGTTGTAACACTTAATGTCAATAAATGAAAGTTTTATTTAATTATATTATGCGAAGTTCAATGTGATTGGTGGCTTGGATCCTGGTACGTCACACGCCCCGCAGTAATTCCGCATGTGGTATTTTGGGGGTGTGATAGATTGGTATCAGAGCCATTGGTTATAGTGAACTTGGTTTTAAAAAGGGGAAAAACATTTTTTGTAAAACCAGACTATAACCGAACAGTTCTGAAAACATGAATACGACCATGACACTCAACTCCAGATTGCAAGGTTCGTCTCTTGTATACTCATTGTACTACATAACTAGTGAACACTTACATATGATATAGCATGTAATTGCACTTTTAGCACAACAATATGAATTCATGTATTACTTGCATGTGTTATGTAACTGATAGGGTGGTATTTCCCTAAACATTCATGACTTACGTTTCGTGATGCTCTTTGGTTGCTACTCGAGTTTGAGGAACCATTTGACAGGAGTTAAGAGGAGCTGAGATGAGCATGCTAATCACAATATTATTGTGGGTGCACACATAATAATAATGTGGGGTGTATGCGAGTCCCAGTGAGGCTTAACAAGTGAAAAAGGGGTTCCGTTCTGTTATTTGATCAATGTGAAACATAACAAACCTATAGGGGTTATAACAGTGATTGTCCCCTACTCAAACGTGAACTTTTCATTCCTCTCTGGATCCTTTCGAATCTCGATGTTATCGAGTATTACCTGAACACCCATCTGAACGCCTAGCGAACTGTGTAGAATGTTAGGTGCTTGTACGAACATCCCCGAGTTGGATGTTGCAACGACAATGATTGGTCTATATCTTTCTCACCTTTCTTCGTTTGCTGGAAACTTAACGTATTGACACCATAGACCCCGAAGTGCGATCACTTCTGCAACACTCTCGTAACATATCGTGTATTACTCAGTCAACTTGCAAGAACGATGAACTTCAGCATTTGAACAACCCTAGTTACCAATAATGAACATCAGTGATTTGACTCCAGTCGAATCCTTAACCCCAGCCAGCGACTCATGGGAGTCAACTTTTACGAATTAATCAGGAGATAAGCAATGACAACTGACTGTAGAATGGAATGTGAAACTCCCTGCACAGTAAGTAGTGCCTTTGCACGTACCATGGAATGTGAAGAGGTGGACCCTGTCGGTAAAAGGTTGTAGAGCTCCATTTCAAACAACAGCATTAGAGGCAACAGTCACGACAACAACAAGGTATTTGTAATGGTAACCAACAGTATGGAAAGTGAAGGTGCCTACGGCATGGAGTGGCCAATGTTAAATCCAACGACAACAACCAAGGGAACGACGACCGTACTGGAAATCCTCGCAACGAGTACAACAACACAGGAAATGATGCTCATGGAGGGACATTAGGGATTGGCGTGGGCGACGCCGGGATTATAACAACATGGTGGCCTATGTGTTCTTGGTGACTAATCACTTCGCCACTGTTCTGCTTATCCCTGATGCTTCTTGAAACCGAACCTGCTGTGGAATCGGCTGATGGCAAGACAATGGAAACCTCATATGATCGTTGGGATGCAAACTCAACCTTCTGGGACAAGTGTTCGACATTGACCTTTCTTCTGTTGTTCTTAATAGATGTACCCTGTGAAGAGAAGATTCTACGTATCCCTCTCCTAGTGGAGGATTGTTATCTGTTCTAACGAGTCAGAGTGGTGCAGAGGTTAGCATCAATTCAGCAGTGAAGGCCAGAAATGTCCACGGAAGGATTATCCAGCTTTGATAGCACTCGTTACTGATGTCAAGGCTAAGGAAAAGAGGATCGAGGATCCACCAATTGTTCATGATTCCACCCAGCATGCTATGGGAGGAACTATCAAGTTTACTTCCACAACTATTGGACAGACTCTCAGTTTGATCTCACGCCAGAGGCAGCCTTGATTCTTCGTATCTCTTACCGTCTTGCACTAGGAGGGTTGCGAGAATTGTCAAATCAGCAACAGGGACTGTTGGACAGGAGCTTTGTCGGACCTAGTTTTTGCTTTGGGGAGCCCCAGTTATATCCAGGAAGATAGGTTGTATCGTTGGATATGTGTACTGATTATCGAGAACTCAACAAGGTGACAGTCAAGAACCGTTCGCTTCGACCATGTAGTAACACCCTGTTAACCAGTTGCAAGGAACAAGCTTCCATTCGAGGATTGGCTAGTGAACGAACTATCATCAGATGGAACTCCAAGAGGAGAATGCTCTTAGAACAACATATCGAACGCAATGCAGCCATTTCAACTTTATACATCATGATCATTGAGTTGATCAACACACCGGCAACTTCAGGGATCGCATGAATCGACCTTATTTGTTGACAAGGTTTTGAATCCTGACCAGGAGAATGGAACGCCATGGGTGGCATTAATATCATATTTTAGAACTTCTAAGGGAGGAGCCACTCTGCGCAAAGTCTTGATAAATGTAATTTCTGGGTTCGAGAGGTACCTTTTGGGCATATAATTAGCGGAGTGGGAATGTACGTGGATCTCGTTAAGATCCATCTTGGTTGGAAACTAATCGACATCAAAGAGTCCTTCGAGGATACAACAATTTCTTGGTCTCGCTTGATACTATCGCAGATAAATCGCAGGATTTTCGAAGGTCACGCAGCTTAAATCTCTCTAGCACAGCAGGGTGTTGTGTTCGTGAAAGACAGAACAGGAGGACGTCTTTTCAGCTTTCGAATCCCAACTCTGCAATGCACTGAGCATCGTCTTTACTAGAGGGTGTGGGTGATTCAGTGGTATATCCTTATGGTTCGAATCAGAGTCCCAATTACACGTTGACGCAACACAGGAGAGTGATGACTTACGTAAAAGAGTTACCAGAGGAACAGCACGACACAACCGGCGGTGGAAACCGTGGTCTTTGGATTTACTTGGAGGCATTACTTGGACGGTACCGAATGCGTTACCTAGACCGATCACAAGGGCCTCCTGTGAATTGATGTTCAAAATAGCTAAAGCATGCAATAACATCGCTGGATGGAACTACTGAATGAGTACGACTGTGAAACCTAAACATACACAAGCTCTGCAGCTCGCTATCGACTCTAATATACCTGATCAGACTCGCTTTGTTCAAACTGGAGAGCTAAAGGAAGAGGATTTTCAAGTTGAACCCATGCGGGGCATGGAGAAGCAACCTTTGACAGGTTGGACGATACTCGTTACCTCATGGAACGAATGTGGGTCTCATTATACGGCAACTGTAGGGAACTCGTGTTGAGCAAAGCACACCGGCTTCGATATTCTAGTCATCTGGGTTTTGATGCGAGACGTTAGGATTTATAAACCTTGTGCTGGTAATCGGACATGAAGGCCCACCTAGCTAGGTAGGGGAATGATGTTAGACTTGAGGGAAAGTCAAGGTGAAGTATTAGCAACCAGAAACACCCATATGGGAACGAGAACGGACTGCCATGGATTTTATCACTGGGCTACTTACAACTCAAAACGAAAACAATATCACCTGGATGATCATTGATTGTCTCACGTAACCAGCACAATTCCTAGCCATCAAGAAACGGATAAGTTTTCTACACTTGCAGTCATCTACCTGAAAGAAGCGGTTGCTAGGCACGGGGTGCCAACCTCCATTACCTCTAATCGCGACCCACGATTTGCAATTGATTTGTGGCAAGTGGTGCACAAATCCTTTGGCTCACGTTTAGACATGAGCACAGCATATCATCCACAGACGGATGGGCAGACTGAACGCACCATCCAAACTCTTGAAGACATGCTTCGAGCACGTGAAATCGACTTTAGCAACGGCCAGGGAAGACACCTCCCTTTAGTGGAGCTTTCGTATAACAACAGTTACCACGCCAGCATTCAGGCTGCTCCGTTCGAGGCATTATACGGATGGAAGTGCCAATCATCTCTTTGTTGGGCAGAAGTTGGAAACGGCCAAATCACTGGCCCAGAACTCATCATAGACACAGTAGAGAAGATTGCTCTGATGCGACAACGAATGGCGGCAGTTCGTGACCATCAGAAAAGCTACACTGATAAGCACAGGAAACCACTCGAGTTCCAAGTTGGGGATTGATTACTACCTAAAGTCTCACCTTGGGAAGGTGTACTTCGTTTTGGTATACGAGACAAAACTCAAACCACGATATGTTGAACCTTTCGAAATCACGGAGAGAATTGGCAAGGTGGCCTACAGATTGAATCTACCCGAAGAACTCAGTGGAGTTCACAACATATTTCGTGGGTCGAATCTGAAGAAGTGTCTGTCAGATGAAACCCTCATAGTTCCTTTCAAGGAGCTCACCATCGACGATCAGTTGCAATTTG
Organism: Helianthus annuus; assembly: GCF_002127325.2. Classification (NCBI taxonomy): domain Eukaryota; kingdom Viridiplantae; phylum Streptophyta; class Magnoliopsida; order Asterales; family Asteraceae; genus Helianthus; species Helianthus annuus. The sequence continues at coordinate 93,705,668 of NC_035443.2, forward strand.
TTGAAGAACTGGTGGAAATCTTGGACCGGGAGGTCAAGATTCTCGAATGCACCAGGATACCTATTGTTCGAGTTCGTTGGAACTCCCGTCGTGGCCCAGAGTTTACCTGGGAACGAGAAAACCAAATGAAACACAAATATCCCCAGTTGTTCGAGAACAATGAAACCGCTACTGAGGCTAAAGCTACTACGGAATTTCGGGATGAAATTCCAAACCAACGGGGGGATGATGTGACACCCCAGGGAAACCAGGAAACCACGTAACCTAACTAGGTTCCTCAGTAACTACGTGCTAAATTTCGGGACGAAATTTCTTTCAAGTTAGGGATGATGTGACAACCCGAACTTTCAAGGTCAGTAATGTTCTATTTTACGATCCTTACTTCCTTACTTCTCGTTATCTTCCTCTATGTGTTAAAATGGTCTGTTTGTATAACTCCGTTAAACTTATTTGTATGATAACTTATTAGTTAATGTTTTGGCTTTTGGGCCGCATATCTTCTTGGCCGCATCTTCACACTTTAAAACCCAACAATGTATCGGCCCACAGCATGGATCACCCAAGCCCATTACACACTTTGCATACCCTCACTTTTGTATACTTCGATCTCGGCCCACCCAGTTCTTGTAAGCACAAAGACACCTCATGACCGGCCCACTTGTTAATGGCAATATAATTTGAGGTTACGTAACCCTCTCTACACTAATCACATTATCTCAACACCAAGTTGCAACAAACCCTACCCCCCACCCCTTGGAATTGTGACGGCAGGAGAAACCCTCTCCCCTCCCTCGAAGTTGTTTTCTTCTGGTTGCTACAAGTCAGCCATTATCTTGCATCTTAGTTAGTTATCTTATATGTAAATTCTGATTATATGTTATGTGAGATAATTGATCATTCATTAATAGCTTTATAATCATGCAAACCTTAAGCTGAATTGGATATTAATCGATGATCATGTTTTATATCCACGATATGATTTGGTAACCCTTGCATGATCTTGTTTGATGTGTATAACCTGATCCCTCTCGGCTATGTGTGATTAATTGTCTTGTGATTCTGAATGTTGGGTGTTAACAAATGATGGTTGTGCATGGGAGTTGTCATGACTAATTAAAGTGTAGGATAAATTATGATGTGCGTTGGATGAATTATGAGTTGTGTAGAATAAATTTCAATATATCTATGATAAATTTAAAAAACGTGTAGGATAAATTTTGATGTGTCTGGACAAAAATTTTAGTGTGGATAATAATAAATGAGATGAGAGAAAAATGTATTTAATGTTTTATAATTGAGCCTTTTGTTTTTTTTTTTTTTTTTCCTCAAATGAATCTCTCCCAAATGCCATATTGCCATATAAATATATATAAAACCCCTGTAAATTAAAATAGTATTTTTATCGGAAAAAAATAATCGGGAAACAATTATTTACTTTCAAATTACTAAGTAGTCAAACTCCACATATAACCAATGTACTAGGGTAGCCCACTTGATGTAGCTTCAAGCCTCTTAGAAAAGAGATCATTGGTTCAAATCAATTATTTAATTTTTAGGTGTAATGTAGGTTTAGTAAACTTTACCATTAAAAAAAAAAAAAGAAAAAGTGGACTTAGAAATTATCCTTTTCACTCAAAACTCAAATAAGGTTCTTACTATTTCATTAATATGTCGTTGGTCAAACCCATTGTTTGAATATCTTCCTCCTACTTCTATATAAGACTTGTCATGCATTTTAGCCTCTTCACATTTCTAACAAAAAATAATAATAATCAGAAGTCTTAACAAGTTAATTAAGAAGATGGCCGATCAACACCACCACCAAACGCCCTCAGATGAATGCAACCACAATATGGTCTCTAACCTCTACAAAGCATTGGCCTCAAGAGACGCCACAACCGTCCACTGCCTCCTAGCCCCCAACATCGAATGGTGGTTTCACGGTCCTCCATCTTGCAACCGTCTTATGCGCTTGCTCACCGGCTATACCACGTCGGACGAGGATAACTCACTCGACTTCAACCCTATCTCCATCGTCCCGATTGGTTCAGTGGTTTTGGCTGAAGGGTGTTTCCCAGCTAGCTGTGAAGTCAGCTGGGTGCACGCGTGGACGGTCACAGATGGGGTTATAACTCAGGTGAGGGAGTACTTCAACACTTCTGTTACGGTCACTCGGTTTGCCAAGTCAGCTAACGTCCATGTAGGATCACCAGGCGTTGACAAGTGTCAATGCGTGTGGCAGAGCCAACTTACTGATCATGCATCCATGCCTAGTCTTCTTCTTGCTGTTTAAGTGAATTTCCTTTTTCTTGTTAATCTAGCAACAATAATTAATGCTTTATAACCTCTGTTTGCATAATAAGATTGAAACCATTGTATACTCACATGCCTAAATTATAAATAAAAAAAGTAGTACTCCGTATATAGCTATATATCTACAACCATTTGAGAAATTAAGATATTTCAAATTACTATGTTGATATTGTTAAAACGCCAGCCGGTTACTTCTTGTTCGAGTTGTCTCTCTTACAAGGAAAAAAAAAACGTAGCAAAAAGCACGCTCGTTCCTCTCTTCCCCCCTTTCACAAAAGTACTCAGACTTCGTCCTTATACAATAAGGCCGGAGGGTATGGGGGTGCCACCTCAGCCTCTATGGCGCCGAATCTCGCCGAACAACCGCCCCTGGGCGTGTTTGGGCGTGTTTGATCAATTTTCTTGTTTGAGGCTAATACGATACCTAAAAACGCCCAATGACTCTACATGAGCTAAAAAAAACACGTATTGTGCATGCACTAACGGTCTCCCTTGTGCTAATAACCGGAAATATACGATAAATATAAAGCAAGGTAATTAATAATAGTTGTTTGGTCAATTTATCATATATTTGACTTTCCAAGTCAAAGCTTGTATCCCACATGATTATAGGTGTTCTTACTTTTCTTTTTGTCATCTTTTTGTTTTGTTTATCATACGATTACTGTTTCTTATCAAGAAATAATAATTTTTTGAAGATCAAATTTAAATAGATTAGATCAGATTACATTGAAGCCAATATGAGATTTCATGTACTTTTATATAAAAAAAAAAAAAAAAAAAAAACTAGTGGGTTACACCTGTGGCGGGAGACCTAATTATTAATATTTTTTAAATGAAAACCTCGACGAAATTATAAAAATAATGTTAATCGTGGATATACGGTTGATATTGGTTCGGTTCACTATGCCATTAATTACGGTGTCAGCAATCAATATAGTAACCGAAAAAGAAAACTTAAAAAAATAAGTCGTATGATAAGTCCAAAAATATGTTGACATCTGTTTAACATCGATCGAAACCCCAAAAAACGAATACCAGTGGCGGTTTCGATAACACCAATACTAGTACCAATGTTTTTTGGTTGACATCATAAGTCCGTTTCGTCATGGTACCGGTACTGTACCAATACTCACTATGGCTTACAATAAAAAAAACTATATTGAATAAAACTTTGTGTTAACGAAATTCATACGTGGTTAAAAATAAACACGTCGTAACAGTATATTAAAGCATTATATTATATTATTAGAATAACGAAAAAATGGTAAATGACGCTAATTCATAATTAAAAAAAAAAACTAAATGTGAGATCACTTTGAAACGTATAATGTTTGCTTCAAATGCCTGTACATTATTACTTAGAGGACCCGGGGCGGGAGCGTGATGGCCACCGGTCACGCGTGATGTTTGAAAAGCACACCGTCGCCGCTGACTTCAAAACGCGTTATATATCTAACGCGTTAACCACACAACGCGTTGAACTTTCAAAAAAACGACCGTTGCACATGACCGTTGGTTGATGAACGGTAACTTTAATAAAATAAAAAAAATAATCCATTTTATTTATATATATATCCACATTTTAACCATTTTTTCACATACCAAACTCTATCTTTTAACCAATTTAAACCCATTTCACACAATTTTTATATCTTTCTCAAATGGAATTCCCTACGGATTCGACGTTTCCGATGTCTAGCGATACCGATACCGAGTCGTCTTCCGACAACGACACGCTAAACTATTTTGTGTCGGTGTATAACGAGCTTGATACCGAGTCGTCCCGCCCAAAGAAGAAGATGGTCGGCCGTGATCGTATACGTGCCAACGAAGTTTTGATGAACGATTATTTTGTGGAAAACCCGCTATACAATGCCGAAACGTTTAGAGATCGTTTTCGTTTACCCAAAGAATTATTTTTAAAGATTGTTGGAGACATCGAGGCAAGCGAGGGATGGTTTCAAGAAGGTTACGATGCGAGGGGCAAACCAAGTTTCACGCCGATTCAAAAATGCACGTCCGCCATTCGCCAACTAGCGACAGGTAACCCACCTGATCAATATGATGAATACCTAGCTATGTCTGAAAGAACTTCACGTGAATGTTTGCAATTTTTTTGCAATGCGGTCATTAAGTTGTATTCTAACGAGTTTTTACGTAAACCGACGAGCCACGACATCTCACGTATTTATGCCGCACACGAGGCTAGATGGCATTTTCCCGGGATGCTCGGTAGCATCGATTGTACACATATCGAGTGGAAAAATTGTCCAAGAGAGTTGCGAAGGGCGTATGTGAGGGGAGACATCAAAAGACCAACCATCATACTAGAAGCGGTGGCGTCGAATGATTTATGGATTTGGCATTCGTATTTCGGTGTCCCAGGTTCAAACAACGACATCAATGTGTTGCACACGTCGCCGTTGTTCCAAAGCGTAACGGATGGTACCGCATCTTCCTCTCCTTTCTATGTTAACGGTCGACATTACAGACGAGGCTTTTATCTTGTGGATGGTATCTACCCGTCTTGGTCTGTTTTTGTGAAAGCTCCCTCATTTCCCGTCGAGGCTAAAGAAAAGGCGTTCAAAAAATTGCAAGAATCGGCAAAAAAAGATGTTGAGAGGGCATTTGGTGTTTTAAAAGGTAGATGGGGTATACTACACCTACCGGTTCGTTCGATGACCAAGAAAGCAATACATAGCATAGTGTATGCGTGTATCATATTGCACAATATGTTGATCAAACACGACGGACGTGCAATATCCCCGGATTGGGTACCGGATCCTCCTACACAAGTTCAAGTTCCACAAGATATCAATTTACAATTGCGTAACGAAGAAACTCACTTTCGGTTGAGATTCGATTTAATCGAACTAGTAGGTTCTCTAGGTTTGGAGTTTCCGGATTCGGACGAGGAGTAGGTTTTTTTTTTTTTTAAATTGTATGTTTCTAGTATGTTAAATTCGAGTAGTAGGTTTTTAGTGTTTTATTGAAGTAGTATGTTTTAAAATTAGTATGTTTTAAAATTAATGAAATTTTTAATTTTAGTGTTTTATTGTTAATTTCTAATTTAAAATAAAAAATTAAAAAAATTGGGAGGGAGTGATAGAATTCCATCACTAGTGATTCCACCCCTCCTACATTTCTATCACTAGTGATGGAAATTGGATTGATGACATGGCATTAATTGATTGGATAGTGGGAGTGATGGAATTCCATCACTAGTGAACCACCCCTAGTCCCCTTACAATACGATTTCAGGAAAAAGCTTATATCGAGACATACATAAATAAATATTCAGGTTACAGCGACATACTCGGCATTAATTTATAGAATATCGTATATTGAAAGTGATAAGAGAAAGAGAAAACATACTCAAAATTAATGTAACAAACCATATCTCATCTCACCACTAGATGTTTTTGATGGATTTAATTAGCGGGCTTTTGTCTTACGAGACGATATGGGATTATTATTGATGTTTATGATTTAGCGGAATCAAAAAGGGCTCGGTGGTTGTTACGTGGAAATTGCATGGATTAGTTTCAGGATTTAAATGCATGAAACTGAACTACGGGGACCGGACGTAATTAATTATAGTTAAAACTAAGTAGAAGGGAAACCCTAGGTCATTTGCAATCTAGGGTGCAACCGAGAGAGAGAATGGTGACTAGGAAAGCGCAACGGGAAGACGGTTCGAATTGTTGATCTTCATTCTATTTTCAACTCACCTCCTAACCGTTTTTTCATGTGTGTGTGTGTGTTGGGTCGAATATGGGGAGTGACTTAGGGTTTCGTGCTATGGTGATAATGGTTTTGATGGCGGAGGTGATTACAGGTGGTGAAGAGGTGGTCTACTGAAGTCGGTGACATTGTGCGGTGATCACTGGTGTGAATGGTGATGGCAAAAGGCGACGACGGTTGTAGGGTTGGCCCATGGCTCTGGAATTGTGACGGTGGTTATGTGCGACGAACCATGTCGCAAAGGGGGGGTGGCTAAGACGAACTGGATCGTGGCCAGAACTAGTGAGGCAAGTGGTTATCCGGTTGGTGGTAGACTTAGCTTTCGGTTTGAGAGAAATTCTTGGCATGGCTTAGATAGTATATTTGAAAACTAAAAAGATAAAAATAAAGCAGAAAGATAAAGTTACTTATCTTAGTATCGAGAAGGGACACCTTAATGGTAGAATTAATTAAAGAGTAATCATGAAATGCATATCTTAACTCCTTGATTTAGCTCAACCATATGCACCATCTTCTCAATTTATTCCACATCGGGCTATTCCAGGAAATATTACTTCAAACTAGATAATGGTAGGTTGTCGAACAATCTTGCAACCATTTGGTTTGTAGATAAGTCACGCTACCACCACTTTAAATTTCCTAGGCCGAACTTAACAAATTTCAAGCAGTGAAGAAGGCGATCACCCCGTCATGTCATAGCTGTCTCATATAGCCTACTGAAAGTATTCGGATTCTTCCAAGTGAAGTGGTCTTTAGAGTGATATTCCTTATCTTGTGTTGAAGCAAAAATTTGTTTCATCATGAGTTAGCTATCAATTGGGCGAAGAAGTGGATGTGGTATTTGTTTTTTAAGGTCATCATCTTGCAGATATTTCTCTTGGTGTGATTGTGTGTTGATCCCAAAGTTTGGTTCTTCGTATGGTGATGTAGCAAGTGTTGGATATAATGTTCAATTGTCGATTACAATTCAATGTTGTCGTCAAGGTACGACCCAAAGAGTTACACTTTGGGCAACGGACATATAACGGTGTTTTAATCGTTAATCACCGGATCACGAAATAATAAGTATAATGAAGAAACGAGTAATTATTTGGAATAATTACGGAGAGCCGATTAATATTATAATAAATCGTATTTATATATTGTTAATTATCTAGATAATTAACAAGAGGGTAATTGTTTTAATTATGAGATAATTATGAAGGAGTTGTATTTAGAATACAATTGGTTTAAGATAAAAGATATATATGTATATCTTTTGTATAATAACTTCCATATAACTCTCAAAAGATAACTCTCAATCCATATAGGTTACGTAACTTTTAATTAGTTGAAAGTATATATGGAACTTTAATTGGTAAATGGTTGGTGCTGCTTCTCAAAAGGTTCAAACGGAAACAGAGAAAAAAAAAATAATATAGATTTTTCCTGTTTTGTTTCTTGGCCGTCAAAAAGAGAAAAGGAAGAGAAGGAGCAATTATTCGTGAAGTTTATTTGGCTAGTAAAACGAATCCTTTTGTTTCTTCAATTACGCAAAAAGGTAAGTAAAGTTTTTGAACTTTATTTTTCTTTAGTTTAAAGGTTTCGTTTGAAATCGTTTCAAACGAACAAATATGATTTCGTAGTCAACGATCATCTAGCGAGATCGTTCGTTGAACCAAGGTGTCTTTCTTGGATGTCACGATTCTTTAATTTTATTATAACCTATTTTGATTGTAAAGAGATCACTGGTGGAAACGGTTTAGAACCGAACCTCGTGTACATGTTTTCCGCTGCGTTCAGTTTGTTTGACAAATTGATAAAATTATTTTCCAAAAGTTACACGAAATTTCCAACAGTGGTATCAGAGCCACCTTACAAATCAAAGTAGGCTAATTTTATTATAGTGTTTGTAGATCTATAAAATAGTTTTAGAATTGCATGCTTAAAATCGAGTACATTTGGCATAGGATCCTGTCACGTATAATAGTTATAGGCAAGTTTTATTAAGGCCAAACATGAACACTTGTCAAAGTACTCTTTGACAAAATACTTGGCCTTAACCTATTTCGTTTAGCTTAATGATCGTACTATGCAAATCCGGGTATAGAATTTTTTTTTAACAAGCGTACTAAATTAGTTTTTTAAGCTACGCGCGTTAAATTAAAGAAAATATGGAATATTAAAATAATGATTTTAATATCATCAAACTTAAATTAAGAAGTGTAAATCATAAAAAAAAAACTTTATTTTGAAAATAAAATTAAAAAGTTGTTCTAACTTTTCGGTTACAGTATTTAAAGCAATTAGTTTTTTTTATATAAAAGTTTTTTTTTTTTTTTGGATTTGATCCAAGATTAAGTGGGAGTACAAAAGGGTTTGTGCTACACTTAATGGGCTCGGTTCATGTTCTTGGGCTCGAATGAACCGAACATAATCTGAACCCGGAATTGCATATTTATTTATTTTATTATGTGTTTTGCCATGAGATGTTTGTTACGTACATAAAATTAATAATTAATACACGATCATTAAAACGACAATTTTAATAAAAGGTTTATTAAGTATTGGATAGGTAATTAAAATAAACAGTTTATTTTAAAATACAAAAATCAAAATTGGTTTTTCAAAAATTAAAAGTTAATTTGAAAACCGTAATTAATAAACGTTATTAATTAAAATAAATTTGCGACACGACCAACTTAGATTAAATAGGGTATTTAAAATTAATCGGTCGAGTGATTGAAAGGTGTTTCAAGTCGTCACAAATTAAAACGTAAAATTGATTTTTACAAAGGAATTGTATAGCCTATGTTCATGCCATAGGCCGTACAAGTATTTTAAAACGACCCAAACTGGTAATTTTAAAATATAACCCAAATTAAAATCGATATTCTACACCACCCTAAGTTAAGAACACCCGAACTGATCTATCCGAACCCCTGGTGCTAGTGTTTACCCTGCATCCAGGCCTACGGTTTTGGTTAGGGGTAGTTCCGCGATTTCCATGCTTACATGGGCCGGGCTACAGTTCTGATTTGAGGACAAATATCGCTTTTGCGACACGAGAGCGAATGTTAGTGTTTACCCTGCATTCGTCTTCTACGGTTGTGAAAGTGGGTGTAGTTGGGGTTAACGTACCAATGCTTGACAATACTCGTCATGCGACCCCAAACCGAGAATTGTGTAGTTGACACAATTGGTGATCGTCACCTACCCTTCAATCTATGCCAGTGAAGAGTGCTAAGTCCATTCACTGAGTTATGGGGAGATGGGATCTCATCTTAATTCCTAAAATTTTGTATATCTTGGGTCAAAATTGAATTAGGTTAATGCATGAAAATTACTAATAAAATTTTCTTCTAAATTCTACAGATGTCTACAAACAATTCTGATAACACCAAATTCTCGCTTAAGTCCATCCTTGAAAATGCTAAACTTGATAATTCTAACTTCATGGATTGGTACCGCAACCTGAAAATTGTTCTCAGGGCGGAGAAAAAGGCTTATGTCCTTGAAGGACCAATTCCCGAAGCACCTGCTGCTAATACGGGTGCAGCCCGTAGGACATGGGAAAAACATGTTGATGATTCCCAAGATGTGACATGTCTTATGCTTGCTATGATGATTCCAGAACTTCAGAAGAATCTGGAAAACTTGGGAGCATATGAGATGAGTGAGCAGCTGAAAAACATGTTTCAGCAGCAAGCTCGTCATGAGCGTTTTGAGGTGATGAGATCTCTCATTACATGTCGCATGCAGGAAGGTACTTCGGTCAGTGCTCATGTACTGAAAATGAAGTCTTTCGTTGATCAACTGGAGCGTCTGAACGCACCCCTTAGTAATGAGTTAGCTACGGATGTGATCCTTAACTCGCTACCCAATTCATATCATCAGTTCGTAATGAACTATAACATGAATGGGTGGGAAAGAACGATCCCAGAGTTGCATCAGATGCTAAAAACTGCTGAGACAAACATCCCAACTAAGGGCAATCCAGTGCTAGCGATCAGGGAAGGAAGAATTACCAAGAAGAAGAAATCCAAGGGAAAAGGCAAGGCGAGTAAGCAAGACAAGGGCAAAGGCAAAAACGTTGCCACTCCGAAGGCAAAGCCTCATAAAGATGCCAAGTGTTTTCACTGTGATGAGATCGGGCATTGGAAGAGGAATTGTCCCAAGTACCTGGCTGAGTTGAAGCTTAAGAAGCTGCAGATTGGAGAATCCTCAGGTATACATGTTATTGATCTATTTTCCTTTTCGAGCAAATCTTGGGTGTTTGACACTGGATGTGGTTTTCACATTTGTAATGATTTGCAGGGACTAAAAAGGATTAGGAAGCTGAAGCAGGGTGACTTAGAGCTGCACGTTAGGAACGGGCAGAATGTTGCTGTGAAGGCAGTTGGAGAATTTGTTCTTGAATTACCTTCTGGATTGTTTATTACTTTAGACAATGTTTTTTATGTTCCTAGTTTGACTAAGAATATTATTTCTGTTTCTGCTTTAAGAGAACAAGGTTTTAATTATGCTTTTGATATTGTTAATGGTAGCATTTCTGCATTTTTAAATGGTGTGTTCTATTTTGAGGCTAAGCCTCACAATGGTGTCTATGAAATAGATACTTCTAACAGTAGATCAAATAATATAGTATGCTCTCTTTCCTCTAAACGTGTTAAAACTAGCTTTAATCAAACATATCGTTGGCATTGTCGTCTTGGCCATATTAACATCAATCGCATGAGGAAGCTCCAGACCGCAGGGATTCTAGAATCCACGGGTCAAGAGACTTATGATTTATGCGAATGTTGTCTAAGTGGCAAGATGACTAAGGCCCCTTTTACCGGAACTAGTGAAAGGGCCAAAGACCTGTTAGGACTCATACATACTGATGTATGTGGTCCATTCAGGACTATGTCAAGGAACGGGGAAAGATACTTCGTTACATTTACTGATGATTATAGTAGATATGGATATGTTTATCTTATGAAGTTTAAACATGAAACCTTTGAAAAGTTCAAAGAATTCCAAAATGAAGTACATAATCAACTAGGGAAAACGATTAAGGCACTTCGATCCGATCGAGGTGGTGAATACATTAATCAAGAGTTTGATGAACATCTCAAGAAGTGTGGGATTATATCCCAACTAACTCCACCCGGAACACCACAACTCAATGGTGTGTCTGAGAGGAGAAATCGAACCTTATTAGATATGGTTCGATCAATGATGTGTCGTACAAACTTACCACACTCCTTTTGGAGTTATGCTCTTGAAACTGCTACACGTCTTGTGAATATTGCTCCTACTAAAAAGGTAGAAAAGACACCATATGAGATGTGGCATGGTAAACCACCTAAAGTCTCTTACCTTCGCATATGGGGATGTAACGCTTATGTTACCAGTGAGTCTTCGGACAAACTTGATCCTCGCGGTGAAAAGGTTGTTTTCATTGGATATGCATATCCGGTTGGTTATTATTTCTATAATCCTGCTGAAAATAGAGTTTTCACTAAGCGTCGAGGAACATTCCTAGAGGATGAGCTTATGGCGCGAGGAATTGGAGATAATCTTGTGGATCTTGAGGAAATTCGAGAACCACAAATTAATCAACCAATAGTCGAATCTGCCTCTCAACAAAATATTGTTGAACCTGAACCTGAGAGGATTCAGGAATCTGATGTAACACTAGGCGTCCGCAGAAGTACGAGGGATCGTCATGAACCTAATCGGTATTCACCTGATAGGTACGTCTTGATAATAGATCAAGAAGAGCCCTCAACCTACAAAGCTGCGATTTCAGGCAACGAATCTGAAAAATGGCTCGAAGCCATGGGCGTCGAGATGCAATCCATGTATGACAACCAAGTCTGGGATTTGGTTGAACTTCCTCCCGAATGTCGGACTGTAGGAAGTAAATGGGTTTTCAAGTTGAAAACATCCATTGATGGAAATGTGCAAACCTATAAGGCTCGTTTGGTTGCTAAAGGTTTTACTCAGACTCAAGGAGTTGATTATGAGGAAACCTTCTCGCCAGTAGCCATGCTTAAGTCTATTAGGATTCTACTTGCCATAGCCGCGTATTATGACTACGAGATATGGCAAATGGATGTCAAAACCGCGTTCCTAAATGGACACCTTACAGAAGATGTCTATATGGAGCAACCTGAAGGTTTTGTAGATCCTAAGAATCCTAAGAAAGTTTGCAAGTTGAATAAATCCATTTATGGATTGAAACAAGCATCTCGAAGCTGGAATCTTCGTTTTGATCAGAAAATCAAACAATTTGGTTTTATCAAAAATGAAGATGAGCCGTGTGTTTACAAAAAGGCAAGTGGGAGTTCTATTACTTTTCTAATCCTGTATGTAGATGACATACTTCTCATTGGAAACAATATCCCGATGCTGCAGGACGTTAAATCCTGGCTTGGTAAATGTTTCTCAATGAAGGATCTTGGAGAAGCTGCTTATATTCTAGGAATAAAGATTTATAGAGATAGATCTAAACGGCTACTTGGACTTAGTCAAAGTACGTATATCGATAAGGTCATTCGGCGTTTTTCGATGCAAGATTCCAAGAAAGGTCTCTTGCCAATGGCAAGTGGAACCGTACTGAATAGTCATCAGTGTCCCAAATTGGACAAAGATAAAGAGGATATGAAAAAGGTTCCATATGCCTCTGCTATCGGTTCCATCATGTATGCCATGTTATGTACTAGACCGGACGTATCGTTTGCTCTGAGCTTGACTAGCAGATATCAACAAAATCCTGGTAAAAGTCACTGGATTGCTGTGAAAAATATCCTAAAGTACTTAAAAAGAACTAAGGATATGTTTCTGATATTTGGCGGTTTGGAAGAAGAGCTGAAAGTAAAATGTTACACTGACGCAAGCTTCCAAACGGATCGTGACGATTCACGATCTCAGACAGGCTATGTTTTTACTTTAAATGGTGGTGCTATAACTTGGAAGAGTTCTAAGCAAAGCGTGGTGGCCCAGTCGACCACTGAATCAGAATATATAGCGGCTTCAGAAGCTGCTAAGGAGGCTGTTTGGATGAAAAAGTTCATTGCTGATCTCGAAGTTATACCAAGCATACAGAAGCCTATCGAGATATTTTGCGACAATACAGGTGCGATTTCTCAGGCAAAGGAACCAAGGTCGCATCACAGCACGAAGCATATTCTCAGAAAATTCCATTACATACGGGAAGTTTTGGAAAGAGGAGACATCGTAGTAGAGAAAATTGATACTGATCAGAATCTAGCGGACCCGTTTACTAAGCCTATACCTCAAGTGAGACACGAGAAGCATGCTGATTGTATAGGTCTTAGATATGCTAGACAGTGGGTCTGATTTTGTAGTTTAGTAATTTGGTGCATTTTGAACTGTAAACAGTATTTTATGTTTATTTGAATTTAATGGTTGAATGTCTTTTAAACTATTATATCTGTGTTCAAATATTAGTACGTTAAGTATCTATGAATATTGTATTCTAAAATGTCCGTAGTCTATCAGATTCGTGAGAACCAATCTGGTAAAAGACTATTGTGAATTAGATGGTTGATCCATATCAGGGATACTCAAAGTGTTGAGAACCATACTCACTGATATGATTAGTTGAATCATATTGGGCGTAACTCGTTTCAAAATGATCTTCATGGATCTTAGTCATAAGACGTTTTGAATAGGTACGATCATTGTATCCTTAGACCTGCGGTACATACTAGAACTAACTTAAATGAATGGTTGCTCTTTGATTCTATCTAACGCTGTACGTAACTGGCAGTAATAAGGATAGTTTTGGGAATGATCTGAAGTTTAGTGGGAGTTGTTTGTAGCCAAAGGGATTTGTGCTTCTATACTTAGAAGAGGAACACTCTGGCGCCTTTCGTTGGTTTGAACTGGTGTTAACGCGTGGCCACGCTCGAACTAGTAGTAGTTTGATAAACCACTTCAAATCAGGAACGAAATTACAAATGGTTGAATAATATATGAGAATGAATTGGATCCATGTCTCATGTTCAACAAGTGTTCAATACAGAGGGATAAATGAGTCGATAACCAGGGCTATAGTATTTGCATAACCAACGGTTTGATTAGTGCAAAGAATTAGTTGACATAAATTTGTCATACCTTGCCGGGGGCAATATGATGCAGCTAGGCACCCACTATTGTCTACATTGAAACTTAATCGGCCAATCGACCAAGTGGGAGATTGTTGGATATAATGTTAAATTGTCGATTACAATTCAATGTTGTCGTCAAGGTACGACCCAAAGAGTTACACTTTGGGCAACGGACATATAACGGTGTTTTAATCGTTAATCACCGGATCACGAAATAATAAGTATAATGAAGAAACGAGTAATTATTTGGAATAATTACGGAGAGCCGATTAATATTATAATAAATCGTATTTATATATTGTTAATTATCTAGATAATTAACAAGAGGGTAATTGTTTTAATTATGAGATAATTATGAAGGAGTTGTATTTAGAATACAATTGGTTTAAGATAAAAGATATATATGTATATCTTTTGTATAATAACTTCCATATAACTCTCAAAAGATAACTCTCAATCCATATAGGTTACGTAACTTTTAATTAGTTGAAAGTATATATGGAACTTTAATTGGTAAATGGTTGGTGCTGCTTCTCAAAAGGTTCAAACGGAAACAGAGAAAAAAAAAATAATATAGATTTTTCCTGTTTTGTTTCTTGGCCGTCAAAAAGAGAAAAGGAAGAGAAGGAGCAATTATTCGTGAAGTTTATTTGGCTAGTAAAACGAATCCTTTTGTTTCTTCAATTACGCAAAAAGGTAAGTAAAGTTTTTGAACTTTATTTTTCTTTAGTTTAAAGGTTTCGTTTGAAATCGTTTCAAACGAACAAATATGATTTCGTGGTCAACGATCATCTAGCGAGATCGTTCGTTGAACCAAGGTGTCTTTCTTGGATGTCACGATTCTTTAATTTTATTATAACCTATTTTGATTGTAAAGAGATCACTGGTGGAAACGGTTTAGAACCGAACCTCGTGTACATGTTTTCCGCTGCGTTCAGTTTGTTTGACAAATTGATAAAATTATTTTCCAAAAGTTACACGAAATTTCCAACAGCAAGAACTTTAGTCTGGTCAAGACACCCTTCGTTTTTCTCCATACTTGATATTGTTACCAACCAATTTCTACCCTCGTTTTCTTCACAAGAGATTTCAACAATTTGCCTGCCTTAAGTTTCATTTACTTTGAGTGATGCTTAATGACTTGTGAAGTCTGCTTTATTGAGGCTGACTTGTTATTCATACTATTTGTGGGGAGCCTCAAACTAGAGAGTCCGTCTTTCAAAAGCATCTAGAAGTCTAATTACCATCTTCCTAAGTTTGGAACCACCACTATGATTGGTGTTCACTTCTTGAAACTTTTCCTGATATTGTGGCTGAACTTGATCTATGTGTGTGAAATGGGCAGGTTCCTCCTTTCATGTATAAAACTCGATGATACATTCTTTCGTCTTTTGTCAGCCCGCTGTTTGGTGGTTGTGCATGGCCTTGCCCACCCTTGGGCACGGGTTTGCAAAGGATAAATAAACTATGTTAAGGGCGACACTATTTTTTCACTCACTATGTTGTAACATCCCAAATATTTCCTACCCTATATTATTTTACGAATAATTAATACGATTTGTGAGCCGCGAGTGAATAATTTATAGGCGCGTTGGTCTCGATATGACGGAACTTGAAGGGGGTTATGTAATAATAATGGAAATATAAATATTACTTTTGGAATAAGAAAATATGTTATGATAATAAAAGGGCCTTGTTGTAACATGGCAATTAGCTCATGCCTTTACTAAACTCTTGTATCACAACCAACAGAACCGAATCATCTCATTATTGAACTTGACGACACCCATCATAAAAAACGAAGAAATGGAGTTTATACCCTACTGCCTGGTTTGTTAGTTCAAAAACAGTTGCAAAGAAGAATAAGTGACGGAAATTTGGAGTGGTGTTGCCAACTTGATACCTCTCGTGTCTCGTTGCATGGTGAATAGGTTCCTTACGGGACTCAGGCTAGCGTTTGTCCCTATCCCAATGGTCATCATCACCATGATGATGATGTTCATTCTGGTCCGAGTTCTTTCCTTCCAATCGTGATTAAGGTAACCCTCTTAACCATTCGTCATTGTTTTGTTTACTCGAGATGTTGGAGTCGGATGGTGTGACACCCCAACGCAAAACATGCTGGCATGTCACTATTACAGATATCAAAAACCAACGAGTATCAATAAAAGATAGAATCCAAGAAACAAAAAGGTCTTAAATCAACCAGAAAGCCTACGTCTTATATTATTCAATTACTGAAATAAATAACAAAAAGCTTTTAAAAACATGAACTTCAAAAACCTCTCACTCATCCTCGTTTCCACTGATTACCTGTAAACACATAAGACAAACACAAGAAAGAAAATACGGCTGAGCCAAATAGTTGCTCAGTAACGGAGAAATCAATGGTAAAGAAGTGACAGGCATACGAAGAGCAAAATGGGACGGTATTATCACTAAACAGATTTAAACAATGGCACCGAGACTCATACTTATATAACTTAAATCCCAAAAATTATACTGAGCAGATACATATACTGAACATAATCAGATGCATATAAACATATCAAACATATCATAATAGAGACAAGACATACGCGACAACATATAACAGTAAAACAAGTCCCGTAATATAGAAGCACCCACGAGCCTAAACAGAGGGGTACACATCTATAGTCCATGTACGGAGACGGTGCGTGTAGGCGTACACACATTATTCCATCTCAACAGGAGTCAGGAGTGAGAGCTAAGATCGATCTATTCACCTCTAGGGGCCAGGTGCTACACAAGCCCAAACTAAAGACGCCGTGAACTTTAGTTACGCACCGTCGCGATGAGGGCCATGTCGTTGACACCCCACGACAAGACTTAACATATAATTGCTCGGGTGATAGAGTATAAAGTCGTATCAGAAAATAAATGTATTTTGACACAAGTCTAAACAGAACATGCAATAACGAGCACGAGGTTTAAGGTCTATTGCATGCAACAATATAAACTAATCATATACGAAACAGAAACGACTAACGAAAACATCCGTACTACAAAGTAGCGGATTTGAATAAAAAAAATACTATGATGACAGGAACAGAAATCCTTATCAACGAATAACGGAAAATAAAAGTATACTACGATGAAATGAAAATAAATAGAATTCGTACCTTATTAGCAAGCAAAGCAAAACCAAAACTCAAGTCGTCCACAAAAATCAAAGACCTATAGACCCGTTATTACTCAAATCAGTTTTATTAAGATGACTCTTTCGTTATAGTTTTCCAGTTACAAGAACTCGAACCTTAATAACATATATTTAAGTAATAACAAGTTCCATTAACTAGTAGAAAAACTAAAACTTATTTGATTAAAACCATGTTACTTTTAACTATTTTTCTATTTAATTTAGAGTAGTATCATTTATAAACTATGAGATTTAATTTTACAAAATTAAAACCCATAACTTGAACACTTGTAATTTCAAGAAAATACCGACTCGGTTTATTTACGAAAACACTGACCATAACAAAACAACGTTATTTAGTTGTAGTTCTTTTTCATCAATTAGAATCCATTTCATATTTAAAATACTTCCATGCGTATACATGCTTGTATATGTATAAAAGAAAAACAATAATTAAATCAAATTAAACCCACTAAAAAGAACTTGCTAAGCTACAAACATTTATAAATATACAACAATTGCTTGAGTTCGTATTTAAGGTCAACTATCAATTAATAAATTAGTGATCACTTGTTATGTTTAGATTTGGATATGTAATTTCTTAAGCTAAATAAGAAAACGGCTGTAGAGTAATGTCGGCAATAAACGCATTACAACAATAGACCATACAACTTTTAAATTTAAGCTCTAGTATCCAAAAAAACCAATACTAACAAAACATAATTTAACTTCTATATACAAATCGGACGAGGGTTCGATTGGGTATCTTAAAGGCTAAATGGAGCTAACTGGAAACCAAAGACTAAAGGGACAGATCATCAAACGAAACGAGTCAAACAGCAGTAACGGTTGTGGCCTGAACACGGTGGAGTAGCGTGACGACGGAGCTTGACCGAAGAAGGAGTGTGGCTGCAATGGTCTGAATAGTTGTTGCGTATGCGGGATTTAATTAGCACGTTAACATAAACAAGACGAAGAGGGTGACGATAACTTGGTACCTAATCCTGATCGAAGAACTCAAGTGATCAAACCGATGGGCACGACGAAAAGCTCCGACGAAAAAAGGTGGCCACGACGGAATACGATGAGCGGTGCGGCAGTCACTACGAACTGTGACGGTGGTGTAGGGACTGATTACCACATGTGATCGAAACTTTTAGCGGGTGGTTTTTTGTAGAAGCGGATGTCGAATCGAAGTTATAAAAAGATATTGAAGTACGACGATGAACGAACAATCATAATCCCTTAATTGTTGGTTGATTCGTTAGGAGATATTCAAGATTCATAAATAACTTTAGCGATAACTCTTGAACGGAAAAACGTGAGGATGATGAATGGAAAAGTAAATGGAAAAATTTTGAAAACTTTCACTCATTATATGTATCCACTTATATATCTATTTTATTTTGGGCATGTTTGGGTAAGCTTATTGAAACAACTTATTGACTTATTGGCTTTTTGGAAAAGTCAGGATTTTGTGACTTATTGATTTATTGGCTTTTCCCCCTTACATACACCCTCTTTGCCAAACATCATTTTAGAGCTTATAACTTTTCAAAAAGCCAATAAGTCAATAAGTTGTTTCAAAAAGCTTACCCAAACATGCCCGACCGCCATACGGTTTCGGATTTGCACAATGCTTTCTGATGCCTCAAGCACAAACTCAGGGCCTGTGATCTGACTATCACCCACCTCAAGCCAGCAGAGAGGTGAACGACATTTCCGTCCGTACAATGCTTCGAATGGAGCTGCCTTAATACTTGTATGGTAGCTGTTGTTGTAGGAGAATTCTATCAACGGTAAGTGCTTCTCCCATCCTTTCCCAAAGTCGATTACACATACGGAATGACCCATCTTTCTTCTTTACGAATAGTACTGGGGCTCCCCAAGGCGAAGAACTGGGTCGAATAAAGCCCCTGTCCAACAACTCTTGCAATTGATTAGACAGTTCTTGCAACTCTCCAGGTGCTAACCGGTATGGAGCTCGAGCAATCGGAGCCGCTCCCGGCGCAAGATCAATCTGGAATTCTACTTGACGATGAGGAGGTAACCCTGGTAGCTCCTCTGGGAACACATCAGCGAATTCTCGCACCACTGGTAGATCCTCGATCTTACTTTCTTCAGACTGAGCGTTGGTAACTAACGCTAACATTGCAGGATACCCCTTTTGCAGATATTGCTGTGCACGCATGGCCGAGATAATACCAACCATCGTCCCACTACGATGTCCTTGAACTAATAATGTCTCCCCATCAGGGAGAGGGATACGCACGATTTTCTCTTTACACAAAATTTCTGCTTGGTGCTTAGACAACTAATCCATGCCTACCACTATGTCAAAACTACCGAGCGTAACGGGAAGGAGGTCAATATCAAACACCTGACCCTATTATTTTATTTTCCATGTCAACGTGCATCCACCTTGAACGGAAAAAAGTGAGGATAATGAATGGAAAAGTAAATGGCAAAATTTTGAAAACTTTCACTCATTATATGTATCGACTTATATATCTATTTTATTTTATTATTTTATTTTTCATATCAACGTGCATCCCCATAATTAATTTACCTTGTTTGAATTATATAATCTCATAATTAATCAAACTTTTATATAATTACTAGGTTATAACCCTGTAGAATAAATGTAATTTTATATACTAAATAATAGAAAAATATATCTTTAAAAACCTCATTTATTACACGGTTGAATAAATCTATATCTATACTATCTATACTATATAATAAAAGAAACCAATAAGAAGACACATGTCATTCATTAAAGCCATCTATTTTTTATAGATAATTAATATCAATTAAAATATAATTATAAAATTAAATTTAAAATAAATTTAAACAGAGAAAATATAATATTTTAAAATAATTATTAGATTTCAAAATTATTTATCCTGAAAATAACAAAAGATATACACTAAATATAAATTAATATAATGTAAATGATTTATTTATTTTATTAAACTAAAGTAGTTAAGGATAGAACCTATTTCAAATTTTTTTATAAGGGGTAACCAAAAATATTAATCAATGTTTATTGGTTCTATACTTTTATTTTCGTGTTCAACTCTCAACTCAAATACGGTAATCACGATATTTACGTGACATTTATAAGAACCATCACCGCAATCACCTCATCCATCGTATATCGAGTATAATCGTTAGTTTTTTTAAAGATATAAATTTTTATTAGATTCATTCAATCCGTGTAATAAACGAGGTTTTTTAAAGATATAACATTTTAATTTTTTACTATACAAAATTACATTTATGCAACTCATGTAATACACAGGGTTTTTAAAAATATAACTTTTTTTATTATGTAGTATATAAAATTAGATTTATTCAATCCATATAATACATAGGGTTTATAAAGATATAACTTTTAATTGTTTGGTATTATTTTGTATATAAAATTATATTTATTCAACCCGTGTAATACACGGGGTTCTAACCTAGTGTAATTTTCTATACCAAATCATAAAAAAATATATCTTTAAAAATCTTGTTTATTACATAGGTTGAATAAATGTAATTTTATATATTAAATAATTAAAAATTATATCTTTAAAAACCCCATGTATTGTACGGGTTGAGTAAATTTAATTTTATATATTAAATAATGAAAAAGTTACATTTTTAAGAATCTCATGTATTGTATGGATTGAACACATGTAACTTTATATACCAATCAATAAAAAGTTATATCTTGTTATATATTTATAAACCCTGTGTATTCCACGGATTAAATAAATCTAATTTTATATACCACAAATAAAGAAAAAGTTATATTTTTAAAAACCCGGTGTATCACACATGTTGCATAAATATAATTTTGTATAGTAAATAATAAAAATATTATATCTTTAAAAAAACCTCTTTTATTATACAGGTTAAATGAATCTAATAAAAAAATTATAT
Source organism: Helianthus annuus (assembly GCF_002127325.2). Lineage (NCBI taxonomy): Eukaryota > Viridiplantae > Streptophyta > Magnoliopsida > Asterales > Asteraceae > Helianthus > Helianthus annuus. The sequence continues at coordinate 93,726,923 of NC_035443.2, forward strand.
CTTTAAAAAAACTAACGGATATACTCGATATATGATGGATGGGATGATTGTGGTGATGATTCTTATAAATGTCATGTAAACATAGTGAATACCGTATTTGAGTTGAGAGTTGAACACGAAAATAAAAGTATAGAACCAATAAAAATTGATTAATGTTTTTGTTTACCCCTTATAAACATTTATAAAATAGGTTCTACCCTTAACTACTTTAGTTAAATAAATAAATCATTTACATTATATTAATTTATATTTATTGTACATCTTTTATTAATTTCAAGATAAATAATTTTGAAAACTACAAATAAACATATTTCAATTTTTATATGTGAAATATAATTAAGGCAATGCATATATTTAATTACATATAATTATTATCTCATAGGCCTTTTAATTTTAATCATATTTTAAAATAACTTTATAACGTATATATGAATTGTTCTATTATCAAATACGTTATTATTTTATATCATATTTTAATTAATAACTTTCTTTATTAATACGTATTTATGGACTTTTAATTTTAATAAATAACTATGAGACAAACTTTCTTGATCATTTTAATACAAATTAAAATTTATATCGATATTGATATTAGTTACAACTTTCTTGATCATTTTAAAATTATTGTATTAATTTAATTAATTATCTTTTAATTAATACTAATTATCTAAAAAATAGATGGCTTCAATGAATGACATGTGTCATCTTATTGGTTTTTTTATTATATAGTATAGATATGGTTTTAAATTTTACGACTATTACAATTCTACCCTTCTAAAAAAATTTCGTCCTCGAATTTGCTAAGCATGGATACGAACGATCTCAATCATAACGGATACGGAATAGACTTTACACACAACAAACATTTAGATATCATACATACTAAGGAATAGTCTTCTTTCGCAAATTCCTCTCATGGCGGTCTAGAATAGCTTCGGGTTCCTCTTCACAAGATAAGTCTTCCCGAATAAGATGAAATGGGTAATTCACAACATGCAACGGATGATAGTTGTATCCCTTAAGGAGAGATATGTGGAAGACATTATGGAAGTGCGACAACTGAGGTGGTAGTGCCAAGCGAGAAGAAACTTCACCGACTTTGTCAAGGATTTCAAACGGACTAATGAATCTAGGGCTAAGCTTCCCTTTGATTCCAAAACGGCAAATGCCTTTACAAGGCGAAACTCGCAAGAAAACCCGCTCACCGGCATTGAATTCCAATGCACGACGATGTACATTTGCGTAGCTCTTTTGACGACTCTAAGCTTCCTTTAACTTTTTCTCGAGCAACAACAACTTTCTCACTAGTGATCTGCACTAACTCAGGGCCTTCAATGATTTTCTCGCCAACTTCTTCCCAACATATAGGAGCTCTACACTTCCGAGAATAAAGAAGCTCAAATGGTGCCATACCAATGCTAGCTTGCCAACTATTGTTATAGGCAAACTCTGCCAAACATAAATATTCATCCCAATTCCCGCTCCACTCTAAGGCACATGCTCGAAGCATATCTACGAGGTCTCAATAGTATGCTCTGACTGACCGTCGGTTCGAGGATGAAATGCAGTGCTGAATCTTAGTCTTGTACCCCAAGCGGCTTGCAAACCTTTCCAAAAGCGTAAAGTGTAATGTGGGTCTTGATCAGAAACAATTGAGACCGGGGTACCATGAAGTATGACGGGTGACGGTGTGGGTGTAAATTTTTAGATATATTTTAAGCACTTTTTACTTATGAATCAAGCTTTAAATTTATAAAACACGATACAATACTATCACTCTACACACGTTAGGGCAAATGCACCCATCGTGGACGTAGTATAGTGATGGTAAGATACCGAGGTCGTCCAAGGACACAAGAGCTTTTAATACCGGCTAATCCTTAACATCTAATATAACCAAATTTTGATAAAAAGTTTTGAAAATTTTAAAAGATGAACTAGAAAATATAAATGTAAATATAAGGAAAACAAATAGATAAGAAGGAATCACTTGGTTCCAACTCCTCTTTTATGTATCCTTTGATGATTTCCGCACTTTGGGCTTTTTAAGAGATTATCTTAGTTATAGTGGTAGGCCCCTCTTGTGAAGGCGACGTTACCCTCAACCTATTGGTACAGTCCCGCAAGGTTGGATTATTGAAAGATAATTAAGTAAGTTATTAATGCGAAAAGTGGTAGGCCCCTCTTGTGAAGTCGACGTTACGCTCATCCTATTGGTCTGAGTCAGCAGGGATATATTCCCTCAAGGTCGGGTTATTGTTTTAATAGTAGTTTATAAATAAGGGATTACAAGCCGTTCTTACTTCCCCCCGATTTGATGCTATCTGCCTCTAGGGAATTCCTACTAAGCTTGAATCAGATCCTCGCAGGATCTATACACTGAACGAGGCAAGAACTTTACCCAAACGCCCTTCTAACCCCCTTCCAGGCGTGTCTAACCCCCTTCCTGGTAGTTAACGTGCTTTATATAGACCGTAAAGACACGAATGAGTGAGTCAACAAAACATGAAGAACTGATTAAGTTAAGTTCACCTTCAATATAAAAACTAGTTATTAAAGTCATTAATACATACCCAAATAAAAAGTTGCCAAAGATTGGAAATCAAAAGTAATACGTAAAAGATTTGTCTTCACCAAGTGATGTAAGAGATTTAGCCAAACATGGCCTTTGTTTGACAAGAACTCTTACGATCGATCTTGGATCCCGAGACTACTACACACTCTAAAAGATGAAAGATGTGTGTTGGTGTTGTAGTGGTGGTGGACTGATGGCAAGTGTGAGAGAAGTGGTTTGCCAAGGGATGAGTTGGAATGAAACCAAGCACCCCTATTTATAGCTGGAAACAGAGTCTTCAAATAGCCCCATGCCCACCTAGTATGGCCTCGTGGACTTCAATTTCTCTCCCTTCATTAACTACGATGTCAGGTCTTGTACTAACATGCCCTGTGGTGACAGAGCATGGCCCCGTGGTGAGTGTACATGTTGTACTATCTCAAATTCTGCGAATCTTAGAGTTGACCACGGCCCATGTTGAGTTGGCACGACCCCATGTTGGTTTGTCTTTTGCTGTTGCGTTTTTCTGCAGGGAATCTTGACTGCGCACGGCCCCATGCCTGGTGGGCACGGCCCTGTGCCTAAGCTTCTGTTTTTGTTATTTTTGTTGTTTTGGATGTGGATGGGGATTCGACGAGGTGTGTCAATCCTTCTTCTTTGTATTGTGTTGTTTTCTACTATTAATTTGTTCCTTTTGTTCGTTTAAGCTCTTTTGATCTTGTAAATTAAAAGTAAACAAAGAAACATGCCTTTTCCAACATTAGTACCGAAAAAGGGTTGATTTTACGCCTTGTTTGATGTAATTTATATGTTGCATTTTACGTACATCAAAGTCTAATATCTCGATTTAATAGTGATAGTTATCGTCATTTAAATTTAAATTGTCAAAGACTTTGACGATAGTTCAAAAATATATATATATATACATATGTAATTTATAAAATAAAGTTTATAGATCCATATATATAAAAGAAGTTATAATCTGGTCGTTTTGTAGGGGAAATTTGTTAAATGTGATTTCATGGCCTAACATATTTCCTAGCGTGAGAACTATAATTTTGAGACTAATTAACTTAGGTAACTTTAATAGATTCATGTTAAGATTAGTATGACAAATGAATTTAGAAAAAAAAAAAAAACAATTTAACAAACATTTTATTTAACAAAACACACATTGGTTTCTTTGTTATTCAACCAAATCGACCACACTTTCTGTGTACGTATGTATACATTGGGACTTCAACTGCCATTCTAAATTACCTTTGTGCATCCATTTGCCTTTACAATGTATTTTATTATATATATATATATGTTAATTTTTGTTTCTGTGACTTAAAGGCAATTTTTGGTATAACAATAATAGTACGAGAAGGTAAATAGAAACGAAAAGAAAATATACCAAACACGTAAGTTCCGGTGTGATTCGGACAGCTCCGGTGAGTACGGTGGCGAAACGACGTTACGCGATGTGGTGAACTCCGCCGTATGTCGCGACCCGAACCAGAACGAGCAAAACCCAAACCAATCAAGCTAGCCTGAACCGAATCAGAACACACCCAAACTGGAACCGCCGTCGCCGTGAGCGGCGCTGCTTCTGTTGCCACCGATTCTCTCTCTCCCGTCTCTCTCTCTCTCTCTCTCTCTCTCTCTCTCTGTTCCTTCGTTTTCACTGCCGTGTGCCACCACCAGTCCGGTTGTTTTTGTTCGTCGGAGTTGTAGGGGCGAGCGAGGGTTGTGAGTGTGGTTATCAGAGGAACGAGAGCGGCCATCGACAGAGCCGCCACGGCGTCAGAGTTCAGATCGGAGAGGGAGGGGGTGCTGTCGTGGTGTGTGTGTGCGACCGGGATACCGGCTCCGGCCAGTAATCGAGATGAGGGAATGGAGGAGGAGAGTGTGAAGATGTAGATGTGTGTGAATGTCTGATAGTAGATGATGAGGTTTAGTGAGTGAGTTCTAGGTTTAGAAGACAACTGAAAGAAACGAGTGATGTGCGGCTGAAATAAAAAAAGAGAGTGTTAGGGTTTTGCTGGTATTTTATAGCTTAATTAGTAGGGTTTGGGCTTGACTTGAATGAGGGTTTAAATAAATTAGGAATCGGGTTATGTCTATGTGAAGGCCACAGTCTAGTGGTTATGCGTGTGTGTGGTGGAGTTGCTGACCCGGGTTCGAGTCCCGTGGTCTGCCTTTTTGTGATTTAAATCTTTGTTTATTTTGTTTTAAAAACATTGAACTTCCATGAAATTACACAACAGTACCTGTAGTTTAAAGTTTAGTAAATGTACATAAACAACCCCTTGTCATTAAATAACTAAGTTAGGTTATGTTATATAAAAAAAGAAACTAACTTTATAACTTAACTAACTAAGTTAGTTGCCTTTATTAACTTAAAAAGTTAACGAGGCTAACTAGTTTATAATAAAAATTGAACTTTGAAAATGTAAAATAAATTAATTTACTTAGTTAAATAATGAATAAATAACTAAATTTCTTATGAAATAGATTTAAGATAAAGATTTTTCGACGATTATAACGAAACGACGAATAAAAGGATACAAAGTTTCCAAAAATAGGAATATGAATAACGGCTTCTAGGTATGGAAAGTTATGAAAACGCGGAGCGTTACAGTCTCCCCTCCTTTAGGAAATTTCGTCCCGAAATTTATTTAGAAGGAAGACTCGAAAGGGTTTTGGTAACCAGAAGGGGATTGCTTAAAAACTGAGACTTTGGAGTTTGAGACAACAGAGAATGATTGAGAGATAAGGGTGAACGATTGATCTAATAACGATTATGGGTATAAGAATAGCATAAGTATCAGGTAGACAAAAGTAGTGTGTTAAGAATGAGGTCTCGTCGTGGATAATCGGATATAATACGTTTGTGAGTTGTTAAAGTTTACGTATTAGGTCTAAGTAGGTCTGCAAAACACTGAATTTCTCATGGCACGTTTTATGAAAGTTTGGTAACATGGTGGAAACACTTATATATAGGAAGTACCAGCGGCGTATCCACCATGTTTTGACCACATTACTTCCGTTTCATATTCGGTGTCATGTTACGTTCCGTGTCTTACCATACACAGTAGTACACTCTAGGGTTCTCATACGCCTATCACTATAATCCCGTGTGCACCCGCGATTATATTGATCGTCGCATGATCCGCATAGCTTGTACTAGTTGTGTACGAATCAGGGTATACATAATTTGAAAAGTGAGAACGTGTATGTATAAGAATGTAGTATGTAAGCAAGTCCATGCTTAAGTATATATGGGACCCACGTAAGCAAATCACTCGGATTACGCTCGCGTACGGGTACGAATGTATGAATCATGAGTTTAAGTACGAATATGCATGTATGTATGAGCATAAACATCAAACGTGTAAGTAGTATGTGGATAAGTATAAGCATAAAACGTATGAAAAATGAGTATAAATGCGAGTACAACAGGAGTATAAGCGTATTCACAAGGCGTATGAGTATAAATACAAGTATCAGTGTGAGCATAAGATCTATGAGCATAGATATGAACATGAATGTGAATATAGGTGTAAAACATGAAGGTTAAGTATGATTAAAATATATGTGTATGAATATAAGTGTAACAAAGTTGTGTAAGTGCAAATGAAAACATAAAGCATATGAACATGAATACGAATGTAGTATAGACATGAATGTAAGGACAATCGTAAGTGTATAGTTGTGAGTGTATGTATTAACGTAAAATGTACGAATTTTGAATCGTGAGTATAACTTAAATGTGTAAGCGTGAACATAAGTGAAGGCATAAAATGTATAAGCATGGATGTAGAAAATAATGATTTTGTTTATAGTATAAATCGAAATACACGAGTTTATGTGCGTAAAAGATCAAAAGTTTTGAGTATGAAAGAAAAAGTGAACGAGTGACATGCGTGAGATTGTTGTGAGATATTGACTAAAACGTGTAAAATGGTATGCATATGTAGTTGTTTGCGTAAAACGTGAAGTTAAATAGATTGAGTTGTCATGAAATGCAGAATCTAGTTTGTGAATGTAAGGGAATATAAAACAGCTATTGGTTACGTGAAACATGCTTTGTAAAAAGAATGGAAATACCACTACGGTTTTAAAAGAGATTACATAACTTGAAAATTTGTCGGTCCTTATGAAGTTTCCTTGCCCATGTGTTTTGAAGTTAATTGACGTATCGAGTGAGGTTTTGAAAAGTTCTAGAGATTAATAAGTTTGCGCCGTTTTAAGTAACTTTGTATTAGAAAGTTTCGAAGTTTACGGATTTTCGTGAAAAGTTGATCCTTTAGAAAAAGGAATTTGGTATATGGACTTAGTGTTTGCTGAAAAAGCGTCTTTTAATAAAATGTTTTATTGCTTTTGAAAGAAGTTTTAGTAAATGTTGAATAATATTTGTAATATTTTATAAGTGTTTCAATAGTTATGTTGAATAAAAAATTTTGTGAGCAATGGTTTTGTTGGACCGATTAAGTTGATGAGTAGCATTTCGTGAAATTTTGAATGTCGGGGAATAAGTGTTTATGGTAAAAGCTAAGAATTTTGTGTGTGCGAGTGATGTGAGAATAAATTATAGAATAAGAGGTATGTTTAAATAAATGAAGCATTTTGAAATACATGATAAATGATTTAGGTATAAACATGATTGTGTTTACATAATATAGCCTATTAGAAGAAAGCATTGGTAACGATCACCTAGGTAAGGGAATCACCCCTAACTCGTTGGTGAGGTCGTTGTAAGGTGAGAAATAAAGCGGAGTTAATCGTCAAGGTAAGGAAATCACTCTTATCTCGATGATATGTCTCCACTCGTTACAAAAGTGTAAATAAAATTACGTGAAAATATGCATGCAAATAATGTATAATCGTATGAAAAGTAATAGCATGATGCATGTGCAAAAGTGAAATCTCAAAATGGTTCAAAATTGACAAAAGATCGAAAATAATAAAGCGTGAGTTTGCTAAGAGGAAACTCGGATGGTTCCAAAACGGAACGTTGACTAACCAAAGCAGTCGAAAAGTCTTTCGAAATTGAGGAGCATGCTTTGGCCTAATAGGTGAAATACTCTCGCCGACAAATCGGTTAACGGTATTTACCCTTCCGGTTACTACATATCCCCAATTCAATTGAAATTTCGAGACTTGGCGGGATTTATGAAAATTAAGGTGTGGAACCAGTCGACAAGATGCGGGTTTCACCCCTAACTTGGCGATTTAGTATCCTAAGTGTGGTTGGTACTCGTCGGGTCAAAATTTGATTTCAACACTTTGACGAGGGCCCACTAGAATTCAAAATTTGAATTTCTCCATCAAGGTGAGGATTTCACTCCTAACTTGGTGGTGAAATTCGTGTAAGAAAAGAAAAGTAGAAGGATTGAGAGTCATTCACCAAATTGTGGGTTTCACGCCTATTTTGGTGAAGTCGTCTCGTTTGTGTATTATGAGTGTTTTCGAATTTAGAAATATCGAGTAAAATGCATGAGGGAGGTGTATGTCAAAGGAATACGCAAACAAGTATAAACAAGTAGGAGGGCATATCAAGAATGGTACATAAATAATGAAATGATAAATCAAGTATTAACACATAGAGAAATAGGTCAAGAATAATATGCAAAGGATCGAACAACGAAACAAGTATTAACACATAATAAGGGAAGCATTAATGCATAAGAATAACATGTCGAATATTACTCACGAGTGATATACATGTTTAAAAGAGCATAAATAAGAAACAAATAAGGTATCATGTAGTAGTTCAAGCAAAACATACGAATAAGGCTCTAAAACTATAGACTAGGTAAAAGCATTCCTACTTTTCCTAATTCTCTATAGTTATGGCTCTGATACCAATCTGTCACACCCCAACCAATGGCGGAAACATCGGGATGAGACGAAGTGTGAAGATTGCTCGAGACATCATAACGCTAACAATTGTGACAAGTATTTAAATAATCATTTCATTCCATTTCTAAAGAATCAATTACAAGGTTTTGAAACAAAATACAACAACATGAATAATAAAATAACACAATATGAATACGATTCTTTTTAAGTGTGTATCTAAGCATCCTACTAGATTCCATGCATCGTCAACATCCACCTGTAACATGTTAAAATAAAGTCAATGCAAAAGTAAAGGCGAGTATACAAGTTTAATACATACATAGTAAAAGATAAGTTTTAAACAATTCCTCATAGCAAGCATGTGATTCAAGATAAACATTTAAACATGGCATGTGTCTAACATATCAAACCAAGGAAACGCAATATGCTCATGACATTACCGATGATAAAGGGCGGGTCGTTAATCCTATAGCGCTACATATGTCACGGTTTGGCTCGTACGAAGTTAATGATAAATTCAACACATAAGTTTCACCCAAGTTTAAAGTATCAAGCCATCACGTATACAAGCATGTTATAGGAATGTTCATGTGTTTAAGCAAAATGTTCATGTGTAAGTTTTTTGATAAGTAAACATGTTATACCCCAAAAGTGGCAAAAGTAAAAAGGGGGAAATACGAGTATACTCACCTTGTTTGCGTATAAGAATTCTTCGAATAACGCACTGGTAAAGATGGAGGAATCCAAAAAGGTAACAAATCACCCTAAAATAAAACAACCATAATACTAAACGAATGGAACGATAAAAAAAGGACTACTGATTCAGGCTCTTAGATTTGGGGACTTTTTGTAAGGATATTAATTTGGTTAAAACCCATTAATTTTCGTATGATTAACTTCCTATATATATTTTCGATTTAATAGTGATAGTTATCGTCATTTAAATTTAAATTGTCAAAGACTTTGACGATAGTTCAAAAAAATATATATATATACATATGTAATTTATAAAATAAAGTCTATAGATCCATATATATAAAAGAAGTTATAATCTGGTCGTTTTGTAGTGGAAATTTGTTAAATGTGATTTCATGGCCTAACATATTTCCTAGCGTGAGAACTATAATTTTGAGACTAATTAACTTAGGTAACTTTAATAGATTCATGTTAAGATTAGTATGACAAATGAATTTAGAAAAAAAAAAACAATTTAACAAACATTTTATTTAACAAAACACACATTGGTTTCTTTGTTATTCAACCAAATCGACCACACTTTCTGTGTACGTATGTATACATTGGGACTTCAACTGCCATTCTAAATTACCTTTGTGCATCCATTTGCCTTTACAATGTATTTTATTATATATATATATATATATATATATATATGTTAATTTTTGTTTCTGTGACTTAAAGGCAATTTTTGGTATAACAATAATAGTACGAGAAGGTAAATAGAAACGAAAAGAAAATATACCGAACACGTAAGTTCCGGTGTGATTCGGACAGCTCCGGTGAGGACGGTGGCGAAACGACGTTACGCGATGTGGTGAACTCCGCCGTATGTCGCGACCCGAACCAGAACGAGCAAAACCCAAACCAATCAAGCTAGCCTGAACCGAATCAGAACACACCCAAACTGGAACCGCCGTCGCCGTGAGCGGCGCTGCTTCTGCTGCCACCGATTCTCTCTCTCCCATCTCTCTCTCTCTCTCTCTTCGTTCCTTCGTTTTCACCGCCGTGTGCCACCACCAGTCCGGTTGTTTTTGTTCGTCGGAGTTGTAGGGGCGAGCGAGGGTTGTGAGTGTGGTTATCAGAGGAACGAGAGCGGCCATCGACAGAGCCGCCACGGCGTCGGAGTTCAGATCGGAGAGGGAGGGGGAATGTCTGATAGTAGATGATGAGGTTTAGTGAGGGGGAATGTGTGTGTGCGACCGGGATACCGGCTCCGGCCAGTAATCGAGATGAGGGAATGGGGGAGGAGAGTGTGAAGATGTAGATGTGTGTGAATGTCTGATAGTAGATGATGAGGTTTAGTGAGTGAGTTCTAGGTTTAGAAGACAACTGAAAGAAACGAGTGATGTGCGGCTGAAATAAAAAAAGAGAGTGTTAGGGTTTTGCTGGTATTTTATAGCTTAATTAGTAGGGTTTGGGCTTGACTTGAATGAGGGTTTAAATAAATTAGGAATCGGGTTATGTCTATGTGAAGGCCACAGTCTAGTGGTTATGCGTGTGTGTGGTGGAGTTCTGACCCGGGTTCGAGTCCCGTGGTCTGCCTTTTTGTGATTTAAATCTTTGTTTATTTTTGTTTTAAAAACATTGAACTTCCATGAAATTACACAACAGTACCTGTAGTTTAAAGTTTAGTAAATGTACATAAACAACCCCTTGTCATTAAATAACTAAGTTAGGTTATGCTATATAAAAAAAGAAACTAACTTTATAACTTAACTAACTAAGTTAGTTGCCTTTATTAACTTAAAAAGTTAACGAGGCTAACTAGTTTATAATAAAAATTTAACTTTGAAAATGTAAAATAAATTAATTTACTTAGTTAAATAATGAATAAATAACTAAATTTATTATGAAATAGATTTAAGATAAAGATTTTTCGACGATTATAACGAAACGACGAATAAAAGGATACAAAGTTTCCAAAAATAGGAATATGAATAACGGCTTCTAGGTATGGAAAGTTATGAAAACGCGGAGCGTTACATGCACCCCAAGTTCCAACAATTCTTGTAGCTGTTCTTTGAGCTCCTTAAGCTCTAGAGGTGCTATATGTCACGGCTCCCGACTCGGTTTTACCCGTTTCAGGAGCCACGGGACAGAAACCCGTGGTATTGTTTATTTTGGTAGCGGAAATTTTAACATGATCTTTTAAAACTGAAAATGCCCAATTATTTTATTTCACATTTTGGGACAAACCCCATAATTTACAATAAGGGTAATTTCACTGGGAAATTACTGTTTTACAGAAACATGTTTATTTATTTTATTTACTGAGCCACATTCTTTAAGCTGGTGCGCTACTCGACACCTTTCCTGATTCACAGTAAATCACCTGAAACATGTTTAAAAAGATTTTATCAGCGGGGAAATACTGGCGAGTCACTCAAGTTTATAAAATGACCCATTTGTTATAGATTACAGCATAAGAGCGATTACAATGGCCACTATCTTATAGTTATCTGGCCCCGTGTCACACCCTGGTGACGATGGTCATACCACTATTGGGTCCTTTCACCCAATAGTGATGATTATCACTGTTAAAAGTGAGAGATATTAGTAATGTGCACAATACCTCACTTGCCAGTTATTTAAGATAAGCAAGACTTAATCCCTGTAACATATAACTTGAAAACATTTAGGTATTTGTAAAACACTTTTGACAAAAGAGAATGACTCACATTGCAAGTTTAATTGGACAGAACCTTGCCTACTGATTTAGCCTTGTAACCTAGTTAAATAACAATGCACATGAAACTAGGTCAGTAACTTAATACAATATTTATGATAAGCTCATGAAATCAAAACCCTCACGACGAATGACAAAGTATAGCCCCAATTCGGGCAGCACTTAAACATCCATCGGATCGGTTACAATCGATCAGACATTGTACCGTATCAGTGATCGAGTTATTACCCTGTTGTCGCAGCAGAGATTCGTGCTTGTGTGTTTTTTTGAACGAAACAACGAATATCTCAACGTACAAAATGAATTTTAACGTCGAAACAAGACAGCCATGCAAGTGCCAAACCCCTGTATTATATACTGAAATTTGGTCCCCCTCGCGTGGTGCGTGTGACAACCGGTGATTTACGGCCTTTAGTTACGAGATTAACAGATTTTTAAAACGATAATAAGTAGTGTTTATGATGTAGCTTAACTTAATTGGGCCTTTGGAGTGTCTGGGAACGCTTCTTCAACATTACAGTGCGCGTATGACGATCCGCGAAGAAACTGCTGAAAATTTAACGGTCATAAACTGAAAACGAACAAAATACCGACAACGCCGACAAGTATTAAGATTTTACGATATATTTTTGTTCGTAATTAAATTTTAGCTAACCGTAGTCGAAACCGGACCAGAAAATGAATTAAAACGGCAACAACACGGTTTTACGCGATTTTACCGTTATCGATGCACGAGGGCGTCCAATGGTGCGTGTGTAGTGTAATATATTTTAGATGTATATTTTATGTCCTTTTTACACTTTTAGCCAAGTTTTAAATTTATAAAACACGATATTTACTAACACTAAACACACATATGGGCAAGTGCACCCATCGCGGACGTAGTATAGTGTTGGTAAGATACCGAGGTCGTCCAAGGACACAAGAGCTTTTAGTACCGGTTTATCCTCAACGTCTAACCAAATAAAAATGTTAGAAAAGATTTTTAAACTAAGAAAATAAAACTAACTAAATGCTGAAAAATAAAAATAAAAATAAAAACAGATAGACAAGATGAATCACTTGGATCCGACTCGTGTATTAGTATAACCTTTGATTATTTTCGCACTTTTGCACTTGTTTAAGAGATTATCTTAGTTATTGTACTAGGCCCCTCTTTTGAAGGCGACGTTACCCTCAACCCAGTAGTTTGAGTCAGCAATGATACAATCCTAAAGGGTCGGATTATTGAAAGATAATGAATTAAGTTATTAATGCAAATTATGGTAGGCTCCTCTTTTGGAGGTGACGTTACCCTCGACTAAATAGTCTGAGTCAGCAGGGATATAGTCCTAAATAGCCGGGTTATAGTATTAATAGTAGTTAACTTATGAGGGGGTCAAAGAGTTTGGATCCCCGCCATCAAATACCTTTGGGTATTGAAGGAGATCCTACTAAATTTGACCTAGGTCCCTTGCAGGACCTCTAAGCGCTGAACAAGGGCAAGACCCTTAACAAACCGTTCCCTTAACCCCCGACCAGGTAGCCAACATACCTCCATATAGACCATGGAGATATGAATGGTGAAAATCTTTTATTTTATATAGACAATAAAATAATGCCAAGACACCACGGACAAACGATAAGGAAGAATCACCTTCAACATAAGCAACTAGTTATTAAAGTCATTAATACAAAACCAAATAAAAAGTTCAAAAGATTAAAAATAAAAAGTATTATACTAAACACTTGTCTTCACCAAGTGATGTAAGAGACTTAGGCAAACATGGCCTTGATTGTCAAGAACTCTTACGATTAATCTTGGATCCCGAGACGATTCACACACTCTATGATGGACAATGGATGATGGTGGTGGATGATGGTGTTGTGATGGTGGTAGGTGGTGGATGAAGTGTGAGAGAGGTGGTGTGCCAAGGGATGAGTTGCAATGAAGCCAAGCACTCCTATTTATAGGCTGAACAGAAGCCTGCGCCTGCAGTACTTTCGCCACGCCCCCCGTGTTCACTGGGCACGACCCCGTGGTGGGCGATAGAAGCTTCTATAGGTTTGTCTTATCTGCTGCTTCTTGGGCACGGCCCCGTGCTGGCTGAGCACGGGGCGTGTTCAGTCTTCTGCCTTTTTTGTTTTGCTTGGGAGGATGCTGTCGAGGGGTCGGGCAATCCACTTATGCTCCTTTTCTTGTATTTATGTTAGATTTAGCTGCCTTTTTGCTTCTTTTGTTAATTTGAGCTCATTTAATCCTGAAAATACAAAAGGAAGACAAAAACACTCTTTTTCCAACATTAGTACTTAAAAAGGGTTAGTTTTATGCCTCATTTGATGTAATTTATATGTTGCATTTTACACACATCAAATATCCCCACACTTGAATTTTTGCTTGTCCTCAAACAAAACTCTTTAATATTTGGCTTACACTCCCAAATGGAATTGGTAGAAAAGAAGGTTTTGGCTTGACATAGAGTGTCGGGAATCCAAGATCTTTATTGGGTTTTATTTTTATTTATTTACAATCCTATTCGTTATGATTTATTTAGAACGTTTCATAAGAGAAATTACTTATTTGGGCATAAGATGCCTTTTTAAATTTCCATCTATATACAAGTTCACATACCTCACGGGAGAAATCACTCATACTCGGCCGAAGGTGTCTTTTTTTAGTGAATCACTCTAGAGCGGCATGGAACTTATTCCTACCATAGGCTTGCCAAGCAATCAATCCTCCTCCTTTTTAACTTTTTACCTTTGTAAATATCAAGAGGACTTTTTTTGGGTAAAGGCTTGGGCTAAAGGTGGGTAGTTGGGTTAGTGGTTAGTAGAAATGGGCGAAAATCGTAAAAAGCGTCGGTTTTCGTAAAACCTTTTGTTTTAATGACTTTTTATTCTTAATGAAGTATTTCTTCAAACAAGCTTTTTAGGAGCTTAGTTTGTTTATTTCTAACTTCATTGTAAAATTCTCTCTTTTTTTTCAGTCACACGAAAACCGAGCTTGTTACTAAAATAAAGGGTGAAAATAAAAAGGGTTTTTGGTGGGTAAAAAGGGTTTTGGGTTAGGAAATGAAAAGGTTTAGGCTCAAAGGGGTTAACTATGGGGAGTTTTTTTTTTTTTTTTTTTTTTTTTTTTTTTTTTTTTTGGGTAGGTGAAAAGAAAAATAAAAATAATGGTTTTGAAAAAAAAAGGGTTTGTCCTAATGCCTCCATCATTTACTTACTTGGGTTTAAGTTGGTAAGGACTGGGAATGAATTGTCGTGGCAAGTTCTAGAGTCGTAAGAACCAAGCGGCTATTCACACAAGAAACGAAAAATGAGCATTTAGCGTAAAGATGTATATTTGTATGCTCAATAAAGGCTCAAAACTCACTTTTGTGGGAATGGGTTTTTCTATGTGATCAAGTATATATAATCAAATTTTAACTAAGCATTTCATGCCGTTTCATAATTTTCTTATGTTGGTTCTTTTTATCACGACGCTATCGGTTGTAAATTTGTAAAAATATAACCTTGTTAGTCTTAGAATTCCCAACTTAAAACTTTAGACAAGTAAAAAAAATGAAAATTTTTTGAAAAAAATTTGGGGCGATTAGCGGTTCCAATAGAGTTTTGTGTAAGGCTTGTTATTAGGACTTGCAAAATTCAAGGTTTTAGCATCCCCCCCCCCCACACACTTAAATTACACATTGTCCTCAATGTGTCCCAAAAATAAATTTTTAGGTTGATTGAATGTGTAACATGGTGTTAAAAGCAAAAATTTATGTTACTGGCAGTCTGGACACGGCCCCGTGTTCAGGTGCCAGTAACGATAATTAAAGAAAAGAAACAGAAGCCTGGACACGGGGGCGTGTCTGGTGAACACGGCCCGTGTCCAGTTATCTGAACTGGGCATTTTTCTGCAGGGTGTTCAGCACGAGGCTGTGTTGGCTGGGCACAACCCGTGCTGAACCTACTGTAATGGAGAAATTGTTGTTGGGTGGCCTTGTTCTTGTGCATGGGGCCATGTTTCTCATTTCCCTTATCATCCTTTACCACCATGAGTGTGTTTTATTCCTGCAAATTAAAACTAAAAGATTAAACTAAACTAAAGATAGTTCCGCGGAATGCCTCCGTGGTGCGCCACGTTTATAAGGGTCCTTGGCTAGACCCAAGGTGAGGTTATATATTTTCTGAGTGGGATGTTTTGCGTCCCATGTTGCACCGTCGGAGAGCAGCATCCAAACTCGAATCAATAACCTTCATGTAGTTGACTGGGTCATCGTCCTCTATTCTATTCCCAACCCCGAACTTTACTTCCTCATCCCCGTACCTTAAGGTGAGCGTTCCGTCATTCATGTCTACCAATGCCTGTGCGGTGGCGAGAAATGGTCTCCCTAGTATGTGTGACAACTCGAGTTTCCGACATTTCACTCTCGCATTCATTACGCGTTAACTGTTTAGTGTTTGATTTGTTTGACTCGTAATTTTACGTTGAATTAAAAGTTGAATTATAAGTTGAAATGAATGTTGAGTTGTTTTGTGCTATATATGTGTAAAGTTTGATTTCATGAACTTAACTGCTTAAGTCTGGAACAACCCGACGAAACAAAATATGTTTCGCCATAAGTCTACTCGACGAAATGGGGTTTTGTTTCGCCGACCCGCCAATCCGTCGAGGCCCCAGTTACAGCCCAAACTGTTGTGCGTAAATATTTATATATTAGATTAGGGGAAACGGTTATCAAAATACCTAAACCCTAGACTCCTCCCCATTTGACGGCAGCCTTGTGACTTTGTGACCCTCGAAGAACGATCAGAATTACTCCCTTGTTCATTGTGGTTAGTGTAAACTATTATCCGATTATGTGTTAACACGATTATTTGAATATTATGCTTACATGTTGTCTGTGATGAGGATTGATATGATAGTTGTTGACTGCCATGTTTTCTTTTCCTTCCAATAACATCTCTCGCATTGTTTTTGATATCATAATTGTCCTCTACTATATTCCTTGGTATCATTATTGTGTGTAAGAAATCAAACCCACCGATTTGTTTGGCCAATAACACCAAGCGGTAGTCATAAGAATTGCCGGCTATCATGCTTAGTATTGCACGTGATATGTCAGTTCATATGTGATTAAAATAGGAGTCAATGTTGATTGAATGGTTGAGTGCCATTGGTTCAATTGTTGGCTGGATCAATGTTGGTCCAATCAAATAGAGGCACCCTAGATACTCAAATATATCAAAAGTAAATTGTGCATACATATGATTGTTTAGTAATTGTCGGCTATGGTATTCATTTTGGTCCAATGATGCTTGGCGGTTGTGATAGATGTCGACCACTAGGGCAATTAAAATTCTGTCATATTTTGCTTATTAATTCTGAAACTGATATGGGATCCGACGAATCAAGGAGATGCTCTTGTGACCTCGACGAAACGCCCATCTCGACGAAACACATGAGTGTTTCGCCGTGACCAAACTCGACGAAACACATGAGTGTTTCGCCGTGATGCCTGTGATATACGTGTGATGCTATTATCAGTTAGTGATGACTGTGTTGAGTTAAGTATGTTAATTGTGTTAAGTGTTAACCATGTTAAGTGCGTAAATTCTGCTAAAGCTTGTTACCTTGTTAAGTATGTTGATCTTATTAAACACGATGACCCTGTTAAATGTGTTACTGAATAACCTTGTTCGAATTGACCAAGAACTCTATCATATGATGCATGATTGTAAGTACGTGGTATAACTGTTATGTGTTGAATTGGTGATTACATTGCATGCATTCTATACTTTTAACTTATGAGAAAACAATGCGAAAATGAACTGATTATATATATATATATATATATATATATATATACGTGCATACCATAGGACTTGACTGATTGTTGTGAGCACATACCCTAGCATACCGAGCAAACCAAGGTGAGTTCACACAGCCAAGGCATGGGGTTCCCAGGGTGGGAATGGGTTTGGATTATTTACTTGTACTTACCTAGCTTATGGAACTTAGTTACATGGTCCTTGGGTGAGGAAGGGTTATTGGTAAAATGCGACTAGACTAGTGATACTAATAGAACTGATCTTCGCACACACGCCGGGGTTGGCTGCGATAATATGACTAATCTTCGCACACATGCCTAGGAAGGCTGCGAACTATACACTAAACTTCACACACATGCCGGGTGGCCGCGATACAAATATACCTAGTCTAGAATACTTGGGAAACTTCCCCTAGTCTTCGCATACATGCCTAGAGGGCCGCGATACGAACTAATACGATATATGACTTAATGAAACGAACACAAGGCTTACTATACTATTACGATTACTGAACTATTAACTGTGAACTCGCTCAACTAGTTGTTGATTCTCTGCTGCATGCCTTGCTGGACCTTAGGTACATATGGAGCTTGCACAGGGAGGAGCAGGTCGTTGTGGGGCATGGATCGTGGATGCCATGTTAAGACATTTAAACATTTGAACTTATGTTATACATTGGGTTTTCATACTTATGCTTCCGCTACACTTTGAAATTATACTTATGTTTTGAATACCTATCGTATTGAATGATTGGTTTGCATTTACTTTTACTTGATATTAATTACATGTTCGATATGATTGGTGGCTTGATCCTGGTCAGTCACGCCTCCAAGCGGTGATACTCCGCGTGTGGAATCTGGGGGTGTGACAGATTGGTATCAGAGCCATTGGTTATAGAGAACTTGGTTTTAATATGGGAAAAACGATTTTATTAAAACCAGACTATAACCAGAACAGTGCTCTCAACGATCCACAACGACGCTTCGCTCCACGTGCAAGACTCAACATCCTAGGTAATAAGGTTTATGATTATTACCTGCATGCTAGAACTTCATAGAACTTTGCTCGTAGTATGCTTAGATTACATTGCTTACTATACGCCATTACATGAGAACACCTATGTGCTTACACTCTTCTGTCATCGCATTACTCGTGAACCATTCTCACTTATTCTACTTTTTACTATGAAGATCATGTCTGGACGTGTGAACATGACTCAAGCCCAGATGACGGCTCTCATTGCTGAAGAAGTAGCTGCAGCACTTGCAGCTGCACAAGCAGGTAGTATACCCTGCGGATGGGATATACACTAGGATCTTTGAAAATCCTACATTCCTAAATCAAATTTTGTGTTTAACATTGCCCTATTCTATGCACAATAGGTCAACACGCCCCACAACCTGTCTGCACATTCAAGAACTTCATGGACAGTCGTCCAGGCACATTCAGTGGCACGGAAGGAGCAGTGGGACTACTCCATTGGTTTGAAAAGCTCGAGTCGGTATTCGAGATGTGTGAATGCCCTGAGGCACGCAAGGTCAAGTACGCCACTGGTACTTTGGAAGGAATCGCGCTAACCTGGTGGAATGCGCAAGTTCAGCTTTTAGGGTTGGTAGCTGCCAACGCCACCCCTTGGAACGAATTCAAAGAACTGATCAAAAGAGAATACTGCTCACGAGACGACATCCACAAGTTAGAAGTGGAGTTTTTCAATCTTAAGATGACGGGGTCGGAGATCGAGGCCTACACCAAGCGGTCGAATGAGCTGGCCGTTCTGTGCCCAACTATGGTGGACCCACCTATCAGGCGTATCGAGTTATATCTAAAGGGGCTAGCACCGGAAATTCAAAGCCATGTGACATCGGCTAATCATAACAACATCCAGGATGTTCAACGCCTAGCTCATCGTCTCACTGATCAGGCAGTGGCGCAGGACAAACTACCAAAACGTATCAGCGCTACTACTGCTACTACTCCAGCTGCTACTTCTGCTACACCCAGCGACAACAAAAGAAAGTGGGATGGGGATTCCAGTAAAGGTTCAGTCTCAGCTCAGTCTCAAGCACAGCAGCGCAAGTTAAACGACTATCAGAGTCTGGGTCAATAATCTTCTGGTGGTCAGGGGCAGGGTGGATATCGGGGAATTCACCCACTGTGTAATAGGTGCAACAGGCACCACAGTGGACGGTGTCGTAAGGAATGATGTCAGAGATGTCTCAAGTTAGGGCACGAAGCTAAGGACTGCAGGAGCTCGCGACCTGCAAATCTAAACCAACAACCGCAACTACCAGCTCCACAAAACCCGCAGCAGCAGCAACAGCGGGGCAACAGGGGATGTTTCCAGTGTGGGGCTGAAGGTCATTTCAAACGTGATTGCCCTCAATTGAACCAGAACCAGAATCGTAACAACAACAATCACCAGGGCAATGGGAACAACAACAATGGCAACGAAGCTCGGGGTCGTGCTTTCGTGCTGAGTCAGGGCAACGCAAGGAATGATCCCAATATGGTTATGGGTAAGTTTCTTCTCGACGATATTTATGTTACTGTTTTGTTTGATTCGGGTGCCGATACGAGTTATATATCTTTGAAAGCGAGTAAATTGTTAAAACGTGCACCAACACCCTTAAATACTAAACATGTCGTAGAATTAGCTAATGGTAAGAGTCTAGAAGCCACGCATGTAGTCAGGGGTTGTAATATTGTTTTAGCCGGTCAAGCATTCTCCATCGATCTTATTCCCATAGTCTTGGGAAGCTTCGATATCGTCATCGGTATGGATTGGTTATCCCAACATCACGCAGAGATCTTATGCAAGGAAAAGATAGTTTGCATTCCCCGTTCGGGTAAGCAACCTCTCGAAGTTCAAGGCGACAAGAGTGGTGCTGTGGTTGGCATCATCTCCTTCTTGAAGGCTCAGAAATGTTTGCGAAAGGGTCACACTGCCATTTTGGCACTTGTCACTGATGCATCAGCGAAAGAAAAGAAACTGGAGGATATTCCAGTTGTACGCGACTTTCCTCAGGTGTTTCCTGAAGATTTACCTGGTCTACCTCCTCATCGCCAGGTCGAGTTTCAAATCGAGCTAGCACCAGGAGCAGCACCAATAGCTCGCGCACCTTATCGTTTAGCTCCAACTGAACTGGAAGAACTGTCAAAGCAGCTACAAGAGCTCTTGGAAAAGGGCTTTATTCGTCCAAGCTCTTCGCCTTGGGGAGCACCAGTATTATTCGTGAAAAAGAAGGACGGTACCTTCAGGATGTGCATAGACTACCGGGAACTCAACAAGGTGACGGTGAAGAACCGTTATCCCCTTCCGCGTATAGACGACCTGTTCGATCAGCTGCAAGGGTCGAGCTACTACTCCAAGATTGATCTAAGGTCGGGTTATCATCAGCTGAGAGTCCGGGATGAGGACGTCTCCAAAACAGCATTCAAAACTCGTTATGGCCACTACGAGTTTCTTGTCATGCCATTTGTGTTAACGAACGTGCCCGCAGTATTCATGGATTTAATGAACCGAGTGTGCAAGCCTTACCTAGACAGGTTCGTCATCGTTTTCATCTATGACATTCTGATTTACTCTAAGAGTCAGGAGGAACACGAGCAGCATCTACGACTTATCTTGGAACTTCTTCGAAAGGAACAACTGTACGCCAAGTTTTCAAAATGCGACTTCTGGCTTCGTGAAGTCCACTTTCTAGGCCATGTGGTAAACAGGGATGGGATTCATGTTGATCCATCCAAGGTAGATTCGATCAGAAATTGGCCTGCGCCTCGCACTCCAACGGAAATACGCCAATTCTTGGGTTTGGCGGGTTACTACAGACGGTTTATCAAAGACTTCTCAAAGATCGCACAACCACTTACACTACTGACACAGAAGGGTGTCACCTACCATTGGGGAGATTCCCAGGAAACCGCTTTCCAGTACTTAAAGGATAGGCTTTGCAGCGCACCTATTCTCTCGTTACCAGAGGGCACGAACGATTTTGTGGTCTATTGTGATGCATCGATACAGGGGCTTGGTTGTGTGTTGATGCAGCAAGATAAAGTTATTGCCTACGCTTCTCGTCAACTCAAGGTTCACGAGCGGAACTACACGACGCATGATTTAGAACTTGGAGCTGTTGTTTTCGCGCTTAAGATATGGCGACACTACCTGTACGGTACCAAGTGCACTATTTACACCGATCACAGGAGTCTCGAGCATATCTTCAAGAAGAAGGAATTGAACATGCGTCAACGCCGATGGGTCGAGCTACTCAATGATTATGAATGCGCTATCAAGTACAATCCAGGCAAAGCCAATGTTGTGGCTGACGCCCTCAGTCGGAAAGACACTACACCTAAGCGCGTACGAGCATTGCAACTCACCATTCAGTCTAGTCTTCCAGCACAGATACGAGATGCTCAGGTAGAAGCATTAAACCAGAAAACGTTAGGGCTGAAGCGCTACGCGGCTCAAGGCAACGATTAGAACAGAAGGAAGACGGCGCCTACTATGTAACGGGGCGTATTTGGGTCCCACTTTTTGGAGACTTACGCGAGCTGGTAATGGATGAAGCTCACAAGTCTCGCTACTCGGTACATCCAGGGTCAGATAAGATGTACCACGACATCAGAACTACTTATTGGTGGCCTAGCATGAAGGCCCACATCGCTACCTATGTCAGCAAGTGCTTGACCTGTGCAAGAGTCAAGGCAGAGTATCAGAAACCAGCAGGCTTACTTCAGCAACCAAAGATACCACAATGGAAATGGGAGGAAATTTCCATGGATTTTGTTACAAGCCTACCTAGATCCCAGCGTGGGAACGATACTATTTGGGTGATCGTGGATCGACTCACCAAGTCTGCTCACTTCTTGGCAATCAAAGAAACAGACAATTTTTCCACACTAGCAGACATATACTTGAAAGAAGTAGTCTCAAGGCACAGGGTGCCCACCTCTATCATTTCGGATCGCGATGCACGATTCACATCAGAACTATGGCAAGCAATGCATAAGGCGTTTGGCTCTCGGTTAGATATGAGCACGGCTTATCACCCTCAGACGGATGGGCAGTCTGAGCACACGATTCAAACTCTAGAAGACATGCTTCGGGCATGTGTCATCGATTTCGGCAACAGCTGGGAAAAGCATCTCCCTTTGGTGGAGTTCTCATACAATAACAGTTATCACACCAGCATACAAGCCGCTCCATTCGAGGCATTGTACGGGCGTAAATGCCGGTCACCTCTCTGTTGGGTAGAGGTGGGGGATAGTCAGATCACAGGTCCAGAACTTTTAGTGGACACCACAGAAAAGATTGCACAAATACGATAACGCATGGCGGCAGCTCGCGACCGTCAGAAAAGCTACGCGGATAAGTGTAGGAAGCCATTGGAATTTCAGGTCGGGGACCGGGTTTTACTTAAAGTCTCACCCTGGAAATGTGTGGTTCGTTTTGGCAAACGGGGCAAACTCAATCCACGGTATGTCGACCGTTCGAAATCGCAGAAAGAATAGGGACAGTGGCCTACAAACTAAACTTACCAGCTGAACTCGGTGCAGTTCACAATGTTTTTCACGTGTCGAATCTGAAGAAGTGTCTGTCAGATGAGACCCTCATAGTTCCCCTGAAGGAGCTCACTATCGACGAGCGGTTGCAGTTCGTCGAGGAACCTGTTGAAATCACGGACCAGGATGTTAAGGTCCTCAAGAACACGAGAATCCCTCTTGTTCGAGTTCGTTGGAACTCCCGTCGCGGCCCAGAGTTCACCTGGGAGCGTGAAGATCAAATGAAACTCAAGTATCCCCAGTTATTTGGAACCAATGTAACCACTACTGAGGCTGAAGCTACTACTGAATTTCGGGACGAAATTCCAAATCAACGGGGGGATGATGTGACACCCCTGGAAAACAAGTGAACGATACAACTCACCTAGCTTCCTCCGTAACCGCATGCTAAATTTCGGGATGAAATTTCTTTCAAGTTGGGGATAATGTGACAACTCGAGTTTCCGACATTTCACTCTCGCATTCATTACGCGTTAACTGTTTAGTGTTTGATTTGTTTGACTCGTAATTTTACGTTGAATTAAAAGTTGAATTATAATTTGAAATGAATGTTGAGTTGTTATGTGCTATATATGTGTAAAGTTTGATTTCATGAACTTAACTGCTTAAGTGTGGAACAACCCGACGAAACAAAATATGTTTCGCCATAAGTCTACTCGACGAAATGGGGTTTTGTTTCGCCGACCCGCCAATCCGTCGAGGCCCCAGTTACGGCCCAAACTGTTATGCGTAAATATTTATATATTAGATTAGGGGAAACGGTTATCAAAATACCTAAACCCTAGACTCCTCCCCATTTGACGGCAGCCTTGTGACTTTGTGACCCTCGAAGAACGATCAGAATTACTCCCTTGTTCATTGTGGTTAGTGTAAACTATTATCCGATTATGTGTTAACACGATTATTTGAATATTATGCTTACATGTTGTCTGTGATGAGGATTGATATGATAGTTGTTGACTGCCATGTTTTCTTTTCCATCCAATAACATCTCTCGCATTGTTTTTGATATCATAATTGTCCTCTACTATATTCCTTGGTATCATTATTGTGTGTAAGAAATCAAACCCACCGATTTGTTTGGCCAATAACACCAAGCGGTAGTCATAAGAATTGCCGGCCATCATGCTTAGTATTGCACGTGATATGTCAGTTCATATGTGATTAAAATAGGAGTCAATGTTGATTGAATGGTTGAGTGCCATTGGTTCAATTGTTGGCTGGATCAATGTTGGTCCAATCAAATAGAGGCACCCTAGATACTCAAATATATCAAAAGTAAATTGTGCATACATATGATTGTTTAGTAATTGTCGGCTATGGTATTCATTTTGGTCCAATGATGCTTGGCGGTTGTGATAGATGTCGGCCACTAGGGCAATTAAAATTCTGTCATATTTTGCTTATTATTACTGAAACTGATATGGGATCCGACGAATCAAGGAGATGCTCTTGTGACCTCGACGAAACGCCCATCTCGACGAAACACATGAGTGTTTCGCCGTGACCAAACTCGACGAAACACATGAGTGTTTCGCCGTGATGCCTGTGATATACGTGTGATGCTATTATCAGTTAGTGATGACTGTGTTGAGTTAAGTATGTTAATTGTGTTAAGTGTTAACCATGTTAAGTGCGTAAATTCTGCTAAAGCTTGTTACCTTGTTAAGTATGTTGATCTTATTAAACACGATGACCCTGTTAAATGTGTTACTGAATAACCTTGTTCGAATTGACCAAGAACTCTTTCATATGATGCATGATTGTAAGTACGTGGTATAACTGTTATGTGTTGAATTGGTGATTACATTGCATGCATTCTATACTTTTAACTTATGAGAAAACAATGCGAAAATGAACTGATTATATATATATATATATATATATATATATATATATATATATATATATATATATATATATATATATATATATATATACGTGCATACCATAGGACTTGACAGATTGTTGTGAGCACATACCCTAGCATACCGAGCAAACCAAGGTGAGTTCACACAGCCAAGGCATGGGGTTCCCAGGGTGGGAATGGGTTTGGATTATTTACTTGTACTTACCTAGCTTATGGAACTTAGTTACATGGTCCTCGGGTGAGGAAGGGTTATTGGTAAAATGCGACTAGACTAGTGATACTAATAGAACTGATCTTCGCACACACGCCGGGGTTGGCTGCGATAATATGACTAATCTTCGCACACATGCCTAGGAAGGCTGCGAACTATACACTAAACTTCGCACACATGCCGGGTGGCCGCGATACAAATATAACTAGTCTAGAATACTTGGGAAACTTCCCCTAGTCTTCGCATACATGCCTAGAGGGCCGCGATACGAACTAATACGATATATGACTTAATGAAACGAACACAAGGCTTACTATACTATTACGATTACTGAACTATTAACTGTGAACTCGCTCAACTAGTTGTTGATTCTCTGCTGCATGCCTTGCTGGACCTTAGGTACATATGGAGCTTGCACAGGGAGGAGCAGGTCGTTGTGGGGCATGGATCGTGGATGCCATGTTAAAACATTTAAACATTTGAACTTATGTTATACATTGGGTTTTCATACTTATGCTTCCGCTACACTTTGAAACTATACTTATGTTTTGAATACCTATCGTATTGAATGATTGGTTTGCATTTACTTTTACTTGTTATTAATTACATGTTCGATATGATTGGTGGCTTGATCCTGGTCAGTCACGCCTCCAAGCGGTGATACTCCGCGTGTGGAATCTGGGGGTGTGACAGATTGGTATCAGGGCCATTGGTTATAGAGAACTTGGTTTTAATATGGGAAAAACGATTTTATTAAAACCAGACTATAACCAGAACAGTGCTCTCAACGATCCACAACGACGCTTCGCTCCACGTGCAAGACTCAACATCCTAGGTAATAAGGTTTATGATTATTACCTGCTTGCTAGAACTTCATAGAACTTTGCTCGTAGTATGCTTAGATTACATTGCTTACTATACGCCATTACATGAGAACACCTATGTGCTTACACTCTTCTGTCATCGCATTACTCGTGAACCATTCTCACTTATTCTACTTTTTACTATGAAGATCATGTCTGGACGTGTGAACATGACTCAAGCCCAGATGACGGCTCTCATTGCTGAAGAAGTAGCTGCGGCACTTGCAGCTGCACAAGCAGGTAGTATACCCTGCGGATGGGATATACACTAGGATCTTTGAAAATCCTACATTCCTAAATCAAATTTTGTGTTTAACATTGCCCTATTCTATGCACAATAGGTCAACACGCCCCACAACCTGTCTGCACATTCAAGAACTTCATGGACAGTCGTACAGGCACATTCAGTGGCACGGAAGGAGCAGTGGGACTACTCCATTGGTTTGAAAAGCTCGAGTCGGTATTCGAGATGTGTGAATGCCCTGAGGCTCGCAGGGTCAAGTACGCCACTGGTACTTTGGAAGGAATCGCGCTAACCTGGTGGAATGCGCAAGTTCAGCTTTTAGGGTTGGCAGCTGCCAACGCCACCCCTTGGAACGAATTCAAAGAACTGCTCAAAAGAGAATACTGCTCACGAGACGACATCCACAAGTTAGAAGTGGAGTTTTTCAATCTTAAGATGACGGGGTCGGAGATCGAGGCCTACACCAAGCGGTCGAATGAGCTGGCCGTTCTGTGCCCAACTATGGTGGACCCACCTATCAGGCGTATCAAGTTATATCTAAAGGGGCTAGCACCGGAAATTCAAAGCCATGTGACATCGGCTAATCATAACAACATCCAGGATGTTCAACGCCTAGCTCATCGTCTCACTGATCAGGCAGTGGAGCAGGATAAACTACCGAAACGTATCAGCGCTACTACTGCTACTACTCCAGCTGCTACTTCTGCTACACCCAGCGACAACAAAAGAAAGTGGGATGGGGATTCCAGTAAAGCTTCAGTCTCAGCTCAGTCTCAAGCACAGCAGCGCAAGTTAAACGACTATCAGAGACTGGGTCAATAATCTTCTGGTGGTCAGGGGCAGGGTGGATATCGGGGAATTCACCCACTGTGTAATAGGTGCAACAGGCACCACAGTGGACGGTGTCGTAAGGAACGATGTCAGAGATGTCTCAAGTTAGGGCACGAAGCTAAGGTCTGCAGGAGCTCGCGACCTGCAAATCTGAACCAACAACCGCAACTACCAGCTCCACAAAACCCGCAGCAGCAGCAACAGCGGGGCAACAGGGGATGTTTCCAGTGTGGGGCTGAAGGTCATTTCAAACGTGATTGCCCTCAATTGAACCAGAACTAGAATCGTAACAACAACAATCACCAGGGCAATGGGAACAACAACAATGGCAACGAAGCTCGGGGTCGTGCTTTCGTGCTGGGTCAGGACGACGCAAGGAATGATCCCAATGTGGTTATGGGTAAGTTTCTTCTCGACGATATTTATGTTACTGTTTTGTTTGATTCGGGTGCCGATACGAGTTATATATCTTTGAAAGCGAGTAAATTGTTAAAACGTGCACCAACACCCTTAAATACCAAACATGTCGTAGAATTAGCTAATGGTAAGAGTCTAGAAGCCACGCATGTAGTCAGGGGTTGTAATATTGTTTTAGCCGGTCAAGCATTCTCCATCGATCTTATTCCCATAGTCTTGGGAAGGTTCGATATCGTCATCGGTATGGATTGGTTATCCTAACATCACGCAGAGATCTTATGCAAGGAAAAGATAGTTTGCATTCCCCGTTCGGGTAAGCAACCTCTCGAAGTTCAAGGCGACAAGAGTGGTGCTGTGGTTGGCATCATCTCCTTCTTGAAGGCTCAGAAATGTTTGCGAAAGGGTCACACTGCCATTTTGGCACTTGTCACTGATGCATCAGCGAAAGAAAAGAAACTGGAGGATATTCCAGTTGTACGCGACTTTCCTCAGGTGTTTCCTGAAGATTTACCTGGTCTACCTCCTCATCGCCAGGTCGAGTTTCAAATCGAGCTAGCACCAGGAGCAGCATCAATAGCTCGCGCACCGTATCGTTTAGCTCCAACTGAACTGGAAGAACTGTCAAAGCAGCTACAAGAGCTCTTGGAAAAGGGCTTTATTCGTCCAAGCTCTTCGCCTTGGGGAGCACCAGTATTATTCGTGAAAAAGAAGGACGGTACCTTCAGGATGTGCATAGACTACCGGGAACTCAACAAGGTGACGGTGAATAACCGTTATCCCCTTCCGCGTATAGACGACCTGTTCGATCAGCTGCAAGGGTCGAGCTACTACTCCAAGATTGATCTAAGGTCGGGTTATCATCAGCTGAGAGTACGGGATGAGGACGTCTCCAAAACAGCATTCAGAACTCGTTATAGCCACTACGAGTTTCTTGTCATGCCATTTGTGTTAACGAACGCGCCCGCAGTATTCATGGATTTAATGAACCGAGTGTGCAAGCCTTACCTAGACAGGTTCGTCATCGTTTTCATCGATGACATTCTGATTTACTCTAAGAGTCAGGAGGAACACGAGCAGCATCTACGACTTATCTTGGAACTTCTTCGAAAGGAACAACTGTACGCCAAGTTTTCAAAATGCGACTTCTGGCTTCGTGAAGTCCACTTTCTAGGCCATGTGGTAAACAGGGATGGGATTCATGTTGATCCATCCAAGGTAGATTCGATCAGAAATTGGCCTGCGCCTCGCACTCCAACGGAAATACGCCAATTCTTGGGTTTGGCGGGTTACTACAGACGGTTTATCAAAGACTTCTCAAAGATCGCACAGCCACTTACACTACTGACACAGAAGGGTGTCACCTACCATTGGGGAGATTCCCAGGAAACCGCTTTCCAGTACTTAAAGGATAGGCTTTGCAGCGCACCTATTCTCTCGTTACCAGAGGGCACGAACGATTTTGTGGTCTATTGTGATGCATCGATACAGGGGCTTGGTTGTGTGTTGATGCAGCAAGATAAAGTTATTGCCTACGCTTCTCGTCAACTCAAGGTTCACGAGCGGAACTACACGACGCATGATTTAGAACTTGGAGCTGTTGTTTTCGCGCTTAAGATATGGCGACACTACCTGTACGGTACCAAGTGCACTATTTACACCGATCACAGGAGTCTCGAGCATATCTTCAAGAAGAAGGAATTGAACATGCGTCAATGCCGATGGGTCGAGCTACTCAATGATTATGAATGCGCTATCAAGTACCATCCAGGCAAAGCCAATGTTGTGGCTGACGCCCTCAGTCGGAAAGACACTACACCTAAGCGCGTACGAGCATTGCAACTCACCATTCAGTCTAGTCTTCCAGCACAGATACGAGATGCTCAGGTAGAAGCATTAAACCAGAAAACGTTAGGGCTGAAGCGCTACGCGGCTCAAGGCAACGATTAGAACAGAAGGAAGACGGCGCCTACTATGTAATGGGGCGTATTTGGGTCCCACTTTTTGGAGACTTACGCGAGCTGGTAATGGATGAAGCTCACAAGTCTCGCTACTCGGTACATCCAGGGTCAGATAAGATGTACCACGACATCAGAACTACTTATTGGTGGCCTAGCATGAAGGCCCACATCGCTACCTATGTCAGCAAGTGCTTGACCTGTGCAAGAGTCAAGGCAGAGTATCAGAAACCAGCAGGCTTACTTCAGCAACCAAAGATACCACAATGGAAATGGGAGGAAATTTCCATGGATTTTGTTACAAGCCTACCTAGATCCCAGCATGGGAACGATACTATTTGGGTGATCGTGGATCGACTCACCAAGTCTGCTCACTTCTTGGCAATCAAAGAAACAGACAATTTTTCCACACTAGCAGACATATACTTGAAAGAAGTAGTCTCAAGGCACAGGGTGCCCACCTCTATCATTTCGGATCGCGATGCACGATTCACATCAGAACTATGGAAAGCAATGCATAAGGCGTTTGGCTCTCGGTTAGATATGAGCACGGCTTATCACCCTTAGACGGATGGGCAGTCTGAGCGCACGATTCAAACTCTAGAAGACATGCTTCGGGCATGTGTCATCGATTTCGGCAACAGCTGGGAAAAGCATCTCCCTTTGGTGGAGTTCTCATACAATAACAGTTATCACACCAGCATACAAGCCGCTCCATTCGAGGCATTGTACGGGCGTAAATGTCGGTCACCTCTCTGTTGGGTAGAGGTGGGGGATAGTCAGATCACGGGTCCAGAACTTATAGTGGACACCACGGAAAAGATTGCACAAATACGACAACGCATGGCGGCAGCTCGCGACCGTCAGAAAAGCTACGCGGATAAGCGTAGGAAGCCATTGGAATTTCAGGACGGGGACCGGGTTTTACTTAAAGTCTCACCCTGGAAATGTGTGGTTCGTTTTGGCAAACGGGGCAAACTCAATCCGCGGTATGTCGGACCGTTCGAAATCGCAGAAAGAATAGGCACAGTGGCCTACAGACTAAACTTACCAGCTGAACTCGGTGCAGTTCACAATGTTTTTCACGTGTCGAATCTGAAGAAGTGCCTGTCAGATGAGACCCTCATAGTTCCCCTGAAGGAGCTCACTATCGACGAGCGGTTGCAGTTCGTCGAGGAACCTGTTGAAATCACGGACCAGGATGTTAAGGTCCTCAAGAACACGAGAATCCCTCTTGCTCGAGTTCGTTGGAACTCCCGTCGCGGCCCAGAGTTCACCTGGGAGCGTGAAGATCAAATGAAACTCAAGTATCCCTAGTTATTCGGAACCAATGCAACCACTACTGAGGCTGAAGCTACTACTGAATTTCGGGACGAAATTCCAAATCAACGGGGGGATGATGTGACACCCCAGGAAAACCAGTGAACGATACAACTCACCTAGCTTCCTCCGTAACCGCATGCTAAATTTCGGGATGAAATTTCTTTCAAGTTGGGGATAATGTGACAACTCGAGTTTCCGACATTTCACTCTCGCATTCATTACGCGTTAACTGTTTAGTGTTTGATTTGTTTGACTCGTAATTTTACGTTGAATTAAAAGTTGAATTATAAGTTGAAATGAATGTTGAGTTGTTATGTGCTATATATGTGTAAAGTTTGATTTCATGAACTTAACTGCTTAAGTGTGGAACAACCCGATGAAACAAAATATGTTTCGCCATAAGTCTACTCGACGAAATGGGGTTTTGTTTCGCCGACCCGCCAATCCGTCGAGGCCCCAGTTACGGCCCAAACTGTTATGCGTAAATATTTATATATTAGATTAGGGGAAACGGTTATCAGAATACCTAAACCCTAGACTCCTCCCCATTTGACGGCAGCCTTGTGACTTTGTGACCCTCGAAGAACGATATTGTGGTTAGTGTAAACTATTATCCGATTATGTGTTAACACGATTATTTGAATATTATGCTTACATGTTGTCTGTGATGAGGATTGATATGATAGTTGTTGACTGCCATGTTTTCTTTTCCTTCCAATAACATCTCTCGCATTGTTTTTGATATCATAATTGTCCTCTACTATATTCCTTGGTATCATTATTGTGTGTAAGAAATCAAACCCACCGATTTGTTTGGCCAATAACACCAAGCGGTAGTCATAAGAATTGCCGGCCATCATGCTTAGTATTGCACGTGATATGTCAGTTCATATGTGATTAAAATAGGAGTCAATGTTGATTGAATGGTTGAGTGCCATTGGTTCAATTGTTGGCTGGATCAATGTTGGTCCAATCAAATAGAGGCACCCTAGATACTCAAATATATCAAAAGTAAATTGTGCATACATATGATTGTTTAGTAATTGTCGGCTATGGTATTCATTTTGGTCCAATGATGCTTGGCGGTTGTGATAGATGTCGGCCACTAGGGCAATTAAAATTCTGTCATATTTTGCTTATTATTACTGAAACTGATATGGGATCCGACGAATCAAGGAGATGCTCTTGTGACCTTGACGAAACGCCCATCTCGACGAAACACATGATTGTTTCGCCGTGACCAAACTCGACGAAACACATGAGTGTTTCGCCGTGATGCCTGTGATATACGTGTGATGCTATTATCAGTTAGTGATGACTGTGTTGAGTTAAGTATGTTAACTGTGTTAAGTGTTAACCATGTTAAGTGCGTAAATTCTGCTAAAGCTTGTTACCTTGTTAAGTATGTTGATCTTGGTAAACACGATGACCCTGTTAAATGTGTTACTGAATAACCTTGTTCGAATTGACCAAGAACTCTATCATATGATGCATGATTGTAAGTACGTGGTATAATTGTTATGTGTTGAATTGGTGATTACATTTCATGCATTCTATACTTTTAACTTATGAGAAAACAATGCGAGAATGAACTGATTATACATATATATACGTGCATACCATAGGACTTGACTGATTGTTGTGAGCACATACCCTAGCATACCGAGCAAACCAAGGTGAGTTCACACAGCCAAGGCATGGGGTTCCCACGGTGGGAATGGGTTTGGATTATTTACTTGTACTTACCTAGCTTATGGAACTTAGTTACATGGTCCTCGGGTGAGGAAGGGTTATTGGTAAAATGCAACTAGACTAGTGATACTAATAGAACTGATCTTCGCACACACGCCGGGGTTGGCTGCGATAATATGACTAATCTTCGCACACATGCCTAGGAAGGCTGCGAACTATACACTAAACTTCGCACACATGCCGGGTGGCCGCGATACAAATATACCTAGTCTAGAATACTTGGGAAACTTCCCCTAGTCTTCGCATACATGCCTAGAGGGCCGCGATACGAACTAATACGATATATGACTTAATGAAACGAACACAAGGCTTACTATACTATTACGATTACTGAACTATTAACTGTGAACTCACTCAACTTGTTGTTGATTCTCTGCTGCATGCCTTGCAGGACCTTAGGTACATATGGAGCTTGCACAGGGAGGAGCAGGTCGTTGTGGGGCATGGATCGTGGATGCCATGTTAAAACATTTAAACATTTGAACTTATGTTATACATTGGGTTTTCATACTTATGCTTCCGCTACACTTTGAAACTATACTTATGTTTTGAATACCTATCGTATTGAATGATTAGTTTGCATTTACTTTTACTTGTTATTAATTACATGTTCTATATGATTGGTGGCTTGATCCTGGTCAGTCACGCCTCCAAGCGGTGATACTCCGCGTGTGGAATCTGGGGGTGTGACAGTATGAGGGGGACTTCGGTGTCTTCTTCCATATCGAGTATGACAAAGTCGGCCGGGTAGACAAATTTGTTTACCTTGACTAGGAGATTTTCGATGACACCTTGCGGGAATTTGACGGATTGATCAGCAAGTTGTATGCTCATTTTTGTAGGACTCGTTGTTCCTAGGCCGAGTCTTTTGAACATTGATGAGGGCATGAGGTTAATGCTAGCCCCAAGGTCGGCTAGTGCATTACGAACGGGGGAGTCCCCGATCGAGCAAGGAATCGTAAAGCTTCCGGGATCGATTTTCTTTTGGGGGAGTTTGTTGAGTACGAGGGTAGAGCATTCCTCGCCTAAGTTAACTAATTGCAAAGTCCGCTGGACACGGCCCCGTGCCCGTCTGACAATCTCTCTCCTCATTAATTGTAATTCGCAATTACAATTAATGCGCCTGCAGTACTTTCGCCACGCCCCCGTGTTCACTAGGCACGGCCTCATGGTGGGCGATAGAAGCTTCTATAGGTTTGTCTTATCTGCTGCTTCTTGGGCACGACGCCGTGCTGGCTGAGCACGGGGCGTGTTCAGTCTTCTACCTTCTCTGTTTTGCTTGGGAGGATGCTGTCGAGGGGTCGGGCAATCCACTTATGTTCCTTTTCTTGTATTTATGTTAGATTTAACTGCCTTTTTGCTTCTTTTGTTAATTTGAACTCATTTAATCCTGAAAATACAAAAGGAAGACAAAAACACTCTTTTTCCAACATTAGTACTTAAAAAGGGTTAGTTTTATGCCTCATTTGATGTAATTTATATGTTGCATTTTACACACATCATCCAACATCAAATACCGATACTATTTTATATACTTTTAAATCAAATATTATGATTCACGATATTTTTTACGATAATCAGGTTATAATAACGGGTATCGTTGGAACGAACGGGCCACTAAAACACGAGATTTGGCTTGTGGGCCTTGGGCCCAAGCCCAAAGCCCATTAGTAAAATTTAATTATATAAGAGCCTACCCTTGTTGTTGTTTCATTTTGGGAAGACAAACCAAAACATAGAGCCAAACATCCCCTTCGACCTCTCTCTCACCTTTCCCCCTCGTCATCTTGACCAGCGACCGGAGATCGGAACTCCGGCGCCCCGTTCTTCTCTGGCGATACACCCCCGACGACAACAACCACAGCCGCATACCCCTTTCTCCCTCTCTCGGTTCCGACGTCGGCGGCGGAGGAAGACGCGCCGCCGCTCACGACGACGGTGGTGACTCTGAACGACGGAACCCCCTCCCCCCTCTCTATTTCACTTCCAGCAAAGGTTTACTGGCGACGACAAGGACCCGATGGGTCAGAAGTTCGAGAAACCACAACCACAGTGGCGGTGCTGTGGTGGATGGTGTCGGCTAACAGCAGGCGACAAAGAGATAGAGAGAACCGATGGTCGGAGCCTCGGACCGCCGGTTGGTCCATTTATCTGGCGGTCGATTCTGTTATCCGGTGGTCGGTTCTCTTATCCGACGGACTTTGCTTTTGACCGACGGGTTACAGATGTTGATGATATTGTTGATGATGCTGATGCTGTGAAAAAGATGATGAAGTGTCGATTCTGTCGACAGCCGACGAGCGACGGTAACACGCCGGAGGCGACGGTAATGGGGGTGCTCAACTCGGGTTTCAGTTCAGGTAAGAATATGAGAGTTTTGGTTCAATTATGTGTCATTTTTGGTTTAGATTAAACTCATGTTCGGGTATTTCACTTCAAATCGTGGATTCAGGATTTTGTTTCGGGTTTCGTTCATGTTCAGTCAACTACAAATACGGGTGCGGTTCACAGAGTCGACTCAGTCAACACAATCGGACTGAGTCAACTCAGGTCGGTGCGAGTCAACTCAGCTCGGTTCAGGTCAACGAGTCAAGCTGGTCAATCGCGGTCAATGGTTCGAGTCGGATAATGAAGCGGTTCGGTTGACTCGGTCAAACCGAGTCAACTCGGTCAACACAGTCATACCGAGTCAACTCAGTTGACTCGGGTCAACTCAGTTAGCTTTTTCGACATAAGGATGGTAAAAATTTAGGAAGATTACTATTTACGTTCGTTAGTTATTATTATATGCGAAAACGAGCTCAAACCGATCTATTTAAATATGCTTTACATCTTTACATAACTAACGAAATCTCATATATTGATTATATTGTTTGAATACTGATTGAGTTTTGAAAAATAACGACAACTTGTGTTGTCGGGGGCGTCCAAAAACAGAGGAGACTCTGCCCGTTTTTCGAGAAAATATAAAAACAAAATGCATTTTATTGAAAAACGACAACTAGCGGTAACAAACAACTTTTATGAATGCCGATAACAAATATGTAATAACTTCCAACGACACTTTACAACTTTCGAAAAACGACCATTCGGAACAATTTTTGCGACAATAAATATAGTTCTTATATTTATTCTAAAACTTTGAAACCTCGTCAATTCTTTTATAAAAATAAAAATAAGTTATGTATTTATATCAAATATCCAAATACGGATTTGTTTTATAATAATAAATATAGTTATATATTTATTTCCGTTAACGGACAACACGACTTCTTTTATAAGAATAAATATAATGTACATATTTATTTCAAAGTTCAAACGACACGAATTCGTTTTAGAAAAATAAATATAGTTGATATATTTATAACAAACAATACGACTTCTTTTATAACTAAATATAGTGTTATATATTTATTTCGGATATCAAGCAACACGATGATTCTTTCATTAAAATACATATAGTTGTATATTTATTTTTTTAAACACAAACGACTCGATTATACTTTTGTAAAATAAATATATCCTTTATATTTATTTCAAACGCCTAAACGGCACACTATATATCACATATATCGCTTACGAATTGTTACATGTTATTTTCGTATAAATGGTATTACATACACAACGACTTATCAAGACGACTAACGGATTCTACCGAAATATTTATATATTTTTATATAAATATTTATATATTTTAAGCCTCACAAGAACTAAGTGATTTTCAAAGACTTAGAAAAATATTACCGACATTAGACGAGACTTAACGAGTATAACTTAATCGTTACTATATATTATCAATTTACCGTTGAATCGTCCGGTTAACGATTTGGTAGAGCTCGATGACACGTAGTTTAGTTACTACCCCTATTTAGAAACTTATAAGATATTCCGTGTTAGGAATATTGTAGAATGCACGCTAGCAAGTCAAATCTTGGGAACGACATCATGAAGTCGTAATTAGCTAGCTTCACACAAGGCAATTTAGGTGAGTTCATAACCCCCACTTTTTAGTGTTTTACATTTTTGTAAATGTTTTCGGGGTGGAAAGACGTGCACAATTTTCAGAAACATACAAAGTTTTCGATAAACAAAGACAGTATATTTTTAGACAAAGCACGTTTTGCAAGAACATACAAAATTTTGAACAAATGCAAAACTCGTATTTCTAAATCATATTGCGAATGGATTTCGAGGAACTCAAATGATTTACGAAAGGTTTATACTAAACATACCGGTTTTTACAAAACAAATGCGTATTTTCGAAATGTGAATGATCTTCATAACTAGGGACGGGTCGTCTGGGGATAATATATAGAGACTAGGGAGTTGGCCTTAGAGGCTGGGAGGTTCAGCCTTAGAGGCTGGGGAGATTCAGCCTTAGAGGCTGGGGAGGTTCAGCCTTAGAGACTGGGGTAAAATACATGTCACGATTATTTCAGACATTTTATACATGGTATGGTTAGCGTAGGGAGGGTTTTTACTACTTAGATCATGTGAGTGGGTAGGTGGAACTTAAGCCCATCAATCCTCGTTGTAGGACCGAGGGACATGCGTGATAGATCTATTCGGGTGTAGCGAGCCCCACTCCTGAGTCCGCGGAGTGGACCATGTGGTGACTATGTGCCCGACGCACAAATCTGCTAGGTTTGAGTCTTCATGCATCACATCACACATATCAATGCCTTTGCAAACCATTGGTGATCTCTTTTTCCTTATTGCTACTGATATTTGCTAATTTACACATATTTTAGTCCCCCGTTTTACCCCCATTTTATGCGTTTTCGGCCGTAAAACCGTCATTCGGATACTTAATTATCTACATTTTTGTTTACAGGCCTAAACCAGCATACCAGACAAGATGATAGCGAAAACGAGGACTTTCTGGACAAAACAACAAAGCTGCGGACATTCTGTTAAGGATTCTGAACTGGGCCTGTGGAATGACTGTTCCACCTGATGCACGGTCGTGCATCTCCGACAAAGTTGATCAAGCCAGCAATGAACGAGAGGTGCGACTGGGCGTTCTAGGAAAACAAGGCGGCTCGGTGAAGAACGGTCGTTCCATATGACGAACAACCGTGCGTATCCGATGAACCAACAGAGTCTCGGTGATGAACGGTCAGTGCGACTCGGCGTGCAACAACAACCCGGAACTGAACGACCGTTCCATCCAAAGAACGGTCGTGCGATTTCGAATCTGGTCAACGATCTGATGACGTCATGCGGTATGGTGGACCACCACCAATAATTGCTTAAAGTGCACGACCATGCCAAACCAAGAACGACCGTGCAACTTCGAAAAAGCATAAAAACAGAACAGAACCATTCTATTAGTAACTCTGGAATTTTGGAGAGCTCTGCAGGCGATTTTGAGGCTCCGAAGGCTTCTGCTTTCACTCGGATTCAAGCCACATTGCCCGGTTTTGCTCATTTACTATCCAGATTCTCATTCTTATGCTTGTTTATGGTTTGGTTTCTCAAATCTTTCCATAATTTTGTTATGTTTCAAGCATTTAGACTGATTATTATGTATTAATGTAAGCCTTTGGGCAAAAACACAACAATCCCTTGCTTGATTATAACCATTAGTATGTTAATCTATGTTTGTAATGAAATTTGGAAGTGTTTTCTATGATTATCTTTGATGATTAGTTTGCAACCTTGTTATTGATATTGATTTCTTGATTATAAGTAATTGTGTTGGATGATTGGTGCTTGGTTAGGTAAGATAGTTGAAAAATGAAGCTTATTTAATCATGTATTAGTAAACTTTTAATTTGGTTAACTAGCTTAACTTGGTTAAAATATGGGCACCATGATACTCTAACGGGTCAGTGGTTTAATAAAATGTAATATTGTTAATCAAGAAAGCTTGCCTTCACGGAAGGACTCTAACGGGTTAGATGGTGTTGTTACGAATTCTTGCCATGATTTGTTAGCTTAGTTAGTAGTTTCGGCCAAAATTGCTATCTTGGTGAATTTATGCGTAAGATTTGTAAAATGAACTCGGTTGTGATTTAATCTAGTTTATGCTTGTCTCGGTGGTTGCATTGTGTTTATCGATGTCGCTTTCCTTGATTAAGTGAGGTTAGAAAACTCCTAACGGATGACTAACTTATTTTTAGGAGATTTTCATAGACATTTATCAATTGCACGTTAAAGAACAATTTTAGGTGGTTAAAGTGTGTTTATCGTTTTAACTTTCCGAATGATTGTCATGTTAGGATTCCCGAAAGGGATACTAATTGTCTCAAAATGGAAAATTGACCGAATGCTTCTAATGCCAAAACTGACTTAGTTGACATGCTTTGGTTGTGTATTAAGCAAGGCTAATTATATACAATCTACTATGTTTTATAAGTATTTATTTATGCTTACTTTAGTTTAATTAAAACCAAAACAAATTATGTTTTTACCGATAATTTAGTGGCAAAGGTCTAGTATTATTTCTCCGCCCATTTCCGTGGATCGATACTTGGTTCTTACCGATACTTTACTACATATATGACGGGGTACACTTGCCCTTTCGTGTGTGTTTTGATGTAAAAGTAATAATCACTTTTATAAATTTAAAACCAATTCGTGTGTAATTTCATTGTAAAAATATGTGTAGTCACGCACGTACCAAGTTTTTGGCGCCGTTGCCGGGGAATGGCGAGTTTCAGGAACGACCCGAGTCATTGTGTTATCGGTGTATATACTTGTTAATATTTGTGTATATTTTCGTGATTATTTATTTGTTGATTTATTTGTTAATATTTCTAGCTTTTAATTCAATTTATTCATTTTCGTGATTCTTTTGTACACTTGTAAATTTTTATTCTATTTATTTGTTCAATCTGGATTTATTTATTCATTTATTCTTTGAGTTTTCGGCTCTTAAAAATCATTTTCATACTAGCCGATTCGATTATTTTCATTGCTTTAATTTTTATAAAAATTTCGGCCCATTTTCGGATTTTTATAAATTTTACAGCCCATATTTATACATATTCTGTTTCTATTCAGCTAAAAAAAACACAGCATTATTATATTAATAAAATATTCATTGTGTCAGTTTTTCGTTTGCAGGTTGATGTCCTCAACTCCCGCGCCCGCTATTGCTGAGCCGACTGACGAACCAGCGCATAATCTTAGAAGAAGTAAGAGGCTGCGCGAAAGGTCGCTCGTCGTTGCACAACGCATAGCAAATGCAATCGACGAGCCGGTGATTATCTCTGAAGACGAAAGCTCAGAGGACGAGGAGAGAGTCGTCATGGCGGACGACGACCGACCGTTGAATGAAACGAATCAGCCTGGAACGGCAGGCCTGGAGCCGAGTATCCTTCAGCCCACTATAGATGCACCTAATTTTGTAATTAAATCTAGTGTTATTAACATGGTGCAGAATTCAGTACAGTTTGACGGACGTGAGCATGAGGATCCCGGGAGGCATATCGGTGCTTTTCTTTCTATTTGTTCGACATTTAGGATGACAGGTGTTTCGGAGGATGCGATTCGGTTGAGGTTGTTTCCGTTTTCGTTGCGTGACAAAGCTAGAGCTTGGCTTATGTCACTTCCTGCCGGGTCCATCAGGACCTGGAATCAGTTGGCGGAGCTGTTTATGCAGAAATATTTTCCACCTGAGAAAACGAACAAGCTACGTAACCGGATTATTTCCTTTCGCCAGGACGAGGGCGAGTCGTTGCATGCGGCTTGGGAAAGATTCAAGGATTTGTTGATTGATGTGCCACATCACGGCTTCTCCAAGCGACAACTGGTTTTGACGTTCTATCAGGGGCTCAGCTATAATACGCAGGAGCGATTAGACGTGAACGCGGGCGGCGATCTTGGAACTAAGACGTCGACTGAAGCGTATGATATTATCGAAAAAGTTGCGTTGAAATCCAGCTCGCGTCGGGATGGAGATAGAGGTCGGGCATCATCATCATCATCATCTCGCGCAGGAGTTCATGCTGTAGACGACTACACGGCCATTACTGCACAAATCTCGGCTCTTGCATCGAGATTCGACAGGTCCTAGATGATTGCGCATGCTGGCTCGGGATGTGACCAGTGCGGAGTGTCACACGAGCCTGGGGCATGTTTTCAGGGAGTCGTATATGAGGGCCACGAAGAAGTAGATTTCGTGAGTAATCAGGTAAGGCCGCAGAACAACCCGTACAGCAACACCTATAATCCCGGTTGGAGAAATCACCCAAATTTTGGGTGGCGAGCGAACGCAGGAAATCAGAACCCATTGTGGTTCACTCAGCGTGCTCCAGCGCCTCAGCAGGGTCAGCAGTACCAGCAGTACAACCAACCCTACCAGCAGCGTCCATATTCGTACCAGAATCAGGGCACTGGGAGTAGCTCCCAGCAGCAGGCCCCTCAGTCTAGTTCCAAGCTGGAGGATATGATGGCTCAGCTTCTCTCTAGCTCTGAAAAACGATACCAACAAAGCGAAGATCGTTTTCTAGCTAACGAGGGAGAAATGAGGAGTCAGAAGGCTTCGATTCAGAATATCGAGAATCAG
This sequence comes from Helianthus annuus, assembly GCF_002127325.2. Lineage (NCBI taxonomy): Eukaryota > Viridiplantae > Streptophyta > Magnoliopsida > Asterales > Asteraceae > Helianthus > Helianthus annuus. Next base: position 93,768,096 of record NC_035443.2, read on the forward strand.
GTTGGTCAGCTGGCACAGATGATGTCCAAAAGACCCCCAGGCGGTCTTCCGGGTAATACAGAACCAAACCCGGGCGGACACAGGGATGTGAATGCTGTCATGACCAGGAGTGGAAAAACTACCGGACCCGTCATATCGGACTCAGCACCGATCACTGAAGCGGTCCTGACTGACACACCGGACGAGGTGCAAGCCAGGCTACGCCCAGCAAGTACAGCACAAGTCCAGGAGCCGGTCAAAGATTACACTCCTCCAGTACCTTATCCAGGCAGGCTGAAGAAGCAGAAGAATGAAGAACAATACGGTAAGTTCCTTGAGTTGTTTAAGCAACTACACATCAATATACCGTTTGTTGAAGCTTTGGCCCAGATGCCAAAGTATGCGAAATTCCTTAAGGATATCCTCTCGAATAAACAGAAGCTCGAGGATATATCATGTGTGGTGATGAATGAAACTTGTTCCGCCGTTCTGCAAAACCGTCTGCCCACGAAAATGGGAGATCCTGGTAGCTTTACGCTCCCGTGTTTGATTGGAAACATGTCTGTTAGCCATGCATTGGCTGACTTGGGAGCGAGTATTAACCTTATGCCGTATAAGGTTTTTACTAAACTGGATCTGGGTGAGCCGTCACCCACTAGGATGAGCATTCGGTTGGCAGATCGCTCAATAAAGTATCCGCGCGGATTTGTGGAAAACATGCTTGTAAATATCGATAAATTTGTTTTCCCCGTGGACTTTGTTATCCTTGACATGGACAATGATTCAAGGGTACCTTTGATACTTGGACGTCCTTTCCTCAATACAGCGAGGACGATTGTTGATGTGGCAGCTGGCCAAATCACGCTCCGAGTAAATGACGAGCACGTGACATTTGATATTAAAAGATCAATGCAGCACCCGCAAAGTCACGATGACATGCTTTACTATGTCGACATTGTCGATGCATGTGTGTGCTCTCATTTTCAAGGTACTATTGACGAGATTGATTCGGACACACGTCTGTCGTGTGGGGACCTGATTGGCATTACGCAGGAGGGCCACGATTTCGAGCAGCCAGTTTATCAGATTGGTGACGATGGTTCCCAGAGTCCGGAGAGATTTCTTAAAATTGACCATGTGAAAAAGGAGGAAGCAGAGCCTTCGGTTGAAGATCCGACGCCTTTGGAGTTGAAAGAACTCCCACCACATCTCGAGTATGCATTTCTGGACGAGGAGCGTCGCCTACCGGTCATAATTTCGGCATCATTGGAAAAGGATGAGAAAAATCAGCTTCTCGAGGTTCTGAGACTTCATAAGAGAGCCATTGCATGGAAAATCATGGATATCAAGGGCATCAATCCTTCTTTTTGTACTCACAAGATTCTGATGGAAGACGAGTACAAACCATGTGCACAGCATCAGAGGTGTTTAAATCCAAATATGCAGGACGTGGTGAAGAAGGAGGTGATTAAGTTGTTGGATGCCGACATGATTTATCCTATTTTGGACTGTGTGTGGGTGAGTCCGGTGCAGGTTGTACCTAAGAAAGGTGGTATGATTGTAGTTTCAAATGATAGGAATGAGCTAATTCCTACCCGTACCGTCACTGGGTGGCGAGTTTGCATTGACTACCGCAAGCTCAATGATGCTACTCGCAAGGATCACTTCCCGCTTCCATTCATCGACCAGATGTTGGAACGTCTGTCGGGGAAGTTGTATTACTGTTTCCTAGATGGATTCTCTGGGTACTTTCAGATTCGTATCGCTCCTGAGGATCAGGAGAAGACTACCTTTACATGCCCCTTCGGCACATTCGCCTACCGGCGGATGCCTTTCGGGTTATGTAATGCACCAGCGACCTTCCAGAGATGCATGGTTGCAATTTTCCATGACATGATCGAGGATTCCATGGAGGTTTTCATGGATGATTTTTCGGTATTTGGGGATTCCTTCGATCATTGCTTGGAAAATTTGAGAAAAATGTTGAAGAGGTGTGAGGATACGAATCTGGTCCTGAACTGGGAGAAATGCCACTTCATGGTGAAGGAGGGCATAGTTCTGGGACATAAGATTTCGCATGCTGGTATGGAGGTCGATCCAGCCAAAGTGGATATCATTTCACGACTTCCGCCCCCCACCTCTGTTAGAGCTATACGGAGCTTTCTTGGTTATGTCGGGTTCTATCGGCGATTCATCAAAGATTTTGCAAAAATCGCCAGACCCATGACCCGTTTGCTGGAGAAAGACGCTCCGTTCATATTCGGAGATGATTGCTTGATTGAGGCCCCTATTTTAGTTGCACCGGACTGGAGTTTGCCGTTTGAGATTATGTGCGACGTGAGTGATTACGCTATAGGGGCCGTTCTTGGCCAAAAGAGAGAAAAGCACTTTCACCCGATCTATTATGCGAGCAAAACTCTTCACGACGCTCAGGAGCATTATACCACGATAGAAAAAGAGCTCTTGGCGGTTGTTTTCGCATTTGACAAATTTAGATCGTCCTTGGTGCTTTCGAAAACCGTTGTATATACTGATCACGCTGCCATCCGATATCTCTTCAGCAAACAGGACGCTAAGCCACGTCTGATCAGGTGGATCTTGTTGCTGCAAGAGTTCGATATCGAAATTCAAGATAAAAAGGGTGCGTTGAATGTAGCGGCTGACCATCTATCTCGGTTAGAGCATGGAGACATCGTGGACGCGCGTTGGGATTCCATAAATGACAACTTCCCACACGAGTCTTTGATGAGTGTTGAGATATGCGATGAGTCGCCATGGTTCGCCGACCTTGCGAACTACCTTGCTTGCGGGATTCTGATTAAAGGGTTGACTCACCAGCAAAAGAGGAAATTCTTTTCGGACGTCAAGCACTACATTTGGGATGACCCTTACTTGTTTCGGGTTGGTGCTGATCAGGTGATCAGGAGATGTGTTTCATGGAAAGAGGCGACCGATATTCTGCGCCACTGTCACGAGGGACCTACCGGAGGCCACCATGGAGCCAACTTTACCGCCAAGAAAGTGTTGGACTCCGGGTTTTATTGGCCGACTATATTTCGTGATGCGCAGAGTTGGGTTAGAGCGTGTGATGCTTGCCAGAGGGCGACAAATATATCGGCACGTGATGAAATGCCTCAGACCTGGATTCAGGTTTGTGAAGTCTTTGATATCTGGGGGATAGACTTCATGGGACCATTTCCCCCCTCACGAGGTAATAAGTACATCCTGGTCACGGTTGACTATGTATCGAAGTGGGCGGAGGCACAAGCCTTACCCACCAATGATGCCAGGGTGGTCGTGAGATTTTTGAAAAGCTTATTTGCCCGGTTCGGCGCTCCGAAAGCGCTTATCAGTGACAGAGGGACGCATTTTTGCAATAGTCAGCTCGAGAGAGCTTTGTCCCGTTACGGTGTGCATCACCGTCTATCCACGCCCTATCATCCGCAGACAAGCGGACAGGTGGAAGTCACGAACCGGGGGCTAAAAAGAATCCTTGAGCGGTCGGTAGGTGCAAACCGCAAGGATTGGCCGGATAAGCTTGATGAAGCGTTGTGGGCTTTCCGTACGGCTTACAAGACGCCAATCGGGACTACTCCCTTTAGGCTTGTATACGGAAAGGCATGCCATTTACCAGTTGAGTTGGAGCATAAAGCGATGTGGGTGCTAAAAACCGCAAATCTGGACCTAAAAGCCGGAGGTGAAGCCCGGTTTCTCCAGATTCATGAGTTGGAAGAGTTGCGACAACGCGCTTATGAGAGCTCGGTGTTGTACAATGAGCGCACGAAGAGATTGCACAATAAATGCTTGAAGGACCACAAAGAATTCCAAGCGGGCGATCTTGTTCTTCTTTACAACTCGCGGTTGCGCTTATTTCCCGGGAAGCTTCACTCACGTTGGACGGGCCCATACATGGTTAAAGAGGTATTTCCGTATGGGACTGTTGCAATAGAGAACGCGGACGGCATTATTTTCAAAGTAAATGGGCATCGCTTGAAGTTATACGTTGCCGGGCCGACGGAGTCGGTGATGGAGGTCATTGAGCTCCAAACCCCGCACACATCATAAGTGTGGGGAGGAGAGAGTCTACGCTGCTGACTCGCGGACCTAAAATGCAGCAAGAGCGTATTTTGCGCTTTAGGGGTAGTATAGTCATTTAGGATTTATTTTCTAGTTTTAGCTTGGAGTCTTGCTATCGACTCGTCGACAAAAATTTAGCATGAGTCTACGCTACTGACTCGCTGACAAAAATGTAGCAGGAGCGTCTTTGGCGCTGTAGGGGCAAAATTGTCCGTTTTTATGTTTTTGTAGTTTTAGCGTAATTTAGGTTAGTTAGGTAGTTTCCGTTAGTTTGTACAGTTTCTATTCGTGTCGAGCGAAGGTTCTATGTTGCAATATTGTTAGAACAGTAGGCGTCTTGAAAGAATGGCGAAAAACGACCAAAACAGTTGCTGGAAATGGATTCTGCAGAAAAATTCTGATCTGCAGCTGATGCACGACCGTGCCAGGATTCGCACGACCGTGCATTTCCGAGATTCTGGCACGGTGGATCGCACCCTCGGTGCATCACCGAGATAAATGAAAGTCGTCGGATTCGCACGACCGTGCCAAACGGCGAACGACCGTGCGTCAGGCTGAGGGCATTTTTGTCATTTTGCACATTATATATACCCTCATCTGCTGCAAAATCCCTCATTCGCGAACCCTAGCAACTGCAGCCGTTCCAGAGCGGTTTTTACACCAAATCGCACGGTTTTTCGCACGATCTCGCACCCAACTTCGCACGGTACGTCTCTAGTGTTAGATTTCTTGTTTTCTTACTTTCTAGGTTAGATTTCTTCCGATTCTTCAAGGAAAATTTTAGGGTTCTCTTCATAAACAAATCGAAACCCTAACCCTTGTTGAATCGAAGTATCGTGAACACCCGGTTGACTTTCAGACCCCTGTTGACCCAATACTTGTTAAAATTTGGCAAAAATCAGGTTGTTCTAAGTACAGGGGTCGAAATCTGCAGACACTGTGTCGCACGGACGTTCCTTAGATGGAACGATCGTGCAATTCCGGCTTGTTCATAATATCTGCTGTTTTTCGGTGTGGCACGACCGTGCGACTTGATGCACGACCGTGCATATCCGACAATCTCTGGGCTTGGTCTGTTAGTTCTCGGGGACGCACGACCGTGCGTCTCGAAGAACGACCGTGCCATTTTGACCAGTTCAGTTGGACAGAAGCTTCATAATTTGCTGCTCGGCTATTTTCAATTCAATTTTCTCCTGTTTCTGTCTTTCTAACAATGTTCCCCATTACAGATGAACCATCCCTTCCTTCAGTTCAACCCCACAAAGAGCGGATAGCTTTCAGATTGTGTGGTAGATGGCACCGGTGGTCGGTTGGTCGTTTGGGAAGGAGACTCGGGATTTACACTAGGGAAGACATGGATGATCCCGAAGTCTTCACGGAGCAGTTCACCTTCCCGTCTGATGCAGCACGGGATGCGTTTTGGGCTGCAAATGCCGTTGGGGACCCATACAACCCGAGGATGTCAAAGGCCTCACGACTTAAAGACCCTCTGGTGCGAGTGATGCACCACATGTTTAGCCACATTATATGCGGTCGCATGGACAGTCTTGGTAACTGTCCAACACCAGATTTGATTTTTCTATACGCATTGGTGGAGAAGGCGCCCATCAACTTAGCGGCGCGAATGGCTGAATACTTTGTGAAGTACTCAGGGAGGACTTCTAACAGTCAGATACATGGCGGTCAGTATGTGACCGAAATTGCATACAACGAACACCTTATGACTGAGGAGGTACTTCAGGGTCTCACTCTGATAACCGAGGGGGTTCATGTTGACATCAGGTCACTAAAGGCGATGGGGGTAATTGTTGAGACTGATCACGGGGATAGGTTGAGGGGGCTCAACAACGAGGTCTGGGACCCGTTGCCCCCACTCCCAGCAGAGGAAGAGGAAGAAGATGTAGAGATGCAGGAGCAGCACGGACCACACACACCACCGCACCACACACCGCACCATGAGTACTACCAACATCAGGATTGGCCTGAGTTTTATCAGCAGTTCCAGCAGATGCGTGTTACGCAGGAACAACATGGTACGTTCATCGACCAGATTAGGACCAGCCAGGAGCAGATCCGGGCTAGTCAGGATCAGCTCAGGGCCACGCAGGATCAGCTGAGGCATAGCCAGGAGAGCTTATACCAGGGGGTGAGTGCCGGATTTTCGTACCTATTCGGGGAGATGCACCATGCATATCCCGACTACTTTCAGCACCCTCCACAGTTCCCACCGTGGAACCCACCTGGTTATGGTGGTGCGGGCCTATCCTTCACGAGAGACGATGACGGTGATGACGAGTAGGAGTTGGTGGTGATGTTAGTTGGTGGTTTTTATTATTATTTTAGTATTTGTCATTTCGGGTGTTCTTTTTGCTTAGTATGTCGAATACCCTCGGATTGTATTGTATTTTCAAACACATTACTTTCTGTTATGTCGTTATTTGGATTGGTAGTATTTATGTACATTATGGTTTATTTGTGTTTATTCTGTTACTGTTCTGTTTTGCTGTACCATATGACACACTTGCAGATTTTGGCTATCAAGTCTTTGACCGGGGCATATGACAGACACAACTTTGGAAGTCTCGATTCATCAGATATCATCTTGAGGGGAGTACTATTATCCTTTTTCTCTATATTTCGGGTTTCGCATTGGGGACAATGCGAAGTTCAAGTGTGGGGAGTGTGACAACCCGAGTTTTCAAGATCTTTCCTTAACACGTTACTTGTTTCACACGAATTCCTTCATAATGGTTTGTGTTGTAACTTGCATACTTGATGTGTAACCTACATATTTGATTTGATGAATAGTTGATCTATTATGATGTAGAGTTTTAATGAGTGATGTAAGAACTTATCTCAATACAATTAGTAATCCATGTGATTCGCAATTATATCAAACATAGCATTTGATCGGCCCAATAGTAATTAGAGGTGAAGTGATAATGTTGTGAATTGATAATGTTGTCAAACTTCATTTAGTGGGAACCATGATAACCTGACAACCCTCTCGGCCCAATACAAAAGGATCATTAAAAGGCTAAATTTGGCAGTAACTCACATGTTCATCTCGGCCCATGTGATTTTTAATTGCCGGCCATGTAAAGTCCAATAGAAGGTTGGAAGTAGATCGGTGGGTTGTGATTATTATTCACGCACAAGTAACCGGCTTATGTGTGGGCTTCGGCCCACCCTTTCATTTTGTCCGCATCTGTTGTGCCCAAGAATTCTTTATGTGCGTTTACATTAGAATATGTATCATAGTTATGAAAACATGGAAAACCCTACACCTCTCTAGATGCACGACGGCAGTAGACTTTCCCCCACCCCCTCGAAGCATTTGTCCGATCGATGGAACCTCCGGTTAGTGGAATTGCTCTCAGTTTTGTTGTTACGTGATATTAATTTTTGATTGATTAGGGTGGTGTTTTGCACTATAGCATATACAGATTGTTATGATAATGTTATACGATAATGAGTGATCACACACTATGTATTGGTATATAAGAAATTAGTAAATGTTGTATGCTATATATTGACAGTTAGTGGGCGTGGTTTACATTGAATGAATTATAATATAATATGGATTATGATGAATTGCTCATAATGATAATGGTTGTCACAAGCGTAGAAGCAGGATGGTTATCATATGGCTTAAGATTTTATGATAAGTGAAATTCTAAATAACTGCATGGTCATAACAGTGATTGATCTAGGCTTACACTCGATGCGCCCGCAACAACCGTCGATAAATTAGAATTGTGAATATAAACACGTTGATGATTATCATGAACAAATCAAAGATAATTATTTTCTGGACATTACATGCGAGTTAGGATGGAATAATGTGTTCATTATAAATGTGATGATAAATGGAATGTATGATTTTGATATGTTTGACTATGATGTGATTTGAAATTGCTGTGATTGTGTGAAAATTGAAATTTTCTAACTGTTTCAACTGCATAGCCGATGTGAATAAGGTATGGGAGGATGGTAAGGGAAATTGCCATAAATTACGGAACCGTGTAACCGACACCGCACTATTAAGAAGTCGCACACTTATACCTTGATCGCACACTAGGATTTGGATCATACAATGGATCTTGGCCACACATGTAAACATTGTAAACATGGCCACGAACCGGGATCAATCGCACACCCTTTGGGATGTCGCACAGTCCAGTAGACTCCATGGTTAGTCGGGCCTGTTAAGTCATGGGCCGCACAATCTGGTAGTCACACAAATCGAAATGGGCCGCACACTAGTGAGAGTTTTAAACTCAGCTAGGCTGGGTACTAGTTAATGGGCCACAAGTTGATACGAACAGTGTATTAGAATCTTGGATTTCACACTCTTGAGTGAGCCATTAACTCGATTGAATCACACACTTTGTAAGTGACGTATGAACAGTTAAAATATTATGTGAAGTATGAATTGTTGATGTGAACTTGTGTATAACTTGAATACCTGCTATGTGATGACAATGAACTGTTATGTACATGGGTAACTGTCACATGTTACGTGTATTTCGGGTACGCTACTGGCTTGATGGTGTATGTGTTACTTGTACTCTATGTGGGTAATGTGTATGGAAAATACGTGATTAATGTGCATATGAAACTGACTATCTTCGGTAACTACGGTAGGGTTTGGTTGATCAAATTGGAACGGGTAGTGTAACGTAACATACCGAGCAAATCTAAGGTGAGTTCACTACATTCGAGCATGCGTCCCAGTGGTTGGGGACAGTCAGTGGGTATCCCATGGGGGGATGAGTCTTTGGGTAAAAACGAGTATATTGGTTAATATTCTCACTTATCATCTTTTGTAAGTCCCTCATCGGGTATTAGTTAGTAGCGCTACTTAGGTTTGGCACCCTCACCCCGTGCCTGTAGAGGACGGAGGTGAACTAATGACCCAGTCTGGCCCAGTACTAGATAGGAGTACGTGGGAAGGGCAGTCGTGTATTTCAGGAGCCGTCATTGTTCGGAAATGAGATATTAACAATATTACTTGCATTGGTTATTGAACTGTTTTACATTCAGCTAGTAACAAACGTTTTCTAAAACTGTGAACTCGCCAGCTTTGTCTGATACACTTGTTGCATGCTCGCAGGTCGTTAGATATCTTGGATTTGGAACTTGCTGTCTGAGGTAGCTGGATTGGTCATGTGTCGAGCTGAATGGGTACATGTGATGGAATGACTGATATTATACATTGGTTTTGAAACACTTAAATTATGATTTCTTTTATTTGCTTCCGCTGAACAATGTTGGGTTTATTAGAACTCATTGTTGATACTTTTATTAATATGTGATGATTTTCATTTAAGAACTTGTATGAGTTCATCATGATTAGTGGCTCGTTATTGGTTTGTCACACGCCAAACAGGGGCTTTCCCTAGGTGGTATTTTGGGGGTGTGACAGTTTGGTATCAGAGCCACTGGTTATAGTGAACTTGGTTTTAAAAGTGTTTTCATAAAACCAGACTATAACCGAACAGTTCTGAAATCGACCATGACACTCAGCTCCAGACTGCAAGGTTCGTTTCTCGTTTACTATTGCATAGTATATCTAGTGTTCGCTTATGAATAACATCACACGTGAATGCACACTTAGCACTGCAGTATGAACTTCTATGTTACCAACCCATGTTACGTGTTTTAAGAGTGCGACTCTTCTTGAACTTTCATGATCTATGTCATGGTGTCATCTGTCTTATTGCTCGAATTCGGGGAAACTTTTAGCGCTAGTTAAGAGGCACTGAGATAAACATGCAAATTGCCTTATTATTATGGGTGCACACATAATAATAATGTGGGGTGCATGTGAGTCCCAGTGAGGCTTAACTAGTGCGAGAGGGGTTCCGCCCTATTAGTTGATGTTATGTTAGAACTCAGCAATCTATAGGAGTCATAGCAGTGATTGTCTCTTACTCGAACATGATATTTTCACTCCTCTCTGAATTTTTTTTCGAATCTCGATGCTATCGAGCATTACCTGAACACCCATCTGAACTCCTAGCGAAACGTGTAGAATGTTAGGTGCTTGCACGAATGTCCTTGAGTTGGTTTATACCTTTCTTGCTTCTCTTCGTTTGATGGAACTCTATGTATTGACGTCTTAGACTCCGAAGTGCGATCACTTCTGCAACACTCTCGCAGCATACCGCGTATTACTCAATCAACTTGCTAGATCGATGGACAAAAGGGTGAGCGTAGTATTTTACCGACCTCAGTAATTGGACAGCCCTGATTACCGGCAACTAACACCAGCAGGTCGACTTCAATCGAATCCTTAACCATAGTCAGCGACTTATGGGAGTCAACTCTTACAAATCAATTGGGACATGAACGATAACAATTGACTATAGAGTGGAATGTGAAACTTCCCACGCGGTGAGTAGTGCCTTAGTACATGAGACGGAATGTGAGAGATGTACCATGTTGGTGAAAGGTCACAGGACCCCGTTACAAGCAGCGACATTAGGGGCAACAGTCACGGCGACATCGAGGCGCTCGTAATCGTAGTCTACAGTATGAAAACAAAGGTGACTCCGAAAAGGAATGACTGCTGTTAAGTCAAGACGTAAACAACCCAGGGAACAATGACAGTTTTGGGAGTTCTAGTAGCAGTAGCAACAACACTGGATGTGGTACTCATGAAGAGCATATAGGATTGGCGTGAGCGACGCCAGGTATAGCAGCAACATGGTAGCTAGTATGGGTAGCTAATCGCTTCATCTCTGTTCTGTTTAACCCTTACGCTTCTTGAAGCCGAACCTGTTGTGGAATTGACTGAGGTCAAGACAATCGAAACCTCATAGGTTTGTTGGGATGCAAACTCGACCTTGTGGGACAAGTATTCAACATCGACCTTCCTTCTACTACCCCTGATGGTTACAATGCAGTAGTTAGTGTGGATTGGTTATTCAGAAATCGCGCAGACATATCTGGTGAGGAGAAAATTATGTGTGGAGGATCGTTATTTGTTCTAAAACAATAGAGTGGTGCAAAGGTTAGCGCCATTTCAACTATGGAGGCCCAGAAGTGTCTACGGAGGGATCACCCCGCTACGTTAGCAACCGTTACTGATGTTGAGGCTAAGGAAAAGAGGATCGAGGATCCACCAATTGTTCGTGATTCCCCTCAGTGTGCTACCCGAGGAGCTTTCAGACTTACCTCCACCACTGTTAAGCAAAATATCAGTTTGACCTCACGACAGGGGCAACCCTGATTACTCGTGCTACATACCGTCTTGCACTAGGAGGGTTGCAAGGACTATCTACAGGAACTGTTGGACAGGAGTTTTATTGGACATAGTTTTGTTCGCTTTGGGGAGCCCCAGCTATATTCGGGAAGATAAAGCCTTTTCGTATGTGTACTGATTATCCAGAACTCAGCAAGTTGACAATCAAGAACTGTTTGCCTCGACCATGTATTGACAGAAGACCAAGAGGAGAATGTTCCTGAAACGGCATATCGAACTAAATACGGCCATTGCGATTTTGTACACCATGACTATTGAGTTAATCAGCACACCAGCAGCTTTATGGACCATATGAATCGACCGTATTTATGGATGACGTTCTAGATCATTTCCAAGAGGAAGGAACACCATGGGCGGCATATGAATCCTATTTTAACGCTCATGTGGGAGGAGCCATTACGTGCGAAGTCTTGATTAAATGTCACATTTAGGTTTGAGAGATGCATTTTGATCATGTAACCAACGGAGTGGGAATACCCTTAGATCTCGCTAAGATGCATCTTGTTAAGAGCTGATCGACACCAAAGATTCCTTTAGGGATGCAGCAATTCCTTGGTTTCGCTAGATACTCTCGCAGATTCACCCACAGGATTTTCGAAGGTCGCACAGCTTAAATCTCTTTAGCACAGCAGGGTGCTGTGTTCGTGAAAGACGAAACAGGAAGACGTCTTTTCAGCTTTCAAATTCCAACTCTGCAATGCACTGAGCATCATCCCTACCCGAGGGCGCGGGTAATTTAGTGGTATACCACGATGGTTCGAATTAGAGTCCTAGTTACACACCGACGCAACACGAGAGAGTGATGACTTACGTGGTGGAGTTACAAAGAGGAACTGCACGACACCCAATCGGCGGTGAAAACCGTAGTCTTGGGATTTTAGATGGAGGCATTACTTGGACGGTACCAGATGCGTTATTTAGACCGATCACGAGGGCCTCCTGTGTACCTTGGCTTTGAAAGGGCTAAATCAGTTAATGGCATCGCTGGAGGGAACTTTTGGATGATTACAACTATGAGACTTGAACGTGCACGAGCTTTGCAACTCACTATCGACTCTAACTTACCTAATCAGACTCGCACTGCCCAAACTGGAGAACTGAGGGAAGAAAATTTTCAAGTTGAACCTATGCGGGGCGTAGAGAAGCAACCTTTGGCAGTTCGGATGATATTCGCTACCTCCAGGAACGAGTGTGGATCTCACTATACGGCAACTGTACGGGACATGTATTGAGCAAAGCACACCAGCATTGTTATTCTAGTCGCCTGGATCTTGATAGGGGATACTAGGATTTATAAATCATGTACTGGCAACCGGACATGAAGGCCCACGTAACCGAGTATAGGAGCGATGTTTGACTTGTCCGATAGTCAAGGTGGAATATCAGAAACCTACTGCTTGTCGCTGGTCTACCTAAAAACTCAGAACGGAAACAGTATCACATGGATGATCGTTGATTTTCTCATGCAACTAGTACACTCTCTTGCACTCCAGGAAACTGACGCTTCTTCACAGCTTGTGAATATTCCTCTGAGAGAGGCAGTTTTAGGCACGAGGTGTCAACTCTTATTACCTCCGATTTTGAGCTATACCTGATTTATGGCAGGCGATACACAACACCCTTGACTCACGTCTAGACATGAGCATTACTTATCATCAGGATAAACGGTTTGAGTAAACGAATCCCCCTGACACTCGAAGACATGCTGCGAGCATGTGTGGGATTAACTTAGGGTAAATTGGAAGGACGTATACTTTTGGCTGAGTTCTACCGTAGCTGTTACCTTTCTAGTATTCAGATAGCTCTGTTTGAGACATTGCATGGATGATAATGCAATTTTCCTCGTGGACTGAGGTGGATGACAACCTAAACACGGGTCCAGGACTCGTACTCAAAACTCTTGGGAAGATTGCTTGAATTGGAAATTGATTGGCGGCAACGAGTGACCATCAGGAAAGACGGTAAGCTTAGGAAGCACTGACAGTTCGTTGTAGATGATCGTATCATGTTGAAAGTCTCACCCTGGGGGGATTGCGATACGCCTTGGGAAACACGACAAGCTTAACTTGTGTTGTGTGGACCATTCAAAATTCAGGAACGCGTTGGCAAGTGGCGTAGAGGCTGGAGTCACTTGGCGAATTGAGTAACTTTAGCAATGACATTTATGTCTCGAGTCTAAGGCAGTAATTATTCGATGAAACACTTGTGATACCTTTATTAGACGGGTGCAGTTGTCGAATGAACCCATCGAAATCATGGATCGAAAAGCTAAAGTTCGTAGGCCTGGTCGGATCCCAATTGTGAGAGTTCGTTGGAACTCAAGACGTGGATCGGAATTCACGTGGGAACGTGAGAATCTGATGAGGCTCCATCACTTATTCCCAACCGACCAATCTAAATCAGAGGCAACTAGTGAATTTCGGGACGAAATTTCTTTCAAGTTGGGGATGATGTGGTACCCGCGGAAAATTCACAGTCATCCTGAGTTAACATCTTGTCGTTTTGTATTACTTGTCAAATTTCGGGACGAAATTTCTTTCAAGTTGGGGATGATGTGACAACCCGAGTTTTCAAGATCTTTCCTTAACACGTTACTTGTTTCACATGAATTCCTTCATAATGGTTTGTGTTGTAACTTGCATACTTGATGTGTAACCTACATATTTGATTTGATGAATAGTTGATCTATTATGATGTAGAGTTTTAATGAGTGATGTAAGAACTTATCTCAATACAATTAGTAATCCATGTGATTCGCAATTATATCAAACATAGCATTTGATCGGCCCAATAGTAATTAGAGGTGAAGTGATAATGTTGTGAATTGATAATGTTGTCAAACTTCATTTAGTGGGAACCATGATAACCTGACAACCCTCTCGGCCCAATACAAAAGGATCATTAAAAGGCTAACTTTGGCAGTAACTCACATGTTCATCTCGGCCCATGTGATTTTTAATTGCCGGCCATGTAAAGTCCAATAGAAGGTTGGAAGTAGATCGGTGGGTTGTGATTATTATTCACGCACAAGTAACCGGCTTATGTGTGGGCTTCGGCCCACCCTTTCATTTTGTCCGCATCTGTTGTGCCCAAGAATTCTTTATGTGCGTTTACATTAGAATATGTATCATAGTTATGAAAACATGGAAAACCCTACACCTCTCTAGATGCACGACGGCAGTAGACTTTCCCCCACCCCCTCGAAGCATTTGTCCGATCGATGGAACCTCCGGTTAGTGGAATTGCTCTCAGTTTTGTTGTTACGTGATATTAATTTTTGATTGATTAGGGTGGTGTTTTGCACTATAGCATATACAGATTGTTATGATAATGTTATACGATAATGAGTGATCACACACTATGTATTGGTATATAAGAAATTAGTAAATGTTGTATGCTATATATTGACAGTTAGTGGGCGTGGTTTACATTGAATGAATTATAATATAATATGGATTATGATGAATTGCTCATAATGATAATGGTTGTCACAAGCGTAGAAGCAGGATGGTTATCATATGGCTTAAGATTTTATGATAAGTGAAATTCTAAATAACTGCATGGTCATAACAGTGATTGATCTAGGCTTACACTCGATGCGCCCGCAACAACCGTCGATAAATTAGAATTGTGAATATAAACACGTTGATGATTATCATGAACAAATCAAAGATAATTATTTTCTGGACATTACATGCGAGTTAGGATGGAATAATGTGTTCATTATAAATGTGATGATAAATGGAATGTATGATTTTGATATGTTTGACTATGATGTGATTTGAAATTGCTGTGATTGTGTGAAAATTGAAATTTTCTAACTGTTTCAACTGCATAGCCGATGTGAATAAGGTATGGGAGGATGGTAAGGGAAATTGCCATAAATTACGGAACCGTGTAACCGACACCGCACTATTAAGAAGTCGCACACTTATACCTTGATCGCACACTAGGATTTGGATCATACAATGGATCTTGGCCACACATGTAAACATTGTAAACATGGCCACGAACCGGGATCAATCGCACACCCTTTGGGATGTCGCACAGTCCAGTAGACTCCATGGTTAGTCGGGCCTGTTAAGTCATGGGCCGCACAATCTTGTAGTCACACAAATCGAAATGGGCCGCACACTAGTGAGAGTTTTAAACTCAGCTAGGCTGGGTACTAGTTAATGGGCCACAAGTTGATACGAACAGTGTATTAGAATCTTGGATTTCACACTCTTGAGTGAGCCATTAACTCGATTGAATCACACACTTTGTAAGTGACGTATGAATAGTTAAAATATTATGTGAAGTATGAATTGTTGATGTGAACTTGTGTATAACTTGAATACCTGCTATGTGATGACAATGAACTGTTATGTACATGGGTAACTGTCACATGTTACGTGTATTTCGGGTACGTTACTGGCTTGATGGTGTATGTGTTACTTGTACTCTATGTGGGTAATGTGTATGGAAAATACGTGATTAATGTGCATATGAAACTGACTATCTTCGGTAACTACGGTAGGGTTTGGTTGATCAAATTGGAACGGGTAGTGTAACGTAACATACCGAGCAAATCTAAGGTGAGTTCACTACATTCGAGCATGCGTCCCAGTGGTTGGGGACAGTCAGTGGGTATCCCATGGGGGGATGAGTCTTTGGGTAAAAACGAGTATATTGGTTAATATTCTCACCTATCATCTTTTGTAAGTCCCTCATCGGGTATTAGTTAGTAGCGCTACTTAGGTTTGGCACCCTCACCCCGTGCCTGTAGAGGACGGAGGTGAACTAATGACCCAGTCTGGCCCAGTACTAGATAGGAGTACGTGGGAAGGGCAGTCGTGTATTTCAGGAGCCGTCATTGTTCGGAAATGAGATATTAACAATATTACTTGCATTGGTTATTGAACTGTTTTACATTCAGCTAGTAACAAACGTTTTCTAAAACTGTGAACTCGCCAGCTTTGTCTGATACACTTGTTGCATGCTCGCAGGTCGTTAGATATCTTGGATTTGGAACTTGCTGTCTGAGGTAGCTGGAGTGGTCATGTGTCGAGCTGAATGGGTACATGTGATGGAATGACTGATATTATACATTGGTTTTGAAACACTTAAATTATGATTTCTTTTATTTGCTTCCGCTGAACAATGTTGGGTTTATTAGAACTCATTGTTGATACTTTTATTAATATGTGATGATTTTCATTTAAGAACTTGTATGAGTTCATCATGATTAGTGGCTCGTTATTGGTTTGTCACACGCCAAACAGGGGCTTTCCCTAGGTGGTATTTTGGGGGTGTGACAGGGAGGGGGTTAACTTTGTTAACTTTGTTTGTCCTCATATATATATATAAAATTAGAAAATCAGAAAAATCATTCAAAAATACCTGTATTTTGTATATATTTTAGTAAATAAACCGGTTGGTTGTGTTTTAGAAAGCTTCGGACTTGATAAAAACTCGACAAGCAAAATATTTTTGAAAAAGGAAACCGGAAAGCGTGACAAACAAAGAAAGACTTACATGATAGTTTTCACACTTTTACCCATTCCATCCGTTACGTGAGCATATTTGAGCCTATTGTTATATATCTGGTCATTTCGGATATAGGAGTGAGCCGGATGTTATGTGTAATATAGAACTTGTCACTAGTATGCTTGTTAAAACCATGAACTTGTGGATTTGTGTAAAAGTGATAGAGGCACTTAGATTACCCCTTTGTTGTAAACCTTGTTCTTTGTGTTGTGCTCCCCGTTCACCTTATATTACCCTTTAGGATTAACCATGTCGAGCCTTCCCGTTTACCTTTGTTTACCCACATTATCGCCCACTTAGCCAAATTTAGCCTTTGTATGTTGTAAACCCTTTTTAGTGTTGAAACTCGGACAAAATAATCGTTTAACTAGCGTTTGTTTCAGTTTATTGTATAGTATGTTTACAAAAAAAAAAAAAAAAGAAAAAAAAACCACAGAAAATAAAACACCCTAAAATAGGGTGAAATTGATAAAATCGAGCAATTTTGAACACTTAAATGTTAAAATTTCGTAGATAAGCTCGATTGCGCAATAGTCGCCTTTTTAAGGCATTTGTATGTATAGTTGTATACGTTTTTGCTAGTTAAACGCTACTACCGAGTTTTAACCATTTTCGCCAATTTATATGTCTACTTCCATACCCTTCGCCCAAGCCTAACGTTACAACCCGTAAGGACCTCTTGATTTACACTTGTTTGCATGTTAGTTGGTGGAGACGAGATCTTATGACAAGCTTATGATATTGCATGTTTCATTGACGAGGCATTGAGTGTTTGCACATACACATTATATGTATGTTTCATAAATAAAACCGAGTGTGTGTGAACATTGCGAGTCGCGTGAAGATTAACATGTTGAGTCGATTAAATGTGAAGTCACGGCTTTTTGGTTGTCGCTTTATAATTGCATATGCTTGTGGGGTTTGAGTCTTTTGATGATTGTCTTTCGACAAACCGGCTAAGCATTTATAGTAGTTTTCAATAAAATAGTGTGTAAATTATCGTTCTTGTTTGTTTCCGTCTTTTATTGCTTTTTAGTTCAGCTTGCTTGAGGACAAGCAAGGTTCAAGTGTGGGGAGATTTGATATTCGCTAATTTACACATATTTTAGTCCCCCGTTTTACCCCCATTATATGCGTTTTCGGCCGTAAAACCGTCATTCGGATACTTAATTATCTACATTTTTGTTTACAGGCCTAAAACAGCATACCAGACAAGATGATAGCGAAAACGAGGACTTTCTGGACAAAACGACAAAGCTGCAGACATTCTGTTAAGGATTCTGAACTGGGCCTGTGGAACGACCGTTCCACCTGATGCACGGTCGTGCATCTCCGACAAAGTTGATCAAGCCGGCAATGAACGAGAGGTGCGACTGGGCGTTCTAGGAAAACAAGGCGGCTCGGTGAAGAACGGTCGTTCCATATGACGAACGACCGTGCGTATCCGATGAACCAACAGAGTCTCGGTGATGAACGGTCAGTGCGACTCGGCGTGCAACAACAACCCGGAACTGAACGACCGTTCCATCCAAAGAACGGTCGTGCGATTTCGAATCTGGTCAACGATCTGATGACGTCATGCGGTATGGTGGACCACCACCAATAATTGCTTAAAGTGCACGGTCGTGCCAAACCAAGAACGACCGTGCAACTTCGAAAAAGCATAAAAACAGAACATAACCATTCTATTAGTAACTCTGGAATTTTGGAGAGCTCTGCACGCGATTTTGAGGCTCCGAAGGCTTCTGCTTTCACTCGGATTCAAGCCACATTGCCCGGTTTTGCTCATTTACTATCCAGATTCTCATTCTTATGCTTGTTTATGGTTTGGTTTCTCAAATCTTTCCATAATTTTGTTATGTTTCAAGCATTTAGACTGATTATTATGTATTAATGTAAGCCTTTGGGCAAAAACACAACAATCCCTTGCTTGATTATAACCATTAGTATGTTAATCTATGTTTGTAATGAAATTTGGAAGTGTTTTCTATGATTATCTTTGATGATTAGTTTGCAACCTTGTTATTGATATTGATTTCTTGATTATAAGTAATTGTGTTGGATGATTGGTGCTTGGTTAGGTAAGATAGTTGAAAAATGAAGCTTATTTAATCATGTATTAGTAAACTTTTAATTTGGTTAACTAGCTTAATTTGGTTAAAATGTGGGCACCATGATACTCTAACGGGTTAGTGGTTTAATAAAATGTAATTATTGTTAATCAAGAAAGCTTGCCTTCACGGAAGGACTCTAACGGGTTAGATGGTGTTGTTACGAATTCTTGCCATGATTTGTTAGCTTAGTTAGTAGTTTCGGCCAAAATTGCTATCTTGGTGAATTTATGCGTAAGATTTGTAAAATGAACTCGGTTGTGATTTAATCTAGTTTATGCTTGTCTCGGTGGTTGCATTGTGTTTATCGATGTCGCTTTCCTTGATTAAGTGAGGTTAGAAAACTCCTAACGGATGAATAACTTATTTTTAGGAGATTTTCATAGACATTTATCAATTGCACGTTAAAGTACAATTTTAGGTGGTTAAAGTGTGTTTATCGTTTTAACTTTCCGAATGATTGTCATGTTAGGATTCCCGAAAGGGATACTAATTGTCTCAAAATGGAAAATTGACCGAATGCTTCTAATGCCAAAACTGACTTAGTTGACATGCTTTGGTTGTGTATTAAGCAAGGCTAATCATATACAATCTACTATGTTTTATAAGTATTTATTTATGCTTACTTTAGTTTAATTAAAACCAAAACAAATTATGTTTTTACCGATAATTTAGTGGCAAAGGTCTAGTATTATTTCTCCGCCCATTTTCGTGGATCGATACTTGGTTCTTACCGATACTTTACCACATATATGACGGGGTACACTTGCCCTTTCGTGTGTGTTTTGATGTAAAAGTAATAATCACTTTTATAAATTTAAAACCAATTCGTGTGTAATTTCATTGTAAAAATATGTGTAGTCACGCACGTACCAGCTACAAACCAGGGACATACATACTTACAAAAATACCTGATTTTTATAAATTACATACCATATTTCATATAAATTCAAAGCATAGGATTATGCGGGCATGGAGTCAAAGTCAGGGTGGGCATTGACGGTTATACAAATTTTACAAATACGAGAGTTTACAAATAAATGGTTTTACGAACATAATGCGTTACAAATACAAAGTTTCCATATAACTTGGCAAGAAAATGATTTCTAAATTCGTTTTCTCAATATTATTTCACAAACCGGTTATTCAAAAATTTTATTTCAAATCTTTCATAAACAAACTATGAACTCGCTCAACTTTATGTTGATTTTTCGCATGTTTCTTTCTCAGGTTACTTTCCAGAAATTATGGCATGGTTGGAATAGGAGAATCATTGGAAATTCGAGTATTAGCAGGCGTTCAATTTTTAGAAGTTTTAGCTTATTTGCTTCCACTGTGCAATGAAGATACCAGTCCAGTCACACCAATGCTCTGATAATTTCGGGGCGTGACAGATTGGTATCAGAGCTATAGGTTACAGCGAATTAGGTTTCTGTAGGAATACCTAGGCTCTAACCTCACTTTTCTCTGGGACTTAGATCATTAAGACGTTGAATACATACAGAACGCCCAGTACTCGAATATGGTCTTCAACCATTGTCGAAAAACAAACAGTCAAAATTTTGTTTCCAAACATACGCTAAAGTTGTGTTTTACGCACGGTACACAAAACAATTACATACAGTACACAACATTCTGAGAGTTTAGGAAACATGCATTTAAGACCTTCGAAAACTCATGTTGAAGTTCATTAAAGGTCATAACGTAGCAACCACGAATATAACTCGGGCACACACTGTTATCCATATTGTCTATGATATTTTAACTTCCCGAGCAGGCAGCCTACGCATAACGAAACGCTAGTGCACGAGAATACACGAAACTCAAATTTTACGTCAACGGATGCCGAAGTACATCACGTCCTACGCGAAACATAACGCTAGTGCACAGGTATACGTGAAACTTAAGCTATATGTCAACGGAGGTGGAAGTACGACACATACGACTATCGAGGCAATGCCTTTGAAAAGAAACGATGGCGCAATTCAACGACGACGCTAGATTCCTGTCAGCAGGAGGACTATCGACCAGGAAGCGACGGCTTGACACGCGATCCTGCAAACGACACGAGTCATGCTAAGAAGAAGGCGTATGTCTCTGCAATCCCCCTATCTCAATAACGACGAATACGCTATGTTCGACATTCGGACATCACATGCAACCCAAGGTAAAGTCCTTAAATTTCTTTGAAATTTCGAATTTCACACTTACTGAGTAGATTTTCGTATCTATACTCCTCTTAATGGTCATTGTATCGCGATCATTTCTTTCATTATAGCGAACACTCATTGCTTCATTTCTTGAAAATTTATATGTTACGCATGCATCGTTTGTTACGCATGTGGTTTCGTTTCGAATAAGCGTTTCATCAAAGTTCAAATATTGTTTTGCTAAACCTAAATATTGATTTGTGATTCGAATGACTCGCATCATTGTAATTGTTGGCTCCTTGTTATCAAGCCAACACAATTTCTTGAAATTTCTTTTCTTTTCAAGTTACATACATGGTTTTTCGTTGTAACCATGCCGAAAGTTTTCTTGTCGATGCGTTTATTTATTGTCGGATTGCGTCGAAACCAAGTTCATTTGTTTGAACTTGTTTATTTAACATATTTGATTTAAAGCATCGTATGATGTATTCGGAGCATCATATTCAAAATTCGTTTTAACAAGTGTATTCATTTGTTCCGAGTCGAAGTAAACTTGTTTGGCATTCGACTCCATTAAATTGTTTGTTGATTTCGACACCTTGCGGTGGTAATATTTGAAGCTTGCGCTAAAACTCGTTTACATATCTTATGCACGGATTTAATTGATTTAGATTAAATCCGCTTTGATTTATCACATTACAACAGTCTTAACAAAATCGTGTGATAAGACAAGGGTACACGAAATTCATTCCATATTCCGGTGTACATCCTAACGGTCCTTTCAACATCGATCCAATGTTTTGCGATATTCATTGCTTCTTTGTCTTTGATCGGAAACATTACTTCCTTGATGTTCAAAATTCAATTGAAAATCCTATGATGTTGTTAGAAGCAAATTTTCATATTTACTTCATAGTGTTTGATTATTATTGTTTTGTTTATACTATTTTTCATGAATCAACTTGTGATTGGTTTCCGCACTCTCACAAGTCACGTTTGATATCATTGAAAGATCCTATCGGGTTTTACAATTGGTATCAGAGCCAAGAAACCAATTCGTGGTTCGGTTCGATATCATTCTGATTCAAGAAAAGGCCAATTTATTACATTGTGCTTTCATTTGACTTCAAACACGGTAAAGTTGTTTGATCACCGCTATTATTGAATTATTTAAATCACTACGACACCTTGTGGCATCAATATAACTTGCAGCTTGTGCTGATCACGATCGAGCGTTTCATGCAAACTAGTACATTTGAAATTGTTGATCCTAAGTTCATCCAGGGGATGTTATTGCTTCTAAAACTCATTTACATATTGTGAACGTTCATACGGAATTCGATTGGTCGAAGTTCATGTTCTTTGTTGGACCCCTGTTAACTTAATCACACTAGTGACTGTATTTCTACGTCTTGTTTCCTTTGACATCAATTTCTGAAACACATTTCTTTTAAACTGTTGGTTCTTATTATTGAGGAATGTCATTAATTTAACATGATTCGAATAAGTCTTGTTTCAATTACGCGGTCATTCACTTTTTTATTATTCGGACTTTCCTGCGAACAACACAATTCTGAAGAGATAACATAGTCTAAATTTCGAGGACGAAATTTCTGTAACAGGGGGAGAATGTGACAACCGGTGATTTACGGCCCTTAATTACGAGATTAACAGATGTTTAAAACGATAATAAGTAGTGTTTATGATGTAGCTTAACTTAATTGGGCCTTTGGAGTGTCTGGGAACGCTTCTTCAACATTACAGTGCGCGTATGACGATCCGCGAAGAAACTGCTGAAAATTTAACGGTCATAAACTGAAAACAAACAAAATACCGACAACGCCGACAAGTAATAATTTTTACGATATATTTTTGTTCGTAATTAAATTTTAGCTAACCGTAGTCGAAACCGGACCAGAAAACGAATTAAAACGATAACAACACGGTTTTACGCGATTTTACCCTTATCGACGCACGAGGGCGTCCAACATCAAATACCGATACTATTTTATATAATTTTAAATCAAGAATTATGATTCACGATATTTTTTACGATAATCAGGTTATAATAACAGGTATCGTTGGAACAAACGGGCCACTAAAACGCGAGAGTTGGCTTGTGGGCCTTGGGCCCAAGCCCAAAGCCCATTAGTAAACTTTAATTATATAAGAGCCTACGCTTGTTGCTGTTTCATTTTGGGCAGAAAAACCAAAATATAGAGCCAAACATCCCCTTCGACCTCTCTCTCACCCTTCCCCCTTGTCATCTTGACCGGCGACCGGAGATCGGAACTCCGGCGCCCCGTTCTTCTCCGTCGATACACCCCCGACGATAACAACCACAGCCGCATACCCCTTTCCCCCTCTCTTGGTTTCGACGTCAGCGGCGGAGGAAGACGCGCCGCCGCTCACGGCGGCAGTGGTGACTCTGAACGACGGTACCCCCCTCTCTATTTCACTTCCAGCAAAGGTGTACTGGCGACGACAAGGACCCGATGGGTTAGAAGTTCGAGAAACCACCACCACAGCGGCGGTGCTGTGGTGGATGGTGTCGGCTAACAGCAGGTGAAAAAGAGATAGAGAGAACCGACGGTCGGAGCCTCGGACCGCGGTTGGTCCATTTATCCGGCGATCGGTTCTGTTATCCGGTGGTCGGTTCTCTTATCCGACGGACTTTGCTTTTGACCGACGGGTTACAGAGGTTGATGATATTGTTGATGATGCTGATGCTGTGAAAAAGATGATGAAGTGTCTATTCTGTCGACAGCCGACCAGTGACGGTAACATGCCGGAGGCGACGGTAATGGGGGTGCTCAACTCGGGTTTCAGTTCAGGTAAGAATATGAGAGTTTTGGTTCAATTATGTGTCATTTTTGGTTTAGATTAAACTCATGTTCGGGTATTTCACTTCAAATCGTGGATTCAGGATTTTGTTTCGGGCTTCGTTCATGTTCAGTCAACTACAAATATGGGTGTGGTTCACCGAGTTGACTCAGTCAACACAATCGGACTGAGTCAACTCAGGTCGGTGCGAGTCAACTCAGCGCGGTTCAGGTCAACGAGTCAAGCTGGTCAATCGCGGTCAATCGTTCGAGTCGGATAATGAAGCGGTTCGGTTGACTCGGTTAAACCGAGTCGACTCGGTCAACACAGTCATACCGAGTCAACTCAGTTGACTCGGGTCAACTCAGTTAGCTTTTTCGTCATAAGGATGGTAAAAATTTAGGAAGATTATTATTTACGTTTGTTAGTTTTTAATATACACGAAAACGAGCTCAAACCGATCTATTTAAATATGCTTTACATCTTTACATAACTGACGAAATCTCATATATTGATTATATTGTTTGATTATTGAAAAATAACGACAACTTGTGTTGTCGGGGGCGTCGAAAAACAGAGGAGACTCTGCCCGTTTTTCGAGAAAATCTAAAAACAAAATGCATTTTATTGAAAGACGACAACTAGCGGTAACAAACAACTTTTATGAAAGCCGATAATAAATATGTAATAACTTCCAACGACACTTTACAACTTTCGAAAAACGACCATTCGGAACAATTTTTGCGACAATAAATATAGGTCTTATATTTATTCTAAAACTTTGAAACCTCGTCAATTCTTTTATAAAAATAAAAATAAGTTATGTATTTATATCAAATATCCAAATACGGATTTGTTTTATAATAATAAATATAGTTATATATTTATTTCCGTCAACGGACAACACCACTTCTTTTATAAGAATAAATATAAAGTGCATATTTATTTCAAAGTTCAAACAACACGAATTCGTTTCAGAAAAATAAATATAGTTGATATATTTATAACTGTAAGGATTGAAGGTTGTCATGATTGTGCTTGTTTGTACAGTTTTTACATTCAGAGTATATGAAATGATGTAAAGTGTAGCGCAATTGGATACAAACTTTGTAAACACAATCAAAGAAGAGAATAGTATGATAAACAATTGCTTCACATTAAGTCGAATGATTACAATGAAAATCAAAAGATTACAAGCATGCTTACAATACTGAGCTCCCCCTCAGCCTGATACTCCAAGGTTGGTTGCACAAGATGAAAGGATTGGACTGGAGAAGAAAAATCCACTAAGTCAATCAAATGTAATAGTACATAGTACTGTTCCATTTATAGGCAAACCAAACCATTGAGGCATTTCAGCTGACGTCACCATGATAGTGACATCTAACAACCTACAAACATTGTTCTATACAAACTACTGATGTTTAACAACTGATTATAAGTACAATACAAAACAAGAGACAACTACTGCTTCACGTTCCGCTGTTGCAGCCTGAGCACTGATGTTGAGCATCAGTGCTTTCTTCAAAGGTGATCAGTCCTTGAATAGGCAGTGCTTGTGTCTTCAGCTGTACTTAGGAAACAACAGTAGATAGAGCAACAGTTTTTGTCTTCAGCAGTCTTTAGAGTTTCATCAGTGTTTGGTTCATCAGTTGTTATAGTGAGCAGTACTTAAGATCCATCAGCTGTTAGATTACCACTGTCAAGGGGAAAGCAAAGTGTAAACAGCTGCTTATTTTGAATCCACTGTTGTGATCCGGTTTTGGCTTTCATTATCTGTTCCTCTGGTAGGGTTCAATCCCAACAATCTCCCCCTGGAACAGATAATGCCAAAACCCTTCATTATTCTGGACCTTTATTCCTCATCAGAAGTTCCTTAGCTTTTCTTTTAAATTCTTCTTCAAAATCCTTGGAACTTGTGTCATCTTCATCCCTACACAGTGTATGTTCAAGGAGATCATGCAAATCTTCAACACTAAGGCCTAGTGCTTCTTTCCTTGATATGTACTTCACTTCACCATTGGATCGACCACGGTCAATACGTGGGTCTTTTGATCACACGTCCACTTTAGTATTTTTAATCCTAATGGGTTTCCTGGGAGAGATTTATTGTTTGATGAGTTTGGAGATGTTGGCCTTGAGAACACTTGCAGACTTTCAGACATTCTTTTGAAGGCCAATTCAATGACATTGTTTGCTGAAGCTATGTCTTCTGCAGTCTCTTTTTCAATTAGCTCTTGCCTCTCAATGTTTGTCATGCCTGTTGAAGTGTTTGGTGATGCAGGTTTAGTTAATACCTTCTTAAAAAGGTTCTGAAGCTTTGTTGAGCTCTCTTCTTTTAGACCCATTTTCATGATGGTTTCATTGAAGTACTCAGCTTCCCTTTTCTTTACCTCTTCTTCAGACAGTTGTTTTCCTTTTTCTTGGTTTGACACAAGAATAGGATTATCTGCTGATTTGAATAGTTTTTGAAGGTTTTCAATCTGCTGTTCAAGCTTCATCATTTGTTCATGCTTCTTTGAAGTGCCTGAAATAGTTATCTTCCTTTTCTCCAGCCTTTCATATGCTTCATCAGTCTGCTGTTTTGACCATTTTGCTATGGCATCAGCAGTGTCCACTTTAGCATCTACCAGCTCCTGTTTCTTCTTTTTATATTCAGAAGTAAGATCAACAATTTGCCTTTTATATTTGTTCCAATTTGGAGCTGTCTTTTTCTTACTTGGATCACCTTTAATCCTTTCAATCCTGTTTGCTTCATGCTTCAGAGCAATTATTGGCCATTCTTCAAATTGGTTTTCTTCAGCTGGATAGAATTTTTCTTTCATTATATATGCAATAAGTTCTTTTCTCATCTCCTTTCTTTGATCTGTCTTTTCTTTGCTCAGAACTTGTGCATAATCTTTCATCAGCTTGACTTTTGTAAGTAAGAGTTCCAATTTTTCAAAAATGGCTTTATCATCTTGATCTTTGCATTCGAGTTTAGCTCGAATCTTTGCTTGCCTTGCTTTCATTTCGAGATATTCATCCATGTCTTCAGGAACTATGAAGCCTATGAGAGAAGGAAATCTTCTATTTGAAGGATCATCCTCGGTGTAAAACTGTTTCATCTCATTTTTTACAACATCTAGTTCCAGTGGATATTTTGCAGCAACAAGATCATATTTTTCATCAGTGACTTGAGTTGTTTCTCTTTTTCTTTTGTAGAGCTTTGTGGATGAAATGGATTTTGCTTGTGACATAGGAATGGTGAGAGCAGTGGTAGATGATTGACTAACAGCTGTTGAAACAACTGGTGTTTCAACCGCTGTTGTCATTACAACTACTGATGAATCAGCAGATGTCTTCTGCTTTTGAGCAGGGGTTGTGATGGCAGGGGTTTGAATGTTGGTGAGTGATTGACTAACAGCTGTTGAAACAACTGGTGTTTCAACTGCTGTTGTCATTACAACAGATGTTGTAACACCTGCTGTCTTCTGCTTTTTAGCAGGTGGTGATGATGGGGTGATAGTTTTTGATGGTGATGTTGGTTTTGTAGACACAAATGATGGTGGAGCAGTTGTTGTGGTGGTGTGTGGTGATGTGGTGTGTGTTGATACTACAGTTTTGGTTTGACTATTTTCTGGCTCAATAAAGATGCCATCATCAATTCCTTTCTTTTTCCACTTGATCTTCTCCCCCTTTTTGGCATTATCTTGGAAGGGTTCATTCATGAAGAGGACAGCGGGAGGAACTTTTCTAGAAGCACTTTGTATATGAGCCTTGATAGCTTTAATATCTGCTTGAGTATCTTTAAATCTTGACTCCACCATGTTTGTCAGCTTTTGTACATGCATAGCATGTTGCTGATCAGCCATCTGCTTTTGTCTTTCCAGCAGTGGTTGGAACATGTTCCATAACTCATTTGCAGCAGGTGCCTGTTGTGCAGGTGCTTGAGCTGGAGCAGCAGTGGATTGGGCTTTCTGAGCTTTTAACAACTGCTGCACCATATCCTTTATTTCAGCAACTGAGGTTTCCAGGTTTTCAACTCTGCCCGTCAATTCCTGATATTTTGAATCATCACCCGAGTTAACGGGATCATCTGTATCCCCACCAGCAGTGGTTTTAACAATGTATGACTTAGGAACTGAATCCCAAAATTCATTCATTGATGCCCCTTGTTCTTGGTACTAGGGACATCTTCCTTCAGCACTTGTTAACCTTGTAAAGGTACCAATGGGCATAACAACCTCACTGGTGGTTCTCAGAGGTGCTATTGAAGAAATTGCCTTCAAGGGAGTCTTATGAATGTAACCACTGTCCAAATGTAAACCAGTGGGTTCAACATTTGTAGTGGCTGCTCCACTTGAACTACTGACAGGAATTACTTGTAACTCCTGCAATGTAACCTCCTCAATTGTTGTTGGGATAACAGAGATATTAGCATCAGACCCAGTCATTTGTAGGAGTATGCTCTCATTGATAGGTGATTGAGAGGAACTGGGTTGTGTCTGAGTAATATCAACTGCATGCAACAAAGGTAATATGGATGGTGGTAATGTGGGGGGTGAAGGTAAGGGAGTTGAAAGAGACATGTCCTTGGGATCAGGACTGTGGAAGATGGATCCGAGTGGGTCCAGAGCTTCATATTGTGGGGTCCCTGTTTTTACAACTTGATCCTTTTGTGAGGATGTAGGAGGAGTTTGAGGCAAAGGTGGAGATCTTTCTTCCAACTGCTGTGAGGAAGTAGCAGCAGTGGTTATTGGTGACATTTGTGTTGTCACTGGCAGTGGCTCTGGGATCTCATCTTCCAGAGATGCCTTTGTTTTGGGTTTGGGGGGCTTTCTAGATATTTTCTTTTTGGTCTTTTTGATGGTGGCAGGTGTGTGTTTCAAAACAATGGGTGTGCTGCTTTGATCACCTGGAGCAGTGGGCTCAGCAGCCGATACCCGAGGAGCAGTTTCATCTGCTAAATTCTGCTCAGGTACCTCTGCTTTTGTTTTTATAGGTGCCAACATTCTAGAGAATGTTTCAGGCATTAAATAGTTTATTTTAAAAGGAGCACCTTGTTTGAGCAATTCTGCATCTTTCTTTTCAAATTTTTGTTCAAAATAATAGCTTAAAAACCTTGGAAAGAGCAAAAAAGCTTTGTTATCAACATTTCTTACTAAATCATCAAAAATCTCCTGGGAAGAATTAAAATTTTCATTGTTCAGAATTGCATATCCCAGGCATTGAATTTTTGATGGTATTTCATTAAAAGAAGTTGTTTTATTAGATACACACATCAACAGAGTGTGAAATAAAAACCTTGGAGCAGAAGGGAAGAACCCTTTTTGTAAGGTGTCCCTTTTTGGTTGCTCTACATAACCCCTATTCATGAAATCCTTTTTCAACTCAATTTTAGAAAAAGAAGTTTTACCTTTCAGATCATTGAGTTTAAAGACTTCAGAAATAGATTTTGGAGAGATTTGAATCTTTTTACCCTCTACCGAGGAGTTGATGACTGTGACAGTGTCTCCTTGTTTTTCAAGGGTGGCATTGTTCAAGAACTCTCTCTGGGTTTGTAGATAGATGGGAGCATCTGCTGTTAACAAAGTTTTATACTTTGATGCAGATAAGGTGTCAATGATGGTGTCGAAGGTGTTGTCGGTTGTGGGTTTTGTGAGTATACCCAAATAGTTGTGAGGAGCTTTGTAACGAATTTCTGTGGTTTCAGTGGCCATTTGAGTGGCGTCTTTAGGAGCGGAAGAAGAAGATGATTTTGATTTTGACTTCGACTTTGATTTCGTCATTTTGATGAGGAAGATCGAAGAATGTTTTTGTGAAGAAGAGTGGGAAACTGCTTTGAGAAGAGAATTTTTGGAATTCAATTCGACAGTGTGAGCCCCTGTTTGGGTTTAATCAGGGTTTTATTTTAGGGAAAAAGTGAATGCTGATATGGGAGCGGTTATAACGATCTGACGACTAAAAAACTGACCACGTGTCAACCCCTGATGAAAGAGTAAATAATGGAAGACAGTTGTTTTCAGTGCCACTGATGAAACGAACATCAGTAGTTACAACGGTAATAAATGAAGCAGTGGGTGATTTTTACCATCAGTGGATGCTTTTACTGCATCAGTGGATAGTATATTAGTGGATGAAACACTGATTTTGAACAACAGTGTTTATCAAGGAAATGAGAGAACATGGGTTGACTTTCAGCAGTGGACAGACTTTAGAGATCAGATGTTTGAGACACAACAGCAGTTTTTAAGGGAAGACAGTGGTAGATCACCCAATGAGAGACCATTTATCATAACAACTGTTAGTGCAGCAGTGGTTGAGCTTTTGACAATTAATTTAAGCATCTACTTGTTCAGATGTGGAGATTGATTTTGTTTTGTGTAAAACACAGTATCATGTCCATCATCTGCTGAGCTCCAGAAATGCTATGCTTAACAAAATACATTTTAGATGTAGATTATCAAGTTTAAAATGTCAGCAGTTTTTCTTAGGAAATTATGTTCTAGGTTTGCCACATGTTCACTATTTCCTGACAGTGGTTTAGCATCCTAGACTTTTCTACTAAGGTTACTCATTTTGTCTCTAATTATTTGAACTAGAACATGAATATCTCAGTAGTTCAAAAACAATTTTGCAATCACTTTTTGATCTGTGATAAACAAACTTGAGTTTGATATGACCTTGACATATGTACCATTTCCTTTTGATTTTATTTTTAGGGATAGTAACTTCACACAAAAATAAGGAAATTACATCCTGACCGGTGAGAAAACTTTTACTATCAAAAATGAGTAAAAGTACAAAATATATTATTCAGAAAAAAATGAAATAATATATCCGGTTTTATTTAAGAAAAAACACCTTAAAAAATAGTTAAAGGATGTTTTGAAAATAACATCAAAAGGATCTGACAGCTTTTCAAGTAAGTTCACAATCATATCATCTTCAAGTTTTATGATCACAGTTTGGGATCATTTTCTTATCAATTGATTACAAAATCCTCTTCTAAGTTCAATCACTGGGATACTAATTTTACCTGAACTTTTCCTGAATTAATGAATGCACACGCTTGCATGATGACCATTGTTTCTCAACTTTTGACTCTTAAGTGTTTTGGATATATACTCTTTTCTTTTGACTTCAAAAGTTTTGAGATAAACACACTTTTGAGTTTTTGTAATTTTTCTTCTTCCCTTTTTACCCTTCCCATTCATAAGTAATAAAATACTTACTGGGAGGTTTTCAATGAAAGAATACTCAATCCAAAATCATTTTCAGCAATGTTTTGAGATATCTGGCCACATTTGTACATGTTTTATTACCAATTCTCACATTACGTATGATTTGGACTGTTTAGATCCCTGATTTTCTTAATGTATTTTGACAGAGTTGATTTGGTCCTTCAAGGATTCTCAACCTGCCTTCTAACACATAAGATCTTATGACTAAAGTTTAATTTCCCTCTTTCTAAGTTAGCAAAACACTAATGTTTTTATGAACATAAGTTTTGTTAATCTGAGGTTTATACTTTAGCATAAAACATGATAAAATCATCACAAATTCCATAACAACAGTTGAAATCAATTTTGAATGATGATAGTCATACATAGTTGCCAGACATGTTGTCAGATCTGAGAACTATGAGTGATTTGAGCATGCCATCACTTGTTATTTGAAATTTGTGAATTTTAAGACATCTTGGTTGTTTTACAGAGTATCTGGTTCATCATTTTGAACATGATTTCTCGTTGCTCTGTTTTTCAACTGAATACAATCAACCTTAGTATCAATGAATTTTCAGCTGAACTGTTATGTCAAATTGACTGTTAGATCAAATTTGACTGTCCAAGCTCTGATACCAATTGTTAGGATCGAAGGCTGTCATGATTGTGCTTGTTTGTATAATTTTTACATTCAGAGTATATGAAATGATGTAAAGTGCAGTGGAATTGGATACAACCTTTGAAAACACAATCAAAGAAGAGAATAGTATGATAAACAATTGCTTCACATTAAGTCGAATGATTACAATGAAAATCAAAAGATTACAAGCATGCTTACAATACTAAGCTCCCCCTCAGCCTGATACTCCAAGGTTGGTTGCACAAGATGAAAGGATTGGACTGGAGAAGAAAAATCCACTCAGTCAATCAAATGTAACAGTACAGAGTACTGTTCCATTTATAGGCAAAC
The DNA here is from genome assembly GCF_002127325.2 of Helianthus annuus. Lineage (NCBI taxonomy): Eukaryota > Viridiplantae > Streptophyta > Magnoliopsida > Asterales > Asteraceae > Helianthus > Helianthus annuus. The sequence goes on from NC_035443.2 coordinate 93,800,213, forward strand.
CAAACCACTGAGGCATCTCAGCTGACGTCACCATGATAGTGACATCTAACAACCTAACAACCTACAAACACTGTTCTATACAAACTACTGATGTTGAACAACTGATTATAAGTACAATACAAAACAAGAGACAACTACTGCTTCACGTTCCGCTGTTGTAGCCTGAGCACTGATGTTGAGCATCAGTGCTTTCTTCAAAGGTGATCACTCCTTGAATAGGCAGTGCTTGTGTTTTCAGCAGTACTTAGGAAACAACAGTAGATAGAGCAACAGTGTTTGTCTTCAGCAGTCTTTAGAGTTTCATCAGTGTTTGGTTCATCAATTGTTATAGTGAGCAGTACTTAAGATCCATCAGCTGTTAGATTACCACTGTCAAGGGGAAATTAAAGTGTAAACAGCTGCTTATTCTGAATCCACTGTTGTGATCCGATTTTAGCTTTCATTATTTGTTCCTCTGGTAGGGTTCAATCCCAACAATAACAAACAATACGACTTCTTTTATAAATAAATATAGTGTTATATATTTATTTCGGATATCAAACAACACGATGATTCTTTCATTAAAATACATATAGTTGTATATTAATTTTTTTAAACACAAACGACTCGATGATACTTTTGTAAAATAAATATATCCTTTATATTTCTTTCAAACGCGTAAACGACACACTATATATCACATATATTGCTTACGAATTGTTACATGTTATTTTCGTATAAATGGTATTACATACACAACGACTTCTCAAGACGACTAACGGATTCTACCGAAATATTTATATATTTTTATATAAATATTTATATATTTTAAACCTCACAAGAACTAAGTGATTTTCAAAGACGTAGAAAAATATTACCGGCATTAGACGAGACTTAACGAGTATAACTTAATCGTTACTATTAAGTTATCAATTTACCGTTGAATCGTCCGGTTAACGATTTGGTAGAGCTCGATGACACGTAGTTTAGTTACTGCCCCTATTTAGAAACTTATAAGATATTCTGTGTTAGGAATATTGTAGAATGCACGCTAGCAAGTCAAATCTTGGAAACGACATCACGAAGTCGTAATTAGCTAGCTTCACACAAGGCAATTCAGGTGAGTTCATAACCCCCACTTTTTACTGTTTTACATTTTTGTAAATGTTTTCGGGGTGGAAAGACATGCACGATTTTCAGAAACATACAAAGTTTTCGATAAACAAAGACAGTATATTTTTAGACAAAGCACGTTTTGCAAGAACATACAAAGTTTTGAACAAACGCAAAACTCGTATTTCTAAATCATATTACGAATGGATTTCGAGGAACTCAAATGATTTACGAAAGGCTTATACTAAACATATCAGTTTTTACAAAACAAATGCGTATTTTCGAAATGTGAATGATCTTCATAACTAGGGACGGGTCATCTGGGGATAATATATAGAGACTAGGGAGTTAGCCTTAGAGGCTGGGAGGTTCAGCCTTAGAGGCTGGGAGGTTCAGCCTTAGAGGCTGGGGAGGTTCAGCCTTAGAGGCTGGGGAGGTCAGCCTTAGAAACTGGGGTAAAATAATCACGATTATATCAGACATTTTATACATGGTATGGTTAGCGTAGGGAGGGTTTTTACTACTTAGATCATGTGAGTGGGTAGGTGAAACTTAAGGCCATTAATCCTCGTTGTAGGACCGAGGGACATGAGTGATAGATCTATTCGGGTGTAGCGAGCCCCACTCCTGAGTCCGCCGAGTGGACCATGTGGTGACTATGTGCCCGACGCACAAATCTGCTAGGTTTGAGTCTTCCTGCATCACTTCACACATATCAATGGCTTTGCAAACCATTGGTGATCTCTTTTTCCTTATTGCTACATACCAGGGACATACATACTTACAAAAATACCTGATTTTTACAAATTACATACCATATTTCATATAAATTCAAAGCATAGGATTATGCGGGCATGGAGTCAAAGTCAGGGTGGGCATTGACGGTTATACAAATTTTACAAATACGAGAGTTTACAAATACATGGTTTTACGAACATAATGCGTTAAAAATACAAAGTTTCCATATAACTTGGAAAGAAAATGATTTCTAAATTCGTTTTCTCAATATTATTTCACAAACCGGTTATTCAAAAGATTTATTTCAAATCTTTCACAAACAAACTATGAACTCGCTCCAATTTATGTTGATTTTTCGCATGTTTCTTTCTCAGGTTACTTTCCAGAAATTATGGCACGGTTGGAATAGGAGAATCATTGGAAATTCGAGTACTTAGCAGGCGTTCAATTTTTAGAAGTCTTAGCTTATTTGCTTCCGCTGTGCAATGAAGATACCAGTCCAGTCACACCAATGCTCTGATAATTTCGGGGTGTGACAGCGCGCCAGGCCCACCTGGTCCCTGCGCGTGGCGCGACGGCTACCCTTTTAGGATAGGGTAGCCTCGTGTCCCACATAGCCCAGGTGAGTCAACAACAAACGAAATTCGTGATTTACATGCAGTTTTAAGGATAATTATCAATTAGGGGATTCCCCCCTTAAGTTTTAGGGGGCCCTGATCTTAGTTTCGACTATTCTGAAAAATTATGGGTCATGCCATACTTCTTGGGGGTCTCAATTAGGGTTTCCTAATGGACACTAATAAAATAAGAAATAGTAATTTTGGCGAGAGTTGTTACATCCTCCCCACCTTATTTAAAATCTCGTCTTCAAGATTTACTGGAACAAGTAGGGATATTTCTGCTTCATTTCTGATTCTAGTTCCCAGGTATACTCAGGTCCTCTTTTTGAATCCCACTTAACCTTTACCAACACCAATCTCTTGTGCTTGAGAAACTTGACCTTTCTGTCTTCTATTTGGAGTGGTTTCTCAACAAATTTCAACTTCTTGTTTACCTCTATGTCTTGAAGAGATTCTACCAGGGATTCGTCAGAGAAACATTTCTTGAGGTTGGATACATGAAAGACGTCGTGTACTCCAGCTAGTTCTTCTGGTAGTTGTAAGCGATAGGCGACTGGTCCTATGCGTTGGTTCACTGGAAAAGGTCCTATGTACCTTGGACTTAGCTTTCCTTTGTTACCGAACCGAACTACTCATTTCCAAGGAGAAACTTTTAAAAGTACCTTATCTCTGATTTGGAATTCTAATGGCTTGCGTCGATTATCTGCATAACTCTTTTGGCGATCTCGAGCCGTTTTCAGTCTTTCCTTGATTTGAGTTATCTTGTCGGTGGTTTCTTGTACAATTTCGGGACCTGATAATTGATTTTCTCCTATTTCTGCCCAGCAAATGGGTGTTCTACACTTTCGTCCATACAGTGCTTCGAATGGGGCAGCTTCAATGCTTGCATGATAACTATTGTTATAGGAGAATTCAATTAAGGGTAGGAGGTCATCCCAATTTCCACCAAAATCTATTACACATGCCCTGAGCATGTCTTCCAGGGTTTGGATCGTCCTTTCACTTTGTCCGCCTGTTTGGGGATGGTATGCAGTACTTAAATTCAATCGTGTCCCCATTGCTTCTTGAAAACTCGTCCAGAAATGTGAAGTGAAACAACTATCTCTATTTGATACAATGGAGAATGGAACTCCATGTAAGGATACTACCTCATCTACGTATAACTTTGCTAATCTTTCCATGCTAAAGGTTTCTTTCATGGGTAAGAAATGAGCTGATTTGGTTAATCGATCCACAATTACCCAAATCGTGTTGTTGCCCTTCCTGGTTTTAGGCAACTTGGTAACAAAATCCATAGTTATTAGTTCCCATTTCCATACAGACATTTCTATTTGTTGGAGTAACCCTGAAGGTTTCTGGTGTTCTGCCTTAACTTGCTAACAAGTTAGACACTTAGATACATATCTAGCTATGTCCTTTTTCATTCCTATCCACCAGAAGTTATTTCTTAAATCTTGGTACATCTTATTATTTCCAGGGTGCATGGTATCTAGATTTACGGGCTTCCTCTAAAATCTTATTTCTTAAATTTTCTTGCTTAGGTACCCAAATCCTTTTCTTGTGAAATCTCCAAATTCCATCAGTTCCTCGCTCTAATTCATTTATCCTTCCTTTCATTCCTTCAGCATCATCATTGATCGCTGTTTCTTGCACATTCTTCAATTGTTCCATTAAATCTACTTGAAGATTTAATTTAAGAGCACGAATTCGTCTTGGTTTTTCATGATACTTACGAGTTAGGGCATTAGCTACTACATTTTCCTTTCCTTCGTGATATTGAATATCACAGACGTAGTCACTTAGAATTTCCATCCATCTTCTTTGTCTCATATTTAATTCTTTTTGCCCAAATATATATCTTAAACTCTTATGATCTGTATAAACTATAAACTTCCTTCCATACAGATAGTGTCTCCAAATCTTAAGGGCAAAAATTGTTGCTCCTAATTCTAAGTCACGAGTCGTATAATTTTCCTCGTGCTTTTTCAATTGTCTTGAAGCATACGCAATTACCTTCTTGCGTTGCATCAACACACATCCTAACCCTAGCTTAGAAGCACCACAGTAAACTTCAAAATCTTTCGTTCCTTCCGGTAAGGCTAGAATTGGGGCGTTTGTTAACCTTTGCTTTAAAATCTTAAAAGCCTCCTTTTGACTAGGTCCCCATACAAACTTAACTGTTTTACAGGTTAGCTTAGTTAATGGCATGGCTATCTTAGAGAAATCCTTAATGAAGCACCTATAGTACCCGGCTAATCCTTGAAAACTCCTAACTTCTATAGCTGATTGCGGGACTTTCCAGTTCGTGATCGCTTCTATCTTGGAGGCTTCTACATGAATACCTTCATGATTTACCAGGTGTCCTAAAAATTGCACCTCCTGCAGCCAGAATTCACACTTCGAAAATTTGGCATAAAGCTTTTCCTTTCTTAACAAAGTTAAGAGTGCATGTAGTTGCTCACGATGCTCGTCCTGACTTTTGGAATAAATAAGTATATCTTCGATGAAGACAATTACAAATTTATCCAAGTACGGCTTACAGATTCTATTCATCATGTCCATGAATGCTGTAGGAGCATTCGTTAATCAAAAGGGCATAACTGTAAACTCGTAATGACCATACCTAGTTCTGAAAGCAATTTTAGGTATGTCTTCCTCCTGTACCTTCAATTGATGGTATCCGGAGCGCAAGTCTATCTTAGAAAAATATCTAGCTCCCTGTAGTGATAAAAAAGAGCATCAATCCTAGGTAATGGGTATCGATTCTTTATTGTAATCTTATTCAGTTCCCTATAATCAATACATATCCGCATCGACCCATCCTTCTTTTTCACAAACAACACTGGTGCTCCCCAAGGGGATGAACTAGGTTGTATAAATCCTTTACTGAGCAATTCATCTAACTGCTTTTTTAGTTCTAACATTTCGGTGGGTGCCAGTCGATAGGGTGCCTTGGCTATTGGTGTTATTCCAGGAATTAGATGAGTTCTAAACTCTACTTCCCTGTCTGGTGGTAATCCTGGTAGCTCTTCTGGGAATACATCCGAGTATTCTGATACTACAAGAATTTCCTTAAGTTCCTTACTTTTAGTGTTAATGATTACCGAAATCATATACACTATTCCTTGTTTTTGCTCATAGCTAGCAACTTTCATTACCGAAATGAACTTTAATGGTTTGCATGGCTTATCTCCTGTAATCATAATTACTTCTTCTGCGGGTGTATGAATTTCTATAGAATTTTTATAACAGAGGATTTGAGCATGGATGGCTACTAACCAATCCATTCCTAATACGACATCGAATCCAGCTAAATTCATAGGTAGCAGGTTTGCAGGAAATTTATGACCTGAAAGTTCAATGTTTCCTTCTCGTAGAACCTTATCTATGTTAACAGAATTACCGTCTGCCGTTTCTACCGTATAAATCTGCCTAAGTGGGGTTAAGGGTAGCTTAAGAGCTTGGTAGAAAGAAGTATTTATAAAACTTTGGTTTGCACCAAAGTCAAATAATACTTTTGCATAAACGTCGTGAACTAGGAACGTACCCGCTATCACGTCCGGAATCAGATCTGCTTCCTGGGTTGTCAGCTGAAAAGCTCTTGCGTTCTTCTTATTAGTTCCTTCAGCAGGTTTAGTCTTGTTGTCAGCTGGTTTGACCAGTTCCGGGCAGTCGGGCCTGAAGTGCCCTGTTTCGCCACAGTTGAAGCAAACCGTTGATTTCTTTCTTATGCATTCTTCTTCTTGGGGCCCCGGAATTTTGCAGAAATTACAGTATCCCTTACATTTTACAAAGTGTTTTCTTTTACAGGTACTACAAAATAGAGCAGTGGAGGATTGCCCAATTACTTTTTTCTTGAAGTTGCTACTAGTATTACCCCCACGAAATCCCTGGGTAATTTTCTGGGCCAATTCCTTTTTCCTGCTTTCTTCTCGCATACGCACCAGTGCGTCGGTCAAGGTGTTGGCTAATTCCACCGCATTGTCAATTGTGCGGGGTCTTGCAGCTTTGATGATATCACGAATCTCGCTAATTAAACCCCAAATATAGCGAGAAAAAATTACCGGTTCTGGCGAAGTCAGAGTTGGTAAAATTCGGGCATATTCGAAGAATTTCGAAGTATACCCTCGACAGTCCACATCTACTATCCGGTGGCTCAGGAATTTGTTTGCCATTCGTTCCTTTTCATACTCGGGACAAAATTTTCTTTCCATCAATCGCTTGAATTCTTCCCAACTCATGGCATAAGCCATGTCACTTCCCTTGGCTTGCTACACCGTATTCCACCATTCTAATGCCTCTTCCTTGAAAAGGTTAGAAGCATACATGTCCTTATCCTCCTCGGCACATTTACTTATTTTAATTACTGCCTCGGCCTTTTCCAACCAACGCAGTGCAGCTGTTGCCCCTTCATTGCCTGCAAATTCAACAGGTTTACAGGCAAGAAATTCTTTATAAGTGCAACCAGGTGTTGCAACTTTCATTTTCTTGAGTATTGGGGCTTGAATTACATTGTTGTCATTATTGCCGCCTCCGTTAACACTATTACTGAAATTATCGTCGCGCGTGCGTTTACTGGGGTTGGCTTGCGAAGGCTCAACAGGACTTTTAACAGCAGCGACGATTGCCGGGATAGCATTGGCTATACCCTGGGTAAGGATATTTTCTATATCTTGCCTATTAAGGAAATGATCCTCATTGTTTTGTTCAAATTGATTAATTTCATTGACTGGTTGGTTTTCCGCGTTTTCCATCTGAATAATAATGAACAATATAAATATAAATATAAATTATTGACATAAAATAAATAACAACCAAACATAATAAAGCAATCACATATAATTATGTCAACACGTATAGCCAAAATTGTCGACTTTGCGACTTTCATATATATATATATATATATATATATATATATATATATATATATATATATATATATATATATATATATATATATATATATATATTAGTATGCATCGATACACACCGGATATTTTACAAAAGTTTTATTTTAAGTTATTTTACATGATTATATTTTTGTTATTTAGTATTATTATTTTATTATTATACAAACACAGTCAGCTGGCTTTTTAGAAACGACGTACCCTCTCGTCATATTTCCAGGAGATTTGTTCTCCCACTTCTCGGATTCGATTTCCTGCGTCCACCAGTTCCTCACCATAGTGGCAGAGTTCAGCCAAGTTTTCTGTGCTCATAGGTGGGTTTGGTGCAGGCTCAGTGTCAAACTAGGGAAAATAGACGTTGGGGTTATTCATGAAATTCTGAAATTGCCAGTCGCTTGTCCACCATTCTTCCAGCTGGCCTATAACAGGTTGGGGGTTGACAATAGGATCTGGGATAGCCGGTTCCAAATTAACTGGAAGTTGGGATTCAGCGGGGTAATTGAAGAGGTTTTCATCGGCAGGTCCGATAAGGTCATAATTTGCTAGTTTGCGGTTAAGCTCCTCCCATGGTGGCATTTCCTGGGCTAGTCCAGAACTTTCCCCGATTTCCTTTCCTTTTCCTTTATCCTTAGGATCCTCAGTCTTTTTAACCTTTTGTGCAGCTGGTTTCTTCCTACGCCCACGTTTCCAGTCCAAGATTCTCCTCCTCTTTTTCGGCTTTGGTTTCTCCTACGGCTGGGCCTGGAATACTATTGGCTCTTCAGTATCAGCCTGGTAGCCAGTTAAGGTCGCGGTGGTATCCATATCGGTACTATGGATAGTAAAGTTTCGGAGTGCCTCTGGCAGTTCATTCATGCTGTTAGCACACATGAAGAAACACACACAATTCTAAGTTAAAATTCTCCTCCTTAATTGGCTCAAATCAGTGGCTCTGATACCACCTTTTTTTCTGTCACGGCCCCTGACTCGGTTTTACCCGTTTCAGGAGCCGCGGAACAGAAACCCGTGGTATTGTTTATTTTGGCAGCGAAAATTTTAACAGGATCTTTTAAAACTGAAAATGCCCAATTATTTTATTTCACATTTTGGGATAAACCCCATAATTTACAATAAGGGTAATTTCACTGGGAAATTACTGTTTTACAGAAACATGTTTATTTATTTTTTTTTACTGAGCCACATTCTTCAAGCTGGTGCGCTACTCGACACCTTTCCTGATTCACAGTAAATCACCTGAAACATGTTTAAAAAGATTTTATCAGCGGGGAAATACTGGCGAGTCACTCAAGTTTATAAAACGACCCATTTGTTATAGATTACAGCATAAGAGCGATTACAATGGCCACTATCTTATAGTTATCTGGCCCCGTGTCACACCCTGGTAACGATGGTCATACCACTATTGGGTCCTTTCACCCAATAGTGATGATTATCACTGTTAAAAGTAAGAGATATTAGTAATGTGCACAATACCTCACTTGCCAGTTATTTAAGATAACCAAGACTTAATCCCTGTAACATATAACTTGAAAACATTTAGGTATTTGTAAAACATTTTTGACAAAAGAGAATGACTCACATTGCAAGTTTAATTGGACAGAACCTTGCCTACTGATTTAGCCTTGTAACCTAGTTAAATAACAATGCACATGAAACTAGGTCAGTAACTTAATACAACATTTACGATAAGCTCACGAAATCAAAACCCTCACGACGAATGACAAAGTATAGCCCGAATTCGAGCAGCACTTAAACATCCATCGGATTGGTTTCAATCGATCGGACATTGTATCGTAGCAGTGATCGAGTTATTACCCTGTTGTCGCAGCAGAGATTCGTGCTTGTGTGTGTTTTTGAACGAAACAGCGAATATCTCAAAGTACGAAATGAATTTTAACGTCAAAACAAGACAGCCATGCAAGTGCCAAACCCCTGCATTATATACTGAAATTTGGTCCCCCTCGCGTGGCGCGCCAGGCCCACCTGGTCCCTGCGCGTGGCGCGACGGCTGCCCTTTTAGGATAGGGTAGCCTCGTGTCCCACATAGCCCAGGTGAGTAAACAACAAACGAAATTCGTTATTTACATGCAGTTTTAAGGATAATTATCAATTAGGGGATACCCCCTTGAGTTTTAGGGGGCCCTGATCTTAGTTTTGATTGTTCTGAACAATTATGGGTCATACCATACTACTTGGGGGGTCTCAATTAGGGTTTCCTAATGGACATTAATAAAATAAGAAATAGTAATTTTGGCGAGAGTTGTTACATCCTCCCCACCTTATTTAAAATCTCGTCCTCGAGATTTACTCGAACAAGTAGGGATATTTCTGCTTCATTTCTAATTCCAGTTCCCAGGTATACTCAGGTCCTCTTTTTGAATCCCACTTAACCTTTACCAGCACCAATCTCTTGTGCTTGAGAAACTTGACCTTTCTGTCTTCTATTTGGAGTGGTTTCTCAACAAATTTCAACTTTTTGTTTACCTCTATATCTTGAGGAGGTACTACCAAGGATTCGTCAGATAAACATTTCTTGAGGTTGGATACATGAAATACGTCGTGTACTCCAGCTAGTTCTTCTGATAGTTGTAAGCGATAGACGATTGGTCCTATGCGTTGGATCACTGGAAAAGGTCCTATGTACCTTGGACTTAGCTTTCCTTTCTTACCGAACCGAACTACTCCTTTCCAAGGAGAAACTTTCTTACCGAACCACCATGACGTTTCCCACAATAATTACAAGGATGAATACTAACACGGTTCTGATTCGGGTTTTGTTGATTTTGCCGCTGTGCTCTAGAGGCCTGATTCTGTTGCTTTGGATTCTGTGTAGGCCTGTGATTCTGATATCGATTTCTTTCATATCACGACTTATTATTATAATACCTGTCAAAACGAACACTTCAATCTTGGGATTGATCATTGCCACCCCGATTATCAGAATTATTCTGGTCGCTTTCCCTATACCGTTTTCGATTACCTCTGATTTTCTCTCACGCTGCTTTTTCTCATTATCGAAATTCTTGACGGCATCAACTACCTCAGTAATGTTAATGAAATTAAGATTCAGGAAGAACTTCTGAAGGGGTATGGTCCCAAACCTGCGCCGACCAATCAGGTCTTGCACGGGACATACTCTTACCTATCTAATATGGTAACTTTCCCAACCTCACGCTCGCTAATCAGGTGTAACCTAGGTTGCGCGCTAGGTCATAGCAAACACAAGACCAGACTTCACACTTGGTTCCTTGGATGAAAACCCACACTTCCTGGACCTTGCTCCGGTTACACGGGATATCCCCGATGGTCGTGCGAAGGACAGAAGCGCTGGTAATCCTAGGACAAGTACTAAAGGTACACGTGGCAGAGCAGTGGACCAATGAGCATCCAACAGGCTGTATCTGATCATGCTCCACGATTAACAATCGTACAGGAGCCAAAAAGGTACACAAGGACGCAAACGTGCCACCAATCAGCATGCGTCGACATTTGCTCCACTATCTCTAAATAGCCGCTGATGACAGACAAGACAAAAAGGACATCGGTCAGGCCACGTGGTTCCATTCAGCGTGCACCAGCTTCCCTCTCACCTAGAAGCACCAACGGTCGTGGCAGGGGGGACAAAACAGATATTCCTTGTTGTTGACTATAGGCCCAAGGTCCATCAGCCCATCTCCTTCCATACCACTCCGGCTATAAATAGTGAGCTTCACCTCCAGGTTTAAGGATTCCGCTTCCTGGCCCCCTCACTCTTAATCACACACTTTTGCTCCCTCACTCTTAATCACACACTTTTATCCTCAAAACATATACTTATTCTCACGCCAGAGGGTGGTTACGAGAACCCCCTATTCCCGTCTTCATAACGAGCTTAACGGTGTGTTTAGTGTTTTACCATTTTTTCTCGATCCATGGTTAATCAGGGAATCCCTTTTCCACCTATCGGTGCACGCTCTCAATTAGGTACGGTGGAGGACACCTCGCACGTCCTAAACCTACCTAATGACGAGTACATCGAGGGGGAGGGCACAAACGTTGGGGTTGTTCGCACAAGTGGTATCCGTACCACCCAGACGGTAACCCCGACGAATCATGGTGCTGGCCCATCAACACCAGCGCCTCCAGGAATATCTACGTTGTTAGGATTGCTAGAGGGAGAAACTCTCGCCTTCTGGTATGCAAAAAGTCAAGCGACTTTGAATCTCATCTACGCGCAGCTGAGCGCATAGCAAGCACTAAATCAAGCTCAGACACAACCATCTCCACTGGTGACACCTACACCAATGCAAGTGGACAACCAGATTGTGACACCTGGCAATTTAGGCCAGTACCATACTGTTATGACACGTGTAGTGACTGAATAATAATAAGATTTTATTAGATATAATGTTATTTAATAATAACAAAATTTTGGTAAATCCAAACTAAACTAGAAAGTCAGTTGGCAATGAAAAGATAAACGCTTATTGCATAACGAACAAAATGCGAAACGAACGTTGGTGACCGCCCGGATAATATTAAAATCCTAAAAATATTCCGTTATGATTGAAACCCTATTTCTAATAATAATCGTGAAGAAAAATTAATTAAAGCGCTTTAAATTCTTTATGTTGAGAATTTAAGCACATACCGCGTGATACCGCGTGTATAATGCGAAACGGGAAAAACGCAGTCAAGCTAGAATGACAAAATATTATTCATTAATATTTTAGTAGGATTATTTTTGTAAGTAATAAAATAAATTTTAAAAGCATTAAAACGCGATGAAACGTCAGATAAAATACCCGCTAGTCAGTAAAATACCTGCTTTTTACCTGTATTATGTGTATATAATATATGTATATGTGTGTATGTGAGAGAGGTGATAGGTGGCGGCCAATAAGGTGCCCACCTCTCTCTTGATTTGTGTGTAATGACAAGTGTTAGACATGCAAACAACCTAATCATTTCAAATCTTCTCAGAAACCACCTAAATCTTCTCAAAACCATCAAACACATTTTCATCTTCTTCTTCCCACAACCTCACGGCCGAAACCATCACTATACCTCCACTTTTCAAAATTTCAACTCATTTTCATGAAGATCATGTCCATTTCAAGCTAGTCTTGATTCGGTTTGAAGATCAAAAGGTGATTTCAAGGCGATTTCAAAGAGGAACAAGCTCATTATCATAAAAAAATCTCATCATCATTCCATTTTCATACTTGAAAGCTATAAAATTTTCATTATTTTAAAGTCTTGTTCTTGATGATGATGATGATTAGCGTGATTCTCAAATACTTGGAATTCTCACAAATCTTCTAAACAAAACAACAAATGGTTTTTACAAAATTAAAAATGAGATGAACATATGTATGTGTGTGTAGCCGTGAGCATGTATGTGTGTGTTAGAATGTATGTTTCGATTTTTGATTAAAAGTGTTCTTGTAGAATGATTATTTAAATGATTTGAATATCATGCATGTGAAATTTGAAATGATTGAATGATTGAATAAAGTATGAATATGCCATATGTTATGATAAATAAAATATTAAAGATGATTAATCTTATGTGATGAATATGAAGTAAAATGTGCATAAAGTGCTTGTACATAGACTTGTAGGATGATTTTTTTTGGGTAAAGGGTTACCCCGGTGATTCTATTAAAACAAACCGCAAAAAAGTACAAGTAGTGAGGATGAGTTCCTCACTAGTTCATATATAGGACATGCCCCATATATGTAAACCAAAACACAAATGTATCAATGACACCACAAAACCTAGCCTACTTTACATCATGAAAAATAAAGTAGACAAAACAATAAACACAAAAACAAAAAACCCAAAACCTCCATCATCAAAAACGAAATAATCACACACCATCCTCCCCTTAACGCGACACAAAAAATGTCTATCCATTGCTGAATTTTGTGGAAGATGTGCTTGCCCCGGCTCTTGAAGATGAAGGACGTGTACCCGAAGTCATAAACTCATTAGTTTCATTATAGACTTCAACAACCTCCTCCTCATCCGAATCCTGCTTGCCATTCGACTGAGTAACCTTTTTCTCCACTCGACCCACAGTGATACCTCCCTGATCTCCATTATCGTCCTTGAGGACAACAAAAGGGTTAGATGTTGAAACCTGGTTTGAACTCCTCAAGGACTGTTTTGGTTTTGGATTGATAATTGGTCTATAAACAAACTTGGGTTTCTGATTTTCATGTGGAGGCCTTGGTTGTTAGCTTTCTTCTTTTTGGAACCCACAACCTGAAAATCATCACCCATCTTACCAGCTTCCCCATTTAAAACAACCTGATGGCTTTTTGGGCACGAGTTATCTTCATGACCAAACACACAGCAAGAAGAACACCTTAAAGGTTCCCAATCATATTCAATTTTAACCTCCACCTTTGAGTAACCATTACCATCTAAAGAAGGAATTGCAACAGTAACACTCCTCTTTAAATCAGCCCCCGCCTGAACTTCAATAAGTGCCCTAGGATAACTGCTTCTGCCCCAAGACTCAGCACACATCGTGGCAGTATACGACTCCAACATCTTGGGCACCCCTATTTTAGAGGCAACCAAACTAATACCATCCTCAGTATATGCCGCTAACGGCACATCATGCATCTTTACCCAAACTGGAATAGCTTTAATATCCTCTTTCTCTAGCTTGACAGAGGCCGACCACTCCTTCAAAATTATCGGAACATTTCTTATCATCCATGGCCCGTCCTCTAACATGTTGTCCATCCCTTCGTTTGTTTTAAACTTAAAGAAAAAGAATCCATTTGCATTCATCATCAATCTCGACAAACCATACTTAACCCAATTGCTTTTAGCAAAAAAATCCACCACAGGAAATGCTAGACGTTTACCCAAGAAATACCCATACAGAATGTTTGCATACCTGTCCGTGACTTGCTTAACTGAAGACAATGGAATAACAACATCAGCTCCATCTATAGTCTCGGTAGACTCCATTGTCACACCCTGGCTTTTGCGGAAGCGTGGGTTTAGTTGGTGTGACTTCTCAATACCATAGCAACAATCACAACATGCTATATGATAAAATATTTGATGTTCATCCATTAAAATGATTAAAAATACATAACATATTGTCTTGAAACAAAAACATCAACCACACGATATGTTTACAAAACATGACTTGTTTAAAAGAGTTCATAAGACTCGACGAAAAGCTACCAACGACACAAGGACTTGAGACATGCAACTCGTCCAGGAAAGAGTTACACTTCCCAAACCTACGACTCCGGATGACATCCTTATTTAGTACGCAGCTAATCATGCATCACTTGCCAGATCCAACTTAATTCCCTGAAATACATGTAGTTTTAAAAAGTCAACAAAAAGTTGAGCGAGTTCATGAGTAAGTCTGAGTATATAAAACCGTTTAGTATGTCTGTAAGTAAATTTAGTCCCTGGTATGTAGCAATAAGGAAATAGAGATCACCAATGGGTTGCAAAGCCACCGGTATGTGTGAAAAGGTGCAGGGAAACTCAAACCTAGCAAATTTGTTACCGGGCTTCCGGCTGGAAGACACAGTCACCACTATGGGCCGCCCCGGCCTCACGGGTGTGGGCTCGCTACACCCAAATAGATCTATCACTCTTGTGTCCCTTGGTCCTATAACGAGGATTAATGGCCTCAAGTGTTGTGCCCACCCTTCACATGATCTAGTAGTGTAAAACCCTCCCTAAGCTATCCATACCATGTATATAAAAGTCTGAAATAATTTGTAAACATGTATTCCACCCCCGAAGTATAAAACCGAAAACAGTAAAGGAATAGGGGGTCATGAACTCACCGTAGTGCTTCTTGACTCGAACTTAAACTCTTCCCGCTACACGACAACCTACAACGTACTAATGTCTATTAGACGAACGGGCCGTGCCTTGGCTTAGAGTTTAGTGTTTTGATTTATGTTACTTTGGTATTATTTCGTTAAAACAATAATAATTATTTTAACTTAAATAGCGTTCGTAGAAAATAGTTAGACAACTATTTCGTATCTATTTTCTCGAATATTTTACTAAGTGTTCGGATTCTCGGAAAATTTCGGCAGAGTCTCCTCTGTAAATAGAGGTGTCCATGCTTTAATAGCATATCATTTTCTTTTATATAAAATCAATAGTTCATTTACAATAATCAAACCAACATATAGACATACAAAACTTTACATACTTCATTTCAGCTTTATTACTCGAAACAGTGCTGTTTTCGAGGATTTTTATAAAATAGTTACCCTTTTCTAAAAATCACCAAATTTTTACAGAATATGACATATGTTCCATAGTTTATTGTGTAAAAATATCAAAGTCCAATTCGTTACCCATATTTTATAAAAAATCATTTTCTTGACTGCAATCAGATTTGTTACCTTCTGATCACAGTTTACGGAAATATTCGCTAAAAATCAACCGTAAGTCCGTTTGACGAAATTCCAGTTGGAGGGTCGTCCTGACAATGGTGTCTATCTACTGTAAAAATTTCATGAGTTTGTTTTATTTAGGTTTTAGGTTATGACTCCGAAAGTAACCCACTTTTTCTGCAGTAAAAATGCAGCTTGAGCTGCTGTCCAAAAATAACCTTTTAAAAATAGTAAACGGTCTCGAAAAATTATGATTCCAGTGCCATTTGTTTAGTTATTCCAAAACATTCATTTTAGGCTTTTGAAAATCCGTTTTTCGACTTAAAATGACCCCGTTACAGCCTGTTGAAGTTGGCTGGAAATCCAACTCAGCAAGCTGTTTGAGTTTTTGTGTGTGAAGAACAATCAACAATCGAACAAGAATCGAAGTGAGACAAGAGTATGAATGGACTTACTACTAGCACAAGGCTAGGGTTATAATCTTAGGATGAGATGACAAGAAATGATGGTGAGAAAAGCCTTGAACAAAGCTTCTTGAGAGCACTTCAACTTCTTACTTCTATGGAGGATCTTGGAGCTTGGAATAGGGTTTGTTAGTGAAAGAGATGAAGTTGTGAAGGAAGATGATGATGAAATTCAGTTGTGGTGAGAGGGGGAGGGGTATGTGGGCCGATTTTTAGAGGGAGGAGGGAGAGAGAAGTGGTAAATCTTGAGGAATGATGATAAATTTCTTGGAAATCAAAGAGCCACCCTAATCTAGGTTATGATTGGAATCTCTTGGCCAATCCACAAATTAGGAGATGTTTACAAAATCAAAACAAAATATATTTGTAATGATGGGGCTGAATTCGGTTGGGGGGGGGGGGTAAAGTGTAAGATTTTTGTTAATTAGTAGGTAATTACTAAAAGGGTTAAGGGTATTTACAAGTATAGTGGGTGTATGTCATGTTTGCATGGTGCATGGGGGTTTTTGTGACCATGATTAATTTAAAATAATAAAATAATATTTCTAACAATATTTTCATGCCCCGGGTAATGTCTGGTTGTTCGGTTTCGCATCGTTCCGTTAAAGCGTTTAATTGACCCGTAAAGCGTCTTTTGTGCATCTTTTTGTAACGAAATTAATTCCAACACTTAGGAAAGTGTCCAGGACCATTTAGTCAATACTCTGTATAATATGAGTGTGTCAAGAACTGAATTGTTATTAAAAATGTGGAATTCTGTAATTAAATTGCGTTTTAGGCACTTTCCGAAACTCAAACTATCACCTAGTGACATAGTCTTATATTTCTCACTTCCCTACACTCCATACTGGTGTAGTGATTTATCTCTGGCCATACTGGCCTAAAAATAGTATCTGTCTAAGTGCTGGCATTGTCAGCATGTGTCTGAGTTATCCGCTTACGGTCTTAACTGTGCTTTGTGCATCCGGTCTGTCACTAAGAGTCTGTATGAAATAATTGGAGTGACTGTATGTAAAGAATGCACATGTATGTATATAACATAAATCAGTAAGTAGTTTAAAGTGTCAGATGTAGTCAAGCACAGTCATTAAGCACATAATTAGGGTTAATTAATTTGTACAGTACCTGAAATTTTGCGGGTTGTCACATTCTCCCCCTGTTAAGAAAATTTCGTCCCGAAATTTTATGTCCTACTCCTAGTTGCAGGGGTCTTGGGGAATAAATGTGGGTACTTGGCCTTCATACGATCCTCACGCTCCCACGTGAATTCTGGGCCGTGTCGTGCATTCCATCGAACTTTGACTAGCTTGACACTGCTCCGACGTGTCTTATTAATCTTCCAATCCGTAACTTCAACCGGTTCCTCCACAAAGTGGAGTGTGTCGTCAATATGAACCTCGTCAGCAGGAATGACAACTGTCTCTTGAGTCGGACTCTTCTTCAAATTTGATACATGGAATGTATCGTGAACACCATTGAGTTCAGCAGGTAGGTCCAACTTGTAGGCTACAAGCCCAATCCTTTGCAGGATTCTAAAAGGACCAATGTAACGCGGATTCAATTTCCCACGCTTTCCAAAGCGTGCCACACCCTTCCAGGGTGAAACTTTTAACAAAACCATATCCCCAACTTGGAATTCCAGGGGCTTCCTCTTTGGATCCGCATAGGCTCTTTGTCTGTCGCGAGCTGCCTCGATGCGTTTTCGAATCTGAAAGATCTTGTCGGTTGTTTCCTGAACCATTTCGGGGCCAACCAGCTGTCTATCACCCGCATCAGCCCAGCATAGCGGTGATCGACACTTGCGCCCATAAAGAGCTTCAAACGGTGCTGCCCCAATGCTGGTGTGGTAGCTATTGTTGTATGAAAATTCGACCAAGGGTAAGTGTTTGTCCCAGCTACCACCCAGGTCCATTACACATGCTCTCAGCATATCTTCCAATGTTTGAATCGTTCGTTCACTCTGGCCGTCCGTTTGTGGGTGAAATGTTGTACTCAGATTCAATTGGGAACCAAAAGCTTCTTGGAAGGACTGCCAAATCCTTGATATGAAGCGTCCATCTCTATCAGAGATAATCAAGAGAGGCACTCCATGACGTGCAACAATCTCCCTCATGTATATTTCCGCAAGTTTACTTGTGTTGTCCTTTTCCCTGATCGGCAGGAAGTGCGCAGATTTTGTCAGTCGATCTACAATTACCCAAATTGTATCATGGCCCTTTGGCGTCTTTGGCAATTTCGTTATGAAGTCCATTGAAATCTGTTCCCATTTCCATTGGGGTATTACAGGTTGTTGCAGGAGACCTGAAGGCTTCTGGTACTCGGCTTTAACCTTGGCGCACGTTAAACATCTGCCAACATATACTTCAACATCGCCTTTCATCCTAGGCCACCAATAGAAATCCTTAAGATCTTGGTACATTTTATCCGCTCCTGGATGAATCGAGTACCGTGACTTGTGAGCCTCATCGAATATAATCTTCCTCAATCCTCCAAACAGAGGAACCCAAATTCGTCTCATAAAACACAAGGTTCCTTCCTTGTTTGGCACTAATTGTTTCTCCATTCCATGGAGATACTCATCCTCAATATTGCTTTTTTTCAAAGCTCCTCTCTGCGCGGCACGAATGCGCAACGAGAGATCTGTCTGGACAATCATCTCTAAAGCCCTAACCCTTATGGGCTTAATCCTTTCTTTTCGACTCAAGGCGTCAGCAACTACATTCGCCTTTCCTGGGTGATACTTGATCTCACAGTCGTAGTCGTTCAACAGTTCAACCCAGCGTCTCTGTCTCATATTAAGCTCCTTTTGATCGAAGATGTGCTGTAGACTCTTATGATCAGTGAAGATTGTACATCTTGTTCCATACAAGTAGTGTCGCCAGATCTTCAATGCGAACACTACGGCGCCTAACTCTAAGTCATGCGTGGTGTAGTTCTTCTCGTGAACTTTCAGCTGGCGCGAAGCATAAGCTATAACCTTCTGTCGCTGCATCAATACGCAGCCTAAACCCTGACGCGAGGCGTCACAATATACCACGAAGTCGTCCGTGCCTTCGGGTAGAGCTAAAATCGGTGCGTCGCAAAGCTTGTTCTTCAACAATTGAAACGCTTCTTCCTGTTTATCGCTCCAATCAAACTTCTTGTCCTTCTGTGTAAGTGCGGTGAGAGGTTGAGCGATTTTAGAAAAATCTTCAATGAATCTACGATAATACCCAGCCAAACCTAAGAATTGTCGAATCTCGGTTGGCGTTTTCGGTGACTCCCAATTCTTGATTGCCTCGATCTTTGTGGGATCCACATGGATTCCACTTCCATTAACCACATGTCCAAGAAACTGGACTTCGCGTAACCAAAACTCACATTTCGAGAACTTAGCGTACAACTTCTCCTTCTTAAGCAGCTCTAGAATAGCTCGCAAGTGTTGCTCGTGCTCTTCCTTCGTCTTCGAGTAGATCAAAATATCATCAATAAATACGATTACGAACTTGTCGAGGTACGGCTTGCAGACTCTATTCATCAAGTCCATGAAAACTGCTGGAGCGTTTGTCAACCCAAACGGCATAATCAGAAACTCGTAATGTCCATATCGAGTTCTAAAAGCAGTTTTGGGAATACTTTCCTCTTGTATTCTCAACTGGTGATAACCTGTTCTTAGATCGGTCTTTGAGTAAAAACTCAAACCTTGTAGTTGATCGAACAGGTCATCGATCCTTGGCAAAGGATATCTGTTCTTGACAGTCAACTTGTTAAGCTCGCGGTAGTCTATACACATGCGAAAACTTCCATCCTTCTTCTTAACGAACAAAACTGGAGCTCCCCAAGGTGAGAAGCTTGGTCTGATGAATCCTTTATCTAACAGCTCTTGGAGTTGCGTTGACAGTTCTTGCATCTCTGAAGGTGCAAGTCGATAGGGTGCCTTAGCCACAGGCGCGGCGCCTGGAACTAAGTCAATGTGGAACTCGACTTGTCTTGGAGGCGGCAATCCTGGCAAGTCTTCTGGAAAGACTTCGGGATATTCCCTGGCAACACATCCTTTCTTCAAACACTTCCTAGCTTTCAAGCAGCTGATAATCCTCAGTGGCGTATCGCGCTTCTCTCCGTGAACTATAATCGTCTCCCCATCGGCCATTGGAATGCGGATGGTCTTCTCGTGACAAACCACTTCGGCTTTGTTGCTAGACAGCCAATCCATCCCTATTACCACATCGAAGCTTCCCAACTCGATGGGCAGTAGATCTAGCGTAAATTCGTATCCTCCGAGTTCTATCATGCATCTCCTAATAACTTCACCCGTTTCTACTAGCTTCCCATTCGCCAATTCAATAGAGTACGGAACGTCTAACTTACTAGCGGTTAACCCAAGCATGTTCTTAAAGTCTAACGATACGAAACTATAATCGGCACCAGTATCAAAAAGCACAGATGCATAGCGTTGATTTATAGGGAACGTACCAGTGACAACGTTCGGATCCTGGCGTGCTTCCCTCGCACCAATGTTAAAAACTTGGCCTTGAGCTTGATTTAACTTTGGGCATTCCCTCTTGAAGTGCCCAACGTCCCCGCAGTTGAAGCATCCTGGCCCTCGGCCATTGCCATTGCCATTCCCGTTTCGATTTCCGTTGGTTCCCCGGTTACCAGCTTGATTCGGGGCATTTCCATGATTTCTGTTTCCCCCATTATTTCCTTGCGGCCTGTTTCCATTACCGCGGTTGTTGTTATTGTAACCCCTTTGGCCACCTTGGCCTGATCCAACCCAACATGTTTCCTTCGAATGGCCTGTCTTTCCGCAAGATTCACACTTTCTGAGTCGGCACGGGCCGGGATGATGGAACTGACATGTACCACACTTGGGCAGAGTGCCCATGTATCCTCTTCCTCTGTTTTCGGTACCAGTTCCGGCCCTGGCTGGTGCACTTCCTTCTTCCCTCTTGCTAACACTGCTGGTGCCCTTTATGAAATTTGAGAACTTCCTCTTGTTCTCACTTGGCGATGATTCAACATGTGTTTCCTTCTTTTTCGGTTCAGAGATTGAAAATTTGTCCAATCTGATGGCTTCCTCTGTAAGTGCCACACTGAGATCAATGGCTTCGGTAATCGTTGGGGGCTTGGACGTCGTTACCATGCTCATGATTTGGGGTGCCAATCCCCAGATGAAACGCTCAATGCGTTTAAACTCAGGCTCAACCATATACGGCACAACGCGTGACAAGTCGTGAAACCTTTGCACATATTCAGCAATCTTTGGGCCGTCCATTTTGAGGTGCCAGAACTCGGTTTCCAGTTTCTGTATCTCGGCCCGAGAACAGTATTTCTTCCTCATGAGCTCCTTCAGCTCAGTCCATGTCATAGCATACGCCACTGCTTCCCCCAGGGTCTGTATTTGAAGGTTCCACCAAGATAGGGCACCGTCAAGAAAGAGCCCTGAGATGTACGTAACTTGGTGCTCGAGAGCACACTTGCTCATCCTTATGACAGAATCCGTCTTCTCTGTCCACCTAACGAAAGCAACAGCACCCCCAGTGCCGTCATAGTTCAAGGGCTTACAATCCAGGAATTGCTTGTAGGTACAACCGTTGGGAGGGTTGTTGTTGCTGTTCGGAATGTTGCCACTTGTTTCTCCTTGAGAAGCAGCATACTGCGCAATAGCGGCAGCGATGATTCCTTGCAGTTCTGCCTGGGTGGTCGGCATGCGCGCGTCACGTCGAGGAGGCATTTCCTAGAGGATGTTCCATGTCGGTCAGGTCATAGTATAATAATCATACGTATATATAGTATCATTCATCATTCACATAACATCTCATGTCATAACCATGACAAATAATCAACAATGTATGAAATTAAAAGACTTGCGATTAATGTTTCATAAACAAACCATCAATACAGCGTCACAAATTTTACCATGTGTCAAAATATATGTCTGAGTACAAATACAAATAAACCAAAACTAAAATCGTGGTCTCAAAAAAAAAGTCTTCATAATCCGACTTTAGCGCTGCCTTCCCACTAAGCGTAGCTGGTCTGTCGATGGTCTGAAATCCCTGTTGCCGAGTATACCCCTAAGCTGACGGTGGAGGGGGAGGTGGGAAATGAGAGAAAATCAATCGGCGCAACTGCACCAAGTCCTCCTCAAGTGCGTAGGCAAAACGTAGCACGAAGGCAACCTGTCGATCGAGAGGGAGGAAATGAACGTCTGTATCCTGAAATGAGGGAAAAGAAGTGTGCGATGCTGAAAACGGGGTCTGACAGGGACAGTGAGGATGTGGAGTCCTCTCCAATCGCTGGACACACTGTCTCAAGGCGTCCCGCCGTAACTGCAGCGACATGAGCGTGTCCTCCACAGAGAATCCATCATAAAATGGATGATAAGTGTCAGATGTAGGCGTGACCTGGGGTGCTGACCATAGGGATGGTTCACCCATTGGGGCTGAAACCGGAAGTGTAATGTGTGGGGTAAAAACAAACTGTGAAGTGACATGAGGTAACTGGGTCTCGAAAGGTGCAGGAAGTGACACTGGTGGAACAAAGTCTGAATGAGGGACCTGCGGTAAAAACTGGCTAACCTCTGGCATGAATGGGGTGTGCCCGAAAAGCTGGCTCGACGATCCCTCCCCAGGTTGGGGCGGAGGAATGTCCTGAAGGAATGTGATAGGAAGGTCAGTGCGGTGAGTATCGGATGTGGACGGAGGAAACAAGGGAGCATCGAAGGGTACAGCGGTAGGTGCGGGAGGGGGAGTGACTGGGACTACGTACGAAGGGTAGTCGTCCTCCTCAATCCATCCATTGCTGGAGTTGGCGAACCTCGGGTCCATGTGGGTGGCGAATGGTGCAAGGTCATCAAAGATAGCCATGGGATCAGGTATCTCAACGGCTGGTGGTGCAACAACGGGTGTAACAGAGACAGTAACAGGGTCGACGGCAAGAACGGGCTCGGAAGTGACTGGAGCAGGCTGATAATCGGCAAGCACGGCTAGAATCGGATCATCTGGGTGAGCAGGAGCCTCAGCAGGCTGCTCAATCTCCATCTCCTCATCAGTGTTCATGCGAGGAATGTAACCAAATCCCAACGGTGGGATATGAGAAGCGATCGACTCAATGGAATCAGAAGCGGACGAATCGGACTGAACCTCCATGCCAGGAAGCTCGACCATGGGAACAATATGATCAACAACTAGGATATCAACAGGCTGAACACCGCCCTCTATCGGGGCCCCACCATCCTAGTCTCCCTCCGGGGGACCCTCGATGAGTAGGTCGATGTCATCATCAGGTATCGCGTCGAGAAGTTGTTCCTCAAAAGGAACTGCAGCGAAGGGGAGAGGGGCAGGGATGGGAACAAGAGGTAGGTCCTCTCCAGGTGGGCCGTCAGCTAAAGGCGCATCATCTCCGAAGTCTGGTAGGGCAAAAGGCTGAAAGTCGTCTTCATCAGTGCTCGTGTAGTCTGAGGTGAAAACTCCCGAATCGGTAGCCATCTCGTCGTCAGAGGTAAAAGTCCTCAGGTCACTCGCATCGGATACTCCGCTACCGGATGATGCCACGGTGTCTGTAACACATCCACAACATATGCACACAAATGAGATAAGCATGTAAACAAATAATAATGAGATCATGTATACATCCTAGTCTTCCCAGACTATCCCACCCAATCTCTAAGACTGAATTCCCTAGTCTCTCAGACTAACTCCCTGGCCTCTAAGACCAACCTCCCAGTCTCTAAGACTCGAATTTTCCCCAGCCTCTAAGGCTAAACATCCCAATCTCTAAGATTGAATCCCTCAGTCTCTAAGACTGAACTCCCTCAGTCTCTAAGACTGATACAAAAATTTTGAAAAGTGTATTTGTGACCTTTTGTCTGTAAAAATGTTTGTGCCCTGGATCTGGACTTTTAGTGTATGCAATTGTAAAAACGTTTGAAAACATTTTCGTGAGAGCCCTAGTGATCATAGTCTAGACTCGAGAAGGAATCCTAGTTCGCTATGATCGAGGCTCTGATACCAAGCTGTCACACCCTGGCTTTTGCGGAAGCGTGGGTTTAGTTGGTGTGACTTCTCAATACCATAGCAACAATCACAACATGCTATATGATAAAATATTTGATGTTCATCCATTAAAATGATTAAAAATACATAACATATTGTCTTGAAACAAAAACATCAACCACACGATATGTTTACAAAACATGACTTGTTTAAAAGAGTTCATAAGACTCGACGAAAAGCTACCAACGACACAAGGACTTGAGACATGCAACTCGTCCAGGAAAGAGTTACACTTCCCAAACCTACGACTCCGGATGACATCCTTATTTAGTACGCAGCTAATCATGCATCACTTGCCAGATCCAACTTAATTCCCTGAAATACATGTAGTTTTAAAAAGTCAACAAAAAGTTGAGCGAGTTCATGAGTAAGTCTGAGTATATAAAACCGTTTAGTATGTCTGTAAGTAAATTTAGTCCCTGGTATGTAGCAATAAGGAAATAGAGATCACCAATGGGTTGCAAAGCCACCGGTATGTGTGAAAAGGTGCAGGGAAACTCAAACCTAGCAAATTTGTTACCGGGCTTCCGGCTGGAAGACACATTCACCACTATGGGCCGCCCCGGCCTCACGGGTGTGGGCTCGCTACACCCAAATAGATCTATCACTCTTGTGTCCCTTGGTCCTATAACGAGGATTAATGGCCTCAAGTGTTGTGCCCACCCTTCACATGATCTAGTAGTGTAAAACCCTCCCTAAGCTATCCATACCATGTATATAAAAGTCTGAAATAATTTGTAAACATGTATTCCACCCCCGAAGTATAAAACCGAAAACAGTAAAGGAATAGGGGGTCATGAACTCACCGTAGTGCTTCTTGACTCGAACTTAAACTCTTCCCGCTACACGACAACCTACAGCGTACTAATGTCTATTAGACGAACGGGCCGTGCCTTGGCTTAGAGTTTAGTGTTTTGATTTATGTTACTTTGGTATTATTTCGTTAAAACAATAATAATTATTTTAACTTAAATAGCGTTCGTAGAAAATAGTTAGACAACTATTTCGTATCTATTTTCTCGAATATTTTACTAAGTGTTCGGATTCTCGGAAAATTTCGGCAGAGTCTCCTCTGTAAATAGAGGTGTCCATGCTTTAATAGCATATCATTTTCTTTTATATAAAATCAATAGTTCATTTACAATAATCAAACCAACATATAGACATACAAAACTTTACATACTTCATTTCAGCTTTATTACTCGAAACAGGGCTGTTTTCGAGGATTTTTATAAAATAGTTACCCTTTTCTAAAAATCACCAAATTTTTACAGAATATGAAATATGTTCCAAAGTTTATTGTGTAAAAATATCAAAGTCCAATTCGTTACCCATATTTTATAAAAAATCATTTTCTTGACTGCAATCAGATTTGTTACCTTCTGATCACAGTTTACGGAAATATTCGCTAAAAATCAACCGTAAGTCCGTTTGACGAAATTCCAGTTGGAGGGTCGTCCTGACAAAGGTGTCTATCTACTGTAAAAATTTCATGAGTTGGTTTTATTCAGGTTTTAGGTTATGACTCCGAAAGTAACCCACTTTTTCTGCAGTAAAAATGCAGCTTGAGCTGCTGTCCAAAAATAACCTTTTAAAAATAGTAAACGGTCTCGAAAAATTATGATTCCAGTGCCATTTGTTTAGTTATTCCAAAACATTCATTTTAGGCTTTTGAAAATCCGTTTTTCGACTTAAAATGACCCCGTTACAGCCTGTTGAAGTTGGCTGGAAATCCAACTCAGCAAGCTGTTTGAGTTTTTGTGTGTGAAGAACAATCAACAATCGAACAAGAATCGAAGTGAGACAAGAGTATGAATGGACTTACTACTAGCACAAGGCTAGGGTTGTAATCTTAGGATGAGACGACAAGAAATGATGGTGAGAAAAGCCTTGAACAAAGCTTCTTGAGAGCACTTCAACTTCTTGCTTCTATGGAGGATCTTGATGTTGGAATAGGGTTTGTTAGTGAAAGAGATGAAGTTGTGAAGGAAGATGATGATGAAATTCAGTTGTGGTGAGAGGGGGAGGGGTATGTGGGCCGATTTTTAGAGGGAGGAGGGGGAGAGAAGTGGTAAATCTTGAGGAATGATGATAAATTTCTTGGAAATCAAAGAGCCACCCTAATCTAGGTTATGATTGGAATCTCTTGGCCAATCCACAAATTAGGAGATGTTTACAAAATCAAAACAAAATATATTTGTAATGATGGGGCTGAATTCGGTTAGGGGGGGGGGGGGGGTAAAGTGTAAGATTTTTGTTAATTAGTAGGTAATTACTAAAAGTGTTAAGGGTATTTACAAGTATAGTGGGTGTATGTCATGTTTGCATGGTGCATGGGGGTTTTTGTGACCATGATTAATTTAAAATAATAAAATAATATTTCTAACAATATTTTCATGCCCCGGGTAATGTCTGGTTGTTCGGTTTCGCATCGTTCCGTTAAAGCGTTTAATTGACCCGTAAAGCGTCTTTTGTGCATCTTTTTGTAACGAAATTAATTCCAACACTTAGGAAAGTGTCCAGGACCATTTAGTCAATACTCTGTATAATATGAGTGTGTCAAGAACTGAATTGTTATTAAAAATATGGAATTCTGTAATTAAATTGCGTTTTAGGCACTTTCCGACACTCAAACTATCACCTAGTGACATAGTCTTATATTTCTCACTTCCCTACACTCCATACTGGTGTAGTGATTTATCTCTGGCCCATACTGGCCTAAAAATAGTATCTGTCTAAGTGCTGGCATTGTCAGCATGTGTCTGAGTTATCCGCTTACGGTCTTAACTGTGCTTTGTGCATCCGGTCTGTATGAAATAATTGGAGTGACTGTATGTAAAGAATGCACATGTATGTATATAACATAAATCAGTAAGTAGTTTAAAGTGTCAGATGTAGTCAAGCACAGTCATTAAGCACATAATTAGGGTTAATTAATTTGTACAGTACCTGAAATTTTGCGGGTTGTCACATCCATCTCCCTAAAATTCACCTTTACCTTCTCCGTAGTGTTGTTTACAACTTAGCAAACGATAACGGTACCTTCGTTCCCAAAGATTTTATGTTCCCTTGACCAGCCGATTCAGCATAATCAAAATCAGAATTAGAATTTGGCGCATATCTCCTGTTTGACTGATCAGTCCCATTCTTATCAGATATCCTAGTAACCGGGCTTAGGTTTTCAGCCATGGTTGGAACAGAAATTTTTGATAGTTCATCAATTATGTTAATCTTACGGGGTTCAGTTGTAGGTGTCTGAACTGTGCCCCGTCTAGGAAACCATGTATTGCCATCAACATCCATGATTCGGCTGGCCAAACCCTCAAAGGAATATGAAGGTCTGCCGCCGTCAACCTGTGTGTTATGCTCTTCCATTCAGAAAAAAACAACTCTCTTAAAACGACTGCAGAATCAAACTCGAAAAACCAATCACCAAACAAACCCAGCGAACCAAACAAACCGAAGACAAAACAGAAACCCTAAACTAACAAGAAACCCTAACCCATGATTCGAACAATTCAGATATCTTACATTGAAAAATCAGGCCGATGACCAATGAATCAACTTCGAAGGATGGATTTGGGCGGCGATTTGAAGGAAACCCTAGATGTAATTCGAACAGATCTGCGAACCAACTTCGTTTTAGATGTTAGAAACTTCTATAAACTAATCAGCAACATAAAAGATCGAAGAAAAATTAGGGTTACGGCTGAAGGTTCAGGATCGCCATTTGCTAGAGAGAGAATTAGTGTTTTACTAGTCAACTTGTAGGACGATTTAGTGATCATCATAAAGTGAAATTGTTGTGAGATAAAGAATATTCATTCAAATCATTAGGTAAACATGAAAAATAAAGTTATATGATATGTTTAGAAGTTATAAAAATTATTTCATAACTTGGTAGCTTTGCATGTTGTACTATTGGCTTGAAAAGTGGTAAATCGGGTGATATTTGCATGATTTTTTGTGCTTTTCATGAGACTTGCATATACATGAGTAAAATTATTGTTATGATCAGTAGATAACATGTGTTATGTCAAAATATTAAGTGATGATGATTTGGGATGGTTACAATAAAGTTCGGTACAAAACTATGCGTTAAAAACGGTAAAAATCGGCTATAAAATTGATTTTTCGAAACTGTTTCAAATCTGATCATAAATTGATGTTTTTATGATAAATATAGATATTTTAACTTATAACAAGTATCTTTGGTGTTTGGTTGGTCATATGTGACTTCCGACGCCCAAAAACGTCACCGAAACGGTAAAATACGCATATTTCAACGTACGTGAAAACGGGATGTTCAAGTGTGAACTTTATGTGTTATGGATTGATATGTGAATATGAGTATGTGTAATGTGATTTACTAAGTGTTATCATGATGATATGAAACGATGATATGTTTAGAGATTTGTGTGGTAGAAACGTTGAACTAGATCAGAAATCGTATTTATGTGAAAATTTGTGATTAGCATGAGAAATATGTTTAAAGTGACTTGATAAGTTATTTGATATATGTGGAGTGTTTGAACATAATATATATGTGAAACAACGTGATAAGCGATTGTGATATATATATATATATATAGGGCAAAGATCCATCACCCTTTATTGCGAGAACCGCGAGAACCAGTGTGAACACAAACAGTAATTCCTAAAAAAATCTACAAAACACTCAATTTTTTTTTTTATTTTTTTACTATTTTTTTGTAAAAATCGCTCTATTTTGTTAATAAAAAAAATAATTTTTTTCAAAATAAAAAAAAAATTCGAGTAACAGTTATCCATGCACATGTGCATATGTATCATTACTTTGACAAATTCCGTAATTCATTACAAATATTAGTCAATTGCAATTTCATTTACAGTACCACGTGTAATACACTAGTTTTTACGTTAACAATATTAGAAATGCACATGTGCATCTATATGTATCAGCATGAAATAAGGTGTTTTGCTACGCTACTTTGAATACACTTTCTCTTTCATCTATCATTCCATCCATAATACACAAACATGCACATGTGCATATGTATCATTTCTTCGACAAATTTCATAACTCATTACAAATATTAGACAATTGCACTTTCATTTAGACTACCATATGTAATACACTACTTTCTACATTACCAATATTAGAAATGCACATGTGCATCTATATGTATCAACATGAAATAAGGTGTTTTGGTACACTACTTTGAATACACTTTTCCTTTCATATATCATACCATCCATAATACACTAACATTACCTCCTACCATCCATAATACAATATCATTACCTCCTACCATCCATAATACAATACCATTACCAATATTTTCACTTTATTACATGTATATCAACACCATTTATACCATCCAATCATCATATTATATCATAAAGTAACAACTATAGCCAAACCATCAACCACTAGATATAACTAACCAAAAAAACATGTATATGGGCCAACTTTTACATTCGAAATCACAAACTTTTTGTACCAAAACATGTTATATCATGGTTATACCTAATGATGCACATGTGCATTTTTAATATTGGTAATGTAAAAAGTAGTGTATTACAGATGGTATTGTAAATTAAAGTGTAATTGTCTATTACTGATGACGTATTACGGAATTTGTTGAAGTAATGATATTTTTTTTGGTAACTAAATATAGCGATTTTTGTTAAAAAAAATACAAAAAAAAATTTAAAATTTTTTTGAGTGCTTTTTTTATTTTTTTTTATATTTTATTTTGTGTTCACATTGGTTCTCGCAATAAGGGTGGTTCTCGCATGAACCTTACCCTATATATATATATATATATATATATATATATATATAGAATTTCGCTAAAATAAGAACCACCTCGAGTTGTAAGAACCGTGAGAACTTTTTGATCCGGGGCGAGGTGGACCAATTTTTTTTCATAAACATAAATGCGTGTATTATAAACACATTTGTAAAAAAAAATTCAAAAAAAAAAATGTCGTGTGTGTAGTTTTGAGCACCACAAGTTTGTGTTTACGGGTACCGTAAATTTTCCGGGTAGATTTACGGTACCCGTAAACACAAACTTGTGGTGCTCAAAACTACACACACGACATTTTTTTTTTTTGAATTTTTTTACAAATGTGTTTACAATACACGCATCTACATTTATGAAAAAAAATTTAGTCCACCTCGCCCCGTACGGGTAGTTCTCACGGTTCTTACAACTCGGGGATCCGTTAGGAACCACCCTTTATTGCGAGAACCGCGAGAACCAGTGTGAACACAAACAGTAATACCTAAAAAAATCTAAAACACCCAAATTTTTTTTTATTTTTTTTACTATTTTTTTTTTGTAAAATTCGCTATAATTCGTTTACAATAAAAAAAATAAAAAAAATTCAAAAAAAAATTCCGAGTCACAGTTATCCATGCACATGTGCATTTGTATCATTTCGTTGACAAATTCCGTAATTCATTACAAATATTAGACAATTGCACTTTCATTTACACTACCACGTGTAATACACTACTTTTTACGTTAACAACATTAGAAATGCACATGTGCATCTATATGTATATCAACATGAAATAACGTGTTTTGGTACACTAATTTCTCTTTCATCTATCATCCCATCCATTATACACAAACATGCACATGTGCATTTTTATCATTTCTTTGACAAATTCCGTAATTCATTACAATTATTAGACAATTGCACTTTCATTTACACTACAATGCGTAATACAATACTTTTTACATTACCAATATTAGAAATGCACATGTTCATCTATATGTATCAACATGAAATAAAGGTGTTTTGATACACTACTTTGAATACACTTTCCCTTTCATCTATTATACCATCCATAATACACTACCATTACCTCCTACCATCCATAATACAATACCATTACCTACTATCATCCATAATACAATACCATTACCAATATTTTCACTTTATTACATGTATGTAAACACCATTTATACCATCCAATCAACATATTACATCATAAATTGACAACTATAGCCAAACCATCAACCACTAGATATAACTAACCAAAAAACATGTATATGGGTCTACTTCTCCCTTCAAAATCACAAACTTTTTGTACCAAAACACGTTATATCATGGTTATACCTAATGATTCACATGTGCATTTTGAATATTGGTAATTTAAAAAGTAGTGTATTACGAATGGTATTGTAAATTAAAGTGCAATTGTCTATTCCTGATAACGTATTACCGAATTTGTCGAAGTAATGATACATATGCACATGGATATCTGTTACTCGAAAAAAAAAACATTTTTTTATGGTAACGAAATATAGCGATTTTTTTAAGAAAAATATTAAAAAAAAAAATAAAAAACGTTTTGCGTGTTTTTTTGATTTTTTTTTTAGATTTTATTTTGTGTTCACATTGGTTCTCGCGGTTCTCGCAATAAGGAAGGATCCGTTAGGAACCACCCTTTATTGCGAGAACCGCGAGAACCAGTGTGAACACAACCAAAAAATACCTAAAAAATAAAAAAAACACTCAAAAAAAATTTCTTAATATTTGTTTTAAAATCGCTATATTTTGTCACTAAAAAAAACCAAAAAAAATTCGAGTAACAATTATCCATGCACATGTACATATGTATCATTTCTTTGACAAATTCCGTAATACATTACTAATATCAGACAATTGCACTTTCATTTACACTACTATTCATAATACATTACTATTTACATTAACAATATTAGAAATGTACATGTGCCTCTATATGTATGAACTTGTTATAACATTAACAACATTAAATATACACATGTGCATCTTTATATATGAACATGTTATAACGTGTTTTGGTACACCACTTTGAATACACTTATCCTTTCATCTATCATACCATCCATAATACACTACCATTACCTCCTACCATCCGTGATATGCCATTACCTCCTACCATCAATAACACAATACCATTACCAATATTTCATTCTATTACAAGTACATCAACACCCTTTATACCATCCAAACAACATAGTACATCATCAAGTGACAAATATAATCAAACCATCAACCACTAGATATAACTAACCAAAACATGTATATGGGCCTACTTTATCATTTAAAATCACAAACTTTTTGTACCAAAACACGTTATATCATGGTTATACATAATGATGCACATGTGCATTTTTAATATTGGTAACGTAAAAAGTAATGTATTGCATATGGTAATGTAAGTGAAAGTGCATTTGTCTACTACTGGTAATATATTACAAATTTGTCCAAGAAATGATACAATTGCACATGTGCATCCATAATTGTTACTCGAAAAAAAAAGTTTTTTTTGTAACGAAATATAGCGATTTTTTTTAGAAAAATATTTAAAAAAATGTGTCTTTTTTAGATTTTTTTTAGGTATTTTTTTGTGTTCACATTGGTTCTCGCGGTTCTCGCAATAAAGGTGGTTCTCGCATGAACCCAACCCTATATATATGTATAGGGTTAGGATTTAGAGAAAACGGTGGAAAGTGTGAGAACGCTTATGAATCGTCCGATCAAAACAATCTATGGACTAGATTGGCGCGGTGGCGTTTTCGTAAATAATATGAATTCTATTAAGTGGACACGCTTCATTAAGGGTAAAAGGATCTTTACACTTCTATACCAAAACGCCAAACTAATGAATAAAACGCCATTACGGACCAAAACACATCCCTATAAAAACAAAACATCCCAGACATAAAAACACACCACCCGAAGCTGAAACGCCATATTTTCTACTATATACCATTCATCTTAAAAACGACAAAATCCCCAAAACATCAAACACACCTACTCAACAAAAGTCATATTTTACTATATACCAATCATCTTAGAAAACGCCAAAACACTCAAACATCGAAGATTCCAAAAAAATCGACGTTTCTTTCGGATACAATATTTCCTCAGTAAAACGCCAAAAATGGTAAATATCGTTTCTTGTATATTCAATATTGTTCTACGCAAAGTTTCGGAGAATGCATTCTTCCCTGAGGTGTTGTGACTCAAATAACATTTTGCTGCATGAGATGGATAAATCATAAACAAAAAGATGCTGGTGTCAGACTTATGTCATCTTTTGTGTTTTGTTATTGAATAATATTATAATGGCTTGAAGAGACGAATGACACTGATGAGTGGTTTGAAGATACATATTCAAAAAAAAATCATGTCATTTTGTCTTTCCAAACGGCCACAAAAACACAAGCATGACAAAGCCAAACTGCTAGTGACATGCTCAAAGAAGAAAGAGACTGATGACAGTGAAGATTTGTAAGATTAATTGTCTCTATTGTTATTTTTTTAATTTTCTTTTTCTGTTGTTTGTTATGTATTTTTCAACTTATAATAAAAAATACATTATATTAATAAAATGCCAAAAAGTCATAATGATTGTGAAACGCCATAATGCAGAAAAACCCAAAAAACTCCCAACTATAATAAAAGTAATTTGGAGAAGTATTATAAAAAGCTAAAAATGGAAATAAAAAATGCCAAAAACTACTTAAAGCCATTAAAAATCGCCAACCATGGAAGATGGAACGTCTATGACCCTAAAAACTCATAAAAAGCTGAACAAAACCAGTAAAAATACACCCAGTAACTGAAAAGACGGCTACTTTATTAATATCATTTATTATAAATAAAATCCCGCCTAAACTACGCGCCAAAAACATCCTATAAGAGAGACGTCTCTGCACAATCAACTGTCACAAACCAAAAACAACGCCATGTTTCCTAGAAACCATTCACTTTAAAACGCCAAAAAAGTAGTTAAAAAGCCACAGATGCGGAACCTCGTTTCTTCTATATTGAGTATTGTTCTGAATGAAGTTTCACTGAATCGATTCTTCTCTGAGATGGGTATCTCTATAAGCTTTTGCTGAATGAGATGGACAAATATTCATGAAAAAGAGACTTATGACACTGATATGTCATCATGTCACTTTTGTTCTTGATGGATATATTGATGGCATGAAGGGATCAATACATTCGAGCAGGCGTTGATCTTCAACATGTCACCAAACAAGTATATATCAAACCACAATAAAGGATGCCACAAAAATTAAGCATCTTCTAAAGACGGGAGTTATGTAGGAAAATAAGGATCTACATAAGGTATTCAAAAACAGGTTCAAAACGCCAAAAAGGTTAAAGTAGAAGAGGCTGATGACAGTGAAGATTTTGAGAAACTAGATTATAATTTTAATTTTTTTTTCATTTTCTATTGTTCGTTATCTAATTCTCTATTGTTTATTATAATAAAAAAATTGAGTATAAAACGCCAAAAACTACAGACACCAAAACGCCTGATAGTGTGAAAACTGTGAGAACGGATGCTAGCAAAGCACGATGTTGCTATATAAAACGCCAAAAAACGTCAAACAAAGTATTACAGGAAAAAGCAACACTAACTGAAAGATGAAATTGAACGAAACAGTAATTGCAAAACTGTAAAATGAAGAGACGGTAACATTATTGCCAAACATTTATTATATTAAAAGCCACTACATGGAAAATTGAATTTATTTATCTTTTCAAAACGCCATAATTGTCTGTCACATTATAGGCCTATATCCTACTTAATAGAAAAAAAAAATAAACATCAAGAAAATTACTGATGTTTTATACATTATAGGCCTCCATCCTGATCTAAAAACAATAAAAACGCCAAATTTACTTAAAATGGCAAAATATTTACTATGATCCTGATCTAAAAACAATAAAAACGTCGGGTATTTATTAAACGCCAAAAAATGGAAAAGTGATGTGACACGCGTTTAAAAAAAGAAATATGAAAGGACAAAAAAGCCCCTCTGCCCTTCTCTATGTCGCGTGACACGTGTTGGGCCAGGATGCG
Source organism: Helianthus annuus (assembly GCF_002127325.2). NCBI lineage: Eukaryota > Viridiplantae > Streptophyta > Magnoliopsida > Asterales > Asteraceae > Helianthus > Helianthus annuus. The sequence continues at coordinate 93,835,319 of NC_035443.2, forward strand.
TTCTCACCGTTCTCACACTTTTGAGGGTTTTCTCCTGATCCCGTTCCTCGATATATATATATATATGTATGTATATATATATATATATATATATATATATATGTATATATATATATATATATATATATATATATATATATATATATATATATATATATATATATATATATATATATATATATATATATATATATATATATATATATATAGGGGAGGGTTATCTTGAGAACGCTAAATATAGCGAGAACCGTGAGAACGATGAAAAACTCAATCAAAACCAATTTTTAATACAAACCTCATTGTAATTAAAATATAATATCAAAAAACAATTGACAACATCAAATAGTTCATTTCTCCTCTCAAAATCACTGTTATTAGATTCTTTACACATGTGTAAATATAACGAATTTACACATGTGTAAATGGTAAACTTACACATGTGTAAATTTTCTTTATTTAGGAATTCACGTAAATTTAAATGTGTAAATTTAATTTCTATCATTGTATTCGAATATACAAAAATAAATTTGAATTTAAATAGTTTTAGACCAAGTTCTCGTGGTTTTTTTATTTGTTCTCTCGGTTCTCGTAATATTTAGCGTTCTCATTAAAACTCTTCCCCATATATATATATATATATATATATATGGGGAAGGATCTGTTAGGAGCCACCCTTTATTGCGAGAACCGCGAGAACCAGTGTGAACACAAACAGTAATACCTAAAAAAAATCTAAAGAACACCCAAAAAAAAATTTTTTTACTATTTTTTTTGGAAAAATCGCTATATTTCGTTTATAACAAAAAAAATTTCAAAAAAAAAGTTCGAGTCACAGTTATCCATGCACATGTGCATTTGTATCATTTCTTTGACAAATTCCGTAATTCATTACAAATATTAGTCAATTGCACTTTCATTTACACTATCACATGTAATACACTACTTTTTACGTTAACAGTATTAGAAATGCACATGTGCATCTATATGTATCAACATGAAATAAGGTGTGTTGGTACACTACTTTCTCTTTCATCTATCATTCCATCCATAATACACAAACATGCACATGTGCATTTTTGTCTTGTCTTTGACAAATTCCGTAATTCATTACAAATATTAGACAACTGCACTTTCATTTACACTACCATATGTAATACACTACTTTTTACATTACCAATATTAGAAATGCATATGTGCATCTATATGTATCAACATGAAATAAGGTGTTTTGGTACACTACTTTGAATACACTTTCCCTTTCATCTATCATACCATCCATAATACACTACCATTACCTTCTACCACCAGAATACAATACCATTACCTCCTACCATCCATAATACAACACCATTACCTATATTTTCACTTTATTACATGTATGTCAACACCATTTATACCATCCAATCATCATATTAAATCATAAAGTAACAACTATAGCCAAACTATCAACCACTAGATATAACTAACCAAAAAATATGTATATGGGCCTACTTCTCTATTCAAATCACAAACTTTTTATACCAAAACATGTTATATCATGGTTATACCTAAACATGTTATATCGTGGTTATACCAAAACAGGTTATATCATGTGTATTACGGATAGTATTGTAAATTAAAGTGCAATTGTCTATTACTGATAACGTATTACGGAATTTGTCGAAGTAATGATACATATGCACATGTGCATGGATAACTGTTACTCAAAAAAAAAAGTTTTTTTTGATAACTAAATATAGCGATTTTTGTTAAAAAAATATTAAAAAAAATGAGTGCTTTTTTGATTTTTTTTAGATTTTATTTTGTGTTCACATTGGTTCTCGCGGTTCTCGCAAAAAGGGTGGTTCTCAAATGAACCTTACCCATATATATATATATATATATATATATATATATATATATATATATATATATATATATCGTAATTCACCTATCACGTTATTTCACACATATATATCATGTTTAAACACTTAATATATATCAAATAACTCATCAAGTCACTTTAAACATATTTCTCATGTTTATCACAAATTTTCACACATAATGCGATTTCTGATCAAGTTTACCGTTTCTACCGCACAAACATTTAAACATATCATCACTTCATATTATCATTAAACCACTTAGCAAATCACATTACACATAATCATAATCATATTCATATATCAATCTATATAACACAAAGTTCACTCTTGAACATCCCGTTTTCGCGTACGTTGAAATATGCGTATTTTACCGTTTCGGTAGCGTTTTTGGGCGTCGGAAGTCACGTATGACCAACCAAATACCAAAAATATTTAAAATAAGTTAAAATACTTATATTTATCATATAACATTAGTTTGAAATCAGATTTAAAACAGTTTTATAAAAATCACCTAAATAGCTGATCTTTACCTTTTTTTAACGCATAGTTTCGTACCGAACTTTATCGTAACCATCCCAAATCATCACGAATTGATATTTTAACATAACACATGTTATCTACTGATCAAAAAAAATAATTTTACTCATGTATATGCAGGTCTCATGAATTGCACAAAAATCATGCAAACATCACCCGATTTACTACTTTTCAAATACTACTTTTCAAGCTATAAGTATAGCATGCAAAGCTACCAAGTTATGACATAATTTTTGTAACTTCAAAATACATAAAATAGCTTTATTTTACATGTTTATTTACTGCTTTGAATGAATGTTTATCATATCACAACAATTCTATTTTATGATGATCATTAAATCATCCTACACATGCATTTTAACTATCATTCAAGAACATGCAACAACTTAAAAATTCACCAACATGACTAGTATATTTTCGGCCATATACATGAATATATACTAACATTATTTCAAAATAAATCAAGTTTCATTCATTCCTTTATATCTCTAACACATTGCACATAATCTTGTTCATTCAAGAAATCATCTTTCAAGTATTATTGCAAACAAAATTCAAAATACAAACACTATACACACACATAAACTTTCGGCCATTATCACACATTCATAACCTCACATTTTTATTTTTATAAAAATCATTTGTTTGGTTTGATTTCAAGAATAGTGAAAATCCAAGTATCCGAGAAACATGCTCATTATCATTATCATCAAACGAATTTTAAACGAACTAAAACTTTATACCTTTCAAGAACAAAGTGGGTTTTTATGATAATAATAATCTTGATGAAACAAGCTTGTTCCTCTTTGTAATCACTTTGAAATCAACTTTAAATCTTCAAACCAACCCGAAACTAGCTTGGAATGGCCATGATCTTCATGAAATAAGTTTGAAAAATGAAAGTGGAGGTTGGAAAGGGGGTGTTCGGCCGTGAGTTTTAAAGAAGAAGATGATGATGATTTTGAAATATTTTGATTCTTGAAAAGTGTTATACGTTGCATGAAAGGAATTAATGTGATTGGACCACTTTCTTACAATCTACACATGGCATCACATTAGAAAAAGGTGGCAACAACCTTCAATCATTTGGTCGACACATATGTCTCACTCTCACATGCACATGCATATACATACATATATAAATATATATATTAGCTAAAAACAGGTATTTAACTGGCTACCGGATATTTTATCTCACGTTTAAATTGTGTTTTAAGGTGTTTAAACTTATTTTTATCGCTCTATAAAAATAATCTCACCATAATATTACTGAATAATATTTTATTTGCCTAGACTTGTTTTTTTATCTGTATTTTGCAGTGTATGTGCTTAAACTCGAAAAAAATAGTGTTTTTAAGCGTCTTAATTAATTTTTCTTCACAAATATGATTAAAATAGAATTTTAATCATAACGGAATATTTTTAGGATTTTAACATTATCCGGGCGGTCATCGACGTTCGTTTCGCATTTTGTTTGTTACGCAATAAGCGTTTATCTTATTATTGCCAACATAATTTTTAACAATGTTTGGATTTACCATCACATTAGATATCACATAATTACACCTTATTTACTAAACTAATACCTTAATTTATTCATAACATGTGTCTAACTAGTACGGTACGGACTCAAAATAGCCGGGTGTCACATTTTACCTCGACTATCCCACCTTACGGACTTTATATCAAAATTTCCATTTGATCCTATTATAGGTCAGTTTGACTTTTGAAAGTCAAACTGCTTGTAACATATGCAAATGCACTAAAAACTCAATAAACGCATTTGAGCATTTCATCACACACTTGGTGGGTATCATTTTAATCCTCACTCAATGTGTCTAAATTTAAACAATTTACCATGTATTCATACTTCATGTTATTCAACTATATTCAATCATCAAGACTTTTTGTCATAAGTCTAATGTATACAAATTAACCTAAGTAGGTTAATTTCTTGTAATTATGTCAAAATTCATCTGATTAGCTACTCAAACAATCTGTTAGTGCATACGTCTGTCGACTTCGTCTTGTATCGAGTCTTGTACTAAGAATGTTAGATCAGGGCACGTAGTTTAAGATAATAGTTAATTTCGCATGAAAAGGTAATTCCGCATGAACTTGTTATTCATGTAATTCCGTGCGGAATTAGATTCCGCTTGGAATCTAATTTCGCTTAGAGCAGGTTCAAACGGAATTAGTCACCTATATAAACCCTTCAAGCGAAATCATTTGTAACTTTCCGGTTTCAGTGCCAAACTGCTGCCGAAGTATCGTCTCGCTGTAAATCGTTGTAAGATTAATCAAATCGACAGTTAAAGTGTATATCTTGCTGAATTGACCTTGATACGTTTGTTTCCGCCTCTCGTATCAAGCATAAACTCTTCTGAATGACTCGTTTGGTTGGTAAAACGATCCTACAAGTGGTATCAGAGCTCAGGAGGAAGAGTTCATACCAATTCAGCTGCAAATTCTGATTTCTACACCTTCTTTTTCAAATTAAACTTGATTTCACGGTTAAAATGCTTTGATTTTCACACATCATGTGCGCATTACTGTTTTAACAAACCCTAGAAAGTTTCAGAACTAAAATCGGCCTATAACTTGATCAATTTGACAAATTTCAGTTCAAGATGATGGCATCAGCGTAATTCCGCACGGAATTAGGGGGTAATTTCGCACCAATTAGTAATTTCGTTTGAAAAGTCCAAGCGAAATTAGTTAATTCCGTTTCAAGCCGTAATTTCGTTTGAGTGGTCCAAGCGAAATTAGGTAATTTCGCTTCAAAGGTTAATTCCGTTTGATAATTCCGCACGGAATTACTGTTCCGTTTGAAAGAGTGTTGATTTCACACAAAATTAGGGTAATTTCGTTCCAAAGCTAATTTCGTTTGGACTGGGTAATTTCGTTTAGAAAGTAATTTTGTTTGAACAAACTGTTAGTGAAATTTTTGAAAAACCTAAACATGGAAGAGGAATTTTATAACGCCTTTGCTACTTCGATTACTATTACTCAGCAGGCAATGTTGGAAAATGAAACTGGAACTATGCAAAAACCGCCTAAGCTCATGAACATCGAGGAATATAAAGGATGGGAAGAACGTTTTGAGAATTGGGTGCAAGCAAACTATTTGGATGCTTGGGAATGTATTGAAACGAAATATGTTAGACCAACGAATGATGACGAAGAGGAGATTGCTATCAAAGATCTTAGTGTGGATGAGAAAAAGAAATACAAAAATGAAAAGATGATGATCAGTTTACTGCAACAGGCAGTTAAAGAAGATATCTTGTTCTTATTACAACACACTGGGAGTGCATATTCGATTTGGAAAGCGTTAAGATCTAAGTTTGTTGGAAGTCAAGAAATGATCAAGAACAAGAAATTGCTTCTGAAAAAAGACTTTGATCTATTTCGTGGTTTGAAAAATGAGAGTACAAAGCAGATCATTGGAAGATACTGCAATTTGTTAGTTAACATGAAAAGAGTAAGCATCACAAAAGACAATGAGGAATTGATTGAAAAGTTGGCTAATGCATTGCCACATGAAACTTGGGGCACATACTTGATGATGTTAAGGAATAAGAAAAGATTTAACAATCTGACCCTGAGTAAGTTCATTGAGAAATTGGAAGCTCGGGAGATGGAACAAATGAAAATATCAAGAATGAAAGATTTTGATGGTGAACAAGATATCAGTCTTTATTATAAAGCAGGGTTGAATGATAAAACCAACATGTCACCAAAAGTTGAGACAACGTTCAATGCAAAGTGTTCATCAGGAGGTTCTTCTAAAGGGTCAAGTAGCAAAACAAGTTTTTCATCATATCCGTCATTTGATCCAAACTTGACAGCAACAAAACAAGTTTTTCATCATATCCGTCATTTGATCCAAACTTGACAGCAACCAAAAATGGCAAGAAGCTACAATGTAATATTGTTTTGAATCTTGAGAATGATCAGGATTATTCTGAAGAAGTTGCAAAGAGTCACATGTCTTTATTGGGAACCGTGTTAGAATCATATGGCAATTTAGTTACAGGGAGGATCGGGAATCCAATGCTTACAAAAGAGGATTACGATCAGATAGATGCTGAGGAGATGGAATTAATGGACATAAAGTGGTGTTTGGCAAGCGTGCTAAGAAGAGCTGAGAAATTCAAACAAATCACAGGAAGAGATGACTTCTGTGATGCATGTGTTTCTAATTTGGGCTTTGATAAATCTAAAGTTACTTGTTTTCCTTGCAGGGAAAAAGGACACTTCAAGAGGGAGTGCACAAACAGCGAAGCAAGTGGAGCTCAAAATCCGTTCAACAACAATGATTACTATCAGAAGGCCATCTTTTTTTTTTTGAACAGCAGCAACTATATTTATATATAGCCAAACAGCTAGAGGCTGAAAAATATACAGAAAGGAAAGAAACTTACACAATTACAGAGATATCAAAATCGACCCAGCCTTTCCAGTCTATAGTTGCGCCTTTCACCCTGTTTTTGACCCAGCCGAAGGTCTCCTCTTTAATTGTCTCCACAAGCCTATGAACTGGTATCATCTTCCCGTTGAACTCCTTATCGTTTCTAGCTACCGAAAGGCCATCTATCATCAAGTTGCTCAACAACAACAAGAACCACAAGTGGCACATGGTAGAAAAGTAATAGAAGAGTCTTCAAAGAGAGCATGTTTGGTGAATTAAGATGATAAAAAATCGTGTAACGGTTTCAGTTGGGACAAACATATCTCAGCTGACGGTAAAGCATGTTTGATAGATCAAGATGATGAAAAGTTAGCTGAAGGTTTTAGTTGGGAAAATTTCAGCTGGGATGATTATTGTCCAGATAAAGAAATGCTAAAAGCCAAAGATTTTGTTGCTCGAATTGAAGAGGATAGTGATAATGATGATGATTATTATGCTAAGAGAATGGCAAAGCACTTGAAAATGACGGAAGAGAGTGACAATGAAGATGAAAAAGCTAAAAAGGAAAAGAAGAAGGTCAAAACACCAGTCAGCAGTGATGATGAAGAAGCTCCAGTGATCAAAAGGAAAGTAAAAGAAGTTCCAGCTTTCAAAGTTGATGCAGAAGCTGACACGAAAAATATTCCAGTGATTTGTGAAAATTGTGAGATTATAAAGAAGAAAAACAGTGAATTGATTAACAACATGAACAGGCTAAAAGAATCGTATGATGTTTTGAACAAAGCCATGAATATGTACAATGAAACAAGCGATGAACAAGCAATAGCAATGAAGACACTTCAAGGAGCATTCATGACGAAGTAGAATGTTGTGAACAATTATATTGAGAAGTGTGCTATTCTGGAACAAAAACTAGAAACTCAAAGAATTGAAACAGAGAGAGTTATTCGATTGTTAAAAAGTTACTCATGTACTTCTTATGTCATTGACATGATTTATCCAACTGTTGAAGGCATGAAGGCATTTGAGGATGATGAAGTAACTGAAGAACAGGAGGTATCTGAAGAAAAGACTCCTGAAAAGAAGAAAGAAAAGAAGAAGGATACTAAAGTAAAGACATCTGGTAAGAAACAAGGTGTCAGTTACAACAAGTGTCCACCCCCGCTTGAAAATGGATATTCTCCGAGAAATCCAAATTCAGAAAGAGTCGAAAAGGCAACAAATTTACAGTGGGAGTCGGAGTCTTCAGTTAACTTGCCAGAAAATATTGATGTCACGTTTACATCATCTGACACTGATCAACAATCTCAATTAATGAAGAAAGTGGTGGATCATGTGTTAGATAATGATGAAATGGAGGAGTCAAAGTCGGAGTCTATGTCAGAGTCAAAGTCTGAATCCGATACGTCAAGACAAACCGTCAAAAAGGACAAAAGAGTTTACAATAAAGAATTCCTTCTATCAAAATCTAATTTGAATGACAAAACATTCAAAGTTGCATATACATTGAATGATTCTGACAAATTATATTCTGATGAGGAATTTCCAATAAGAGGTGTTAAACCATAAATGATTAAAAAGGTTTTCAAATTAACAGACATTAATATTTCTGAAATAAAAAATGTAGATCTTAATGAAAAACCTAAAAAATACACCTCAAGAATTCAACAAAGAGAAAATAAGAAAAAAGGTTACAGTTCTGGTACTGGTTATCGAAAGAAACCAAACCATAACGGTAATTTCAAAAAGAAAGGTTTAGGTTTTGTTCCACCAGAAAATCATAAAAATGAAAAATATGTTCGAGATTTTAAATCAAAGACGGTATTTGTTTCAGGTACATCTTCTGAGGAAGAGAAAGAAAATTTGTTCAGAAAACAGTCGAACAAAGAATTCCTTGCGAAGAAGCAAGAAGAGATGAAGGCTGTTGATCAGAAGAAAGAAACGAGAATCTGTTTCCAATGCAACACAGTTGGTCACATTGCCAAGGATTGTTCTAAGGCAATTCAATCAAAACAGGGAGTGTCTCGTAAACTGAAAGAAAAAATGGTTGAGTTTGAACCACCAATTGAAAGATCAAAAATTTTCAAAAATTCAAAATTTGAGATTGGTGAATGTTCGAAGAGGTTTTACAAGAAAAAAACAAATCTTGACAACCAAAAATAGGTTGTTAAGAAGTCTGATGATAGTTCTAGCAAAGATTCTGATTCATCAAAATCAGAGGAGCTATCTTCTAGCGATGAATCTGATTCCACAAAGTCAGAGGAGCCACAAGTTGATTCAAAATGTGAAAAATCAGTACCTACAACGGATGATGCAAATTTTCCACCATTGAGGGCTGAAAATTTTAAAACAAAAGTTGGTAAAGTTGAGATTTCAAATCAATTCTTCTGTGAAAAGAAAGAATTTGATGTTAAAAAAGCCTTTAACCCCAAACTTAAACATATTTTTGGAAAAATGATTAACGGGAAGGCAAAAGGGGTTAAAGAATTTTATGAGAAGAAGATGAATGGTAAGAAACCGAGTGTTGGTAATTCGGAATCACCCAAGGCTGGTCAGGCTTGGGTGGATATATTCTTTGATTGAAAAACCTGACATGCCGGAGCTCCCAAGTAGGTAATCGTGGAGCATGAATCAGCATCTTTCTTAAAATTGTTGTTTGAAAAATTGAAAATGGTTAAGTGTGACTTGCCGGAGCTCCCAAGTTGGTAAGAGTGAAGCAGGAATCGGCATCATTCTTTGTATAAGGTTTGATTGTGCATACCTACAAGTGGTTAATCAAGGACATTAAGTTGTACTTGATTTACTACAAGTGGTGTTTGTTGGTAAAACGTAAAATTGTAAATGTTTTCAAGTGGTTAAAAAAGGGGTTCATTTCATAAACTGATTGGTAAAACAATGTGATGATCATGCCCCTAACCTGCAAGTGGTAAAATCAACTAAACTTATTTTCCGGAGAAACCATTTTGATTAAAACAAACTTAAGTGTTTTGAAATCTTAATGGGAAAATAGTTTGTTGTAAGGGGGAGTTCTGATTGTTTATGCCAAGTGGATGGCGAATTGAAGCGATTCACATCAAGTTGTTATTTCACATGTACAGTTTGTTTTCAAATTTCTTTAATGATTTTGCATTTTAGGGGGAGTAAGAAAATTTCAGAAAATCCAAAAACATTAGAAAATTTGAAAAATCCAAAAACATGATAAAATCCAAAAATGAGTTTTGTTGAGAAAAGAGGAAATGATAGTACATCAGTGGACTATCACAACACGCTAAAGAATTGTAAAGTCAAAAATGTGATAAACAATCTCACTGCGGATGTGTCAGTAGGTTTTTATACATTTAGTAGATTGTGGTCGAGATATAAACCTAAAATTCAAACTTGCTTATTTCGTGGGGGACATTTCTTGGATATATGGGTCACCCCCGAAATCTTGTTTGAAAGGTCCCCCTTTCGGAGATACTAGGTCTTTATACTCAGTGATATCTGGGGTATTATCCCGGGACTTCTGATTTTGCGGAAGCAATGGCCTAGTCCCTGTATAATACTTTTTTCATTTGCTTGAAATATAGCGCTACCCTCAGTACAAAAAACGATGAAACATTGAAAAATGTTAATCATGTGCTGTTGAAGAAAAGATTCTCTAAAGGGAACACACCAAAAGACGAGCCGTTATCTCTCTGCTGAACGGAAGTTCTGACCTGAGCTCTCACGGTTTCGCATTTAACCCTTTACAGATATCATCTAGGTATACTCACCTGTAAGACTGAATATTGGGATCTGGATACGGGAGTATATTCAAGTGGTGGGACACGCGAATAAGTTTAAGTACTTAAAACATTAATCTCGTATCTCAAAACAGTTGAACTTTGTGTGAAAATTTAAGTGGATCAGTATACTGACAATCTAGGTGAATTGTTTAGAACTTAAAATGTTTAAAGCTAAACGGTGTTGGTGATTTGCATCAAAAACTGATATGATCCTCTTACACAAACTCACAAAAAATATTGTTTGTAAATATTTCTTTACTGCATTTACTTTCATTCAAAATCCAAAAAGATTTTCAGTGTGTTTTAGCATAAAAATTTTGAAAAATACAAAAAGATTTTAGACAACTGATGTTGAAAAGCCGATTTTCAAAATTCCTAGTGCTAAACATGATGGACAATCTGTGAAGAGGAGTTTGGTTGAAATAAAATGTTTTTCCTGCGAGTGGTTCATCAGATATTAACTTTGTTAAATCATTCTGGATAAATTTGAGGGGGAGTTTGGATATATAAATTTGTCAAATGTTAAATTTGTGAAATTTACTGTGAAGTAGAGATTGTGCAGGATAACCAGGTTCCAGATCTTGAATCTGAATGATTGAGAGCCAGTTTCCGATACCTTAGCAGAATGTGAGCCAGGTTACGATCTTGGTATTGATGATGCTAATGAATTTAAGGAATCAAGAAATCTGATCAAGAGAATTAGAACAGTTGAGAGCCAGATTGGGATCCTGATTCTCTGAAGATCAACATCCGAGGGGAGATTATTTGTTCGAGGGGAGTCTGTTGGTTCTGAGTTGAAGAAAGAGCCAGGTTGAGAGTCTGGAAATGAAGAGAAAAGAGAGATTTGAGGATGCTTTACAATGTCAGATACTTTGAAAGAGCTCAAAGACTGATAAAGACTGAAGATGTTGAAGACTCGACACTTAAGACTCGTCAACATTCGAGGGGGAGTCTGTTAGTGCATACGTCTGTCGACTTCGTCTTGTATCGAGTCTTGTATTAAGAATGTTAGATCAGGGCACGTAGTTCGAGATAATAGTTAATTTCGCATGAAAAGGTAATTCCGCATGAACTTGTTATTCTTGTAATTCCGTGCGGAATTAGATTCCGCTTGGAATCTAATTTCGTTTGGAACAGGTTCAAATGGAATTAGTCACCTATATAAACCCTTCAAGCAAAATCATTTGTAACTTTCCGGTTTCAATGCCGAACTGCTTTCGAAGTATCGTCTTGCTGTAAATCGTTGTCAGATTAATCAAATCGACAGTTAAAGTGTATATCTTGCTGAATTGACCTTGATACGTTTGTTTCCGCCTCTCGTATCAAGCATAAACTCTTCTGAATGACTCGTTTGGTCGGTAAAACGATCCTACACAATCATCTTGAATACCATGTGCTAAATATTTCACATAATCAAAAACTAAAAACTATGATAGTGAAGAATACTTCTACTATCATCAAAACACATAAATTCATCATGTTCACCTAGGCATTACATCGAACACCTTATGCGCATGAATTTTACACACTTCTAACAAATCTATGATTGAACTATTAGCCATGTATATTCAACTCATAACATCAAAATGGTTGGGATGTTCAATTAGCACCTAAACTCAATGCATCAAACTTCCAACACATCATTTTCATCCTCATAATTCATGTGTTCTTCTTCATTATTCAAAACCCACTTAACTAAGTGTGGTATACATAGCAAATCATAGCAAACACCCAAATCATAGCATTCTATATAAAAATTTCACTTAGGGTTTGTTCATAAGCAAGTATACATCTCTTATCTTACTTCAATTTCTGATATTCATACATGAATTGAAATCCATGGAATCTATCTACATTCATAATATCACCAAATTAAGATTTTTGACATACCTTATGATCCCGTAGTTTAGGTGATCATTAATATGCATTCATGCACTGATTTGGGGCTCGAATTCATCTTCAATTTGATGGATTAAGATTGAACAAGGGTTTTGCTCCCTTGTTCTTTCTCCTGGTCGTTACATGCGCACACACACACACACCTAGTGTGTGTTGTGTGTTTTATGTTATTTTTATTGTTCAAGTTTCAGCTTTTCCCCTTTTGGTACCTCATGTTTGAGATTTTTAATTATAAATGGATATCATCCAATATTTATCACTAACAATACAAATAATTAACTAGGTTAATTATTCCTAGGTGCCTTCTTCCCGTTAATTATCAATAAACATGATAATTCAGACTACTAAGTTCGGGGATGCTACAACCCGACTTAAATCATGTACGGATAGCCTCAGGCTGTTTATAAACCTTATTCAAAAAGGCATTCATCTATTTTTTATTTAGCATTAGGTTTATTTAATTAAATCCTAATGTTCACCGGGTTAGCTTTTACCACTAATGGTATTTTACCCGCTCCTTGATATTACTGTGGTTTAATTACCAAACCCGTTTTTGGGGTGTTATAATCATTATGCTAAAAAAATATTTTATAATATTATAAAATTTTAAATTTAATGTTTAAATATCAACTACTAGTTAAAGAGGCTGTCTTGACACTCAAAGTTATAATTTTAAAAACTTTAGCCCTGTTCTTTTAAAAAAAATATTGTATTTATACTGTCATCATCATCATCATCATACTCAGTAAATCCAACCAATAGCAAAGCTAAGGTAGGGTCTGAGGAGGGTAAGATGTAGACAGCCTTACCTCTACCACGTAGGAATAGAGAGGCTGCTTCCAGTGAGACCCCTGGCTCGATAGTAGTTTTGCATCAAGCCTTGGACATAAGTCACATAACACTCAGCAATTGAGACAACTGTCGATTAGTGCATGTACCCCCTTGTCTTTCGGCTATCAACGCCACCACATGATGCATGATTAACCATCCCCCTCTTTTAACGTTATTTTCACAAAATTAGTAAAATAACGTTAAAACTAGTGCACTTTCACTTTTGCCCCCCGAGCGCCCACACATATATACATTATATGCGCATACCATAAGCGGGGGTTATTGTATTTATATTGTGATTTTTTTAAATATGTGATATATATCCTATAATAGAATTTAAAAACCTTCTCAATTGCATATATACCCAAACCCAAAATTAAATTGCATATTTCCCATTACTTGTTAAATTGACAAAATTGACCTTTGAAATTAAAAAAACCCTATTACGGCATTTATGCACCCATCATAGTTCCATGTTGGAAAAAAATGTGTGTCTCCTCTCTCGCTTCTGATGTGGGTGATTGTCTTCAGACATCAGATCAAACGCGAAGATAATCAGTTCCGGGTAGTCTTTGCATCGATTTTGATGTTCCATATAAATTACTTGCTGTCTCGGTTTTGGGTGATCGATTCATAGACGCTCATTATTTTATTCCAATCTGGTATTAGATTCCATATTGCTTTGCAATGTTTTGTGCTCAATTTTAATTGATTTAGTTTTGCTTTGATGATATCTGGTTTGTATATTTATTAACTTTTTTCTCATAGCTTTTGATGTTTTTTTTTTCACGTTTGGTGTTGAACTTTTTTTATTCAATTTTGGTTTGATACAAGAGCTTGTATATTGATTCAATTTTGGTTTTGAAGTCCCAAGTATTCCAATCTATTATAGTTCATTTCTGCTTTGATGATATTTGGATTCTGTTGCCTCAATATACATGCTATTTTTCTTACAGGTTCTATTGATGTTAATTATTAGGCACTTCATTTTTTGATACCATAATGGGTCAAAACTTTGACATTTGTTATGCTGCTATATGCACTTTTGTCAACCTGTCTTTTTTATTTTCTAAGGTTCAAGATCTAACAAAAAGCTCTTGATTTAGTAGTTTGTGAACCTTGGTTATTTGCATTTGAATAACTAGTTAATTAGATAACGAAATGGAAAAAAACAAAAAGAATTTTGATAAAGATAAATAAAAAAACTATATGAAATGGGTAAATTTGTAATTTATATAGTTTTAGTAAAGTAATGGTAAAATAGTAATTATATAATTTACTATTAATAAAATAAATCAAAATCGATAAATTTGCAATATTTTTTAACAAGAAAGGGAAAATATGTAATTAAAATTTGAGCTTGGGTATATATGCAATTGAGAAGGTTTTTAAGGGAAAATATACAATTGTCCCTGTTTTTAAAAACACTTACAGTCTTATCATTATTATTTTTATTTTTTAGTATTATTGTTTTATAGTAGTGTAGAATAAGATGACTATAGTGATTCAATAAAGAAATGAAACTTAGAAAATTATATTGGGATAGCTAAATTCTAACATTTATTTTCTTTCACTAATTTACATAATCAGTCATTTCACTGATAAGAGTTATATACAAAATTATAATTTACGTGTTTTTTGATATTCAACCCATCTAATACACAGGTTTGTAAGCTAGTATCAAATATACTAACATTTGATATAATCATACTTTGGTGAAGTATAAGGATATAATCACCGTATTATAATTGAATTTAATAAATAAGTAAATATGAAGTTTTATTTATTTGAACTAAGTATATTTGTTATTATTATTTTTGTAAAAATATATATCTATATATTTATGCTTTCTATAAAAGGGCAAATGCCGCTGACATAAGAAAAGCTGAGGTGGCAGCCATCCAGGCTAGCCAACATACATCGTTCAGGCTCCACATTCAAAATTCAAACCACACTTTCAATCCATCTCTCTCTCAAATCCAGAGCTCGCATGGGAGTATATAACCCAAATATCTTTAACAATCACCCAAACCCTAACCCTAACCACTGCAACTGTTAGTAACAACAATGGCGGAGCATTTAGCATCCATATTAGGAACCAAGAAGGACAGAGTCAACTATCTGTTCTACTTCAAGATCGGAGCATGCCGCCATGGCGATCGATGCTCAAGGTTCCAAACCAAACCACTGCACCAAACGATGACGCCGTTAAGGTAGGTACCTTTTTTCTTCCGGAACCACTCTCATCCTGCACAAATCAATTAACAACAATGGCGGAGCATTTAGCATCCATATTCGGAACCGAGAAGGACAGAGTCAACTGTCTGTTCTACTTCAAGATCGGAGCATGCCGCCATGGCGATAGATGCTCAAGGCTCCACACCAAACCACCGCACCAGACGATGACGCCTTAAGGTAGGTACCTTTTTTCTTCCGGAACCACTCTCATCCTGCATAAATCAAGTAAGTTCAACTCACTAATCCACTATAATCTCCACTAATCACCCAAAAATGTATCATTTTCTTCATAAACATCTTGATCTGTACGTATCATGTGTGTTTTGTGTGTGTTTTCTAGGGTTTTCAGTGAAGGATGGTTTGTTAAATGTCAATCGGTGAGATGTGATATGAATGATTATTTGTTGAGGGTTATGATTATGTTATGATTTTGCAGGTGAATGAGAAGATTCCCGAAGCCAAGGCTATGACAGCCACAGGTGTGTTATGATTCATAATTTGATGCAAGTTTGATCTATGGTTGAAGTGTGCTTTTAATTTGTAACAATTTGTTAAGTAGCAGTGGCACAACTTTTTTGTAGCTGTAGGTTTCAGTCACTATTAACTTTAATGAGGAGATTGAAATAAGAATTTGTGATGAATGATTATTTACAGTTGGATAATGATCAGATAATAATGATCAAGTTAACCTCTATTTTCTTCTGATTTGGTTATTTTTACTGTAATCTCTTCAACTTTTATGTATTCCAACGACTTTGTTTATTTCGTTCTTCTGTATCGTTTAGTTCGTTGGATTTGATCTGTTTAACTTAAACTGAGTTTTATTTGTGCAAAAGTCACAAAATCTAACAAAGAATTATCACAAAAACTGCTCATGTTGTAGGTAGAGTGATTTGAATTAACCTCCAGTTTGGGTGACTGTACCTATATTCACTGTAATCTGTTCAACTTTGACGTGTTTTAAGGAATTCCTTGTTTTTGCTCTTCTGTATTGTTTTAGCTAATGTTTAGTTCGTTGAAATTGACCTGTTTAACTTAAACTAAATTTAATTGTTGAGGGTTTTGATTATGTTATGATTTTGCAGGTGAACGAGAAGATTCCCGAAGCAAAGGCTACGGCAGCCACAAGTGTGTCATGATTCATAATTTGATGCAAGTTTGATCTTTGGTTGAAGTGTGCTTTTAATTTGTAACAATTTGTTAAGTAGCAGTGGCACAACTTTTTTGTAGTTGTAGGTTTCAGTCACTATTAACTTTAATGAGGAGATTGAAATAAGAATTTGTGATAAATGATTATTTATAGTTGGATAATGATCAGATAATGATGATGATATGATATGATATGATATGATATGATATGATATGATATGATATGATATGATATGATATGATATGATATGATATGATATGATATGATATGATATGATATGATATGATATGATATGATATGATATGATATGATATGATATGATATGATATGATATGATATGATATGATATGATATGATATGATATGATATGATATGATATGATATGATATGATATGATATGATATGATATGATATGATATGATATGATATGATATGATATGATATGATATGATATGATATGATATGATATGATATGATATGATATGATATGATATGATATGATATGATATGATATGATATGGTATATGTCTATAAATGATACAACTTCGAATTTCTGTTTTTTAATGAACTACAGTGATATGATATGATACAAATTTATCGACCATGTGTATTTAAGAAAGGTAGAAACATATTAACAACAATATTTTTCACAATTTTATGAACTACAGTGACATGATATGATACAACTTCCAATTTCTTTTATAAGTAATTATTTTGTTGCTAGAAAAACCATCATCATTTCAAAAAAGGATAAATAAATAAGGCAACTAACTTTCAACTAAAGGTAATTTGATCGGTAACTGCAAAAAGTGGTGATATGGAAGCTGATTTGTCGAAACATTTTGACTATGTTGACTGTTTTTTTACGGTTGGAAACATCGGATACAATGGTGGATGATCATGATATGGTATGTGTCTATAAATGTGTTTAAAATAAAAATGTGTTTGGAGATTATTAGGTTGACTTTTTTTTAAAAAAAAAATTATAGGAGGAGGTTGAGATAGAGGATATTTTTGAGGAACCTGTTATAGATATCGACGCTTGCGATGAAGGAAATCAGCTTGCAGTGGTTGAGTATCTTGAAGATTTTTATGCCAACTATACAAAGATGGAGGTATATGACTTTCTTGATGCTAAAATTGTTTTAATTTCTTTATAATGATTTTGGATTTTCTTATAGGTACTGTAGCTTGCTGTCATTGCTATTATGAGAAACAATTTGGGAACTTTGTGCCCTTTAAATCAGTTATATTACATAATCTCAGACAGTCAAACTATGTGAATTGATTGACTTTTTTACTGCTAAAAAGGATAGGTCTTGAAAAGATACTTTATCGTACAGACACAGGGTTGACAAGTCGTCGAAAAGGTTGATGCTAGATGCACTGAAGCAATCAATGAATGCGTTGATCAAAGATAGTCTATCAAAACATTCAGATATGTAGACGACGTATTTGGAGTTTTTGGGGAATGCTAAGCGGAAATTTCAGCAGATTCAAGTGGCGTATTCTGGTAAGTGTTGGTTTAGTTTATGTTAGTGCATTGCGTCTATTGACTTCATCTTGTATCATGTAATAGGATAGGATAGGATATCCAGTGCACGAGGTTCGAGAGTCGAATCTTAGTGGTTATGCAAGAGGTTCCACTTATATGGACAATGTCCATAAAGGCGAAACCACAAGCATGTAGTTTCGCTCATATGGACATGTCCATATAAGCAAAACCATGTCTAGTATAAATAGGTGCACTATTTGTTCATTTGGAACGGTTCCAGAAATTGTAACGAAGTGCTGCCAAAATTTGTCCAGGTTATAATCATTGTTATTATCAGTCAAAGTGACAGATTATATAGTATCAAGCTGTTTACACGTCCGTTTCTCTGATTCTGCCTTTGAACCGGACTTAAAGCTCTTCTGATCGACGTATTCGGGTCAAACAACGATCCTACAAGTGGTATCAGAGCTCAGGAAGAAGAGTTTAGCTTGATATCATCCTCATTCTGACTTCTACACCTTCTTTCATCATTTCAGAGAGTTTTATCGGTCAAAATTCGCTCAAAATTTCACAGATCATAGACAATTGGACATAGACAAATCCCTGAAAGTTTGACACTAAAATTCAAAGTAAAAATGGACCAAATTGGCTTCACACTTGGTTTCGCTTATTTGAACATTAACTAGTTTCGCTCTTATGAACATAAGAGTTTCGCTCATACGGACACCAAAGACACTAGGTTTCGCTTTTATGTCACATATTCAGTGAGGTTTCGCTCCAAAGACTCCTGGTTTTGCTTATCTGGTGGTTTCGCTTTTGTGGCACTACACCTTAAGGTTTCGCTCAAAAGACATATGAGGTTTCGCTCAAACGGTCAAGTGGTTTCGCTCCTAGATACATGGGGTTTCGCTCATAGGGTTCAATCTTGATTTCGCTTATAGGGTTCAACCTGTTTTTGCTCCAGTGTCATATTTCGCTCGAAAGTGAACTTTTTGTGTTGGGATCATTTCACGTCGATCGAGTGTCAGTTTATTTCAATTTATTTGATATTGATTGTACTGATTGTATGTGTTTGTTTGATTTTGTCCAGGTTTGAAGATTAAAGTGAGAAATTCAAGAAACATTTTAAAGATGTTGGTTTTGGCGAAGAGTTTTACAACACGTTTTATAACGCGTTAACTTCAGAAGATACACCAATTACTCCAAAGAATGCTACTAAAGTGATATCAGAAAGTTTGAGTTACGACAATGTGTACGGAAATCATCAGAGACCACCAAAACTCATGAATATTGAAGATTATCACTGGTGGTATGAAAGATTTGAAAATTGGGTACAAGCTTATGCGTATGATAGCTGGATTTGTTTGACTTTGGGATATGTAAAACCAAGAAATGAAAGACGTGAATTGATCACACTGAAAGATTTCACAGCAAATGATAAGAGAGAACATTCAGCAGAATTGAGAATGAAAACTCTACTTCAACAATCTATTAGAGAGGATATTTTTTCACTGCTTCAGTATGGTGAAACATCTAAGTCAATTTGGGAAGCGTTAAAATTGAAAGCTGAAGGAGGGAAAGATATCAAGAAAAACAAAATATCATTGTTGAAAAAAGAATTTGACATGTTTAGCTGCATGAAGAATGAAACAGTTCGTCAAATGATTGAACGATTTTGTCATCTAAAGATTGAGCTGGAAAGATTTGAAATTAATAAAGAAACAGAAGAAATGGTGGATAAACTTGTTGAAGCTTTACCACATGAAGATGATTGGAAAACATATGTGATTGTGTTGAAAAATGATGCTAACTTTGATAAACTGACGTTAGATCAATTGATAGAAAAAATAGAAGGGCATGATCTGTTGATTCAAAAACAAAACAAGATGTCAAGTTCTAATTATCAACAAAATGTTGGTTTGTATTATCGAAGAGGGGTGCTACAAAACAATGAATCTCCAAGGATCAAAACGGGTTTTACTGCAGAAAAGACCAATGATTCATCAAAGAACACATCTTCAAGTTATGATCCGGGATATCATGCATCGTCTGCATCTGGAACGTCAAATTCAAATTCCAACTTTGATTGGAAGAATTCTCCATTGCTGAACAATGAATTTGCTCAACAGCATATGAGTTTTTTAGCCTCCATTCTGGTATCTTACGAAGGTTTAATTGCAGGAAAGATTGGAAATCCTAACATGACAAAAGAGGATTACGATCAGGTGGATCCAGAAGAAATGGAACTCATGGATATTCGCTGGTGCATGGCGACGAAGAGCTCAACGATTCATGGAGATCACTGGCAGAAGATGTTTGGAAGGACCAGAAATGAAGATGGGTTTTGACAAGAACAAAGTTACTTGCTTCAAATGTAAGGAAAAAGGTCACTTCAGGAGAGAATGTACAAACAACAGAGCTGATGAAATTGTAAATCCGTTCCGTGAGGATTACTACAAAAAGGCTATCTATCACAAGAACAACGAACAGCCAACCAGAAAACAAATTGATGGAGGATCATCCAAAGAAAAGAGAGCTGCTTTGTCATTCTGTAATCAAAATGAGGATAGTATAGATGATGATTATGAAAGATCTGCACTGTCACACCCCAACCAATGGCGGAAACATCGGGATGAGACGAAGTGTGAAGATTGCTAGAGACATCATAACGCTATTTGTGACAATATTTAGAAAATCCAAATTTCATTTCATTTCATAACTTCAAATAGTCAACATTACAAGAAATTCAAATACAACAAGTTTAACGAAACAACATGATAACATAACAAAATTTGATACAACATATTAAACCCTAACGTCTATATGTGTATCTAGGCATCAACGCTATTTCTTTTCTTAGCATCGTCCTCATCAACCTGTAACATGTTTAAAATAATTCAATGCAAAAGCAAAGGCGAGTATACAAGTTTGGTACATACATAGCATAAGATAAAAGTGTGAACAATTCCCTCATAGCAAGCATGCGATTCAAGATAAACATTAAATAAGGCATGTGTATAACATATCAAACCAAGAAAACGCAACTTGCTTATGACATAACCAAAGTTTCAGTAGAGGCGGGTCGTTAATCCTATAGCGCTACATATGTCAAGGTTTGGCTCGTACGAAGTTAATGATAAGTTCTACACATAAGAATCACCCAAATTTAAAGTATCAAGCCATCACATATACAAGCATGTTATAGGAATGTTCATGTGTTTAGACAAAAGTTCATGTGTAAGTTTCAATAGGTAAACATGTTACACCCCAAAAGTGATAAAAGTAAAAAGGGGGGAATACGAGTATACTCACAAAGTTTGCATATGTTTTCCGATTATCCAATTGTTGACGAGTTGATGAGGTTAGAAGGTTGAATGTGTAGGGTTAAAGTTTATGTATGCTTAGAGTCGAGATTCGGTATTTAAAAACAACATAAAAGTAAGATATGAGAATAGCATGTGAAAGTAATCATCTTCAACCCATAACACTTGTATAACACTTGGTAACCACAAGGGTTATGATAATATTTTCATGAGTTAAACACCCATAAGAATCACAACAAGGTTTAGGTCTTAGGTGATGTTCTACTACTTTAACATATAAACATGAGTTCAACATTAAAGGTTCGAATGAGTGTATATATATATCTAGGTTAAGTACTACGTATTATTTAGTCCAATAATTCAAGTAGGAGGTAGAAGATTAGAATCTTCATTTAGGCACCTCGTGTTATCATAGATGTCATGTATGGGGTAGGAAGGACATGCTTCCATTTAGGAACCCCTTGAATGTTCACCACTTCACTTGGTGTAACAACAACCAAGGAGGGTCACGAACTAGGATTTGCACAATAACATAAACAACCTAACTATTGAGAAATCATCAAATCATGTGAGGATTGTATGTAGAACAACCCAAGTTGTTCCATAATCACTCATGTATCAAAGGCTATGTTTGACATGATTTGTGGGTTGAAACCCTAAACAAAACACCAAGTTTATGAGGTTTAATCCTCTGATTTTAAATGTCTCAACCTTGTTTTTAAGCTTAACCAACCATGGGATAAGTTGTAAGCATTAGGACATAGGTATGAGATGTGTTGAACACAAGTTACATAGGTTTAAACAAGTTTTTGATGAACATAAAAACAAACAGAAAGTTTATGGACGATTTCAGGGCATTTCCAGGTCTGATTTCTCCAAGGAGAAGTCTAGGAATCGAACCCCATGATTATACAAGCAAGTAGGAAAAAGAATCGAGTGAATCGGATAAGAATTGAGTGAGTTATGCTCATTTTCGTGAAGGGGTGTCAATCTACTCGAACCCTTGCTTTCAGCTACGGTTTGGTGGATGTTTTGTGAGTTTTTAGGGTTGCAAAAGTGGTAGGGAGGCTGGTTATAAGTGGTATTTATAGGGGGAAGGATTAGGGTTTCAATGGGTTGGGCTTTGGAAGTGTTTAGAAGGGGTTACACCTTGAAACTAGCCCACAAAACCCAACTATATGGGGCTGAATTTTGCTGAATTGGGCTGCCATATTTCTTTATTTTTTTTATTTTTTTAAAACATTATAATGAGTAATTTTGTTAATTAAGTTGTGTAATAATATGCAACAATGTTTCCCCTAACTTGTAACAAGGTGAAATATGAAATAGAACATGATTTAACTAGGTAAAAAGTGTAATGTACAAGTTTTATTTACGAAGCAAGTTCCGTATTTTACAACGATTACGATGAAAGAATGGTTATAAGAACACAAGATTTCCAAAGATAGAATTTCACGTAAGGTTTCTAAATGTAGGATGTTTGAAAACGCAGGGCGTTACAGTCTCCCCTCCTTTAGGAAATTTCGTCCCGAAATTTATTCAAGAGGAAGGCTTGAAAGAGTTTTTGGCATAAAGGTGATCATTAAGAATTGAAACTTGGGAAGTTTGAAAGTTTTGAAAAGTACCAAATTTTGGAGAACGTCAAGGTAGATTTGCAAGGGGAAGTTTTTAAGGATAGTATAAAAAAATCATACTTTCGTAAAACCTGTTTATTGAGAGGAACGAAAAGGTTTGTTACTTTAAATAAAGCAATAGAGGTATACTAAGTATAGTTTCACAAGAATCAAGAATAGGGAGGCTATTTTATAGGTAACGAGGTAAGTTAGGACTCAAATGTTTAAACAAGCTGGATTGCGAACGAGTTTTGTATAAAATAATACGAGTATAGAATGAACGAATGACTCTTAAAGAGTACAAGTATGTGAATAGCATAAGTGTTGGATAGATGAACGTAGTGTGTTAAGGATGAAGTCTCGTCATGAATAATCGGATATAATGCGTTTGTGAGTTGCGTGAAGTTGTATTAGGTCCAAAAGGTCTGCAACACACTGAATTTCTCATGGCACGTTTTACGAAAGTTTGGTAACATGTTGAAAACACTTATATATAGGAAGTACCAGCGGCGTATCCACCATGTTTTAACCACATTACGTCCGTTTCGTTACTTGGGGTCATGTTACGTTCCGTGTCTTACCATACACAGTAGTACACTCTATGGTTCTCATACGCCTATCACTATAATCTCGTGTGCACCCGCGATTATACTGATTGTCGCATGATCCACATAGCTTGTACTAGTTATGTATGAATCAAGGTATACATGAATTTGAAAATAAGAATGTGTACGTAGAAGAATGTTGTATGTTAGCATGTTTATGTTTAAGCATGTATGGGACCCACGTAAGCGAATCCCTCGGATTACGCTCGCGTATAGGTACGAATGTACGAATCATGAGTAAGGATGAAAGTATGAGCATAAGTTTAAGTATGAATACGCATGTATGTATGAGCATAAACATAAAACGTGTAAGTAGTATGTGTACAAGCAGAAGCGTAAAACGTATAAGTAGTATGTGTATGAGTACAAGCATAAAACGTATGAACATAGGTGTAGGTATGAAAAATAAATATTGCGTACATGGTGTACGTTGAGACATTGCGGAGAAAAAAAAGTTAAGTATGTAGATACGAACGATATAAATGATGTTATCGCGAGATATCGACTAAAATGTGTATGATGATGTGCATGTATAGTTGTTTAAACAAAACGTTGAGTTTGTCGAATCAAAATTAGATTGAGCTTGCTTTGAAAGGTAGAATATAGTTTGTATATGTAAAGGAACATAAAGTACTCAGTGGTCATGCTTAACGTATTTTGTAATGATTGAAATGCTACTTTTGTTTAAAAAAAAAGGAGTTCACGTATGTTGAAAATTGTCGGTCCCCATGAAGTCTTCTAGCCCACGTGTTTTGAAATTTGGATGACGAGTTAAGCGTTGTAGAGAAGGTTTTTCTTTTTCTTTTTTTTTTTTTTTTTTTTTTTTTTAATAACGGGTTTGTTTCATTTGCATCAAAACATGAAAATTTTGGACTTTGAAAGTTCTTGTGAAAACGTCGACCCTTAGAAAAGAAATCTAGTAAAAGAACTTAGAGATTGTTTAAAAATAATTTTAACAAAGGATTTATTGATGTTGGAAAGAGTATTTGGTAAACGGTCATATACATCTATGAGGTCTTATAAGTAATTAAGAAAGGTTAGTTTGATTTCGATTAAGAGTGGAAGTCTCTAGTATGATGATATAATGTGAACGTGTTTCAGTTAATAAATCAGATGTGAAGTTCATGGGCAAGAGATTCATTAGACCGATTAAATTGATAGGTAGCATTTCGTAAGGTTTGGAAATTCGTGTAGTAAAACGGTAAAGACATGATTAAGAATCTCGTGTATATGATTTGAGTGAAAATGGATGGTAGAATAAGAAGTACGTTTGATAAACAATGTATTTTGAAATCGGTATAAGTAGGTATTTTGAATAATGATAAATGATTTAGGTATAAAACATGATCGGGTTTGCATAATAAAATATTTTGAAAGAGAAGTTTTGGGTAACGGTCACCTAAGTAAGGGAATCACCCCTAACTCGTTGGTGAAGTCGTTTTAAGGGAAGAGGGGTGGAGTCAATCGTCAAGATAAGGAAGTCACTCCAATCTCGATGATACATCTCCACTAGTTGTTACAAGGAATATGAATTTAAATTATATGAAAATCATGCGTATATAAGTGTATCGAAAAGGTTCGATATGTGGTGCGTGTGAAAAGAGAAATCAAAGGTAAACTCGAGGTTGAAAGATTGCATCGTATAAAATGAATAATAGAAACACATGTTTGACCAAAGTTTGGAGTGTTCCAAAACGGAACTTTGACTAACCAAAGTGGTCGAAATGTCTTTTGAATTTGAGGAGCATTCTTTGGCCTAATAGGTAAAATACTCTCGCCGACAAGTCGGTTAACGGTATTTACCCTTCCGGTTACTACATGTCCCAAATCAATCGAAATTTCGAGACTTGGCGGGATTTTATGAAAAAAAATGCCAAGGAGTGGAACTAGTCGTTAAGGTGCGGGTTTCACCCCTAACTTGACGACTTCGTATCCTAAGTGTGGTTGGTACTCGTCGGGTCAAAATTTAATTTCGACGTGTTGACGAGGGTCCACTAGAACGTGAAATTTGAGATTTACCATTAAGATGAGGATTTCACTCCTAGCTTAATCGCGATATCTCGTGTAAAAAAAAGAATAGGTAGATTGAGAGTCGTTCACCAAATTGTGGGTTTCACGCCTATTTTGGTGAATTCGTCTCATTTGTACAATATGAGTGTTGTCGGATTTAGAATAATCGAGTAAAATGCATGAGGGAAGTGCATGTCGAAGGAGATACACAAACAAGTATAAACACATAAGAAAGCATATCAAGGATGATACTTAAATAATGAAATAAAACAAGTATTAACACATAGAGAAATATGTCAAGAATAACACATAAAGAATCGAACAACGAAACAAGTGTTAACACATAATAAAACAAGCATTAATGCGTAAGAATAACATGTCGAATATTATACATGAGTAACATACATATTTAAAAGAGCATAAATAAGTAACAAATAAAGTATCATGTAGTAGTCCAAGCAAAGCGTACGAATAAGGTTCTAAAACTATAGACTAGGCTAAAGCATTCCTACTTTTCCTAATTCCCCATAGTTATGGCTCTGATACCAATCTGTCACACCCCAACCAATGGCGGAAACATCGGGATGAGACGAAGTGTGAAGATTGCTAGAGACATCATAACGCTATTTGTGACAATATTTAGAAAATCCAAATTTCATTTCATTTCATAACTTCAAATAGTCAACATTACAAGAAATTCAAATACAACAAGTTTAACGAAACAACATGATAACATAACAAAATTTGATACAACATATTAAACCCTAACGTCTATATGTGTATCTAGGCATCAACGCTATTTCTTTTCTTAGCATCGTCCTCATCAACCTGTAACATGTTTAAAATAATTCAATGCAAAAGCAAAGGCGAGTATACAAGTTTGGTACATACATAGCATAAGATAAAAGTGTGAACAATTCCTCATAGCAAACATGCGATTCAAGGTAAACATTAAATAAGGCATGTGTATAACATATCAAACCAAGAAAACGCAACTTGCTTATGACATAACCAAAGTTTCAGTAGAGGCGGGTCGTTAATCCTATAGCGCTACATATGTCAAGGTTTGGCTCGTACGAAGTTAATGATAAGTTCTACACATAAGAATCACCCAAATTTAAAGTATCAAGCCATCACATATACAAGCATGTTATAGGAATGTTCATGTGTTTAGACAAAAGTTCATGTGTAAGTTTCAATAGGTAAACATGTTACACCCCAAAAGTGATAAAAGTAAAAAGGGGGGAATACGAGTATACTCACAAAGTTTGCATATGTTTTCCAATTATCCAATTGTTGACGAGTTGATGAGGTTAGAAGGTTGAATGTGTAGGGTTAAAGTTTATGTATGCTTAGAGTCGAGATTCGGTATTTAAAAACAACATAAAAGTAAGATATGAGAATAGCATGTGAAAGTAATCATCTTCAACCCATAACACTTGTATGACACTTGGTAACCACAAGGGTTATGATAATATTTTCATGAGTTAAACACCCATAAGAATCACAACAAGGTTTAGGTCTTAGGTGATGTTCTACTACTTTAACATATAAACATGAGTTCAACATTAAAGGTTCGAATGAGTGTATATATATATCTAGGTTAAGTACTACATATTATTTAGTCCAATAATTCAAGTAGGAGGTAGAAGATTAGAATCTTCATTTAGGCACCTCGTGTTATCATAGATGTCATGTATGGGGTAGGAAGGACATGCTTCCATTTAGGAACCCCTTGAATGTTCACCACTTCACTTGGTGTAACAACAACCAAGGAGGGTCACGAACTAGGATTTGCACAATAACATAAACAACCTAACTATTGAGAAATCATCAAATCATGTGAGGATTGTATGTAGGACAACCCAAGTTGTTCCATAATCACTCATGTATCAAAGGCTATGTTTGACATGATTTGTGGGTTGAAACCCTAAACAAAACACCAAGTTTATGAGGTTTAATCCTCTGATTTTAAATGTCTCAACCTTGTTTTTAAGCTTAACCAACCATGGGATAAGTTGTAAGCATTAGGACATAGGTATGAGATGTGTTGAACACAAGTTACATAGGTTTAAACAAGTTTTTGATGAACATAAAAACAAACAGAAAGTTTATGGACGATTTCGGGGCATTTCCAGGTCTGATTTCTCCAAGGAGAAGTCTAGGAATCGAACCCCATGATTATACAAGCAAGTAGGAAAAAGAATCGAGTGAATCGGATAAGAATTGAGTGAGTTATGCTCATTTTCGTGAAGGGGTGTCAATCTACTCGAACCCTTGCTTTCAGCTACGGTTTGGTGGATGTTTTGTGAGTTTTTAGGGTTGCAAAAGTGGTAGGGAGGCTGGTTATAAGTGGTATTTATAGGGGGAAGGATTAGGGTTTCAATGGGTTGGGCTTTGGAAGTGTTTAGAAGGGGTTACACCTTGAAACTAGCCCACAAAACCCAACTATATGGGGCTGAATTTTGCTGAATTGGGCTGCCATATTTCTTTATTTTTTTTATTTTTTTAAAACATTATAATGAGTAATTTTGTTAATTAAGTTGTGTAATAATATGCAACAATGTTTCCCCTAACTTGTAACAAGGTGAAATATGAAATAAAACATGATTTAACTAGGTAAAAAGTGTAATGTACAAGTTTTATTTACGAAGCAAGTTCCGTATTTTACAACGATTACGATGAAAGAATGGTTATAAGAACACAAGATTTCCAAAGATAGAATTTCACGTAAGGTTTCTAAATGTAGGATGTTTGAAAACGCAGGGCGTTACATGCACAATCTATAGTTCAAAATTATGATTGGGAAAAATGTTTAAGAGAGTCAGAAGGACCCAATTTCATAATCCATGATGATGAGGGTTATGATTGGAGTCAACATGATGAAGAGGTTGCCGAAGTGGAAGCTAAAGCAATGACTGCTGAAGTAACACTTACTCGTGAAGAAAGACATGCGCGTCTGAGATTGGATGATGTGTATGATGCTTACAAAGAAGCAACACTAGCAGGCAGGTGGAGCAAAGAAAAAGAATGTTATGTTGATCCTCAAGGAAACCTGACAGTTGATCCAAAGACGGTTGACCTATGATGGCGAAAAAGTGGAAAAAGTAATCAACATGGTTGATCAGTTACCCGATAACATTGATGTGACTTACACCAAATCTGATGATATTAGTGATTCAGAGGTGGTATGTAAGGTTGTTTAAAGTATTTTCAAAGAAGAATCGGTTGATACAGGTAAAACTGAATCACAAGATGAAAATGAGGGAAATTTTCATGATGGATATCTAAAAAACATAAAATCCGAGAAAATTTTGAATGATGATTCAAAGGGATTGGTTTATACCATGATTGGATCAGACTAATTATTCTTAGACGTTGTATTCCCGATTCAGAATGTGATTTCAGAAAAGGTTGATAAAGTTTTCAAAATGGTTGATATTGAAAAATCTGAGATTTCAAAGTTTGCTGGTAAAGGTCACAAAACTTTTTATAACAAACCGGGTGTCAAAAAGAAGAACATGAAGGCTGGGTTGGGGTATAAAAGAAAACAAAATTGGAAGAAAAATGTGACGCCAAATTATCAAGAAAAAATGAGTTTTGTTCAAGGAGACAGTTTAGCAAAAGAACTTAAAATTGGACGACAGTCTAATTCTGAGTTTGATGCACAAAAGAGAAAGCAACAACCACTGGTCAAAGATGTGTCAATGAGAACATGTTTCAAATGTGATCAAAAAGGACATCTTGCACGCAAGTGTCCAAATCCAAATCCAAAACCTGTGGATGTTGACAAAAAGAAGAATGATGTTGAGAAACAAAAATCTGAAAATGTGAGACAAAGGTCAACTAGATTTGATTTGAAACAAACTTGGAGATACAATACAAACAAGTTTGCTTTAAATCAAAGCTGGAAATCAAACCAGAACAGGTTCGATTCAAGACAGACCTGGAATTCTCACACACCCAGATTCAGAACAACACAAAGTTGGAAAACATCAGTTGATATGACAAAACCCCAACAGTTTTGGAAACCAAAAGTTGTTGTTCAAAATAAAATTGATCAAAAAGAGAAACATTTTTACAAAAGGGGTACTCCAAAAGGTCAGACATGGTCTGTTAAGAAACATGTTGGTTTGGTAAAAGATGAGAAAGTTGAAGTTAAAATTGAAAAAGTTTTTATGAATAATGATAGAGAATTTCCAGCATTGAATGAATATTGTGTTGAAATGCCTAAGGTCCATCAGACCTGGGCTAAATTGTTCAAGTAATTGAGTTAGTTCAATGTGCAGGTGCTCAAGAATTTTGAAGATTTTAAGTTTGGAAGTTGGAGCAGCCTGCCAGACAGAGAGGAAGAGAAGGCTGGTGGACCCTGTGTTGGTTGAAACAGGGAGTTTATTTGGTTTTCTGTATATAAATAAACAATATTTCCAAAAACCCTAAAAATTAGAAAAATTAAAAACCAAAAATATGTTTGTGTTTACTTTCTGTCAAGAATAGAAAATTACAAAAATTTATGTTGATTGAATACGCCGAAACCCTCACGGCTGAACAAACATGATTACTTTCACCAGATTGAAAAGCGGTTTTCAAACTGTAAAAATCAATGTGTTGTAAATCAAGGGGGTAATTATTGTTTTTATTGTAATTCAGTGCATAGTTAGTAGATCACTGATGGTGAGACAAAGCTATCAGTATCGGTTTGTCAAATTTCCTTTAATGGTTTTGCATTTTAGGGGGAGAAATGTTGTCAGAAAATACAAAAACATTAGAAAATTGAAAAATCCAAAAACAATATAAAATCTGAAAAAGAGCTTGTGTATATAGGGAAAATGATAGTACATCGGTTTGACAGTTACAGTATGCTAAAGATTTGTATAGTATAAAGAATTAAACAGTTTCACTGATGATGTGTCGATACGTTTTCGCACATTTAGTAGATTTATTTGGGATATAAACCTAAAATTTCAAACTTGCGAAATTCGTGGGGAATACTACTTGGATATATAGGTAACCCCTGAAATCTCGTTTGAAAGGTCTCGTATTCTGATATACTAGGTTTTTATACTCAATGATGTCTGGGGTATTATTTCGGGACTTCTACTGAATGGAAGTTCTGACCTAGTCCTTGGATAATACTTTCCGCGATGCTTGAAACATAGCATAAGCCCTCAGCTGATTAGACAATAAAATTGATAATCATTGCTGTTGTAGCTAAAAGATCCTCTAAAGGGGACATAACATAAAGTCGAAGCTGATATCTCTCTGCGCATACGGAAGTATCGACCTGAGATCCCTCAGTCCTCGCATTACCTAATTTATGAACAGATATCATTGTAGTATAATCACCTGTAAGACTGAATATTGAGATACTGGATACGGGAGTATATTCAAGAGGTGGGACACATGAATGAGTTAAGTTCATAAGACATCTAATTCGTATCCTGAATAGATTGAAATGTGTGTGAGAATTTTGAGACAGTCTGTGTGAAATGTTTAAGTCTGAGTATGAATTAAAGCTTAACGGTACTTGTAACTTGTCTGATAACTGATATGATTCCCTGACACGCTCACCAAAAATAAGTTTGTAAATAGCTTACTTTCTGCAATTTAAGTTTTCTGTATTGCATTTTTTAGTTTAGAACACATTTTAAAATACAAAAAGATTTTGATTTCTGCTTTATTTTTGACAACCGATGTCTGAAATGTTGAGTTTCAAAATCTAAGTTAGCTGATTGTGTTTCTGAAATTAAAACAAGTTCATTAATTTGAAACTTGAATTAAAATTAAAAATTTCAAAAACAGTTTGTGACATCTCCAAGGTCATTAACTTGAACTTGGAAGATTAACTGTGAGGGAGTTGGATTCTTTAGTGTTGCTAAATCAATGAAGTATGTTGATAGGGGGAGTGAATTAAGGAAGTTGATTGATAGTTTTAAAATGTTGTTACTTATAAATTGTATGAGTGTTGTAGATAGTGTACCGGACTACGATCCCGAGAGCAGAGTCTAAGGGGGAGTCTGAAGTCAAGCGTGAAGCAAAAAGAAGCTTGTAGATGGAAAGCTAGGCATCGATCCCAAAGCACGGAAGCTTGATGAAAGGGGGAGTCTGAAGATGATAGAAGAAGAGAAAGATTGTTGGATGCTTACATTATTATAACTTGAAAAGAAAAGGCAGAATGATCAAGATTGAAGAGGTGTCATAGTGAAGAGTAGTCACTGAAGACTTCGTCAATATTCGAGGGGGAGTCTGTTAGTGCATTGCGTCTATTGACTTCGTCTTGTATCATGTAATAGGATAGGATAGGATATCCAATGCACGAGGTTCGAGAGTCGAATCTTAGTGGTTATGCAAGAGGTTCCGCTTATATGGACAATGTCCATAAAAGCGAAACCACAAGCATGTAGTTTCGCTCATATGGACATGTCCATATAAGCGAAACCATGTCTAGTATAAATAGGTGCACTGTTTGTTCATTTGGCACGGTTCCAGAAATTGTAACGAAGTGCTTCCAAAATTTGTCCAGGTTGTAATCATTGTTATTATCAATCAAAGTGACAGATTATATAGTATCAAGCTGTTTACACGTCCGTTTCTCTGATTCCGCCTTTGAACCGGACTTAAAGCTCTTCTGATCGACGTATTCGGGTCAAACAACGATCCTACAGTTTAACTCAGATGTTATAAACAGTATTTTGGGTTAAAACAAGTGTTAGAAAATAAAATAGTGTTTGAAACCACTGTTGATCAACAGATGGATGAAAACAGATGTTTGAAACCACTATTGGGTTAAAACAATGTTTTGTGGAGAAAACAGCGGTTGAAACCACTGTTGGGTTAAAATAGTGTTTTGTGGAGAAAACAGATGTTTCAAACCACTGTTGGGTTAAAACACTGGTTTGACTTTGGTTAAAAAGACTTTTAAACCACTAAAAGAGTGCTACCTGGCTGGAATATGAGATCATCGAGGTGGATGAATCTGACCCTGAGTCTGATTCTGAAATGTCAAACATCAATGCATATGGAAATGCATTAGGTAGTGATAATGAGGTATAAACTGTTTCACAGAGACTGAGTACTCTATTATGTGCATATGATTTGCTTCTTACAAAATTTCATTTTTGATTAAAGGATGAAGGTGATGCAAAGAGTTGGGCATATTTCACCCAAATAATAGCCCGGCACCCGACACAAGTATTGGAGCTAAGATGATAGAGACATTCATGTCAACTGGAAGTGCAAGGGTTAAGAATCTTGAAATGAAAAGCAAACTTTTTAGTTATAGATCTGAGCTAAGGTGGTCGGAACCCTCGAGTTCAACTGCACCACAATCATCATCATCACCAGAACCAGCTCAATGCACGGGCATTCTTTTGGTGCTATGTATGGTGAGTTTGATTGTGCTTTTGTTAATAAGCTATGATTTTGTCGTTTATGTTGTTGTTTATGCATTTTATTGATGTGACAAAACCCTAATTCGTATTTGCTTTCTTCCTATGGTTCAGTTTATGCAGCAGGGAATTACAGTTTGCTTTATTTGGATCGATAAGTAGAGTAACTGATTTTTGTTGCAATTTAGTCTTCTATTCAAACCGATATTTTATTATATAAGTATGTGAATCCTTTTTAGAATTCCTATTCAAAACAGCTGCAAGTAGTGCTACCTGGCCAGAATATGAGATCATCGAGGTGGATGAATCTGACCCTAAGTCTAACTCTGAAATGTCAAACATCAATGCATATGAATCAGTGCCAATCGGACAGTCCTTTAATAATTAGTACGGTAGCATGCCAGATCAGCAACTTGTGATTCACCACAAAGGTACGCAGTTTGTTTTATTTTTAAATATCAGTTTCTTAGGGTAACATGGCGTTGAGCTACTCTTTGTTAAATTGTAGCTCCTCGAGCAAATAAGGAGTGGAAACCAAAATCAAGTCAGAAACCGGGTGTTATGAAAGTGAGAGTTATCGAAACGTCTAAAAAATGCACATCATCTCTAGCCAAAAATTCTAAGGATTTGATTTTTGGCAGCTTTGAAGTTGAGCTAGAATTACCGCATAATCATGTGGATCAGAATGTGATAATTGCAGCACACATTCAGGTCTCGGAGACTAACCGTTGTCGGCTGACTTTTGGCAGCTTGGGAGTTGACTCGGATTTACCCCAGAATGTTGATGAATCACATGTTGAACCTTTGGCAAGGTCGGTGAATCTCGATAAAACTTATATTGATTTTAATGTCTGGTTAGTGGTTAATAACTGATTTGAACTCATTTTAGACTGGATGACAGTTTATCGGCTAGCTCTCTGGAATCTTCTATTGATGAACCTTCTGGAAGCAAACTGTGACACCTGCGTCTATAATCATTGTAAACAGTTCAAGATACCAATGAAATAAAGTTATTTGACCCCAATGTTTGATTGTTATGTTTGATATTTTTCATGTTTTGGTTTTTTATTCAATTTCAAACTCTATATCGCTTTCTGGAGTGTTATACGCAAACTGGTGCGTAAACATAATCAGTTTAACGCAAAAAATACTCTGGAACATCAATTTATGCTTAGCATACCTTAAATAACCTTTACATAACTTAGAAATAAGTTTTGAAGGCTTTGGTATGGCAAAATCAAGTTTATTCGTTTATAGGGACTAAATTCGCAAACTACGAAAGTATGCTGATTTGTACTGTAACGGACATTCCGGAACATGATCATAAGTTAAACACACCCTAACTATCTTTTACATAGCTTAGAAATAGGCTTTGAGGGGTTTGGTGTGCTAAAATAAACTTTATGCTCATTCAGGGACTAAAAGCGTCAAAAAGTGCATATGTTTGCATTTTCGCGCATATCTTACGTTCTGAATACATCCGGACATCCAAACATTTATATAAGCATTAAAATATTTTATTTTAGTGTTTAGCATGAGAAAAATCCATTCGTCGTGCAATTTGGATCGTTTTTCGCGTTCGTGCGTATTCCGTCGTAATTAAGCGAATAACGCGTCCGTACGACCAAACGAACCGACATCCGGCATATTTTTGAACATGTTTCATGTCCACTATGCTTAGACATCATTGTAGGCCCTTAAAGCTGGCTTAACGGGCCTTAGATGTGTCAAAATTAAGCTTAAACCACTGAAGGGACCATTTCTGCAATTTCTGAAAGTTGTTTGCTGAACAGAAAGCTCAGGCGGCCCGCATAAACTCCCTTTTACTCTTACGCGGCCGGTGTAAAAGTATCAGACCTGCAAAAACCATTTTCCTGCCTGTTTCCAGCTGTTCCAGCTGTTTAGGGGCCTTGCACATGGTATTTTTGAATCTATGGGCTCATATTAGGGGTTCCCATGGTTTTAGAAAACAATGGGTGCAAGTGTACGACCTAGATCAAAGCTCGGGTTTCAAGAAACGATCTTAACGGTTCTAGGAAATCTATAAATACCCCCACCCATTTCATTCTCAAATTCACACCTTTGAATCTGAATTGGTTCTCTAAGTTGATGTGTTTATCACTTCATAACTGAGAATATTCGGATCAAAGGTTCCGTTCTTGGATCCGTTGTAAGTATTCTTTCGTTCTTTTTATGTTTTTAGCTTAAAAGTCAAACTTTGTTTGACTTTCTGCATTTACCAGTTTATGGTCAACACGAAGTTCGTTTGAACTTCATAACGTGAGCGTAATCACGATTGTTTTAGTCTCTTATGACTATACCTACTGATTACCACGTTATCTAGGCATAGTGACGAGTCGCAGTTTCGGCCAAAATGCGTATTCTCGTGTATTTTGTAACCAAACTACTCTTGGGTATCAAAACCCTTTGTTTTGATACCAAACCTATTGTCAAACCTCGTTAAACATGTTTTAACATGTTTAACTCGTCACTTTTAGATTTGTGCTTATATAGGGTCGTAAGGTAAGCGATCTAAACAATCGCTTATACTTTCGAACCCGACCTATTTGGTAGATCATTAGGATCCGACCAAACACATTAGGTGACCATAGTTGCATAGGGAATAACCTTCCGAGGTTATACCTTATGGTCACGTCATTTAGTTAGTTGTATGACAGGTAGTTTCTATGCCTTAGGAAAATTACCAAAATGCCCTTTTTACGGCAAAATTCATTTTAAGCATATGTAACATAATTTTTGATATCTAAACTGATTAGACAACAATATTAGATATGTTAAGGCATATTTTACTTGTCATAGGGCTAGTTAGGCGTTCCGAACGCGTTTTACGCAAACGACGCGTTAAAGTAGCGTAAGCTACCTAAACGAGTCGTAATGGGTCGTAAGCACTTAGGATAAGTTCCGTTCTAGAATGTAGGCTTTGTCAAACCATATTACATGAGTTCTTACACTCGTTTGGTTTACGAAACCACATTTTATCTGATCCCCTGATTTAGGTCCGTTTATTAACGTAGTTACCTATATTGGGTGCCGTTGGATTCCGTGATCTTTCTAGCATTGATTGGTGGTTATCTAAAGACTATTAAGCAATCTCAAGTGAGTACATAGTCCCCTTTTTTACTGTTTTTCAAACCTTTTGGGGTGAAACACATGTGCCTACTTGTTACTTTTGTGCTTTCCATGTTTTCATATCATATGCTTGCTATGTTCATTAGTACACTTATAGTACATGATTTCATTGTGTTTTTGCTATGTATGTCCATTTGTTGCATACTTAGTACATCATTTTACATTACATTTTATGCTTTGTATGTCCATTTAGTTCATACTTAGTACATTATTTTACATTACATTTCAGGCTATGTATGTCCATTTAGTGCATACTTAGTGCAATATTTTACATCACATCACATGCTATGTATGTCCATTTGTTGCATACTTAGTACATTTGTTTTCATCACATGCTTACATTTTGGTATAACATTTAGGTTGTTTAAATGGGACCAAAATACATTCATTAACATTGATCACGCCATTCGTTAGTAGGTGGTGGTACCATAGGAATTGACAACTCTCGTTCCTGACATCCTAGGTATGTTTGGATGGAAGGAATGACCGAATTCGATACACATAACTCAGATAAACCTTTAATTTGTTTAAGGGTTTATCGCCACAGTCTCAAGGCTTGAATGTATGCATTTTCACAATACCGAATAGATGTTTGTATCAGTATAGCATGTATTTCCACAAAATATAACTTTGATTTAAACTATGCTTTATTTCAATACCTTGTTTTTGTGCATTTTACCTATGGTTTAGTTGATGTATTTCACATGCCATACATGATATTTTGGCTACACATTACATGATTTACATTTTGACATAAACAATTTGATATGGTTTATACAATAACATTTGACAATTGGTTTAAAAATAAACATTTTACTTTGGTGGTTTGGTTTGGGTAAGTGATTTAAGTAACGAGGCGTGTGTAATATGATACAGGCATGGTGGATACGCCGCTGGTACTTCCTATATATAAGTGCTTGTATGATATTACATATTGTAGTGTTATTTAAATCATTTCAATTTAGATATATAACATTTTACACAAATAACATGTTTTTCACAAGACATTGCTTTACAAAACAGTTTGTTTATAC
Organism: Helianthus annuus; assembly: GCF_002127325.2. Lineage (NCBI taxonomy): Eukaryota > Viridiplantae > Streptophyta > Magnoliopsida > Asterales > Asteraceae > Helianthus > Helianthus annuus. Next base: position 93,872,638 of record NC_035443.2, read on the forward strand.
AAACTCATTTTACTTGGTTATTTTATTAACCATACACCTTTCTTTTATATAATCTGATTTCTTATCGCATTTTCATATGATTTATAAAAGAAAACACTTACAAGATTCATGACTAAATTTCATTAAACATTTCTTTAAACTTAAGTCATGAATTCTATTTTCATAAAACCTATGTATCTCACAGGCATTTTTATGCTGACGTACCTATTTTCACATGTGTTTTCAGGAACTGTTGCATAGGATGTTCGTGACACACTAAGGCGGACCTATGCCTTAGTGACTTAAAATGAAGATAGACTAGTTTAATTTTGTTATGTACTCTTGTTTTCCTTGTTTGAGACAATGTATTCCACCCTTGTTTGATAAATAAAACATAACTTTAAATGCCATGGTTGTGAAACAATAATTCTTTTATAACACTCCCCGATGTTTCCGCCACGATTTGATGTTTTACATGGTCGGGGTGTGACAGAACAGTTGGTATCAGAGCCAATGGTTATAGGGAATTAGGTTATTAGTAATGCTTTGACCTAGACTATAACCTTTCTAGGACCCCAACACAAGTTGTCTTGTGTTTAGATCTTAAAACATGCACTTCACCTATCCTTAGGTAATTACCAAAACAAGAACCCAATTTTCCGAAACGATTTATGAAAATCAACCATCTATTTTTAAATGATTTGTTATAAGATTTTGAACCCTTCCAGTTTGATTTTTGGCCTTATGCCTTCCAAGTTTTCAAAATCTCGTCAAAGTTTTGGGTTCTAAATAGTGTGAACACGTGCAAACTGGAAGAGTGAATGCCTATACCCTGGGTTTTCTGTCTAAGGCTAGAGTGTTCGTACAAATCCACATAATCGGACTAGTCACTCTTACCTGGGAACTCTTGGGGTGAGTGTTCAGTTATAGGCGAGCATGCCTTCGCGATACATTATTTTTGACCCATTTACTTTGATTAGTCATTGTGTGTCATTTGTTTGCTTTGTGGTAACAAACAAATGACCACCATCTTTGCTTTTGTCGATTTTTGTTTCATATCATTCTTTTCATCTAATTATCTCACTCATTTCCTCTCATGTTTTCCTCTTTTAGAATGCCTCCTCGACGCGAAAATCCGCTATCTAATGCTGAAATGGCAGATATCATGGCGCAGCATATGGCTACTGTACTCCCAAACATTATTGCTCAAGTGAACCAAGCCAACAATAACCAGAATGCTCCATGCAATTTAAACAGTTTTAATTCGGCTAAACCACTCAAGTTTAGTGGTTTTGAAGGAGCAACTAGGCTCCTACAGTGGTTAGAGAGCATTGAGAGTACGTTTCGTCACGTTCAATGTCCAGAAAATCAGAAAGTCGAGTTTGCTTCCAGTGTGTTCTAGACGAGGGCTCTTACTTGGTGGAACGGGGTTATGAGAGACCGTGGAGCTGAGGTTGCGTTAGCACAAACATGGGCTGAGCATAGGGCTCTTATGATGAGGGAGTTTTGTCCTCGTCATGAACTAAGAGCTTTAGAAAGGGAGTTTGATGATCTGAAGCAGGATAGTGGTGAGCACCGGGCATACACTGATAAGTATGAGGAGTTGAGTTTACTTTGCCCTACCATGGTTACCCCACTCGAGAAGGCTATCGAGAGGTATATTGATGGCTTGCCTGACTCTGTTCAAGACATCATTACTGGTAGTAACCCTACCACAGTCTGTCAGGCAATCGAGCTATCTGCGACTTTGACTGAGTCGCAAGTTCGAAAGGGTAAACAAAATAGGAAGGGCGACAAGGGTAAGAAATAGTCAACTGACAAGGGTGAAGGTAAGAAGGGTAAAAACAAGAAGGACAAGGATTCTGGTTCTTCGAAGGGGTCTAGGAAGCGTAAGGCTTCCCAGAATTTTGCTATCACTGCTCAACCGAACCATGCAGCTCCCAATCAGCCCGCACAGCCTCTAGCAAAGAAACGGTATGTGGGAAATGCACCTTTGTGCAACAGATGCAATAGCCACCATCAGCCGCAACTTCCGTGCCATTTCTGTACTAACTGTGGAAAGTCAGGTCATCTTGCTGATGTTTTTCGTTTCGCTCAGAATCAGGCCGCTCGTAATCCAGCTCAGCAGGTTGCTCAACCGCCTGCTCAACAGCAAGCACAAGTTGCACGACCTCATTTTCCTCCTGGTTCGTGCTATAATTGTGGAGACCTGACCCATTATCGAAACCAGTGTCCAAGACTGGTTAATGCAAACTAGAATCAGGCTCAGGCTCGAGGTCCAGTTTTCAATATGAATGCACAAGAGGCGCAAGCAGACAACGAAGTGGTGAATGGTACGTTCTTTGTTAACAATCGATTTGCTTCTGTTCTTTTTTATTCAGGTGCCGATAAGAGTTTTGTGTCATTGTCTTTTGAGCCATTGCTTCGCGTGTCTAGAACGAAACTAGGTAAGCCTTTGACAGTAGAAGTTGCTAGTGGTGAACCCGTTGTTCTCGATTCTGTTCTTCGTAACTGCCAGTTGAACCTTAACGACCATCTTTTTCCTATCGACCTCACGCCAATGCAACTTGGGAGTTTCGACGTTATAGTGGGTATGGATTGGTTAGCCAAGCATCACGCAGAGGTAATTTGTTTCGAGAAGATTGTTCGAGTTCCGCTTTCGACATGTGAGATCCTACAGGTTCGTGGTGAGAAACCTGCTAGTAGCCTCAAGCTCATGTCTTGTTTTCAAGCTCGGAAGTATCTGCGAAAGAACTATGTGGCTTTCTTGGCACATGTCATAGCAGATAAAGGCAAAGGTAAGTCTATTCAGGATATCCCTATTGTTCGGGATTATCCTGAACTATCTCCTGAAGAGTTACCTGGTTTACCCCCAGCGCGCCAAGTCGAGTTCCGTATTGATCTTGTACCTGGTGCAAATCCTATTGCCAGATCTCCATATCGTCTTGCACCGTCTGAGATGCAAGAGTTGTCTAAGCAGCTTCAGGAGCTTTCAGACAAAGGTTTTATTCGTCCTAGCTTTTCACCTTGGGGTGCTCCCGCTCTTTTTGTTAAGAAGAAGGATGGATCTTTCAGAATGTGTATCGATTATCGTATGCTTAACAAGCTTACCATCAAGAATCGATATGCCCTACCTCGCATTCATGATCTCTTTGATCAGTTACAGGTTGCTACTTGTTTCTCGAAGATTGATCTTCATTTGGTTTAACTAATGCTCCTGCTGTTTTCATGGACTTAATGAATAGGGTCTGCAAGCCTTATTTAGATAAGTTCATCATTGTTTTTATTGATGACATTTTGATATATTCTAAGACGCAAGCTGATCACGAGCAACATCTTCGTCTTACTCTGGAACTCCTAAAGAAAGAGCAACTTTTTGCCAAATTCACCAAGTGCGAATTCTGGCTTAAAGAAGTTCAATTTTTGGGACATATCGTCAACGAACAAGGTATTCATGTAGATCCCTGCAAGATTAGTGCGATTAAGGATTGGGATACGCCTACTACTCCTACTGAGGTTCGTTCTTTTCTTGGTGTCGCGGGTTATTACCGCCGCTTCATCGAAAATTTCTCGAAGATTGCAGTTCCCCTAACTACTCTAACTCAGAAGAACAAACTCTTCGAATGGGGAACCAAACAAGAAGAAGCGTTTCAGACCTTGAAGACGAAGCTTTGTGATGCGTCTATTCTATCTTTGCTTGAGGGCAATGATGATTTTGTCGTGTATTGTGATGCATCAAAATTGGGTCTTGGCTGTGTTCTCATGCAAAGGAACAAAGTCATAGCTTATGCATCAAGGCAGCTGAAGATTGTTGCTGCAGTTGTCTGTCGACTTCATCTTCGTTTGAGTCTTAGATTAGAACTGATTGTATAGTGCACGCAAAACGAGAAAGTGGAAATTAGAGGAGATTCCGCTTGAAATGTCATTTGGTCAAGTTCAAGCGAAATCACATTGTTCTGATTCCGCTCGAGTTAGTTTGTTATGATTCCGCTCGAAGTAAATGTTGAGATTCCGCTTGAGACATGTTCAAGCGGAATCAGAAGGTCTATAAATAAGACAGTCCGAGCGGAATCAAGCAGTCAGTTCAGTTGTGATTTCCGACGGCAAAGCTCCGTCGAAGTGTCTCCGCATCTGTAACAGCTTTCTTATTGTTAGTGCACGATGTCTAAAGCCTACGTCTTAGTCTTAGTCATGCTTGTATAGGGTTTAGGGGTCAAATATGTCAAGTATGTAATGTATAGGGGCTGAATTGTAAGTTTTATGTGTTTACGTAGTGATCCCGCTTGAAATGACACTTTGTCATTTCAAGCGAAATCAGAAGCTTGTGATTCTGCTTGAAATGACAAGGTGTCACTTCAAGCGGAATTAGATCCCCTATATATAGTTGTGTTGTTTCTAATTTTGGCACCGATCGTCAAGTTGTATACCGAACTGCTGCCAAATTTTTCAGTAATCAAATAATGAGAAACTGTGTTTAAAGTGATATTCTGTCTATTTCTACTCCATTCTCTTTGATTCAAGCTGTTTGTGTGATTCCGCCACATAAACAGTGGTATTTTGACTCTGATTGACTCATTAGATCGTCAATATCGATCCTACAATTGGTATCAGAGCTAGTATGAGCTAAAATACCTGAATCAGAGCATTTTTCTTACACTTTTTGGATTTCTGGACATTTCCACGGGCAAAATGGACTTAGTTTTTGATATATTGTGTAAAAGTGACAATTAACAAACCCTTGAAAGTATCAGCTTAAAATTCAGATTAAAAGTGGTAAAAAATAGCCTAAAACCTGATTCCGCTTGAACAAAGGTTGTTGTGATTCCGCTTGTATTTCGAGCGAAATCAAGTTTTCTGGTTGTAAATTTGTTATTCCGCTTGAGCATTTGAAGCGGAATCAGTGATTCCGCTCGAATTCTATGGTTCCGCTTGAAGTGTTCATCTGATTCCGCCTGAAAGTGTGATTCCGCTTGAATCACAACTTTGATTTCGCTTGAAGTTTAAAATCTGATTTCGCTTGAGAAGTTAAACTGTGATTCCGCTTGAACTTTAAAATTTAGATTTCACTTGAAAAACTTTTTAAGTTTGAAAATCATGGTTTGAGGGTTAAAGTCCATTTCGTTCGTGATATCTCGTTGGAAGTTCAGTTTGTGTAGAACATGTTTTCAGTAAAGTCACCTGTTTTCAAAAAGTTGAAAAGTTTTCAGTAATTGTCACCTAAAATGGAAAATCAAGATTTCTACAACTTCTTCGCGGGCAATGGTATGACAGCAGGTCAGAGTCCAGCGAGTATCGTTCAAAACGTCAACATGGAAAATGAATTGGGAACGATGCAAAAGACTCCAAAGTTGATGAACCTGGATGAATATGCGGGATGGTCAGGCAGATTTAAGAACTGGGTTCAGGCTAACCATTTCGAATGCGGGACAAAGATAGAGAAAAAGTACGTTCCACCAGTTGATGGTTTAGGTATGGAGAAGGGTATTGGAAGTCTGACAGAGACAGAACAGAATGATTTCAAAGCCGAGAAAAAGATGATTAGTATCCTCCAGCAGGCTATCAAAGAGGATATTTTAGTGTTGTTGCAACATGAAGACAATGCTCAATCTATGTGGCAGTCATTGCAGGTAAAGTTTCAAGGTAGTGTGTCAATGATCAAGAGCAAGAAGGCTTTGATCAAGAAGGAGTTTGATATTTTTACCGGCATGAAGGGTGAAACTACAAGGCAACTGATTGAAAGATATTGCTATTTAGTACTTGAGATGAAGAGATTAGAAATCAAAAAGACCAATGAAGAATGGATTGATAAGTTGTCTGATGCATTACCATATGACGAGTGGGCACTTATCTGATGATGCTGAAGAACAATTCTGACTTTGTGAATCTGAATCTCAGCTCGTTCATAGAAAAGATTGAAGCTCATGAGTTGGAGTTGCTGAAGATCAAAAAGATGAACTCAGTGAATGTTCAACAAGATGTATCTTTGTACTACAAAGGTAGTACTCCTGTTACAACAAACCAGAGCCCGAAGATACAAACTGGTTTTAGTGCTGATACAACATCAAGTGCTTCATCAAATACTCTACAAACAAACAAGCCTTCGCCATTTGTCAGCTACGAGCCAAACGTCAGAGCTACTGAACAGACGTCATCTCAAAGCTCAACAAGTTCAAACAATCAGGCGTATGTTTCTGGGATCCATTGCAACATCGCAGTCTCTATCAAGAATGGGAATGAGTTCACTGAATCAGCTGCGAAACATCATATTGCATTGTTGGCTTCCATGTTAGAGTCGTATGAGTCGCTGGTAGTAGGTAAAATCGGGAATCCGGACATGACCAAAGAGGATTACGATCAGATTGATCCGGAGGAGCTTGAATTGATAGACATTAAGTGGGGTATGGCTAGTCTTGTGAGGAGGGCAGAACGCTTTATGGAGATCACTGGCAGAAACAACCTTTCTGGACCTGATCAGAAGCTAGGTTTCGACAAGTCTAAAGTAACCTGCTTCAAGTGCAAAGAGAGAGGCCACTTCAAAAGGGAATGCCCAAATAGAGAAGTGAATAATCATCAGAACCCGTAGTTCAAAGGCCACAAATCGAGAAAAAACCTGAGAAAGCTCTCATTGTGAACCAGTACGACGAGAAAGTAGCCGAGGGATTTAGCTGGGATAAATACATCCCTGGAAGTGATGGACAGGCTATGATGGTTGAGATAATTGAAGAGCCTGAGAATGTTGTTGAGGCTGAAGTAGTTGTTGACAATGTTACTGTGGATAGTGTGGCTGATATTGAGGAATTAGCTGCAAAAGTTTACTACTACCAGTCTGAGCAGGAGGTATTAGCAAGTTCATTGAGATCTATCATGCCTCCTAAAGTTTTTTAATCTTTTGCAGGTTTCTTTGAAGAACCGACGACTGGATTGTGTCCACGATATGAGGAGAAGAAAGAGTCTGTCGAGGAGATGATCGATGTGACAAAAGAAATGACCGAAGACACTTTGAAAGAAATTGCTGACAAGGCTCTCATGGCGAAACTGAAAGAGGTAGACACAGAACTTGTGAAACCCAAGTCTGTTGGTACCGAGTCAGTTCAAATGGAGTCGGATAAGGAGTCGGGAATTGAGGAGATCAAATCTGAGAAAGTGTCTGAGTCAGAGTCCAAAGATGTTGGTAAACAGGAAGTGAAAACTGCTCATGAAGCAGAGGTTGTTGAGAAAGTGGATTCAATGTCTGAAACCCCGTGCCAAAAGTGTTTAAAACCGTGCATGGAGTGTCTTGAAAAAGATGCTAAGTTTCAGGAATTGAAACAACATGCTGACATGTTAAAATTTGATCTAGGACAAGTAAAAGAGGCATATGATACACTAGCCAGATCAATTAAAAGTGATTCCAGTGTTTTACCAGCTAAACAAAGACTGAATCAATGAATTCCGCCTCTGATTCAGTCTGAGCACTCTTCTGATCAACTCGTTAGGTCGTTTCACGATCCTACAAGTGGTATCAGATCAGTTAAAATGATTCAAAAAGAAAGTGTCGAAAACGATAAAGCAACGAAACTACCAAAAGCAACACTTTTTGATAAACAAGTGGAAGTTAATTTTCATCTTGACACTATCGCATCATTAAAGAAAGAGTTAGAATTAATTAAAATTGAAAATGAGCGAATTGATAAGAAATTGATGAGCTATGTTGCGTCATCCTATGTCCTTGAGCAGATTGTTCCACAACAGCCAAGTGCAACAACGGTTTTTAACAGCGTTCCACCCCTAATGTGGAATCATTATACTCAAAAGTATCCAGATGGTGTGGAAGCTACATTGAACCTCAAGTTGAGGACAATTGAGGATGAATTTCCAGAGAGCATTGACATTACATTTTCTCCGTCTGACACAGACAACGAGTCACAGGTCATCAAGACTGTTGTCAACCAGGTGTTAGATGAAGAGAGTGATAACTCTGAGGTTGAAGTTATGAAATCTCACTCTGAGAAGTCTTTTACTGATTCTGAAGACGAGGGTAACTTTTTAGACCGTTTCATACCGAAATCAGACAAGAGTGCGAATGATGATCCGATCATGGTGATTTACACTATGATTGGAACTGACAAGCTTTACTCTGATTTCGAGTATCCGCTTCAGAACGCAAAGATTGAAAATGTTGAGAAAGTTTTCAAATTGGTTGAAATTAACATTGCTGAAGTTAACAACAAAGAATTCTTCTCGAAACCAAAAAAATCATTTGTTACGTCACGTTCCAACAACTCGGGCAAAAAGGAGTGGGAAGGGAATGATAACAACAAGAAAAATGGTAACAACTTTAAAAACAAAGGAATTGGTTTTGAGAAAAAGATGGCTAAGAAGGTTGTCAAGCCAAAAGATAAAATGAATGATGTCTTTGTTGTTGTACTAAGTGTGGATGATGAGAAAAAATACATCTTTAGTCAGAAAGCCGTTGATGATTTCAATGTGGCAAAGAAACTGAAAGAGGAATCATTTAAATCAACTTTTGTCGACTATGACAAAAGAGTTTGCTATCGTTGTAATGAAATCGGGCACATGGCAAAACAATGCAAGAAAGTTTTCGAAAAACCTGTCGCTGTAAAACCTGTTGTTCAAAAACCTCGACCTAAGTCACCAATTGACAAAAAGTGTAAAAAACCAATGGTTTCACCTATTCGCATCTTGAAGAGGGGTGAAGCTTTGAAGTCGGAAGATAAGCTGAAATCAACATTTGAGATTGGCGAATCTTCAAAGTCTCAAAAGACATCAAAGATTTATCCGAAAACAAAAATTTTTGAAAATCAATCATGGGTTGCGAAATCAAAACCATCGGTCGAGGAGAAGAAGATGGAAAACATTTTGAAAAATGAAACAAAGGTTTTGAAAGATGATGTAGTTGAGTTTGAATCTGAACTTGATAAGTTTCTTGCAGAGTTTCCACCAATCAAAAAATGAATTAAAACCAAAAGTAAAAGCTGATGTTCCGAATGTCACGTTTAACTTTCCAAAGATTGATGTACCGTGTGATTTAGTGTTTGGAAGTGTGTCACCAGTCAAGAAGTCATGGGTATCATTGTTTGAATGAGTTGATGTAATGTTTGCAGGGGCTGCCCAAGTCAATCATTTCAAAATGGATCATGGACAGTGGGGCCTCTAGACATATGACAGGGATGCTTGCACTACTTTACGACGTAAAATCAATCAACGGAGGCTACGTGGGTTTTGCAGGAAATCAGGGTGGCAGAATTGTAACCCAAGGAACCCTGACAAATGGGGTCATTTCATTTGAGAATGTGAACTATATCATAGAGTTGGAAAACAATTTGCTTAGTATTTCTCAAATCTGTGATAAATCGTTTACTGTACATTTCACAAAAAACGAATGTTTGGTTTTAAAACCAGGGTTTAAAATCCCTGATGATATGGTGCTGTTGCGCGCTCCACGAGAGAACAACTTGTATATTCTTGATAGGAGTGTCGCAACACCAACAAATCATCAAAAACAGTGTTTTGTGTCAAAAACGAAAGCAACAGAAAAGGAGTCTATTATGTGGCATCGAAAGATGGGCCACATCCATGTTAGAAAAATGAATTTTCTGGTGCATAATGATTTAGTCGAAGGTGTAAATTTAAAGAATTTTCATTTGTCCGATGATTGTGTAGCTTGTAAGAAGGGAAAGCAAACTCGAAAGTCACACCCACAGAAGTTACTGAATTCGATTAGAGTACGGCTTGAGAGACTCCACATGGATCTCTTCGGGCCGGTCAATGTGAAGAGCATCAGTGGAGATTTGTACTGCTTGGTAGTAACTGATGACTACACAAGATTTTCATGGGTAGTGTGCTTGGAAAGAAAAGATCAGACGTTTGAGTCGCTGATGGTTCTGTTCAAAAACATGGAGACGCTGTATAAGCTGCCTATTCGAAGAATACAAAGTGACAATGGAACGGAATTCATGAATAACAAGATGCTCGAGTTCTGCAATGAAAAGGGGATTCTTCATGAATTCAGCGCGCCATACACACCACAACAGAACGGCGTTGCAGAAAGAAAGAATCGGACCCTAATAGAAACTGCTCGAACGATGTTAGCCGATTCTAAGTTACCGATTTTCTTCTGGAGCGAAGCAGTGGCTGCAGCTTGTTACACTTTGAACCGTGTGCTCACCGTCAAGAAGTACAAGAAAACAAGTTTTGAGTTGCTACACCGTTACAAGCCAAATTTAGAGTTTCTGGAGCCGTTTGGGTCTCCATGTACTTTTATTGATGAAAATGGTAAATTTGGTGCTAAGTCCAATGATGGTTTCTTTGTAGGTTACGCGAGCCCGTTGAAGAGGGTATTCGTACCTTGCCTGGGAAAAGTAATACAAGTTCTGCATGTGGATTGTCAGAAGCACACTGCTTCACCACAACTTCCCGGACAAAGATTCCTGTTCGATTATGATAAACTCTGGGAATCGTTTCATCTTCCGACCGAGCCAACTATTGAAGAACTTATTCTGCTATACCAACAACAACAATCTAGTTCACAAGATCAAGTGCCAAGGCCTTTGGTAGTTTCACAACCTGAGGTGGATACAAGCATTTCTACAGGTGGCACGAACGATCAGGAAGCCGGTCCAAGTGGAACAGCTCACGAACCACCAGAGGAACCAGCTCCAACGTTTGACAACTCTGACGACTCAGAAGAGGAATCCGCTCCTACTTTTGACGAGGAACCAAACGTTACTATGACGGAAGCTGAGGATCACACCGGTGATCTAGACATAACGAGCTTGCAATCGGAAGTTGATGTACCTGACACCGTCATGCCTCGGACCTTGTCTTATCATCCTTCAGAGAATATTATCAGTGACCTGCAAAGTGGTGTTAAAACAAGAGATCAAATCAACTGAGCTCTTACATGTTTTTATTCTTCTGTTGCACATTTACAGGAAGAATTCTCATTGAAATGTTATAGTTCACAGATCGAACCCAGAACATATAAAGAAGCGTTGACTGAAGCCAGCTGGGTGAATGCTATGCAGGAGGAGCTGCAGCAATTCGAGAAACTGGGTGTTTGGAGATTAGTAGATCTGCCGGAGAATCAAAAGTTGATCAAAACGGAGTGCGTATTCAAGTGTAAAAGGGACGATAGAGGAATCGTGGTTCGGAACAAAGCACGATTAGTGGTACAAGGCTTTAGTCAGCAAGAAGGCATCGACTATGATGAAGTTTACGCGCCTGTTGCGAGATTTGAGGCTATTCGGATCTTCCTGGCGTTTGCGTCATGGAAAGACTTCAAAGTGTACCAGCTGGATGTTAAATCTGCCTTCCTGTACGGAAAGATTAAAGAAGAGGTGTATGTGGGACAACCACCAGGGTTCACTGATCCACTGCACAAGAACTGTTGGTGCACTACATCTGTTGATTTCGTCTTAGATCGAGTATGTCATTGTAATGTATAGATTAGGGCACGTTTTACGATAAAACTGGAGAGTTTACGTGTTTTAGAGTATAGGCCCGCTTATACGGACATAGTAGGTTCTCTTTTGTGTCAGGTCCACTTATTCGAACATGGTAGGTTAGCTTTTATGTCAGGTCCGCTTATACGGACATGCCGTATAAGGGAACCTATCAGGTCCGCTTATATGGACATGCCGTATAAGGGGACCTCCTCACCTATATATATCGGATAAGGGGACCTCATTTGTAACATTTTTAGAATTTCATACCGAGGTGCTGCCGGTGTGAGAAACGATTGTAAAAGCTGTCAAATTAATCAGAAAAGAGAATTAAGAAGATATCTAGCTGTTTCTACGTCAGGTACTTGTTTTCCGCACCTGTATCTGATCAAACTCCTCTGATTCACTCGTTCGGGTCAGAATCCGATCCTACAAGTGGTATCAGAGCTTCAGGAAGAGGAGTTCTACATAGATTTGCTGGATTTCATTGCATATTCTTACTTCTACAACTTCTTTCTTCGTCAGACCGAGATTTCACGGTCCGTTTCGGCTGATTTTTGGATATGTTGTGCGTATATACCTGATCTACAACCCTACCAAGTTTCAGATCGAAACTCCTAGCCGTTTGGGAGAAATCGAGATTTTTCGGTTCGTTTTTGCGTCAAACTTACAGGTCCACTCGTATGTACATCACAGGTTCGCTCCAAACGTGTTAGATTCGCTCAAAAATTAGAGGTTCGCTCCAAAAATTTCATAGGTTCGTTCCAAAGATCATAGGTCCGCTCCAAAATCTTGTAGGTCCGCTCAAAATCTTGGTTCAGTACAGGTTCGCTCATTAGGTCAAAAGTGGTTCGCTCATAGAGTAAACTTTGGGGTTCGCTTATTGGTTCAGTTGGTGGTTCGCTCAAACTATATTGGTTCGCTTATTGGTCATGCAGATCCGCTCCAAAGTATACATTAGATTCGCTTATAGGTCAACAAGTGGTTCGCTTTTTAGTCGTCTTCTGCATAAAGTCTGTTCTTGAAACAGTTGTCGGCCATCAACTTAAAATTGTCGGAGAGTTGTTGTTATAGTCTACACCGTCCCATAATACAAAACCAGCCACTAGTAGCCCATGTGAACGATAGAGTATTGGCCCAATTCATTGGCTTATGATGAGAAGCCAATTAACAGTAATGTAACGCTCCGCTTTTTCGTAACTTTCCTTAATTAGAAAACGTGTCTTGTATTTCTATTTTTGGATGCTTGTCCTTTTGTATTTCGTATTTCATTTCAAACCATTGTAAACCCGAGACTTTGATCGTAATGAAATGAATCTTTTATGTGGAATACTATTTTTTTATACATGCTTATACGTGTTTCAATACTTGGATTATACGTTACCAATCTCGAATGTATACGCGCAACCGATACTCGACATACTCGTGCTTACAACTTATACATGTTTGCCAACTATTAATTACGTGGTAAAATTCTAGTAATATAATAATAATAATAATATAATAATAATAGTCTAATTATAATAATATGTCAAACATCAACGTTGATGTTGTTATGTTTAGTATATTGCAAAAGAAAAAAAAGAAAGTAAGTAAGTAAAAGAAAGTTGGCTTATAACAGCCTATGGCCGCAACTATGTAGGCATATATTATTTATTTTCTTCTAATGTATAAACCATTTAACCATATAATGCTAACGGCTAGTCATATAAATAATTGATTGATCTAACATAATAAAATCATATCTAAGATGTCACAACAAAGAAAAAAATAAAGGAAAGTTAGTGGCTGTTAACAGCCTATCTCGGCAGCAACTAAATGAGTATTTAAATTTTTTTTTTAATTAGTTTAACACTCACCTAATTGCATTCAATGCTCACCAACCCAACCCTAAACTCATCCCCTATAAATACCCATCTTCTCCAAGCCATTTTCCACTTTCACAACTCTCAAATCTCTCCTAAATCACTCTCAAGTTCTTGCAAAATCCAGAACTTCGGACAGATTCATACCTTCATACAAAAGTGAGCATAACTTGCTCAAAACTCAACCAAATTACTTGATTCTTCTTCCTACTTGCTTGGATAATCATTGGGTTTGATTCCTTAATCTCTCATTGGAGAAATCAGACCTGGAATTGCCCTAAAAATGTCCAAAAACTTTCTGTTGTGTTTTTATTCTTTCAAAACTTGTTTAAACTTATCAAACTTGAGTCTAACTCATCTCAAGCCTATGTCCTAATGCTTACAACCTATCTTATGGTTGGTTAAGCTTAAAAACAAGGTTGAGACAAATAACATCAGAGGATAAACCTCAAATAATTTATGTTTTGTTTAGGGTTTTAACCCACAAGTCATGTTCAAGCTTCAAACTTGATATAGGAGTGATTATGGAACAACTTGGGTTTTTCCAACATAAAATCCCCACATGATTTGATGATTTCTCATAGTTTAGATTGTTTACATTATTGTACTAATCTTAGTTCATGACCCTCCTTGTTTGTTGTTACAACAAGTGTAGTGGTGAACATATACGAGGTGCCTAAATGGAAGCTTGTTCTTCCTACCTCCTACATGATTTCTATGACACATCTTGAGGTACCTAAATGAAGATGTAATCTTCTACCTCATACTTGAAATACTTGAACATTTGGACTTAATAATATATACTATACAACCTAAATAATATCTATGTACGTTCGAACCTTTGATGTTGAAATCATGTTCATTTGTCAAAGTAGTAGAACATCATCTAAGGACCTAAACCTTGTTATGATTCTTATGGATGTTCAACTCATGAAATCATTATAACCTTGTGGTTACCAAGTCTCATACAAGTGTTATGTGTGAAGATGATTATTTTGATATAATGTTTTCATGTCCATTTAGTTTCGAATTCTTAATCTTCCGATTTCCCAAACTCATACACTTTGTTCCTTTGTGTAGAAGGACAAGGTGCTCCAACTAGCTAATCCAACAACCAACTTACTCTCGGATTCTCAAGTTCAGACTTGCAAAACCGTGAGTACACTCGACCCATTTACATTTTAAACCACTTTTGGGTTGTAACATGTTACCATACAAAATTACACTTACACACACATAAACATGCTTTACGAACTCAATTCGTTATACATGCTACTTGTTATGCTAGATGATACATGCTTTATGCCATTACTATGTTATACCCTCGCTTAACAATTATAGCGCTATAGGAGTAGCACACCACCCGACGGGGGTTTGTTAAGTCATTATACTATACGGTCTCGTCCCTTTTGGGGCGAGGGATGCTAAATACTAGTGGACACTTTGGGTTTAGATGTAATGTTATGCATGCTAGTTACCTTGTATACAAATTGCCATGTGGATTCGAGTAAAATACTTTATACTTATACTATACTATTTAAACCTTGTGTACTCGCCTTTGCTTTTGCATTGAATTTTATTTTAACATGTTACAGGTTGATGACGATGATGCTATGAAATGAAGTAGCAATGATGCCTAGATACACATATAGACGTTTAGGTTTAAATGTTGTATCAATTTTGATTATATTGTTATGTATTTCTTTTGAAATTGTTGTTATTTGAATTACCTTGTATTGTTGACAATTTAGTTTATGAAATGAAATCGGTTTATTAAATATTGACACAAGTAGCGTTATGAAGTCTCTAGCAATCTTCACACTTCGTCTCATCCCGATGTTTCCGCCATTGGTTGGGGTGTGACAGATTGGTATCAGAGCCATAACTATAGGGAATTAGGAAAATTGCCATGCTTTTGCCCTAGTCTATAGTTTTAGGAACTTTGTCTCTTATTTGTTGTTTAAAACATTTGTACTCTACCTTACGTGCTTCCTAGCTACACTTCTTGTTATTAAAATTATATGCCTTTCCTAAGGCTAACATGAATGCACTTATGCGATTTTATAATCTTGTTACATCAACGAGATGAATTTACCAAAATAGGCGTGAAACCCACAATTTGGTAAACGACTCTCATTCCACCTTTTATCTATTTTGCACGAAATTTCACCATTAAGCTAGGAGTGAGATCCACAACTTAATGGTAATTTCCATTTCAACTCTAGTGGACCCTTGTCAAAGTGTCAAAATTTTATTTTGGCCGACAAGTACCAACCACATTTAGGGTACGAAATCGTCAAGCTAGGGTGAAACCCGCATCTTGTCGATTAAGTCCCATTCCTTGATTTTTATTCTCGCCAAAGTCCCGAATGTTCCAATCATTTAGAGATGTGTAGTAACCGGAAGGGTAAGATACCGTTAATCGCTTCTCGACGAGAGTATCTTACTTATAGGCCAAAGCATAATATCTCTAAATCGAAAGGACTTTCGACCCACTTTGGAATTGTCGACGTTTCTCTACCCGAAACAATCCTATGTTTTATTGAGCCTCTCTTTTATGTATCTCAATTTATATGTGATTTTATACTTGAACGTTCATTCATTTCGAAATGTCGTTTTAATCATTTCGCACGTTACCGCAATCATAAACAATAATAATTCTCGTGAACAAACTAAATTTATACCCTCTTTACGCAACTTATGTGTTATACTTGTTGAATGCATGTGGAAAATGCTCTATGTGAACTTTACTTGATACATGAACATTTACTTGCTTTTACATACACAAACCTTATTTTCAACTAATGATCAAGTCTCATCCTTTCCTTCTCTTTTTCAATCTTTTAGATGTCGTCTAGTTCCTCCAAGAGACGCAAGTCAAAGAAGGGTTCGACTTCCACCGCCATGTCTCAAAAAGATTGCATGAAATTTATGGCCAAGCAATTTGCTAAAGTCCTACCCGACATCGTTAGCAAGATTCAAACCGATTCACCGCATGGCTCTGTTGACTCAAAGGCAGACAAACCCAAACCGACCTTCCAGTGTAAGCAATTCATGGCTTGTAAACCCTTAGAATTTACTGGCAAGAATGGCGCTACCGCCATGATGAACTGGTTTGATGCCATCGAGCTTACTTTCTTGCAAAGTGGTTGCCCTGACAAACTAAGAACCTTGAATGCAACTGGGGTGTTTCGTGAAAAGGCACTCGAGTGGTGGACGACTAAACGTAACAAAAGAGGAAACGAGGTCGCACATGCTTTGCCGTGGGACGATCTCAAACAGCTTATGAAAGACCACTTCTGTCCCCCTCATGAACTCCAAAAATTGGAGAACGAATTTTGGAACCTTACTCAGAAGGGGAGTGACATGGATGGCCTGATTACGCGCTTTAAACAACTCAGTGTTCTTTGCCCTGGACAAGTTGAGACCGTTCCTAAGACCATAGCCAAATTCGTTCGTTGTGTTGCACCTTCCCTGACAAACCACCTTGCCTCTGCTAATCCCCAAACCATCGAAGATGCTTTTCGTATAGCCACCGAACTTAACAACAACTGTGTTCTTCATGGAACCTTTGACAAGGTTTCAACGAAGAGTGCACGCCAAGCTACAATTGACGCTCCTGCTGAGCTCAAACCCTCCCAACCGTCTAAGAAAAACCAAGGCAAGAAGCGGAAGGCTTCGAGCCAAAATTGTGCGGTCGTCACTCCGCCAAACCCACAACCTTTACAAACCATACCAGCCACTAATCCCACAACCTTTGGACCACAAGGAAACTACGTTGGGTCGTGGCCCAAATGCAACCAATGCTTTTACCATCATCCTAGGGCATTTTGCCAACCGTTGTCACAACAACCTGAAGCCCGATCAAAACCAGGCTATGGTAGCTCAACACCCTGCTCCCAATCAACCTCAGAACCAAACCGTTCATGTGCGAGCATGTTATAAGTGTGGTGATGTCAACCACATGGCAGATTTCTGTCCTCAACGAAAATAACCACAGCAACCACAGCAACAACAGCAGCAGCAGCAACAACAGGCTCAACAACCCGCTCGAGGCCGAGCCTTTCTTCTCACTACTGCTCAAGCTCAAAACGCGAATGATGTCATTACTGGTACGTTCCTTGTGAACCATATTTATGCTTCTTGTCTATTTGATACTGGCGCCGATAAATATGGTTCACAAGGAACGTACCAGTAATGACATCATTCGAGTTTTGTGTCGTTAGAATTCGAGTCCTTGCTCAAGTGTAAACGCTCTAAGTTGCCAAAATCTTTCGCTGTCGAGGTCGCTAATGGTAAAACCGTCACTGTCGATTCCGTTCTCTCCAATTGTTCCTTGATTCTCAACGATCATACGTTTTCGATCAACCTTATACCTATGCAAATGGGTAGCTTTGACATCATAGTAGGCATGGACTGACTTAGGCGAGTTCGTGCTGAAGTTGTTTGTTCTGAAAAGTTTATCCGCCTTCCTCTTCCAAACGGTGATTCCCTACACGTCTATGGTGAAAAGCCTTCTCAAGGCCTTAAGCTTATGTCGTGTATCAAAGCAAACAAGTGCTTACGCAAGGGTACCTTCGCCTTTCTCGCCCACATTGTGGAAAAGAAGGACAAAGGCCCAAGCATAAGCGACGTTCCTGTTGTACGCGACTTTCCGGATGTATTTCCCGACGATTTTCCTGGTCAGCCTCCTGCTCGTTCTGTCGATTTTCGCATCGATTTAGTGCCTGGTGCTACACCTATCGCTAAATCCCCCTATCGTTTAGCACCCTCTGAGATGCAAGAGCTCTCGAGTCAACTTCAAGAGCTTCTTGACAAAGGCTTTATACGCCCTAGTACTTCTCCTTGGGGCGCTCCCGTTTTGTTTGTCAAAAAGAAGGATGGATCATTTCGTATGTGTATTGACTATCGTGAGCTCAACAAGCTTACTATCAAAAACCGATACCCTCTTCCTCGCATTGATGACCTCTTCGATCAATTGCAAGGCGCGACCTGCTTTTCAAAGATCGATCTTCGTTCTGGGTATCATCAACTTCGAGTACTCGAAGAAGATGTACCTAAAACCGCTTTCCGCACGCGTTATGGTCATTACGAGTTCGTGGTCATGCCCTTTGGTTTGACCAACGCACCTGCTGTTTTCATGGATTTAATGAACCGCGTGCAAAGCATACTTGGACCGTTTTGTGATCGTCTTCATCGACGATATTCTCATCTATTCCAAGACGCAAGAAGAGCATAAGCGACACTTGCACCTTATCCTTGAACTCCTTCGTACTGAACGTCTATACGCCAAATTCTCCAAGTGTGAATTTTGGCTAAAAGAGGTTCAATTCCTTGGTCATACTGTCAACGAACTTGGAATTCACATTGACCCCGCTAAAATCGAAGCTGTGAAAAATTGGATCGCACCTAAATCTCCGTCTGAAATTCGCTCGTTTCTTGGTCTTGCTGGTTACTATCGTTGTTTTATCTCCAACTTTTCAAAAATCGCCGTCCCTTTAACCTCCTTGACTCAAAAAGAGAAACCTTTTGTTTAGGGTCCCGAACAAGAAGAGTCTTTTCAAACGCTCAAGGACATGCTATGCAATGCTCCTATCCTAACGCTTCCTGATGGTAACAATGATTTTGTCGTGTATTGCGACTCTTCAAACCTCGGCCTTGGTTGTGTCCTTATGCAACGTGACAAGGTTATCGCTTACGCATCAAGACAACTCAAAATTCATGAGAAAAACTATACTACCCACGACCTTGAACTTGGTGCAGTCGTTTTTGCATTGAAGATTTGGTGACACTACCTTTATGGTACTAAATGTGTGGTCTTCACCGACCATAAGAGCCTTCAACACATCTTCAACCAAAAGGAAATAAACATGCGTCAACGTCGTTGGGTGGAATTGTTAAACGACTACGACTGCGAAATCAAATACCACCCAGGTAAAGCAAATGTAGTAGCCGAAGCCCTTAGTCGTAAAACTCATGTCAAAAGTATCCGTTGTTTCCAACTCGTCCACGATCTTCAAAATCGCATACGTAACGCTCAGTATACATCCGTTAATGAGGGTAACCTCTACAACGAGATGCAATGTGGTGCTGAAAATAGTCTCGTGTCCAAATCTGATGGCATTTTATACTATCTCAATCGCATCTGGATTCCCAACCGTGATGATCTTCGCAAATTCTTGATGAAGGAGGCCCATAACACGAAGTATTCTATTCACCCTGGTGCCGACAAGATGTACCATGATATGCGTACATCCTATTGGTGGCCTGGAATGAAGAAGGATATAGCCACCTTCGTCTCAAAATGTCTCACATGTTCCAAAGTGAAAGCTGAACATCAACATCCCTCTGGCTTACTCAAACAACCAAGAATTCCTATCTGGAAATGGGAGAGCGTTGCCATGGATTTTATCACTAAGCTTCCTCGCACTACTGCTGGTCATGACAGCATTTGGGTAATCGTTGATCGATTGACCAAGTCAGCTCACTTCCTCCCTATTCGTGAAGATTTCAAAGTCGAGAAATTGGCTAAGGTCTACATGAAGGAGATAATCTGTCGTCATGGTATTCCCATCGACATCATTTCTGATCGTGATGCTCGTTTTACGTCTCGTCTCTGGCAAACTTTTCAATCTGCTATGGGTACTAAACTCAACCTTAGCACTGCCTTCCATCCTCAGACTGACGGTCAAACCGAGCGTACTATCCAAACCTTAGAGGATATGCTTCGTTCATGCGTAATAGATTTTGGTGGCAACTGGGATTCACACTTGCCCTTGGTCGAATTCTCGTACAATAACAGTTATCATGCGAGTATTTAAATGGCACCTTTCGAAGCATTGTATGGTCGCAAGTGCCGTTCGCCTATTTGTTGGCACGAGATTGGTCAAGCCCAAATCACCGGTCCCGAGCTTATACAAGAGACGACGGACAAGATTTTACAGGTTCGAGACAACTTATTGAAAGCCAGGAGCCGACAAAAGAGATACGCTGACAAAGGACGCAAACCTATGGAATTCGAGACAGGTGACTTCGTGCTTCTCAAGGTATCCCCTTGGAAGGGCGTGGTTCGATTTGGCAAGAAAGGGAAACTCGCACCTCGCTACGTTGGTCCTTTCAAAATTCTCGAGAGGATTGGCGAGGTTGCGTATAGACTGGACCTGCCCGAGGAACTCAGCAATGTACCCTGTCTTCCATGTATCTAACTTGAAGAAGTGTCTAGCTGACGAAGGACTTCACGTTCCTCTCGAAGACTTGCAAGTCAATGAAACGCTTCACTTTGTGGAAAAACCAGTCGAAATCATGGACCGAGGAGCCAAGCAATTGAGGCGCAGTCGAATTCCTATTGTCAAGGTTCGATGGGAAGGAAAACGTGGCGCTGAATTTACTTGGGAACTCGAGAGTGATATGAAGGCGAAGTATCCACATCTTTTCCCTAAGTTTTCCTCAATTTCGGGACGAAATTCCCTAAAGGAGGGGAGACTGTAACGCTCCGCTTTTTCATAACTTTCCTTAATTAGAAAACGTGTCTTGTATTTCTATTTTTGGATGCTTGTCCTTTTGTATTTCCTATTTCATTTCAAACCATTGTAAACCCGAGACTTTGATCGTAATGAAATGAATCTTTTATGTGGAATATATTTTTTTTATACATGCTTATACGTGTTTCAATACTTGGATTATACGTTACCAATCTCGAATGTATACGCGCAACCGATACTCGACATACTCGTGCTTACAACTTATACATGTTTGCCAACTATTAATTACGTGGTAAAATTCTAGTAATATAATAATAATAATAATAATAATAATAATAATAATAATATAATAATAGTCTAATAATAATAATAATATGTCAAACATCAACGTTGATGTTGTTATGTTTAGTATATTGCAAAAGAAAAAAAAAGAAAGTAAGTAAGTAAAAGAAAGTTGGCTTATAACAGCCTATGGCCGCAACTATGTAGGCATATATTATTTATTTTCTTCTAATGTATAAACCATTTAGCCATATAATGCTAATGGCTAGTCATATAAATAATTGATTGATCTAACATAATAAAATCATATCTAAGATGTCACAACAAAGAAAAAAATAAAGGAAAGTTAGTGACTGTTAACAGCCTATCTCGGCAGCAACTAAATGAGTATTTAATTTTTTTTAATTAGTTTAACACTCACCTAATTGCATTCAATGCTCACCAACCCAACCCTAAACTTATCCCCTATAAATACCCATCTTCTCCAAGCCATTTTCCACTTTCACAACTCTCAAATCTCTCCTAAATCACTCTCAAGTTCTTGCAAAATCCAGAAATTCGGACAGATTCATACCTTCATACAAAAGTGAGCATAACTTGCTCAAAACTCAACCAAATTACTTGATTCTTCTTCCTACTTGCTTGGATAATCATGGGGTTTGATTCCTTGATCTCTCATTGGAGAAATCAGACCTGGAATTGCCCTAAAAATGTCCAAAAACTTTCTGTTGTGTTTTTATTCTTTCAAAACTTGTTTAAACTTATCAAACTTGAGTCTAACTCATCTCAAGCCTATGTCCTAATGCTTACAACCTATCTTATGGTTGGTTAAGCTTAAAAACAAGGTTGAGACAAATAACATCAGAGGATAAACCTCAAATAATTTATGTTTTGTTTAGGGTTTTAACCCACAAGTCATGTTCAAGCTTCAAACTTGATATAGGAGTGATTATGGAACAACTTGGGTTTTTCCAACATAAAATCCCCACATGATTTGATGATTTCTCATAGCTTAGATTGTTTACATTATTGTACTAATCTTAGTTCATGACCCTCCTTGTTTGTTGTTACAACAAGTGTAGTGGTGAACATATACGAGGTGCCTAAATGGAAGCTTGTTCTTCCTACCTCCTACATGATTTCTATGACACATCTTGAGGTACCTAAAAGAAGATGTAATCTTCTACCTCATACTTGAAGTACTTGAACATCTGGACTTAATAATATATACTATACAACCTAAATAATATCTATGTACGTTCGAACCTTTGATGTTGAAATCATGTTCATTTGTCAAAGTAGTAGAACATCATCTAAGGACCTAAACCTTGTTATGATTCTTATGGGTGTTCAACTCATGAAATCATTATAACCTTGTGGTTACCAAGTCTCATACAAGTGTTATGTGTGAAGATGATTATTTTATATAATGTTTTCATGTCCTTAGTTTCGAATTCTTAATCTTCCGATTTCCCCAAACTCATACACTTTGTTCCTTTGTGTAGAAGGACAAGGTGCTCCAACTAGCTAATCCAACAACCAACTTACTCTCGGATTCTCAAGTTCAAGACTTGCAAAACCGTGAGTACACTCGACCCATTTACATTTTAAACCACTTTTGGGTTGTAACATGTTACCATACAAAATTACACTTACACACACATAAACATGCTTTACGAACTCAATCCGTTATACATGCTACTTGTTATGCTAGATGATACATGCTTTATGCCATTACTATGTTATACCCTCGCTTAACAATTATAGCGCTATAGGAGTAGCACACCACCCGACGGGGGTTTGTTAAGTCATTATACTATACGGTCTCGTCCCTTTTGGGGCGAGGGATGCTAAATACTAGTGGACACTTTGGGTTTAGATGTAATGTTATGCATGCTAGTTACCTTGTATACAAATTGCCATGTGGATTCGAGTAAAATACTTTTTACTTATACTATACTATTTAAACCTTGTGTACTCGCCTTTGCTTTTGCATTGAATTTTATTTTAACATGTTACAGGTTGATGACGATGATGCTATGAAATGAAGTAGCAATGATGCCTAGATACACATATAGACGTTTAGGTTTAAATGTTGTATCAATTTTGATTATATTGTTATGTATTTCTTTTGAAATTGATGTTATTTGAATTACCTTGTATTGTTGACAATTTAGTTTATGAAATGAAATCAGTTTATTAAATATTGACACAAGTAGCGTTATGAAGTCTCTAGCAATCTTCACACTTCGTCTCATCCCGATGTTTCCGCCATTGGTTGGGGTGTGACAAGTAAACATTCATTGGCTTTATTCTCGGCCTAATAAAAGGACTTTATTTTCGATACAATTAACAGTTGTCGCCCAAAACAAAATAAAGGCCCAATGGTTATTCATCAATTGTGTTAATTGTCGGCTGTTAGTGGATGTGACATTGTGGTAAAAAGGTGAAATATAAGAATTGTTTAAATTGGTTTGAAAGTCAACTGTGTCATCAGCCTATTTTTCTTAACCCAATCAACAGCCGCCCATGCATGTGAACATTTAATGTGACGCTTATTAAAAGAAAAAGGTCCATTCCCATGTCATATTAGTTAGATATTCACGGCCCAATTATTGAGTTTTCATTATCATTAGCGGCCCAATAATCTAACAGTGTCAGTTATTGATTTTGTTAAGTGGATTGAAAGTCTAACAAGTCATATCAGTTGGAATTCAGGCAAGTTCTTTAAAAGTCTATCAGTTAGTTCGTAGTACATCTGGTCGTTTGAGTTTAATCCGGGTCACAGTAGTTCGCGTGTTTTGACAAGTTAAATCTCTGTTCGCATCAATTTCAGTCTGTACAGTTTGTCAACATTCGGTCCGCACAAAATATTCATCGGTTCGAGTATCAGTATTATACTGTTATTTGACAAATTTTTAAACTGATTGTGTTGTATTTGTTTGTGTTACGTCAGGTAAATTCAAGATCATCAGGAATTTTTACGAAGTGATAAAGCTCATTTGAAAATTCGAAGAAAAATGGACGAAGATTTTTACAACGCATTCGCTACTCCGAGTACACCAATCATTGCTGTTCAAACCACAATGCTCGAAAACAAAACAGGGACGATGCAAAAGCCTCCCAAACTAATGAACATCGAAGAATTTAAAGGTTGGGAAGGTCGGTTTGAGAATTGGGTGCAAGCAAACTATCTTGATGCTTGGGAATGTGTCGAGACAAAGTATGTTAGACCTTTGAATGATGATGAAAAACCCGTTCCGATAAAAGATCTTACTGCTGATGCTAGGAAGAAGTACAAAGATGAGAAAATGATGCTAAGTCTTCTTCAACAAGCAGTGAAAGAGGATATCATGGTTCTTTTGCAACATAATGGAACATCATATTCAATTTGGAAAGCATTGCGTTCAAAGTTTAGGGGAAGTGAAGAGATGGTTAAGAGTAAGAAGTCGCTTCTAAAGAAAGAGTTTGATTTGTTCCGTGGGTTGAAGAATGAGAGTACGAGAGAGATAATTGAAAGATATTGTAATTTGCTTGCCAACATGAAAAGGTTGAGTATTGAGAAGAGTACTGATGAGTTGATAGAGAAACTTGCTGATGCATTGCCCTATGAGACTTGGGGCACATACCTTATGATGCTCAGAAACAAGAAGGGTTTTAGCAATCTGACGCTCAGTAAGTTCATTGAAAAAATAGAGGCTCAAGAAATGGAACAACGGAAAGTGATCAGAATGAAAGATTTTGATGGTGAACAGGACATCGGGTTGTATTATAAGGCAGGAGTTAATGAAAAGAAATCTTCAAATCTATCTCCTAAGGTTGAAACTGCCTACAGTGCCAAGAATTCATCTGGAAGTCCATCATCTGGATCAAACAGCAAAACCAGTTTCACACCATTTTCATCTTTTGATCCAAATATTCAGCAACTAAAAACGGGAGAAAATTACAGTGTAACATTGTGTTAAACCTTGAAAATGATCAAGATTATTCTGAGGAAGTTGCCAAAAACCAAATATCTTTGTTAGGAATGGTTTTGGAATCTTACACTTGTTTTGTTGCAGGTCGTATCGGCAATCCAATGTTAACTAAAGAAGACTACGACCAGATAGATGCTGAAGAGATGGAACTGATGGACATAAAATGGTGTCTGGCTAGTGTTTTACGGAGAGCTGAGAAATTCAAACAAATCACGAGGAGAGATGATCTTCGTGATGCGAATGTTTCTACTTTAGGTTTTGACAAATCTAAAGTCACTTGTTTTCGGTGCAGGGAAAAGGACACTTCAAGAGAGAGTGCACAAACAGAGAAGCAAGTGGAGCTCAAAATCCGTTCAACAACAACAATGATTACTATCGGAAAGCCATATATCATCAAGTTGGTCAACAATCATCTCAACAACAAAAACATCAAGCTCAAACTGCACATGGAAGAGATGTGATTGAAGATTCTGGAAAAAGAGCTTGTATGGGTAGTAGCGATAGATTGTATGGAAAAAGAAGGGATGGTAGTGCTTTGATAATTGATCAAGATGATGAGAGACTACCAGAGGGTTTTAGCTGGGCTAATTTCACTTGGGATGATTATATCCCTGATCAAACTACAGCTTACACTGCTTTTACAGCAAAGTTTGTAGATGATAGTGATGATGATACGGAATATTGGGCAAGAAAATATAAAGAAGATATGAAGCTGCTTGCTGAAAGTGATAGTGAAGATGAAAAAGCCAAGAAGAAAAAGAAAAAGATCAAGACACCGGTGAGCAGTGATGATGAAGAGGTGCCGGTGGTAAGAAGACAAAAGGTGAAAGAAGTTCCAAAATTTAAGGTTGAAGAAAAAGTTGATGCAAAAGAAGTTCCTGTAAAATGTGAAAACTGCGAAGCTGTGAAGAAGCAGAATAGCTCTTTGATTTACAACTTGAACAGTCTGAAGGAGTCGTATGATGTGCTGAACAAGACAATGAATCAGTACAATCAAACTAGTGAAGAGCGAGCTGTTGCTATGAAGACACTTCAGGGAGCGTTTATGACAAAACAAAAAGTTGTAAACAATTACATTGAAAAATGTGCTGCTTTAGAACAGAAGCTTGAGCTGCAAAGAATTGAAACAGAGAGAGTGAATCGTTTGTTAAAAAGTTACTCATGTACTTCCTATGTGATTGACAGGATTTATCCGACGGTTGAGAGCATGAAGTAATGGGAAGATGATGAGGAAGCTGAAGAGAAAGAAGTTGGAAAAGGTGCTGATGAAAAGACTGCTGACAAGAAGAAGAATGACAAGAAAATCGACACTGAAAAGACGCCATCTGGTAAGAAGAAAGGTGTCAGTTATAACAAGTGTCCACCCCAGCTGGAAAATGGATATTTGCCCAGATATCCAAACGATGAAAGAGTCAAAAAACCCACAAATTTACAGTGGGAGTCAGAGTCGTCAGTAAATCTTCCAGAAAGTATTGATGTTGTATTTACATCATCTGACACTGATCAACATTCTCAATTGATGAAGAAAGTCGTGGATCATGTGTTAGAGAGTGATGATGTTGAAGAATCAAAGTCTGGGTCAAACACACAGTGTCAAACAGAAAAACAAGACAAATTAGTTTATGATAGAAAATTTCTATTGTCAAAATTTAATTTGGATGATGGATTGTTTAAAGTTGCTTATACTTTGAATGATTCTGACAAATTATATTCTGATGAAGAATTTCCAATAAGAGGTGTCAAAACTGAATTGATAAACAAGGTTTTCGTACTCACAGAAATTAATATTTCTGAAATAAAAGAATTATGTCTTAATGAAAAACCTAAAAAATACACCTCAAGAGTACAACAAAGATTAAACAAGAAAAAGAATTACAGTTCTGGTTCAGGTTTCCAAAAGAAATCAAACCATAACGGTAATTTCAAAAAGAAAGGTTTAGGTTTTACTCCTACAGAAAAACAGAAAAATGAAAAATATGTTCGTGATTTTAAATCCAAAATGTCATTTGTTTCAGGCACATCAACTGATGAAGAAGAAAAGACAAATTTCTGGAGGGAATCAAATAGTGAGTTTCTTGCGAAGAAGCAAGACGAACAGAAGCGAGATACAAGAACCTGTTACCGATGTAACACTGTTGGACACATTGCAAAAGATTGTTCGAATGCGATACAATCAAAACAAGGAGTATTTCGTAAAATCAAAGAGAAAGTGTTTGCATTCGAATCACCACTTGATAGAACAAAACTGTTTAAAGATTCTATTTTTAAAATTGGTGAGAGTTCGAACAAGTTTTACAAGAAAAGAGCAAAATCTGACAACCAGAAATGGGTTGTTAAGAGTATTGGTGAATGCTCTAGCGATGATTCTGATAGGTCGAAATCAGAGGAGCTATCTTCAGGCGATGAAACTGATTCCACAAAATCAGTTGAGCCACAAGTTGTTTCAAAATGTGAAGCTGATGTAAAAGTTGAAAAATCAGTTCCGATTGTTAATGATGAGGAGTTTCCATTACTTCGGGCTGAGAATTATAAAAAGAAAATTGGTAAAGTTGAAATTTCTAACCAATTTTATCATGATGAACAGGAATTTGATGCTGAGAAGGTCTTTAACCCCAAGGTAAAACACATCTTTGGCAAGATGATTGATCGAAAAGTCAAAGGGGTTAAGGAATTTTATGAGAAGAAAAAAGAGAAGGAAAAGGTTGAACCATCCCTGGTTTGTGACTGGGATGGTACATACTTCGAACAATAAGTCTCAGGACTTGCCGGAGCTCCCAGGTTGGTAAGCGTGGAGCATGAATCGGTATCTTTCTTGAATTTTATTCCGTAACGTCAATCATACAAACGGTAAAGAGGTTTGTTTATGTTTGTTGGTTATAATTACAAGTGGTTAGATGATTTGATTGCATATGGTAAATCAAGGACATTAATTTGTACTTGTATTTTCCTACATCTGGTTGGAAGACAAGATGATGAACCACATCCCCGAACATTTGTTTGATAAATCTACAAGTGGTAAAATCAATCAAACTTATTTTCCGGAAAAACCATTTTGATTAAAACAAACTTAAGTGTTTTGAAATCTAAATGGGAAAATAGTTTGTTGATAGGGGGAGTTCTGATTGTTTATGCCTAGTGAATGGCGATTTGAGGTGATTTGATATCGGTTGTCATGTTTCTGTACAGTTTGTTTTCATATTTTCATTAATGTGTTTGCATTTTAGGGGGAGTTAGAAAATTTCAGAAAATCCAAAAACATTAGAAAATTTGAAAAAGTAAAAAACATGATAAAATCAAAAATGAGTTTTATTGTGAAAAAGAGGAAATGATAGTACATCAGTGGACTATCACAACATGCTAAAGAATTGGAAAGTTTAAATGTGATAAACGATCTTACTGCGGATGTGTCAGTAGACTTTCGCACATTTAGTAAATTGAAACGAGATATAAACCTAAATCAAACTTGCTTAATTCGTGGGTAACTATTCTTGAATATATGGGTAACCCCCGAAATCTTGTTTGAAAGGTCCCGTATTCTGAGATACTAGGTCTTTATACTCAGTGATATCTGGGGTATTATCCCGGGACTTCTGCTGTATGGAAGTACTGACCTAGTCCCCGGATAATACTTTTCGCAAAATGCTTGAAATATAGCATCGCCCTCAGCAAGCTGATGAAACAATAAAATTGATAGTCGCTGCTGTTGTAATCAAAAGATCCTCTAAAGGGGACCCACCAAAAGTCGAGCCGTCATCTCTCTGCTGAACGGAAGTTCTGACCTGAGCTCTCACGGTTTCGCATCAACCCCTTTACATATATCATCTGTGGTATACTCACCTGTAAGACTGAATATTTGGGATCTGGATACAGGAGTATATTCAAGTGGAGTGATACACAATTAAGTTTAAGTCTCTAAAACATTAATATCGTATCTCGAATCAATTGAAGTCTGTGTGAAAATTTAAGTGGACAAACATACTGACAATCTAGGTAAATTGTTTATAACTGAGTATGTTTAAAGCTTAACGGTGTTGGTGATTTGTCTCAAAAACTGATATGATCCTCTTGCACGAGCTCACAAAAATATTTTGCTGTGAATAGTTTATTTCTGCATTTTATTTTCTTTCAGAAAAATCCAAAAAGATTTTTGGTGTGTTTTAGCATAAAGTTTTGAAAAGTCAAAAAGATTTTCGACGACTGATATTGAAAAGCTGATTTTCAAAATTCTAAGTGCTGAACATGATGAACAATTGGTTTGGGGTGTTTGTGTTTGTTTTGATAAAGAAAAACGTCAAAATTCCAAGTGGCTCATCAGTATCTGATTGATTGATTGGTTTGTAAAAAGTGATGATCTTATGCTTAAACGTTTATCATAAATCTTATGTTTGTGGTAGAGTTTTATGCAGGAAAAGTCAATATTTGAGGGGGGGCGCATGTTGGACTTGATAAACTCAAAAGATGTCAAACTTCAAAGTGAGGGAGTCTGTTGATGATAAAAGAGAAAGAGAAGAAGATAGAGAGAAGCCCAAAGACTGATCAAGACTGAAGATATGAAGACACAACATTGTTGTGACTCGATAGTCGACTCCATCAACATCTGAGGGGGAGTCTGTTAGTGCACTACATCTGTTGATTTCGTCTTAGATCGAGTCTTTCATTGTAATGTATAGATTAGGGCATGTTTTACGATAAAACTGGAGAGTTTACGTGTTTTAGAGTATAGGTCCGCTTATACAGACATAGTAGGTTCTCTTTTGTGTCAGGTCCACTTATTCGAACATGGTAGGTTAGCTTTTATGTCAGGTCCGCTTATACGGACATGCTGTATAAGGGAACCTATCAGGTCCGCTTATATGGACATGCCGTATAAGGGGACCTCCTCACCTATATATACCGGATAAGGGGACCTCATTTGTAACATTTTTAGAATTTCATACCGAGGTGCTGCCGGTGTGAGAAACGATTGTAAAAGCTGTCAAATTAATCAGAAAAGAGAATTAAGAAGATATCTAGCTGTTTCTACGTCAGGTACTTGTTTTCCGCACCTGTATCTGATCAAACTCCTCTGATTGACTCGTTCGGGTCAGAATCCGATCCTACAAGAACAAGGTCTATCTGCTGGATAAGGCGCTCTACGGACTTCACCAGGCCCCGAGAGCCTGGTACAGGACACTTTCCCAACATCTGCTGGCCAACAGGTTCACCAGAGGGACAGTCGATAGCACATTATTCACAAAGGAAGTTGCAGGACATCTCCTAATTGTGCAGATCTACGTAGATGACATCATTTTTGGTTCGACCAACGACGAGTTGTGTAAAGAGTTTGAGAAGGTCATGAAGAGGAAATTCGAAATGAGTTCGATGGGGGAGATGAAGTTCTTCCTCGGGCTGCAGGTGGAGCAGATGCCCGATGGAATCTTCATTCACCAAACAAAATATGTGAAGGACGTGCTTGAAAAGTTTGATATGGCTCAATGCAGTCCAGCAGCAACCCCCCTGGCACAGAATCATGGTATTTGTCCTGACAAGAGTGGCGTCAAGGTGGAGGAGACATTGTACCGGTCTATCATCGGATCCTTAATGTATCTCACTGCGTCCCGCCCGGACATCATGTACCCGACATGTCTTTGCGCCAGATATCAGTCGAGCCCGAAGTAGTCACACCTGACGATTGTCAAAAGGATATTATGGTATTTGAAAGGCTTCCCAAGCATCGGCTTGTGGTATCCTCGCTCGGGTGACTTCTCTCTAACAGGTTTCGCTAATTCTGACTTTGGAAGCTGCAAGCAGAACGCTAAGTCCACCACTGCTGGGTGTCAGTTCTTCGGAACTCGACTTGTTACCTGGCAGTGCAAGAAACAAACCTCTGTGGCGATTTCTACTTGTGAGGCTGAATACGTTTCAGCCTCCAGCTGTTGCTCACAGATCCTCTGGATCCAACAGCAAATGCGCGACTTTGGTTTGCAATTCTTGGATACACCAATATTCATGGACAATGAAGCAGCAATCAATATAACTAAAAACCTGATCCAACATTCTAAAACAAAACATATAGAGATCCGTCATCACTTCATCCGTGATTGTCACGAGAAGAAGTTGATACGCATCGAACATATACACACCGATGATCAGAAGGCTGATTTCTATACAAAACCGTTTGATAAAAAGAGATTTTATTATCTTTTAAAATTGAATGGGATGAAAAATCTGCGTTCTGGGAGGGTTGAAGAATGTGAAGCCGAGGAGGGCGGCGATCAGATGTAAACTACGTCGTGTTGTCAACTTTGTTTGTACAGTTTATTTTCCTGCTTTTCGATAAAATCAAAAACACAAAAATATGTTTTTCTTTTTAGGGGGAGAAAGTCGCAGAAAAATACAAAAACATGATAAAATTGAAAAATCCAAAAACAATAGAAAACCTGAAAAAGAGCTTGTGTATAATAGGGGAAATGATAGTACATCAGCTAGACAGACACAGTACGCTAATGAAATGTAATGTTTAATATGCGTTAAGCAGTCTTGCTGATGATGTGCCGATAGGTTTTTACAAAATTAGTAGATTTGTTTGGGATATAAACATAAGAATTTACTTGCTTTTACGTGGGGAACACCTCCAGGATATATGGGTAACCCCAGAAAATCTTGTTTGAAAGGTCCCTCTTTCTGAGATACTAGGTCTATATGCTTAGTGATATCTGGGGTATTATCCCAGGGCTTCTGCTGAATGGAAATTCTGACCTAGTCCCTGTATAATACTTTTCACAATGCTTTACTTGTAAAGCCTCCCCTCAGCATAAAAAATGATGACACATTGCAAAATGTTAATCATGTGCTGTTGTAAAAAAGATTCCCTAAAGGGAACCCAACAAAAGTCGAGCCGTCATCTCTCTGCTGAATGGAAGTTCTGACCTAGAGCTCTCACGGCCTCGCAATTCACCCCATTACAGATATCATCTAGGTATACTCACCTGTAAGACTGCATATTAGGATCTGGATACGGGAGTATATACTGAGGTGGGACACATGTAAAAGTTTAAGTCTTAAAACATTAAATCCATATCCCGAACAGATTGAAAGTTGTGTGAAAATTTAAGAGGATCAGTATATCAGAAATCTATGTGAACTGTTTAAAGCTGAGTATGAAATATAAGCTTAATGCTGCTTGTGTCTTGTCGGAAGCTGATATGATCCCCTAACACGCTCACAAAAATATTGTGTGTACAGATTTCTGTTTATCTCATTCTAAAATCCAAAAAGATTTTATTTTCATCTTATTTTTGACAACGGATGTTGGGGATCAGATGATCAAAGCTTTGTGCAGAACATGTCTAATTCATGAGGTTTGGGTGAGCAGGAGTTTCTGAAAGTGACTGGTACATGTTTGAAAGGTGGAAAACTTCGAAAGTTCATTAATTTGAACTGTTTTCAAAATAAAAAAAAAGTCAGCATATTTCATAATCTGGTCAACCAAGGTCATTAATTTAGACTTGGTGGGCTGAACAGTTGACCAAGGTCATTAACTTGGACTTGGTTAACTAGGTGTGTCGGCAAAAAATCAGAAAATGTCAAAAAGTTAAAATTTTGAAAAGGTTAATTCTGATTCCGCTTGAAAACACAATTTTTACACTTAATGGCTGATTCCGCTTGAAGACGCTTCTTAAGTGATTCCGCTTGAACAGATTTCATGTCCATTTCAAGCGAAATCGGATGGCCTATAAATAGCCATCTGATTCCGCTTCAAACCATTATTCTGATTTCGCTCCAAGTGTTTTGCTCTCGACGATTTTCAAGCGAAACCCTAATTTCTTTGAATTTGAGCCGTTACTCTGCCCGTTTGTGATCAGATTTGTTGTTATTAGTTGGTTTACTCAACTAGTAACATGGGAAAGGTGAGTAATTGGGATAATTTGACCCATATCATGTCTGATTGTGTGTGTCGGCCAAGAACATGAACTGAAACTTAGTTTTAGGGTTTAATGTTTGGGTAAATCAAACAAAAATCATCATAGTGTTGTTGGTTTGTAGTATAAATCATGTGTGTGAGTTTGATTGTATCAGATCTAGGGTTGTTTGTATGTTTGACGATAATCAGTATGAACAAACTTAGATCTAGGGCATATTTGAGGGTCAAAATGAAATTAAAACATAACCCTATGGTTGGATTTCACTGATTAACAAGCCATCATGTTCAATTTGATCATCAGAAAGGTTTTGATAAGTATCTCACGATTCTGCTTGAATCTTAAGATTCCGCTTCAAAAGGTTTTCTGTAATTCCGCTTGAAACAGATGTTTCATGATTTCGCTTAAATCTGTTTTAGTGATTCCGCTTCAAACCTTGACATGTGATTTCTCTTCAACACCAACATATGATTCCGCTTCCATGTCATGTTATTTCACTTGAAATTACTTCATGAGATTTCGCTTGGAATGTTATGCATTTCATGTGTTTTTGCTTGAAAGTTGTTTGAAGATAAAAATTTTCAAGTGTTTGATTATTTTGTGTACTGTGTTGTGGTGCAGGGTTCGAATGTGATATTTGATCCGTTGCACAACAGCTGTTGTGACTTTGATGAGGATAAGAATACAGAGCTGTCGAAATTTAGCAGCATTCTAGAGTTTATGAGAAGAGTACCGATTCAGAAAGCGCTAACAGATCAACATTTGGTGTATAAATCTCACGTTAAACGTTTCTGGAAGCATGCAACTTACGATGAAGCAAACAAAGTAATTCATTCAGTTGTGAAGCAGCATAATGAGAAGAAGACAATTGTTGTTACAGAGGCGCTTATTCGTGAAGTGTAGAATTTTCCAGATGATGCAAATTCACCAACAAAGTTTCCTGAGAGAATGGTCAAGGGTTGCATGCTGAGGATGGGATATGATGGTGCATTGAATAACGCGAATTACTTGAAGTCAAAGTTTCAAAAGCCGTACAAGTTTATAGTTCATTCAGTGCTGCAGGCTCTAAGCCATTGCAAAGGAGGTTATGACGCCATGCGAGATTATCAGATGAATATGGTTACAGCTTTGGTTCTGAACAAGAAGTACAATTTCTCGCACATCGTTTTTCATTACATGGCTGAAAATATTACAACAAAGAGTAGGACTTAGATTTATCCAAGATTTGTGCAAATGTTGATTGATCATGCTTATTCTGATATTGAAAGAGATGTAAACAATGATTTACAGGTATTATCTCATATGAGTAATGATTCACTGAAGCAGCTAGCAAGATATCATCCGAATCATCCTGATCCAACGAAAGTAGCTGAATTTTTCGGATTTATCAAGGGTGCAAACTATGTTGATCCAGATCCAGTAAATCATCAAAACTAGAGGAATGAAAAAGAGATGAAAGAAGCTGCTTATGCTGATGAGTTAGAGGCTCTTAAAAAATTAAAAAGTACACGTAATGATTGGTTTGTGAAAGAACCGAGGAAGAGAAGCAAGAAAGCCACCCCTAAAGCATAGAAGGGAGAGGGTTCATCGCCATTGCCCAAGAAACGCCAAAAGAAAGTTGCAAAGACTATGTTTATTGATGAGCCTGATGTGGAAGAGCCAGTATCTTAAGCTAATGTTGAAGCAGAACTTGATGTTGAAGCTGAAGCTGAGACTGAAGCTGAAGCTAATATAGAAGTTGATGTTCGTCTTTCACCAAATTCTCAAAGTTTGCTGAAGAAACTGAAGGTGTTTAATGCAAAGAAAGATAAAGCAGCTGAAGTTGCTCAGAAAGAAAAAGTCGTTGATGATATAGAAGGTGATGATGTTGACAAAAGTACTACGAGCTCTTCTAGTTCTTCTGATGATGAGATCGATGAAACTGAACGTTTGAAAAGAATTCAAGAAGAGACTGCTAAAGAAAAACAGTTGAGAAAGAGGAAGAGACAGGAGAAAGATAATGTTGCTTATGTTCCATCTCCTGAGCATGTATCTGAATCTCAATCAACTCCTTTAGGTGGAAGGAAGAAAGCTGGTACTCGAAAAAGGATTGTTTCTCCAAAGATAAAGAAAGTTACTCAAATGATCAAGAAACCAACAAAGATAGTTCTAAAGAAAAAACCTTCCCAAGAAACAAGTAAACCACCATCACCACCACCTAAACCGATACCTCATCAATCACCTACTCACTCACCATCTCATCAATCACCTCCAAAACAACCAACACCACCAAGACAACCATCACCATTACATCTTTCACCACCTCATTCACCACAACAAATTCATACCATTACACCACCACAAGAAACAACTTTACTTACATCTCAACCAATCTTTCAAACCACACCTGGTTCTTTGGGGTATAAAGGTTTTCCACCTGTTCCTCCGAACTTGAGTATGGGTCTTGAAGATATTGGAGACTTTGATTTTGCAAATACTGCACAAGTTAAGAATGTTGAACAAAAAGTTGATGTTGTTGTGGCTGAAAACAAAAGATTGGCAGTTGAGAACAAAAGAGTGGCTGATCGAGAAAAGATTCTAGAAATGCGTGTAAAGAAGTTAGAATCTGAAAACAAGTCTTTATTGAAGAAGATAGATACAGATCAGTTTGAAATTGATGTCTTAAAGGTGAGAGTGGCAGAGTTAGAAGAAGAAAAGACTCGCAGGGATGAACAGAACAAGTACTTTGAATTGAAAAACAAAGAACTTGAAGCTGCGAAGGCGTTGAAGGAACATGAATTTTATATGATGAACAAGGTGATAGAGAATATGCTCGGGAAGTCGATAGAGCAAAGATTTGAAGAGATTCAAGTTGAAGAGGTCAGGGCTAAATGCCAAGCTGAAATTGAAGCTCGGTTAAGAGATAAGGGCAAGGGTGCTGCAGGCAGTGTTGCAGTAGCTGAAAGATCAATTGTTCCATCAGTAGTTGTTGAAAATCCTGTTCCTTTATCTTCCATATCAGCAATCTTTGAAGAAAATGTATCACTTGAAGATATTGCTATTGATGATGAGGAAGATGATAGCGAAGAAGATGACGATGAAGAGGGTGATGAAGAAGAGGATGATGATGATGATGATGATGATGATGATGATGATGATGAAAAAGTGTTTTCTGCGAGTAGTCATGGTTCTGGTGATGACAATGACGATGATAATCAGGGTGGTATAGGTGTAACTTCTACCGAAGCTTCCAAAGAACAAAATGTTGATGATTTAATGAAAGATGATGCTAATGAAGAAACAGAGGGAGCTGATGGAGAGGGGGAGCAGGTTGATGATCAAAATGTTGATCAAGTTGAAAAGCTTATTCTTCGAATAGAGCCTCATGTTGAAGAAGGTGAGATCAGGCATACTTACACATTGGATGAAGTACTGAAAATGTTCAAGTGAATGAAGCTGAGTTTAAGTTTGATTTCGAAGAAGAATTGAATGCATTCGACATCAACCATCAACCTGAATATGAATACAAGTATGTGGAAGATGCAGATATGTATGACAGGGTTGAAGTTGAAGATTGTACTGATGAAGATATTCTGAATGAAGACACTTCTGAACTTCCAACAGTGATGGAGTTCTTTAGTGAAGAGAATCGGGATGAACTTAGAAGGAAAGTTGTTGAGATTCTTAAAGACAAGAACTTTGACGGTACTACTAAAGATCCTCTAAAAGAATAACGTAAGAAATGGTTCAAGGAAAGCAATCAACGTAAATTCAAGCGTCCATTGAAGTATTATCAGAGAGACAGAAGTATTTCTTTGGGGGATATCATAAGCTGGGGATTTCTACCGCAGGTTAACGCTTATGCAATTAGAAGAAAGTGTGGAGTTCAATACTTTGAGCGATTGCATGATATTATATCCCTTCCATGGTGGGATGTAGAGGAGTTATCGAAGGTAAGAACGTTGGGTATCCTGTCAGGAAGAATGATATTGCAATGTGGGGCCTGATAAAGTTTGAGGCTCTGAAAGACTTCAAGCATTGGAAGCCTCATTACCCGAAGAGAGTTCAAAGGGTAGATCCAGTGACAGGTGTTGAAGAGACGATCTTAAACGTGAAAAAGACGAAAACGATGAAAAACATTCAATATGTGGGGCCTGGTAAAGTTTGAGGCTCTGAAAGACTTCAAGCATTGGAAGCCTCATTACCCGAAGAGAGTTCAAAGGGTAGATCCAGTGACAGGTGTTGAAGAGACGATCTTAAACGTGAAAAATCCGAAAACGATGAAAAACATTCCAGTGCCCAAAATGGAACAGGAGTTTTACAAAGGTTTCATGGGCTGGGTGTACAGTTGTATATCTACTAAAGCAGTGATCACTTATCGAGCTGGAAAAGAGATCAGAGAGATTTTTGTCTATGACCCGATGTGGTTAGTTAACTGCTCAGCAAAGGATATTGAATGTTTATTCATCAAGAAGATCCGTTTCCAATCTGAAGATAAAGGGCAAGCGATGTAGTTTCAAAAGGTTGCTACTATTTGCTTTCAGAAAGGCATAAATTCTGAAAGTAAATGGAATTCTAAATGGTGGTCGGTTGAAGAGAAAGAAAGGCAAAAAGCTGAAAAAGAACAAAAGAAACTAGAGGAAAAGAAAGGGAAATGGATGAAGATACAGGCTGAAGAAGAAAAGAAAAAGAAGAAAGAAAATGATAGGCTGGGGAACTTGCTAAGAAAGAAGCCAAAGCCAAGAGAAGAAAGTTTCAAGTCGCTATGAAAGATCTAAAGACCTGAAGATAAGACTGAAGACTCCGGCTGTATCCAAGGGGGAGTTTGTTAGTGCACGATGTCTAAAGCCTACGTCTTAGTCTTAGTCATGCTTGTATAGGGTTTAGGGGTCAAATATGTCAAGTATATAATGTATAGGGGCTGAATTGTAAGTTTTATGTGTTTATGTAGTGATTCCGCTCGAAATGACATGGTGTCATTTCAAGCGGAATTAGATCCCCTATATATAGTTGTGTTGTTTCTCATTTTGGCACCGACCATCAAGTTGTATACCGAACTGTTGCCAAATTTTTCAATAATCAATTAATGAGAAATTGTGTTTAAAGTGATATTCTGTCTATTTCTACTCCATTCTCTTTGATTCAAGCTGTTTGTGTGATTCCGCCACATAAACAGTGGTATTTTGACTCTGATTGACTCATTAGATCGTCAATATCGATCCTACAATTATCAATGCAAGAGACAGTTAATAGTGAAATCAAGCTAAACAAAGACAGAATCAATGAATTCCACCTCTGATTCTGTCGGAGCACTCTTCTGATCGACTCGTTAGGTCATTTCTCGATCCTACAAGTGGTATCAGAGCTCAGGAGGAAGAGTTCTTACCGTTTAGCTCGTTTTCGCTGGAAAATTCTGATTTCTACACCTTCTTTTCACTATTTTTCAAGTTTTCACAGTTACAAATTGGCCAAATTTTTCACAGAATGTGTAAAACTACAATTTAACAAACTCGTGAAAGTTTCAAGTTAAAATTCAGCTTAAAAAGTGGAAAAATTAACGTTCGACCTGATTCCGCTTGAACAAGTAACTTGTGTTTCCACTCGAGTCTGTGTTATCCCGCTTGAAAATTTCAAGCGAAATTAGTGTTTTTCGCTTCAAAAGTGAGATTCCGCTTGAAAATGTTCAAGCGAAATCAGTGAGTAAGCTACAATCAGATTCTGCTTGAAAGGTTGTTAAGTGATTCCGCTTCAACCAACTTATTCCGCTTGAAACTGATTGTTTGTTATTTCGCTTGAAATACTTCGATTGATAACTAATTCTGCTTGAAACATTTCAAGCGAAATCAGTTGTTTTGTGTTAAAGTGTGATTCCGCTCAAAAGGGTATTCCGCTTGAAAACCCTTATTTCGTTTAAAAGATTGTTTTGTGTGAAATTTTGTCGGGACTGTTTGAAAAATGGCAATGATGTTTGATGAACAAGAAAACTATTATTTTGAGAGATTTAATGATTGGAATCGAGGATTTATAGATGAGAGTTATAGAAATGTGAAAAAGGATGGTTGGGTAAAAAGATTTAAATATTTTGTGTGCTTGAAAAATGAAACATTGGATGATCTAGTAAACCGATATAATGTTTTACTAGGTTACCTAAAAGATCATGAGATTTTCTTATTAGATGCTGAAAAAATAACGAAGTTTGCAGATGCATTACCTATTGAATGGAGTGAATGTTTGAAAATTTTAAGAAAGGATTCAAATTTTTCAAAATTACATCTAAAAGGATTCATCAGCAAACTTAAAACTCATGAGTTTGAAAATGGAAAGAAAAAGAAAGATTTGATAAGGGAATTGGAAACACATCTAGTGGATATGAGTTTAGATGTGATTGATGAAATGAACAAAAGGATTGTTGAATGTGTTAGGGCAAAATATGTTATGAAATACGATAACAAGAGGGGTTGTTATATCGATGAGAATGTGAATCCTCAAGATTTCGTTAAAATATTTTGTGCAGGATCATTCAAGACAAGAACAAAGGAAGTTTCAAAGAATGAAGAATCTGTGAAGGTTGAATCCTCAAGTTCTGAATCGGTGTGCTCTAGATGTGATAAACTTGAGACTAAAAATGGCAAACTCTTGAAGGATGCGGAAAGTTTGACATTGGAAGTCAAAAAGTTGAAGGATGAAAAGCAAGCTGATGATAAACAGATTCTTATTTTGCAGGAAAATTGTGAGAAGTTGAAATATGAAAATGCCAAACTGTTAAGTGATTTGAACAGTTTGACATTGGAAAACAAGGTGTTGAACGAGAAAGAAAAAGATTTTGAAAGCAAAAAGAAATCTTCAGAAAATGAAGATTTCTGGATAAAACTTGAAAACAAAAATCTGAAAGCAAATGAAATGAAATTTCAAGAACAGATAAAAGTTCTAGAAAATGAAAAATCTGTTCTTGAAAACATTAAAAATGAAAACGAAAAGACAATCAAGTCTCATTTTGAGAGAATATCTCAGCTTGAAAATGAAGTTGAGAATTCAAGGAACAAAATTGATGAACTTGAAAAGAAATTGAAAGGTTTTGTGACTTCTTCAGAGTTCCCCTGTCCAAACCCGATCAATTCTGTTCCAATAAGTGACAATGTCACAAATTTTGACAAAGTCAAAATTGAAGATTGCGATGAGAAATCTGATGATGATAATGAAAAAAAATTGAGAAAAAGAAATTGTTTTTGAAATTAAAAGAAAAGTTTCAGAAAACGAATTTGCATTCTACAGAAAAAGGTGAATGTTCAAAGCAGAAACCTTTGGAAAAGAATGCAGATTCAAAACAAAAAATGAAAAATAAGAAAATTGTTCAAAAAGAAAATAAAAGTTCATCAGATCAATCATCCAATCGCAATCAAAAATCAAAAAAAAATTGAAAAATGAAAACTCAAAAATAGTTGGTGATGAGTGGTGCAGGTTTGACCACAGTGCTTCAAAGCCAAATCCAGTTTTCAGGAGGAGAAATGACTATCACCAAGCCAAATAGTCTATG
The DNA here is from genome assembly GCF_002127325.2 of Helianthus annuus. Classification (NCBI taxonomy): domain Eukaryota; kingdom Viridiplantae; phylum Streptophyta; class Magnoliopsida; order Asterales; family Asteraceae; genus Helianthus; species Helianthus annuus. Next base: position 93,913,080 of record NC_035443.2, read on the forward strand.
ATCTGAGTGTTTGGACTAAAAATGGTGATTGGTACGATAACAGAGTGTGCTACCGATGCGGTTATCAAGGTCACATTGCTGTTATCTGCCAGAGTTGGAGTTATGAGACGAGAAGATGCTTTAACTGCAATATCAAAGGTCATATTGCCAGAGATTGCCCGATGAGATCAAAGGAAAGATCAAGGGTTGAATCTCAGAAAATGGTAAAGCAACCAGTCAGTGTCAAGCCCAAAGAACAAAAAGTTCAAGAAAAGAAAGTTAAGCTTTCACAAGGGCAGAAAGACAGACTGAGGAAAAAGAGGAAGAAGGCGAGAGAGTATCTCGAAAGAATTTTGTCCTCGGGCACATCAGGAAAACCAAACAGCAGTTCTGATAAATCGTCTTGCTCCACAAAGAATGATAAGTCTAGCAAAACAGATTCATCAGATACAAATCTGAGGACAGAAGAGAAAGGGAAGAAAGAGAAAGTGGTAAATTAGAAGATTAACAAAACAAAGAAAGTGAAATTTTCACTTCCTGGTGATGAATTTGTTTCCCCGGAAACAAAGGAGCCAGTTCTTGGCAATGATCTTGACTCGACAAAGTCAAAGGAGCCATGTTCAGGCAATGAATCTAGTATGGTAATGCGAGAAGAGCCATTTGTTGAGGTAAAAAATGAGAATTCAGGTTTAACAATGGATGATGCAAATTTTCCACCATTGTTGAACAAGAATTCAAAATCACCCAAGAACAGTCAGGCTTGGGTGAAACTTTTCAAATAGAAAAACCTGACTTGCCGGAGTTCCCAGGTTGGTAAGTGTGGAACATGAATCGGCATCTTTCTTGAGAAATATCACCGAAGTGGATGTTGATTTGATCATTGATATTTCTATCGACAAGTGGTTAATCAAGGACATTAAATTGTACTTGATTTATACAAGTAGTTGAAAAACAATGTGATGAAGTGACCCCGTACCTACAAGTGGTTGGTAAACAAACTAATTTTTCCGAAAAAAACCATTTTGATTAAAACAAACTTAAGTGTTTTGAAATCACAATGGGAAAATAGTTTGTTGTGAGGGGGAGTTCTGATTGTTTACGCCAGGTGGATGAAGAATTGAAGTGATTCTCATCAGGTTGTCAAGTTTGTACAGGTTGTTTAAAATTTTCCCAGAAAATCAAAATTGAAACATATTTTGATTTTAGGGGGAATAAAAATTTTAAAAAATAGAAAATTTGAAAATGTCAAAAACATTGAAAAATTCAAAAATGAGTTTTTGTTGATGCAAGAGGAAATGATAGAAAATCAGTAGACTATCGCAGCATGCTAAAGAAATGTTATGCCAAAAGCGATAAACGATCTCACTAAAGATGTGACGGTAGGCTCAGCTAGACTAGTAGATTTGCGATAACAATACAAACATAATGAAAAAGCCTAGTTCTAGTGGGAAACATGGTTGAAAGCATAGTACTTAGTTTTGTCCTTCTTGATTGTGTGCCTGCTCAGTAATCGCTGAATGCCTAAAAGCATAAAAACTGGTTAAGTTTGTGAGCTTTCACAACTTTGCTAAAAATGACACTGTGATTGTGTATTTCTTTTCAAAGATTTAAACTTGTTTTATTTCTTTATTTTGTTTAAGCATTGGACATCCTCTGCGTATACGTAAGTATCGACCTGGATGTTATTGCCTAAACGTTCTGCTTTATTTTCTTTGGTGTTTCGTTTAAGCTTTGGATCACCTCTGCGTATACGTGAGTATCGAACTGGTGGTTAAAGCCTAAACAATTTCAACTTATTTTTAGTTTCCTTATTTTGTTTAAACATTGGACTTTCTCTGTGTATACGGAAGTATCCACCTGATTGTTAATGTTTAAACATTCTGCGTTGTTTTTGCACAAATCAAAGTTGATTAAAGTTTAAAGGCATTACTTGAGTCAGTGTATTGCATGATGAGGGGATATGCTGAGATCGTGGGGTCCATAAGAATTTAGTGCATAATTAATATACCTTAACGTATCGGTAAGCATGTCGAAAGTTTTTAGATTGAGTTTAAGTGGACAACAATATCGTCAATCTATGTGAATTGTTTAAAACTTAAAATGATCAAAAGCTTAATGATGCTAGTGATATGTCTCAAAACTGATATGATCCTCTTTCACAAACTCACAACAAAAATAATGTTTGTATATATTTCATTTCTGCATTAAAATTTCTGTTTAGTTTACATAGTTTGAAAAATCCAAAAAGATTTTCGACAACTGATGATGAAGAGCTGATTTTCAAAATTCAAAGGCTAAACATGACGAACTGATGGTTTGGATAAGAGTGTTTGAATTTAAAATTTTGAAATATTTAGATGATTCATTAAGTTGAATCAGAATTTAGAATGTTGCAAGTGTTTGATAAGTTTTTAAATGCGAAAATTTGTTTATAAGTGTTTGAGATGTGTGTAGGTGAAAGAAAGGTTTCTGATCCTGTTGCTACGGAAAACCAGGAGATGCATCAGAACCTGTGAAGAGCTTAATCAGAAGAAAAGCCAGGATGTAATTTCAAAGGTGATAACAAATTCCAGACAACGATCCCAGCTTGATGAGAGGGGGAGTCTGACGAGAGTTAGAGCCAGAGAAAGATCCGGGTACATGATTCCAGGAAAAATTCCTGAAGAAGACCGATCAAGATTGAAGAGTTGTAATGTTGAAGACTCTCACTGAAGATTCCATCAACATTCAAGGGGGAGTCTGTTGGTGCAGTTGTCTGTCGACTTCATCTTCGTTCGAGTCTTAGATTAGAACTGATTGTATAGTGCACGTAAAACGATAAAGTGGAAATTAGAGGAGATTCCGCTTGAAATGTCATTTGGTCAAGTTCAAGCGAAATCACATTGTTCTGATTCCGCTCGAGTTAGTTTGTTATGATTCCGCTCGAAGTAAATGTTGAGATTCCGCTTGAGACATGTTCAAGCGGAATCAGAAGGTCTATAAATAGGAAAGTCTGAGCGGAATCAAGCAGTCAGTTCAGTTGTGATTTCCTTCGGCGAAGCTCCGTCGAAGTGTCTCCGCATCTGTAACAGCTTTCTTATCAATACAAGAGAGAGTTAATAGTGAAATCAAGCTAAACAAAGACAGAATCAATGAATTCCGCCTCTGATTCTATCTGAGCACTCTTCTAATCGACTCGTTAGGTCATTTCTCGATCCTACAAAGATACATGAGAAGAACTACACCACTTGTGACAACTCGAGTTTCCAAGATTCCTTATTCGCATTTATTACACGTTGACTGTTTAGTTGCTTGATTATTTGACTTGTAACTGCACACTGAATTATAAGATGAGACATTGTTTGATATGCTATGTGCTTAACATGAGTAAAGTGTTTGATTTGTAGATTCCTTGAGCATGAACTTGTATACTTACATGACTGTTGAGCTTAATACCGACGAAACAAAGTGTTTCGCCGTAACACCTATTGACGAAACAGGTTCGACGAAACAGATACGTTTCGCCGGCCCAGTGTTACGCGAGGCCCAGTAACGGCCCAGTATGTTACATCGAGTATTTAACTAGTTCTACGGGCTATTTGTTACAATTTTTAGCAAACAAGAAACCCTAGAGCTCCCTTTTCTCTGTTGACGGCAATCTTGTGTCCCCGAAGCCCCGAATCAATCTAGTTGTTACTCCATTCATCGCGGTTAGTTTTTAACCTTCGTGTGATGGTTGATGTTACCATCGTTAACTGTTTTTGCTTGAATTCATTAGGATCAATGCTAGATAATGTTTGTGTTCATGATTGAGTGATGAATTTGGCTATGTTGTGATCTATATTATCGGTTACAATTATATGATTGGAATTGTTGTTGTCAATGATCGGAATAGGATGTTAATATTGTAGAAACTGTGATGCACTTCCATATAATGACTATCACATATGCTAGATTTCATAAGGTTAACGCATGATCAAATTATGACCGGTAGTCTATGATGTTGGTGATTGGTTGAATGAATACCGTATGAGTTCTGTATGATGATTCCTGTATGTTGAAGACTGTATGATTCTGTGTGACGGCAATTAGGGTTCTATCTACGCAACTGTTATGTGGCGAAACTGATGACTTTACGGAATGCAAATACCGACGAAACACTGATGTGTTTCGTCAACATTAGTCACCACGAAACAGACATGCCGAAACAAGGGGGTGTTTCGCCGAGATTAGGGATGACGAAACAAAAGGGTGATTCGTCGTGGGTCAACAAGGCGACACAGAGTGTTTCGTTGACGAGGGTTCACGGCGAAACAGGGAGTGTTTCGCCAAATGGGAAATTTGCACAGTAACTTGATTTCTTTCTGTTAAAGGATAACTGAGTTAGCTAACCATTGTTAAATGTTATGCATGACTTGTATGAACTCGTATACGCGCTTTGTGTTATTCATGATTGCTGATTTAATACCACTGTGATTGAATATGCAAACGTGGGCTTAGTAAATATAAACTGATTGTGTATGCATGTATACTCTAGGACTTGATTGATTAACTGTGAGCCCATATCTTAGCATACCGAGCAAACCAAGGTGAGTTCACACTCTTACTAAGGCATGGGATTCCCGGGGTAGGGAATGGGATTGATTAATTGATTGTACTTACATGGTTATGGGAATTACGTACTACTGACCTCATTTGGGAAAGGTCACTTATAGATACTGCTAGACTAGTGATACATGGGGAAGCCCCCCACTACTCTTCGCACACATGCCTGGAATGGCCGCGATACTGATACTAAACTTCGTACACATGCCTGGAATGGCCGCGATACTGATACTAAACTTCGCACACATGCCTAGAGGGCCGCGATACAAATAAAACTAGTCTACAATATATGGGAAACCCCCACTAGTCTTCGCAAACATGCCTGGAGGGCCGCGATGTAATTATATACGATACATGGATTACTAAACAACCCAACGTTTTACGAAATGAACACTATTACTAAACAATCCACTGTGAACTCGCTCAACTAGTTGTTGACTCTCTATTACATGCCTTGCAGGTCATTAGGTATACCTGGAGCTTGCACTGGGAGGCGCGGTCGTTGTGGACAAGGATCGCGAATGCTTTGTTAAATGTTTATGACATTACATACTTATACTTATGTTGGGTTTACTTTTATGCTTCCGCTAAACGTTGATATTATACTTATGTTTGGACACCTTTCATATTGGTTTGGTTGAATTACATTTATATATATATATATATATTGTTCAATATGATTGGTGGCTTGATCCTGGTCAGTCACGCCTCCAAGCGGTGATACTCCGCGAGTGGATTTTGGGGGTGTGACAGATTGGTATCAGAGCCATTGGTTATAGAGAACTTGGTTTTAATATGGGGGAAAACGTTTTTATTAAAACCAGACTATAACCAGTACAGTGCTCAACGATCCACAACGACGCTTCGCTCCACGTGCAAGGCTCAACATACTAGGTACTACTATTCATGTATACATTGCCTACTTGCTAAATTACATAGAACTATGCTCGTGGTATGCTTAGATTACATTGCCTACTATTCTTTATTGCTTGAGAACACTTGTGTGCTTACTCTGTTCTGTCATCGCACTATTCGCGAACCTCTCTTACTTACGTTACTTTTGCTATGAAGATCATGGCTGGACGCATTAACTTGACACAAGCCCAGTTGACGGCTCTCATTAACGAACAAGTTGCTGCGGCACTTGCAGCCGCACAAGTAGGAGGTATACCCTGCAGTCATAACTCACACTAGGATCCCTAGATCCTACACTCCTAAACCAACTCTTGTGCTTAACCTTGTCCTGTTCTTATACACAACAGGTCAACACGCTCAGCCACCTGTTTGCACTTTCAAGAATTTCATGGACTGTCGTCCAAGCACATTCAGTGGCACTGAGGGAGCAGTTGGACTCCTCCATTGGTTTGAAAAGCTCGAGTCGGTGTTTGAGATGTGTGAATGCCCTGAGGCTCGCAGGGTGAAGTACGCCACTGGTACGCTGGAAGGTATTGCGCTGACTTGGTGGAATGCGCAAGTTCAGCTTTTAGGGTTGGCAGCTGCTAACGCCACCCCTTGGAATGATTTCAAAGAGCTGATTAAACGGGAATACTGCACTCGTGATGACATCCACAAGCTGGAGGTGGAGTTCTTCCATTTGAAGATGACTGGGTCGGAAATTGAGGCATATACTAAAAGGTCAAACGAGTTGGCCGTCCTGTGTCCAACTATGGTGGACCCTCCTATCAGGCGTATAGATTTGTATCTCAAAGGGCTGGCACCAGAAATTCAAAGTCACATGACATCGGCCAACCTTAATAATATCCAGGATATTCAACGTCTTGCTCATCGCCTCACAGATCAGGCAGTGGAACAGAACAGGTTGCCTAAACGTATCAGTGCTATCGGTACTACTACTACTTCCGCTACTCCCAGTGATAGCAAGCGGAAATGGGATGGGGATTCCAGCAAAGGTTCAGCTACAACTCAGTCTCAGGTTCAGCAGCGCAAGACTGATAACTACCAGAGCCCTGGTCAGCAAACTTCTGGTAGTCAGAGACAGGGTGGCTATCGGGGAAACCTTCCAAGGTGCAATACTTGCAACAAGCATCACAACGGCCAGTGCAACAAGGGTCGTTGTCAGCAGTGCCTCAAGTTTGGTCATGAGGCTAAAGATTGCAGAAGCTCACGACCTGCGAACCAGAATCAGCAACAACAACCGCCTGCTCCACGAAACCAGCAACAGCAACAGCAGCGAGGCAACAGAGGATGCTATCAATGTGGTGCTGAAGACCACTTCAAATGTGACTGCCCCCAGTTAAACCAGAACCAGAACAACAACAATAACAACAATCAGGGCAACGGGAATGATGCGTGTCAGTGTGTATATGTTTTAGATGTATATTTTAAGCCCTTTTTACACTTTTAGCCACGTTTTAAATTTATAAAACACGATATTTACTAACACTAAACACACATATGGGCAAGTGCACCCATCGTGGACGTAGTATAGTGTTGGTAAGATACCGAGGTCGTCCAAGGACACAAGAGCTTTTAGTACCGGTTTATCCTCAACGTCTAACCAAATCAAAATGTTAGAAAAGATTTTTTAAACTAAGAAAATAAAAACTAACTAAATGCTGAAAAATAAAAATAAAAACAGATAGACAAGATGAATCACTTGGATCTGACTCGTGTATTAGTATAACCTTTGATTATTTTCGCACTTTTGCACTTGTTTAAGAGATTATCTTAGTTATTGTAGTAGGCCCCTCTTTTGAAGGCAACGTTACCCTCAACCCAGTAGTTTGAGTCAGCAAGGATACAATCCTAAAGGGTCGGATTATTGAAAGATAATGAATTAAGTTATTAATGCAAATTATGGTAGGCCCCTCTTTTGGAGGTGACGTTACGCTCGACTAAGTAGTCTGAGTCAGCAGGGATACAGTCCTAAATAGCCGGGTTATAGTATTAATAGTAGTTAACTTATGAGGGGGTCAAAGAGTTTGGATCCCCGCCATCCAATACCTATGGGTATTGAAGGAGATCCTACTAAATTTGACCCAGGTCCCTTGCAGGACCTCTAAATGCTGAACAAGGGCAAGACCCTTACCAAACTGTTCCCTTAACCCCCGACCAGGTAGCCAACATACCTCCATATAGACCGTGGAGATATGAATGGTGAAAATCTTTTATTTTATATAGACAGTAAAATAATGCCAAGACACCACGGACAAACGATAACGAAGAATCACCTTCAACATAAGCAACTAGTTATTAAAGTCATTAATACAAAACCAAATAAAAAGTGCAAAAGATTAAAAATAAAAAGTATTATACTAAACACTTGTCTTCACCAAGTGATGTAAGAGACTTAGGCAAACATGGCCTTGATTGTCAAGAACTCTTACGATCAATCTTGGATCCCGAGACGACTCACACACTCTATGATGGACATGGATGATGGTGGTGGATGATGGTGTTATGGTGGTGGTGGGTGGTGGATGAAGTGTGAGAGAGGTGGTGTGCCAAGGGATGAGTTGCAATGAAGCCAAGCACTCCTATTTATAGGCTGAACAGAAGCCTGGGCACGGCCCCGTGTCCGTTGCACACGGCCCCGTGCCCGTCTGACAATTTCTCTCCTCATTAATTGTAATTCGCAATTACAATTAATGCGCCTGCAGTACTTTCGCCACGCCCCCATGTTCACTGGGCACGGCCCCGTGGTGGGCAATGGAAGCTTCTACAGGTTTGTCTTTTCTGCTGCTTCTTGGGCACGGCCCCGTGCTGGCTGAGCACGGGACGTGTTCAGTCTTCTGCCTTCTCTGTTTTGCTTGGGAGGATGCTGTCGAGGGGTCGGGCAATCCACTTATGTTCCTTTTCTTGTATTTATGTTAGATTTAGCTGCCTTTTTGCTTCTTTTGTTAATTTGTGCTCATTTAATCCTGAAAATACAAAAGGAAGACAAAAACACTCTTTTTCCAACATTAGTACTTAAAAATGGTTAGTTTTATGCCTCATTTGATGTAATTTATATGTTTCATTTTACACACATCAAATACCCCCACACTTGAATTTGTGCCTGTCCTCAAGCAAAACTCTTTAATATGTGGCTTACACTCCCAAATGGAATGGGTAGAAGAGAAGCTTTTGGCTTGTCATAGAGTGTCGGGAATCCAAGATCTTTATTGGGTTTTATTTTTATTTATTTACAATCCTATTCGTTATGATTTATTTAGAACGTTTCATAAGAACAATTACTTATTTGGGTATAGCATGCCTTTTTAAGATTCCATTTATATACAAGTTCACATACCTCACGGGGGAAATCACTCGCACTCGGCCGAAGGTGTATTTTTAGTGAATCACTCGAGAGCGGCATGGAACTTATTCCTACCATAGGCTTGCCAAGCAATCAATCCTCCTCCTTTTTAACTTTTTACCTTTGTAAATATCAAGAGGACTTTTTGGGTAAAGGCTTGGGCTAAAGGTAGGTAGTTGGGTTAGTGGTTAGTCGAAAAGGACGAAAAGCGTAAAAAGCGTCGGTTTTCGTAAAACATTTTGTTTTAGTGACTTTTTTATTTTTAATGAAGTATTTCTTCAAACAAGCTTTTTAGGAGCTTTGTTTGTTTATTTCTAACTTCATTGTAAACTTCTATTTTTTTCAGTCACACGAAAACCGAGCTTGTTACTAAAATAAAGGAAAAAAATAAAAAGGGTTTTTGGTGGGTAAAAAGGGTTTTGGGTTAAGAAATGAAAAGGTTTAGGCTCAAAGGGGTTAACTAGGGGGAGTTTTTGGGTAGGTGAAAATAAAAATAAAAATAATGGTTTTGCAAGAAAAAGGGTTAGTCCTAATGTCTCCATCATTTACTTACTTGGGTTTAAGTTGGTAAGGACCGGGAATGAATTGTCGTGGCAAGTTCTAGAGTCGTAAGAACCAAGCGGCTATTCACACAAGAAACGAAAAATGAGCATTTAGCGTAAAGATGTATATTTTTATACTCAATAAAGGCTCAAAACTCACTTTTTGTGGGAATGGGTTTTTCTATGTAATCATGTATATATAATCGAATTTTAACTAAGCTTGTCATGCCGTTTCATAATTTTCTTATATTGGTTCTTTTTATCACGACGCTATCGGTTGTAAATTTGTAAAAATATAACCTTGTTAGTCTTAGAATTCCCAACTTAAACTTTAGACAAGTAAAAAAAATGAAAATTTTTGAAAAAATTTGGGGTGATTAGCGGTTCCAATAGAGTTTTGTGTAAGGCTTGTTATTAGGACTTGCAAAATTCAAGGTTTTAGCATCCCCCCAAACTTAAATTACACATTGTCCTCAATGTGTCCCAAAAATAAATTTTTAGGTTGATTGAATGTGTAACATGGTGTTAAAAGCAAAAATTTGTGTTACTGGCAGTCTAGACACGGCCCCGTGTTCGTTGGACACGACCCCGTGGTCAACTGCCAGTAATGAAAACTTACAGAAGGTGGACACGGGGGCGTGTTGGCTAGGCACGGCCCCGTGTCTGGCAAAAATCTGCAGGAAAGTAACCAAACAGCAGGTCTGGGAGGTGAGCACGGGGGCGTGTCGGCTGGACACGTCCCCGTGTGGACAGTCTGTAAGCCTGAAAAATAGGTTCCTTCCTCCGGTTTTCCCATCCTGGCTTTATGAGTGCCAATGCTTTGCACTCTAAGCCTTGGTTTGTACCTGTTTCATCACTAAATACCACACCAAGCAATACCAACATCCTAAATTACCATAGTTAAGTGTTCAAACCATAGAGTAAAAGAAAAATAAAGCAGAAAATAAAAGTAGTTAAGGAAAGTAAATTGTTCAACACTTGGCACGTAGGCCACAAACTGTTTCGATAGATAAAGGGACTTTAACCTGTGGGCTTGCCATCAACCCGCTCCTGCTCCTTCAACCCCCTAATCCATGTCCTCATCGCTGTCATCACCTCCATCCCCATGACCCGCCATATACTCCCGGATGCTGCCGATGTCGTCTTGTATATCGTTGATGTTTCGTTCGATAGCTCTGACCCGGTGGTATGTATTGTTGGCAAGGTTGTGGGTGTTCCTGGTGCACATGTGGTTTTCCTGCAAAAGATCATGTAAACTTTGAAAGTTAGGAAAACCGCCTCCTTGTGAGGAGGATTGACCCGGATCACCATGGGGTTGATACTGGTAATGAGGAGGTGGAGCGTGAAGAACTAGGGCTTCTTGTGGGTTCCATGCATGGCCTTGCATCCTTTGAAAGCTCACTGACCCGTCTTCCTCCTCATAAAGTAAGTTCATGGCTCGGCAGATGTGATAGTCAACTCGTCCCAACCATGGGCTCCTTTCAAAGGACCTAGGGATGTGTGTGAAGTGCTTGAAGAGGCAGTACACCCACCCTCCAAAGAAGATAGGTGTTGGAGCACGAGCAAGGCGGTTCAGATGCATGTTTCGCAGCAGGAGGTATGGAACATCGAGGGCCCTTCGGTTGTGGATGTAGTGAAGGACTACCAAATCTTTCAACCCCACAACGCCACTACTGTCGTGGCGCTGGCTAAGAGAGTAGGTGAGGAGCCTATGAATGTAGCGATAGAGTGGATCCCTTAGCTTAGTACTCTTGGTGTTGCTAGGGTTGTAGATTCCTTCACCGATTTGGGCCCATGCGGCTTGACGGTCATTTTCATCCAAATCTCGTAATCCCCTGGTATTTTCCTCGTTCCCCGATTCTTCTTCCGCGTACAGTCCCACTATTGCCCCGAATTGTGCCATAGAGATTGAGTAATTCGTCCCACCACATGGAAATGCAACCCCTTCATTATCGAACGGGTCACACCTTGAAGTGAAGGTAAAAGTACTATAGAACTCCATGGTGCACTGATGCACCGACCGAAGCCGAGTGGTTAATGCAACTCTTAGTGGTCCCATAACGATGTTGTTGAATCGGTCCAGCTGGTTTACCAAGGTTAACAGGTCCGTGCATGCTTGTCTGGGGTACTCCTCGGGCCTTGTTTGAAGTAACTCGTATCTTGCCCTAGCGTCGAGCTCATTCGCGTTAAACCTTGTGAACTTCGACATCTGAAAGAATACACCAAAAGTTAGCACGAAACAGTGAGATTTTCAAAAGAAACTGCAAACAGTGAGCTGGACACGGCCCCGTGTTCAGCGGGCACGACCCCGTGTCCAGGCGTCTGTTACTCAAAATCTTCATTTTTCGTCCCGGTCCCGAAAATCTGAAAATTTTTAGCCAAGTAGGAGTGGTTTCCCTCGAAAATGAAACCCCAAGTGCCGTTTTTCCCAAAATAACCCGTTTACCCTTTCAATTTTATCTTTTTCGGTTCAAAAACAAGGGTTTGAGGTTTTTGTGAGAAATCGGGCAAATCTATCAACAATACAAGTGTATTTACTTCCCATTACACTAATCTAAACTAATACTAACAGATTATATCAAAAATTTGAGGTTTGATCCGGATGAACTTGAAGAACCCTAGATTTTCCCCAAATTTTTGATGTTTAACTACATGCAAGTAACTAATCTAACTACTAATGATGATAGAATCATACCTTGATGTTGTTAAACGTGGACGTAACGTTGGAAATCTGCGGAAAATCGCCTTGAACCAGAGCGTTTTCGGCAAAACGGGGCGTGTGGAATTAGGTAACTGTTATGAAAAGAGGGTTTTATCCCGACAGTTGCGTCGACACGGCCCCGTGTCCAGCGGACACGGCCTCGTGCCGAGCAAAAGTTTTTTTTTTAATTTTTTTTTTTTTGGTTATTAAAGTGCTCGTGTGAGTGCCCATTTTTCCGAAAACATGGTTAGAAGACTTACCGGTTCCGATGTAGACTCACTTGTTCGTAACATATCGGGTATGATGTGGGTGCTTGTCATTCATTAACCGTTTGAAGTGAGATCTCTTCCTCTTCATCCTCAATGGATCCTCGGTAGAGTTTCAGCCGTTGGCCATTGACTTTAAATGGGATACCATTTCGATCTTTAATTTCTACTGCACCGTGAGGAAAAACATGGGTGACGGAAAAAGGTCCTGACCACCTAGATTTTAGTTTACCAGGAAATAATCGAAGTCGTGAATTAAACAACAGAACTTGGTCTCCTACTCGAAATTCATTAGGCTTAATATATTTATCGTGCAAATTTTTCATTCTTTCCTTATAAATTTCGGAGTTAGAGTATGCATAATTCCTTAATTCGTCTAATTCATTCATTTGACAAAATCGATTTTTACCTGCAGTTTCTAAATCTAGGTTTACGTTTTTTATTGCCTAGTAGGCCCTGTGAGCTATTTCTACTGGCAAATGACAACTTTTTCCATAGACGAGCTTATATGGGGTTGTGCCTATAGTGGTTTTATAAGCAGTTCGAAAAGCCCATAAAGCATCATCTAATTTATCAGCCCATTCCTTTTTATTTAAACCTACGGTTTTTTCAAGTATTCGTTTTAAACCTTGGTTAGTCACTTCGGCTTGTCCATTTGGTTGAGGGTGATATGCTGTTGAGACCCGGTGATAGACCCGATACCTTGTTAAGATTTTTTCTAGTTGATGATTGCAAAAATGGGTACCCCTATCACTTATCAAAGCTTTTGGTGTTCCAAAACGAGAGAATAATTTTTTCAGAAATTTTACCACTACTCTTCCATTGTTTGTTGGAAGATCTTTGCCCTCTGCCCATTTAGACAAGTAATCAACCGCCACAAGTATATATTTGTTTCCTTTTGACGGTGGGAAGGGTCCCATGAAATCGAGTCCCCACACATCAAAAATTTCACAAACGAGAATGCCGTTCTGAGGCATTTCGTTCTTGGAAGAAATATTACCTGATCTTTGGCAAGCATCACATGTCTTTACAAGATCTTGGGCATCTTTGTAAATGGTTGGCCAATAAAATTCTGAATCAAATACCTTTCGTGCGGTACTAGCGGCACCATGATGTCCTCCGTATGGACCTTCATGACAATGACGGAGAATTCTTCGTGCTTCACTACCATGGACACACCTTCGGATGAGTTGGTCGGCACGCATTTTGAAAAGATAAGGGTCTTCCCAAAAGTAATGCTTTACATCAGCAAAGAATTTCTTTCTTTGATGATGCGGCCATCCTTTGGTGACTATACCGCTAGCTAAGTAATTAGCATAGTCGGCATACCATGGTTTTTGTCTGCTTTCCATTATTTCCAAGGATTCTGTGGGAAATTTTTCGTTGATCTGTTCATCCCTGGTTGCCTCCAAAGTTGGGTCTTCTAGGTGTGAAAGATGATCTGCAGCAGTGTTTTCTGCTCCTCTTTTGTCTTTGATCTCAATGTCGAATTCTTGGAGGAGTAAAATCCATCTGATCAAACGGGGTTTTGCGTCTTGTTTCTTGAAGAGGTATTGAATAGCTGCATGATCTGTATAGACTACAGTTTTAGAAAGAACAAGGTAAGAACGGAATTTATCAAAAGCAAATACCACAGCTAGTAACTCTTTTTCAGTAGTTGTGTAATTTTCTTGTGCATCGTTAAGTGTTTTACTAGCATAATAAATTGGGTGGAAATGCTTTTCTTTTCTTTTTCCCAAGACTGCTCCAACAGCAAAGTCACTTGAATCACACATGATTTCTAAAGGAAATTTCCAATCAAGGGCTATCATGATAGGTGCATTGACTAGCATTTCCTTGAGGGTTAGAAATGCTTGATTGCATTCCTTGTCAAAGATGAAAGGTGCATCTTTTTCAAGTAATTTTGTTAGAGGTCTTGAAATTTTTGAAAAGTCTTTGATAAACCTTCTATAAAATCCGGCATGCCCTAGGAAACTTCTGATTGCTCTAACGGAGGATGGTGGAGGTAATCAAGAAATAGTTTCTATTTTTGCTCGATCAACTTCCATTCCTTCGCTTGAGATTTTGTGACCGAGTACTATTCCCTCTGTTACCATGAAATGGCATTTTTCCCAGTTAAGGGCGAGGTTAGTTTCCTCACATCAGGATAGCATTCGTTCAAGGTTATCGAGGCATTGGTCATATGAGTCTCCAAAGATAGAAAAGTCGTCCATGAAGACTTCCATTGTCTTTTCTATCATGTCATAGAAAATGGCCACCATACAACGTTGGAATGTTGCAGGCGCATTACATAGACCAAATGGCATGCGTCGATAGGCGAAAGTTCCGTAGGGGCATGTGAAAGTCGTCTTTTCTTGGTCTTCAGGTGCTATCGGGATTTGAAAGTAACCTGAAAAAGTGGTCTTTCCTTGCTGCTTCATTTAATCGTCTATAGTCTATACAAACTCTCCATCCTGTGACGGTTCTTGTCGGTATTAATTCATTTTTTCATTAGTTATTACCGTTTGGGACTACTTGGACGGGACTTACCCATGGACTATCAGAGATAGGATAGATTAGTTCGGCGTCAAGTAGCTTGATGACCTCATTTTTAACCACTTCTTGCACATTGGGATTTACTCTTCGTTGTGGTTGTATTACTGTTTTGTAGTCATCATTCATTAAAATTTTGTGCGTGCACATGGAAGGACTTATTCCTTTAATATCTACAAGCTTCCAAGCGATCGCATTTTTGTGTTTTTTAAGAAGATTAACTAGTTTTTCTTTTTCTACGCTACTTAATTTAGACGAAATAATTACAGGTAAATTACCATCTTTGTCTAGAAAAGCATATTCCAAACCTTTAGGAATGGGTGGGTCTTTAGGAGACACCTTATTTTGTGGCTCATCTAGATCAAGAACCTTAAAGGTTGGTTCTATGGCGACCTCTTCTTCAACAAAGCGGTCATCTTCTTCAGTTGTATCGGGTGGCTCATCTTCATCTTCAGTTAGGGGGTCATTATTGCCAACAGGATATTTCATTGAACGCTCAAGATCTATGTCCCTTTCGAATGCCCCTAATTGAAGAGGTAGATTGTTAAATTTCCGGTTTTTCAAAGCTTCATTAGTTTTTACAAAAGGTTTTCCCAAGACTAGAGGAGCGTCATCGAGGATGACAAAGTCGGTTGGAATAACCATTTGATTTGTTTGAACCAAGACATCCTCAACTACACCGATTGATTTTATTACTTTCCGATCGGATAGAAAAATGGGTATTTGAAGTGGAGTGAAATCACTAATACTTAACTTTTCAAAAATGTAGTTAGGCATTATGTTAACACAAAGATCTTTATCAATGGTGATATTACTAATAAATGAATTTTGAAAGAAACATGGAACCGGTGTAATGTTAATTTCAAAAGGATCTTCTTTTATTAGCGAGGTTTGATCATTAGTTAACTTAACACTTACCATTTCTTCAATTTTTGTATTAGTGTTTAGCTCTTTTAAAAACTTAGCATGAGGGGTTACTAAACAATGATTTTCAAAAGAAGGTGACAAGAGATTAATTTTTTCAAAATTAGTTCTTGTAATTTAACGTTATCGACCTCACCTCTTTCGTTGTTTAACTCATGTGTCAGTTTTTCACTTATTTGTTCTTCCATTTTTACATTTTCAACTATCTCTACGTTGTTATTACAATTTAATTCTTCTCTTGCGCGGGACTCCTCTTCCCTTGCGCGAGATTCTGTTATGCAACGTTTGATAGTTTTAGTGTGTTCTAATATCCTATCGGTTACTTCGGTGATAGAGAAAGGATTGGGATCCTTAAAGCTTGAATCCGGTTGTTCGATCCTTGGTTCCTCATAATACCCATATGAAGTAGATGGTTCACACCATTGTTCTTCATTGTAAGTATATGATGGATAAGGGTCGAAATTTTGTTCTTCATAGTACTCATATGAGGTGGGTTGTTCACGCCATGGTTCCTCATAATAAGTGTATGAAGGTGGTGGCTCATATCTTGAGTCCTCAAAGTATGAGTATGAAGGCTCATACCTTGGTTCATCAAAATACGAGTATGAGGGAGGAGGTTCATACCTTTGGTCTTCATAGGATGTGTATGAAGTTGATGGCTCGTACCTGGGCTCCTCATAATGGTTGTAAGAAGTGGATGGTTTAAACAAGTTACAATATTGTACCGAGTGCGGGTTACCACAATTAGTGCAATAGTCTCTCATATAATCATCCTCCTCACAGGTGTAGTTGTAGCCTCCTGAGTATTGATCCATAGGGATCACTCAACAGACCACAACTGAGTCTCGGGACCAGAAAACAAAAATAAAAATGGAAACAGAAGCTGGATACAGCCCCGTGTTCAGTGGACACGGCCTCGTGTACAGGATTTGTATCTGGGCGTTTTAATTAAAGTTACTGGTCTCGTTGGACACGGGGGCGTGTTCAGTGAGCACGGCCCCGTGTTCAGGCTACTGTAAATGCAAACTAAACTAAAATGCAGAAAAATGTGCGCGCGTTTTAAAAAGGTTTTGAAAAACTTATTAGGCCGTCGATTTTAAGCTTTCTTAAAATCCTTGTGTCCCTGGCAACGGCGCCAAAAACTTGATGCGTGTCAGTGTGTATATGTTTTAGATGTATATTTTAAGCCCTTTTTACACTTTTAGCCAAGTTTTAAATTTATAAAACACGATATTTACTAACACTAAACACACATATGGGCAAGTGCACCCATCGTGGACGTAGTATAGTGTTGGTAAGATACCGAGGTCGTCCAAGGACACAAGACCTTTTAGTACCGGTTTATCCTCAACGTCTAACCAAATCAAAATGTTAGAAAAGATTTTTTAAACTAAGAAAATAAAAACTAACTAAATGCTGAAAAATAAAAATAAAAATAAAAACAGATAGACAAGATGAATCACTTGGATCCGACTCGTGTATTAGTATAACCTTTGATTATTTTCGCACTTTTGCACTTGTTTAAGAGATTATCTTAGTTATTGTAGTAGGCCCCTCTTTTGAAGGCGACGTTACCCTCAACCCAGTAGTTTGAGTCAGCAAGGATACAATCCTAAAGGGTCGGATTATTGAAAGATAATGAATTAAGTTATTAATGCAAATTATGGTAGGCCCCTCTTTTGGAGGTGACGTTACCCTCGACTAAGTAGTCTGAGTCAGCAGGGATACAGTCCTAAATAGCCGGGTTATAGTATTAATAGTAGTTAACTTATGAGGGGGTCAAAGAGTTTGGATCCCCGCCATCCAATACCTATGGGTATTGAAGGAGATCCTACTAAATTTGACCCAGGTCCCTTGGAGGACCTCTAAACGCTGAACAAGGGCAAGACCCTTACCAAACCGTTCCCTTAACCCCCGACCAGGTAGCCAACATACCTCCATATAGACTGTGGAGATATGAATGGTGAAAATCTTTTATTTTATATAGACAGTAAAATAATGCCAAGACACCACGGACAAACGATAAGAAAGAATCACCTTCAACATAAGCAACTAGTTATTAAAGTCATTAATACAAAACCAAATAAAAAGTGCAAAAGATTAAAAATATAAAGTATTATACTAAACACTTGTCTTCACCAAGTGATGTAAGAGACTTAGGCAAACATGGCCTTGATTATCAAGAACTCTTACGATCAATCTTGGATCCCGAGACGACTCACACACTCTATGATGGACAATGGATGATGGTGGTGGATGATGGTGTTATGGTGGTGGTGGGTGGTGGATGAAGTGTGAGAGAGGTGGTGTGCCAAGGGATGAGTTGCAATGAAGCCAAGCACTCCTATTTATAGGCTGAACAGAAGCCTGGGCACGGCCCCGTGTCCGCTGCACACGGCCCCGTGCCCGTCTGACAATCTCTCTCCTCATTAATTGTAATTCGCAATTACAATTAATGCGCCTGCAGTACTTTCACCACGCCCCCGTGTTCACTGGGCACGGCCCCGTGGTAGGCAATGGAAGCTTCTACAGGTTTGTCTTTTCTGCTGCTTCTTGGGCACGGCCCCATGCTGGCTGAGCACGGGGCGTGTTCAGTCTTCTGGCTTTTCTGTTTTGCTTGGGAAGATGCTGTCGAGGGGTCGGGCAATCCACTTATGTTCCTTTTCTTGTATTTATGTTAGATTTAGCTGCCTTTTTGCTTCTTTTGTTAATTTGAGCTCATTTAATCCTGAAAATACAAAAGGAAGACAAAAACACTCTTTTTCCAACATTAGTACTTAAAAAGGGTTAGTTTTATGCCTCATTTGATGTAATTTATATGTTGCATTTTACACACATCAGGAACAACAATGGGGGGAATAATAATGGCAACGATGCTAGGGGTTGTGTGTTCGTGCTGGGGCAGGGTGACGCAAGGAATAATCCTAACGTGGTTATGGGTAAGTTTCTTCTCGACGACTTTTATGTTACTGTATTGTTTGATTCGGGTGCGGATACCAGTTATGTGTCTCTAAAAGTTAGTCAAATGTTAAAACGTACACCAACACCCTTAAACACCAAACATGTCATAGAATTAGCCAACGGTAAAAGTTTAGAGGCCACACACGTAGTCAAGGGTTGTAACATCGTCTTAGCGGGTCAGACTTTCTCCATCGATCTCATTCCTATAGTTCTGGGTAGTTTCGACATCGTCATTGGTATGGATTGGTTATCCCAACAACAAGCAGAGATCTTATGCAAGGAGAAGATAGTTCGTATTCCCCGTTCTGGTAAAGAGCCTCTCGAAGTTCAAGGCGACAAGAGTGGTGCCGTGGTTGGCATCATCTCCTTTCTGAAGGCTCAGAAATGTTTGAGAAAGGGTCACACTGCCATCTTGGCACTTGTTACTGATGCATCAACGAAGGAGAAGAGATTAGAGGATATCCCAGTCGTACGTGATTTTCCTCAAGTGTTTCCTGAAGATTTACCTGGGCTACCGCCCCATCGCCAGGTCGAATTCCAGATAGAACTAGCTCCTGGAGTAGCACCAATAGCACGTGCACCGTATCGCTTAGCTCCAACTGAACTGGAAGAACTGTCTAAGCAACTGCAAGAACTCTTGGATAAGGGTTTCATTCGTCCTAGCTCTTCGCCCTGAGGAGCTCCAGTATTGTTTGTAAAGAAGAAAGATGGAACTTTCAGGATGTGCATAGATTACCGCGAACTAAACAAGGTGACAGTGAAGAACCGCTATCCTCTGCCACGCATAGATGACTTGTTCGACCAGTTGCAAGGGTCGAGCTACTACTCAAAGATTGATCTGAGGTCAGGTTACCATCAGCTGAGAGTCCGGGATGAGGACGTCTCCAAAACAGCATTCAGAACTCGTTACGGCCACTACGAGTTTCTAGTCATGCCATTCGGGCTAACAAACGCGCCGGCAGTCTTCATGGATCTTATGAACAGAGTGTGCAAGCCTTATCTAGACAAGTTCGTCATTGTTTTCATCGACGACATCCTGATCTACTCTAAGAGTCAGGAGGAACACGAGCAGCATTTACGACTTATCTTGGAACTTCTTCGAAAGGAACAACTGTACGCCAAGTTTTCAAAATGCGACTTCTGGCTTCGTGAAGTCCACTTTCTAGGCCATGTGGTAAACAAGGATGGGATTCATGTTGATCCATCCAAGGTAGACTCGATCAGGAACTGGCATGCACCGCGTACACCAACGGAAATACGCCAATTCTTGGGTTTGGCGGGTTATTACAGACGGTTCATCAAAGACTTCTCAAAGATCGCGCAGCCGCTTACATTACTGACACAGAAAGGTGTTACTTATCGTTGGGGTAGTACACAGGAAACAGCTTTCCAACACTTAAAGGATAGACTATGCAGCGCACCTATTCTCTCATTGCCAGAGGGCACAGACGATTTTGTGGTCTACTGCGACGCGTCGATTCAGGGTCTTGGTTGTGTATTGATGCAAAGGGATAAAGTCATTGCCTACGCTTCGCGGCAACTTAAAGTTCATGAATGGAACTATACGACACACGATTTAGAGCTGGGAGCTGTTGTTTTCGCGCTTAAGATATGGCGACACTACCTGTACGGTACCAAGTGCACCATCTACACCGATCACAGGAGTCTCGAGCATATCTTCAAGCAAAAGGAATTGAACATGCGACAACGTCGATGGGTCGAGTTACTTAACGATTACGAATGCGCCATCAAGTATCATCCAGGCAAAGCCAATGTTGTGGCTGACGCCCTTAGTCGAAAAGACACTACGCCTAGACGCGTGCGAGCATTACAACTTACTATTCAGTCTAGTCTTCCTGCATAGATACGAGACGCTCAGGTAGAAGCATTAAAACCAGAAAACGTCAGGGCTGAAGCCCTACGCGGCTCAAGGCAACGATTAGAACAAAGGGAAGACGGCGCCTACTACGTCACAGGACGCATTTGGGTCCCACTTCATGGCGACTTACGCGAGCTTGTGATGGATGAAGCTCATAAGTCCCGCTACTCAGTACATCCAGGTTCGGAAAAAATGTACCACGATCTCAGAACTACATATTGGTGGCCTAGTATGAAATCCCACATAGCAACGTACGTTAACAAATGTTTGACCTGCGCGAGGGTCAAGACGGAATATCAGAAACCATCAGGCCTACTTCAGCAACCAAGGATACCATAATGGAAATGGGAGGAAATTTCCATGGATTTCGTTACTGGCCTGCCTAGATCTCAACGTGGGAATGATACCATTTGGGTGATCGTGGATCGACTCACAAAGTCTGCTCACTTCTTGGCTATCAAAGAAACAGACAAATTCTCTACCTTAGCAGACGTATACTTGAAAGAAGTTGTCTCGAGGCACGAAGTGCCAACCTCTATTATTTCTGATCGAGATGCACGATTTACTTCGGAACTGTGGCAAGCGATGCATAAATCTTTTGGCTCACGATTAGACATGAGCACAGCTTACCACCCTTAGACGGATGGGCAGTCTGAGCATACTATCCAGACTCTAGAAGACATGCTTCGGGCATGTGTTATCGATTTCGGCAACAGCTGGGAAAAACACCTCCCGTTAGTTGAGTTTTCATATAATAACAGTTACCACACCAGCATTCAAGCCGCTCCATTCGAGGCATTATACGGACGTAAATACCGGTCACCTCTCTGTTGGGCAGAGGTGGGGGATAGTCAGATCACAGGCCCAGAAATGGTAGTTGATGCTACCGAACGGATTGCACAGATACGAAAACGCATGGCGGCGGCTCGTGACCATCAGAAAAGCTACGCTGATAAGCGCAGGAAACCACTCGAGTTCCAAGTTGGGGATCGAGTGCTAC
Source organism: Helianthus annuus (assembly GCF_002127325.2). Lineage (NCBI taxonomy): Eukaryota > Viridiplantae > Streptophyta > Magnoliopsida > Asterales > Asteraceae > Helianthus > Helianthus annuus. The sequence goes on from NC_035443.2 coordinate 93,934,706, forward strand.
TCAAAGTCTCACCCTGGAAGGGTGTGGTTCGTTTTGGTAAACGAGGCAAACTTAATCCGCGGTATGTCGGACCGTTCAAAATCATAGAAAGAATAGGCAAAGTGGCCTATAAACTGAACTTACCAGCAGAACTCGGTGCAGTTCACAATGTTTTCCACGTGTCGAATCTGAAGAAGTGTCTGTCAGATGAGACCCTCATAGTTCCTTTGAAGGAGCTCACTATCGACGAATAGTTACATTTCATCGAGGAACCAGTTGAAATCACGGACCGGGATGTTAAGGTCCTCAAAAACACCAGAATACCTCTTGTTCGAGTTCGTTGGAACTCCCGTCGTGGTCCAAAGTATACATGGGAACGAGAAGACCAAATGGAACTCAAATATCCCCAGTTATTCCAAAACGGTGCAACTACTACTGAGGTTGAAGCTACTACCGAATTTCGGGACGAAATTCCAAATCAACGGGGGGATGACGTGACACCCCAGGAAAACCAGTAAACGATACAACTTAACTAGCTTCCTCAGTAACTGCATGCTAAATTTCGGGACGAAATTTCTTTCAAGTTGGGGATAATGTGACAACTCGAGTTTCCAAGATTCCTTATTCGCATTTATTGCACGTTGACTGTTTAGTTGCTTGATTATTTGACTTGTAACTGCACACTGAATTATAAGATGAGACATTGTCTGATATGCTATGTGCTTAACATGAGTAAAGTGTTTGATTTGTTAGATTCCTTGAGCATGAACTTGTATACTTACATGACTGTTGAGCTTAATACCGACGAAACAAAGTGTTTCGCCGTAACACCTATTGACGAAATAGGTTCGACGAAACAAAGTGTTTCGTCACACACATCTTCGATGAAACAGATACGTTTCGCCGGCCCAGTGTTACGCGAGGCCCAGTAATGGCCCAGTACGTTACATCGAGTATTTAACTAGTTCTCCGGGTTATTTGTTACAATTTTTAACAAACAAGAAACCCTAGAGCTCCCTTTTCTCTGTTGACAGCAATCTTGTGTCCCCGAAGCCCCGAATCAATCTAGTTGTTACTCCATTCATCGCGGTTAGTTTTTAACCTTCGTGTGATGGTTGATGTTACCATCGTTAACTATTTTTGCTTGAATTCATTAGGATCAATGCTAGATAATGTTTGTGTTCATGATTGAGTGATGAATTTGGCTATGTTATGATCTATGTTATCGGTTACAATTATATGATTGGAATTGTTGTTGTCAATGACCGGAATAGGATGTTAATATTGTAGAAACTGTGATGCACTTCCATATAATGACTATGACATATGCTAGATTTCATAAGGTTAACGTGTAACATTTGTGCTTGTAATCATCATGAACAGTTCTATTATCAATAAAATAATGTTATTTGATCCCAATGTTTGTTTGGTTGTGTTTTACATTTTTCATGTTTTAACTTTTGCTCAATTTCAAACTCTACATCGCTTTCTAGAGAATTATACGCAAACTGGTGCGTAAACGTACTCAGTTTAATGCGACAAATACTCTAGAACATCAACATATACTCAACATACCTTAAATAACCTTTACATAACTTAGAAATAAGTTTTGAAGGCTTTGGTATAGCAAAAACAAGTTAATTCGCTTACAGGGACTAAACTTGACAAACTACGAAAGTATGCCAATTTGAACTGTAACGAACATTCTGGAACATGTCCATAAGTTAAACATACCATAAATATCCTTTACATAGCTTAGAAATAGGCTTTGAGGGGTTTGGTATGCTAAAACAAACTTTTGGATCATTCAGGGGCTAAAAGTGTCAAAAAGTGCACAAGTTTGCACTTTTGCGCATAACTTACGTTCTGAATACATCCGTACATCCAAAAATTTATGTAAGCACCCTTATATTATGCCTTAGTGTTTGGCATGAGAAAAATCCATTCGTCGCGTCATTTGGATCGTCTTTCGCGCTTATGCGCATTCCGTCGTAATTAAGCGAACATCGCGATCGTACGGCCAAACGAACCGACATCCGGAATATTTTTGAGCATATTTCAAGTCCCCTACACTTTAACTTCATCTTAGAGCCTTGAAATGAGGTTAACGGGGCTTAAACGTGCCAAAAATGGGCCAAAATACGTGTTTCTGAAGTGCAGGGACCAAAATTGTAAATTCTGATCTGGGAACCTTAGGCGGGGCGCGTAAGGATTTACCAAATCCTTACGCGGGGCGCGTGAGGGTGTCTGACAGAAAATATTCTGCATTTAATGCAGTTTGGCCTTTCGTTCGATCAAGAGGCAATGCCCTTTCACCTAATCAAGAGCCAAGGGGCAATTTCTGACTTACCACAAGAATTTGACAAGTGTACGCTCGAGATCGCGGCACGATATTCGATAAACGATCCTAACGGTTCCACTTTTCCTATAAATACCCCCCCCCCCTTTTGTGTAAAAACCCACAAGAATCAGATCTAAAGCTCTAAGTTGAAACCATTGTTTCATACCTGAGCTATTTGATCTAGATTAGCACTCGGGGACCCTCCGTAAGTCTTCTTTCGCTCTTTTATTCGCTTTTCGAGTCCGAAAGTCAACGTTTTGTTGACTTTCTGCATTGACCAGCTTATGGTCGATGCGAAGTTCATGGAACTTCATAACGTGAGCGTGATCACGATGGTTATAGTCCGTAGTGACTATACCTACTGATCACCACGTTATCTAGGCTCAGTAACGAGTCGTAGTTTCGGCCAAAATGTGCATTCTTGCATATTTTGTAACCAAACTACTCGTGGGCATCAAAGCCGTTTGTTTTGATGTCAAACATGTTTTCAAACTTAGTTAAGCATGTTCTAACATGCTTAGCTCGTCACGTTTAGTATAGTGCTTATATAGGGTCGTAAGGTAAGCGATCTAAACCATCGCTTATCCTTTCGAACCCGACCCATTTGGTCGGTCATTAGGACCTGACCAAACACATTAGGTGACCATAGCTATAACCTTCCGAGGTTATACCTTTGGTCACGATGTTAGGCGTTCCATACGCGTTCTACGCGAATGACGCGTTAGGGTGGCATAAGCTACCTCAACGGGTCGTGATGGACCGTAAGCACTTAGGTTAAGTTTCATTTTAGTATGTAGGCTTTGTTAAACCATATTACACGAGTCTCCATACTCGTTTGGTTTTCGAACCCGCGTACTGTCCGATCCTTCCGATTTGGTCCGGTATATTAACATAGCTACCTATTAGGTGCCGTTTGATATCCCGTGATCTTTAGCATTATCTGGTTATTATACAAGAACTCAAAGCAATCTCAGGTGAGTACATAGAACCCCAACTTTTACTGTTTTACAAACTGTTTTGGGGTGAAACACATGTGCCTATCTGTTACATTCATGCTTTCCATGTTTTCACATCATATGCCTGCTATGTTGTTAGTACATTATAGTACACGATTTCATTACATTTTATGCTATGTATGCCCATTGTGTGCGTACTTAGTGCATTGATTTACATGAACATTTCTGCTGCATATGTTTACTCAGCATATGAGCACATTGATTTACACGAACATTTCTGTTGCATATGTTTACTCAGCATATGGACACATTGATTTACATGAACATTTCTGTTGCATATGTTTACTCAGCATATGGACACATTGATTTACATGAACATTTCTGCTGCATATGTTTACTCAGCATATGGGCACATTGATTTACATAAACATTTCTGCTTTGTATGTTTACTTAGCATACTTAGTACAATTGTTTACATCACATGCCTTCATTTTGTTATGACATTTGGTTTGTTTAACATGGGACAATACATTCATTAACATTAGCTACGCCGTTCGTTAGTAGGTAGTGGTACCATAGGAATTGACAACTCCCATTCCTGAAGTCCTGGGTTTGATAGGACTGGAAGGAGTGACCGAATTCGATATACATAACTTAGATAAACCTTTAATTTGTTTAAGGGTTTATCGCCGCAGTCTCAAGGCTTGGATGTATGCATAGTTTACAATACCGCATAAATGTTAATATCAATAGAGCATGCATTTTCCGCAGAACATAACGTTGATTTAAACCACGTTTTACTTCAACGACTTGTTTTGTGCATATGGTTTAAGTTGATACATTTCGCTTACCATACATGACACATTTTGGGATTACACATTACATGATTTACATTGAACATAAACACGTTGACATTGACATAAACATTTGACATGGTTTACACAATAACACTTGACATTTGGTTTATACATGAACAATTTACATGGTGGATTGGTTTGGGTAAATGGTTCGGGTAACGTGGAGTATATAATATGATGCAAACATGGTGGATACGCCGCTGGTACTTCCTATATATAAATGTTTGTATAATATTACATATCTTAGCGTTATCTAAATCATTTCAGTTAGACATATAACATATTATACAAGTAACATACTTTCCATAAAATATCATCTTACAAAACAACTTATCATATTCAACTCATTTTACTTGGTTACTCGTTTAACCTTGCACTTATCTACATATATCATCTGATGTTATCGTTTTTCAAATGATTTACAAAGCAAGACAAAGTACAAGGTTCATGACTGACTGTTATTAAACATTCTTTAAACTCAAGTCATGAATCACATTTTCACAAAACCTATGTATCTCACAGGCATTTTTATGCTGGCGTACCTACTTTCACATGTGTTTTCAGGAGATGTTCCATAAGACGTTGATCACAATACTAGGGCGGACCTGTGCCTTAGAGCCTAACAATGAAGATAGGCTAGTATAAATATGTTATGAACTTGGTATTTCTTGTTTTGAAACAATGTACTACTCTTGCTTATAAATAAAATACAACTTGTATGCCATGGTTATGAAACAATTTAATTCTGTCCACAACACTCCCCGGCGTTTCCGCCGCGGTTGCATGTTATACGCGGCCGGGGTGTGACAGAAGAGTTGGTATCAGAGCCATTGGTTATAAGGAATTAGGTTATTAGTAATGCTTTGACCTAGACTATAACTTTCTAGGACCCTAACACAAGTTATCTTGTGTTTAGAGTTTAAAACATGCACATCACCTATCCTTAGGTGATAACCACAACGGGAACTTCGGTTCCGAATCCGCTTTGAAAATTAATCATCTGTTCTAGGATGATTGATTACTAGGTTTTGAACCCTCTGTTATAAGGTTTTGAACCCTCTGTTATAAGGTTTGAACCCTCTGTTATATGGTTTTGAATCTCTTTGGATTTCAAAAATCCCGTCAAAGTTTTGGGTTAATAGTGTGAACACGTGCGAACTGGAAGAGTGAATGCCTGTACCCTGGGTTTTCTGTCTAAGGCTAGAGTGTTCGTACAAATCCACATAATCGGACCAGTCACTCTTACCTGGGAACTCTTGGGGTGAGTGTTCACTTATAGGCGAGCATGTCTTCGCGATACACTAATCCTGACCCATTTACTTTGACTAGACATTTCATATCGCTTGTTTGCATTGCGATGCATAACCACCATCTTTGCTTTTGTTGATTTTGCTTCATCTCATTCTCTTCATCCAATCATCTCACTCGTTTCATTTCATGTTTTTCTCTTCTAGAATGCCTCCTCGACGCGACAACCAGATAGCTACTGCCGAACTGGCGGAGATTATTGCGCAGCAGATGGCTGCTCAATTTCCGAATCTCTTTGCTCAATGGAACCAGGCCAACAACAACAACAATGGTACATGCAAATACAAGGATTTTAGCTCGGCTAAGCCACTCAAGTTTAGTGGTTCTGAGGGAGCAACTGGGCTTCTTCAATGGTTCGAGAGCATCGAGAACACTTTCCGACATGTGCAGTGTCCTGACAATCGCAAAGTCGAGTTTTCTTCAAGCGTGTTTCAGAAGAGGGCTCTTACGTGGTGGAATGGAGTTATGAGAGATCAAGGTGCAGAAGTTGCTCTAGCTCAGACATGGGCTGAACTGAGAGCTCTTATGATGAGGGAGTTTTGTCCTCGTCATGAACAACGAGCGTTGGAGAAAGAATTTGATATTTTGAAGCAAGATAGTGGCGAGCACAGGGCTTATACGGATAGGTTTGAGGAGTTGAGTCTTCTTTGCCCAACTATGGTTACCCCACTCGATAAGGCCATCGAAAGGTACATCGACGGCCTACCTGACTCAGTACAAGACATTCTCACTGGTAGCAACCCTACCACACTCCGTCAGGCAATCGAGTTATCAGCGACACTGACTGAGTCGCAGATCCGAAAGAATAAACTACACAGGAAGGGTGACAAGGGCAAGAAGCAGTCGGCTGACAAGGAAGATAGCAAGAAAGGTCAAAACAAGAAGGGGAAGGATTCTGGTTCCTCAAGGGGGTCAAGGAAGCGTAAGGCTTCCCAAAACTATGCTGTCACTGCCTAAGCAAACCAGGCAGCTCCCAACCAGCCTCCAGCAAAGAAACCCTACTCAGGAAGTGCACCTTTGTGCAATCGATGCAACAGTCACCACCAGCCACAATATCAGTGCCGTTTCTGTACTAACTGTGGGAAATCAGGCCATCTTGCCGATGTTTGTCGGTTTGCTCAGAATCACGCAGTCCAGAACCCTGCTCAACAGGTTGCTCAGTAACAGGGTCAGGCTGCACGACCAAACTACCCACCAGGTGCATGTTATAATTGTTGGGATCTGACCCACTACAGAAATCGGTGTCCAAGACTAGTCAACCAGAACCAGAATGCAAACCAGAATCTGGCACCGGCTCGAGGTCGAGTCTTTAACATGAATGCACAAGAAGCACAAGCAGACAACGAGGTGGTGAACGGTACGTTCTTTATTAATAATCAGCCAGCATCTGTTCTTTTTGATTCGGGTGCCAACAAGAGCTTTGTGTCATTGTCTTCTGAGACAATGCTTCGCGTGTCTAGAACGAAACTAGGTAAACCTTTGACAGTAGAGGTTGCCAGTGGTGAACCCATCGTTCTAAATTCTGTTCTGCGCAACTGCCAGTTGAATCTTAACGACCATATTTTTCCTATTGACCTCACGCCAATGCAACTTGGAAGCTTCGACGTTATTGTGGGAATGGATTGGTTATCTAAGCATCGCGCAGAGATAGTTTGTTCTGAGAAGATTGTTCGTGTGCCGCTGTCTACAGGCGAGATCCTACAGGTTCGTGGTGAGAAGCCTGCCGGTGGTCTCAAACTTATGTCTTGTTTTAAAGCACGGAAGTATCTGCGAAAGCACTATGTGGCTTTCCTAGCACATGTTACAGCAGATAAAGGCAAGGGTAAGACTATTTCAGATATTCCTGTCGTTCGGGATTATTCCGAAGTATTCCCTGAAGACTTACCTGGTCTACCTCCAGCACGCCAAGTCGAGTTTCGTATTGATCTCGTACCTGGTGCAAATCCCATTGCCAGAGCTCCATACCGTCTTGCACCGTCTGAGATGCAAGAATTATCTAAACAGCTTCAGGAGCTCTCCGACAAAGGTTTTATCCGTCCTAGCTTTTCACCTTGGGGTGCTCCCGTTCTTTTTGTAAAGAAGAAGGATGGATCTTTTAGGATGTGTATCGATTATCGTGAGCTTAACAAGCTCACCATAAAAAATCGATATCCCCTACCTCGCATTGATGATCTCTTTGATCAATTGCAAGGCGCTTCTTATTTTTCAAAGATCGATCTACGATCTGGATATCATCAGCTTCGTGTACATGAAGAAGATATTCCAAAGACAGCGTTCCGTACTCGTTATGGACATTATGAGTTCACAGTCATGCCATTCGGTTTGACTAATGCTCCTGCTGTTTTCATGGACTTAATGAATAGGGTCTGCAAACCTTACTTAGATAAGTTCATCATCGTTTTTATTGATGACATTTTGATATATTCTAAGACGCGAGCTGAACATGAGCAACATCTTCGTCTTACTCTGGAACTCCTAAAGAAAGAGCAACTTTTCGCCAAATTCTCCAAGTGTGAATTCTGGCTTAAAGAAGTTCAATTCTTAGGGCATATTGTCAACGAACAAGGTATTCATGTGGATCCCTCCAAGATCAGTGCCATTAAGGATTGGGATACGCCTACTACTCCTACTGAAGTTCGTTCTTTTCTTGGCCTAGCGGGTTATTACCACCGCTTCATTGAGAATTTCTCAAAGATTGCAGTTCCTCTAACTGCTCTAACTCAGAAGAACAAGCCATTTGATTGGGGAGTCGAACAAGAGGAAGCGTTTCATACTTTGAAACAAAAGCTTTGCGACGCGCCTGTCCTAACATTGCCTGAGGGCAATGATGATTTCGTCGTTTATTGCGATGCATCTAAATTGGGTCTTGGCTGCGTCCTGATGCAAAGAAACAAAGTCATAGCATACGCATCAAGGCAGTTGAAGATACATGAGAAAAACTACACCACTCATGATCTTGAGTTAGGTGCATTTGTCTTCGCTCTTAAGATCTGGAGACACTATTTGTACGGTACAAAATGTGTGGTTTTCACTGACCACAAAAGTCTTCAACAATCTTCAATCAAAAGGAACTCAATATGAGGCAAAGACGTTGGGTTGAACTTCTAAATGACTACGACTGCGAGATCCGCTACCATCCTGGTAAGGCGAATGTCGTAGCCGATGCATTGAGTCGCAAGGAACGTACTAAGCTTCATTGTGTACGTGTCCAATCTGTTATTCAAACTGATATACAAGCACGTATTTCTCAGGCTCAACAAGCTTGTGTTTCACAAGGTTTAATGGATAAGGAATTTCCTTATCACATAACTCCTGCTCTAGAGCTAAAGGACAATGGATCGTATTACTTCATGGACCGTTTGTGGGTCCAAGCCAAGATAATCTTCGTACCTTGCTTATGGATGAAGCCCATAAGTCTCGTTATTCTATTCATCCTGGCTCAGATAAGATGTATAAGGATCTTCGTATTCAGTATTGGTGGCCTGGTATGAAGAAAGACATTGCCTTATATGTATCAAAATGCCTTACTTGTCTTAAAGTTAAGGCTGAGCACCAGCGTCCTTCTGGTTTATTGGAGCAACCAGAGATCCCAGTTTGGAAATGGGAAAACATTACTATGGATCTCATTTCCAAACTCCCGCGCACAAAGAAAGGTCACGATGCCATCTGGGTAGTCGTTGATCGTCTTACAAAGTCAGCGCATTTCTTGCCAATCCGTGAGGATTTTTCGGCTGACAAACTTGCTCAAATCTACGTGGATGAAATTGTAGCACGACATGGTGTTCCTTTGAACATCATTTCAGACAGAGATGCTCGTTTCACTTCTCATTTTTGGAGAACCATGCAATCAGCTATGGGGTCTCAACTTAATCTGAGCACAGCTTATCATCCGCAAACAGATGGTCAATCTGAAAGAACAATCCAGACACTGGAGGATATGCTTAGAGCTTGTGTGATCGACTTTGGTGGTAGTTGGGATTCACATCTTCCGTTGATTGAATTCTCCTACAACAACAGTTATCACTCCAGCATCAACATGGCTCCTTTCGAGGCTCTCTATGGTCGAAAATGTCGTTCACCAGTCTGCTGGAATGAGATCGGTGAGGCTCAGCTTATTGGACCTGCCATCATTCTAGAGACAACAGAAAAGGTAAAGAAAGTACGTGATAACCTTCAGACAGCTAGAAGCCGTCAGAAGAATTACGCGGACCTAAAACGCAAACCCTTGGATTTTCAAGTCGGTGATCGTGTATTACTTAAGGTCTCACCTTGGAAAGGTGTGATCAGATTTGGAAAGAAAGGAAAACTTGCACCTAGATATGTTGGACCATTCAAGATCGTCGAAAGAATCGGTAAGGTAGCCTACAGACTTGAGTTACCTCCTGTACTTGGAAATGTTCATCCAACCTTTCACGTGTCCAATCTCAAGAGGTGTTTAGCTGATGAAAACCTCCACATACCGCTTGACGAAATTCGTGTTGATAAAACACTAAAGTTTGTTGAGAAACCGGTAGAAATCATGGAACGTGAAGTCAAGTGGCTTAAACGCAAGCGCATTCCTTTGGTCAAGGTTCGTTGGGAATCTAAACGTGGACCCGAGTTTACTTGGGAACGCGAAGATCAAATGAAGGCAAAATATCCGCATCTCTTTCCACGAGTCTCCTCTAAATAAATTTCGGGACGAAATTTCAACAAGTAGGGGAGACTGTAACATTTGTGCTTGTAATCATCATGAACAGTTCTATTATCAATAAAATAATGTTATTTGATCCCAATGTTTGTTTGGTTGTGTTTTACATTTTTCATGTTTTAACTTTTGCTCAATTTCAAACTCTACATCGCTTTCTAGAGAATTATACGCAAACTGGTGCGTAAACGTACTCAGTTTAATGCGACAAATACTCCAGAACATCAACATATACTCAACATACCTTAAATAACCTTTACATAACTTAGAAATAAGTTTTGAAGGCTTTGGTATAGCAAAAACAAGTTAATTCGCTTACAGGGACTAAACTTGACAAACTACGAAAGTATGCCAATTTGAACTGTAACGAACATTCTGGAACATGTCCATAAGTTAAACATACCATAAATATCCTTTACATAGCTTAGAAATAGGCTTTGAGGGGTTTGGTATGCTAAAACAAACTTTTGGATCATTCAGGGGCTAAAAGTGTCAAAAAGTGCACAAGTTTGCACTTTTGCGCATAACTTACGTTCTGAATACATCCGTACATCCAAAAATTTATGTAAGCACCCTTATATTATGCCTTAGTGTTTGGCATGAGAAAAATCCATTCGTCGCGTCATTTGGATCGTCTTTCGCGCTTATGCGCATTCCGTCGTAATTAAGCGAACATCGCGATCGTACGGCCAAATGAACCGACATCCCGAATATTTTTGAGCATATTTCAAGTCCCCTACACTTTAACTTCATCTTAGAGCCTTGAAATGAGGTTAACGGGGCTTAAACGTGCCAAAAATGGGCCAAAATACGTGTTTCTGAAGTGCAGGGACCAAAATTGTAAATTCTGATCTGGGAACCTTAGGCGGGGCGCGTAAGGATTTACCAAATCCTTACGCGGGGCGCGTGAGGGTGTCTGACAGAAAATATTCTGCATTTAATGCAGTTTGGCCTTTCGTTCGATCAAGAGGCAATGCCCTTTCACCTAATCAAGAGCCAAGGGGCAATTTCTGACTTACCACAAGAATTTGACAAGTGTACGCTCGAGATCGCGGCACGATATTCGATAAACGATCCTAACGGTTCCACTTTTCCTATAAATACCCCCCCCCCTTTTGTGTAAAAACCCACAAGAATCAGATCTAAAGCTCTAAGTTGAAACCATTGTTTCATACCTGAGCTATTTGATCTAGATTAGCACTCGGGGACCCTCCGTAAGTCTTCTTTCGCTCTTTTATTCGCTTTTCGAGTCCGAAAGTCAACGTTTTGTTGACTTTCTGCATTGACCAGCTTATGGTCGATGCGAAGTTCATGGAACTTCATAACGTGAGCGTGATCACGATGGTTATAGTCCGTAGTGACTATACCTACTGATCACCACGTTATCTAGGCTCAGTAACGAGTCGTAGTTTCGGCCAAAATGTGCATTCTTGCATATTTTGTAACCAAACTACTCGTGGGCATCAAAGCCGTTTGTTTTGATGTCAAACATGTTTTCAAACTTAGTTAAGCATGTTCTAACATGCTTAGCTCGTCACGTTTAGTATAGTGCTTATATAGGGTCGTAAGGTAAGCGATCTAAACCATCGCTTATCCTTTCGAACCCGACCCATTTGGTCGGTCATTAGGACCTGACCAAACACATTAGGTGACCATAGCTATAACCTTCCGAGGTTATACCTTTGGTCACGATGTTAGGCGTTCCATACGCGTTCTACGCGAATGACGCGTTAGGGTGGCATAAGCTACCTCAACGGGTCGTGATGGACCGTAAGCACTTAGGTTAAGTTTCATTTTAGTATGTAGGCTTTGTTAAACCATATTACACGAGTCTCCATACTCGTTTGGTTTTCGAACCCGCGTACTGTCCGATCCTTCCGATTTGGTCCGGTATATTAACATAGCTACCTATTAGGTGCCGTTTGATATCCCGTGATCTTTAGCATTATCTGGTTATTATACAAGAACTCAAAGCAATCTCAGGTGAGTACATAGAACCCCAACTTTTACTGTTTTACAAACTGTTTTGGGGTGAAACACATGTGCCTATCTGTTACATTCATGCTTTCCATGTTTTCACATCATATGCCTGCTATGTTGTTAGTACATTATAGTACACGATTTCATTACATTTTATGCTATGTATGCCCATTGTGTGCGTACTTAGTGCATTGATTTACATGAACATTTCTGCTGCATATGTTTACTCAGCATATGAGCACATTGATTTACATGAACATTTCTGTTGCATATGTTTACTTAGCATATGGACACATTGATTTACATGAACATTTCTGTTGCATATGTTTACTCAGCATATGGACACATTGATTTACATGAACATTTCTGCTGCATATGTTTACTCAGCATATGGGCACATTGATTTACATAAACATTTCTGCTTTGTATGTTTACTTAGCATACTTAGTACAATTGTTTACATCACATGCCTTCATTTTGTTATGACATTTGGTTTGTTTAACATGGGACAATACATTCATTAACATTAGCTACGCCGTTCGTTAGTAGGTAGTGGTACCATAGGAATTGACAACTCCCATTCCTGAAGTTCTGGGTTTGATAGGACTGGAAGGAGTGACCGAATTCGATATACATAACTTAGATAAACCTTTAATTTGTTTAAGGGTTTATCGCCGCAGTCTCAAGGCTTGGATGTATGCATAGTTTACAATACCGCATAAATGTTAATATCAATAGAGCATGCATTTTCCGCAGAACATAATGTTGATTTAAACCACGTTTTACTTCAACGACTTGTTTTGTGCATATGGTTTAAGTTGATACATTTCGCTTACCATACATGACACATTTTGGGATTACACATTACATGATTTACATTGAACATAAACACGTTGACATTGACATAAACATTTGACATGGTTTACACAATAACACTTGACATTTGGTTTATACATGAACAATTTACATGGTGGATTGGTTTGGGTAAATGGTTCGGGTAACGTGGAGTATATAATATGATGCAAACATGGTGGATACGCCGCTGGTACTTCCTATATATAAATGTTTGTATAATATTACATATCTTAGCGTTATCTAAATCATTTCAGTTAGACATATAACATATTATACAAGTAACATACTTTCCATAAAATATCATCTTACAAAACAACTTATCATATTCAACTCATTTTACTTGGTTACTCGTTTAACCTTGCACTTATCTACATATATCATCTGATGTTATCGTTTTTCAAATGATTTACAAAGCAAGACAAAGTACAAGGTTCATGACTGACTGTTATTAAACATTCTTTAAACTCAAGTCATGAATCACATTTTCACAAAACCTATGTATCTCACAGGCATTTTTATGCTGACGTACCTACTTTCACATGTGTTTTCAGGAGATGTTCCATAAGACGTTGATCACAATACTAGGGCGGACCTGTGCCTTAGAGCCTAACAATGAAGATAGGCTAGTATAAATATGTTATGAACTTGGTATTTCTTGTTTTGAAACAATGTACTACTCTTGCTTATAAATAAAATACAACTTGTATGCCATGGTTATGAAACAATTTAATTCTGTCCACAACACTCCCCGGCGTTTCCGTCGCGGTTGCATGTTATACGCGGCCGGGGTGTGACATAACGCATGATCAAATTATGATTGGTAGTCTATGATGTTGGTGATTGGTTGAATGAATACCGTATGAGTTCTGTATGATGATTCCTGTATGTTGAAGACTGTATGATTCTGTGTGACGGCAATTAGGGTTCTATGTACGTAACTGTTATGTGGCGAAACTGATGACTTTACGGAGCGCAAATACCGACGAAACACTGATGTGTTTCGTCAACATTAGTCACCACGAAACAGACACGGCGAAACAAGGGGGTGTTTCGCCGAGATTAGGGATGACGAAACAAAAGGGTGATTCATCATGGGTCAACACGACGAAACAGAGTGTTTCGTTGACGAGGGTTCACGGCGAAACAGGGAGTGTTTCGCCAAATGGGAAATTTACACAGTAACTTGATTTCTTTCTGTTAAAGGATAACTGAGTTAGCTAACCACTGTTAAATGTTATGCATGAGTTGTATGAACTCGTATACGCGCTTTGTGTTATTCATGATTGCTGATTTAATACCACTGTGATTGAATATGCAAACGTGGGCTTAGTAAATATAAACTGATTGTGTATGCGTGTATACTCTAGGACTTGATTGATTAACTGTGAGCCCATATCTTAACATACCGAGCAAACCAAGGTGAGTTCACACTCTTACTAAGGCATGGGATTCCCGGGGTAGGGAATGGGATTGATTAATTGATTGTACTTACATGGTTATGGGAATTACGTACTATTGACCTCATTTGGGAAAGGTCACTTATAGATACTGCTAGACTAGTGATACATGGGGAAGCCCCCCACTACTCTTCGCACACATGCCTGGAATGGCCGCGATACTGATACTAAACTTCGCACACATGCCTGAAATGGCCGCGATACTGATACTAAACTTCGCACACATGCCTGGAGGGCCGCGATACAAATAAAACTAGTCTACAGTATATGGGAAACCCCCACTAATCTTCGCAAACATGCCTGGAGGGCCGCGATGTAATTATATACGATACATGGATTACTAAACAACCCAACGTTTTACGAAATGAACACTATTACTAAACAATCCACTGTGAACTCGCTCAACTAGTTGTTGACTCTCTGTTACATGCCTTGCAGGTCGTTAGGTATACCTGGAGCTTGCAATGGGAGGCGCGGTCGTTGTGGACAAGGATCGTGAATGCTTTGTTAAATGTTTATGACATTACATACTTATACTTATGTTGGGTTTACTTTTATGCTTCCGCTAAACGTTGATATTATACTTATGTTTGGACACCTTTCATATTGGTTTGGTTGAATTACATTTATATATATGTATATATATATATATATTGTTCAATATGATTGGTGGCTTGATCCTGGTCAGTCACGCCTCCAAGCGGTGATACTTCGCGAGTGGATTTTGGGGGTGTGACACCACTCATGATCTTGAGTTAGGTGCAGTTGTCTTCGCTCTCAAAATCTGGAGACACTATTTGTACGGTACAAAATGTGTGGTTTTCACAGACCACAAAAGTCTTCAGCATATCTTTAATCAGAAAGAACTTAACATGAGGTAACGGCGTTGGGTTGAACTTCTAAACGACTATGATTGCGAAATTCGCTACCATCCTGTTAAGGCGAATGTCGTGGTTGACGCTTTGAGTCATAAAGAACGAGTCAAGCTTCATTGTGTTCGTGTTCAATCTGATATTCAAGCTCGATCTGATATCCAAACCCGCATCTCTCAGGCTCAACATGCTTGTGTTTCACAAGACCTGATGGGTAAGGAATTATCCTATCAGATTAAGCCTGATCTTGAATTGAAGGACAATGGATCGTATTATTTCATGGACCGTTTGTGGGTCCCAATCCAAGATGATCTTCACACCTTGCTTATGGATAAAGCCCATAAGTCTCGTTATTCTATTCATCCTGGCTCAGATAAAATGTATAAGGATCTTCGTACTCAGTATTGGTGGCCTGGTATGAAGATAGACATTGCCTTATACGTTTCAAAATGCCTTACTTGTCTCAAGGTTAAGGCTGAACACCAACATCCTTCTGGTTTATTGGAGCAACCAGAGATTCTAGTTTGGAAATTGGAAAACATTGCAATGGATCTTGTTACCAAACTTCCACGCACAAAGAAAGGTCATGATGCCATCTGGGTAGTTGTTGATCGTCTTACAAAGTCAGCGCATTTCTTGCCGATCCGTGGGGATCTATCTGCGAAAACTTGCTAAAATTTATTTGGATGAAATTGTATCTAGACATGGTGTTCCTCTGAACATTATTTCTAATAGAGATGCTCGATTCTCGTCTCGTTTTTGGAGAACCATGCAATCTGCTATGGGGACCCAACTTAATTTGAGCACAGCTTATCATCCACAATCAGATGGCCAAACTGAAAGAACAATCCAGACTTTGGAGGATATGCTTAGAGCTTGTGTGATCGATTTTGGTGGTAGTTGGGATTCGTATCTTCCATTGATCAAATTCTCCTACAACAACAGTTATCACTCCTGCATCAACATGGCTCCTTTCGAGACTCTCTATGGTCGAAAATGTCGTTCACCGGTCTGCTGGAATGAGATCGGTGAGGCTCAGCTTACTGGACCTGACCTCATTCTAGAGACAACAGATAAGGTTAAGAAAGTTCGTGATAACCTTCAGACAGCTCGAAGCCGTCAAAAGAGTTACGCGGACGGACGACGCAAGCCCTTGGAATTTCAAGTCAGTGATCGTGTATTACTTAAGGTCTCACCTTGGAAAGGTGTGATCAGATTTGGAAAGACAGGAAAACTTGCACCTAGATATGTTGGACCATTCAAGATCGTCGAAAGAATCGGTAAGGTAGCCTACAGACTTGAGTTACCTCCTGAAATTGGAAACGTTCATCCAACTTTTCATGTGTCCAATCTCAAGAAGTGTTTAGCTGAAGAGAACCTCCACATACCACTTGATGAAATTCGTGTTGATAACACAATGCATTTTTTTGAGAAACCTGTGGAAATCTTGGATCGTGAAGTCAAGTGGCTCAAACGCAAGCGTATTCCATTGGTCAAAGTTCACTGGGAATCTAAACGTGGACTAGAATTTAATTGGGAACGTGAAGATCAAATGAAGGCGAAGTATCTGCATCTATTCTCACGAGTTTCCTCTAAACAAATTTCGGGACGAAATTTCCACAAGTAGGGGAGACTGTGACACCTGTGTCTATAATCATTGTAAACAGTTCAAGTTATCAATGAAATAAATTTATTTGACCCCAATGTTTGTTTGTTTATGTTTGATATTTTTCATGTTTTGTTTTTTTTTCAATTTCAAACTCTATATCGCTTTCTGGAGTGTTATACGCAAACTGGTGCGTAAACATAATCAGTTTAACGCAACAAATACTCCGGAACATCAATTAATGCTTAACATACCTTAAATAACCTTTACATAACTTAGAAATAAGTTTTGAAGGCTTTGGTATGGCAAAATCAAGTTTATTCGCCTACAGGGACTAAATTCGACAAATTACGAAAGTATGCCGATTTGTACTGTAACGGACATTCCGGAACATGATCATAAGTTAAACACACCCTAAATATCCTTTAAATAGCTTAGAAATAGGCTTTGAGGGGTTCGGTGTGCTAAATAAACTTTATGCTCATTTAGGGACTAAAAGCGTCAAAAAGCGCATAAGTTTGCATTTTCGCGCATATCTTACGTTCTGAATATATCCGGACATCCAAAAATTTATGTAAGAATTAAAATATTTTATTTTAGTGTTTGGCATGAGAAAAATCCATTCGTCGCGCAATTTGGATCGTTTTTCGCGTTCGTGCGTATTCCGTCGTAATTAAGCGAATAACGCGTCCGTACGACCAAATGAACCGACATCCGGCATATTTTTGAACATGTTTCATGTCCACTATGCTTAGGCATCATTTTAGGCCCTTAAAGTTGGCTTAACGGGCCTTAGATGTGTCGGAATTAAGCTTAAACCACTGCAGGGACCATTTCTACAATTTCTGAATGTTGTTTGCAGAACAGAAAGCTCAGGCGGCCCGCGTAAGACTCCCCTTTACTCTTACGCGGCCGGTGTAAAAGTATCAGACCTGCAAAAACCATTTTCCAGCCTGTTTCCAGCTGTTCCAGCTGTTTAGGGGCCTTGCACATGGTATTTTTGAATCTATGGGCTCATATTAGGGGCTCCCATGGTTTTAGAAAACAATGGGTGCAAGTGTACGGCCTAGATCAAAGCTCGGGTTTCAAGAAACGATCTTAACGGTTCTAGGAAATCAATAAATACCCCCACCCATTTCATTCTCAAACTCACACCTTTGAATCTGAATTGGTTCTCTAAGTTGATGTGTTTATCACTTCATACCTGAGAATATTCGGATCAAAGCTTCCGTTCTTGGACCCGTTGTAAGCATTCTTTCGTTCTTTTACGTTTTTAGCTTAAAAGTCAAACTTTGTTTGACTTTCTACATTGACCAGTTTATGGTCAACACGAAGTTCGTTTGAACTTCATAACGTGAGCGTAATCACGATGGTTTTAGTCTCTTATGACTATACCTACTGATTATCACGTTATCTAGGCATAGTGACGAGTCGTAGTTTCGGCCAAAATGCCTATTCTCGCGTATTTTGTAACCAAACTACTCTTGGGTATCAAAACCCTTTGTTTTGATACCAAACTTATTTTCAAACCTCGTTAAACATGTTTTAACATGTTTAACTCGTCACTTTTAGATTTGTGCTTATATAGGGTCGTAAGGTAAGCGATCTAAACAATCGCTTATACTTTCAAACCCGACCCATTTGGTCGATCATTAGGATCCGACCAAACTCATTAGGTGACCATAGTTGCATAGGGAACAACCTTCCGAGGTTATACCTTATGGTCACGTCGTTTAGTTAGTTGTATGATAGGTAGTTTATATGCCTTAGGAAAATTACCAAAATGCCCTTTTTACACCAAAATTCATTTTAAACATATGTAACATAATTTTTGATATCTAAACTGATTAGACAACAATATTAGATATGTTAAGGCATATTTTACTTGTCATAGGGCTAGTTAGGCGTTCCGAACGCGTTTTACGCAAATGACGCATTAAAGTAGCGTAAGCTACCTAAACGAGTCGTAATGGGTCGTAAGCACTTAGGATAAGCTCCGTTCTAGAATGTAGGCTTTGTCAAACCATATTACATGAGTTCTTACACTCGTTTGGTTTACAAAACCACATTTTATCCAATCCCCCGATTTTGGTTCGTTTATTAACGTAGTTACCTATATTAGGTGCCGTTTGATTCTGTGATCTTTCTAGCATTGATTGGTGGTTATCTAAAGACTATTAAGCAATCTCAAGTGAGTACATAGTCCCCTCTTTTACTGTTTTTCAAACGTTTTGGGGTGAAACACATGTGCCTACTTGTTACTTTTGTGCTTTCCATGTTTTCATATCATATGCTTGCTATGTTCATTAGTACACTTATAGTACATGATTTCATTGTGTTTTTGCTATGTATATCCATTTGTTGCATACTTAGTATATCGTTTTACATTACAATTTATGCTATGTATGTCCATTTAGTTCATACTTAGTACATTGTTTTAGATTACAATTCACGCTATGTATGTCCATTTAGTGCATACTTAGTGCAATATTTTACATCACGTCACATGCTATGTATGTCCATTTGTTGCATACTTAGTACATTTGTTTTCATCACATGCTTACATGTTGGTATGACATTTGGGTTGTTTAAATGGGACCAAAATACATTCATTAACATTGATCATGTCGTTCATTAGTAGGTAGTGGTACCATAGGAATTGACAACTCCTGTTCCTGACATCCTAGGTATGTTTGGATGGAAGGAATGACCGAATTCGATACACATAACTCAGATAAACCTTTAATTTGTTTAAGGGTTTATCGCCATAGTCTCAAGGCTTGAATGTATGCATTTTCACAATACCGCATAGATGTTTGTATCAGTATAGCATACATTTCCACAAAACAAAACTTCTATTTAAACTATGCTTTATTTCAATACCTTGTTTTTGTGCATTTTACCTATGGTTTAGTTGATGTATTTCACATGCCATACATGATATTTTGGATACACATTAAATGATTTACATTTTGACATAAACAATTTGATATGGTTTATACAATAATATTTGACAATTGGTTTAAACATAAACATTTTACTTTGGTGGTTTGGTTTGGGTAAGTGATTTAAGTAACGAGGCGTGTGTAATATGATAAAAGCATGGTGGATACGTTGCTGGTACTTCCTATATATAAGTGCTTGTATGATATTACATATTGTAGCGTTATTTAAATCATTTCAATTTAGATATATAACATGTTACACAAATAACATGTTTTTCACAAGACATTGCTTTACAAAACAGTTTGTTTATACAAACTCATTTTACTTGGTTATTTTATTAACCATACACCTTTCTTTTATATAATCTGATTTCTTATCGCATTTTCATATGATTTATAAAAGAAAACACTTACAAGATTCATGACTAAATTTCATTAAACATTTCTTTAAACTTAAGTCATGAATCCTATTTTCATAAAACCTATGTATCTCATAGGCATTTTTATGCTGACGTACCTATTTTCACATGTGTTTTCAGGAGCTGTTGCATAGGATGTTCGTGACACACTTAGGCGGACACATGGCGCTCTATGGGATGATCTCAATTCTTTTTTCCCGCCTAAATAAATATTTATTATGAAAACGATTATTGATAATATTAAAATTAAAATTTAAAATTTGTAGAATAGATTTTGATGATAAGGACAAGAACAACTGATAATAATATATTAGTTATTAAGATAAAAAAATATCAACGTTTAATTGTTTATAATGATAAAGATTAATTATACCTTTCAAATTCGTAGTCATGCTTCAACACCAAAACAAAATACACTTTGTTTCTTCAATTTCTTTAATTCGTTTTGATTGGGATTACGAGAGAATATAAAGTTTGTGGGTCTACAAATCCATCTCCATATAAAACTCTATTTTTTATTTACTTAAAGGATTAGGATTAATGTTAGTGTTTCAAATTAAGCACTATAAGTTACCTTTTATGTGTAGATTTGTCATTCGTTGGCGGGTGTAGACACATGTATATCGATTTTTTAAATGATTATTCACATGTATAAGATTTTTTTTACAATTACTATAGTTTTCTTTAAATAAAAAAAAATATTTTACAAGCTATAAAGATATAACTTTTTTTTATTATTTGATATATGAAATTAGATTTATTCAACCCTTGTAATACACAAGTTTTTTAAAAATGTATTTTTTTATTATTTACTATTTAAAATTAAACTAGGATTACGACCCGCCGCAATACGGCGGGGATTCTTTATTTATAACTAAGTCGATCTACGACCCACACGTTATGTTAAACCTGTCAAACGGGGTAAAAATAGACGATGTAAAAACGTTCACCCACACACGCACGTTGCGTCGTGTTAACTCGCAAAATTTAGAACGAAACGTAAAAACGTTAAGCCAAAGACACAGCTGTGATGTGTTAAGTCACAAAATTTAGAACCAAGCATAGAGCGAAAAATTTGCGAAAAATGGAAACTATAAATGACCAAAGTTGAAAGTAAAAAAAGTTATGAGGATAGATTGCAAAAGATAAAAAGTTTTGGGTTAAAAGTAAAAAAACAAATAGTTTTGGGTTAAAAGTAATTTATGAAATACTTTTGGGTGAAAAGTAAAAAAAAAACATTTTTTTTGAAACCCCCCAAAGCCAATGTTACGACAACAATATGCATAACAATTTTTTCTTTGAAAACCCCCAAAGCACACCCCGCGTTGCGGCGGGCCTTAAAACGGTGTCAAATAGTACTAATGTCACACAACCGTCATCGACAACCAACACTGACTTGACCTATAATATGCGTATTGCGACGAACCTGTCAAACATGGAAAAATAGAGGTAAAAACGTTGAACCACACATGCACGTTGCGTCGTATTAACTTGAAAAATTTAGAACTATACGTAAAACGAAAATTTGCGAAAGATGAAAAGTATAAGTGACAAAAGTTGTGAAGTTAAATTGCAAATAATGAAAAGTTTTGGGTTAAAATTAAAAAAACAAATTATGTAGGGTTAAAATTGGAAAAGGTACAAACCTTTGAGTTAAAACTAAAAAATCAAGTTTTTTTTTGAAAAAACTCATAAAGCATAACTTACAAGTAATAATGCACAAAAAGTTTGCAAACTTATATAGGTTTTAATTACATTCATTTAAGCATATAATACATGCGTTTTTAAAGATATAACTTTTTTTATTATTTGGTATATAAATTAAATTTATTCAACTCGTACAATACACGGGGTTCTTAAAGGTATATTTTTTTATTATTTAATACATAAATTTACATATATTCAACCCGTGTATTAAACAAGGTTTTGAAAGATATAGTATTTTATTAGTTAGTATATAAAATTACGTTTATTTAACTCATGTAATACACGGGGTTCTTAAAAATATAACTTTTTTATTATTTATTATATAAAATTACATTTATTAAACCCGTGTAATAAACGAGTTTTTTAAAGATATATTATTTTATTATTTCGTATATAAAATCACATTTATTCAACGTGGTGTGATAAATACACCCAACATATGGATTAATAAACCAAATTAGTCAAACTTGGTAATGATTATGTACTTTAATACATTATTTTATTCTAAAGTCAAAAGTAAATAATTATGTTTTTTATGTTATTTTATTTTATAATAATTTGTTACCTTTTTATGTTTTGTTATACTATTATTAATATCAATATTAATAGATAAATAATCAAGACACTTTATTATAAACACGAAAGTAATTAAAAAGATTCATCATAAATAAATAAATAGCAAGTCTCTAATAAAAAAGTAAACGTGCAAACATTAAAACAATTAATCATCTAGATCGACAAAACCACTTTCACGACGATAAAGTTGGGTATATAATTCTAGACGACACCTATACATGGTCTTCCATTTACAAGCAACTCGGTGATATAAGAAGTTGGGTATATAATTCAACTAAACACATATTAATTAATTTGGTAATTACTATTTATAGTGAAGAAAAAATTCCCTACATAATAAACAAGTTTGATAAACATTGAATTAAGTCAAATTCTAGAAAGAAAAACATCACAAAATACAGACAATGATTCATCTATATATCTCACTTAGTTCTGAAACTTTTTAACATTAATAAATAAATTTCAAAAAATTAAAATTTTTAATAAAACTTGACGTACAAGTTTGAGTGATATTAATAACAGGAATCCTGAAAAATATTTTTTTTTTGAACGGTGACTTTCTTTTTGAGTGACCCAATGTCACGCCGCCTAATCGGCGGCCCTAGCCAAGTCTGCCCAGACTTACGTTGTCTTAACCGGACCCGCGCTGAGTTGGCCAGACTTGGTTACGACGTTCCCCGGAAATGGTTTCTAACTTGTAAAGTTACCCATATAAACATAACTAATAATTATTAGTTTATGTGTGGTTTTTGTCTCATTATCTACAAGTCATATGCAAGTAGTTTTTTTAAATGTATTCTCGATATTACACATTTGTGTGTTAGGGGCTGTTTGGTTGTGTCTGAATGGCTCCATTCAGAGGTAAACCTCTGAATCGGACAGAGGTATCCTTGTTTGGTTCACCTATTCTTCACATCTGAATGAAACCATTAAGCGCTGAATGGTTCAGCTATTCTTCACATCTGAATGGAACTTTTGACAAGGTCTGCCCCTCGTGCCCTAATTGTAAGCTTTGCATCTTCTTCCACAGCCCCATTCCTCTCCTCTCCTCTCATCGACAGATCACCGCCCTCCTCCACAGCTCCTCCGTCGCCGCCTCTCTTCCACAGCGTCACCGCCCTCCTCCACAGCGCCGCCACTCACCTCCTCAGTCGACACCTCCCCTTCAACATCGTCGCCTCCATCTCCACTGCCTCCTCCACCACGTCGGTCCTCCACCACGTCGGTCCTCCACTACGCCAGACTATAACCGATTGCAATATAGTTTAATTCAGTACAAACATTATAAAGAATTCACTGCCGTCGAAGTGAATCGGCGTCATCGGTGGCGTTATTTAAAGAGGAAGAAGGTGTGGATGCTCCGGTAGATGAAGGTTGAGTGGACATGGCCGGTGAAGTGAGGAAACGCCGATAAGGTTTCCAGCGAGAGGCTGAGGTAAATAGAGTTGCAGAGTTTGAATTGGTTCTGGAGAAGTATAATGGAGTTTTTTTTTTTTCTTGAACGGCAAAGTATAATAGAGTTGTAGAGCACATTTTCCATATTCTCCATCTTTGGAGTTGCAGAAGTATAATGGAGTTGTAGGAGAATCTTTGCAGAGCACATTAATAGATGTCTTTTAAGAGAGGGGTAAAAATGTCATTTTACACTGTCATTCAGATGTGGAACCAAACAGCACTTTACTGTTTCAGCACTTACTGGTTCAGAGCCTCTTACCCATTCAGACCTCTTATTCATTCAGTACTTATTGGTTCAGATGTTGCCAAACAGCCCCTTAATGTTAAATATATATTCTTTCTTATATTTATTTTATAAAAATTATAGAAAAAATGAGGTGTCAAAATAAATATTATAATTATAAATAAACAAGAACATTAATAAGAAAACAAATAACAAAACCTGAAATACTTAAAAAATAGATTCTAGTGCTCTTTTAGAATTTTATTGTTGTTACTATGTAATAATTACACTAATAAAATAGATTGGTGTATCAAAAGCAACACCCAATAAAAATAGAGATTATTTAAAAGAGTCAATTAATGATGTCAAAAAAAATAATATAAAAAAAGTTGAATTTTAGGTGTATTTAACACAACTCTTATTCAAACTGTGTAATACACATGATTCTAACATAGTAATATTATAAAAAAATTTATATTATGTAAATTTCTTTATGTTGAAAAAAGTATAGTACAATTAATGCTATCTTATACGTAGGATCAAACGTTATATGATTACATAACGAAAAAGTAACAATTTAATTTTTTATATACATTTAATGCAAAGATCCTTGTAATTAATAAATATATATATAGATACACATACATATTTTTTGCATGTCAAAGAAGCCTCCAAAGGTTTCATCAATGGCTTTCACCTTCTTTATCTTCGTTATACTTCTCAAACTCTCCAATGTCGACTCCACTCATAACCTCACCAATCTATTCAAGGCTGTCCTCGTTTTTGGCGACTCCACCGCTGATTCAGGCAACAACAACTACATATCCACCACATTCAAAGCCGACCATCGTCCATATGGCCTGGATTTTCCAGGCGGTATCCCTACTGGCCGGTTTTCTAATGGAAAACTTGTGCCAGATTTTTGGGTATCTTTATTGGGAATAAAACAAACAATTCCGCCATATCTGAAGCCGAATCTCTCAAATTACCAAATCCGTACCGGAGTCAACTTTGCTTCGGCCGGATCGGGTTACGATGGTGTAACAGCCCGGGTTTCTGGGGTGATTCCTATGACTAAACAGTTGAATTACTTTAAGGAGTATATTAAAAGGTTGAAGAAAGTTGTGGGGTTAAAAGAGGCAAAAAGTATAGTTAAAGGGGCATTAGTGTCTATTAGTGCTGGAACTAATGATTTCACCATTAGTTACTATGATCTACGTACAAGAAGAGATGATTTCGCTATTGGAGGGTACCAAGATTTTGTATTGAAGAAGCTTCAAAACTTCACCAGGGTAAATTTCTCTCTCTCTCTCTTACTATGTATATAAATTATGAGAACATAGATAAAATTAATCGTTTATTTTTCTAACATCATAAAGTATTAAATTAAAAGAAAATGATAGAGATGTAAATGTTTATTCGTATATGTATATAAAACCGACATATATATGTCTTTGTCACAACATTAGGTTGTCGGTAATTTATTGCTACTATTTTTAGTACATCTTGTTTTGATTTCATTAGTCAATTATGTGCCAATGGTCCATTATTAAAGGCAAAATCTTTAAACATCTTAGGAGGGGGAGGTCTTTGGTTCAAGTCTCACAGACGACGACAGGAATAAAAGAAATTTTTCGTAAAAAAAAAGTCAATTATTTGGATACTATATTTCACGTACTAAGTAATTGTTTTTTTTTTTGGAGACGACACTCTCGGTAAGTACAACTAGGGATGAGCAACTTGGACCCGGTACTGGTGCCGAATTTACCGAACCGGGTACATTTACGGTACCGATTCGGTACCGACTTTTGACATTTTCGGTACCGGTTCGGTACCGGTATTTACCGTTTTTACCCTCAAATACTGGTACCGTATCGGTACCGAACCGTACCGGGTATATTCGGTACCGCTACCAGTACCCACTTTTAGGAATTTTCGGTTCCGGTACCGAACTCATCCCTAAGTACAACCTCACTATCTTTCATTTATTTATTTTAACCTAAATAAATATGTGTATATTATGTGTAAGCTACATTACATAACCGTACACTGTGTAGGCAAATGGTTAAAACCAGAAAAAAGGTATGTTGATGGCTTTTTATTTACATAAACATTTGCTTTTTATAGGTTAAAAAGCAAAATTTCATAAATATGAATTGTTTATAAATATAGAATTAAAGGATTTAGATATATTTTCTCTCGCAATAATTTATTGTCCAATAATGAAATTGTTTGAAGATAATGATGGTGGTTTTTAACAGGAACTCTACAGGCTGGGATGTCGAACAATGGTGGTTTCAGGGTTACCACCGATGGGGTGTTTACCAATTCAAATGGCGTCAAGATTCACAAGAACCTGCTTGAAGGAACAAAATTTTGATGCAAGAATTTATAATCAGAAGCTCAAGAAGATGTTACCGCGAATTCAATCTTCTCTAGCCGGAAGCCGGATTATGTATGCCGATATCTACACTCCGTTGATGGAGATGATTCACAATCCACAAAATTATGGTAAAATCTTGACGTTATTTCCTCACACGTGAAGCAATTTCAATCATTTTTCAAAAGTAAGATAATTAATGATTTATACGTAATTTTTGGTTTCATTAAGATATTTGGTAAATATCAAATATAAATGGGTCTTAAATATCAAATGAATTGTACTAAAAAATCATGTATATACTCTAGTATTGTAATCATGTATATACTCTAGTATTGTAAATACATGAAATTTTTTCTTTTTTTAGATTCTAAGACTAAATTACATGCTTAAAAAATAGGAAAAAAAAAAAAAACATTCCTTCATTTCTCACGTTTTATATGTAATGCTTCACTTCTCACGTTTTATATATAAACCTATTTGTACAATAACCTTAGTCAAGATAATTATTATTGGTTAAACCAAGATAATTAATGAGTTATACTTAATTAAAGGGGTCAGATAACTTAATTAAATTGTCTGAAAGGTAATTAAAAAACGTTTTGTTTTTTTATATATATTCTCAGAAACCTTAATTCTACTTATACTATTTATTATCATTAAAATGTGGTTGACCATAATATACGATGATTGTGATATCATTTTTGGTATTAGTTAAGAATTTAGAATTTTTTTTAACGGGAAATTTGGATTACTAACGGATTGCTAGAGTATCAACGTGCCATCAGCGGAACCACCCAATCATATACATCTTCACTAGGCATAATACCTATGCACCAATTCAGGAGGAAACCTAATAAATATAAGAAAAACCCTCTTGTAAGAATCAAACACAGAACCTATTAATCTCAAAATCTTATCTCACCTCCAAAATGCCATTAGAGTATAAAGCGATGGACATAAATTTAGAATCATAGCATGATAATTAAAGGTTATGCTTTTAAATACTCTGGGTAACAAAACCATTATGTTATTTATGTTTTAAAATATGAAAGTAAGAGTGAGATGAGTTGCCCATGGTATGATAACCTAGTGGCATTTTGAGGTGGAATAAGACTTATGACTATTAGGTTATGGTTCGATTCTTATAAGTGGGGTTTTCCTATATTTATTGTTTTTCCTCTTAAAGATATATATACATTATTGTCTATTGGAGATTGATATAACAAGTGGTTCTACTGGTGACACGATGATACTCTAGTGATCCTTCAGTGATCCAAATTTACCGTTAAGAAAAACAGCGGGATGAGTTGATTAACGGGTTAAACTAAAAAAAAACGCTACTTTCTTTGTCTTCTTTGAATTAATACACATAACCAAAACACTAAAAAATAAAAAAAAAACAACTAGAATAACCAAAACACTAAAAAAAAACAAAAAAAAAAAAAAAAACAAATTAGACTTAAGCACCCGTGTTGCGGCAGGGATGTAAAACCATGTCAAAAGCAAAAATGCCACATAACCGTCAACGACAACCAATGCTAAAGTTGTTGCGTTTTAAAGTGAAGAAATAGACCGAAACGTAGAATATATAAAAAATAACTAAGTCGATCTAAGATCCACGCGTTGTGACGAACCTGTCAAATGAGAAAAAATAGAAGTAAAACCTTTGAACCACACATAGACGTTGCGCTGTGTTAACTCACAAAATTATGAACGAAACGTAAAACCATGTCAAGTAGCACTAATGTCACACCACCGTCAGTGATCACCAACACCGGAAAAGCCTATATAAAAAACGGAAAAAATAAAATCGAACGAAAAGTAGACGTAAAAACGTTGAACTACTCACTTGGAACGTAAAACATAGAAAGTATAACTAAGCTGATCCACGACCCTTGCGTTGCGACGGGGCCGTTAAGCAGGGATAATTAGGCATAAAAGCGTTGAGCCGCACACACGTTGTGGCGTTTTAAGTTGCAAAATTTAGATCAAAATTGTAGAAAATGAAATGTATGAGAGACCAAAGTTAAAAGTAAAAAAGTATTTGAGTTTAATTATAAAAGATGTAAAAGTGTTGAGGTTAAAAGTAAAAAAAAAAAAAACTAACAATAAAAATAAAAAATAACTCAAATACTTTTTAACAATGCATCAAATAGTTGTATGAAAGCTTCAAGTATTTATACCAAGTTGAATAGTAAAAGCAATACACATGAAGTATTTGCAAATTAATATAGAGGTTAATTAAAAGTGAAAAAGTATTTGAGTTAAATTATAAAAGATGTAAAAGTGTTGAGGTTAAAAGTAAAAAAAAAAACTAACAATAAAAATAAAAAATAACAAATAACTCAATACTTTTTAACAATGCATCAAATAGTTCTATGAAAGCTTCAAGTATTTATACCAAGTTGATATAGAGGTTAATATAGAGGTTAATATAGTTCTATGAAAGCTTCAAGTATTTATACCAAGCTTCAAGTAAAAGCAAGACACGTGAAGTATTTGCAAATTAATA
The DNA here is from genome assembly GCF_002127325.2 of Helianthus annuus. NCBI lineage: Eukaryota > Viridiplantae > Streptophyta > Magnoliopsida > Asterales > Asteraceae > Helianthus > Helianthus annuus. The sequence goes on from NC_035443.2 coordinate 93,963,824, forward strand.
TAGAGGTTAATATAGAGGTTAATTACAATATTTAATAGAAATATAAAAGTATTAATTTATTTGGATTTTCTTCCATTTTGATATATATACAGGGGAGGTTCATTTGAGAAGAAAAAGAACAAAGGGTAGAATGTAAAACATTAAATAGTATTTCTTACATCTCATTTATTATTATCTTTAACTAATTAATTAGTCATAAAGATTATTGTCCTTCACACTAAATTTTTTGCCTACACACATCAAAATTTATCCTACACGTTTTGAAAATTTATCCTACATATATTGAAATTTATCCTACACTACTCGTAATTCATCCTACACACCTCTAATTTATCCTACACTTTAAATTAATTGTTTTTCTTCTTTGAAAAAAAATATTTTTTTTGAAAATAAGTTACAAATTTAATTTACTAGCTATTAAAAAGGAAGACTAACAATTAATGATCTATCTAAGTTTACCAATATACCCTTACACTAATATTAAATACAAAAATTAAATGAAGGATTCTTATTGGTTGAAATTTGTTCTTTTTTATTCTTACAAAAAAATTGTTCTCATTTGAACCCTCCACTATATATATATATATATATATATATATATATATATATATATATATAGACTTCGGTTCAAATGAAAACCACCACAAATTGTGAGAACCAAAAAAACTCCTATTTTCCGCGCGAGTTGGGTCACAATTTTTTGGACAAACGTAGATGAAAATATTATAAACATATCTATAAAAAAACAAAAAAAATTGTCGAGTCGGCAGTTTTGTCTGATGTAAGTTTTATTTACGCGCTGATGTAAATTGTGTTTACGACGATAAATATATCTTTTTACAACTCATGTAAATTTGTGTATGCGGCATTTATTTATTTATTTATTTTTTTGCTGAAACAAGTGATTTTTTAAGTTTTTTAGATTTTTTTTTGGAAAAACCTTTTGAATGACCTAGTTCTCATGTTCTCACAACTCAAGGTGATTCTCATTTTAACCTAACCCTATATATATATAGAGGCCGGTTATTGTACAAATAGCCTTGACGTACGAAGCGTACGAGATTCAGTATCAACATGCGAAAAAAAATTTATAACATGCGAGTTTGGTTTTTTGAACCAACATATGATTTTTTTATTAACATGCGAAATTGTTATTTTTTATAAATATGCGATTTGTTTTTTTTTTCTTTTTGAACATGCGACATTCATTTTTTACAACATGTAACTTTTATTATAACATGTGAATTTGTCATTGCGGACGCTTCGTACGTTAAGGCAAAATAAACGGTACACTTTTTGTCTCTATATATATTATACAGGAAACTACCGAGCTATATCCAATACCCATTTATCTTGGTTTCTTACTATTAAAAAAATAATGTTAGGTACAACTTAGTTTTTATAACATTTATAATTATAATGAAATCTATAAAAAAAAATGCTATACAAAACAATGTAGTTTGCTTTAATTTGTTTTGTCCAATGGGGGAATCAATTGACCAATCACATTCAAGCTTCATTTGTTTTGTCCAATAAGATTTTTTAATGTTTTACTTTATTTAATTTTATTACAAACGTCCCATAATATCTCATTGCTGACTGGGCTGCCATATGACACAAAACGCCCAAGGATAGGGTGTTAACCACAGCCCATTACCCTCATCCTTTTATCATTACAATTTTTTAATTATACTAGTTTTAAAATCTAAAATAAATCGACAAATTAACAGTTTAAAATAAAATATTGATAACTAATAAGATAGTTATTGTTTTAATTTTTTTAATATTAATATGTTACTTTTGATTTATACAAATTTTGGAGATTATTATTTATTACTTTAAATCTATTTCTATTATAATTAATATAACTAAATTAAAATAATCAAAATGTTTTGCAGGATTTACCCAAACGAAAATTGGATGCTGTGGATTAGGGTTTTTGGAAGCAGGGCCAATATGTACACCTTTTACTCCATTATGTACAAACCCTTCAAACCACTTGTTTTTCGATAGCATTCATCCAAGCGAAGCTGCGTATCGTCACGTTACCAAAACCCTTCTGAAACAGATCATCCGTTACATGAATAACTCCGGTCATAGTTTCTGAGTTTTAACTAAAGTTTGATAAGAAATGGTTAGATCCAGAGCATTGTGCTTTACCTAAACCATGTACATGTTGCTGCAAAAGTGTTCATTAAAAATAGTCATTTCTTATCTGGAAAATTGTTTTTTATTTATAAAAAACAAATGCAATTTATATTTAATATCTTAATTATGGTTGCAAAAAAAAAAAAAAAAAAAAAAAAAAAAAAAAAACAGAGAAAACAAGAGTACTGCAATACTAAACTGAATCTTTGAAAATTATACTTTAAGTGGTTAGACTATCCACATCAAGGATGTTTGTAGGTGATTCTTGGCCTATGTGGAGGGCATTTATGAGAGGGATGGATTAGTGGGTGTTGTAGAGGATGACATGGAGGGTGTTCATTCTTAAGGATTCTTAGGGAAGAATGGTGAAGAATGGGGGAATGGTGGGTCCTTTCTTTTTTTTATTTAGTTTAAATTTAATAAAATAATTATAATAAGGTTGTTTGTAGGAAGGATATATATGTTATTGTTGTGGGTAAAAAGTGTTTGTGTGAAGAATAAGTGAAAAGCTGATGTGGCATGCTGATTAGGCTGTTTGTAGAAAGGATAGTCTTTCACTGATGCGGATAGTCTTACATGCATTAAATAGACTTTGGGTAGCCTAGAAGGAGCCTATACCTTGAGCATCCGGCGCAACTAAACACAAATTTCCCAACACAAGAAGTACGAAAACTAGCTTCATATCTCAAGGAAATCACGTCTAGCGACTTACTCCAACTATATCAGCAGGATATCCACTTCCAATTCATGAATAAACTATTTTCTCTGTCTATATCAAACAAGAATTTATATCACTAATATTGATAAAAGATAGAAACTTTTTATCACAGAACTGAACTTTACAACATAAACTTTCATAAATTGGAAATTCCACTCACAAGTCAAAATTGGTCAACTTGCTTAAGACCAATACACGAGTATCAAATTTAAACCTAAAAACATATTCTATCAATCATATACAATGTTTCTAAGCAATACATGTCACACCCTGATTTTTGTGGAAGCGTGTACGTGTGACTTGATCAGTTTTCATTGTATTCGATTATAATAAACAACTATATGACTAAAAAGATGTTTATCCATTCATAAGTTTTAGAAACATTACAAACACAAGTGGTTTAAGTTCAACCAACACAATTTTAGTTAAGTTACAACCTATCAAAAGAGATTAAGTTCCATACATGGACTTTTGACAAAAGACTAGTTTAACCAAGGCTTTGCTTCATATATCTTATCCAGGATAAGATATACAAATCAAACTCTTCCAAAAGTGGATGACATCAAATCTTGAAATTTCACTTCTTGAAAACTATCCCAACGCCGAAGATCCATCTAGTTTCCTGAAATACATGTAATTTGAAAACAATCAACAAAATTTGAGCGAGTTCATGCGTTTTATGTGAACTCCAATAAACTTGTAAACATTTGAGAGATTCTTTTGATAACCGGTATGTAAAGCGTCTATGAACAAATCATTAATGTTTTGCAAGGACATTAATATGTGTGGTGGTGTAGGAAGTGCTCAAACCTAGCGAATTTCCTCCAGTCCATCCGGCTGGAACGACATAGTCAACATGCGGCGACACAAGGACCCATGAGTGGGGCTCGCTACACCCGATAGATCTACCATTCCTGCCCCTCGGTCTTAACAAGATTAATGGCCTTAAGAGTGCGCCTACCCATCCACATGATCTAACAGTTCATTCCCTAGCTAAACCATACCATTGAAACATGTATTTCACCCCCCGAGAGTTATAAATTCGAAAACAGACTCATGCACTCAAAGTCGTTATCCACGGGTCGTATCACTACCTACACACGTGTTATGTTTTATTAGACACTTAGGTCATGTAACGACTCTTAGCCTTAGTTATTTATTAAGACTTATTTTGTAATTTTGGTATACTTTGAGTTACACCCTCGATGTATGGTGTATATATAATTTTTATAATTATATATAATTTCAAATTTTTAATATATCAGTTAAAATAATTTTATTTTAACTTAAATTATTTCATACAAGTATTCGGGGGTTTTGTTAAAAATAATATATTTTAACTTGTTTTGTCATACGGATACGTATTTTCAAGTATAGGTATACTTGTATTATGTGTATGTTATTTTGTATTTCCATATTTGTGCATGATACTTGTACATGGGTATTTTACCAAGTATTGGTAGTGTATGTTGGTATGTATTTATACGTATAGAAATACGTATTTTCTTATATTTATTAAGTATTCCATACTTAATTTATGTATAATTTTCCAAAATATCGTTTTTGCACCATTTAAAATCACCAACTTTATATTCTTAAAATACATTTTTAAGACCAAAGTTAGAAAAATATATATATATTTAGTTTTCACCAAAACAATATATTTTTGAGTTGTTTATGAAAATATATATTTTCTTATACTCCAAAAATAATATATTTTCAAGTTTGACAAAATATGATATATTTTTATAATAGTTGTAAAAATTCATACTTTGTCGTTTATTCGGTTTCTAGAATACCGTTTACCAAATTTGTCAAGATACGAATTAAATTTCCGGAATATTTATATATATAGTCCAAGGTGTCCATTGTCCGAATCGTTCAATATTTGTGTGCAAGTTATATATTTATTTTCTTGTGATTTTTGTAATTCTCCAAATTACAATTTTTAGTATTTTGGTGTGGTATATTATTTTTCAAGTTCCTAATTTTTAGTATAACTAATACAAATAATATACACATAGCACATAATTTTTCTGACTTCTAAATATATATTTTCCTAAATTTATACTTAGTCATTTTTATTCTTGAAAATCAACCTCCAATACTTGTAATTTTTACACCAAAAATTTATGGCAATTTTATACTTCAAACCATGATCCAAAATTACTTGTAAACACTTGCTTAAACATATTTTTCTAAGTGTTGAATTTTTAGAAAAAATTTGCCATAGTTTCCTTTGAAAATGGAGGTTTCCATGCTTATATCATATCATTTTCTTTTTCAAAAATCCATCAACAATCATCAATATCAACACTACACTTACCTTATGCCATAAAACATATTCCTACATGAAGGTATGAACTTGAAGTTTCATAAAATTTTGTAGTATTTTAACATGGTGTTTAACATGATTTATTAACATCAAAAACATGACTTTTATTTCATAGAAATCATTTTTACAAAAATTCCATCTTCACAACTTGTAACTCATTTTTACAAAAATTCATTTGCTTGAATTTTTCATGTCTTCTATGCATTAATAGTTCCATTTTCACACATAAAGTAAGTTTATTTCCTTTCAAAAATCAAAACCATGTTCTTTGTAAGTAAACTTTTGTTTTCTTGAAACTTTTATGTTTGAAATCCCATACTTTTATAATCTACAACTTGTAGGAACCATCATTCTTCACAAAATCATGTTTATTTTCAAGTTCATCCTTAACATAAAGGATGATTAACATGGATCTTTCAAGATCCATCCTCATACTTGCTAGATCATATTTTAAATCATCATCTAGCAAGCTTTTATGTGGTGTCTAACAATATACACTCAAGAAATCAACAAACAAGTTCATCACATACATTAAAAAACTTAGATCCTTATGATCTTGAGTTTTATTCTTATGTTCATCTTCTTGTTTTGGTGTGATCTTTAGATTTTTAGTTACTTATATACTTTAGCCACTAAAACAAGATGTATATATGTGATCAAGAAGACTTACTACTAGCACAAAGGCTAGGGATGAACAAGATGATGAAGATGATGAGAAAGTGATGCTTAATAGCTCCTAAGTGAGGTCCTTCAACTCCTTTTGCTTACAACCTTCTTAACTAGCCTTGATACACCTTAGAACACTCTTGGATTAACTTAAAAGATGAAAGAAAATGAATAAGAGAATGAGGGGTGTTTGGCCGTAGGTATGGAGGAGGGCGATGGAGGTTTTTGTTTGAAATTTGAGAAGAAGATAAGGTGGTGAAGACTAAAGGGTTATGTGCTTTTATCCTCCAACATATGATTATACAAAGGATCTAGTGTTTAATATCTTTGCAACAATCTCAAATATAATATTCAAGAAAAGGTGGGGTGGGGCCCCTTGGGCCGGTTTTCGAAGGGGGGGGGGGGCTATTGGTTTGGTTTTAAATATTAAGTTAGATAATCTAGTCAGATCCTACTTGTTTAGTTAGGGGTTTAGTGTGTTTAGGGATTTTTAATGTTCAAATAGGTGTTTATTGTTAACAACTAGTCTCATGACATTAAAACAATGCTTCTAGTTTATTTTTGGTGTTTCGGGTAGTGTCCGGTTATTCGTTCGGTTATCGGTTCGTTAAGGTGCTAAATTACGCAGTTTTGTAAGTTATGGGGTACTTTCTATGACAGTTTTCATTCCCGACATTTTACAAGTTATTCTGAACATCTAAACCTTATTTCTGCATTGCATTTTGATGTTTATTTGCTGATTTTTGCTGAATTCTGCAGAATTCTGCATTTAGAGTGTGTTTGAGGTACTTTTTAGTGTTTATTCGTCACTCGGAAGGCGGTTTCATAACCCTTACTTTCTTACATAAAGTTCTAGTATAAATTTTGGTTCTAAGCCTCAATCTGTGTCTTAACATGATATCTGTCTGAGTACTGAACTCCTATCAGTACTACTAGTTTATCTGATAAGTGTGCTAGTTTCATTTGTGCACTAATTGAACTATTTCAAGTTGCATTTAACAATAATAAGTAGCATGAATCATGTAATGTATTTGTGAGTCTTTTGAAAGTAAACATGAAATCATTCATATCATAAATTCAACATGCACAACCATATATTATAAATTATTGTTCACATCGTACGGAATTACATGAAAAATGCCAGTTGTCACAATACAATACCAAATACAACTCCAATTTCTGCAAATTTCTGCAAAATTCATACTTTATTCAAAACCTAATTAAAAGCTTCTACTTTTGGAAATAATTGAAAGAACACTTACCGATTGTTATCACTTCAATTCACTTAAGGGTATTGAAATTAGAAGTAAATCTTTGATTTCGCCTCTGATTTTGTACTCGATTATTGGTCTTCGCACAACCATAACCCACCTTCACCGTGAAACACCACCACAAACCACACCTTCATCGGACTTCACACCCACCGCATCGATCTGCACGCGCCTTTTTAAATTCATCATGGATAAGAGATTTTAGATCTGCACGGGCCATTTTTGCTATCTAGGGCTTCAATTGCAGCCATTATCAACTGAAATCAGCAAAAATTAAATGACGGCGGCCGATCTGAAGGAGATCTTGAGATTCGAGTTTGACCGGATGAGTGTCGGGGCCTTCAACGGAATAGTCGTTTTTGCCGAGGACTTCTAGGGCGAAACGACGTCGTTGGAAGTCGTTTATGAGATTTAGATCAAGGATTCACTTTGAAGTTTTGACTGGTTTTTGGAAAAGAAAACCTAACTTTTTGTATTATGAGATGAGAGAATTTATTATGGGGTTTTGGTGATTTGATGTTGCCTGTAAATCAGACGGAGAGACATGTAGTCTAAAAAAGTATAGGTGAAAAAATTACGTTATTGCCCTTTATTGTACCAGATAGATTATTTTATTCAAAATGAATTATCCCACATGTCAAAATCCATAAACAAATCTCAGCCCTTCAACACCTCTTAATCAAAGCCTAATATTGGTTCCTACGGTTCTCACAACTCAAGGTGGTTTCCATTTTACCTAATGCCTATACATACATACATACATACATACATACATACATACATACATACATACATACATACATACATACATACATACATACATACATACATACATACATACATACATACATACATACATACATACATAACATACATACATACATACATACATACATACATACATACATACATACATACATACATACATACATACATACATACATACATACATACATACATACATACATACATACATACATACATACATACATACATACATACATACATACATACATACATACATACATACATACATACATACATACATACATACATACATACATACATACATACATACATACATACATACATACATACATACATACATACATACATACATACATACATACATACATACATACATACATACATACATACATACATACATACATACATACATACATACATACATACATACATACATACATACATACATACATACATACATACATACATACATACATACATACATACATACATACATACATACATACATACATACACACACACACACACACACACACACACACACACACACACACATACATACATACATACATACATACATACATACATACACACATACATACATACATACATACATACATACATACACACACACACATACATACATACATATATATATATATATATGTATATATATATATATATATATGGGGTAGGGTTCATGCGAGAACCACCTTTATTGCGAGAACCGCGAGAACTAATGTGAACACAAAAAATACCTAAAAAAATCCAAAAAACACACAAATTTTTTTTAATGTTTTTCTAAAAAAAATCGCTATATTTCGTTACCAAAAAAACTTTCTTTTTCGAGTAACAGTTATGGATGCACATATGCATATGTATTATTTCTTGGACAAATTCCGTAATATTATTACCAATAGTAGAAAAATGCACTTTCATTTACATTACCATCTGCAATACACTACTTTTTACAATACCAATATTAAGAATGCACATGTGCATCATTATGTATAACCACGTGTTTTAGTACAAAAAGTTTGTGATTTTAAATGATGAAGTAGGCCCATATACATGTGTTTTCGTTAGTTATAACTAGTGGTTGATGGTTTGATTATATCTGTCACTTTATGATGTAATATGTTGTTTAGATGGTATAAAGGGTGTTGATGTACATGTAATAAAGTGAAATATTGGTAATGATATTGTATTATGGATGGTAGAGGCAATGGTATTGTATTACGGATGATATGGGGTAATGGTAGTGTAATATGGATGGTATGATAGATGAAAGGTAAAGTGCATTCAAAGTGGTGTACCAAAACACGTTATAACATGTTCATACATATAGATGCACATGTGCATTTCTAGTGTTGCTAATGTTATAACAAGTTCATGCATATAGATGCACATATACATTTCTAATATTGTTAATGTAAAAAGTAGTGTATTATGAATGGTAGTGTAAATGAAAGTGCAATTGTCTGATATTAGTAATGTATTACCGAATTTGTCAAAGAAATGATACATATGCATGGATAATTGTTACTCGATTTTTTTTTGGCTTTTTTTGTGACGAAATATAGCGATTTAAAAAAAATATATTAAAAAAATTGTGTGTTTTTTGATTTTTTTAGGTATTTTTTGGTTGTGTTCACACTTGATTCTTGCGGTTCTTGCAATAAAACGTGGTTCCTAAGTTATATATAGGGCCGCTAAAATGAAAACCACCCTCAGTTAAGAGAACCATGAGAACCACTTTCGAACCATTGATTTTTGGAGATGGATGGATGACATTAAAAGTTATAAAAACAATATTAAATTCTTTTTGTCTTATTATTTTTTAATATTTTAATGTCAAAAGGGCAGTTTAGTAAATTTGATTGTTTTGTCTTATTGTATATATTGTTTTTTATTACTTTTTTGTCTTATTAAATTAATTGTTTTTTATTAAAATCAGATTTTTTAATTAAAAAACTTTTTAAAATCTGCTTTTTTTTACAAAAAAACATTTTTTGTCAGGATTTTTTTTATAGAAAACGTTTTTACGAGCCTGTTTTTTTACGAGCCGTTTACGCCCCTTTTTTACGTGTCGTTTTTTACGCCACGTTTTTACACACCGTTTTTACGCTTGGTTTTATGCGTGGTTTTTACGCCCGGTTTTACGCGCCATTTTTTTACGCGCCGTTTTATGCCCCCGTATTTGCGCGTCGTTTTATCACCCGGTTTTTTAACGAGACATTTTTACGCCCCGTTTTTTCGCGCCGTTTTCTACACAACGTTTTTTACGTGCCGTTTTTTACGCACTGTTTTTTTCGCGCCGTATTTACGCACCGTTTTTTTCATACACGTTTTTAAACTTTTTTTACGGTTTTAAAAATTCTTTTATGAAAACTTTTTTTATGGTTTAATTTTTTTTTTTACAAAAAACTTTTTTTACAAAAACTTTTTAACAAAGAACAAAAATTTATACAAAATTTTTTTTTACGGTTTAACCTTTTTTTACAAAAACTTTTTTTTACACCCACGTTTTTTGAACTTTTTTATCTTCTTTTACAAAAACTTTTTTTACGGTTTTAAACCTTTTTTTTCAAAATCTTTTTTACCAATTTTTTTTTGTTTATAAAAGCTTTTTTTACAAAAGACAAACTTTTTTTTACAAAGAGTAAACTACTGTTTTGCTCCCTGTGGTTTGGTCGTTTTAACGGTTTTGCCCCAAACCTTTAAAAATAGTCATTTTACTCCCTGATCTATAATGCTTATCACCATTTTGCACCCCGCTTTTAACCCCGTCTAAAATGTATGTTACAAGTAAGGGTATGTTGGTAATTTTACAGATAAGTATTTTGATAATTCATTATTAATTTCTAAAATCCATTTTTAAGTTTTTTATTGATATTAAAATAAAGATTTATATATATATATATATATATAAAATAAATAAAAAAAACTCATATCTATCTAACTCACCACATCCCCCTCTCTCCCTATACATTCTGTGCAACGAGTCACCACCACCGCCACTGTCGGCTGCCACCACCACCAGCTAGTCGTCACCACTTGCCGACCACCACTAGCAAGTGGGTGTGCAAAATTAGGAAAATCCAATAGTTTCTTAAAAAAAACTTGACGGTGATGACGGTTTTTTCAGTGTCGATGCGGGAGTGATGACGGTTTTTTTAGTCATAAAAAGCATAAAAACTTTACTGAATATAACAAATAAGACCATAAACAAACAGGAAATTTGATCATACAATGGAATTAATCTAATTTAGTATTCTAATTCGTAGAAAATTGAATTACAGGGCGAGATTGTTGATTGCTTTGGATGAATTTACCTTTACGAGAGATTGACATAAAAGAAAAGAGGCTTTTTAGTGTTGGAAACTTGAATTCGGTTTTTCCGGTTAGAATCGTTGGAGATGTTTATGTTGTTTAATCCCTCTGTAACCTCTTCCATCTTCTTCGATCGGTTCAAGATCTGCAAACCCTAGCTCCCGATGTTGTGGGTGCGGATGGGTCAAGTGTGATAATGAAGAAGCCTGTAGCGGCGGTGCAAGATACACGACCCGGATCCAAACCCATCTCGAATAAACCCAATCAAAGGTAGGTGATGACGGTTTTTTCAGTGTCGGTGCGGCTGGCAGAGGTAGAGTCCTAAGCCGGTTTTGCCAGTTTTTTTGGTGTTGGTGCGGCCGACGGAGGAGGTAGGTGATGACGGCTGGATTGGAGTTGCAGTGGTGGTGGCGGTTGGATTTGGGGTTGTGGTTGCAGTCGGACTTGGGGTTTTGGATTTGGAGTTGCGAAGGGGTTCGTTTTTCAGGTGAGGTGATGGTGTTTGATAATGGTGGTGTGGTGGTGGTAGTGGTGTTTGATGGTGCTGGTGATGACTAGTGGTTGTTATAAAAAGGGAGAAAGAGAGAGATATAGAGTGAGAGTGAGAGGAGGGTGATGAAGGTAGGAATGTTTTTTATTGATTATAATTATAAACAATTAAATTCTTTTTGTAAAGTTACTAAAACACCCTTCTCATTATATGTAAAATTACCAAGTTGCCCTTAGTTTTAACAAACATTTTGGATGGCGTTAGGGCGGGGAGTGAAATAGAGAGTAAAATGGCTATTTTTATTGGTTTAGGGCAAAACTGTTAAAACGACCAAACCACAGGGTGCAAAATGGAAGTTTACTCTTTTACAAAAGACAAAAATTTATACGAAAATTTTTTTACGGTTTTAACCTTTTTTTTTTTTTTTTTACAAAAAACCGTTTTTACACACACGTTTTTAAACTTTTTTACATTTTTACGAAAACTTTTTTTACGGTTTTAAACTTTTTTTTACAAAAACTTTTTTACAAAATAACAAAAATAGGAGAGAGAAATGTGAAGAGAGAGAAATTGAAAAAACTTAAAAAATAGACTTTAAAGAGGAGAGAGAGATGATTTGATGGTTTTGATTAAATGACTATATTACCCTTTTGGTTGTCATTATCTGATTGGTAGAGAGTGGTTCTCGCGGTTCTCGCAACTAGGGGTGGTTTTCATTTTAGCGACCTCCTATATATATATATATATATATATATATATATATATATATATATATATATAGGACAAAGATCCGTTAGGAATCACCCTTTATTGCGAGAACCGCGAGAACCAGTGTGAACACAAACAGTAATTCCTAAAAAAATCTAAAAAACACCCAATTTTTTTTTATTTTTTTATTGGAAAAATCGCTATATTTTGTTAATAAAAAAATAAAAAAAAATTTTCAAAAAAAAAAAATTTCGAGTAACAGTTATCCATGCACATGTGCATATGTATCATTTCTTTGTCAAATTCCGTAATTCGTTACAAATAATAGTCAATTGCACTTTCATTTACACTACCACGTGTAATACACTACTTTTTACATTAACAACATTAGAAATGCACATGTGCATCTATATGTATGAAAATTAAATAAGGTGTTTTGGTACACTACTTTGAATACACTTTCCCTTTCATCTATCATACCATCCATAATACACTACCATTACCTCCTACCATCCATAATACAATACCATTACCTGCTACCATCCATAATACAATACCATTAACAATATTTTCACTTTATTACATGTATGTAAACACCATTTATACCATCCAATCAACATATTACATTATAAATTGACAACTATAACCAAACCATCAACCACTAGATATAACTAACCAAAAAACATGTATATGACCTACTTCTCCATTCAAAATCACAAACTTTTTGTACCAAAACACGTTATATCATAGTTATACCTAATGATGCAAATGTGCATTTTGAATATTGATAATGTAAAAAGTAGTGTATTACTAATGGTATTATAAATTAAAGTGCAATTATCTATTCCTGATAACGTATTACCGAATTTGTCGAAGTAATGATATATATGCACATGTGCATGGAGTAATTCGTTACAAATAATAGTCAATTGCACTTTCATTTACACTACCACGTGTAATACACTACTTTTTACATTAACAACATTAGAAATGCACATGTGCATCTATATGTATGAAAATTAAATAAGGTGTTTTGGTACACTACTTTGAATACACTTTCCCTTTCATCTATCATACCATCCATAATACACTACCATTACCTCCTACCATCCATAATACAATACCATTACCTGCTACCATCCATAATACAATACCATTAACAATATTTTCACTTTATTACATGTATGTAAACACCATTTATACCATCCAATCAACATATTACATTATAAATTGACAACTATAACCAAACCATCAACCACTAGATATAACTAACCAAAAAACATGTATATGACCTACTTCTCCATTCAAAATCACAAACTTTTTGTACCAAAACACGTTATATCATAGTTATACCTAATGATGCAAATGTGCATTTTGAATATTGATAATGTAAAAAGTAGTGTATTACTAATGGTATTATAAATTAAAGTGCAATTATCTATTCCTGATAACGTATTACCGAATTTGTCGAAGTAATGATACATATGCACATGTGCATGGATAACTGTTACTCAAAAAAAAATTTAATGGTAAGGAAATATAGCGATTTTTTTTTAAATATTAAAAAAAAATTGAGTGCTTTTTTGATTTTTTTTAGATTTTATTTTGTGTTCACATTGGTTCTCGCGGTTCTCGCAATAAGGGTGGTTCTCGCATGAACCTTACCCTATATATATATATATATATATATAGGGTAAGGTTATTGTAAAAAGGTTAAAAGTGTGAGAAATGTGAGAAATATTGTGGAGATGACATGTGTCCTAAATCTAAATTAATTCAAAAGGGCAAACAAGTAATTTTATCATTAATTCAATTAATTAAAAACTTCCCATAACCGCCACCTTAATTATAGAAACTGGATTTTTTAAAAGATCTCTATAAACACCATTCAGCAAGTATATAACATCATTCATCAAGTATATAATACCATTCAGGAAGTATATCACACCATTCTGTAAGTATATAACACCATTCAGTAAGTATATAACACCATTCAATAAGTATATAACACCATTCATGGACTAAGTATATAACACCATTCAACAAGTATATAACACCATTCAGCAAGTATATAACACCATTCAGTAAGTATATAACACCATTCAGCAAGTATATAACACCATTCAGTCAGTATATAACACCATTCAGTAAGTATATAACACCATTCATGGACTAATCATCTGATCGGAACATATTTTTTTCTCTATATAAGTATAGCAATATGTTACTCATATTAAAAATAAAAAAATGCTCGTTATTATGGTGTAATTTTTTTTAAAAGTTACGTATAAAAAGTTATTGACGTTTAAAAAAGACGGGGGGAAGTTACATGTGCATTAATGTTAGTTTCTTAATTTAAAAATGTTAAATTTACCTATATACCCTTAATCTAGAAAATTAATATGTTTAATAGTAAACATTATTTACAATTTTGCCATTATGATCTCAACCATTAGATCAAATATATACTAGGTTATCACCCGAGATTGCTTCCCAGACTCGAGCAATTTATTTATATTAATTTTTTATAATTAATGCATATTTAAAATGATACAAAAGGTATGAACAAAATTGTAAAACAAAAAAAATATGATGCTGACTGATTTAGGTAAAAAAGGATTTTGAGTATCATGAAAGTGAAAAGCTATTTACACAGATGGAATTATGCATAAAAAATAGTTCAAAAAACTAATTGGTTTTATAAAATTTGACCAACCCATTTACTTAAACCTAAATCACTAATGTTAAGAGAATTGCACATCAAACAATCATTTGTAACGTAGATAACCTAAATAATCTCAAATCTATTCATACAGCAGTCTCACAAATTCATATAGAAACAATATACATGGATTAAAAGTTGTTTTGGAAGACCAACCATCAAAAGCTTTATTAAACAAAGGCAAAAACAAAGCAAGAAGCTTTGAGCAGCTAAACCACCTGTACAAACACAAAAAAAAAAAACAACCCTTACAAACAGGTAACTCAATGTCTTTATTTCCTCCATAACTTCGCCCACAGAAACCTAGTCTTTACTAAAAATAACCCAGTTCCACATCCGCCAAATGCACCAGAAAGAGATAATCACGATAGCTTGGATGCTTTTTTTTTCTTTTTGGTAGAACCTTCGCAGAACTCATGAAGAGTCAAGAGAACTTTAATATTAAACACACGAAAAGGAGGCAACCTACACCACATAGCAATAGGCTACCAAATTGTTTGGGAGAAATGACATGAACCTAACACATGCTCGGCAGATTCGACGACGTTTCCGCAGGTATAATTAATATTGATATACGGATTCAATATATTAATTAATTGATAAAACATTAAATCAGAAAGAAAAAGAAAAGTGCCTTCCTTAACTGATTAAGCACAAATCCCTTCAACATGTCTTTTAGGTCTATCTTCCTTTGTCTGTCTAACCTTTCAATTTCAGTCCTGTTATTTCCCTACATAAACAAATTTCTAAAGTTGTTCAGTGTTTGATAACTACAGTTTAATTACGTTCTATCAAGTGAAAATAGCAAAAAGTTGGAACTGTCATATATATAACTTACAGGGACCATATATAAATACTAAATAGTGTCAAAGTACATTTAACGTTTAATTAATATCAGACATGAATTAAAAATAATCAATAAATACATCAAGCTGGTTGGGATTAGGGGTGTTCACAATCTGTTGAAAGGTGAAACCGACCAAACTGAACCTAGAACAGGCGAGTTTAAGAACTATTCGTTTTGGCTTTGACAGTTTAGAAATTGGATATGACAGGTTAGCCTTTTTCTGTGACAACTCGAATTTCCAAGATTTCTATTTCGCATTTATTGCACGTTTATTGATTGTTTAATTGTTTGCTTGCACAATTAGTTTGCTGTGAAACTGTAACGTTTTTGATTCAGTTAAGTATATGTGTTGATTATGAAAGATTTGTCAAATGTATGAATGTGGTGGTGAAACTGTGAACTATTTTGAGATGAGGTGCTATTGTAAATTGTAGTACTTAGGGATGCATAGAGTAATTAGTGAAACTCTAATCATTGTTAACCCTAATCCCTTCTCACTAATCATTTTCACAAAAACCAAAGCACTGTACTCTCTAATCCTCTCTACAACCATCTTCTCATCATTCTTGGATTCACAAGTTCTTTTGCATCAAGTTTGATTACCAATCCATCTAGAATCGAATCAAGGTAATTGTTTAATCATTGTTTGTGATTAATTGTTGATTGATTGATGCTTGTAAACCCTAGTTCTTCATATGATGAATCTGAATTTACTGAATTGATTCCTGATTATTGTGTTATGATGAATGATTAGTTGTAAGCCGATAAGATTGTTCACATAATGATTGTTGTAATCATCGATTGCCTGCTTATGATTTTTGCAATATGTAAGATTGATTAGGGTTTTTGATCGCATGAATGTTGTAGAAACGTAACTGTTATGATCTCTCGATTCTGTGCAAAGATTGGAATTCACGCATTAATGTTAGTCAGAGTTTTGTTATTGATAATAGTCCGACTTTTAAAATGTGCTCGTTGTCTGAGTTTTGTGAATAGCATTCTTGTTGTCCGATGTTTATATATAACATGATATCCGACCTTTTGAGTATGATATCCGAGTTTCACTCACTAATATGGTCCGAGTTTCATCAGAGAACCTTGTCCGACTTTGTTTAAGAGTTTAGGTGGTCCGAGTTTCATGAGAGAAACTTGTCCGACTTTGTTTAAGAGTTTAGGTGGTCCGAGTTTTTGGACAAGGGACCACCATGTCCGAATTTTATGAAGCGGAAACCCCCCCCACATGGTCCGAGTTTGGTGGGGCTTCCACTTGGTCCGACTTTGTGACCCTTGGCCCATGTTGTCCGACTTTTTACACAAGGAACTCTTTGGTCCGACTTTTACCCCCTCCCCTATGTTGTCCGACCTCTAACACTCACACCATGTCCGAGTTTCATAAGGGGGTGGGTTATTGACCGAGTTTTGATACATCCTAATCTTATGGTCCGAGCTTTTGTATGTGATGGTGATCTGAGTTTTAAGAACAAGTGTTTGGTCTAGTTTCGCTATCTGATTAAGTGATTTACCCTGTGAACTGTTAAATGCTTAACGGTGAGTTCTATTATATATGTCAGGTATGTGGTATGAAACTGAGTTGTGTTAACTGTGTATATAAGCTCAGTGTGTGTGCGGTAACCCTAATGGTTCTGAATTACTCTGTCGTATGAGGTATTATTTGATGAACGTGAATTAACTGTTATGTGAAACATAACGATGATTGCTTAAACACTTCATGATATAAACGACATACAACTGATTTAATATACATGCATACTATAGGGCTCGATTGATTAATGGCAAGTACATAGTTAAGCATACCGAGCAAACCAAGGTGAGTTCACACCCTTACTAAGGCATGGGATTCCCAAGGGCTTGGGAATGGGATTGAAGGAATGAGATTGACTAGATTCGTACATACACTGTTACTAGACTACCATACCATCGTCCTCGGTTGTGCAGGACACATACGTAAAACCTACGTATACTTGTGCTATTCACTGTCCTCAGGTTGCGAAGGACACTCACGTAAAACCTACGTGAACTTATACTCACTACTGCCTCGGTTGTGTCAGGCACTTACGTAAAACCTACGTAAACCCCCGCGTACCTCTATCCTCGGTTGTGAAGGATTACTTACATAAAACCTACGTAAACTGTACGTATTACTGTTCTCGGGATATGTAGAACACTTATGGTTACGAATAGTCTAGTGGTTATACAACATGGGAAGCCCACACCAATAGAACATACTATCGGCCCAGTAGAGCCACATGTTACATACGAACTTACTATTACGCATTTACTTTCTGTGAACTCGCTCAACTAGTTGTTGATCCTCTGTTACATGCCTTGCAGGTCGTTAGATACATGGAGCTTGCACAGGGAGGAGCAGGTCGTTGTGGGCTTGGATCGTGATTATCTTATTAAACACTTATGACATTTCGTACTTAATTATGTTGGGTTTTGATTATACGCTTCCGCTAAACAATGATAACTTACTTATGTTTTGGAACACCTTTCATATGGATTTGGTTTGGTTTAATGGCAATTACTTTTACTATATGTATTGTTCTATATGATTGGTGGCTTGATCCTGGTCAGTCACGCTCCCAAGCGGTGATACTCCGCAGGTGGATTTTGGGGGTGTGACAGATTGGTATCAGAGCCATTGGTTATAGAGAACTTGGTTTTAATATGGGAAAAACGTTTTTATTAAAACCAGACTATAACCAGAACAGTGCTCTCAACGATCCACAACGACGCTTCGCTCCACGTGCAAGACTCAACATCCTAGGTAATAAGGTTTATGTTTATTGCCTACATGCTAGAATTGCATAGAACTTTGCTCGTAGTATGCTTAGATTACACTGCTCATTACTTGTTATTGCTTGAAAACACTTGTGTTCTTACACTCTTCTGTCATCACACTATTCGCGAACGTTTCTCACCTATGTTGCCTTTGATGTGAAGATCAATGGCCGGACGAATTAACATGACACAAGCCCAGCTGACGGCTTTCGTTAATGAACAAGTTGCTGCGGCACTTGCAGCTGCTCAAGCAGGTAGTATACCCTGTAGTTTAGACTCACACTAGGATCTTTAGAATCCTACATTAACTCTTGTGTTTAACCTTGTCCTATTCGTACACAATAGGTCAACACGCTCAGCAGCCCGTCTGCACTTTCAAGAACTTTATGGATTGTCGTCCTAGCACATTTAGGGGCACTGAAGGAGCGGTTGGACTCCTCTACTGGTTTGAAAAGCTCGAGTCTGTGTTCGAGATGTGTGAATGCCCTGAGGCTCGCAGGGTCAAGTATGCCACTGGTACTTTGGAAGGAATCGCGTTAACTTGGTGGAACGCGCAAGTGCAGATCTTAGGGTTGGCAGCTGCTAACGCCACCCCTTGGAATGACTTCAAGGAATTGATTAAACGTGAATACTGCACACGTGAAGACATTCACAAGTTGGAAGACGAGTTATATCATTTGAAAATGGTTGGGTCAGAGATCGAAGCTTATACTAAACGGTCGAATGAGCTGGCCGTGCTGTGCCCAACTATGGTGGACCCTCCAATCAAGCGCATTGAGTTGTATCTCAAGGGGTTAGCGCCAGAGATCCAGAGCCACGTGACATCGGCTAATCTTGATAACATCCAGGCTATTCAACGCCTCGCTCATCGCATCACAGATCAGGCAGTGGATCAGAACAAACTGCCTAAACGTATCAGCGCTACTGCTACCGCTACCACTGCTACTACACTTGCTACTCCCAGTGACAACAAGAGAAAATGGGATGGGGATTCTAGCAAGGGATTAGCTTCAGTTCAGTCACAGGTTCAGCAGGGAAAGACTGACAGTTATCAGAGTCCCAGTCAGCACTCTTCAGGCAGTCACAGGCAGGGCGGATATCGAGGGAACCTTCCAAAGTGTAACAACTGCAACAGACACCACAGTGGCCAGTGTAACAAGGGTCGCTGTCAAAGATATCTCAAGATGGGTCATGAGGCCAAAGATTGTAGAAGCCCTCGGCCTACGAACCAGAATCAGCAGCAGCCACAAGCACAGCAGAATCAGCAACAGGGCAACAAAGGATGTTTTCATTGCGGCGCAGAAGGGCACTTCAAAAGGCACTGTCCTCAGCTAAACAGGAACCAGAACAACAACAATAATAACAATCAGGGAAATGGCAACAACAACAACAACAATGGTGGGAACAACAACGGCAATGAAGCAAGGGGTCGTGCATTTGTGTTGGGGCAGGGTGATGCCAGAAATGATCCCAATGTAGTTATGGGTAAGTTTCTCCTCGACGATATTTATGTTACTGTTTTGTTTGATTCGGGTGCGGATACGAGTTATATGTCTTTGAAAATGAGTAAATTGTTAAAACGTGCACCCACACCCCTAAACACCAAACATGTCGTAGAACTAGCAAATGGTAAGAGTGTAGAAGCCACATATGTAGTCAAGGGTTGTAACATCGTTCTAGCGGGTCAGGCCTTCTCGATTGATCTTATTCCAATAGTTCTGGGTAGTTTCGACATCGTCATCGGCATGGATTGGTTATCCAAGCAGCAGGCGGAGATCCTATGCAAGGAGAAGATCATTCGTATTCCTCGTGCGGGAAAGGAACCTCTCGAAGTTCAAGGCGACAAGAGTGGTGCTGTGGTTGGCATCATCTCTTTCTTGAAGGCTCAGAGATGTTTACGAAAGGGTCATACTGCCATTTTGGCACTTGTTACTGATTCATCGACAAAGGAGAAAAGAATAGAGGATATTCCAGTTGTACGTGATTTTCCTCAAGTGTTTCCTGAAGATTTACCTGGTCTACCGCCTCATCGTCAAGTCTA
The DNA here is from genome assembly GCF_002127325.2 of Helianthus annuus. Lineage (NCBI taxonomy): Eukaryota > Viridiplantae > Streptophyta > Magnoliopsida > Asterales > Asteraceae > Helianthus > Helianthus annuus. The sequence continues at coordinate 93,984,676 of NC_035443.2, forward strand.
GTTTCAAGTTGAGCTAGCTCCAGGAGCGGCGCCTATAGCTCGCACACCATATCGTTTAGCTCCAACTGAACTGGAGGAACTGTCTAAGCAACTACAAGAGCTCTTGGATAAGGGCTTCATTCGTCCAAGCTCTTCGCCTTGGGGAGCTCCAGTATTATTCGTGAAAAAGAAGGATGGCACTTTCAGAATGTGCATAGACTACCGCGAACTGAACAAGGTCACAGTGAAGAACCGCTATCCTCTTCCTCGTATTGACGACTTATTCGACCAGTTGCAAGGGTCGAGTTACTACTCCAAGATTGATCTAAGGTCAGGTTACCATCAGCTGAGAGTCCGGGATGAGGACATCTCCAAGACAGCATTTAGAACTCGCTACGGCCATTACGAGTTTCTAGTCATGCCATTCGGGCTTACGAACGCGCCTGCAGTCTTCATGGATCTTATGAACAGGGTGTGCAAACCTTATCTTGACAAGTTCGTCATTGTCTTCATCGACGACATTCTGATATACTCCAAGAGTCAGGAGGAACACGAACAGCACTTACGCCTTATCTTGGAACTTCTTCGAAAGGAGCAATTGTACGCCAAGTTTTCTAAATACGACTTCTGGCTTCGTGAAGTCCACTTTCTAGGCCATGTGGTGAACAGGGATGGGATTCATGTCGATCCATCCAAGGTAGATTCGATCAGGAACTGGCCTGCACCGCGTACACCAACGGAAATACGCCAATTCTTGGGTTTGGCGGGGTATTACAGACGATTCATCAAGGACTTTTCGAAGATCGCACAGCCGCTCACTATGTTGACACAGAAAGGTGTTACCTATCATTGGGGTAATACACAAGAAACTGCTTTTCAGTACCTAAAGGATAGGCTTTGCAGTGCACCTATTCTCTCATTGCCAGAGGGCACGGATGACTTCGTGGTTTATTGTGACGCATCAATACAGGGTCTTGGTTGTGTATTGATGCAGCGGGATAAAGTTATTGCCTACGCTTCGCGGTAACTCAAAGTTCATGAACGGAACTACACGACGCACGATTTAGAGCTGGGAGCTGTTGTTTTTGCGCTTAAGATATGGCGACACTACCTGTACGGTACCAAGTGCACTATTTACACCGATCACAGGAGTCTCGAGCATATCTTCAAGCAGAAGGAATTGAACATGCGTCAACGACGATGGGTCGAACTGCTTAACGATTACGAATGCGCTATTAAGTATCATCCAGGCAAAGCCAATGTTGTGGCTGACGCTCTCAGTCGAAAGGACACTCTACCTAGACGCGTACGAGCCTTGCAGCTCACTATCTAGTCCAGTCTTCCTGCACGGATACGTGATGCTCAGGTGGAAGCATTTAAACCAGAAAACGTTAAGGCTGAAGCCTTGCGCGGCTCAAGGCAACGATTAGAACAGAAGGAAGACGGTGCTTACTATGTAGCGGGGCGCATTTGGGTCCCACTCTACGGCGGTTTACGAGAACTTGTGATGGATGAAGCTCATAAGTCTCGCTACTCGGTACATCCAGGTTCGGATAAAATGTATCATGACATCAGAACTACATATTGGTGGCCTAGCATGAAAGCCCACATCGCGACTTACTTCGGCAAGTGTTTGACATGTGCAAAAGTCAAAGTGGAGTATCAGAAACCAGCAGGCCTACTGCAACAACCCAGGATACCACAGTGGAAATGGGAAGAAATTTCCATGGATTTTGTTACTGGCCTGCCTAGATCCCAGCGTGGGAATGATACTATCTGGGTGATCGTAGATCGACTCACAAAGTCTGCTCATTTCCTGGCTATTAAGGAAACAGATAAGTTCTCTACCTTAGCAGATGTCTACTTGAAAGAAGTTGTTTCGAGGCACGGAGTGCCAACCTCTATTATTTCGGATCGGGATGCACGATTCACGTCAGAGCTATGGCAAGCGATGCACAAATCTTTTGGCTCACGATTAGACATGAGCACAGCATATCATCCTCAGACGGATGGGCAGTCTGAGCGAACGATCCAGACTCTTGAAGACATGCTTCGGGCATGTGTTATTGATTTCGGCAACGGCTAGGAAAAGCACCTCCCTTTGGTGGAGTTCTCATACAATAACAGCTATCACACCAGCATACAAGCCGCTCCATTCGAGGCATTGTACGGGCGTAAATGCCGGTCACCTCTCTGTTGGGCAGAGGTGGGGGATAGTCAGATCACGGGTCCGGAGATTGTAGTGGACGCCACATAAAAGATTACACAGATACGACAACGCATGGCGGCAGCACGCGACCGTCAGAAAGCCTACGCGGACAAGCGTAGGAAGCCTTTGGAATTTCAGGTCGGAGACCGGGTTTTACTTAAAGTCTCACCCTGTAAGGGTGTGGTTCGTTTTGGCAAACGGGGAAAACTAAATCCGCGGTATGTCGGACCGTTTGAGATCATTGAGAAAATAGGCAAAGTGGCCTACAAGCTAAACCTACCAGCTGAACTCGGTGCAGTTCACAACGTATTTCACGTGTCGAATCTGAAGAAGTGCCTGTCAGATGAGACCCTCATAGTTCCTTTTAAGGAACTCATTATCGACGAGCGGTTGCAGTTCGTCGAGGAGCCAGTTGAAATCACGGACCGGGATGTTAAGGTCCTCAAAAGCAAGAGAATCCCTCTTGTTCGAGTTCGTTGGAACTCCCGACGTGGCCCAGAGTACACCTGGGAACGCGAAGACCAGATGACAGAAAAGTACCCCCAGTTATTCGAAAACCGTGCAACCACTACTGAGACTGAAGCTACTACTGCGGAATTTCGGGACGAAATTCCAAATCAACGGGGGGATGATGTGACACCCCAGGAAAACCAGTAAACGATACAGCTTACCTAGCTTCCTCAGTGAGTGCGTACCAAATTTCGGGACGAAATTTCTTTTAAGTTGGGGATAATGTGACAACTCGAATTTCCAAGATTTCTATTTCACATTTATTGCACGTTTATTGATTGTTTAATTGTTTGCTTGCACAATTAGTTTGCTGTGAAACTGTAACGTTTTTGATTCAGTTAAGTATATGTGTTGATTATGAAAGATTTGTCAAATGTATGAATGTGGTGGTGAAACTGTGAACTATTTTGAGATGGGGTGCTATTGTAAATTATAGTACTTAGGGATGCATAGAGTAATTAGTGAAACTCTAATCATTGTTAACCCCAATCCCTTCTCACTAATCATTTTCACAAAAACCAAAGCACTGTACTCTCTAATCCTCTCTACAACCATCTTCTCATCATTCTTGGATTCACAAGTTCTTTTGCATCAAGTTTGATTACCAATCCATCTAGAATCAAATCAAGGTAATTGTTTAATCATTGTTTGTGATTAATTGTTGATTGATTGATGCTTGTAAACCCTAGTTCTTCATATGATGAATCTGAATTTACTGAATTGATTCCTGATTATTGTGTTATGATGAATGATTAGTTGTAAGCCGATAAGATTGTTCACATAATGATTGTTGTAATCATCGATTGCCTGCTTATGATTTTTGCAATATGTAAGATTGATTAGGGTTTTTGATCGCATGAATGTTGTAGAAACGTAACTGTTATGATCTCTCGATTCTGTGCAAAGATTGGAATTCACGCATTAATGTTAGTCAGAGTTTTGTTATTGATAATAGTCCGACTTTTAAAATGTGCTCGTTGTCTGAGTTTTGTGAATAGCATTCTTGTTGTCCGATGTTTATATATAACATGATATCCGACCTTTTGAGTATGATATCCAAGTTTCACTCACAAATATGGTCCGAGTTTCATGAGAGAACCTTGTCCGACTTTGTTTAAGAGTTTAGGTGGTCCGAGTTTCATGAGAGAAACTTGTCCGACTTTGTTTAAGAGTTTAGGTGGTCCGAGTTTTTGGACAAGGGACCACCATGTCCGAATTTTATGAAGGGGAAACCCCCCCACATGGTCCGAGTTTGGCGGGGCTTCCACTTGGTCCGACTTTGTGACCCTTGGCCCATGTTGTCTGACTTTTTACACAAGGAACTCTTCGGTCCGACTTTTACCCCCTCCCCTATGTTGTCCGACCTCTAACACTCACACCCCATGTCCGAGTTTCATAAGGGGGTGGGTTATTGACCGAGTTTTGCTACATCCTAATCTTATGGTCCGAGCTTTTGTATGTGATGGTGATCTGAGTTTTAAGAACAAGTGTTTGGTCTAGTTTCGCTATCTGATTAAGTGATTTACCCTGTGAACTGTTAAATGCTTAACGGTGAGTTCTATTATATATGTCAGGTATGTGGTATGAAACTGAGTTGTGTTAACTGTGTATATAAGCTCAGTGTGTGTGCGGTAACCCTAATGGTTCTGAATTACTCTGTCGTATGAGGTATTATTTGATGAACGTGAATTAACTGTTATGTGAAACATGACGATGATTGCTTAAACACTTCATGATATAAACGACATACAACTGATTTAATATACATGCATACTATAGGGCTCGATTGATTAATGGCAAGTACATAGTTAAGCATACCGAGCAAACCAAGGTGAGTTCACACCCTTACTAAGGCATGGGATTCCCAAGGGCTTGGGAATGGGATTGAAGGAATGAGATTGACTAGATTCGTACATACACTGTTACTAGACTACCATACCGTCGTCCTCGGTTGTGCAGGACACATACGTAAAACCTACGTATACTTGTGCTATTCACTGTCCTCAGGTTGCGAAGGACACTCACGTAAAACCTACGTGAACTTATACTCACTACTGCCTCGGTTGTGTCAGGCACTTACGTAAAACCTACGTAAACCCCCGCGTACCTCTATCCTCGGTTGTGAAGGATTACTTACGTAAAACCTACGTAAACTGTACGTATTACTGTTCTCGGGATATGTAGAACACTTATGGTTACGAATAGTCTAGTGGTTATACAACATGGGAAGCCCCCGCCAATAGAACATACTATCGACCCAGTAGAGCCACATGTTACATACGAACTTACTATTACGCATTTACTTTCTGTGAACTCGCTCAACTAGTTGTTGATCCTCTGTTACATGCCTTGCAGGTCATTAGATACATGGAGCTTGCACAGGGAGGAGCAGGTCGTTGTGGGCTTGGATCGTGATTATCTTATTAAACACTTATGACATTTCGTACTTAATTATGTTGGGTTTTGATTATACGCTTCCGCTAAACAATGATAACTTACTTATGTTTTGGAACACCTTTCATATGGATTTGGTTTGGTTTAATGGCAATTACTTTTACTATATGTATTGTTCTATATGATTGGTGGCTTGATCCTGGTCAGTCACGCTCCCAAGCGGTGATACTCCGCAGGTGGATTTTGGGGGTGTGACATTTTCTTTCATTTCTGCACGCATATTGTCGACTCCATTTTATGGTAAAAATAACTCAACAGTGGCTTGAAACACTGTTTTAACCCAACAGTGGTTTCAAACACTGTTTTAACCCAACATCGGTTTCAAACAACTGTTTTAACAACACTGTTTTGACTCAACAGTGTTTTCAAACACAGTTTTTAACCCAACAGTGGCTTGAAACACTGTTTTAACCCAACAGTGGTTTCAAACACTATTTTAACCCAACAGTGGTTTAAAACTCTGTTTTAACCCAAAAGTGGTTTCAAATCACTGTTTTAACAACACTGTTTTGACTCAACAGTGTTTTCAAACACTGTTTTTAACCAAACAGTGGTTTCAAACACTGTTTTAACCCAACAGTGGTTTAAAACTCTGTTTTAAGCCAAAGTGGTTTCAAACCACTGTTTTAACAAACACTGTTTTCAACTAATAAATCCAATTATACCCTCGGTCGAATTAAATATTAACAATTATTCTAATTTATAAAAGAGAATAATTGCAGCCAATATGTTTTTTTATAATAAGTTGTAACAAAAGTACAAAATAAACATATTATTTATAATATAGATAAAGAGATTGGTTTTGTTGTTGGTTCGGTTAATTCGCTTTATTCGTATGGATATAACCATAACTGAACCATAAAAGCTGATTATCAATATACATCACCGAACCTTTGGTTTCTCAATCGGCCCGACTATGGTCAGGTCATTGTTAAGATATACCATCACGTGTTTTAAAACGAAAAGCCATTATTTGCCATATATTTACAACATAATGACCTGTTTCTTTAATAAAGAATACATTACAATGCAAAATTAGTGCTCTCAAGTTATAGAAGGTTCTTAAAAAATATTTGAATAGAAAAATATATATACGGGAAAACAAAGAATTAAGAAAAGTACTAAATTATATCGAACCTGCCATAAAATTGATCTTTCTACCAAGAACTTCGAAACTGTTGGATTTGAAAGTCCAAAGGATTAAACATGTTATGCTCATCATAAATAAAACATCACTTCTTGTTTAATGATAACGTGCTTGTAGTAGCTTCGTTTCCAGTTACTATATGAACCTTGTAAGTAGCTTCGCTTCCAGTTACTGTTATATCCCAATATATTGTCATCGCCACCTGTCCATTTACCAGATATTGAATTCAAAAAAAGTTTATTTATGAGTTTAAATTGTCAAAAAAAAAAAAAAAAAAAACAAACAACAAACTAAAATCAGATAAATAAACCAGAATTCATATCAATGACTTCTATCGTCAATGTAAAAGTGTAAAACCTCAACCTTGTTAGAATTTAAAACCAAGGTCTGCAATGCTTTCAAATTTATGTTTTTTCTACTCCTCCTCCCCCTCTAAACATATATTTCAGGCTTATATCAATACACAAGATCCAACACAGTAGCAGTTAATTCGAATTCATAATAAAATACAAACCTTGTACTCTTAAAGGAACGTGGAGGTTTTATTTTTTTACCATTTTGATGCCCTTCCGCCATTTTTTGTGCATGTATACCCAAATTAGGTAGAACTGCAATCAATAACAAATCGAATGAGTAAACAATGCTATACAAAACGGTCATCATAAACCGAATGAAATACTAAGCTAACCACCTTCAATAGTAACTTATGACTCCTGATCATATTCAAAGTCCATATTAAGTATATGAAAGAATAAACACAAGTATTGAAACAGAATAAATGATCTCAAAAAATGGGGTAAACATCAACCGAAAGGATTATAAAGATTACCAAAGCTTCAACACCAGTATATGTCTGCACCACACATCATTCAAACAATTTGTAATCAAAATCAACAAAAAGTTCAAATTCCCAAAATTTCATGAACTTTATCATTAGAAGTACTGAAATCAGAATTTAATGATCAGTGAATTTGTAATTATATACGAATCAGCGATGATTGGGCTGGTGAAAACTACAATTACGCCTCGAAAATGGAAACCCAAAATAACAATCACTAAATTAAATCAGGAGCAAGCCCAAATCAGAATCAACTACACAAAACAACCAAAAGAAACCCATGGCCTGATTGGATTCAAAGACTATGAAGAATAGGCAACAAATTAGTTACAAATGAGTTCCAAGTAACGATGTAAGGAGGTGATTACCTATTCAGGGTTGTCGGCCAGGAAACGTCACTGGAGAATTCGGAAGTAAAGCAGAACGCCGGTCATTATGTGTGATTGGGATCAAAGACTGAATAATAAACAACAAATCGAGTCTGAACTCTAAGTTTAGTTGCTACTTAAACTGTCGGTTGCGACTTGTAGTTCACGAAGAGAAATGATATTAAAGCTAATAATCAAAATCCACCAACCTGAGTACGAATTATCAAGTTTCCGAGGTCAAGAAAGAGTTTTGTCGAATGAAAACTGTCTGGTGAAAATTCAGTTGGAATGGTGATCTTGGGAGCTGCTATATCCAAGTCCAAGAAGAACCTGTCATCAAGTTAATTCAATTGTGATAATTTTTGCTAGCTAATTGAAACATTGTTAGCGTATATAAACTTTAAAGAGGTAAAATTCACACCATGTAAATAACTATAATCAACCAAAATACTGGCAAAACTTATTGTCACCACTGAAAAAAAAAACTACACACCTGGCATGATCCTTCAAGGCCTTGTTTACTTGCTGTTGTGCAGAGCGCTTAACCTCATCGATCGTTATCTAAACAAATAATGTGGAAGTCAGAGATGCATTAAGGAATGATCACACCATTTATAATGATATTAATACAAGTACTAATAAGCTTTGTAACTAATAAGAAAATCCATGTGAAGGTAACCCTTCCATATGATTGGAAAAACGATGTTTTAATGTTTGCGTAAATGCAAACACACACAGAGAGCATAAATAGTGAGAAGACTGTCTGAAGTATCATTAAAAGTTTGAAACAAAACCTGCACAGCAACGGCTATTTCCAAGGCTATCTTCTGATTCACGGCAGCATTGCTTTCAAAAAAGTTAACAATTTTATCTACAGAGTTCTTAAGATACTGACCAAAGGCAAAGGCATCTCATCAGCATTTTCCCAGAGATTACAAAACAAAAAGAGTATAAAGAAAACGTACTGTCACATAACATGGAGAAGCCTTAGCAACCATACTCTAGTCAACTTTAGCGTCAAAGGGTTTATAGCGAAAGACCCCAACTAACGAATCATAGAATGTAGCACTCTACATTAAATTATCACAACTTAAATGTCTAAAATGAACAACTTATAATTACAAAAGAGAAGAAAGCAAAACAAACCGAACCAAACCTCGACAAGGTGACCATTTGGTGATGACAAACGATAATAGATTTCCTGAACAATCATGGGAAGCACTGTCCCCAAATGGGTTGTTGAGAAATTTAGGATGATCCACAAGCCACTATTCTGTTAGACAAACACATCAAGCAAACATTTATCTTAGTTAATACCTGAAACAGAGTAATTTCAACCTGATGCTTGTAATCCAAACCAGCCGACCCCCTACTTATGCAATGACCTCATGAATATGTAAGAATGATAGACGAATAGAAAACACAAACACCCACAAATGATTTCCACTCGAAAGAACTTGGTAGATACCACAAGAACAAACATACTGTGATAACCTTTAACTTGGTAGTGTTAAAATTAGCCCTAATTTTGTAAAAATGGAAACGAAATTACCTTAATGAAAGGAGAACAAACATACTGTGATAACCTTTAACTTGAAGAACATGAGTGTGTCCCACCACAAAGATGAATCCATCTATACTCCCAAACCCTAGATGTTTAACATCATCTCTCTGCAAAGTATCTCTAGCCACCAATCGAAGGAGATGTATGCAGTTGATTCCGATCTTGTCCAATCATCCAGTGTCACCGCCGTATAGAAGTTTGTAACCAAATCATCACCACCGTTACTCTCTTTCGTCCCCCAAACTCAATGAGTTTGTCAGATCTAACCCTAAACTACATAGTGTTTCTTCAAGTGTATGAAATTCTAGGGAAGAAAGAGAGAGAGGAAGAAGATGAGGGTTTGAAAAAGAAGCGTGAGAAAGAAAAAAAGAGGAGGAGTACAAGAGAAGTGAAGTGAAGGAGAAGATTTTATGGTTTTTTAGGGGAGTGGTACTGTTGGGTGGGAAAAGGGAATTGAGGATGCCCTAATCAAGTGACACGTAGCCCAAAAACTTTCATTTATTAGTTATAATAAATATAGGGGATGGATCCTGAGAAAACTAGTTTAAATGAAAACCAAAAAACTAACTAAAATACATACCAAATTTTTTTTTGCATTTTTTATTATAAAAAATCGCTATATGTATGGAAAAAAATTTTCAAAAAAATTTTTTTGTTGTATTGCACATGTGCACTATTACGGATATAATGCACATGTGTAGTACACATATAATGCACATGTGCAGTACAACAAAAATTTTTTTTTGAAATTTTTTTTATATATAAAAAATAACGATTTTTTTTATAAAAATTTGTAAAAAAAATTGGTATATTTTTAGCTTTTTTAGTTTTCTCATTTAGACGTAGTTTTCTCATGATCCTCTCCCTGTATGTATATATATATATATATATATATATATATATATATTTAGATGTAGTTTTCTCATGATCCTCTCCCTGTATATATATATATATATATATATATATATATATATATATATAGGTAAAGAGTATGGTACAAATAAGGTTATCGTACATTACATACGCGAGAATTTGAGCCATACACGTGTCTTGATTCAGTTTTTCTTTAATAAGATTAAGTCAGACAATTAATTCAATCATCTGAGGGCAAATTCGTCTCTTCATTCAATCAGCGAGATGTTCGTTACACTAATATCCCGGTAATTATCATTCGAATCAGTTTCAAATTTTTCATAATTCTCAAATTGCAGTTTTCGTTCTTCTGTGTTAGGGTTTCATTCAATTGTTTTTTTCGATGGATCCACAGAGTAGCACAGGACGAACAGATGTTGATTTTGAAGAAACTCGACCGATCGGTGATCATGCTCAATTATCTGCATATCAGAGAGTTTCTATTGAGGATGTTTTAAATCCGCTACCTGCAAATCCAAATCCAATTGCAAGTACAAGTGCTGTAAACGAGTTTTTTAATGGTAATTATGTTAATCTAGATCTCTAAATTGTTTGTATATTTGTTTTTTATTTAATCGTAGCAATGTTGTTGTAGCTGTTTTTTGAAGTTTGAATGTTGATTATATTTTTGATTTGAAAGCAACATGCACAAATTCGCATGTTATTACTCTTACAATTCGCATTTGATTTTATTTTCTTTATGCATTTTCGCATGTTATGGTATAATAAATCGCATATATAAAACAGATTAATCAAAATCCTCATTTCGCATGTTATTGTTCATACATTTCGCACGTGTGTATGTTCTTTATGTTATTAATATGTCGCATGTAACTAGTCTGATAATTCACACGTTTTTTTGTTTTCTGATTTTGATTCATGTAGATGAAAGGGTTTACACTCCGGAGGTTCAAGCATCAACTACACCTGTTGTTGGAATGCAATTTATCTCTATTGAATAAGCATATGCGTTTTACCAATCATATGCTAAGTTAGCTATTTTTTCTATTCGGAAAGGTGGTGAAGTACACAGTGGTGGTATAATCAAAACTAAGTATTTTGTTTGTTCTAACGAGGGTCATAAGCCACTGTGTATTGACGATAGTTTGAAGTCAAAAAAGCAATTCAAAACAAGGAACAGGGGGACTATTAGAACTGGATGCAAAGCTCAACTTATGATTTGCACTGTGGATGGTAGATTATATACAGTAAAGAGATTTGTTGATGGCCATAATCATAAGTTTGTATGTCAAAATGATATTCACATGTTGCCAGCTTACTTGCAATTGTCAGATGTCCAGGAGGAGTTGGTTTGGGAACTAGGCACTTTAAACCTTGGTCCTGTCAAAGCTTTCCGTATAATGAGGAAACGTTATGGTGGTTTTGAGAACGTTGGTGCCACGGTTGATGATTGCAAAAATTTTAGGAAGCGAATTAACAACTATATAGGAGAATATGATGCTGATATGGTGATTAATAGGTTGACTGGCAAAAAACAGTATTTAGCTGATTATTCGTTTGAATATTCTGTTGATGATGAGAAACATTTAGCTGGTTTGTTCTGGGCTGATGGTTTATGCAAGCTTAACTATATGGAATTTGGGGATGTGATATCGTTCGATGCAACTTTCAAGACAAACAGGTTAGTGTTTCAAGAAAAACATGTTTTTTTACTAACTTTCGCATGTTATATCATTGTAATATCGCATGTGTAGACATTTTTTGAAGAAGTGGTGTTGAATATATCGCATGTTATACTTTTTGTTTTCGCGTGTGATTTTTTATAATTCGCATGTCTTCAACATGTTTTCGCATGTGTTGTTCAGGTACAAGATGGTGTTTGTTCCGTTCACTGGCAATGACAACCACTGTCAAAATGTAACACTTGGAGCTGGGTTGTTAGCATCGGAGAGCATTGAATCATATAAATGGCTTCTGAATTCATTCTTAAAGTCATTTGGCCGGCAGCCAAATGTTGTAGTGACGGATCAAGACGCTGCTATGAAACAGGCGATTGAGGAGGTTTTCCCTATCAACAGACACAGATTGTGCATGTGGCACATAATGAACAAAGTGGCAGATAAGGTATAGCATGCTATATTGTTTTCTGTTAGCGTTATTTTTTTATATTATAGATTTTTGTTATAGGCTGATATAAAAAGCATGTTGGTGCATATGTCTGTCGACTTCGTCTTGTATCAAGTCTTGTATTAGATTAGAGAAATCAGGGCACGATATACGAGAAAAATGTCAAATATGTGTTAGGAAGTCATTTCGCACGAAATAGACCAGAGTCCATTTCGCACGAAATGACCTTGTCATTTCGTACGAAATAGCAATGGCTATTTCACATAGGATGTTTCATACGAAATAGACTGCCCAATAAATACCTATCGTGCCATCTCATTTGTAACTTTCCGGTTTCAGTGTCGAACTGCTGCCGAAGTGTCTACTCGCTGTAAAACGTTATTATATCAATCAAAAGATAGTTTAAAGTGAATTGCAAGCTGAATTACCTCGATACGTTTGTTTCCGCCTCTCGTATTAAGCAAAAACTCTTCTAAACGACTCGTTTGGTCGTGCAAATGATCCTACAAGTGGTATCAGAGCTCAGGAGGAAGAGTTCTTACCAATTCAGCTGCAAAATCTGATTTCTACACCTTCTTTTCAAAATTAAACAAGTTTTCATGGTGAAAATGGCTTGATTTTTTCATATTATATGCGAAACAGTGTTTTAATAAAGCCTTGAAAGAATTGGACCTAAAATCGGACTAAAACTTGATCAATTTGACAAAAACATGGCCGAGATGATGACATCAGCAGCATTTCGCACGAATTGAACATTTGGTTTCGCATGAAATCACTTAGTTTTATCTATTTCGCACGAAATAGTACATTGATTTCGCACGAAATAGCTTGAGTTACTTTCATTTCGCACGAAAAGGCTATTTCGCTTGAAACTGCATCAAAAGTTTATTTCGTACGAAATCAGTTATTTCGTACGAAATCAGTCATTTCGTATCAGGTTGGTTATTTCGTTTGAACAAGGGCATTTCGTGTGAAGAAGTTCATTCCGCACCAAAGTTCATTTCATTTGAATTGTGCTATTTCGTCTGAAAGACTGTTTTTTGTGAATTTGTGATTACCAAATCCTGGAAGAAGAGTTTTATAACGCCTTTGCTACCCCGATTACCATTGCTCAAAACACAATGTTGGAAAATGAAACGCGCACCATGCAAAAACCGCCAAAGCTTATGCATATTGAGGAATATAAAGGATGGGAATAACGATTTGAGAATTGGGTTCAAGCAAATTACTTGGATGCTTGGGAATGTGTTGAAACAAAATATGTTAGACCGGTGAATGATGATGAAGAGGTTATTGCAATTTAAAACCTAAGTGCTGAAGAGAAAAAAAAATACAAAGATGAAAAGATGATGACTAGTTTATTGCATCAAGCTGTTAAGGAAGATATCTTGGTTTTACTACAACACAATGGAACTGAATATTCAATTTGGAAAGCTTTAAAATCAAAGTTTGTTGGAAGTAAAGAAATGATCAAAAACAAAAAAATCGCTTTTGAAAAAGGAATTCGATCTATTTCGTGGTCTAAGAACTGAAAGCACTAAGCAAATCATAGAAAGATATTGCAATTTGTTAGTCAACATGAAGAGGGTGAGCATCACAAAGGATAATGAAGAATTGATTGAGAAGTTGGCTGATGCGTTGCCACATGAAACTTGGGGCACGAATCTTATGATGTTGAGAAATAAGAAAGATTTTGGGAATCTAACACTGGGAAAGTTCATTGAAAAACTTGAAGCTCAAGAGATGGAACAAAGGAAAATCTCAAGAATGAAGGATTTTGATGGTGAACAAGATATTGGGTTGTATTACAAAGGAGGTGTCAATGATAAGACCAACATGTCACCAAAGATAGAAACTGCATTCAATGCTAAAAGTTCGTATGGAGGGTCTTCTCAAGGATCTAGTAGCAAAATTGGATTTTCTTCATATCCATCGTTTGATCCAAATTTTCCAAAGACAAAGAATGGCAAAGTTCTACAATGCAACATTGCACTGAACCTTGAAAATGATCAGAATTATTCAGAAGAAGTTGCAAAAAGTCATATGTCTTTATTGGTGACTGTATTAGAGTCATATGGGAGTTTAGTTGCAGGAAAGATCGGGAATTCAATGTTGACAAAAGAGGATTACGATCAGATTGATGCTGAGGAGATGGAGTTGATGGATATAAAGTGGTGTATGGCGAGTGTGTTGAGGAGAGCCGAAAAGTTTAAACAAATTACGGGAAGAGATGACATCGTGATGTAAATGTTTCTACTTTAGGATTTGATAAATCTAAAGTTACTTGTTTTCGTTGCAGGGAAAAAGGACACTTCAAGAGAGAGTGTACAAACCGCGAAGCAAGTGGAGCTCAAAATCCGTTCAACAACAATGATTATTATCGGAAAGCGATTTATCATCAAGTTGCTTAACAATCACATCAACAACAAGAACCACAAACTGCACATGCTAAGAAGACGATCGAAGAGTCATCAAAGAAAGCATATTTGATGAACAAATTGATAGATCAAGATGATGAAAAATTACCAGAAGGTTTTAGCTGGGATAATTATTGTCCAGATAAAGAGATTTTAAAAGCCAAAGCGTTTGTTGCTCGTGTTCTTGAAGACAGTGATAATGATGATTATTATGCAAACAGAATGAAAGAACACTTGAGAATGCTAGAAGAGAGTGACAGTGATGATGGAAAAGTTCGAAAGAAAAAGAAGAAAGTTAAAAAACAAGTTAGTAGTGATGATGAAGAAACTCGTGTGATAAAAAAAGGTAAAAGAAGTTCCAGCTTTCAAAATTGAAGCAGAAGCCGATGCACAAAAGATTCCTGTGAAATGTGAAAATTGTGAAGCTGTGAAGAAGCAAAACAGTAGTTTGATTCATAACATGAACAGATTGAAAGAATCCTATGATGTTCTAAACAAAGCAATGAATCAGTACAATCAATCAAGCAGTGAACAAGCAACAGCCATGAAAACACTTCAAGGAGCTTTCATGACAAAGCAGAAAGTCGTCAACAATTATATTGAGAAGTGTGCTGTGCTGGAACAAAAGCTGGAAACCCAAAGGATTGAAACAGAAAGAGTAAACAGGTTGTTAAAAAGTTACTCATGTACTTCTTATGTTATTGACAGGATTTATCCAACAGTTGAAGGCATGAAGGCATTTGAAGAAGTCACATCTGAAGTAAAGACTTCTGAAACAAAAGAAGAAACTGAAGTGAAAGATTTTGGTAAGAAACAAAGTGTCAGTTACAACAAGTGTCCACCCCCGCTTGAAAATGGATATTCTCCACGAAATCCAAATTCAGAAAGAGTCAAAAAGGCAACAAATTTACAGTGGGAGTCTGAGTCTTCAGAAAATTTGCCAGACAACATTGATGTTACTTTCACATTATCCGACACTGATCATGAGACCGAGTTAATAAAGAAAGTGGTCGATCAGGTGTTGGATAACGATGAAACCGAGGAATCAAAGTCGGAGTCAAATTCAGAGTCAAAGTCTGAAACGTCAAGTTCAACAGTCAAAAAGGGCAAACGGGTTTACAATAAAGAATTTCTGTTATCAAAATCTAATTTGAATGATGAAAAGTTCAAAGTTGCATATACTTTGAATGATTCTGACAAATTATATTTTGATAAAGAATTTCCAATAAGAGGTGTCAAAACTGAAATGATTAAAAAGGTTTTTAAACTAACAAAAATTAATATTTCTGAAATAAAAGATGTAAATCTTTCTGAAAAACCTAAAAAATACACCTCAAGAGTCCAACAAAGAGAAAACAAGAAAAGAGGTTACAGTTCTGGTTCTGGTTATCGAAAGAAATCAAACCATAACGGTAATTTTAAAAAGAAAGGCTTGGGTTTTATTCCACCAGAAAATTATAAAAATGAAAAAAGAATATAAACCAAAAACTGTTTTTGTTTCAGGAATTTCAAGTGAAGAAGAAAAAGAGCATTTGTTCAGAAAGCAGACAAACAAAGAATTCCTTGCGAGGAAGCAAGAGGAAGTGAAGAAAGAAGTTGCTCAGAAAAAGAAAGAAACGAGAACTTGTTTTCAATGCAAAACAGTTGGTCATATTGCCAAGAATTGTCCTAATGCAATTCAACCAAAACAGGAAGTGTCTCGTAAACTGAAAGAGAAGATAGTTGAAAATGAACCGCCAACCAAACCTTTTATAGTTTTCAAAAACTCAAAATTTGAGATTGGTGAATGTTCAAAAAGGTTTTACAAGAGAAAAGCAAATCTTGACAATCAAAAGTGGGTAGTCAAGAGATCTGATGATAGTTCTAGCGATGATTCTGATTCTCAAAATCAGAGGAGCTATCTTCTGGCGATGAATCTGATTCCACAAAGTCAGAGGAGCCACAAGTTGATTCAAAAGGTGAAAATTCAATTCCGCCAATGGATGATGCAAACTTTCCACCATTGCGGGCTGAAAATTTTAAGCAAAAAGTTGGCAAAGTTGAGATTTCAAATCAATTCTTTTCTGAAAAAAAAAGAATTTGATGTTGAAAAAGCCTTTAACCCCAAAGTGAAACATATTTTTGGAAAAATGATTGATGGGAAGGCCAAAGGGGTTAAAGAATTTTATGAAAAGAAAATGAAAGATAAGAAAACGAGTGTTAATAACTCGGAATCTCCCAAGGACTGTCAGGCTTGGGATAATCTCTTTAACTAAAAAACCTGACTTGCAAGAGCTCCCAAGTTAGTAATCGTGGAGCAGGAATCGGCATCATTCGTGAATGTGTGTTTGAATAAACCCACAAGTGGCAGAAAAGTGGGTTGTCACCTACGGTTAATCAAGGCCATTAAGTTGAACTTGATTTAACTTTCATAAAAAGTGTTTAAAAAACAAAGTGATGAATTTATCCCCTAACCTACAAATGGTTTGAGAAAAAAACAACAAAACTTATTTTCCGGAAAAACCATTTTGATTAAAACCAACTTAAATGTTTTGAAATCATAATGGGAAAATAGTTTGTTGTAAGGGGGAGTTCTGATTGTTTATGCCAAGAGAATGGCGAATTGAAGCAATTCACAGCAGTTGTCACTTTATTTGTACAGTTTGTTTTCAAATTTTCTCAGAAAATCAAAATTGAAACATATTTTGATTTTTAGGGGGAGTAAAAATTTAGAAAATTTCAAAAATTGGAAAAATCCAAAAACATGATAAAAATCCAAAAAGCCAAAAATATTGAAAAATGAAAAAAGAGTTTTGTTGTAAAAAGAGCAAATGATAGTACATTAGTGGACTATCACAGCACGCTAAAGATTTGAAATGTCAAATGTGATAAACGATCTCACTGCGGATATGCAAGCAGGTTTTTACTCAATCAGTAGATTGTTTTCGAGATATAAATCTAAATATCATACTTACTTATCTCATGGGGAACATCTCTCGGATATATGGGTAACCCCCAAAATCTTGTTTGAAAGATGTTCTATTTCTGACATACTAGGTCTTTGTGCGTGGTGAAACATTGAAAAATGCTAATCATGTGCTGTTGAAGAAAAGATCCCCAAAACGGGACACATCAAAAGTCGAGCCATCATCTATTTGTCTGAACGGAAGTTCTAACCTGAGCTCTCATGGTCTCGCACTTACCTGTTTACAGATATCATTAGTATACATTCACCTGTAAGACTGAATATAGAAGTCTGGATACGGGAGTATATTCTGAGGTGGGACACACGAATAAGTTTAAGTCATTAAAACACTAATCATGTATCTCGAAACAGTTGACTTTGTGTGAAAATTTAAATGGATCAGTATACTAACAATCTAAGTGAATCATTTAGAACTTAAAATGTTTAAAGCTTAACGGTGTTAGTGATTTGTCTCAAAAACTGATATGATCCTCTTACACAAATTCACAAAAATATTATATGTAAATATTTCTTTATTGCATCTGGTTAAAAACAAAATCCAAAAAGATTTTCAGTGTGTTTTAGCATAAAGTTTAAAAAAATTCAAAAAAAAAAAAATTCGACAAGTGATGTTGAAAGGCTGATTTTCAAAATTCCAAATGCTAAACATGATGAACTATGGGATTGGGAAAGTGTGTTTAAAACATGAAATATTATTTCTACAAGTGGTTCATCAGAGATTAACATTGTAAAATCATTTCTTAATTGTTTAATACCTGCAAGTGGTGTATAAATTTGTTAAAATTATAAATTTGTGAAATTTATTGTGAGGTAGAGGTTGTGCAGGTATGAGTAAGAGTCAGATTTCGATCTTGAACCTGTGAAAGACTGACTATGATCCCAAGCACAATTTAAGGGGGAGTCTACTAGCAAAGGAGAGTCTGTAGATGTAAAAAGCCAGGTTCTGATCATGGATCTGTGATTCACAAATTGCTGATACTGATGAGCTTAAGGAATCAAGAGATCTGATCAAGTGAATTAGAAAGCTTGAGAGCCAGATTGCGATTCTGATTCTTTGAAGATCAACATCCAAGGGGAGGTTATCTGTTGGTGCTGATGAAAAGAGAAGAAAGAGATTGAGGATGCTTTACATTGTCAGATACTTCGGGAGAGATTGAGATGACTGATAAAGACTGAAGATTGAAGACTCGACACTGAAGACTTCGTCAACATCCAAGGGGGAGTCTGTTGGTGCATATGTCTGTCGACTTCGTCTTGTATCGAGTCTTGTATTAGATTAGAGAAATCGGGGCACGATATACGAGAAAAATGTCAAATGTGTGTTAGGAAGTCATTTCGCACGAAATAGCAATGGCTATTTTGCATGGGATGTTTCGTACGAAATAGACTGCCCTATAAATACCTATCGTTGTCTACATTAGAAAAAATCTCCCCTGATGAACTATACACCAAGTGGGTTCTAGAAATGACATCTGTGCCATCTCATTAGTAACTTTCCGGTTTCAGTGTCGAACTGCTGCCGAAGTGTCTACTCGTTGTAAAACGTTATTATATCAATCAAAAGATAGTTTAAAGTGAATTGCAAGCTGAATGACCTCGATACGTTTGTTTCCACCTCTCGTATTGAGCAAAAACTCTCCTGAACGACTCGTTTAGTCAAGCAAACGATCCTACAAAGCATTTATTGTTATAGGTTGGACACGATTTGTGCAATAACGATGAGTTTAAAAGGAGGATGTGCGACATTGTATGGACTGATTCGATTGAGCCTGAAGAATTCGAAAGACAGTGGAAGTTGGTGATGATTGAGTTCGGTCTCACAGAAAACAAATGGATTGATGATATGTTTGTGATGAGATTCATGTGGATTCCGTCTTTTTACCGGCACGAGCCAATGTCGGGACTTATGAGAACAACCTCAAGATCAGAGAGTGAGAACCATTTTTTCTGCCAGGTGGCTAATTCACAACTCACTCTCGTAGAGTTTATGAATCATTTTGATGGTGCAATGGATGTCCAACGTTTTAATCATAGAAAGAATGATCATATTTCAAGATATACTGAGCCTGCTGATTGGAGCGAAACTTCTTTGGAAAAAGATGCTGCTAAGAGATTCACCAGGTCTATATTCTTTGATCAGCAAATAGAGATTTATGGTACAATTTCTGAATGTCTGCCGATGGACACCAAAGTAGAGGGTCCACAGATCAGGATATTGTTGAAGGACTTTAAAGCCCATGGAGATGGTTTATTGGAGGTATTATAGCATATTTATTTCAAACATGCGATTTTTTATAACATACATGCGAATTTCTTTATTATAGCAATATGCGATTTTGGTTTTCTCATGCGATTTTAAAATTTATTCATTTACATGATTTTTTTAGACATGCGAAATTGTTATGTTACACATGCGATTTTAATTTTTATTATATATTTTTTTGGTTTCTCCTAGGTGTGGTTCAAGAATCTTGAAAATGATGTAACTGCACAGTGTAGCTGTTTGCGTTTAGAGCAGTATGGGCTACTATGCAAACACATTTATTTTTTTTCAAGATGTTTGGTGTTAAAGAAATACCAAACAAATATGTTATGAAGAGATGGACGAAGGATGTGGTGCTGAATGAGTTAAATGTGAAGTACAATCTAAATGTGGGTGGCAAGGATGTGCAACACAAGGCTAAACGGATTGCTCGTGAAATCATCCACACAGGGGAGTATTTGGTTAGTAATTTGATTTCCGACCTTGATCAACTTGTTTTAGTGAGGGATCAAATGATGCAGCTTAAAGATAGAGTTAATCAGAGTCGTGTAACCAAGCAACTTGATCTAAAATCTGACTGATTTTCAAAGTTGATTGATTATCAACAACCAGTAACTAATGCTCCTCCTACTGTCCGTGTACCGGCTGGTATAAGAAACAAAGGTCGCGGCTCTCATAAAAGGATTAAATCTAAGAAGGAACAAATGATCAGCCGCAAAGGGAAAAGGTCAAGGACATGTAGCGTATGCAAGGAAAAAGGTCATGACATTCGGACTTGCGAGGAGCTGAAAGCCAAACAACAAGGTAAACAGCAAAAAAAGAAGACGAAGGGCGTCCAGATTGAAAATGTTGCCAGAGACAAAGACAATGAGGTCGAAGACGACGAAGAGGAAGATGAGTTTGAAGATTACAGTAGTGATGATGGATCTGAAGAAGAAGATCAGTGGGAGGAGGTTTCAGAAGATGATGAGGATGAGTAGTTTTTTTCTAAATGAACATGCGAATTTATACGAAACATATGCGATTTTGTATTCATCTGTTTATATCATTTCCTCATGCGATTTTAGTGTATAAACATGCGATTTTATATGCTTCAGTTTATAATCATTCTTACATGCGATTTCACTTTCAGTACATGCGACTTTTGATTTATCTTGTTTTTTCTGTGACAAAGATGGCTATATCATTCATGCGATTTAATATTATAAGCAAGCATAATATATGTTCAAAACTGTAGATCCCAATATCAATCCGGATCACAGTGGTTGGTTGTTTTAGTCCAAAACACCTATTGATTAAGTGTTTGAAGTATGAAAAAGTTAAGAATGATCAAGAGTAAAGGTGAAGCTAATGGATTAATGAATACAACAAGTGTTGTATTGAATCCAAACAAGAATGTAAATCAATAAAGCACCTTGGATATCAGTTTAGAGCACAAAAACAAGTACTGAATGTAAACAACACTTCTATTCATCAAGAGAGCCAAAAGCTTGACATGGTTACAATGCTTGGGCTATATATAGTGCCTGACTTGCCAGCAAATTTAAAAATATGCTGGAATCTTAACTACACCAAGTCAGGATTTCTAATTCTATGGAATTACAAAATAAGCCCCTATACTATTAGATTAGCTACAAACAACTATAAAACTAATCCAGCACAAGTATGAACGATCTCAAAAGTTCCAACAATATCCCCCTAGATCGTTTCATACTTGTCTTCTCATTCTTCAGTTGTTTCTGCTGGATTCTCTGTAGCTGGCTTTTGAGGCTCTTTGGGATTGTCTTCATGCATTGTCGTTTCGGGTGGTGCTTGAATCTCGATTGATGCAACCGGTGTTTCTTGAGTAGTAACAGCTTCACTAGATGGTGGATCCTCCATAGTGGCCTCATATGTAGATGAGGCCGGAGGTGATGATGTTGTTTATGAGGTTGTGGTGGGTTCAATTGTTGAAGCAGAAGTCCTCTCTTTCTTTCTTTCATGCTTCTTTTTCTTCCTTGCTTCCTTCTTCTTTTCTTCTGTTTCTTTTCTTTTCTTGATTTTGTCTACCAGATCCAGCATTTCTCTCTTTAACTTCCAAGCTCTTTCTACCGCTCTCTGAAATAGCATAGCCTCCTCAAGATTTGCATTTCTAGCTCCCACATTTATGCGGCTTGCATTCAACACCGTTAGATCGGAGAGACCAAACATAAATACGTCCATAGGATCCAAGATTCGGATATCCATGTTTTCGTTGGATCTGATCATAACTTTGCCAGTTTTGCTATCATAAAACCATTTCTTGAAATCTTTGAGAGCAATAGCAATTTCTTCAGGAAGCTTGATTCTCGTGACAACTTTAGCAGGGTTAATCACCCACGTTACCTTTCCTTTCCCTGTTACTGGATCTAAGGTTGTTTTTGACACTCTTTGTCTTGGACGTTGTGGCCTGTTATTAGGGAAACCCTTGTTGCATTCTTTAGCGATCAGGCGTTCAAAGTCTCTGCCAATGCCTCTTTCATCTGGATTTAGAAGGTCCAGACGGCCAAGCTCACGTAAATCCCACCTGGGAAGAGTAAAGAGATCAAATCCGGTCTGGAAGTACTGAATCACGCCACCTCGTCTTTTAACCACAAACATTCCTCTCAGGTTGTTGTACATCCAGCTAATGATTTTGTCGGTAGCCTCACTCTTTTCGACAGTTATCACCTGATAAAAATCAGGGAGTTTTTCTCTTTCTTTCTTGAACCATTCTGGATGCTGGGGAGAGAAGGTTTTTCCATCTTCCTGCTCGTATAGCACTTCCTCTTCCAGACCCCATTCAATGAATCCGGCTAGCATATCATCTCTGTCAACTTCTTCTTCATCACTTTCATCTCCTTCAGTCACTTTCTCGACTGATTCCAGACGCCTTTTCTTAGCTTCAGCTTCTTTATCTTTTCTGGTAGTTTCTTCTTCTACGAAAGCTTCAAAATTGAAGATTTCTTCAAAGGAGAACATAGGTTTTATTTTCATCAGCTCGCACATATTTCTCATCATTCTGTACAATTTCTCTATCCCCATCTGCTGGAATCTGATAAACTTTGATTGCTTGGCCATGTAAGCGTTCATCTCTTTGTTCTTCTTACGTTGATCTTTAATCTTCTCTCTCAGGATGTTTGTGTCGTTTACTTGATTCTTGAGAAGACAGATTTCCTTGGCTACTGATGGACCGATGTCTTTGATGAGTTTTTCATAGAGTTCTTGAAAGGGACGAACCCTCTGTGGAGGAACCGGTGGCTTTGATATTCTTGTTGGCCTTACAGGAGAGACTCTGGAGGACCTTTCATCTGTTGCTTTCTTTGGAGGTGTTTTCTTGCTCGCTGAGATTTCATCAGGATCCACTATCAAAGCATCAACGAAGTCATTCAGTATCTGTACTTCTTCTATAACAACTTCTGGTCTTTCTGATGCTGACATCTCTTGTCTCTTGAGTCTTTTTCTCTCTCTTTTCTTTTTCCTGCATGGCGTGAATTTCTTTCATATCTTTGATATGTTGACGTTGTTCTTCAGATTCAGCCGCTCTGATACTTGCACCCATGAGTCTTTCAGGGTTTTCAGATGTCTTTTTCTTCCTTGGAGGCTCATCTTCTGCTCCTTGTTTTCCCTTTCTTTTTCCCTTCAAACACTCTTCCTTTTCGGCAGCTTCAGCTTGAGCTTGTGCAGCTCTTTGTTGTTTTTCTCGAAGTGCCTCTTTGTATTTTCTATATACCTCTTTCACTAGTGGCAGTCTCTCAGCTGTATACATCCAGTCGTGTAGCAGCACCCATTCATTTGTTTTGATTTCTGTGTACTGGCGGCTCGTTGGAACATGAAAGCTATAAAGATCTCCATCCTTTGGTGCATTTTCGTATTGGTCGTTGATCAACATCTGAATAAACCTTGGATACATCGCCCATGTCGGCCCTCTTACATTCTCGATCATATAATTGAATATTAAACCAGATAGATTAAACTTCTGGTTTATGCACAAATTCAGCATAGCCGCCAACCATTCCAAGTTCAGTCCATCAAAACCACCCTTCCGGTGTGCCAGGCTCATAGCAATGACGTGAACTATGAATCTCCAGTCTCTTGTTAGCCCACTCCTTTTTATCTCTTTCTTTCAACTGAAATCTCCTGCATAACCCATGCCGCGAAAACCATCCAGAATATCATCTTTGCTCAAGCTGATCGGATCTTGAGCATTGTCTTGCAGCTTCAAAACTTTGCGAATCCTATCTTCAGTCACCTCTATTCTTTTGTTGCGAATAGTTGACGATATCCCTCTGACGTTGTTGATGGTCTTAGGCTTCGCATTTTCCCAGAACTCTTGAATGTGGATTCTGTATACTTTAACATCTGTTTCGACCGCGTAACCGATTCTACTTGATCTAACCCATCTAGCTGCATCTTGAAAGTCCTGCGGGACTTGCTCGAGATTGATGCTTTGGTTGTGCTTTAACGTTTTATCCCATTCAATGTTCTTCACCATCCTGTTTTGACACGAACAACGAGGCAAGTTAGTGAAATTTTGAGATAGAAAAATATTTACAGGAAACATTATAGACAAAACAATATTTACAAAAATATTTAGGCTTTACAAAACAAATATTTTGAAAAATATTTAGAAAAAAATATAGAAATAATGAAGTTAATTAATTTTTTAAAAAAATTGTGTATAATTTCGCTGACTGTCCAGGCTATTGTCTTCGCTGATTTCGCTGGTCAGCCAAGCTGTTGTCTTCGCTGAGTTCGCTAATGGCCCGGGTGGTTTTGTCGGCAACAAATTCGGATCATGTGCATCTTTACTGAGATAATTTCGCTAGCGAACTTAGCGATGACAGGGTTTTGTTTTAGGAAACGATCTGTCAGCGAAGACATTAGTCTAGATTGCTATACCAACGAACTAGACTAATTCGCTAATTGCTCGAACTCGCGTTCAAGACTTTTGAAATTCCTTGATTTGGGATAAAATCGTTGAGTTCACTGCATTCATCGTTAAATTCGCTATCATCAAGTTTTTCTTGATAAACCCCTCAAAAACCCTTTAACTGTTTGTATCGATTGATGTTTAGCATGATTATAGAACAGTCTAGACACGATCAGACACGATCAGGCACAAACAAATGTCGACGACATCGGTTCAGTCTACTCTAAACATATCCTAATCATCATGGATTCAAGATTCAAGGTCTATGAACATAACAACTTTAATAAAGAAACTTAAATCATCAAAGTGTCAACTGAAACAAACTGAAACAACGAATGCTGATGATGTAGTCGATGATCATTACCTGAGATCTTGTTTGAATAATGATATGAGAAGGATTTACTAACGAGGATTTTAACAGTTTTGAGTGTGGAGCAGTTTTGAGAGAAAAATGGGGTGAAGGTTTGAAAATTTTGAAAAGAAAACGGTTGAAGATATTTATAAACGAAATTTGGATATCCAGCGAAATAGTAATTTCGCTGGTATCTTAATTTCGCCGCCTATGTAAGATTTCAAAACAATTTTTAATTTCGCTCGTTGATTTCAAACTTTCTCGTAAAACGTGCCTAATTTTGTTTAAAATATTATAAATTACGTAATATTCACAAACTTGATAAAATTTGGGCCATTTTGACTCCGAACTTCGAATTTCCAGCTCTGGGAGGTTCCATTTTATGCGGACTTTCTTGTAACATTCAACGCTCGCCGACTTACCTGCAGAAGATCATATTGCCGACACTTGCCAATTTCTTTATTTATTATTATTATTTACTAACGAGGGCACAGGAAAAACTGCCAGTATGTTTGTCCGCTTAAATCCATGCATCCTTCTTTCAACGTGCCTTCGAAGAGCGCTTTTATCATGTTTTGGTAATATTGACAGGTCTTCAATGGCCCCACACAAGCTATTGATTATAAAGACATTACGCCCATGAGTCCCACATCAGGACATACCCCCGCAATCAAGGTATGCACAAAGATTCCTCATAACGGGTGAGTATATTGTTTTCATTCTCTTCAACGATAGAGCGGAGATCAGGTCTGTACTTTCGTACAACAGAGATCCCAAGAACTATCGAGGGCTAAGACAAATAGTTTGGTGAACAGGTCAGTACTTTCGTACAGCAGAGTGACCAAACAAATCTATATAAGGTTTTGGCCAAATTTGGCACTTATTATGAAAAGGGTTTGGCCTCCTTTTTTTTAGGCACTTATTATTAAAAGGATATCATAGCGTCTAGGTCAGCATGTATCTGGATGCAGCAGAAGAACAACTATGATATCCCCCGAATGAAATACCAATATAAAGACCCGAGATCTCAGACTTTGGCAATCTATCAACACAAGATTCAAGGCCATTAAGCCATATGCCACAACGTGTTACCCACTGAGATGCGTAATGCCTGAGAAAAGCCAGAATCCTTGTGTAGACGTTATGTTTTGCTCCCTAACAGCAGTTTACTCGTCGGTGTTGCTGAATCTACCGACACGTCGTTGCTTGGTACCCCGATTCCTTTTTGTTTTCTGTTTTTGCAAGAAATGACAAAGTGTTAGCAATTTTCTATCACTTCCTCTAGCAGGAGTCAGACAAAGGCATCTGTTTTTGTATTTTCTGAAAATATCCCCCCTAAAATCTTTATTTTCGTGAGTCCATTTGCCCGAAAATAAAATTTTAAACAGAAAATCTTTTTGGTGGACAGCGTTTTTCGATACTTGTTTTACTTTCAACAAACGTTTTTTTTAAGATAGAGTATTTACGGACAGTTTGGATCACAAGATTCATTTCCATTCAAGGAAATTAACCATTTCCAACCAGGTTACTAGCTGGTTGAATCGGGTTTTATCGAAGGCCTTCGTGAAAATGTCTGCCCGTTGCTGCGTTATATCCACTGGCACCACTTGAATGTACCCCTTCTCATAGGCATCTCGAATTGCATGAATTTGAATTTCAATGTGCTTTGTTCTGGAGTGGTGGATCGGGTTCTTCACAATTCCTAGACATGCCTCATTGTCGATGAATATAGGAGTCTTCATGATGTTGATTCCATAATCCAACAACTGATTTTGTATCCAGAGAACTTGTGAACAGCAACTATAGGCCGCAGTGTATTCTGCTTGAGCAGTTGAGGTGGACACGGTTGTCTGTTTCTTGCTTTGCCATGAGATCAAACGATTTCCCAAGAATTGACATCCTCTTGATACAGACCTGCGATCTACTTTACAACCTGCATGATCACTGTCAGAATAGGCAATAAGATCAAAATTACTATCTTTAGGATACCAAAGACCTAGTTTCGGAGTTCCTTTGAGATAGCGGAAGATGCGCATTACAGCAGCTTCATGTGATTCCTTGGGATTTGTCTGAAAACGGGCACAGAGACAGACAGCCCACATAATATCCTGCCTGCTAGCCGTTAAGTACATCAGAGAGCCGATCATCGAGAGATAAAAGGACTTGTTCACTGGTTTTCCTTGAGGATCTAGAGTAAGCTCCGTCTGAGAGGCGAACGGGGTGCTGGCAACTTTACAGTCGTTCATGTGGTACGTCGTGAGAATATCCCGAATGTATTTAGCCTGATGAATGAGAATCCCATCCTCCTTTTGCTTCACTTCTAGCCCTAAGAAGAAAGTCAGCTCTCCCATCATGCTCATTTCAAATTTTGCCTTCATGACGGTCTCGAATTCTCTACACAACTCCTCGTTAGTTGACCCAAAAATGATATCGTCGACGTAGATTTGAACCAGCATTACATCTTCCCCGATCTTCTTAGTAAAGAGAGTCATGTCGATCTTTCCTCTGGAGTATCCACACTCTAACAGATAAGTTGACAAAGTCTCACACAAAGCACGTGGAGCTTGGTGAAGACCATAGAGCGCTTTGTCCAACTTGAAATAACGACCTGGAAAATGAGGATCTTCGAACCCTGGAGGTTGACATACGTAGACTTCTTCCTTTACCTTCCGGTAAAGAAAAGAGCTTTTTACATCCATTTGAAAAACTTTGAACTTTCTGTATGATGCATATGCTAGGAATATTCTGATTGCTTCCAGTAGTGCAACCGGAGCAAAAACTTCTTCGTAGTCAATCCCTTCTTCCGGACGAAAACCTTGTACCACCAATCTGGCCTTGTTCTTAATTACCACTCCACGATCATCCATCTTGTTACGGTAGACCCATTTAATACCAATTGGAAACTTTCCTTCAGGTAAATCTACTAACTCCCAAACTTTAAGCTTGCGAAATTGAGATAGCTCTTCCTGCATGGCCTGGACCCAACTGGAGTCTTGAATAGCCTCTTCGATGTCTCGTGGAACGGATTGCGAAAGAAAAGCTGCAAAGAGACCTTTGTTGATGCTTGACGACTACCCGCGTGTACGAACTCCTTCTTCGACTGCACCTATGACGTTTTCAAGAGGATGATTTCGATTTGTCTTGTATCCTGCATTTGTCAGAGACTCAATCTGCTGCGGAAGGTTGGTGAAGTGTTCGTCCACGTAAATCACTGGTGGATAATTTTCTAGAGTTGGTTCATCCACATTCGCCTGTTAAGAAGAAGCACCGTTTTCTTGGGTGTTCTCAAGCGAAGTGTCACCAGTTGTTTTATTCACAGAAAGAATTGGGTCAGCAGTTGATGGAGATAGACGGGTGGTAAACGGAGTTAAACCAATGTCTGATGATTCAAACAGTGATTCAACTTGAGTGTCTTCAGCGGGTTCTGTTTCTGGAGCATCTTCCGGAATTTCAAAGGTGTTGAAAATCACACCCACATCATAGAACCAATCAGGAGTACTTCCGGTGTTGGTATAGTTTCCTTCTTGAAAGTCAACATAATATGATTCAATCACCATCTTCGTTCTTTTGTTGTAGACTCTGTAGGCCTTCTGTGTGGATGAATATCCCATGAAGTAGCAGATATCACCCACTGCTTCGAACTTGATGAGATTTTCTTGAGTGTTTAGAAGGGTGCACGAACAGCCAAATGGTCTGAAGAAGTCAACAAGCGGTTTTCTTTTGAAGAGTAGTTCATATGCCGTTTTTCCGTGTGGTTTTACAATGAGAACCCTGTTCAGAACATAGCATGCTGTATTTACTGCTTCTGCCAAAAAGATGATTGGAAGCTTTGAATCCACCAGCATGGTTCTTGCAGCTTCGATCAATGTTCTGTTCTTGCATTCAGCAACTCCATTCTGTTGAGGAGTTCTGGCTGCACTGTATTGGAGATGAATTCCCTTTTCTGCACAAAAGGATATGAAGGTCTGTGTAACACCCCCAAAATTCCACCTGCGGAAACCCCGCGAGGCGTGTTACGCATCAGAGTTCGAGCCACCAATCACATTGAACCAATGATATATATTTAAATAAGTCATGACATTAATTACTAATATAAAATGTCAACATGTTATCAATTCTCAAAAGTTGTGTAGCGAAAGCATGTAATCGTTTAGAAATCGTTTCATAATAATAATCAAATCAATGTATTGTTTATAAGTGAATCCAAGCGTCTCGATCCATGACCACTCCAGCACTCCCAGATCGCAAGTCCATGTTCCAAATGTTAATAACCTACAAGCATGCAAACAAGTGTGTCAGACTATGCTGGTGAGTTCAAAGTGTTGCTTACGTGTTGTGTTACCAGTTATATGTTAATGCGATTCAATGATGCGTTACGATGTTGCTCATGTTAGTTACCCTAGGGACTACGCCCTTACGTAACCGAGGAGTGTGCCTCTTAGCAACCCACTATGTTGTTCAGTTAGTTACCCTAGGGGAACCGCCCTTATGTAACCGAGGAGTGTGCCTCTAAACAACCATAGTGAAACCCAGATAATTAGTTCACCCCCGTCCTTACGGCGCGGTGTGAGGTTTCCCACCTAATAGCGCTATCAACTAATTACCCCCATTGCCCTCCAGGCAATAACCAAAACCGATTAAGTTGTTTACCCATAGTTTCCCTTCCAAGTGTTTACCAGTTGTCCCAAACCACCGGGACGCATGCTTGAGAAAATGCAATGAACTCACCTGGGATTGCTCGGTATGATACACGAAAAGGTTCAGTTAAGCTACAATGTGATCAACCACGTCCTAGCAGGTTTATCATACAGGTCAGGTTTGTATTCAAGTATTGCACGTATAGTTACACAGAGTTACAACCACGTAGAGATCATAGCAAACACGTATTGTACGTCAACAGTCAAGTATGTATATAATGTTAAAACTTGTGCGACTCAGGTGGTAGATCCAAACATACAAACAGGTAATCAACTTGTGCGATTCATGAAATTCATATAATCTTGTGCGATGGGTCTTTGGGCTGTGCCATAGGTATGTGCGGCCCAATAATAACATTCGGCTAACATTGTGCGATCCAGCTGGTCTTGTGCGGTCTAAAGTAGCCCAGCCCAACATTTCATCCGGCCCAAACAATCAAATAACCATTTAACATATACGGCCCAAATAACAATAACATGCAAGTAGCTTGTGCGGCCCGGATTGAGTTGTGCGATCCGGCCAGGTTGTGCGATCGAAACTGGCTTTATGCGACTGGACATTTGGCCTGTCCGGCCCAACAGTAAACAACAGTTCGGTACAAGTGTATGGCCCAACATCTTGTGCGATCCGCACCAGCTTGTGCGATCCACATGATGTTGTGCGATCAGGCAAGACTAAGTGTAACGTGAGTTTGATCTTGTGCGCCCGGCTTGTGCGACTAGCCTTGTACGATACAAGGCCTTGTGCGAGTGGCCTCTTGTGCGCTCAAAGGGTCTTGTGTGATCAGTTAACAGATTTCCGTGAATTAAGCAATTAGTTGCAATCTTAATTAATTTGTTTGACTAACACATAGTTTCCATATTTTGACAATTATCAACAAACACAATTTCAATTATTCTGGTAACAATATATCGATCTAATAAGGCAATTACAACAAGAATTCTTATAAACCCTAATCCACATCAACATGAACAACATATAGCATTCATTCGAGTTTCACATATATCAACCGATTACTTATCTATTCCGTACTTATAACAAAACTATCAATTAGTGTAATCATATTTAGCATACATGAGCCGATTAACAAAACCAAATCAATTATCATCAAAATCAACATGTTAACAAGAATCCTTGGGTAAACAAACATCTCCGGTAACATCAACATACAAACAATCCGATAATCATTTAACAAGCAACTTAATATCAAACACTAACCGATTGAATTGAAACAAAGAGAGGATGAGCCGAGAATGGTTGTTCGCCGTCGGGTTCCAAGCAAGCCGAAAGAGAGAGAGGGTCTAGGGTTGTTGTGTGTATTGTGTGTTTGGTAACAAATGAGATATGGTTACAATTTCCTAATGTTAATCGATTAGCAAGATGGGCCGAACCCAACTTGGCTGCCCATTCGGTTCAATGTGGAGTCCATAAGGACTTTGTGCGATCGGCCCAATTAGACTTGTGCAACCGAGTGAAGATTGTGCGAGTACAATTCATATACATATAGCACACATGATCATATGACATATCTAACCTTACAACACATATCACATAACGACATAGCATGCATTCAACAATCATATCATTCACAAGATCATTCAAGTTCACAAAGCCACATATCGTGCACATACATCACCTCAAGGTACGAGTTGTCACATACATACATTACATAACACAAAGCACGTAATTATAACATTCAACAATCATAATAGTTCGTATAAACACGTGCCGATACACAAAGTAGGTTCGAATTACGAGTTGTCACAGTATCCCCAACTAAAAAGAAATTTCGTCCCGAAATTTGGTACGCACTCACTGAGAAAGCTAGGTAAGTTAAAGCAGCTAGATAAGTTAAAACTAGGTAAGTTATATCGTTTGCTGGTTTTCCTGGGGTGTCACATCCTCCCCAACTTGGAGGAAATTTCGTCCCGAAATTCACCAGTGGTATCAAGAGTTGGTTCAATCCCTTGAACAATTGAGAACATTGAAGTTTTAACATATCCTTCCGTTCCTATGTGAACTTCAGTCCACGTATTGAAGTTTAACAAGCCCTCACGATTGTCATAAGACTCCTGCTAACGAACCTTGACTTCTTAGCCCATGCTTTCAATAGATTCCCTGATATATACAACTGATCCGATGACCTCAAATTCCGGTAAGGGTATCACCAGGGTTTCATCGGGCAACCACTGTCTTAAACCTAGGGCATACATACCATTACGATAGTTATCCCGTTTCATCAATTAGCCTGAGTTTGTGAGCCAAGTCACCGTTTGTTCCAGTAATCCGAATGTCTCACGCGTCGGAAAGTAAGCTTGCAAAAGAATGGGACCCAAATGCGTCCTGTTACGTAGTAAGCGCCGTCTGCCTTCTGTTCTAATCGCTGTCGTGAGCCACGCAAGACTTCAGCTTTGACATTTTCGGGTTGCAATGCTTCTACCTGAGCATTTCGTATTTGTGCTGGAAGGCTAGGCTGAATCGTAAGCTGTAGCGCTCGCACGCGCCGAGGTAAAGTGTCTTTCCGACTGAGGGCGTCAGCCACAACATTGGCCTTGCCTGGATGGTACTTGATAGCGCATTCGTAATCGTTCAGTAGTTCAACCCATCGTCGTTGACGCATGTTCGAATCCTTCTGCTTAAGAATATACTCGAGACTCCTGTGATCGGTGTGGATCGTGCACCTGGTACCGTACAGGTAGTGTCGCCATATCTTAAGCGCGAAAACTGCAGATCTCAGCTCTAAATCGTGCGTCGTGTAGTTCCGTTCATGAATCTCGTAAGCAATGACCTTGTCGCGCTGCATTAACACACATCCAAGACCTTAGATGGATGCGTCACAATATTCTACGAAATCGTCTGTGCCCCCTGGCAAAGAGAGAATAGGTACGCTGCAAAGCCTACCCTTTAGGTGCTGAAAAGCAGTCTCCTGGGGCTCTCCCCAACGATAGGTGACACCCTTCTGCGTCAGTAGCGTAAGCGGCTGAGCAATCTTTGAAAAGTCTTTAATAAACCATCTGTAGTAACCCGCCAAACCCAAGAATTGGCGTATTTCCGTTGGTGTACGTGGTGCAGGCCAGTTTCTGGTCGAACCTACCTTGGATGGATCGACATGGACCCCATCCTTGTTCACTACGTGACCTAAGAAGTGGACTTCACGAAGCCAGAAGTCACATTTCAAAAACTTGACGTACAGCTGTTCCTTTCGAAGAAGCTCCAAAATAAGGCGTAGATGCTGCTCGTGTTCCTCCTGACTCTTGGAGTAGATCAGGATGTCATCGATGAAGACAATGACGAACTTGTCAAGATAGGGTTTACACACCCTGTTCACAAGGTTCATAAATACGGTAGGTGCGTTCAATAATATCAAACCATCCATCATATCAAACATAAAGTATAGTAGTTAAAATAATTCATAAAACCCAATACGATTGATGTTCAAACCAAACTTTGTTTAAGTAGCGAAAACATAATAATGAAAACCCAAAATAAGTTATAAGTTCAAATATCGTTCATTGCATCCCCTTGTCCTAACACGAAAGCTCGACCTCTTGCCTCGTTGCCATTGTTGTTGTTTCCAGCATTGTCGTTATTCGGGCGGTTGTTGGTGTTGGCGTTCTGGTTTAACAGGGGGCAGTCCCGTTTAAAGTGACCCTCATCACCACACTGATAGCACCCCTTCCTGAAACCCTGGTTCTGCTGGGATGGTTGCCCCTGTTGTCCTTGGTCTTGCTGGTTCTGTTGCTGCTGGTGTTTGGGTTGGGAGGTCCTACAATCCCTGGCCTCATGGCCCGGCTTACCACACTTGTTACACGTCCGCCCACACGGCCCCCAATGATGATATCCACACCTGTTACATCGTGGCTTTCTCCCTGCATACGAACCCTGGCTGTGGCCACTTCCCTGGCCTTGATTGACAGAAGACGACTGGCTGATGTTGCGGTTGCTGTTGTTTGGCCTTTTCTGAGTCTGGCCAGCACTAGATGCTTTGTCATAATCACTCCACTTCCGCTTGTTATCATTAGCGGACGCAGTGGCAGTGGGTGTAGCAGCAGTAGCGGCCGAAATACGCGGGGGTAACGAATTGCTTTCCACCTCTTGGTCCACAATCTTATGAGTCAGACGAACGATCTGTGTCTAATCATTGAGATGAGCTGCAGTGACCAAGCTCTTCACATGCGGAGGCAGCCCTTTGATGAATAACTCAATCCTCCGAGACATAGGCCGGGACAAGTTCGGGCACATGTCGGCCAGTTCATACGATCGCTTCACATACGCTTCGACTTCAGATCCAACCATCTTCAAGTCGTAGTACTCGTTTTCCAACTTCTGGACTTTATCCCGGGGACAGTACTCCTCCCTGATCAGTTCTTTAAAGTCTTCCCAGGTTGTCGCATTCGCTGCCTCGATGCCCAACAACTGTACCTGGGCGTTCCACCACGTTAGGGCACCATCCGCCAAGGTACCCGCAGCATATTTCACCCTGTCCCCAGCGGGACAGTTACAGATAGCAAACACAGACTCTGCTTTCTCGAACCATCTTAGGAGTCCCACAGCCCCTTCAGTCCCGGTGAAGGTCTGTGGCTTACAGTCCATAAACATTTTGAATGTGCACGCAGGCTGGTTAGGTTGAGGTTGCGCTTGTTGACCAGCTTGATAGGCTGCTAAGGCCTCAGCCACGCGAGTATTGATTAGGTCAGTCAACTCAGCCTGAGTCATGGTGATGTTACCACGTCCGTGTCCTCGTCCACTCATGTTTCTATAGTTGGGAATAAACCGATTTAGGAATCGAAACGAGATGGGAGTCAAGTATCATACTGATATTTACGTACTACCAAGTTCACACATAGTAAGGCAGAACCCTTCTCACGCTCGATAAGCCTCACTGGGACTTGCATGCACCCCGCGTTATTATTAAGTGTGCACCCATAATAATAAGGCAATTTGCATGCTTATCTCAGTGCCTCTTAGCTGGCGCTCAAAGCTTCCCCCGTTCAAACAACACAACAGATGATATCACAGTTCTATGGTTTACATGAGTCGAAGAGTAGTGTCACACTATCGAGTCACTATGGTGTTAAATGTTTCAGTTCATGTATGCTGTGAGTGTGTGACTGCTAAGCAAGTAATGCATAAAGTGAGAGAGAGACGAACCTTGCAATCTGGAGCTGAGTGTCATGATCGATTTTCGAAGTTGTTCGGTTATAGTCTGGTTTTACAAAACGTTTTAAAACCTAGTTCACTATAACCAGTGGCTCTGATACCAACTGTAACACCCACAAAATTCCACCTGCGGAAACCCCGCGAGACGTGTTACGCATCAGAGTTCGAGCCACCAATCACATTGAACCAATGATAAATATTTAAATAAGTCATGACATTAATTACTAATATAAAATGTCAACATGTTATCAATTCTCAAAAGTTGTGTAGCGGAAGCATGTAATCGTTTAGAAATCGTTTCATAATAATAATCAAATCAATGTATTGTTTATAAGTGAATCCAAGCGTCTCGATCCATGACCACTCCAGCACTCCCAGATCGCAAGTCCATGTTCCAAACGTTAATAACCTACAAGCATGCAAACAAGTGTGGCAGACTACGCTGGTGAGTTCAAAGTGTTGCTTACGTGTTGTGTTACCAGTTATATGTTAATGCGATTCAATGATGCGTTACGATGTTGCTCATGTTAGTTACCCTAGGGACTACGCCCTTACGTAACCGAGGAGTGTGCCTCTTAGCAACCCACTATGTTGTTCAGTTAGTTACCCTAGGGGAACCGCCCTTACGTAACCGAGGAGTGTGCCTCTAAACAACCATAGTGAAACCCAGATAATTAGTTCACCCCCGTCCTTACAGCCCGGTGTGAGGTTTCCCACCTAATAGCGCTATCAACTAATTACCCCCATTGCCCTCCAGGCAATAACCAAAACCGATTAAGTTGTTTACCCATAGTTTCCCTTCCAAGTGTTTACCAGTTGTCCCAAACCACCGGGACGCATGCTTGAGAAAATGCAATGAACTCACCTGGGATTGCTCGGTATGATACACGAAAAGGTTCAGTTAAGCTACAATGTGATCAACCACGTCCTAGCAGGTTTATCATACAGGTCAGGTTTGTATTCAAGTATTGCACGTACAGTTACACAGAGTTACAACCACGTAGAGATCATAGCAAACACGTATTGTACGTCAACAGTCAAGTATGTATATAATGTTAAAACTTGTGCGACTCAGGTGGTAGATCCAAACATACAAACAGGTAATCAACTTGTGCGATTCATGAAATTCATATAATCTTGTGCGATGGGTCTTTGGGCTGTGCCATAGGTATGTGCGGCCCAATAATAACATTCGGCTAACATTGTGCGATCCAGCTGGTCTTGTGCGGTCTAAAGTAGCCCAGCCCAACATTTCATCCGGCCCAAACAATCAAATAACCATTTAACATATACGGCCCAAATAACAATAACATGCAAGTAGCTTGTGCGGCCCGGATTGAGTTGTGCGATCCGGCCAGGTTGTGCGATCGAAACTGGCTTTATGCGACTGGACATTTGGCCTGTCCGGCCCAACAGTAAACAACAGTTCGGTACAAGTGTATGGCCCAACATCTTGTGCGATCCGCACCAGCTTGTGCGATCCACATGATGTTGTGCGATCAGGCAAGACTAAGTGTAACGTGAGTTTGATCTTGTGCGCCCGGCTTGTGCGACTAGCCTTGTAGATACAAGGCCTTGTGCGAGTGGCCTCTTGTGCGCTCAAAGGGTCTTGTGTGATCAGTTAACAGATTTCCGTGAATTAAGCAATTAGTTGCAATCTTAATTAATTTGTTTGACTAACACATAGTTTCCATATTTTGACAATTATCAACAAACACAATTTCAATTATTCTGGTAACAATATATCGATCTAATAAGGCAATTACAACAAGAATTCTTATAAACCCTAATCCACATCAACATGAACAACATATAGCATTCATTCGAGTTTCACATATATCAACCGATTATTTATCTATTCCGTACTTATAACAAAACTATCAATTAGTGTAATCATATTTAGCATACATGAGCCGATTAACAAAACCAAATCAATTATCATCAAAATCAACATGTTAACAAGAATCCTTGGGTAAACAAACATCTCCGGTAACATCAACATACAAACAATCCGATAATCATTTAACAAGCAACTTAATATCAAACACTAACCGATTGAATTGAAACAAAGAGAGGATGAGCCGAGAATGGTTGTTCGCCGTCGGGTTCCAAGCAAGCCGAAAGAGAGAGAGGGTCTAGGGTTGTTGTGTGTATTGTGTGTTTGGTAACAAATGAGATATGGTTACAATTTCCTAATGTTAATCGATTAGCAAGATGGGCCGATCCCAACTTGGCTGCCCATTCGGTTCAATGTGGAGTCCATAAGGACTTTGTGCGATCGGCCCAATTAGACTTGTGCAACCGAGTGAAGATTGTGCGAGTACAATTCATATACATATAGCACACATGATCATATGACATATCTAACCTTACAACACATATCACATAACGACATAGCATGCATTCAACAATCATATCATTCACAAGATCATTCAAGTTCACAAAGCCACATATCGTGCACATACATCACCTCAAGGTACGAGTTGTCACATACATACATTACATAACACAAAGCACGTAATTATAACATTTAACAATCATAATAGTTCGTATAAACACGTGCCGATACACAAAGTAGGTTCGAATTACGAGTTGTCACAGTATCCCCAACTAAAAAGAAATTTCGTCCCGAAATTTGGTACGCACTCACTGAGAAAGCTAGGTAAGTTAAAGCAGCTAGATAAGTTAAAACTAGGTAAGTTATATCGTTTGCTGGTTTTCCTGGGGTGTCACAGTCTGATTTTTGAACTCGGACCGGTTATCACTTTTGATCGACTTCACTTTCAATCTGGTCACGTTTTCAATCAGCGGGATGAACGATTTGAGAACTTCAGCTGTCTCGTTTTTTCTTCAAGAAAATATACCCATAAAAACCGAGAGAAATCATATGTAATCACCAAACAGTAGGAACTTTTAGCAAGACTTTTAACACTAATTGGACCAAAAGATCCATATGCATCAACTGAAGAGGCGCAGTAATCGTATTCACTGCTTTGGGCTTGTGCGACTTCTTGTGTTGCTTTCCCTGGGCGCATGCAATAAATTTTGTAGAAAAAGGAAATTCTTTTATCGGAAGTCCTCTTACTAAGTTTAACTTAGAAAGTTTATTCATATTTTTGAAATTCACATACCCCAATTGCCTGTGCCAAAGCAGTGACTCCGATTCTGAAGCCTTTGAAATCAAGCACGTTAAGTTGTCATTTGTCTTGGCATTTTTCATGTTGAGCACGTATGTATTGTTTTATCTTGGTGCAGTGAGCATGATCATTTCTGCAGGAATGACATATCCAGGCTTGAGAAACAAGCATTCCATGTCATTGAAAAGCACCGATATTCCTTTATCACAGACTTGTGATACACTCATGAGATTGTAGCACAATTCTGGAACATAGTGGATGTAGGATCGTGAATTTGACCCGAATGAGTCGTTCAGAGGAGTTTTGATCAGTTTCAGGTGCGGAAAACAAGAAACTAACTTAGAAACAGCTTAATCTTCACTTTAAACACTGATTAGATTGAAATAACAGCAATTACAATCAGTCTTCACACCGGCAGCACCTCGGTATGGAATTCAAGAGCTTACACAACTGATTTCGCCTGAACTACATCTAGCCTATATATAGTAACTCTGATTCTGCTTGAAACAAGTTCAAGCGAAATAAGAAACATAGTGATTCCGCTCCAAACCGTTTCAAGCGGAATCTCTCCCTTTTGCACTTTCAAGCGAAATCTCCATCTTAAACACATAAACATCCTATTTTCTTATACAACGTGCCCTGATCTAACCTATTTAGACTAAGACTCAATACAAGACGAAGTCGACAGATGCATGCACTAACAGACTCCCCCTCAGATGTTGACGAGTCGTACGTGTCGAGTCTTCGCATCTTCAGTCTTGATCAGTCTCTGGGCTTCACTTTCTTTAAGAACATCAACAGACTCCCCTTAACAATGTGCTGGCATTCCTTAAGTTCATCAGCATCATCTGCTTCAGGATCGACATCTGGCTTTCACAGGTTCAAATTGTTGCCTGGCTCAAACTTTGTCCATTGAGTTCTCAGGTATCGGAACCTGACTCTTCAAGCTCAAGCTTCTCAGGATCGACCGACCTGGCTCTACTAAACTCAGCTTTGACGTTGTTCCAAGATCGTCACCTGGCTCACGTTCAGCTCAGGTTATCTGCACAATCTCTACCTCACAATAAATTCCTCATTTAATCTCAATATGTAGGCATTAACTTAAACTCTCCCTCAAATCAAAACAAACCTCTGATGAACCACATGTAAATTTGCTTAAAAACACATTCATTTAAGAACAAACTCCCCCTCACAAATTGGTCATCATGTTTAGCACTCGGAATTTTGAAAATCAGCTTTTCAATACCAGTTGTCGAAAATCTTTTTGAATTTTTCAAAATTTATGCTAAAACACACTAAAAATCTTTTTGGATTTTTGTAATAAGAGAAATGTAATGCAGTAAAGAACTATTTACAGACACTATTTTTGTGAGTTTGTGTAAGAGGATCATATCAGTTTTTGAGACAAATCACTAGCACCGTTAAGCTTGATTTCATTTTAAGTTCTAAACAATTCACCTAGATTGTCAGTATATTGGTCCACTTAAATTTTTTACACAAAGTTCAACTGTTTCGAGATACGATATTAATGTCTTAAGAACTTAAACTTATTCGCGTGTCCCACTACTTGAATATACTCCCGTATCCAGATCCCAATATTCAGTCTTACAGGTGAGTATACCACATATGATATCTGTAAAGGGGTTAGGTGCGAAACCGTGAGAGCTCAGGTCAGAACTTCCGTTCAGCAAAGAGATGACGTTTCGACTTTTGGTGTGTCCCCTTTAGAGGATCTTTTATTCAACAGCAATGATTATCAATTTTATTGTTTAATCATTTTTGCTGAGGGCTACGCTATATTTCAAGCATTTGCGGAAAGTATTATACGGGGACTAGGTCAGAATTTCCATTCAGCAGAAGTCCCGGGATTATACCCCAGATATTACTGAGTATAAAGACCTAGTATCTCAGAAAGAGAGACCTTTCAAACAAGATTTCGGGGGTTACCCATATATCCAAGAAGTTGTTCCCCACGATATAAGCAAGTTTGAAATTTTAGGTTTATATCTCGTCACAATCTACTAAATGTGCAAAAACCTACTGGCATATCCGCAGTGAGATTGTTTGTCACATTTTTACTTTACATTTCTTTAGCATGTTGTGACAGTCAACTGATGTACTATCATTTCCTCTTTTATACACCAAAACTCATTTTTGATTTTATCATGTTTTTGGCTTTTTCAAATTTTTCTAATGTTTTTGGATTTTCTGAAATTTTTTACTCCCCCTAAAATGCAAACACATTTTAAAGAAAGTTTGAAAAACAAACTAAGCTCTTGACCGATATCGAATTCCTCTTTTAAAAAATTTTGAAGACAAACTATACAAATAAAATGACAACCGATATCGAATTGCTTCAATTCGCCATTCACTAGGCATAAACAATCAGAACTCCCCCTTTCAACAAACTATTTTTCATTAAGATTTCAAAACACTTAAGTTTGTTTTAATCAAAATGATTTTTTCCGGAAAATAAGTTTGTTTTAACCACTTGTAGGGACTGGTTCATCATTTTGTTCATTTTTAACCACTTGTAGTAAATCAAGTACAATTTAATGTCCCTGATTTACCACTTGCAAGTATGCACCATCAAACCTCTGTACCACTTGGAAATAAAATTTTGTAAGAAAATCAAGTACAACTTAATGTCCCTGATTTACCCCTTGTAAGAACACGTTACATCTGCATCGAGTGTAGGAATAACACATCTACACTTAAACATTTTACCAATCAAGAATGCCGATTCCTGCTTCAAACTTACCAACCTAGAAGCTCCGGA
The DNA here is from genome assembly GCF_002127325.2 of Helianthus annuus. Lineage (NCBI taxonomy): Eukaryota > Viridiplantae > Streptophyta > Magnoliopsida > Asterales > Asteraceae > Helianthus > Helianthus annuus. The sequence continues at coordinate 94,025,446 of NC_035443.2, forward strand.
AAAGTCCTTTACCTGTAAAAATTTAATCATTATCAAATTCATTCACAAAACAACTTCAAGAATGATGCCGATTCCTGATCCACGATTAAAAAAAATTGGGATCTTCGGCAAAGTCCAGATTTTTCATGGGAAAAGAATTTCCACCCAAGTCTTACAAACCTTGGGTGTTTTCAATTCTTGTTCAGTTGGGTTGTAAGTTGCTTTCTTTGTAGCGTAAAAGTCTTTAACCCCTTTTGCCTTTCCCTCGACCATTTTCCCAAAAATTTTCTTAACGTTCCCATTGAATGTTTTCTCAATATCAAATTCCTTCTGATCAGAAAAGAATTGATTGAGATCTCAACCTTACCAACTTTTTGCTTAATATTTTCAAACTTTAAAGATGGAATTTCAACATCATCTTCTGAAGACACCGATTTTTCCTTTTTAACCTCAACTTGTGGCTCCTCTGATTTTGTGGAATCAAATTCATCGCCGACTTTCTCATCACCCTTCTTAACAACCCACACTTGGTTGTCTTTCGCTTTCTTTTTGTACAAGTTTTTCTTTGAACACTCACCAATTTCATGAATCAAATTTTCAAACGTTTTGAAATTTTCAGTTGTTGGTTCATCATCGACAACGTTTTCTTTTAGTTTCTTAGAAACTCCCTGTTTTGTCTTTGTCGTTTGAGAACAAGTTGATGCAATGTGACCAACTTCATTGCATTTGAAACAGGTTCGAGTCTCTATTGGATGAAACACTCTAGTTCCTTTCTTTTTCTTTTCAGCAAGAAACTCCTGGTTTGATTGTCTCCAGAACGGTTTCTTCTGTTCTTCTTCTGCACTTCCACCTGAAACAAATTTTGTGTTTGTTTTAGAAATTTTATCATTTTTATAATTTTCAAGTGGTGTAAAACCCAATCCTTTCTTTTTGTAGCTACCATTATGGTTTGGTTTCTTTTGAAAACCAGAACCAGAATTGTAACTCTTTTTCTTGTTTAATCTCTGTTGAACTCTTGAAGTATTCTTTTTAGGTTTTCCAGTAAGATTTAAATCTTTTATTTCAGGAATATTAATTTCTGTCATTTTGAAAACCTTTTCGATCATGTCAAATCGAACACTTCTTATTGGAAACTCTTTGTCAGAGTATAATTTGTCAAAATCATTCAAAGTATATGCAACTTCGAATGTTTCATCATTCAAATTTGATTTTGATAACAAAAACTCTTTACTGTACGCCCGTTTAACTATCGGTTTTGAACTGTTGACTGACGGACATGAACCTCCAGACTCAGACTTTGACTCAGACTCCTCATCAGTATCCAACACCTGATCGACCACCTTTTAATTAACTCAGACTCATGATCAGTGTCAGACGATGTAAAAGTAACGTCAATGTTTTCTGGTAAATCATCAGTTGTATCGGTTTTTAGCTTTATATTGACTGCTTTTTCGACTTGCTCCTCATTTGGTTTTCTGGGAGAATAACCTTCCCAGATCGGAGGCGGACACTTGTTATAGCTAACAGTCGGTTTCTTACCAATATCTTTCTTCTTTGGCTTGTCGTCTTTGAATGCTTCAAAACCTGCAACAGTCGGATAAATTCGATCAACTAGATAACCAGAACTAGAATAACTTTGTAATAAACGTCTGATCCTCTCATTCTCAATTTTCTCAGACTCCAACTCTTGCTTCAGCTTAGCATTTTCTTCAATATAATGGTTGATTGCTTTTTGCTTCGTCATCATTGTTGTGTTCATCATTGTCAAAGCATCTTCTCTCTCATAATTAGTCTTTTGAAGACCAGTTACTGTTCTGTTTAAAACATCATATGATTCCTTCACATAGTTAAGATTGAACAGTAATTGCTCTTTCATCTTCTCAAAATCAGCTAACTTTTCATCTTTAGCTGCACATTCTTTGCAAGTCTCCAAACACTTTTGGCATGGCTTGATAACCTCAACAATCTTTTCTACTTCGACTGTTTTCACCATCTCAACCACCTTTTCTGCTTCAGTCACCTTCTATTTTTCAACAGTCTCCTCAGCATCAAGTTTAACTTCTTCATGTTGAACAGTCTCATCTTTTTCAGCATCACTTTCAAATTTCATTTCTTTTTGTTCTTTTGCAGCTTGTCTCTCCTTCAGTTTCTCCAAGCGATCTGCAAAATAGAAATGAAAACTTTCAGGAGAGAGATGAGATTTTGCAATATTAATATGTTTTTCTTCTTCATCATCACTGCTGTCATCAGTTGGTGATTGATCAAACTCTATTGACTTGTCAGAACTATCATCAGAAAAACTAGAATCAGATGGTGTTTGATCATAAACAACTGCCTTTTCTGAACTTTCATTTGAACGGAGTGAGCTTTCATCAGATGAAACAGACTTTTCTTCTTCATTCTTCACAATTTCACCAATAGACTTCATCCATTCTGTAAACATATCTGGTTCTCTCACTATCTTTGCAATAAAAGCTTTAAACTCTCCTTTATCATCCACAAACATATCCCAGCTAAAATCTTCTGGTAACCTTTCATCATCTTGATTGATTAAGCATGCTTTGCTGTCGGATGAAATGTATTTGTTCCAGTTAAAATCTTCTTGATTTACCAAACATGCTCTTTTTGAATCCTCTATCACTTTTCTACCATGAGCCACTTGTGGTTCTTGCTGTTGCTGTTGACTAACCTGTTGATATATGGCTTTCCGGTAGTAGTCATCTTTTCCGAATGGATTCTTCACATCATTAGCTTCTCTGTTCTTGCATTCCCTCTTGAAATGAGCTTTCTCCCTGCATCGAAAACAAGTGACTTTAGATTTATCAAAACCTAAAGTAGAAACATGTGCATCAAGAAAGTCATTTCTCCCAGTAATCAGTTTAAACTTTTCTGCTCTTCTAAGGACACTAGCTAGACACCATTTGATGTCCATTAGTTCCATCTCTTTAGCGTCTATCTGATCGTAATCCTCCTTTGTAAGCATAGGATTTCCGATCCTCCCTGCAACCAAACCTTCGTAGGATAATAACACAGAACCAAGTAAAGCCATGTGATCTTTCACAACTTCTTCAGAAAAACATTGACCATCTGGAAGATTCAAAGCAATGTTGCACTGTATCACATAACCATTTCCAGTCTTTGTGCTTTGAGAATGAAAACTTGATGTTGTATCTTTCGAATTGACGCTTGGGAATGAAGAGAAACCACTGCTTTTGGTTGAACTTTGATCAACTTTTTCTGTTGAATCTCCAGCACTAAAAGCAGTTTGTATCTTCGGGCTTCGTTCAACTTCTGGAACACTGCCTTTGTAGTACATTTTCACATCCTGTTGACCACTTGGACTATTCATCCTCGCAATCTTTTGCTGTTCCAGATCCTGACCCTCTATCTTCTCAATAAACTGAGAAATCATTAACCCATCATAAACCCCAGTGTTCTTCAGAATCATCAAGTAAGTACCCCAATCCTTTTGCGGTAACGCATCAGCTAACTTGTCTACCCATTCTTCACGATCTTTGGTTATACTAAGCATCGACATGGATCGCACCAAGTGGCAGTATCTTTCAATTAGCTTCTTCGTATCTTCCCCTGGCAAACTTGTAAAGAGATCAAATTCTTTCTTGAGAAGCGCCTTTTTACTCTTAATCATGTGTTCATTACCCTCAAACTTAACTCTAAGAGCATCCCAAATTGATTTTGAAGTTTTGTCGTGCTGAAGCAATATGAAGATGTCTTCTTTGATAGCTTGCTGAAGTAGACTAATCATCATTTTTTCCGCTCTATACATTTCTCGTTCTTTGTCATTAAACTCTGAGATTTCTTTTTCAGTTTGTAGTTCAGTACGAGGTAGAACATATCTCTTCAAAATGCACTCCCATGATCTTAGATGGTTAGCCTGAACCCAATTTTCGAATCTGTCTTTCCATCCGTAATACTCTTCTATGCTCATTAGCTTTGGGGGTTTTTGAGTAGTTCCCGTTTCGTTTTCCAGGTTCATGTTCTGAGCAATGACAGCCGGAGTAGACGGAGTAGCAAACACGTTGTAGAAATCGTTATCCATATTTCAGTAATCAAATTTCCAAACATAGTCAAATTCAAGCTTGTAACACCCCAAAATATGCAATTTATGTGTTTTACTTAAAATATTTAAATATGTAAAATCAACTAAGTTAAAGAGTGTGATGTTAGTTTAGAAAGAATGGAACTTTAGTATGTTAATATAAACAAGTGGAATTAGAGGGGGCTGAAATTGTAAATAATGAAAGAAAATTAGTAAATAAAAAATTAAAAACACAAAAACACACTTTGTGTGTTCTCTGTGGATCGATCAGAAGCAAGGGAACCAAGGAGATACCCTAGTTCCAGAAATTCCCAAGAATTGAAAGAGATTAAGAGCCCAAACTAATGCATGAACTCGAAACCTTAATCATCTAAGCTTGTACAACGAATGGTAAGTCGAATTTTCTGTTTTGGGATGAATTGTAGAAAGTGGGTTTTAACCCAATCATAAAATTTTGTGGAAATTATATGTAGTTGAGAGTTAGGGTTTCATAATGGTTCGAAAATGTTGCTTGATTTCTGATTGTTTGAATGATTTAAGCTTTATACCCAATTGTTGTGAAAGTATGATGGACATGATGATTTAAAGAAAAGCTAGTAGGTGAAAATTGCTACATGATCTTGAATAGAGATAGAAAAATTAGTTAAGATGGTGTAGGATGAAAGAAAGCTATGAACTTGATCGATTCTTGTTAGATTAGAAGGTGAGTAAGTAGAATTATGCTATGAATACTTGTACCTTGTGCTTTGTTGATGTTGTGCACACCAAGTGTTTTGAATGTGTTTATGATGTAGATGTAGATTACATGATGTCTTGCCAAGTAGGGTATATAGACGAGTATGAGATATAAATTCTAAGTATGAATGGTATTGTTTAGGTATAAAGGAAGAAAGTTCGAGTCAAGCAAAGCAACAAGGGAATCAAGATCGAGGTACGTTACTTGTACAAATTTAGAATTTTTATCATATTGTTGTTTTACCATATGATGTGATAAATTGAATCGTTCATGAAAAAGTGCTTGTGTAGAATTTATTAAATGGGTCGAATATGACGGTTTAGCATGCAATAAAATGAATTAGTATGTTTGGGACCTTTTATGAATGGGTCAAAAGAATAGAATGCAAGTATGAAATAAATGATATATAGAGATTTGCAAGATGCGGATGTCATAGTGACTATAAATCCGCTAGTTGGAATCTTGAGTTAAAAGAAAGAATTTTAGTTCTAATGAAGTTTACTCATTGTTGTGATGTAGGTAAATCTCAAGTTTAGCTATCAAGCTTCGCCCGGTTCGAACACACTTCAAGCTCGTCATGCGTTCCGCAACTTTTGTAAAGAAGACAATGTTAATATATTTTGTCTCTTTAGTTATGTCTAGTAGTTAAAAACTTAAGTCTTATCTTGTTTGCCTTTTTAAACTTAGTCAGTTGTAAGTGTCTTAGCATGATGGTTTCGTATGTGAAACCAAGGTCCGTTTTGATGTAGTACATTAAGTCTTTTGAAACGTAGCGTATGTTAAATGTTATTTTGAATATGAAAAACAGGGGACCGCTTCTTTTACAAACGAGTCATGCCCAAATTTCATTAGAAAAGTACGTTGTTATTTAAATAATTTAGAAGAAAAATTATGGGCGTTACAATTTGGTATCAGAGCGTAGGTTTGAGGGATTTAAGCATCAAATGCTTGAACTCAAACCGAAAGCTCATGTGAAGTGTGTGTTCGTTCCGCGATGCGAAGCAAGTAAGTACCTTTAAATTTAGAATTTTGCATTATGAATAATTTAGTTACAGAATGTTATGGAATTGTTAAGGAATTTTGTGGAAGGGTGTGGGGTGAATCAGATCAGTTTGGGTTAGAACGGGTCGGAAAAATGGCTGCAACATATGAAAAATCACCATAGCATGTTGGGCGTCACCGTAAGCTACGGTGGCTACCGTAGCTTACGGTAGACCCTGGGACATAATTCTTACCGTAAGACAGTAGGTTCATGGCGTAAGGAAAAAAGACGCCACCGTAAGCTACGGTGGAGACCATTTTCAGCCTATTCTAATTGTATTATTTTGTTTGATGTTTTTATCACCCGGGAAGTACTGAAAATGTAATAATAAGACTTTAAGGAATGATATTATGTATGAATGTTGAGTCTTCAAAAGAAGTTATGTATTACTAGTATTATTATGTGATGGAAAGAATGAATGAGTGCTTGAAATAAAGAATGATGTTTATGTGTAGATGGCGGATACGAATGAGAATGAAGCAACACAACAAGAACAACTGAAAACTATGATTTCGGAAGAGATTGGAAAGGCAATGCAGGCAAGTATACCCCATTTAGCCCAAGAAGTGGAAAGTCATGTGTTGGAAGTGATGGAAACGATGATGGCGAGTAAGATGGACGAGTTGAAAGGAATAATCGGAGAAGTGCAAGGAAAGAAAGGAACTCACAAATGCACTTACAAGGAGTTTATGGCGTGCAACCCATTACCTTTCAAGGGAGAAATTGATCCTATAGCATGTCAAAGGTGGATTGCAAGTACTGAGGCGGTGTTTGTAAGGAGTCATTGTGAAAAAGAGGATCAAGTGATGTTTGCCACCGAGTTGTTACAATACCAAGCTAAAGACTGGTGGGATGCTTATAGTAAAGAGATTGGGGAAGACAAAGTTAAAGTCTTGACGTGGCAGGAGTTCAAGGAACCATTTCTAAAATACCACTGTCCGCAATCTGCCATTGACAGAATCCAAGAAGATTTCCTACATCTTCGACAGAAAGACGAAACCATTGATGAAATCACCAACACTTTTCTCGACAAGCTGAAGTTCTGTAAAGACATAGCGGGAACGGAAAGAATGAAGATAAACCGCTATCATGGTATGTTGAAGGCGGAGTATCGGGAATTCATAATTCCCGCTAAATGTGAAACCTTGAATGAGCTCATTAACTTGGCCCGAGATAGGGAGATCGAATTAAGAAGATAGGCAGAAAAAGGCGAGAAGAGAGTGTCTGAGAATGTTTCCAGCTCGAGCCCGTCAAAGAAACCGAAATTTCAAGATCAGTGCAAGAAGGATAAGGCGAAGGGTAGCATTCCGAAATGCAAAACATGCGGGAAACTACACACGGGGGAGTGTTTGAAAGGGAAGAAGGGCTGTTACAATTGTGGTCAAGAGGGACATCCATACCATAGGTGTCCTAATCCTTCCAGAACGTGCTACAACTGTTTCCAACCGGGTCATATTAAGGCTGAGTGTCCCAAGCTTCAACAGAAAACCTATAAGGAAGCAAAAAAGGAGGAAGCCCCAAGAGCTAAGGGGAGGATGTTTCAGATCACGACTGAAGAGGCAAAGGACCACCCGAATGTTGTATCAGGTATATTCTCATTGAACTTGATGCCTACGTACGTGTTATTTGATACTGGCGACAGTAGATCGTTTGTATCAAGCGAATTAGTGTCGCACCCCTCTTTTAGAATCGAAAGAATGCATGTGCCATTAGAAGTAGAGATAGCTAATAGTAAGAGTTATTTGTTGCACGAAGTTTGTAGAAATTGTGAAATTATCATTGAAGACGAGAAGTTTGCCATTGACCTTATTCCCATGATTTTGGGGGAATTTAAGGTTATAGTTGGCATGGATTGGCTAGCTAAACATCATGCTGAAATTCAATGTGAGAAGAAGGTGATTCATGTGTTAACACCGGGAGGAAAACGAGTAAGCATACAAGGGGAAAGGAATATTAAATCGAAGCTTTGTTCTATAGTTCAAGCATACAAGTATGTACGAAATGGAAGCAAGGAATTTCTAGCCTACATGGTGGATACTAAGCAGAAGACCCCTAAGATAGAAGAGATTGAAGTCGTGAACGAGTTTCTTGATGTTTTTCCGGAAGATTTGTCGGGGCTTCCACCAGAACGCGAAGTGGATTTTAAGATTGAATTGTATCCCGATGCCAAACCCGTAGCCAAGGCTCCTTATAGGTTGGCCCCAACTGAAATGCGGGAGTTAATGGTACAAATACAAGAATTGCTCGACAAGGGATTTATACGCCCGAGTGTATCGCCATGGGGAGCGCCTGTTCTTTTTGTCAAAAAGAAAGATGGTTCGATGCGCATGTGCATCGATTATCGAGAGTTGAATAAGCTGACGGTGAAAAACCGATACCCGTTGCCCCGAATCGATGATCTCTTCGATCAGTTACAAGGGGCAAGTTGGTTTTCAAAAATAGATTTGCGGTCCGGGTACCATCTGTTAAGGGTGCGGGATGAGGATGTGGCAAAGACGGCTTTTAGAACGCGATACGGGCATTACGAGTTCTTAGTAATGTCCTTTGGATTAACGAACGCGCCCGCCGCGTTCATGGATCTTATGAATCGAGTTTGTCGGGCCATGTTAGATAAATTCGTTATAGTTTTTATTGACGATATCTTGGTTTATTCCCGAAGTAAAGCCGAACATGCATGCCATTTACGTGAAATTCTTGAAGTACTCCGCAAGGAGAAATTGTACGCGAAATTCTCTAAGTGTGCTTTTTGGCTTAGAGAAGTACAATTTCTTGGTCATGTGATTAATGCGGATGGTATCTTAGTGGACCCGTCAAAAGTGGAAGCCGTTATGAAATGGGTACCTCCAAGATTTTTCTAAATTGGCCTTGCCGTTGACCAAGTTAACCAAGAAGAATGAGAAGTTTACATGGGGTACAGATCAAGAAAGGGCGTTTCAAACTTTGAAAGAAAAGTTGTCGAGCTCCCCGGTACTAACCTTACCTGATGGAATGGAAGACTTGGTGGTGTTTACGAATGCATCACACCAAGGGTTGGGATGTGTTTTGATGCAAAGGGGTAGAGTCATTGCCTATGCATCCAGGCAATTGAAATCACACGAAAGTTATCCAATCCATGACTTGGAGTTAGCTGCGGTAGTGTTTGCTTTAAAGATACGGAGGCATTATCTATACTGTACAAAAAGCGCAATTTATTCTGACCACAAAAGCCTTAAATACTTTTTCGAGCAAAAAGATTTAAATATGAGGCAACGAAGGTGGTTAGAACATCTTAAAGATTATGATTGTGAGATCCTTTATCATCCGGGCAAGGCAAATGTAGTGGCCGATGCCCTGAGCTGAAAGGATTATCCGCCTCCAATTCAAGTAAAGTCCATGAAGATGGTAGTTACACCTCGATTCCTCGAAATGATTAAGGAAGCCCAAATCAAGTCACTAAGCGAAATGGATTCTAGAAAGGAAAGAACAAAGGGGGTTTGTGGATAAATTTGAAGAAAGATCCGGTGGAATTAAAACCATGTATGGTCGGATATGGATACCTCGGTTTAGTGAAGCAAAACACGTGTTACTCGAAGAAGCTCGCAAATCCCGATTTTTGGTTCATCCTGGAGCTACAAAAATGTATTTGGATTTGAAGAAAAGTTATTGGTGGCCCGGTATGAAACGTGATATCATCAAGTATGTTGCAAAATGTTTGACGTGTTTGCAAGTAAAGGCAGAACATCAGAAACCATACGGAAAGTTGCAACCGTTAGAAATTCCGGTATGGAAATGGGAAGAAGTGACGATGGACCTAGTGACCAAGCTTCATAAGACAAGGAAAGGTCACGATGCTATATGGGTGATCGTGGACTGCCTCACCAAGAGCGCGCACTTCTTACCCATGCGGGAGGCTTTCTCTTCTGAAAGGATGGCGGAGATCTATGTTAACGAGATAATATCTCGACACGGAGTCCCTGTATCTATTGTGTCGGATCGAGATACCCGATTCACATCTCGATATTGGCAAGGTTTTCATGAGAGTATGGGTACAAAATTACATTTCAGTACCGCCTACCACCCCCAAACGGATGGTCAGTCTGAGCGGACCATTCAAACACTCATCGACATGCTGCGAGCATGTGTGATAGATTTCGGGGGAAGCTGGGATGACCACTTGCCATTAGTGGAATTTTCATACAATAATAGCTACCATACATGGGAGTTAGAAGATGAAACGAGGGAGCACTACCCGACATTATTTGATACTTGTTAAGGTTTCGGGGATGAAACCTCTTTTAAGGGGGGTAGACTTGTAACACCCCAAAATATGCAATTTATGTGTTTTACTTAAAATATTTAAATATGTAAAATCAACTAAGTTAAAGAGTGTGATGTTAGTTTAGAAAGAATGGAACTTCAGTATGTTAATATAAACAAGTGGAATTAGAGGGGGCTGAAATTGTAAATAATGAAAGAAAATTAGTAAATAACAAATTAAAAACACAAAACACACTTTGTGTGTTCTCTGTGGATCGATCAGAAGCAAGGGAACCAAGGAGAAACCCTAGTTCCAGAAATTCTCAAGAATTGAAAGAGATTAAGAGCCCAAACTAATGCATGAACTCGAAACCTTAATCATCTAAGCTTGTACAACGAATGGTAAGTCGAATTTTCTGTTTTGGGATGAATTGTAGAAAGTGGGTTTTAACCCAATCATAAAATTTTGTGGAAATTATATGTAGTTGAGAGTTAGGGTTTCATAATGGTTCGAAAATGTTGCTTGATTTCTGATTGTTTGAATGATTTAAGCTTTATACCCAATTGTTGTGAAAGTATGATGAACATGATGATTTAAAGAAAAGCTAGTAGGTGAAAATTGCTACATGATCTTGAATACAGATAGAAAAATTAGTTAAGATGGTGTAGGATGAAAGAAAGCTATGAACTTGATTGATTCTTGTTGGATTAGAAGGTGAATAAGTAGAATTATGCTATGAATACTTGTACCTTGTGCTTTGTTGATGTTGTGCACACCAAGTGTTTGATGAAATGCCTTAATAAAGATTTCAGCCATGTTAGTCATAAACGCTATGTGTTTTGAATGTGTTTATGATGTAGATGTAGATTACATGATGTCTTTCCATGTAGGGTATATAGACGAGTATGAGATATAAATTCTAAGTATGAATGGTATTGTTTAGGTATAAAGGAAGAAAGTTCGAGTCAAGCAAAGCAACAAGGGAATCAAGATCGAGGTACGTTACTTGTACAAATTCAGAATTTTTATCATATTGTTGTTTTACCATATGATGTGATAAATTGAATCGTTCATGAAAAAGTGCTTGTGTAGAATTTATTAAATGGGTCGACTATGATGGTCTAGTATGCAATAGAATGAATTAGTATGTTTGGGCCCTTTTATGAATGGGTCAAAAGAATAGAATGCAAGTATGAAAGAAATGATATATAGAGATTGGCAAGATGCGGATGTCATAGTGACTATAAATCCGCTAGTTGGAATCTTGAGTTAAAAGAAAGAATTTTAGTTCTAATGAAGTTTACTCGTTGTTGTGATGTAGGTAAATCTCAAGTTTAGCTATCAAGCTTCGCCCGGTTCGAACACACTTAAAGCTCGCCATGCGTTCCGCAACTTTTGTAAAGAAGACAATGTTAATATATTTTGTCTCTTTAGTTATGTCTAGTAGTTAAAAACTTAAGTCTTATCTTGTTTGCCTTTTTAAACTTAGTCAGTTGTAAGTGTCTTAGCATGATGGTTTCGTATGTGAAACCAAGGTCCATTTTGATGTAGTACATTAAGTCTTTTGAAACGTAGCGTATGTTAAATGTTATTTTGAATATGAAAAACAGGGGACCGCTTCTTTTACAAACGGGTCATGCCCAAATTTCGTTAGAAAAGTACGTTGTTATTTAAATAATTTAAAAAAAATTATGGGTGTTACAAAGCGGAATAATCCAGACACAATTCAAGCGAAATATCAAACTTCTCTTTCAAGCGAAATATCCCACTAATATTTTCAAGCGGAATCACTGAATTTGCAGTTTGAAGCGGAATCACCAAAAACTTTTCAAGCGGAATCTGTCAAGTGAAAAACACAATCTCGAGCGGAATCAAAAACTGTACTTTCGAGCGGAATCACTTCTCGAGTTCATTTTTGCCATTTTTAATGTGAATTTCGGTCTGTAACTTTCTAGGCTTTGTTAATACGTATTTTTACATAATCTGTGAAAAATTGAACCGATTTTGACTGTGAAATCTTGCTGAAATGGTGAAAGAAGGTGTAGAAGATAGAAAATTCAATGAAATCCAGCTGTAAACTGCAGAACTCCTCCTCCTGAGCTCTGATACCACTTGTAGGATCGTGAATTTGACCCGAACGAGTCGTTCAGAGGAGTTTTGATCAGTTTCAGGTGCGGAAAACAAGAAACTGACTTAGAAATAGCTTAATCTTCACTTTAAACACTGATTAGATTGAAGTAACAGCAATTACAATCAGTCTTCACACCGGCAGCACCTCGGTATGGAATTCAAGAACTTACACAACTGATTTCGCCTGAACTACATCTAGCCTATATATAGTAACTCTGATTCCGCTTGAAACAAGTTCAAGCGAAATAAGAAACATGGTGATTCCGCTCCAAACCGTTTCAAGCGGAATCTCTCCCTTTTGCACTTTCAAGCGAAATCTCCATCTTAAACACATAAACATCCTATTTTCTCATACAATGTGCCCTGATCTAACCTATTTAGACTAAGACTCAATACAAGACGAAGTCGACAGATGCATGTACCAACAGTTGACATTTTCCAACATGAGGGCTTCGGACACCACATCTCCTATTCCAACGATCTTCCCTCCTTTCTCGTCTCCAGCGAAAGACACGAAATCACCATCGATGAAGCGAAAGTTCTTCAGTGGTTCCTTCAGTCCAGTCGTGTGTCTTGAGCATCCGCTGTCGACATGCTAGATGTACTCCATGAGCATACAGAGCCATTTCTGGAGTTTATTCTGAAATACAAGAATATACACAAATTAGTTTGATTTGGGAACCCAGATTTGCTTCATTTTGAATCTATCGTGGTTTTGACCCACGTTGTCCTCTTTTTGTTTCCAAAAATAGGCTGTTGACTCAACCAGGTTTTTAACAGACTTCTTAAGATAGTTAAGTTGATATGTGAAGTTTGTGACAAAATCATATTCTGGTCTAGAAAACTTCTTGTTTTTACTATGTTTCGTTGTATGTCCTAAATGACCACAGTGAAAACATCTTTTACGTCTGGGTCTTTTGGTGTTTGAAGATGATGTATGTGATGAGAGTCTTTAGCTTTCTGCTTTCTTCATTTTCTTGTCCACTCTGCTTTCATCTTCTGAGCATTCTTCATCACTGTCGGATCGGATGAACTTTCGGACGTGTTGTATTCGCTTGAGCTTCGCTCTTCACTTGCTTCGTAACTTGAATCATTGTAGCGTTGAACTTCGCTTGAACTTTCTGAGTCTTGGCCTTCGATTGTTTCAATACTTGAACATTCGGAGCTTTCATCATTTGTAGTTTGATCTTCACTTGAGGTTTTCGGGGTTTCTTCACTCAAGAATTTGAGACTTTCACCATCTGTTGTTTGATCTTCATTTGAGCTTTCTGATTTTTGCTCATCTTCTGAGGCAGTGATGCTTGAGTCTTCATTGCAGTGATCTTCAGTCACTCTTTTCTGAATCTCTCATATGTCACACCCCGACCGCGTATAACATGCAACCGCGGCGGAAAACGTCAGGGAGTGTTGTGAACAGAATTAATTGTTTCATAACCATGGCATACATGTTGTATTTTATTTATAAACAAGAGTAGTACATTGTTTCAAAACAAGAAATACCAAGTTCATAACATATTTATACTAGCCTATCTTCATTGTTAGGCTCTAAGGCACAGGTCCGCCCTAGTACTGTGATCAACGTCTTATGGAACAACTCCTGAAAACACATGTGAAAGTAGGTACGTCAGCATAAAAATGCATGTGAGATACATAGGTTTTGTGAAAATGTGATTCATGACTTGAGTTTAAAGAATGTTTAATAACAGTCAGTCATGAACCTTGTACTTTGTCTTGCTTTGTAAATCATTTGAAAAACGATAACATCAGATGATATATATAGATAAGTGCAAGGTTAAACGAGTAACCAAGTAAAATGAGTTGAATATGATAAGTTGTTTTTGTAAGATGTTATTTTATGAAAAGTATGTTATTTGTATAAAATGTTATATGTTTAAACTGAAATGATTTAGATAACGCTAAGATATGTAATATTATGCAAACATTTATATATAGGAAGTACCAGCGGCGTATCCACCATGTTTGCATCATATTGCATACTCCACGTTACTCAAACCATTTACCCAAACCAATCCATCATGTAAATTGTTCATGTATAACCCAAATGTCAAGTGTTATTGTGTAAACCTTGTCAAATGTCTATGTTCAATGTAAACCACCAAATGTGTATGTCAATGTCGACGTGTTTATGTTCAATGTAAATCATGTAATGTGAAATCCCAAAATGTATCATGTATCGTAAGCGAAATGTATCAACTTAAACCATATGCACAAAACAAGTCGTTGAAGTAAAACGTGGTTTAAATCAACGTTATGTTCTGTGGAAAATGCATGCTCAATTGATATTAACATTTATGCGGTATGGTAAACTATGCATACATCCAAGCCTTGAGACTGCGACGATAAACCTTCAAACAAATTAAAGGTTTATCTAAGTTATGTATATCGAATTCGGTCATTCCTTCCAATCCTATCAAACCCAGGATTTTAGAAACGGGAGTTGTCAATTCCTATGGTACCACTACCTACTAACGAACGGCGTGATCAATGTTAATGAATGTATTGTACCATGTTAAACAAACCAAATGTCATAACAAATTGAAGGCATGTGATGTAAATAATTGTACTAAGTATGCTAAGTAAGCATACGAAGCAGAAATGTTCATGTAAATCAATGTGCCCATATGTTGAGTAAACATATGCAGCAGAAATGTTCATGTAAATCAATGTGCCCATATGCTGAGTAAACATATGCAGCAGAAATGTTCATGTAAATCAATGTGCCCATATACTGAGTAAACATATGCAGCAGAAATGTAATGTAAATCAATGTACTAAGTACGCACACAATGGGCATACATAGCATAAAATGTAATGAAATCGTGTACTATAATGTACTAACAACATAGCAGGCATATGATGTGAAAACATGGAAAGCATGAATGTAACAGATAGGCACATGTGTTTCACCCCAAAACAGTTTGGAAAACAGTAAAAGAGGTGTTGGTGCACTACATCTGCTGATTACGTCTTGTATCGAGTCAGAGACATAGAATGATAGATCTTAGATTGAAATATAGAAAATAGTGAGATTGTATAGGTTGGGCCGCTTATTAGTCCATTAGATATTGTGGGTCGCTCGAGTGGTAGTTAGATGGACCGCTCATGTGACATTCAATCTGGGCCGCTTATATGACAACAGGTTGGACCGCTTTTGTGTCAACCGGTTGGGCCGCTAATGTGACATATGTATGGACCGCTTATTGGGCCTGTCCAATAAGCGGTTCCAGATCTCTATAAATACCATAGGAGCGATCTCATTTGTAACGGTTCCTGATTTTCGTACCGAAGTGCTGCCGGATCGAAAACAGGTTGTACTCATTGTCAAATCAATAGAAAAGGAGTTTAAAGTGATATACTCGCTATTCCTATGTCATTTACTTGTTTTCCGCACCTGTACTTGACGAAAACACCTCTGAACGACTCGTTCGGGTCATAATACGATCCTACAAGTGGTATCAGAGCTTCAGGAGGAGGAGTTCTACAGGAAGTAGCTGGAAATTGCCGAAAATTCTGTCTTCTACTCATTCTTTTTCAGTTTCAGATATTTTTCACGGTCGAAACTTGCTCAAAATCTCAGGAATTGTGCGCGATGGTATAAAGACAAACCCTTGAAAGTTTGGGGTTGAAATTCAAAGAATTAGTGGGTCAAATCATCGTCCGAAGTTGAATCGCTCTTCGGAAATTACTCTGGATCGCTTATTGGACCAATCCTGAACCGCTTATTCGTACGTGTTTAGGACCGCTCATTCGTTTGAACATATCTTGGATCGCTTATTCGGTCGAGTAACTTGTGAACCGCTCGAACAACACTTGAACCGCTCGTATAGCATTTTATTTGGATCGCTTATTTGGATTATCAGGGGTCGCTCTTTCGGACAAAGCGTGGTTCGCGTATTTGACATTTTGTTTGGACCGTCTTTGTGACACATTATTCATTTGGATCGTTTTTTGTCAGCTGCATTGAATTTTGTGTTAAGTCAACATGAGTTCTGAATTCTTCAACGCGTTTGCTACACCGAGCACTCCAGTCGCGATTGCTCAAGCCATGAATCTTGAAAATGAGACGGGAACCACCCAGAAACCCCCTAAACTGATGAGTATTGAAGAATACTACGGGTGGCAGGATAGATTTGAAAACTGGGTTCAAGCAAATCATCTTAGATCATGGGAATGTATCTTGAAGAAATATATGTTACCGAGAACAGAGATGAATGTTATCAAAGAGATATCTGAATTCACAGATCAAGAACGTGCAATGTACAGAGCAGAGAAAATGATGATTAGTTTATTGCAACAAGCGATTAAAGAAGATATATTCATTCTGTTGGAACACGATAAAACTGCCAAGTCAATATGGGAAGCTCTTAAAACCAAATTCGAGGGAAGTACGAGTATGGTTAAAAGCAAAAAGGCATTGCTTAATAAAGAGTTTGATCTTTTTAGCAGTCTACCAGGAGAGGATACTAAGAAGCTGATTGAGAGATACTGTCACTTAGTGAGATCATTAACAATGATTGGTGTTGATAAAAAATCTGAAGAGTATGTGGATAAATTGGCTGACGCGTTACCTCAGAAAGAGTGGGGAACGTATTTGATGATATTGAAAAACACGGGTGTTTATGATGGACTGACAATTGGGCAATTTATTGAAAAATTAGAGGCTCAGAATCTTGAACAACAAAAGATCGCTAGAATGAACAGTCCTAGTGGTCAACAGGATGTTAAAATCTCTATCTCTAATAAAAGAACTAGGTTTTGCCACTTGGCACCCCCACATTCCCCCTAAACACATGTCAACCTCTTAAGCCCTCTCCCTTATCTCTTTCCTATGTGTCAACTTCTCCCTTCTCCTAATCCTAAATGTCAAACGGCATTAATGAGGGCAGAGAGTATCCTCTTCTCTCTTCTGCAGGTCAAACGAACAAGGTCTGATTTTTTTTAAGTTGGTGAGAAGATGAGAACAGGCTTGAGGACAAAAAGGTCTGATTTTGACCAGCTCTGTCACGTGAGCCCTTTTCAAATTTCAAATACGAGCCCTTTTCATTTTCTTTCTCTCTCTCCCTAAAAGATCTAGATTTGGATCTCTGGATTCAAAAGGAAAAAGAATCACAGATGTAGAGATGTGTTGTTGATCTACAATATCATAGTGGAATCAAAATCCTCATCTTCATCTTCATCTTCATCTTCCGACTTGGAACAGAGCCGGTGTGGGATCTGAGTTTGTTCTTCATCTAGGGTTTTGATGATGAGAGCAATTGTGTGACGGGCTTCCCTTGCTCTCAAGAAATCGGTTAGTTTTTTTTTCTACTCACGATTATATGATTCCCTGTACCTAGGGTTTTGTTTCTCACGATTATATGACGGGCTTGCCTTGCTCTCAAGAAATCGGTTAGTACCGAAAGTGCTGGTTACGGTCCGGTACCGGTACGGTTTTAGTACGTGTTACCATTTGCTCATCCCTGGTTTTGTTTAAATATAATTTTGGTTTTCTTTTATGTTTTGAAATTTGAAATTTGGTATATGGTTCTTTAGTTTGTGTGTGCGTTGAAGTAATTGAAGTTTTATAAGGGTTGAACAGGTTTGGTGTTGATTGGATTTTGCAGGTAGTTCACAGCGTAAGAACGCTTTGCAATGCTTGACAGTGATGACACGGATAGTGTGATGACAGGTTTAAAGTTTAAATTGATGACACGGATAGTGTGATGACAGGTTTAAAGTGAAAAAAAGCCCGCAAAATTGAATTGATGACAGTTTTAAAGTTTAAACCTTAAGTAATGTATGTGAAACTGTAACAAGTTTATGTCACGTGAATATCCTGTAACAATATTTATCTTGATATTCTAATGTTAGTTCTGTAATCTGTATCTCACTTTTTTGTTTATATTCTCAGGGTATAACATTGCTGATCTTGTCCAAGAAACACAAATCAGGTGGTTAAAACCAGGGGAGGTGTTCTTCATACTACAGAATTTTGATGAAAAACAGCTTACCAATGAGCACGTCCAAAAGCCACCCAGTAATGTTTATACATTTATTTTGCTTTGTTGAAAAGGTGTATGTGAGTCTATGTCTATTACAGTAGTTTGCTAATAATTCTGTTATTTTTTTTTATTAAATCCTTTTACAGGTGGTTCCTTATTTCTGTTTAACAAGAGGGTCTTGCGTTTTTTCCGTAAATATGGTCATACTTGGAGGAGAAAAAAGGATGGAAGAACTGTTGGAGAAGCACATGAACGCCTAAAGGTTATTCCATTTTTCCCTTTTAAAGCATGGGTATCTTTTGAATATAAGTCAAATATGGACTTAGATGGAATTAAGATCCTTTCTCAACCATAATTTACTACTGAGGCATTAAACTGTTACTATGCACACACTGAGGTGAATCCGAACTTCCAGAGGCGTAGATCTAGACTTTAATATATTTTTATACAAGACAAATCCACAAATGAAACCAGATGATATATTGTTACAACTACCTATAATCAGTTAATATTTCAAAATGAATGTAACTAAAGATTCTCAAGTATATACATTAGTGTTTTTATGTTTGTCTCTCTCTCTCTCTATGTAAAATAGAAAATGATTTTTTAACCATAGACTTGACTATGACAATGATTAGACCAAGTTTATACGTTTATTGAAGTATCTTCTCAATAGGTATACTTATTGTTAAAGGGCCGAGTTCGGATAAAGATGCTAGATGATAACATTATTGTTGGAAATTGGGGCTTTGTTTTCTCTATTCTTTTCTTATTAAATATGTTTTTTTTTCCAAAATATCAACCTGGTATGTATGAATGTATAATAATTTTGAATGCTAATTGTTTTAATTACATGTTGCTTGTGTAACTACGAATGAGGTGTTTAGAGTCAATCCTTCTACCTTGAATCTGATTGAAGACATTAACGTTTTCGTGGATTCTGAATCGCTCTAAGCTGCATGGGATCACACTTACAAACTTGAGTAGTTTCAGTGATATTGATTATGGTTACTTCCTTTTTTTTTCTTTTTTTTTTGTAGAGGGTGATGTCCATTTGTTTTGTTTCAGTGTGTTTAGACAGTGCTGGGTGTTTGTCTCTATATTGCTTAGTTTCTTGCCAAGTAGTTTTGGTGTTGAATAAAGTCTGTTTTGTCGTTAAAAAAATAAAAGAAGATTATTGTCACGTGATAACAATAAGTAATCATAATTATTTTTAAATAAGAAATCTTTGTTTATTTTACAGGAAACAAATTGTGAATGTACCACAAGTCCAAAATAATAATAGTTATAATGTTAATAACAAATGCAATCATAATAATACTAATAAGATTTCAAAGTGAGCCTTTTCCTCTTGTGTAGTAACCGTATGAGATATCGAAGTGAGCTTTTTATTGTAGTAATCGCAATGCATAATATTTTACCATTGATTAATTGAATTTTTTAGCAAAGTTTGAATCAAGTTAAAAATGTCAAATCTTTTAAGCAAGTACCTTAAAAGTTACTTTATATTTTCATCTCGTCAAAATCGTATGAAAATCATCATTCATGATAATATTGTGTGGCAAACAAGCAAAATGAATGTGGAATTAGGGGATGTTTATGGATTAAGGCTTGACCATTTTTATTTGAACTTTAACTTTCCATTCAAAACAATATAACAATATAAATTAATTTTTCCTGCCCGGGAAGTTCCCGGGTTATAGCCTAGTGTACTATAAAGGTAGTGTTCCAGTTTCTGAAGCTGAAAGAAGTCCAAAGATTCAAACCGCCTTCAGTGCTGGAGAATCATCAGAAAAAGCTGATCAGAGTTCAAACAAGAGCAGCAGCGGGTTTTCATCATTTCCGAGTGTGAATCCAAAAGAGACTAATACAAGCTTTCAGTCTCAGAGTACGAAAACCGGAAATGGATACATAATTCAGTGCAACATAGCTCTCAACCTTCCAGAAGGTCAAAGCTTCTCTGAAGACACTGCTAAAGACCACATGGCACTTCTGGGTTCAGTTCTGTTATCTTATGAAGGTCTAGTTGCTGGTAGGATCGGAAATCCTATGCTCACTAAAGAGGATTACGACCAAATAGATGCTGAGGAAATGGAACTTATGGATATCAAATGGTGCCTTGCTAGTGTTCTTCGTCGGGCTGAGAAATTCAAAACCATTACCGGGAGAAATGATTTTTTTGATGCACATGTTTCTATTTTAGGTTTTGATAAATCTAAAGTTACTTGTTTTCGATGCAGGGAGAAGGGCCATTTCAAACGGGAGTGCAAAGGAAGAGAAGCTAGCGGAGCACAGAATCCATTCGGGAAAGATGACTACTACCGCAAAGCTATCTATCAGCAAGTTGGTCAATCTCAAGAACCTCAGACAGCTCACGGAAGAAGAATTGAAGATTCCAAAAGAGCATGTGTTGTAGATTTCAGCTGGAGTGATTACATATCATCTGAAGCCACTGCAGAACGCATTATCGATCAAGATGATGAGAAACTACCAGAAGGTTTCAGTTGGGATATGTTTGTGGATGAGAAGGGAGAATACAAAGCTTTCATTGCCAAGATTGTCCGAGAGCCAGATTTGTTTGCTACTTGGATGAAATCGATTGGTGTGAATGTGCCTAGTGAGAATGAAAAATCAGTGTCATCTGATGAAAATTCAGAAAGTACCGATGAACTTTCAGAAAGATCTGGAGAAATTTCAGACGGTTCAGATGAGAGTTTATTAAGTTCTGATGAGAGTGTACAGAATGAAAGTGTTTCAGAAAAACCAGTTATATTTGATAAAACCTCGTCTGATTCTGGTATTTCTGATGGTGATTCTGAAAAATATGTTCAGTTTGATCAGTCACCTGATCACAGCAGCAGTGATGATGAGGAAAAACATATAAATGTTGCTAAGTCTCATCTTTCTCCTGATAGTTTTCATTTATATTTTGCAGAACGGATGGAGAAACGGAAGGAAAAACGAGCTGCTAAAGAACAACAATCTGAATATGAAGGTGAATTTCAGAATGTTGAAAGTATTGCTGAAAAGATTACAGAAGTTGTGAAAGAAGAGAAGGTGATTGAAGTGGAAAAAGTGATTGAAGTAGAAAAATTGGTTGAAGTTGTCAAGCCATGTGAGAAGTGTTTAGAAGCATGCAAGGATTGTGCAGCTAAAGATGACATCATTGCTGAGTATGAAAAGAAGAAAGAGCAGTTATTGTTCAATCTCAACTATGTGAAGGAATCGTACGACGTATTGAACAAAACAGTAACTGGTCTACAAACAACAAACACTGAGAGAGAACAGGCGCTGACAATGATGAATGCAACTCTAATGTCGAAGCAAAAAGCGATCAATTTCTACATCGAAGAGAGTGCAAAATGGAAGCAAGAGTTGGAAATTGAAAAGATCGAAAATGAGAGAATTAGACGGTTATTGTTAAGCTACACTACTTCTGATTATCTCATTGATCGTGTTTATCCAACTGTTGCAGGTTTGGAAGCTTTTCAAGACGAGAAGCTAAAGAAGAAGAAAGACTGTGGTAAGAAACCGACTGTTAGCTATAACAAGTGTCCACATCCAATTTGGGATGGGTATTCACCTAGGAAACCAAATGAGGAACAACTTGCAAAAGCAATCAATATACAGCTTAAAACAGACACAACTGACGTTTTACCAGACAACATCGATGTCACGTTTACTTCGTCCGATACTGATCATGAGTCTGAATTAATCAAAAAGGTGGTCGATCAGGTGTTGGATACTGATGAGGAGTCCGAGTCGAAATCTAAATCTGGAGGGTCAAAGTCGTCAGTTAACAGTCAAAATTCGTCGGTCAAACGGTGTTACAGTAAAGAATTTTTGTTATTGAAAGCAAATTTGGATGATGAAACATTCGAAGTTGTTTATACTTTGAATGGTTCTGACAAATTATATTACAACAAAGAGTTTCCGATAATGAATATCAAAACGGAAGTAATCAACAAAATTTTTAAACTAGTAGAGATTAATATTCCTGAATTAAAAGCTTTGAACAATTTTGAAAAATCTAAAAAATATACTTCCAGGATTCAACAACGTCTAAACAAGAAAAAATGTTACAATTCTGGTTCTGGTTTTCAAAAGAAACCTAACCAAAATCGTAGCTACAAAAAGAAAGGTTTAGGTTTTATTCCACCAGAAAATGATAAAAATATGAAAAATTCTAAAACAAAATTTGAATTTGTATCAGGTGGAAGCTCAGACGAGGAACAGAAGAAACCGTTCTGGAGACAATCAAACCAGGAGTTTCTTGCTGAGAAAAAGAAAAATGGAGATGAGATTTGTTATCAAAGAGAGACTCGAACCTGTTACAGATGCAATGAAATCGGTCACATTGCATGGAACTGTACACGGAATGCCAAAGCAAAACAGGGAGTGTCTCAGAAGTTGAAAGAGAAAATTGTTGATGTTGAACCACCGACTGAAAAACTTAGAATGTTTGAGAATTCAAAATTCGAGGTTGGTGAATGTTTACAAAAGAACAAGTATGAGAAGAAAGGAAAAGACAACCAGGTGTGGGTTGCGAAGAAAGATGATGTGATCGTTGGCGATGAATCTGGTTCCACAAAGCCAGAAGAGCCACAGGTTGAGAAGAAAATTTTAGTAAATGATGAGGAGTTTCCATCATTGAAGTTTGAGGAAGTAAAGAAGAAAGTGGGAAAAACTGAGATTTCGAATCAGTTCTACAAAGAAAAGAATGATTTTGATGTCGAAAAAACATTCAACGGGAATGTTAAGAAGATATTTGGAAAAATGTTGAGTGGGAGAGCAAAGGGGGTCAAAGATTTTTACGCTACAAAAAAGGCTACATACAACCCGACTGCTCAGGAGTTGAAATCCATCAAGTCTGAGAAGACTTGGATGGATGTTTGTTTTCCATGATAGTCTTAGGACTACGCCGGAGATCCCAAGTTTATATCGTGGATCATGAATCGGCATCTTTCTAGTATTTGAGAAGGTTGAATGTTTGTGTTTAATGCTTGAATGTTTTTGTTTACAGGTTGAAGGACTATACCGGAGCTTCCAAGATGGTTATTGCGAAGCAGGAATCGGCATTTTGGTTGAAAAATGATAATGTAGAGGTCACATTCCTACAAGTGGTTACCACTGTATCTACAAGTGGTAATCTTGATCCCACAAGTGGTATTTGTGGTTAAATTTTTGAGATGCTTGGATACTGTGAAGTGATTACATTTACAAGTGGTACAGGAGACTATTGAATGCATATGGTAAATCAGGGACATTAATTTGTACTTGATTTACTATTCATGACAAAAGATAGACAAGATGATGAACCACATCCCCGTTTTAAAATTGATAAACCTACAAGTGGTTGATATCAACACAAATTCATTTTCCGGAAAAATCATTTCGATTAAAACAAACTTAAGTGTTTTGAAATCTAAATGAGAAAATGATTTGTGATAGGGGGAGTTCAGATTGTTTATGCCTAGTGAATGGCGATTTGATGTGATTCAATGTCGGTTGTCAAAGTTTCTGTATAGTTTGTTTTACTTTTTATGTTTACAGTATATTTTTAGAAGTTTTCAAATTTTCTTTAAAATGTGTTTGCATTTTAGGGGGAGTAGGGAAATTTCAGAAAATCCAAAAACATTTGATAATTTGAAAAAGCCAAAAACATGATAAAATTCAAAAATGAGTTTTGTTGCGAAAAAGAGGAAATGATAGTACATCAGTGAACTATCACGGCATGCTAAAGAAATGTAATGATAAAAAGTATTAAACAATCTTACTGCGGATGTGTCAGTAGATTTTCGCACATTTAGTAAATTGAAACGAGATATAAACCTAAATCAAACTTGCTTAATTCGTGGGTAACTATTCTTGAATATATGGGTAACCCCCGAAATCTTGTTTGAAAGGTCCCGTATTCTGAGATACTAGGTCTTTATACTCAGTGATATCTAGGGTATTATCCCGGGACTTCTGCTGTATGGAAGTACTGACCTAGTCCCCGGATAATACTTTCTGCTAAAGCTTTGAAACATAAGCTTCGCCCTCAGCATGCTGATGAAACAATAAAATTGATAGTCGCTGTTGTTGTAATGCAAAAAGAACCTCTAAAGGGGACCCACCAAAGTCGAGCCGTCATCTCTCTGCTGAACGGAAGTTCTGACCTGAGCTCTCACGGTTTCGCATCTAACCCCTTTACAGATATCATTTGTGGTATACTCACCTGTAAGACTGAATATTTGGGATCTGGATACAGGAGTATATTCAAGTGGAGTGATACACAATTAAGTTTAAGTTTCTAAAACATTAATATAGTATCTCGAATCGATTGAAATTTGTGTTGAGAATTTAAGAGGACAAACATACTGACAATCTAGGTAAATTGTTTAAAGCTTAAAATGAAATCTAGCTTAACGGTGTTGGTGATTTGTCTCACAAACTGATATGATCCTCTTGCACGAACTCACAAAAATATTGTGTGTAAATAGTTTAATTCTGCATTTTATTTTCTCTCTTTGAAAAATTCAAAAAGATTTTATATGTGTTTTAGCATAAATTTTGAAAAATTCAAAAAGATTTTCGACAACTGATATTGGAAAACTGATTTTCAAAATTCCGTGTGCTAAACATGATGAGCAGTATTTGAGGGGGAGTGTTTGTGTAAATCTAAATGTTTTCGTTAATTCTAACCTTCTTCAAGTGGTTCATCATAGATTGGTGAGAGAGAGTCATGTGTTGATGCACAGGTTGTTGATATGTGATAAATCTAGGAAATTTATTTCTGGGTTAAGATTGTGCAGGAATCAAGAGATCTGATCAAGAGAGTTAAAGCGTTTTTAGAGCTAGGTTATTCGATTCTGAAGGCCTGTGTAGATCAGACAACGATCCTGAAGATGTTGCTGAAGATCAAAGAAATGCCAGCAAATCGAGAGGGGGAGTTTGTAGAAAGAGAGAGAAAAGCTCGAAGACTGATCAAGACTAAATATGTGAAGATACAGCATGGTGTGACTCGATAGTCGACTCCATCAACATCTGAGGGGGAGTCTGTTGGTGCACTACATTTGCTGATTACGTCTTGTATCGAGTCAGAGACATAGAATGATAGATCTTAGATTGAAATATAGAAAATAGTGAGATTGTATAGGTTGGGCCGCTTATTAGTCCATTAGATATTGTGGGTCGCTCGAGTGGTAGTTAGATGGACCGCTCATGTGACATTCAATCTGGGCCGCTTATATGACAACAGGTTGGACCGCTTTTGTGTCAACCGGTTGGGCCGCTAATGTGACATATGTATGGACCGCTTATTGGGCCTGTCCAATAAGCGGTTCCAGATCTCTATAAATACCATAGGAGCGATCTCATTTGTAACGGTTCCTGATTTTCGTACCGAAGTGCTGCCGGATCGAAAACAGGTTGTACTCATTGTCAAATCAATAGAAAAGGAGTTTAAAGTGATATACTAGCTATTCCTACGTCATTTACTTGTTTTCCGCACCTATACTTGACGAAAACACCTCTGAACGACTCGTTCGGGTCATAATACGATCCTACACGAGGGGTTCAATGTACTCACCTGAGATTGCTTTGAGTTCCTTGTATAATAACTAGATAGTGCTAAAGATCATGGAATATCAACGGCACCTAATAGGTAGCTTATGTTAATATACCGGACCAAATCGGAAGGATCGGACAGTACGCGGGTTCGAAAACCAAACGAGTATGGAGACTCGTGTAATATGGTTTAACAAAGCCTACATACTAAAATGAAACTAATCCTAAGTGCTTACGGTCCATCACGACCTGTTTAGGTAGCTTATGCTACCCTAACGCGTCGTTCGCGTAGAACGCGTTCGGAACGCCTAACATCGTGACCACAAGGTATAACCTCGGAAGGTTATAGCTATGGTCACCTAATGTGTTTGGTCGGATCCTAAAGATCGACCAAATGGGTTGGGTTCGAAAGTATAAGCGATGGTTTTAGATCGCTTACCTTACGACCCTATATAAGCAATATACTAAACGTGACGAGCTAAGCATGTTAGAACATGCTTAACTAAGTTTAGAAAACAGGTTTGGCATCAAACAAACGGCTTTGATGCTCAGGAGTAGTTTGGTTACAAAATACGCAAGAATGCGCATTTTGGCCGAAACTACGACTCGTCACTGAGCCTAGATAACGGGGAAATCAGTAGGTATGGTCACTATGGACCATAACCATCGTGATCACGCTCACGTTATGAAGTTCCATGAATTTCGCATCGACCATAAGCTGGTCAATGCAGAAAGTCAACAAAACGTTGACTTTCGGACTCGAAAAGCGAATAAAAGAGCGAAAGAAGACTTACGGAGGGTCCCCGAGTGCTAATCTAGATCAAATAGCTCAGGTATGAAACAATGGTTCCAACTTAGAGCTTTAGATCTGATTCTTGTGGGTTTTTACACAAAAGGGGGGGGGGTATTTATAGGAAAAGTGGAACCGTTAGGATCGTTTATCGAATATCGTGTCGCGATCTCGAGCGTACACTTGTCAAATTCTTGTGGTAAGTCAGAAAATGCCCCTTGGCTCTTGATTGGGTGAAAGGGCATCGCCTCTTGATCGAACGAAGGGCCAAGTTGCATTAAATGCAAAATATATTCTGTCAGACACCCTCACGCGGCCCGCGTGAAAGTGTGTGCAGATCTTACGCGGGCCGCCTGGCCCCGTCTGATCTGCACCACTTGCAGAATTTACATATTTGGTCCCTGTTGCGTGTTTAAGCTATTTCCAGCCCTTCTAAGACCTGTAAAGCCATCTTTAAGGCCCTAAAATGATGCCTAAACATTGTGGACATGAAACATGCTCAAAAATGTTCCGTATGTTGGTTCGTTTGGCCGTACGATCGCGATGTTCGCTTAATTACGACGGAATGCGCATAAGCGTGAAAGACGATCCAAATGACGCGACGAATGGATTTTTCTCATGCCCAACACTAAGGCATAATATAAGGATACTTACATAAATTTTTGGATGTCCGGATGTATTCAGAACGTAAGTTATGCGCGAAAGTGCAAACTTATGCACTTTTTGACACTTTTAGTCCCTGAATGATCCAAAAGTTTATTTTAGCATACCAAACCCCTCAAAGCCTATTTCTAAGCTATGTAAAGGATATTTATGGTATGTTTAACTTATGGACATGTTCCGAAATGTTCGTTATAGTTCAAATTGGCATACTTTCGCAGTTTGTCAAGTTTAGTCCCTGTAAGCGAATTAACTTGTTTTTGCCATACCAAAGCCTTCAAAACTTATTTCTAAGTTATGTAAAGGTTATTTAAGGTATGTTGAGTATATGTTGATGTTCCGGAGTATTTGTCGCATTAAACTAAGTACGTTTACGCACCAGTTTGCGTAAAATTCTCTAGAAAGCGTTGTAGAGTTTGAATTTGAACAAAAGTCAAAACATGAAAAATGAAAAACACAACCAAACAAACATTGGGATTAAATAACATTATTTTATTGATAATTGAACTGTTCACAATGATTACAAGCACAAATGTTACAGTCTCCCCTACTTGTGGAAATTTCGTCCCGAAATTTATTTAGAGGAAACTGATTGAAAAAGATGCGGATATTTTGCCTTCATTTGATCTTCACGTTCCCAAGTATACTCGGGTCCACGCTTAGATTCCCAACGAACCTTGACCAAAGGAATGCGCTTGCGTTTAAGCCACTTGACTTCACGTTCCATGATTTCTACCGGTTTCTCAACAAACTTCAGTGTTTTATCAACACGAATTTCGTCAAGCGGTATGTGGAGGTTTTCATCAGCTAAACACCTCTTGAGATTGGACACGTGAAAGGTTGGATGAACATTTCCAAGTTCAGGAGGTAACTCAAGTCTGTAGGCTACCTTACCGATTCTTTCGACGATCTTGAATGGTCCAACATATCTAGGTGTAAGTTTTCCTTTCTTTCCAAATCTGATCACACCTTTCCAAGGTGAGACCTTAAGTAATACACGATCACCGACTTGAAAATCCAAGGGTTTGCGTTTTAGGTCCGCGTAATTCTTCTGACGGCTTCTAGCTGTCTGAAGGTTATCACGTACTTTCTTTACCTTTTCTGTTGTCTCTAGAATGATGGCAGGTCCAGTAAGCTGAGCCTCACCGATCTCATTCCAGTAGACTGGTGAACGACATTTTCGACCATAGAGAGCCTCGAAAGGAGCCATGTTGATGCTGGAGTGATAACTGTTGTTGTAGGAGAATTCAATCAACGGAAGATGTGAATCCCAACTACCACCAAAGTCGATCACACAAGCTCTAAGCATATCCTCCAGTGTCTGGATTGTTCTTTCAGATTGACCATCCGTTTGCGGATGATAAGCTGTGCTCAGATTAAGTTGGGACCCCATAGCAGACTGCATGGTTCTCCAAAAATGAGAAGTGAAACGAGCATCTCTGTCAGAAATGATGCTCAAAGGAACACCATGTCGAGCTACAATTTCATCTACGTAGATTTGAGCAAGTTTGTCAGCCGAAAAATCCTCACGGATTGGTAAGAAATGCGCTGACTTGGTAAGACGATCCACGACTACCCAGATGGCATCGTGACCTTTCTTTGTGCGCGGAAGTTTAGTAATGAGATCCATAGTAATGTTTTCCCATTTCCAAACTGGGATCTCCGGTTGCTCTAATAATCCGGAAGGACGCTGATGTTCAGCCTTAACTTAAGACAAGTAAGGCATTTTGATACATATAAGGCAATGTCTTTCTTCATACCAGGCCACCAATACTGAATACGAAGATCCTTATACATCTTATCTGAGCCAGGATGAATAGAATAACGAGACTTATGGGCTTCATCCATAAGCAAGGTACGAAGATCATCTTGGCTTGGGACCCACAAACGGTCCATGAAATAGTACGATCCATTGTCCTTCAGTTCAAGAGCAGGTGTTATGTGATAAGGAAACTCCTTATCCATTAAACCTTGCGAAACACAAGCTTGTTGAGCCTGAGAAATACGTGCTTGGATATTGGTTTGAATAACAGATTGGACACGTACACAATGAAGCTTAGTTCGTCCCTTGCGACTCAAAGCATCGGCTACGACATTCGCCTTACCAGGATGGTAGCGAATCTCGCAGTCGTAGTCGTTTAGAAGTTCAACCCAACGTCGTTGTCTCATGTTGAGCTCTTTCTGATTGAAGATATGTTGAAGACTTTTGTGGTCTGTGAAAACCACACATTTTGTACCGTACAAGTAATGTCTCCAAATTTTAAGAGCGAAGACAACTGCACCCAACTCAAGATCATGAGTGGTGTAGCTCCTCTCATGTATCTTCAACTGTCTTGATGCGTATGCTATGACCTTGTTTCTTTGCATCAGGACGCAGCCAAGACCTAATTTAGATGCGTCGCAATAAACGACGAAATCATCGTTGCCCTCAGGCAATGTTAGGATAGGCGCGTCGCAAAGCTTTTGCTTCAAAGTCTGAAACGCTTCCTCTTGTTTGACTCCCCAATCAAATCGCTTGTTCTTCTGAGTTAGAGCAGTTAGAGGAACTGCAATCTTTGAGAAATTTTCTATGAAGCGGCGGTAATAACCCGCTAGACCAAGAAAAGAACGAACTTCAGTAGGAGTAGTAGGTGTATCCCAATCCTTAATCGCACTGATCTTGGAGGGATCTACATGAATACCTTGTTCGTTGACAATATGTCCTAAGAATTGAACTTCTTTAAGCCAGAATTCACACTTGGAGAATTTGGCGAAAAGTTGCTCTTTCTTTAGGAGTTCCAACGTAAGACGAAGATGTTCTTCATGGTCGGATCGCGTCTTAGAATATATCAAAATGTCATCAATGAAAACGATGATGAACTTATCCAAATAAGGTTTGCAGACCCTATTCATCAAGTCCATGAAAACAGCAGGAGCATTAGTCAAACCGAATGGCATGACTGTGAACTCATAATGTCCATAACGAGTACGGAACGCTGTCTTTGGAATATCTTCTTCATGCACTCGGAGCTGATGATATCCAGATCGTAGATCAATCTTTGAAAAGTAAGAAGCGCCTTGTAATTGATCAAAGAGATCATCAATGCGAGGTAGGGGATATCGATTCTTGATGGTAAGCTTGTTAAGCTCACGATAATCGATACACATCCTAAAAGATCCATCCTTCTTCTTTACAAAGAGAACGGGAGCACCCCAAGGTGAAAAGCTAGGACGGATAAAACCTTTGTCGGAGAGTTCTTGCAGCTGTTTTGACAACTCTTGCATCTCGGACGGTGCAAGACGATATGGAGCTCTGGCAACGGGATTTGCACCAGGTACGAGATCAATACGGAACTCGACTTGGCGTGCTGGAGGTAGACCAGGTAAGTCTTCAGGGAATACTTCGGAATAATCCCGAACGACAGGAATATCTGAAATAGACTTACCCTTGCCTTTATCTGCTGTAACATGTGCTAAGAAAGCCACATAGCGCTTTCACAGATACTTCCGTGCCTTAAAACAAGACATGAGTTTGAGACCACCGGCAGGCTTCTCACCACGAACCTGTAGGATCTCGCCTGTCGACAGCGGCACACGAACAATCTTCTCAGAACAAACTATCTCTGCGTGATGCTTAGATAACCAATCCATTCCCACAATAACGTCGAAGCTTCCAAGTTGCATTGGCGTGAGGTCAATAGGAAAAATATGGTCGTTAAGGTTCAACTGGCAGTTGCGTAGAACAGAATTAAGAACAATGGGTTCACCACTGGCAACCTCTACTGTCAAAGGTTTACCTAGTTTCGTTCTAGACACGCGAAGCATTGTCTCAAAAGACAATGACACAAAGCTCTTGTCGGCACCCGAATCAAAAAGAACAGATGCTGGCTGATTATTAATAAAGAACGTACCGTTCACCACCTCGTTGTCTGCTTGTGCTTCTTGTGCATTCATGTTGAAGACTCGACCTCGAGCCAGTGCCGGATTCTGGTTTGCATTCTGGTTCTGGTTGACTAGTCTTGGACACCGATTTCTGTAGTGGGTCAGATCCCCACAATTATAACATGCACCTGGTGGGTAGTTTGGTCGTGCAGCCTGACCCTGTTGCTGAGCAACTTGTTGAGCAGGGTTCTGGACTGCGTGATTCTGAGCAAACCGACAAACATCAGCAAGATGACCCGACTTCCCACAGTTAGTACAGAAACGACACTGATATTGTGGCTGGTGGTGACTGTTGCATCGATTGCACAAAGGTGCACTTCCTGAATAGGGTTTCTTTGCTGGAGGCTGGTTGGGAGCTGCCTGGTTAGCTTGGGCAGTCACAGCAAAATTTTGGGAAGCCTTACGCTTCCTTGACCCCCTTGAGGAACCAGAATCCTTCCCCTTCTTGTTTTGACCTTTCTTGCTATCTTCCTTGTCAGCCGACTGTTTCTTGCCCTTGTCACCCTTCCTGTGTAGCTTATTCTTCCGAATCTGCGACTCAGTCAGTGTTGCTGATAACTCGATTGCCTGACGGAGTGTGGTAGGGTTGCTACCAGTGAGAATGTCTTGTACTGAGTCAGGTAGGCCGTCGATGTACCTTTCGATGGCCTTATCGAGTGGGGTAACCATAGTTGGGCAAAGAAGACTCAACTCCTCAAACCTATCCGTATAAGCCCTGTGCTCGCCACTATCTTGCTTCAAAACATCAAATTCTTTCTCCAACGCTCGTTGTTCATGACGAGGACAAAATTCCCTCATCATAAGAGCTCTCAGTTCAGCCCATGTCTGAGCTAGAGCAACTTCTGCACCTTGATCTCTCATAACCCCGTTCCACCACGTAAGAGCCCTCTTCTGAAACACGCTTGAAGAAAACTCGACCTTGCGATTGTCATGACACTGCACATGACGGAAAGTGTTCTCGATGCTTTCGAACCACTGAAGAAGCCCAGTTGCTCCCTCAGAACCACTAAACTTGAGTGGCTTAGCCGAGTTAAAATCCTTGTATTTGCATGTACCATTGTTGTTGTTGTTGGCCTGGTTCCATTGAGCAAAGAGATTTGGGAATTGAGCAGCCATCTGCTGCGCAATAATCTCCGCCAGCTCGGCAGTAGCTATCTGGTTGTCGCGTCGAGGAGGCATTCTAGAAGAGAAAAACATGAAATGAAACGAGTGAGATGATTGGATGAAGAGAATGAGATGAAGCAAACTCAACAAAAGCAAAGATGGCGGTTATGCATCGCAAAGCAAATAAGCGACATGAAATGTCTAGTCAAAGTAAATGGGTCAGAATTAGTGTATCGCGAAGACATGCTCGCCTATAAGTGAACACTCACCCCAAGAGTTCCCAGGTAAGAGTGACTGGTCCGATTATGTGGATTTGTACGAACACTCTAGCCTTAGACAGAAAACCCAGGGTACAGGCATTCACTCTTCCAGTTCGCACGTGTTCACACTATTAACCCAAAACTTTGACGGGATTTTTAAAAAAAATCCAAAGGGGTTCAAAACCATATAACAGAGGGTTCAAAACCTTATAATAGAGGGTTCAAAACCTAGTAATCAATCATCCTAGAACAGATGATTAATTTTCAAAGCGGATTCGGGACCGAAGTTCCCGTTGTGGTTATCACCTAAAATGCCTGTGAGATACATAGGTTTTGTGAGATACAGATGGTTATCCCGTTGTGAACAGAATTAATTGTTTCATAACCATGGCATACATGTTGTATTTTATTTATAAACAAGAGTAGTACATTGTTTCAAAACAAGAAATACCAAGTTCATAACATATTTATACTAGCCTATCTTCATTGTTAGGCTCTAAGGCACAGGTCCGCCCTAGTACTGTGATCAACGTCTTATGGAACAACTCCTGAAAACACATGTGAAAGTAGGTACGTCAGCATAAAAATGCATGTGAGATACATAGGTTTTGTGAAAATGTGATTCATGACTTGAGTTTAAAGAATGTTTAATAACAGTCAGTCATGAACCTTGTACTTTGTCTTGCTTTGTAAATCATTTGAAAAACGATAACATCAGATGATATATATAGATAAGTGCAAGGTTAAACGAGTAACCAAGTAAAATGAGTTGAATATGATAAGTTGTTTTTGTAAGATGTTATTTTATGAAAAGTATGTTATTTGTATAAAATGTTATATGTTTAAACTGAAATGATTTAGATAACGCTAAGATATGTAATATTATGCAAACATTTATATATAGGAAGTACCAGCGGCGTATCCACCATGTTTGCATCATATTGCATACTCCACGTTACTCAAACCATTTACCCAAACCAATCCATCATGTAAATTGTTCATGTATAACTCAAATGTCAAGTGTTATTGTGTAAACCTTGTCAAATGTCTATGTTCAATGTAAACCACCAAATGTGTATGTCAATGTCGACGTGTTTATGTTCAATGTAAATCATGTAATGTGAAATCCCAAAATGTATCATGTATGGTAAGCGAAATGTATCAACTTAAACCATATGCACAAAACAAGTCGTTGAAGTAAAACGTGGTTTAAATCAACGTTATGTTCTGTGGAAAATGCAAGCTCAATTGACATTAACATTTATGCGGTATGGTAAACTATGCATACATCCAAGCCTTGAGACTGCGGCGATAAACCTTCAAACAAATTAAAGGTTTATCTAAGTTATGTATATCGAATTCGGTCATTCCTTCCAATCCTATCAAACCCAGGATTTCAGAAACGGGAGTTGTCAATTCCTATGGTACCACTACCTACTAACGAACGGCGTGATCAATGTTAATGAATGTATTGTCCCATGTTAAACAAACCAAATGTCATAACAAATTGAAGGCATGTGATGTAAACAATTGTACTAAGTATGCTAAGTAAGCATACGAAGCAGAAATGTTCATGTAAATCAATGTGCCCATATGCTGAGTAAACATATGCAGCAGAAATGTTCATGTAAATCAATGTGCCCATATGCTGAGTAAACATATGCAGCAGAAATGTTCATGTAAATCAATGTGCCCATATACTGAGTAAACATATGCAGCAGAAATGTAATGTAAATCAATGTACTAAGTATGCACACAATGGGCATACATAGCATAAAATGTAATGAAATCGTGTACTATAATGTACTAACAACATAGCAGGCATATGATGTGAAAACATGGAAAGCATGAATGTAACAGATAGGCACATGTGTTTCACCCCAAAACAGTTTGGAAAACAGTAAAAGAGGGGTTCAATGTACTCACCTGAGATTGCTTTGAGTTCCTTGTATAATAACCAGATAGTGCTAAAGATCACGGAATATCAACGGCACCTAATAGGTAGCTTATGTTAATATACCGGACCAAATCGGAAGGATCGGACAGTACGCGGGTTCGAAAACCAAACGAGTATGGAGACTCGTGTAATATGGTTTAACAAAGCCTACATACTAAAATGAAACTAATCCTAAGTGCTTACGGTCCATCACGACCTGTTTAGGTAGCTTATGCTACCCTAACGCGTCGTTCGCGTAGAACGCGTTCGGAACGCCTAACATCGTGACCACAAGGTATAACCTCGGAAGGTTATAGCTATGGTCACCTAATGTGTTTGGTCGGATCCTAAAGATCGACCAAATGGGTTGGGTTCGAAAGTATAAGCGATGGTTTTAGATCGCTTACCTTACGACCCTATATAAGCACTATACTAAACGTGACGAGCTAAGCATGTTAGAACATGCTTAACTAAGTTTAGAAAACAGGTTTGGCATCAAAACAAACGGCTTTGATGCTCAGGAGTAGTTTGGTTACAAAATACGCAAGAATGCGCATTTTGGCCGAAACTACGACTCGTCACTGAGCCTAGATAACGGGGAAATCAGTAGGTATGGTCACTATGGACCATAACCATCGTGATCACGCTCACGTTATGAAGTTCCATGAACTTCGCATCGACCATAAGCTGGTCAATGCAGAAAGTCAACAAAACGTTGACTTTCGGACTCGAAAAGCGAATAAAAGAGCGAAAGAAGACTTACGGAGGGTCCCCGAGTGCTAATCTAGATCAAATAGCTCAGGTATGAAACAATGGTTCCAACTTAGAGCTTTAGATCTGATTCTTGTGGGTTTTTACACAAAGGGGGGGGGTATTTATAGGAAAAGTGGAACCGTTAGGATCGTTTATCGAATATCGTGTCGCGATCTCGAGCGTACACTTGTCAAATTCTTGTGGTAAGTCAGAAAATGCCCCTTGGCTCTTGATTGGGTGAAAGGGCATCGCCTCTTGATCGAACGAAGGGCCAAGTTGCATTAAATGCAAAATATATTCTGTCAGACACCCTCACGCGGCCCGCGTGAAAGTGTGTGCAGATCTTATGCGGGCCGCCTGGCCCCGTCTGATCTGCACCACTTGCAGAATTTACATATTTGGTCCCTGTTGCGTGTTTAAGCTATTTCCAGCCCTTCTAAGACCTGTAAAGCCATCTTTAAGGCCCTAAAATGATGCCTAAACATTGTGGACATGAAACATGCTCAAAAATGTTCCGTATGTTGGTTCGTTTGGCCGTACGATCGCGATGTTCGCTTAATTACGACGGAATGCGCATAAGCGTGAAAGACGATCCAAATGACGCGACGAATGGATTTTTCTCATGCCCAACACTAAGGCATAATATAAGGATGCTTACATAAATTTTTGGATGTCCGGATGTATTCAGAACGTAAGTTATGCGCGAAAGTGCAAACTTATGCACTTTTTGACACTTTTAGTCCCTGAATGATCCAAAAGTTTATTTTAGCATACCAAACCCCTCAAAGCCTATTTCTAAGCTATGTAAAGGATATTTATGGTATGTTTAACTTATGGACATGTTCCGGAATGTTCGTTACAGTTCAAATTGGCATACTTTCGCAGTTTGTCAAGTTTAGTCCCTGTAAGCGAATTAACTTGTTTTTGCCATACCAAAGCCTTCAAAACTTATTTCTAAGTTATGTAAAGGTTATTTAAGGTATGTTGAGTATATGTTGATGTTCCGGAGTATTTGTCGCATTAAACTAAGTACGTTTACGCACCAGTTTGCGTAAAATTCTCTAGAAAGCGATGTAGAGTTTGAATTTGAACAAAAGTCAAAACATGAAAAATGAAAAACACAACCAAACAAACATTGGGATCAAATAACATTATTTTATTGATAATTGAACTGTTCACAATGATTACAAGCACAAATGTTACATCATACCTGTTCGAGATGGAATAAATTCTGGAATTTCCTATGTGAGGAATTTTTCAAAACTAGTCTTTTTCAATTCTGGCACAAATATAGGAGATTCACAAACAGTTTTATCATCACAAAATGCAGAATTTAAATCATGACATTCAGACACAAAATGTTCACGATCACGGGTCTCAAATGTAAGCACATGGCCCTTACAGTCATCCGGAGATTTAAATTTAGGCACACGGCCAATACAGTCATCCATCCTAATTAAATTATTACATTCATCCTGAATATTGTTTTTCTTAGAACAGTTCCAGGCGAACCAGTTAATAGTGGAATAACTGTCGCCTGAATAACCTATTCCTATTTTTGAACCGCCGCAGTCTCCATCCTCATCGCACACATCTTCTTTACACACAATTGGATCTGCATTACTTTTAGAAAAGTTAGTGGTTGTTTCATTTTCACAAAATTCATTTTGTTCAACGGAGGCCTTTTCATCAATGAGATCATTTTCGGGATGAGGAATTGGCATAGGCACATAGTTTTTGCTATGTGGTGGAAAGAAGAGTTTTCTTTCATTTCCGTGCCTGTCCTTACACCCAATCCCGTCTTTCATATACGTCGGTCGTTGGCAGTTTTTGATGTCAGTAAAGGCCTTTTGACTGACATTCCATTTGTCTATTATAATTTGTAATTTATTCTTTTCGTTCAAAGATTTTTCTAATCTATCTGTGAGATCGTTAATAATAAAATCTTTTCTAAACACAAATTCTTTTAGAGTTTGCATTTCAGCTAAAGTTGAATTCAACTTTCTCTGATATGCGGCCTCGTTCTGTTTAAGCTCTTTGTTAAATTTTAAGGCTTTGTCTTTTTGTCTCTCAAATTCTAGATTTAGAGACTTGTAATGTGCCACGACATCAACGCATGAAGATGTGCATAACTTTACTTTAAAGCTATGTGGAATACTGTTTACCAAGTCTTTGTCAGCTTTTTCTTTTGAAGATTATGTTTTCATAGCTGCTGCGGGGACCTTTTCTTTGCCCTTCTTCTGATAAGATGCCTCTTCAGAAACATGCTTCTCTGTTTCTTCAGATTTCTTTTCTTTCTCAGGCTCCATGGAGGTGAGAATGCTTTTTAG
The DNA here is from genome assembly GCF_002127325.2 of Helianthus annuus. Taxonomy (NCBI): domain Eukaryota; kingdom Viridiplantae; phylum Streptophyta; class Magnoliopsida; order Asterales; family Asteraceae; genus Helianthus; species Helianthus annuus. The sequence goes on from NC_035443.2 coordinate 94,062,937, forward strand.
ACCCTTGTCAGCAACGTTGTCTCCTTTTGGGATTCTAGCTGTCTGCTTTGATGAGGACTCGCTTGAGATCTTTGCCATAAGAGCTTTGTTCACTTGCTCCTTAGCTTCAGCAATTTCTTCACTCCAATCATAGTCTTCAACGACTAAGGCTTTTGGCGTGATAGGAGACGCGTTGTTTTTGTTTTCTTCGACGGTGATTTGTTTTACGGCAGGGGTTGATTCAGTGTTTCCTTCTTTCAACAAGGGGCAGTCGCGCTTGAAGTGGCTCAGATTCTTACAGTTGTAGCATCTCAGTTTGGATTTATCAAAACCAGCTTTTCTAAGACCCAAACACTTTCCAGTTTTGTCTTGAAATTTCTTTAGCCTCAAGGTGATCATGGCCATCTGCCATTTCAGATCCATTTCTTCCATGTCATCTGGATCAACCTGATACATATCTTCAGCAGTGAACATCTCCTTCTTCAGTTCTCCAGACATCAAAGCTTCATAGCTGCTCAGAAACATGTTAAAGAGTGCCACGTTTTCAATAGACACCTTCAACGCTTGTGTATCACCAACCGTGATAGTCTTCTCACTGGGTTGTGGAGCTTTCGATGCGCTTGCAGAAGCGTTGGCGTAAATTAAGTCAGAAGCTTGTGGACTGATGCCACCTGAAGCAAGAAATGCCACATTCTTCAATCCAGCAGAGGTTTGATTTGACTTTGGTGGGTAACCAGCAGTGTTCATCTCTCGTTTGTTGACATCCATTTCAAAAGCACTTAGAGTGTTAATTAAGTCTGACAGAGTGACAGGATTTGGATTGTTGAGGAAATCCTTCTTGATCATCATGCATTGAAGACTCCATTCCTTGGGGAGTGAATCCAGCAGCTTCTTTATGGCAGCACGGTTTGTGACAGGATTTCTCGCCTTCTTCATTTTGGTCATCATACTCAGAAAGCGACTGATGTGATCGAAAAGACTTTCTCCACGAACTCCACAAAACATGTCGTATTGTTTCTGCACCATGTCTCTCTTGCTTTCGATCAGCTCTTCATTTCCCTCATAATACTCAATCAATGCATTCCAGAGTGCATTTGCAGTTCGGTGTTCTTCAAACATGTTGCAGTCATCAGTTGACAGTGCCAGGGTTAAGGCAGCATGACGATCATGTTGAATTAGAGCCTTGTCTTCATCAGTGAAGGTAGTTGCATCATTGTTAGCAACTACCACATTTCCTCGAACAACCGTTGGAATGTGGGGTCCAGCGGTGATTGAGAGCCACAGATTGTAGTCCGTGTACTCGAAAAACGACTGAATACGAGTCTTCCAAGTGCTGAAGTCTTCAGCCCCTTTCAACTTTGGTGGCCTAGTAGTGGTTCCGGTCTCAAGTTCCGCTTGAGCAATTGGACTTAGCTGATTCAACGACATCTTAGCTTGATTTTGACAGAATAAAGCTGATCAGAGGCTAAATTTGCTGACAGATCAACTGAAAATCACCTTCGCCGGTAACAGTTCTAATTCCGCCGAAAATTGGAGAAGCACGAACTATTTCGCTGAAAGTCTTCACCGATCTCCTATCTTCGCCGGAACACAGAGACGTCCTGCATGAGCGAGCAAGCTAATTCCGCTAATACAAGTAGCACACACGTTAGATTGGTTAATTCCGCCGAATACCGTGATAAGAACGTTGTGGTTCTATATCACAGTTCTCGAAGTCGCCTTCGATAATTTCGCTACAGGGTCGTTTGATACTATTTCGCCAAAAATCAATAATTTCGCTCGAGTTGTAATCGTTGAAATTAATGATCATGCGATTTTCTTCGAAAATTGTTCGCTAAGTTCGCTATGTTCAAAAGTATCATCGCTGTATTCAAATTTAATTTCGCTATCTTCAAACCTTGTTCGCTATATTCAAAATAATTTCGCTGGACAGAGGGTTTATCACGAACTAAAACCCTCCAATCACTCAAAAACAGCTCAAAAACCATGTTTTGATGCATCAAAATGTCCAAAAAGACTCCCTAATCATATATTAACAACAACTTATCGATTAAACACACCAAATAAGTCCATTTTAAGTCCAAAAATTTGAAAACTTTGAAACTTTTGAAAAACCTTCAAAACTATGAAAAATCTCAACAAGAACACAACAACCAAGAGCACTAAGGCTCTGATACCAAATTGTAGATCCCAATATCAATCCGGATCACAGTGGTTGGTTGTTTTAGTCCAAAACACCTATTGATTAAGTGTTTGAACTATGAAAAAGTTAAGAATGATCAAGAGTGAAGGTGAAGCTAATGGATTAATGAATACAAGAAGTGTTGTATTGAATCCAAACAAGAATGTAAATCAATAAAGCACCTTGGATATCAGATTAGAGCACAAAAACAAGTATTGAATGTAAACAACACTTCTATTCATCAAGAGAGCCAAAAGCTTGACATGGTTACAATGCTTGGGCTATATATAGTGCTACTTGCCAGCAAATTTATAAATTTGCTGGAATCTTAACTACACCAAGTCAGGATTTCTAATTCTATGGAATTACAAAATAAGCCCCTATACTATTAGATTAGCTACAAACAACTATAAAACTAATCCAGCACAAGTATGAACGATCTCAAAAGTTCCAACAAAAACATGTACCCAAAATATAATAATAGTTGTTATTGTCTAACACAGCCACAACCACAAAACGATTAAAAATGGAATTTTGTTACTTGAAGCAAATATTTTGTCACGTTCAGAAGAGCTGAACTCCATCTTCTCCTTCACAGTGTTTAGAGCATCTGTCAAGAAAGAGAAGGCTAAGTCATCAGCTCGAGATTGCTCCTTTATGTGATCCAAAGATCTGTCTCTAAAGCTTGATGGTGGTTCTTGAAGTAGTCTTTCCCATACATCTTGATTTTTCTTGATTTGTTCAAGAATTTTGCCCTGCACATCAAGAACCAGATGAGAAGAGGTGACATCAGTGCTTATTTCTGTCAACGTGCGAGTTGACAATAGCTCTTTGATTGCAATTTTTTTGATTTTTTCTGAATCTTCAGATGCCATTTTTGTTGGTCTGTTTTGTGTGTGTTTTTTTCGTGTTCTATGTCTTAATATGGAAGGTAGTTATATCTAGGTTTTTTATATTAATATAGTAAATTTATTATGTATGTAGGGTGGTAAGTTCAGTAGTATTTATTGTAAAATTGATCATTACATGTCAAATTACAGTCACATCGGTAATAAATTAAGTTTTTTTATATAAAATACTTCTATTTTTAGTTTTTAAGATTCGTAATTTGTTTTGTTTTTTTTTTTTTTTTGCATTTTTAGGACAAAGTAATTTGAAAGTATTTGCAGTCTTTTTATTCAAAATCGCATTTGAATCGAAAACAAATGCGCAAACTTTAAGAAACCTAAAGATAATTATCTTTTTTTCTGATATCGCATGTGTTAAAGCATGAATTCGCACACCATATGAAATTTCAAAGAATACTTAACTTTTTATTGAAATCGCATGTGCTTTGTCATGAATTCGCACATTATATTACACCTTAAGTGTTTTTCGCATATATATATATATATATATATATATATATATATATATATATAATGTAGGGTTAGGCATATTGTATGATAACCGGCCTATATATATATATATATAGGGTTAGGGTAACGTACAAATGCCCTTATCTTACATTACGTACGCTACAATCTCAGCCGTCCGATCATCTTCCCGCATTGAATTCGCATGTTGTTTTTTTGTAACAATTTCGCATGTTGGTTTTTTAACGTGCGATTTCATCAAAATTACCACATGCGAAATTGTTACAAAAACACAACATGCTATTTCATCAAAATTATCACATGCGAAATTGGTACAAAAAAACAACATGCGAATTCATCAAAAATTATCACATGCGAAATTGTTATAAAAAAACATGTTATTTTATCAAAAATTATCACCTGCGAAATTGGTACAAAAAAACAACATGCGAATTCATCAAAAGTTATCACATGCGAAATTATTATAAAAAAACAACATGCGATTTTTAAAATGCAGGAAGATGATCTGACGGCTGAGATTGTAGCGTACGTAATGTACAATAAGGCCATTTGTACAGTACACTTTACCTATATATATATATATATATATATATATATATGGTGAGGTTCGGCTACAAAGTCCATTTTTCCTACAAAGTGTACAAAGTCGTAAAACACTACAATTTCAGCCATAAAACACACTCAAAACCCACAAATAACATAGTGAAGATTACGAAAACACAATATCCTGGACCCTAACAGTCCTTAAAAACTTCAAACACATCATCATACAACTATGAATATAAAACACAACATGATAATCAACATAAAACACACTAATATTAGTCATTCAATAATCAAAGTCTTATCATCCAAAACACAACACAAAACCCACAAATATGGTGTTTTAGTAATCTTCACTATGTTATTTGTGAGTTTTGAGTGTGTTTTATGGTTGACATTATGGTGTTTATGACTTTTTACACTTTGTAGGAAAAATAGACTTTGTAGCCAACTCCCACCCTATATATATATATATATATATATATATATATATATATATATATATATATATATATATATATATATATATATATATATATATATATATATATATATATATATGCTAGGAGTTGGCTACAAAGTTCAAATTTCCTAAAAAGTGTAAAAAGTTATAAAACACTAAATGTCAACTATAAAATACACCTAAAACCCAGAAATAACAAAATGAAGATTACTAAAACATAATATATGTGGGTTGTGTTTTGGGTTTTGGATGATAAAGCTCTGATTATCGAATGACAAACATTATTATGTTTTATGTTGATTAGTATATTGTGTTTTATATTCATTGTTTTACAATTGTGTGTTTGAAGTTTTTATGGACTATTATGGTTTGAATATGATGTTTTAGTAGTCTTCACTCTGTCATTTGTGGGTTTTAGCTGTGTTTCATGTAACACCCCAATCGCGTAATACAACAACACGCGGCGGAAAACATTGTGGAGTCACGTTACAAATTGACTCATAACACGTGGCTCATAAAGTTTTGTTTTATTGAGCTAATAGTTTACATTGTTTTGGAGAATACAATTAATACACAACAATTGTCTTGTAGATTTTAAAGTCATTAAGGCCCAAGTCCACCCTATGTGAAGCATGCTCAAAGTCAAACATAAGCACCTGAAACACATGTGAAAATAGGTACGTCAGCATAAAAATGTCTGTGAGTAACATAGGTTTTGTTATGAGGATTCATGGCTTTGATTTTGTTAAATGAAATGTTTAACTAAAAAGTAGTCATGAACCTTTGTAAAAATGTTTTCTTTTGTAAAATCATATGAAAATCAATGTGAAAATCAAATGATTTAAAAGAAATAATGCATGGTTAAATAAATAACCAAATGAAATTGAATTGTGTAAAATATGTCAAAGTCTTGAAATAAAGTATCATGTCTTGTGTAAAAGATGTAGTGTCTTGTATAAAAATGTCATGTCTAGTCTAAAAATGTCATGTCTTGTCTTTGTCAAAATAGTTTAAATAACGCCACGATATGTAATGTAATAAAAGCACTTATATATAGGAAGTACCAGTAGCGTATCCACCATGCTTTTATCACATTACACACGTCTCGTTATTTAAATCACTTACCGATAAACCACAAAAAATGTCTTGTTTAAACCAATGTCAAATGTCATGTATAACAATGTCTAATGTCAAGTATAAACCATGTCTAGTATAACAAATGTCAGGTAACAACCAACGTCTTGTATGGCAAGTAAAAAGTCTTTACTCAAACCACATGTAATAATGTCATGTATAACCGAATATCTTGTGTAGCAAAATGTCATGTACAAAACAACGTGTTTGAATAAACAAAAGTTAATTCAAAAGTTATGTTTTGAAAACCATTGCTTTTATTGTTATGAACATTTATTAGGTTTGTTGACGAATACATTCAAGCCTTGTCGTCTGTCGGATAAACCCTTATAAAGACAAAGGTTTATCAATGTTTATCGGGTTCTGTCATTCCCCAGATGGATACTTCCAAACAAACTAGGGAGCGAGAATGAGGTTATCAAACCTATGGTAAACCATACATACTATCGGTCGGCATAATGTTAATGAATGTATCTTATCTCGTTTAACATACCAAAATGTCATAATCAATGTAAGCATGTCATGTAAAATGTCTTTATAACCATGTACTAAGTATGCTAAGTCAACATACTAAGTAGAGTGTTCATGAAATCAAGGCGCTAGATATGCTAAGTCAACATATGAAGCAAAATGGGTCCTTGAAATCAATGTGATAGGCATGCTAAGTCAACATACGAAGCAAAATGCAATGCAAATCAATGTGCTCATATGCTAAGTCAACATATACTGCAAAATGTAATGTAAATCAATGTGCTCATATGCTAAGTCAACATATGCCGCAAAAGTATCCTTGAAATCAATGTGCTAGCATGCTAAGTCAACATACATAGCAAAACACAATTGAAATCATGTACTATATGTCTACTAGATGAACATAGCATGTATATGTCATGAAAACATGAAAGTAACATATAGGCACAAGTGTTTCACCCCAAAATATTTGTAAAGAGTAAAAGAGGGGTCTATGTACTCACTTGGGATTGCAAAGTATCCTTAAATCAAGTGAACTAACAAAGCTCGGGGAATCAAGGAATCAAATGGCACCTAATATCGATAACTATGTTAATGATCGGATTCTAAACCGGAGGATGGGATAGAATGAAGTTCTATAAATCAAATGAGTATTGGAACTCATATGGCATGATTTATAAACCTAAGATTCTGATTAGAAAGTTACTCTAAGTGCTCTTGACCCGTTACGACTCGTTATGTCACACCCCAACCGATGGCGGAATCATCGGGGCATGGCACTGAGCGAAACAGATTGTCCAGAAGTTTCCATAACAACTATCATCACTATTTAGTTTAAACAACATGTCCCATACCGTGTCCCAAATAATAAAACAAATTATTACAGATAACAACTAGCCAAATATTCTGTTCCGACAACTCAGATTTAAATATGAATAATAAAATATTGTTCAAATGCTCCTAAAGACCCGGTCGGACAAGATCTACAGACAACTATGCTCTAGACGTACATATAATGTAAAGGTGAGCATACAAGTTTGATAATAGCTTATAGAGTTCGAATAAGTCTACGCATAACCAGCACGTACACAGAGGAAAACGAAGCATGTTAATTATCGACATGGATCTATCGATACCAATGACTGCGGGTTGACTGTCCAAGACAGTTCGCAATACATGATTACCACCGTAATCCATGCAAGTAATTGTCCTTAACAACCCCCATGTGAACGGGTGCTGAGTCCAAACTATAGTACTAAGTCGTTAAGGCAGGTAGACAGCATTCCACGTGTAAACATAACAACAAGCATTCATTTAGTCACGTAATACATGTGAATCGGTTAGCGTTCAAATAATTGAGTAGTGTGATCGATTGTGTTTTGATATAAGTAACGTACGTAACACCCAAAAGTGCTAAAAGCAAAAAGGGATCGAGTATACTCACAGCGATTGACTGATGGATTGAAGGGAGCGCTTGAGAGTAGGGTTAGCCTGAACAGTTCGATAGCATAACGATGAATATACGTAAAATGGGAACAAGGGATGGTGGGTCGAACAGCCTGGTCGATCGAACAGCAGGTTCGATCTGACGGGTTGTTCGTTCGGTTAGACAGTCCGTCCGGACAGTCTGTTCGATCGGCCGGTAGGCTCGATCGGCTGGACTGTTCGAGTGGATTGTTTCTTCCTTTGAGTAGGATGTGTTTGCGTATGATGGTTTGACCTTTTGAAGTTTTCGTTGTAGTATTTGAGAACACTGAAGTGTTCTTACCTTTCAGATCAATCGATCGAACGGTCTGTTCGATCGATCGGCCGGCTTAACCGATCGGTTACACACTTCGATAGTGAGCCCTCAGCTGGATGTCACCTGATCGATCGAACAGCATGTTCGATCGGGTGGCACTCCGTACTACTACGAGTTGTAAATCGATTAATTGTTGAAGCATAGTATCTCATGATCCGATGAGTAATGTTATCAAACAGCTCGTTCGATCGAACATCACCTTGTTCAATACTATACTTCATGAAATTGTCAAAGTGTGCGGCCACTTGCTAGCCGATCGGCTGGCCTAGTCGATCGGCTGACATGTCCGATCGGTTGGGCTGTCCGTTCGGACAGCCTAACCGTTCGGTCGGCATCCTGGCCTGGTCGGCCTGTTCGTCTAATACTTTGGCTGTTCTGATTATTTGACGTTATATTGAGGTAGTTTGACAACGAGTTGAACCATGGAGCTTTCGTTCTTAGTTGCTTCCCCTGCTCGGACAGGAATCACCCAAGTCCGGCCGGTGAACTGTTCGGAACGGTTAGCTCAACGTTTACCCGAAATCGGTGAACCTCGTAGATAGAATCCAAACCTTGAACCACTCATCCATTAGAACGATTGGTGAGTTGACTCAAGCTCCGTTTCCACCAGTTTGAAGGCATTGAGTGTAAAAGAGTTGAAAGAAAGTTGGAATTCCTTCTTTCAATCCTTCACATCATGTAAATATTCAGATCTGTGATAGATCTTAGCTTGTTTATGTGGAAATCGGTTAGATTCGAGCTATTCATGGTGGATTGAGGCCAAAACATGATGTTCTTGAAGAACACCATGATGACATCATCCTAGAATGCTTAGATCTTGATGATTTAACGGTTAGAAATCAAGATTTGAAAGATAGAAAGGTGTAGGAGTGTGCATTGATCAAGAAAGTACAAGATTTAGAATGAAAACTTACCGAAATCGGAAGAAATCTGAGAAAAGAAGGGGAGCACGAGCTGGTCGGTCAGAGAGTTTCCAAAAGTGGAAAGAATGACAATGACAGCCCTATTTATAGGCTTCCCAAAGAGGAAAGGGCTGGTCGATCGGCCAGGCATCCCGATCGGACAGCCTGCTCGATCGGACAGTCCGTCCGATCGGCTGGGCTGTTCGATCGGCTGACAGCCTGATCGATCAACAGCCTGGTTCGAGTGTTCGGTGCGACGATTTCTGATATTTCGATTTCGATTGAAGACGGTTCGAGTACGATAGAGTTTCCTATTCAAATTACTTTCAGTCCCAATCACTATATCTAACATATAATCATCTACATCTTGCGTAATCTCTTCTCTACCAATTATTACAACTTGATTTCGATTGAGTTCGATTGAGTTTCGAGTTTCGATTCGATTGGTTCGATTGATCACCACAATACATAAAGTAAACATGCACAAGTAACACATAAGGCACACACACACGTATAACAACAACCAAAGTTCGCATAATTCGAGATTCGAGTTCGTTGATGGTTCGATCCCGATTACTGATTAGTTAACTTTATCGCATTGTTACTTCCTACTATTCACAGTCGTAAATCGTTTCGCGTCGATAAACGTTCGATTAGTTCGATTCTTGATTAACAACACTTACTCCACATAATACAAATAAAACATAAATTAAACTAATCAAAGTCAAAGAAGTCAAAGTTGACTTGGACTTTGACTTTGACATTCGAAAACACGGGGTGTTACACGTTAAGGTAGTTTACGCTACTTTAACGTGTCGTTTGCACAAAAGCGCATTCGGATGGTCAAACTCGTCCTATGATAAGTCTTATATGCCTAAATATGTTTAAGAATGTTGCAATATCAGTTTAAGTGTCAAAATTTAGGTTACATATGTTTAAATTGAATTATTGCGCAAAAAGGGCATTTTGCTCATTTTCCTAAGGCATATAAACTACCTATCCTACAACTAACCAACGAAGTGACCATAAGGTATAACCTTGGGAGGTTATTCCCTATACAACTATGGTCACAATATGTGTTTGGTCAGATCCTAAAGATCGACCAAACGGGTCGGGTTCGAAAGTCTAAGCGGTTGTCAAGACTGCTTGAATTACGACCCTAAATAAGCACTAAACTAGAAGTGACGAGTTAAACATGTTAAAACATGTTTAACTAAGTTAGAAAACTGATTTGGTATCAAAACAAAGTGTTTTGATAACCGAAAATAGTTCCGTCGTAAAATGCACATAACGTGCATTTGGATCGAAACTTGACTCGTCACTACGACTAGTAAACGTGGTAATTAGTAGGTCTAATGCAAGGGATTATAACTATCGTACTTACGATCACGTTGCAAAGTTCAATTGAACTTTGTCTTGACCAATTAATGGTCAAAGCCGAAAGTCAAACACTGTTTGACTTTTAGCTTGAAATAGCTAAAAATAAATAAACAAAACTAGGAAGAACACTTACAAGTGTTCTAGGATGAAGAATACTCAATTAGGAAGCCTCTAACTAAGTGGTAGCCTCCAAGTAGAGCAGGAGATGAAGAAAAGAAAGGAATGAGCAAGTTGTTGATGAAATGGTGCAAGGTATTTATAGTTTTCAAGAATTAACAAGATCCTGCCATGTGTTTGTGTGGCCACCAAGAAAAAATCATGGCCCTACAAATGTGTGGACAGGAATAAGAGCCTTGGGGAACACTTAAAATAGCCCACAAGATCAAAAACTAGGCTTGAAAACAGCAGGAAACAGCTTATGAAGCTGTTTTGAAGCTTCTAGTCTGAAGGCTCTCGTGGGCCGCGATCCAGTCAGGTAATTCTCTCGCGCCCCGCCAGCTAGTTCAGACCAGAACTTTCAGTTTTTCGTAAAACAGGCCCCTGCATGCTCCAAACCTGTTTTTCGACGCGTTTAACCCCCGTTAACCCAATTTCAAGGATTTACAAGCACGTTAAAGCATAGGGGACTTGAAATATGCTTGGAAATATCACGGATGTCGGTTCGTTCGGTCGTACGGTCGCGATTTGCACTTAATTACGACGAAAGTTCGAACGGACGCGAAAACGATCCAAATTACACAACGAATGGTATTTTTGCATTTCCATCACTAAAATATAATTTTATAATGATTACAAAAAAATTTGGATGTCTGGATATGGTCAGAACGCAGAATATGCGCGAATTTGCATACTTTCACAGTTTTGACGCTTTTAGTCCCTGTGACCAAATAAGCTTATTTTTCACAAACCGAACCCCTCAAAACTTATTTCTAAGTTATGTAAAGGGTATTTAAGATATGTTTAGCTTATGTCATTGTTCCGGAGTGTATGTCGCTACGCGAATTGGCAGACTTTTGCAGTTTGTCGCAAATAGTCCCTGTGATTGAATAAACTTGTTTTTGCCATACCAAACCCTTCAAAACTTATTTCTAAGCTATGTAAAGGATATTTAAGGTATGTTTAGCTTATGTCATTGTTCCGGAGCGTACGTTGCGTTAAACTGATTACGTTTACGTAACAGTTTACGTATAGCTTTCCAGAGAATGTTTAAGAGTTCGAATTTGAGCAAGGATTGATATTGTGCAAATATCATGGATAATTACACAATCCAATAAATAAAATACAAGATTTTATTGCTTAAAAAATTGTTCGGGATTTGTTAGTGATAACTGTTGTCACACCCCTAAAAACCATCTGTCACACCCCCAAAAACCACATGCGGAACACCACCGCTTGGAGGCGTGACCGACCAGGATCCAGCCACCAATTATACTGAGCAATAACATAAGTAATACTCACCAACCACAGAGTCAGCAAATATCATAGTCAAGGTTCAAAAGTTTAAAATTTAAGTAATAGTTCAGATAGTAGCGAAAGCAAAGACAAAATGGATTAAAACAAAGTTCTTAGTTCAAGTTTGTTTAAAACCCAGCACACGGGTTAGACGACCACTACACATCCGCAAGCTGCAAGCTCCTGAATCACTGGGTACCTGCAAAGCATGCAGTAGGGTGTCAACATAATGTTGGCGAGTCCGCGAGGTGTCAAGTTTTAGTTTTCGAAAACTTAAGTTGTTTAGATAAAGCATTTATAATCACGTTGTGGGGAGCTACCCCATCAGTAAGCTCACTAAACTGTAGATACCGAAACTGTTGACGGAAAGTTGTTGTGCCCCGAGTCAATGTCTATCGTCATTGACCAAGATGCAAGGTCTACTAGTTCACGCCCGATCTCCCCCGGTCACGGTGTGAGGTTGTCAAACCTAATAGCGCTATCAACTAATAACCCGTTCGCCCCCGGCGATTAATCGGTACTGTAAGCAGGGACTTAAGGTGATAGAGTTTCATTTAGCTTGGCTAGTTGTGATTTATAAATAATATCCAAACGTATCTCCCCCGGAGATAGTAAATACCCATTCGGATTTCCCCCGGAAATAATAGTTCAAAAGTATTTTTCCCAAAGTTGGCAGTTTGTCCGTGTCCCTCCTTGGGACGCATGCTTTTAGTGTGTGAACTCACCTTGGGTTGCTCGGCAGATTAGGTTACTTGTCAAACACACTGGTCACCACGCCCGGTTGATAAAGAGGTACCGAGTCGAGGAGGAAGGTGAGAAAATGAAGTATCCGGGTGATGGTGATGAGCTTGACCGAGTTCCTTGTTGTTGCCGATTGAATCCGAGAGAGGGAGAGGGAGGTGAGCTTGATTGCTAGGGTTTAAGGTTTTCTAGAGAGAGAGGGAGTGAGGATGAAGTGAGGGAGAGTGTAGAGGAGAGTGTGAGGGTTTTCGGGTTTATGTATGTAAGGTGGTGTACCCTAAGTGGGTTTCCGAGTGGGCTAAGGGAGGTTGCGGCCCAACCGTTTACTGTTTACTCGAGACCGAGAGTGGTCTCGAGTCGGGTTCGTGGTCTCGGTTCACTATTATACACATACATATATATATATATATATAATTCACATACTTAATACAAGGATCACATAACTCGTCAAGGTAATTCACGAACTTTCATATAATAATATAAGTACACCAAAGGCTAATACAAGAAGGTTGCTCGGGAAAACCTAGAGTGTCACATTATCCCCAAGTTTTAAGAACTTTCGTCCCGAAAGTTAAGGCAGCCACTGACAAGCTAGTACGTGTGAGAGTGTTTCAACGGGGTGTCACATCATCCCCCCGTTAGTTTGGAATTTCGTCCCGAAATTTGGTTGTAGCTTCAGTGCTGGGGGGTTTCGTTTGGGAACAACTGGGGATACTTGCACTTCATCTGGTCCTCCCGCTCCCAGGTAAACTTTGCGCCACGTCGCGAGTTCCAACGAACTCGCACGAGAGGTATCTGGCTACGTTTGAGGGTTTTGATCTCGCGATCCGTGATCTCAATCGGTTCCTCAGTAAAGTGTAGCTGTTCGTCAATAGTGAATTCCTTGAAGGGGATTATGAGTGTTTCAACTGACAAACACTTCTTCAGATTAGACACGTGAAAAACATTGTGCACCGCACTCAGCTCTTCAGGCAGATTCAATCTATAAGCGACCTTACCGATCCTCTCGGTAATTTCGAATGGTCCAACATATCGTGGATTAAGCTTGCCCTGTTTACCGAAACGAACCACACCCTTCCAGGGTGAGACTTTAAGTAGAACCCGGTCCCCGACCTGGAATTCTAGCGGTTTCCTACGCTTATCAGCGTAGCTTTTCTGACGGTCAAGAGCTGCCGCCATGCGTTGTCTGATCTGGACAATCTTCTCCATCGTGTCTACCACCAGTTCTGGGCCGGTGACCTAGCTGTCACCAACTTCCGCCCAGCAAAGAGGTGATCGGCATTTACGACCGTACAATGCCTCAAAGGGTGCTGCCTGAATGCTGGTGTGGTAGCTATTATTGTAGGAGAATTCTACTAGCGGTAGATGCTTCTCCCAATTCTTGCCAAAATCGATCACACATTCTCTAAGCATGTCTTCCAGGGTTTGGATGGTGCGTTTAGACTACCGATCCGTTTGTGGGTGATAAGCGGTGCTCATGTCCAAACGTGAGACAAAGGATTTGTGCATAGCTTGCCACAATTCCGAAGTAAAACGAGCGTCTCGGTCGGAAATAATAGAGGTTGGCACCCCGTGCCTCGAGACTACCTCCTTTAAGTAAACCTCTGCCAAGGTAGAAAACTTGTCTGTTTCCTTAATGGCCAAAAAGTGTGCGGACTTGGTCAATCGATCTACTATTACCCAAATAGTGTCGTTCCCGCGCTGGGATCTAGGTAGGCCGGTGACGAAATCCATGGAAATTTGCTCCCATTTCCACTTCGGGATTTCTGGTTGTTGGAGTAGGCCTGCTGGTTTCTGGAACTCTGTCTTGACTCTTGCACAAGTCAAACATTTGCTGACATATGTTGCTATATGGGCTTTCATGCCAGGCCACCAATATGTAGTCCTTAAGTCGTGGTACATCTTATCCGAACCAGGATGTACTAAGTAACGGGACTTATGGGCTTCGTCCATCACAAGTTCGCGTAGATCTCCATAGAGTGGAACCCAAATGCGCCCTGTTACATAGTAAGCGCCATCTTCTTTTTGTCCTAATCGCTGCCGCGATCCTCGCAGGGACTCAGCCCTGATGTTCTCCGGTTTCAGAGCTTCAACCTGAGCATTTCGAATCTGAGTAGGGAGGTTAGACTGGATGGTAAGTTGTAGCGCTCGCACGCGCTTGGGCGTAGTGTCTTTTCGGCTGAGGGCGTCTGCCACGACATTGGCCTTGCCCGGATGGTACTTGATTGCGCATTCATAATCATTCAAGAGTTCAACCCATCGGCGTTGTCGCATGTTTAATTCCTTTTGCTTGAAGGTATGCTCGAGACTCCTGTGATCGGTGTAAATAGTGCACTTGGTACCATACAGGTAATGTCTCCATATCTTAAGCGCAAAAACCACTGCTCCCAGTTCCAAGTCATGCGTAGTGTAGTTCCTTTCGTGAGTCTTAAGTTGTCGAGAAGCGTAAGCAATAACTTTCTCGCGTTGCATCAGCACGCAACCAAGCCCATGAATAGACGCATCGCAGTAAACCACGAAATCGTTGGTACCTTCAGGTAACGAGAGAATAGGAGCACTACAGAGGTTATCCTTTAGCTTTTGAAAAGCGGACTCCTGAGCTTCATTCCATTTATAAGCAATACCCTTCTGAGTGAGAGCCGTGAGAGGCTGAGCGATCTTTGAGAACCCCTTGATAAATCTACGATAGTATCCTGCCAATCCCAAGAATTGGCGAACTTCAGTGGGAGTTTTGGGCGTAGGCCAATTCTTTATAGAGTCGATCTTAGATGGGTCGACGTGAATTCCGTCCTTATTGACCACGTGCCCAAGGAAGTGGACTTCTCGAAGCCAGAAGTCGCATTTCGAGAACTTGGCGTACAGTTGTTCATTGCGAAGGAGTTCGAGGATAAGGCGTAGGTGCTGTTCATGCTCTTCTTGACTTTTCGAGTAGATCAAGATGTCGTCGATAAACACAATCACGAATTTGTCGAGGTAAGGCTTGCACACTCGGTTCATGAGATCCATAAAAACCGCAGGCGCGTTAGTCATTCCAAAGGGCATGACGAGGAATTCGTAATGACCATAACGAGTTCTGAATGCGGTTTTGGAGATGTCTTCATTACGGACCCTTAGCTGATGGTAGCCCGAGCGTAGGTCAATTTTAGAGTAGTAGCTCGATCCTTGCAACTAATCGAACAGATCGTCGATACGCGGGAGAGGGTAGCGATTCTTGATGGTAACCTTGTTCAGTTCACGATAGTCGATGCACATTCGGAAGGTGCCATCCTTCTTCTTAACAAAGAGTACTGGTGCTCCCCAGGGTGATGAACTAGGGCGGATAAATCCCTTATCCAATAGTTCTTGTAGTTGCGTAGAGAGTTCCTTTAGTTCTGCGGGGGCTAGTCGATAAGGCGCACGAGTTATAGGCGCTGCTCCGGGAGCTAGCTCGATTTGGAATTCGACCTGACGGTGGGGAGGGAGTCCAGGTAGTTCTTCAGGAAACACCTCGGGGTAGTCGCGCACCACTGGAAAATATCCAATCCTCTTTTCCTTTTCCTGTGTGTTGGTGACAAGTGCTAAGAGAGCGGTGTGCCTCTTTCGTAAACATTTCTGGGCTTTCAAGAACGAGATGATGCCTGTGACTTCTCCGCCTTTGTCACCTTGCACGATGAGGGGTTTGCCAGAACGGCGGGGAATGCGAACCATTTTCTCTTGACAGAGGATTTCCGCGCGATGTTTGGATAACCAATCCATACCGATGACGACGTCGAAGCTTCCAAGAACGATAGGGAAAAGATCGATGCTATAGGTCTGACCAGACAGTTCCAGTTTGCAGTTGATAACATGTGAGGCCTCGATGTTTCTACCATTAGCTAACTCGACGACATGTTTAGAACTTAGTAACGAAGGCGGGTGCTTAAGCTTCTTACTAATACGTAGGGACACATAACTAGCATCACCTCCGGAATCAAATAATACAGAAAGATAACGATCATCGAGTAGGAACTTACCCGCCACGACGTTGGGGTCATTCCTCGCTTCTCCAGCTCCAATCACAAAAGCCCTTCCCCTTGCACCATTCCCAGCATTGTTGTTTTGATCGTTGTTTCCAGCTCCCTGATTGTTGTTGCGGTTCTGGTTTAGTTCAGAGCAATTCTTCTTAAAGTGCCCCTCAGCTCCACACTGGAAACAACCCTTGACGTTCCCATGATGTTGTTGCTGCTGCTGGTTCTGCCCGGCGGGACGTGGACTCCTACAGTCCTTGACCTCATGCCCCATCTTGTTACATCGCTGACACTGACTTTTCCCACAAGGCCCACTGTGGTGTCGATTGCACTTGTTGCACTTGGGGTGGTTCCCGCGATAGCCACCCTGTTGTTGAGGGCCTTTGTTGTTGTCAGTTTTCCTTTGCTGGGTTGGGGCCTGAGTGGGGTTAGCATCCTTGCTTTGATTTCCTTCCCACTTACGCTTGTTGTCGTTAGAAGTTCCAGCAGTAGCACTGATCCTTTTGGGCAGCTTGCCCTGTTCCACAGCTTGATCAGTGAGTTTGTGAGCAAGACGGACGACCGGCTGAATGGTATTGAGGTTGGCTGCAGTCACATGGCTTCGAATCTCTAGAGCCAAACCCTTGATGTACAATTCGATTCTTCAATACATAGGTCGAGACATGTTTGGGCAAAGAGCAGCATAGTCGTTGGACTGTTTGGTGTATGCCTCGATCTCTGATCCAACCATCTTGAGCTCATAGTACTCGTTTTCGAGCTTGTGGATGTCATCCCTGTGACAATACTCCTCCTTAATCATGTCCTTGAAATCCTCCCACGCGGTAGCATTAGCAGTTTCCAAACCAAACATCTGAATTTGCGCCTTCCACCAGGAAAGCGCGTTTCCTTCAAGCGTACCAGTAGCAAACTTCACCCAATTCGCAGGGGGACACTCACAGACAGCAAAGACAGCTTCGACTTTCTCAATCCAGTGCAGAAGACCTATGGCACCCTCAGTTCCATTGAATGGGAGTGGTTTGCAATCCATGAAAGTTTTGAAAGTGCACACGTGTGGTTGCGCAGGTGCGTGCTGACCTCCAGGGTGAGCTGCGAAAGCTGCAGCCACCGTGTTAAGCAGGTTTGTGAATTGAGCCTGAGTCATGTTAATGTTTCCTCTTCCACGTCCACTCATTGTCTTCATAATCAGAAAACATAGTGTGAGTGTGATGTCGTAATGTAGCGAGAATGAGATAGGAGAGGGAGGTGTATTGTGACAACTCGAGTTTTCAAGACTTTCATCCTTACATTTATTGCACATAATTGATTAGATTAATTGTTTGCGCGACTTGTTGGTTTTACAATTGGACACGTTAGTAATACATTAAATCGTATTGTGACTATATATTATCTCCGGTGTATTATCAATCGTGTTTATTTAATTGAAGTGCAATATAAGTTGTGAAGTGCAATATGGGGTTGTGTTATATGATTAGTGTAGTATACTTATTAGAATATGGAACTTGGATTGTTTACCCTACCCCCCACATAAAATACTTAGCCAAACCCCCCCTATCCTACGAAATCACCATCAAGAAAACACAATAGTGTTTCCATCAATTGGTGGGCCGGACAAATTAACACAAGGGCTTCGGCCCAGAACTAGTGTTTAATATGTCTGTTCCTCATTTACGTAAGAAGGTCAAGCTATAAAACCAAAACCCTAGAGTTCTTTGTTTGCGACGGCAGGGAATCATCATCACCGAAGCCTTTCCCCTCTTGTATTCGGGTATGTTAATATTGTGTTCTCAAAGTATTATTTTGAATTATTGCTCATCATTAGCGGATTAAATGAGATGATAATTTATGTTATTTATCCGATTGTTTGAATATGATTCTACATGTTTTCTGCGATAATAATTATTTGATATGTTAGTTGTTGATTGACACTGAATGAATTAAGACCGCATATATTCGCCGGCTATTACATCGATGTTCCCATGTGTTCTTTTTAGTCAGTTATTATGTTATTATAATTGTTGTCAATTGTTGTTGAATTGTGATGTGCCATTGGCTAAAGTGTTGGCTGGATCTAGGGTGGTCCAATCATCAAATCAAATGGTGGCACACAACACCAATATTAGTAACATCATAAATCTTCAAACAGTAATGCACGTGAGCTTAAGCAAGTGTCAGCCAAACATGTTTTCCTTGTATTGCGTGAGACTTTATTTGATTGGTAGTGGTGGCCGGTCAAGCATGTGAGGGGGGGGTGTTGTTTTCAAAATTTGATCTTTGCCTATCATGTTAATCGATAAAGGAACTGGCAACAAATTACTCAAATATTGACTATTAGTATGGATTGGGGGTTATGGGCGGTTAGTGGATGGACATTGACGGTGGGGATAGGTGTCGGCCACTAAGGCATCTAGGATATTGTGATGTGTTTGTTACTTGCTAGATTAATTACGATTTTGACCGAAAGATAGTGTGTTGACCGAAAGATAGTGTGTTGACCGAAAGATAGTCGTGTTGACCGAAACATAATTTGTGTGTCGAAAGATAACTATGTCGAAACATAGCTGATGTGTCGAAAGATAACCATGAAGCGAAAGATGATAACTGTGTACCGAAAGATCTGTCGAAACATAATTGTGATAATTGTTAGACCGAAAGATGAGCAATGTATCGAAAGATCTGTAATGTGTCGAAGGATATTAGGGTTTATGCTTTGAATAATGGAACATATGTTTGATTTATTTGGCATGCCATGCTTGGGGATGAATGCTAATAATTGTATTCGTGCACACTAACTGATGGTTCAATGTGAAATAATACGTGTTGTGCCGATATGCAAACTAACTGTTATGTGAACATTAAATTGCATGCGTATCATTGCGAACATGAACTGATTTGTTATACGTGCATACAATAGGACGTGATTAATTACTTGTGAGTGCATAACCTAGCATACCGAGCAAACCAAGGTGAGTTCACACTCTTACCAAGGCATGGGATTCCCGGGGTGTTGGGAATGGGATTGAAAGGTTGATTAGATACTCTATTGACACTATGACTAGACTACCACTTTACTATCCTCGGTTGTGAAGGATACCTATAGTTACGAGTAGTCTAGTGGTTATATAACGTGGAACACCACCACCAGTAACGTGGAACACCACCACCAGTAACGTGGAACACCACCACCAGTAACGTGGAACACCACCACCAGTAACGTGGAACACCACCACCAGTAACGTGGAACACCACCACCAGTAACGTGGAACACCACCACCAGTAACGTGGAACACCACCACCAGTAACGTGGAACACCACCACCAATAGAACATACAAACGGCCCAGTAGAGCCACCTGTTACAAACGAACTTACTATTACGCATTTACTTTCTGTGAACTCGCTCAACTAGTTTGTTGATCATTCTGTTACATGCCTTGCAGATCGTTAGGTACTTGGAGCTTGCACTGGAGAAGCGGGTCGTTGTGGACAAGGATCGTGGCTTTTCTGTTGAGCTATTATGACACTTCAAACTGTTAACTACTACTGGTTTATTTACTATGCTTCCGCTACATTTTGAAACGATGATTTGTTTGATCACCTTTTGTATTGAATGGATGGTTTTCAGTTATTTTACTTAATATTAAATGCATGTTCAATATGATTGGTGGCTTGATCCTGGTCAGTCACGCTCCCAAGCGGTGATACTCCGCAGGTGGATTTTGGGGGTGTGACAGATTGGTATCAGAGCCATTGGTTATAGAGAACTTGGTTTTAATTTGGAAAAACGTTTTATTAAAACCAGACTATAACCAGAACAGTGCTCTCAACGATCCACAACGACGCTTCGCTCCACGTGCAAGACTCAACTTCCTAGGTAATAAGGTTTATGTTTATTGCCTACATGCTAGAATTTGCATAGAACTTTGCTCGTAGTATGCTTACATTACCTTGCTCACAACTTGTCATTGCATGAGAATACTTATGTGCTTACACTCTTCTGTCATCGCACTATTCGCGAACCTTTCTCACTTATGTTGCCTTTGATGTAAAGATCAATGGCCGCACGAATTACCATGACTCAAGCCCAGCTAGAGGCTCTCGTTGCTGCGGCAGTTGCAGCCGCCCAAGCAGGTAGTATACCCTGCAGTATAGACACTAGGATCTTTAGATCCTACATTAATTCTCGTACTTAACTTTGCCCTATTCGTACACAATAGGTCAACCCGCTCAGCAACAACCTGGGTGCACATTCAAGAATTTCATGGATTGTCGTCCTAGCTCGTTCAGTGGCACGGAGGGAGCAGTTGGACTCCTCCACTGGTTTGAAAAGCTCGAGTCGGTTTTCGAAATGTGTGAATGCCCTGAGGCTCGCAGGGTGAAGTTCGCCACTGGCACACTTGAAGGGATTGCGCTCACTTGGTGGAACGCACAAGTGCAGATCTTAGGGTTGGCAGCTGCTAACGCCACACCCTGGAATGATTTCAAAGAACTGATCAAGAGGGAATACTGCACTAGAGAAGACATTCACAAGTTGGAGGACGAGTTGTATAACTTGAAAATGGTTGGTTCGGAAATCGAAGCTTACACCAAGAGATCAAATGAGTTGGCTGTGTTATGTCCAACTATGGTGGACCCTCCATACAAGCGTATTGAGTTGTATCTCAAAGGTTTGGCACCAGAAATACAGAGCCACGTTACCTCGGCTAACCTCAACAACATTCAGGAAATCCAGCGTCTCGCTCATCGCATCACCGATCAGGCAGTGGATCAGAACAAACTGCCAAAGCGTATCAGTGCTACTGCTACCGCTACTGCTTCTACTACACTTGCTACTCCCAATGAAAGTAAGAGAAAATGGGATGGGGATTCTAGCAAGGGGTCAGCTTCAGTACAGTCACAAGCTCAGCAGCGAAAGACAGACAGTTATCAGAGTCCCAGTCAGCACTCCTCTAGCAGCCACAGACAGGGAGGGTATCGAGGAAACCTTCCGAAGTGTAACACCTGCAACAAACATCACAGTGGCCAGTGTAATAAGGTTCGTTGTCAAAGATGCCTCAAGATGGGTCATGAGGCCAAAGACTGTAGGAGTCCACGGCCTGCAAATCAGAACCAGCAACTCCCACCGCCAGCTCCACAGAACCAGCAGCAGCAACCACAGCGTGGAAACCGGGGATGTTTCCAGTGTGGGGCAGAAGGACACTACAAACGCGATTGCCCTCAGTTGAACCAAAATCAGAACCACAACAATAACCAGGGCAACGGGAACAACGACAACAACGGGGGAAACAACAATAACAATGGCAACGAGGCAAGAGGTCGAGTTTTCATGTTAGGAGGAGGAGACGCAATGAACGCTAATTGAACTTATAACTTCTTTTTGGGTTTTCATTATTATGTTTCCGCTATTCGAACAAAGTTTGGTTTGAACATCAAATGTCTTGGGTTTTATGAATTATTTTAACTACTATATATTATGTTTGATGTGATGGGTGGTTTGATATTATTGAACACACCTGCCGTATTTACGGACTTTACGAACAGGGTGCGCAAACCTTATCTTGACAAATTCGTTATTGTCTTTATCGACGACATTCTGATCTACTCCAAGAGTCAGGAGGAGCACGAGCAGCACTTACGTCTTATCTTGAAACTCCTCCGAAAGGAACAATTATACGCCAAGTTTTCTAAATGCGACTTCTGGATACGTGAAGTCCACTTCTTAGGCCATGTGGTGAACAAGGATGGGATTCATGTTGATCCATCCAAGATAGATTCGATCAGGAACAGACCAGCACCGCATACACCAACAGAAATACGCCAATTCTTGGGTTTGGCAGGATACCATCGACGGTTCATAAAAGACTTCTCCAAGATTGCTCAGCCGCTTACGTTACTGACACAGAAGGGTGTCACCTATCGCTGGGGAGAACCCCAGGAGACTGCTTTCCAGTACCTTAAGGATAGGCTTTGCAGCGCACCTATTCTCCCATTGCCAGAGGGCACGGACGATTTTGTAGTATACTTGATGCATCCATACAGGGTTTTGGATGTGTGTTAAAGCAGCACGACAAGGCCAATGCTTATGCCTCGCGCCAACCCAAGATTCATGAACGGAACTACACGACGCACGATTTAGAGCTGGGAGCTGTTGTTTTCGCGCTTAAGATATGGCGACACTACCTGTACGGTACCAGGTGCACGATTTACACCGATCACAGGAGTCTCGAGCATATTCTTAAGCAAAAGGATTTAAATATGCGTCAACGGAGATGGGTTGAACTTCTGAACGACTATGAATGCGCCATCAAGTACCATCCAGGCAAAGCCAATGTTGTGGCTGACGCTCTCAGTCGGAAAAACACTTTACCTAAGCGCGTGCGAGCGCTACAGCTTACTATTCAGTCCAGTCTTCCTGCACAGATACGAACTGCTCAGTTAGAAGCACTGAAACCCGAAAACGTCAAAGCTGAAGCCTTACGCGGCTCAAGGCAACGCATGGAACAAAAGGAAGACGGCGCCTACTATGTAACGGGGCGTATTTGGGTCCCACTTTATGGCGGTTTACGCGAACTTGTAATGGATGAAGCTCACAAGTCTCGCTATTCGGTACATCCAGGATCGGATAAAATGTACCACGACATCAGTACTACTTATTGGTGGCCTAGTATGAAGGCCCACATCGCCACCTATGTTGGCAAATGCTTAACCTGTGCGAGAGTCAAGGTTGAATATCAGAAACCAGCTGGTCTACTTCAGCAGCCTAAGATACCGCAATGGAAATGGGAAGAAATTTCCATGGATTTTGTTACGGGCTTACCTAGATCCCAGCGTGGGAATGGCACTATTTGGGTGATCGTTGATCGACTCACAAAGTCTGCTCACTTCTTGGCTATCAAAGAAACGGATAAGTTTTCTACCCTAGCAGACATCTACTTGAAAGAAGTTGTTTCGAGGCACGGAGTGCCCACTTCTATTATTTCGGATCGCGATGCACGATTCACGTCAGAGCTTTGGCAAGCGATGCACAAATCCTTCGGCTCACGATTAGACATGAGCACAGCATATCATCCTCAGACGGATGGGCAGTCTGAGCGAACTATCCAAACTCTTGAAGACATGCTTCGAGCGTGTGTCATCGATTTCGGCAACGGCTGGGAAAAGCACCTCCCTTTAGTGGAGTTTTCATACAATAACAGCTATCATACCAGCATTCAAGCCGCTCCATTCGAGGCATTGTACGGACGTAAATGCCGGTCACCTCTCTGTTGGGCAGAGGTGGGGGATAGTCAATTTACGGGTCCAGAGATTGTAGTGGACGCCACAGAAAAGATTGCACAGATACGACAACGCATGGCGGCAGCACGCGACCGTCAGAAAGCCTACGCGGACAAGCGTAGAAAGCCATTGGAATTTGAGGTCGGGGACCGGGTTTTATTAAAAGTCTCACCCTGGAAGGGTGTGGTTCGATTTGGTAAACGAGGCAAACTCAATCCACGGTATGTTGGACCGTTCGAAATCACTGAAAGAATAGGCCCAGTAGCCTACAGACTGAACCTACCAGCTGAACTCGGTGCAGTTCACAATGTATTTCACGTGTCGAATCTGAAGAAGTGCCTGTCAGATGAGACCCTTATAGTTCCTTTTAAGGAACTCACTATCGACGAGCGGTTGCAGTTCGTCGAGGAGCCAGTTGAAATCACGGACCGGGATGTTAAGGTCCTCAAACACAAGAGAATCCCTCTTGTTCGAGTTCGTTGGAACTCCCAGCGTGGCCCAGAGTATACCTGGGAACGCGAAGACCAGATGAAAGAAAAGTACCCCCAATTATTCGGAACCAATGCAACCACTACTGAGGCTGAAGCTACTACTACTGAATTTCGGGACGAAATTCCAAATCAACGGGGGGATGATGTGACACCCCGGGAAAACCAGTGAACGATGTAACTTACCTAGCTTCCTCAGTGAGTGCGTACCAAATTTCGGGACGAAATTTCTTTTAAGTTGGGGATAATGTGACAACTCGAGTTTTCAAGACTTTCATCCTTACATTTATTGCACATAATTGATTAGATTAATTGTTTGCGCGACTTGTTGGTTTTACAATTGGACACGTTAGTAATACATTAAATCGTATTGTGACTATATATTATCTCCGGTGTATTATCAATCGTGTTTATTTAATTGAAGTGCAATATAAGTTGTGAAGTGCAATATGGGGTTGTGTTATATGATTAGTGTAGTATACTTATTAGAATATGGAACTTGGATTGTTTACCCTACCCCCCACATAAAATACTTAGCCAAACCCCCCCTATCCTACGAAATCACCATCAAGAAAACACAATAGTGTTTCCATCAATTGGTGGGCCGGACAAATTAACACAAGGGCTTCGGCCCAGAACTAGTGTTTAATATGTCTGTTCCTCATTTACGTAAGAAGGTCAAGCTATAAAACCAAAACCCTAGAGTTCTTTGTTTGCGACGGCAGGGAATCATCATCACCGAAGCCTTTCCCCTCTTGTATTCGGGTATGTTAATATTGTGTTCTCAAAGTATTATTTTGAATTATTGCTCATCATTAGCGGATTAAATGAGATGATAATTTATGTTATTTATCCGATTGTTTGAATATGATTCTACATGTTTTCTGCGATAATAATTATTTGATATGTTAGTTGTTGATTGACACTGAATGAATTAAGACCGCATATATTCGCCGGCTATTACATCGATGTTCCCATGTGTTCTTTTTAGTCAGTTATTATGTTATTATAATTGTTGTCAATTGTTGTTGAATTGTGATGTGCCATTGGCTAAAGTGTTGGCTGGATCTAGGGTGGTCCAATCATCAAATCAAATGGTGGCACACAACACCAATATTAGTAACATCATAAATCTTCAAACAGTAATGCACGTGAGCTTAAGCAAGTGTCAGCCAAACATGTTTTCCTTGTATTGCGTGAGACTTTATTTGATTGGTAGTGGTGGCCGGTCAAGCATGTGAGGGGGGGGGTGTTGTTTTCAAAATTTGATCTTTGCCTATCATGTTAATCGATAAAGGAACTGGCAACAAATTACTCAAATATTGACTATTAGTATGGATTGGGGGTTATGGGCGGTTAGTGGATGGACATTGACGGTGGGGATAGGTGTCGGCCACTAAGGCATCTAGGATATTGTGATGTGTTTGTTACTTGCTAGATTAATTACGATTTTGACCGAAAGATAGTGTGTTGACCGAAAGATAGTGTGTTGACCGAAAGATAGTCGTGTTGACCGAAACATAATTTGTGTGTCGAAAGATAACTATGTCGAAACATAGCTGATGTGTCGAAAGATAACCATGAAGCGAAAGATGATAACTGTGTACCGAAAGATCTGTCGAAACATAATTGTGATAATTGTTAGACCGAAAGATGAGCAATGTATCGAAAGATCTGTAATGTGTCGAAGGATATTAGGGTTTATGCTTTGAATAATGGAACATATGTTTGATTTATTTGGCATGCCATGCTTGGGGATGAATGCTAATAATTGTATTCGTGCACACTAACTGATGGTTCAATGTGAAATAATACGTGTTGTGCCGATATGCAAACTAACTGTTATGTGAACATTAAATTGCATGCGTATCATTGCGAACATGAACTGATTTGTTATACGTGCATACAATAGGACGTGATTAATTACTTGTGAGTGCATAACCTAGCATACCGAGCAAACCAAGGTGAGTTCACACTCTTACCAAGGCATGGGATTCCCGGGGTGTTGGGAATGGGATTGAAAGGTTGATTAGATACTCTATTGACACTATGACTAGACTACCACTTTACTATCCTCGGTTGTGAAGGATACCTATAGTTACGAGTAGTCTAGTGGTTATATAACGTGGAACACCACCACCAGTAACGTGGAACACCACCACCAGTAACGTGGAACACCACCACCAGTAACGTGGAACACCACCACCAGTAACGTGGAACACCACCACCAGTAACGTGGAACACCACCACCAGTAACGTGGAACACCACCACCAGTAACGTGGAACACCACCACCAGTAACGTGGAACACCACCACCAGTAACGTGGAACACCACCACCAATAGAACATACAAACGGCCCAGTAGAGCCACCTGTTACAAACGAACTTACTATTACGCATTTACTTTCTGTGAACTCGCTCAACTAGTTTGTTGATCATTCTGTTACATGCCTTGCAGATCGTTAGGTACTTGGAGCTTGCACTGGAGAAGCGGGTCGTTGTGGACAAGGATCGTGGCTTTTCTGTTGAGCTATTATGACACTTAAAACTGTTAACTACTACTGGTTTATTTACTATGCTTCCGCTACATTTTGAAACGATGATTTGTTTGATCACCTTTTGTATTGAATGGATGGTTTTCAGTTATTTTACTTAATATTAAATGCATGTTCAATATGATTGGTGGCTTGATCCTGGTCAGTCACGCTCCCAAGCGGTGATACTCCGCAGGTGGATTTTGGGGGTGTGACATGTATCTATCCAACTAGGCACACTAGTACGTATAGTAAAACAGAAAACATAAAGCAAGCAAACAAGTAACACTAGTCCGAGCTATGAGGTCTAATGTGTTGAGTCTTGCACTTGGAGTGTAGTGTCGTCACGAGTCACGAGTTATAGTCTGGTTTTTCTCAAAAAGATTTCCCCTTTTTAAAACCAAGTTCACTATAACCAATGGCTCTGATACCAATCTGTCACACCCCCAAAAACCACATGCGGAACACCACCGCTTGGAGGCGTGACCGACCAGGATCCAGCCACCAATTATACTGAGCAATAACATAAGTAATACTCACCAACCACAGAGTCAGCAAATATCATAGTCAAGGTTCAAAAGTTTTAAGTTTAAGTAATAGTTCAGATAGTAGCGGAAGCATAGACAAAATGGATTAAAACAAAGTTCTTAGTTCAAGTTTGTTTAAAACCCAGCACACGGGTTAGATGACCACTACACATCCGCAAGCTGCAAGCTCCTGAATCACTGGGTACCTGCAAAGCATGCAGTAGGGTGTCAACATAATGTTGGCGAGTCCGCGAGGTGAAAAGTTTTAGTTTTCGAAAACGTAAGTTGTTTAGATAAATCATTTATAATCACGTTGTGGGGAGCTACCCCATCTGTAAGCTCACTAAACTGTAGATACCGAAACTGTTGACGGAAAGTTGTTGTGCCCCGAGTCAATGTCTATCGTCATTGACCAAGATGCAAGGTCTACTAGTTCACGCCCGATCTCCCCCGGTCACGGTGTGAGGTTGTCAAACCTAATAGCGCTATCAACTAATAACCCGTTCGCCCCCGGCGATTAATCGGTACTGTAAGCAGGGACTTAAGGTGATAGAGTTTCGTTTAGCTTGGCTAGTTGTGATTTATAAATAATATCCAAACGTATCTCCCCCGGAGATAGTAAATACCCATTCGGATTTCCCCTGGAAATAATAGTTCAAAAGTATTTTTCCCAAAGTTGGCAGTTTGTCCGTGTCCCTCCTTGGGACGCATGCTTTTAGTGTGTGAACTCACCTTGTGTTGCTCGGCAGATTAGGTTACTTGTCAAACACGCTGGTCACCACGTCCGGTTGATAAAGAGGTACCGACTCGAGGAGGAAGGTGAGAAAATGAAGTATCTGGGTGATGGTGATGAGCTTGACCGAGTTCCTTGTTGTTGCCGATTGAATCCGAGAGAGGGAGAGGGAGGTGAGCTTGATTGCTAGGGTTTAAGGTTTTCTAGAGAGAGAGGGAGTGAGGATGAAGTGAGGGAGAGTGTAGAGGAGAGTGTGAGGGTTTTCGGGTTTATGTATGTAAGGTGGTGTACCCTAAGTGGGTTTCCGAGTGGGCTAAGGGAGGTTGCGGCCCAACCGGCCCAACCGTTTACTGTTTACTCGAGACCGAGAGTGGTCTCGAGTCGGGTTCGTGGTCTCGGTTCATTATTATACACACACACACACACACACACATATATATATATATATATATATATATATAATTCACATACTTAATACAAGGATCACATAACTCATCAAGGTAAATCACGAACTTTCATATAATAATATAAGTACACCAAAGACTAATACAAGAAGGTTGCTCGGGAAAACCTAGAGTGTCACAACTGTAGGCACAGTTGTCACATTTCATGTTATATATATAATAATGACAACATCGGTGAGCCGAGCTTTGGCTCATTTAAACGATACTGAAACAAGCTCAAGCCAAGCTTTTATCTCGTTTGAGGTTGATTTCAAGATAGCTCAAGCCAAGTCGAGCCGAGCTCGAGCTTTGGGTTTTACTCACGAGCCGAACTTGAGCTCAAATAAGTAGGCTCGAACTGAACTGTACTTTATTAAAACATGATGAGCCGAGCTCAAGCCCAGTCACACTTTGGCTCGGCCCAGCTCGTTTACACCCCTATATGCCGGTCACCTCAAGGCTCAAGATGTTAGAAGTGATGTGCCGATTGCCCAGGTGTGCCTCTTTTTACCTTTTTTTTTAAAATTAAGCATGACATGACATGTTTTGGTTAGAAAATTTACTATTACCAATGGGGTGGTGGTCCATTGGCAAAGGCAAAGCCTTTAAACACCTTGGGAGAGGGAGGTCATGGGTTCAAGTTACACAGACGACATAATAAAAGAAATCTGCGGTTCAAAAAAAAAAAGAAAATTTACTGTTTAACGTACGATTTGTGTTTTCAAGGTTTTTGAAATTGACAATTACAACAAGAACTTTGCATCACTTTATTGCTGACCCGCGGATCAACTTCTGTGGCATTTAAACTATTGCCGGGTTGTAGGCAAGTCATATTCCGACCATGATCCTTTTAGCCAGTTATGAACTAGACGGCATCTCAGATCCCCCATGACTCTGGTTCATAGCCACATTTACAATTTGGTTCAACCATGGTTCTTAGCCACTTGAGGCAAACACTTGCTAATCTATAGAAGAATTGCTTACTAAACTTCACAATATACATGTGATTTGTTAAAAAAAATTACAATACAGAATTTTCAAAAATTTACAAGATATTTTTAATGAACTTACTCATGGAAGCAAATTCATTCAGTAGTCAATCATGTCAATTACTTACCACTTCACCAATAATTACAGTTATATCATCCATCTTTCCACCTGCACAAAATCACTTGGTCAACACATAGGATATTTTTTTAAACTCATAATTATAAAATGCTTAAATTTCGCTGGCCATGCCTGTTAGCTTCTGCCCCAAGGCCTTTTTCCACCATGGAACATCAAGCCCCTGTGTGTAAACAAAAGAAATCACAAGTTACCGCGACTACCTATACGAACAGGTCAGGTTGACCCATAATACGTTTTTAACTAAATATGACTACAAATATTGGCTACAATCAAAATGAGGTGATATTTTGACTAAAGCGATTTAGAAGGTTGTGTGCATCAGAAAACAAGTCAGTTGACCCTTGACTAGTTTCCTTCTAAGGTTTGAACTTTTTTTAGCCGTTGACCCGTTTGAGATGTAAAAACTAAATAAAAATTACCACCTGAGTTTGCTAACTAACTTTAAGCAAATGGGTCAAATTGACTAGCAAATGAATATAGCTAAAGAAGGAACAAGACAACGGGTCAAACTGATTGAAATACGATCGAAGAGTAATTAAATGCATAAACTTTCTAATTCGATTTATTAAAATAAAGATTATTAATGTAATATAAATTTTAATTTTTTGTAATCATATTTAACATATTGGTTAATGTAAAATTATAAAAGATGTGTTTGCAAGCCAACTTGTCCTGTACTAACATCATATATATAGGGGAAGGTTAACGTACAATATTCCTTAATGTCCCATATGTACGATATGAAATTACGCACGTTATAAAACTCAAAACCCTAATCACGCATGTTGAAAAATCATTATCACACATGGTTATGATTTTGTTCATGCGTGATTATGGTTTTTCAACATGCGTGATTATCCGATTTTCAAAATGCGTGATTATGGTGTGACTTATGGTTTTTCAACATGCATGATTAGAGTTTTGAGGTTTATAACGTGTGATAAGTTAAGGAATACTGTATTTTACACTTTCACTACATACATAGGGTAGGTTCATGTGAGAATTTAGGGCGAGAACCAATGTGAACACAACCAAAATACACCCAAAACAAACAATGAGCCCCCACTCCCACCCAAGCTAAATGCTATTTTTAAAAAAAATTTACAGTTAAATCGCGACTTTTATAAAAAAATTATTAAAAAAAAGTTGCGATTTTAATGGAAAATAAAAAAATGTGGTTTTTAAACTTTTTTAAGTTGTTTTAGTTGTGTTCACACTGGTTCTCATGGTTCATAAAGGGTGGTTCCTAATATTTATTGTAGCATCATTGTGATAGATATACATTAAAAGCGAAGTAATCGGGAATCCATTTCATTGTGTTGTGCATTGTTTCGTCGGTTCGGTTATTGTCCTCAACCGAAGCCGAAACCAAAGTCATCGGTTAGTCTATTTTATTAACCAATCGGTTTTCGGTTACTCACTTCGGTTTATTCGGTTAGATTGACGGTTTTTGGTTTGGTTCATTTAATTTCAATTAGTAGCAAAATCCCAACTTGGGCTAAAACTTTTGCTTAGAAATATATGAAATTGAGGTATAGAAATATGAAATGAAAGTATAAATATATGAAATGGTGATATAAATATGAAATATATGAACTGGAGGTATAAAAGATAGAAATATATGAAAATATGAATGATTCAGATCGGTTAAGCTATTTTTGGTTGAACGAGAGTACAAAAAAATTGATAACCGGTTTTGGGTTAATTCGGTTTTCAGTTCAGTTTCGTCTGTTTTCGGTTTGGTTTAGGTTAATGATTTAGTTATTGCTCATCGATAACCGATTTTGGTTAATAACCGATAGGTGCGCGCGCGATGCGGCGGAAAACACAGACATTGCCATAGTGTGCATTGTTTGGTTGGTTAGATTATTATCCTCAATCAAAATTGAGGTCATCGATTAGTCTATTTTATTAACCAATCCGTTTTTAGTTAATCAGTTTAGTTTATTCGTTGACGATTTTTGGTTTGATTCATTTAATTTTGGTTGATAGTTAAAACCAAACTTGGGCTAAAACTTTCGATTAGAAATACATGAAATTTAGGTATAAATACATGAAATGGATGTATAGGTACTTGAAATGGAGGTATAAATACATAAAATAGGGGTATAAATATGAAATACATGAACTGAAGGTATAAAAGGTAGAAATATATGAAAATATGAATGGTTTGGTTCAATTAATTTTGGTTAAAAGAGGGTACAAAAAAATCGATAACCGTTTTTGTTTATTGGGGTTTCGGTTAATAAGTTTTTAGTTAATTCAGTTTTTGGTTAATTTCGGTTCAGTGTTGGTTAAGCATTCAGTTATTACTCACCCTTAGACACTGTTAATCACGTAACATATCAATTTTTTAATTAAAAAACTATAGCAATACTATATTCAAATTAAAGAGAATAAAATACTCGTTTATATGGTGTAATTTAAAAAAAAAATATTAACGTACCAAAAAGTTATGACCGTTTATAAATCACGGGTGGAGTTAGTTTTTTTATAAGGGGATAAAGTGTAACTACTAACTAATTATCTATAATTTTGTTAAAGATGAGGGATTAAAGTGTAATCTAGATGAGAGGATTAAATTGACGGTATTTAAGCACTTGACATTCTGTAGCTATTAAACATTCTGGGATAATGACGAAGTACATTGGGCTTTAATCAGTTGTACACTAAGGCATTATCTACTTGTACCTTTTAATCCACACGTCAATACTGACCAAGACAACTATCGAAACGTCGACAAAAATGAGTAGGTCGTCACAGTACTTATGGATTTTTTCATACAATATAGTTTATAAGATATAGCAAGAATACGTAAAAGAATTATAAGTTTGTTGTGTAGGGAGAAAAGTGTAACAACTTACCCATAATTATGTAAAAATTCATAGATTTAAGTGTAACTAGAATTGCGTCCCGCCGCAATGCGGCGGGGATTCTTTAGTTATAACTAAGTCGATCTAGGATCCGCACGTTATGTTAAACCTATCAAACAGGAAAAAATAGACGATGTAAAAACGTTCACCCACACACGCATGTTGCGTCGTGTTAACTCGCAAAATTTAGAACGAAACGTTAAATCAAAGACGCACGTTGCGATGTGTTTAGTCACAAAATTTAGAACCAAGCATAAAGCGAAAAATTTACGGAAAATGAAAACTATTAAGGGCCAAAGTTGAAAGTAAAAAAAGTTATGAGGATAGATTGCAAAAGATAAAAAGTTTGGGGTTAAAAGTAAAAACAAATTGTTTTGGATTAAAAGTAATTTATGAAATACTTTTGGTTAAAAAATAAAAAAAAAAATCTATTTTTTTGGAAAACCCCCAAAGCCAAGGTTACGGCAACCATATGCATAACCATTTTTTCTTTGAAAACCCCTCAAAGCACATCCCGCGGGGCGTAAAACGGTGTCAAATAATACTAATGCCACACAACCGTCATCGACCACTAACACTGACTCGACCTAGAATCTGATT
This sequence comes from Helianthus annuus, assembly GCF_002127325.2. Taxonomy (NCBI): domain Eukaryota; kingdom Viridiplantae; phylum Streptophyta; class Magnoliopsida; order Asterales; family Asteraceae; genus Helianthus; species Helianthus annuus. The sequence goes on from NC_035443.2 coordinate 94,095,943, forward strand.
GTTGCGACGAACCTGTCAAACATGAAAAAATAGTGGTAAAAACGTTGAACCATACATGCACGTTGCGCCGTGTTAACTTGCAAAATTTGAAACAAAACATAAAAAGGTTGAACCAGTCGTACGTTACGTCGTATTAACTCGAAAAATTTAGAACTATATGTAAAACGAAAATTTGCGAAAGATGAAAAGTATAAGTGACAAAAGTTGTGAAGTTAAATTGCAAATAATGAAAAGTTTTGGGTTAAAGTTAAAAAACAAATTATATAGGGTTAAAATTGAAAAAGGTAAAAACCTTTAAATTAAAAGTAAAAAATCAAGTTTTTTTTTTTTTGAAAAAATCCCAAAGCATAATGTACAACTTGAATTGCACATTTTTGTTGCTAATTTATAATATATATAATAAGATGGGGAGCTAAAATATATTATTGTCTATGCTATCAATATCGGCGATATATCGGTGCTATATCACCGGTATATCGGTTATCGGACCTAGCCCCAAATATCGGTTTCGTATCTAGGTCAAATATCGGTCAACGATAATATCGGTGGTCAACACCGAAATATCGCCGATATTTTGTAAAAATCATATTGGTTGTCTCGCCGATATCTCGTCTGGGCCCAATTCCAACCGTATAGCGACCTCCGGCGGCTGAAAACAGAAGAAGAAACATACCTGTTGGCACTTATCGACCACATATCGATCGTATAGCGACCTGCGGCGGCCAATTCCGACGCCTCTGCCGGAATTTCTGCTGTAAACCAGTAGCGGCTGAGGGAACAGCGAGAGACAGGAAGAAGGAGAAGAAAGTAGCGGCTGATGATGATGAAGAAGATGTGTGTGTTACTTTTAGGGTTAAATAAGTTTTAAGTATTTCAATATTTACCCCTCTATCTTTCACTAGTTTATACTTAGTCCTTTAAACTTGTATTTTTTTTACATAAAAGCACATTATTAGTTTGTGTATATAAATATTTAACCCCTCTATCTTCACTAGTTTATATTTAGTCCTTAAACTTACAAATCTATGCATAAAAAGTATAAACTTAACATTATATATATAAATTTATATAGGTTCTATATGTATATATATATTTATGCACTATATTAGAAATTACCGATATCTCACCGATATATCACCGCGATAAACGATATCTCACCGATATATCACCGCGATAAACGATATCTCAGATATCGGTCCTTGACCGATAACCGATATTTTTCCGCATTAACTGCTTTATTGTTTAAAAGGTCAATTTACCCTCCTTTTAGGGGTGTATTTATAAATTAAGAGGGAAAAAGTTCTTATTTTTTGAGTATCTTAAAATGTCCTTCCCTCATGCATTATAATATAGTGTAGATATTATATGTAGGGAAGGGTTAAAGTTAAAATGAGAACTAGCTTGAGTTGTGAGAACTGCGAGAACTTTTGATCCAAAGGTTTTTTGAAAAAAAAATTGACAATTTTTTTTTTGTATCGTATACGAATTCCTACGGTGGTGTAAACCACATTTAATGTTCTGGGGCTGCTGAGATCAACAACCATTTACACCAACGTAAACCAAACTTACATGTTGAATAAATGCCGCCTCGTCAATTTTTTTTTTCGCTTTTTTTTTCACAGATGTCTTAGTTAGATGTTAATCTACCTTTGTGCAGAATTTGGTTGAAAAACTCACACGAGAAGGAGTTCTCGCGGTTCTCACAAGTCAAGGGTAGTTCTCATTTGAAAGTACACACACACACATATATATATAGATATATAAGTTTTTAATCCAGCCCGCGATTATGCCACCTCTAGACTACAGATTTTCTATAAATTTGATACCAGTGGAAAGAAATATTTACTCTGTTTCTTGCTTCAATTGAAAATGGGGAGTCAAAGTAGAAGTCCACTGAGTGCTTGTAAGCAAGATCAGCCAATACCTTAGCTAGTATTCAAAAAAACTTATTCATGACACTTGAAATTAATTAAGTTGCTTGTTTTTAAAATGTAATAAAAATATTTTCAAGTGACAGTTACCCGTCTCCGCAACATCTTTATGTTCCTTAATTGTTGATACTATTTCATGGTCAAACACGTTATCGAAAAGCCCGTCTGAACCCATTACTATGATGTCCCCCTTCACTATATCAATACTAGTAACCTGCATTTATGTATAGACAATGTAAAATAATAATAAGAGTTAAATGTCATTTTAATCCCTGTGGTTTGGGCCATTTTGCCAGTTTAGTCCAAAGGTTTAAAACGTTGCCATTTTAATCCTAATACTTTCAAGTGTTGCCATTTTAGTCCACTGGGTTAACTCCGTCCATTTTTTATGTTAGCTAGAAGGGTAATTCGATCATTTTATATGGTCGAATTGCCCTTCTAGTTAACAGAATTATATTTAAAATGACCGAAATGCCCTTCTAGTTAACAAAATAAAGGGATGGAGTTAACTCAGTGGACTAAAATGGCAACGTTTAAAACTATTTGGACTAAAATGGCAACGTTTCAAACCTTTAGACTAAACTGGCAAAATGGCCCAAACCACATGGACTAAAATGACATTTAACTCTAATAATAATAATAATAATGAAATAGAGGTGGCAATTTCAACCTTTTACATTGTTTCGTGTGGGTTAATTTGCTTAGTGTATTGTCTCAAACGGGTCAAAGGCTATTTTAATGCATACAACCTTTTACATTGTTTGATTTCAAATATTTATAATATTAGTATCATTATTATATTATATTATTGTTTTTGTAGTTGAAATTAACACGCCAATTATTCATAACAAGTTTCAAAAAAATAGACCCGTTTGACAAGCACTAAAATATGACATGTTTTAACCCAAACCCATTTGACCCATTACTTAATCTGCCCGGACCCACTCATCTATGGACTTTCTTACCGTGGCATCGAGATATGTTTGGCTGACGGTCTCAGAGCTCAACTGATACGGACAATCAAAATAATGCTCTTGTGGGAAAGTGGAAAATATTATTTGACCTAAAAGTTCAAGATTTATAACAACAATGTCACTAACAACAAAGTCGAGCAACATAATTGGATCTCGGTTTACCTTTGCGAATAACCCGAAGTCCACAATCTCCAACATTAGCAATCTTAAGAATCCCATTATTGTCTAGCATAGAAACAATTCTACAAAGACAAAAGCATTAATGTGGGATTATATATTAAAATGTGGATAAAATAAGGGATTAATGATTTAATTTAATACGTGTTAAAACATACACAGTAGCTGAACCTGTGGATGAGGTTGCAGCGTGTGCTTTTCTTACAAGAATCCGAGGATCATAATTAACCTGAAACAAACATTAATATAAGCATTACTTGCGATTCCTGATATGACCCAAAACACGACATGATAATAATAGGTTTCTGGTTGTCTTTTTTTTCTTTTATGACGCCCCACTTGCAGTATGCGCATATAATGTATATATGTGTGGGCCAACGGGGGGGGGGGGGGGGGGGGGGGGGGGGGGGGGGGCAAAAGTGAAAGTGCACTAATTTTAACGTTATTTTACTAATTTCGTGAAAATAACGTTAAAAGCTGAGGACGGTTAATCATGCATCATGTGGTGGCATTGATAGCTGAAAGACAAAAGGGTACATGCACTAATCGGTCTTTATCCCGATTGTTGAGTGTTATGTGCCTTATGTCTAAGGCTTGATGCAAAACTACTATCGAGCCAGGGGTCTTACTAGAAGCAGCCTCTCTATTCCTACGGGTAGAGGTAAGGCTGTCTACATCTTACCCTCCTTAGACCCTACCTTTGCTTTGCTATTGGTGGGATTTACTGAGTATGATGATGATGGTTGTCATGTTTTTTCCAGTTAATTAAACATGTTAACCCGTTAAAAACTAAAAAAAAAATAACATCTCCAACGTATTTACAACCCGGCAACCCACCAACCATTTATAACCATTACACGAGTCGTGTTCATGTTACACGCTATTATTGATTGCCTTAATCATTTGCAGCGGAATTGATTGTAAGTTTGGAACTCATGATGATCAAGAATGTGCAGGAAACGATTTTTAGAGGACAAGATCAAATTGATAATGTCTTGGTGCCGACATAACTGCCGGCAAGATTACATATATAGGGAACGGTTAATGGCGGTTGATCTTGGAGGGAAACTAACCGTTTGAAACGGTGCCAACCATAACCATAAACCGTTTAAATAATAACATATTGTTACATATACATAAGCCTATAAATTCGAATGTAACTACATAACATAGAATAAATTAAGTTAATAATACTAACAGCTATATTGTTAAAGACGCAAGGCGGAGGCGAGGCGCACCGGCCTCGCCCGAAGCCTAGGCGCAAGGCGCAAAAAAAGCATGGGTTTTTTAAGAAAAGCGCACATAGAGAAAAATATATAAAAAATATGTTATGCTTTGAAAATAAATAAGATTCCACATATAAAATAAACTATTAAATACGCCATTTAAGATCATGTAGCTAATAGTTAGTAGCAAAAGTTTAGGACTTATACACACGTAGTGATACCAAAAGTTACTAGGACTTATACAAACGTTTGCGGTTACTAAAACATTTAAACTTTAAAGAGGAATGGTTTACAGCTGTAAAAAAACTTTAAAAAATAACATTAAAACAGAAAAGTGCGCCTGATAGATAAAAGCCCGCGTTTTTTACTCGTTGCGCCTTGTTCTGGGCACGCGCCTGAGCACCGTTTTTACAAAAAAAAAAATCATATTTGCGCCTAAGCTACCACCAGGCGCTATAGGCTCGCCTCGCTGCACCCGAGCGCGCGCCTTTTGCACTTTTGACAACTATGGTTACACGATTAATGATTTTAAGTGTGTCCAAGTTAGTGTTATATCTTTAACACAGAGAAATATAAGGGTCGTGTCCGGGTCATCAAATGAAACCCCCCCCCCCCCCCCAAAAAAAAAAAAAAACCCAAGCAACACAATTATGTACCAGAAATCACATGTAAACCTCAATGTTTGATGAGATATATTCTAATTGTTTGACAACTTGTCACAAACGTCTTAACTTTACTATAAAAACAATCAAATAAAGAGATGAGGTGATAAGTACCTCTTCATCATCAACTAAAGATGAAGCTCTTCTCATAAGTTCTCTTGAGAATTGTGCAGGGTCCACATCTTTTTCTGCCCATCTATCATCATGATTTGCAAAACAAAAGGTTGTATGATGTTTAGGTTACAGTCCATGGTAATAAATCAACTAATTTTCTTTGTTAATAAACACCACAACATACCCTGAAACACCGTCTGCAACAGCCATAACGCCACCATTGTAACCACTCACAAAGAAAGCATCTTCCCCGCCTTTGTCAGCCTTAGGAATAAAGAAAAAAAATGATCCAATGGCAAACAAAATCTGTTACTAGAGTCGGTAAGATGGATGGGTTAGTTGGATTGGGTAATAGATCAAAACGGGTCAGTTTTAGTATGGGTCAAAACAGGACAGGATAGTTTGTGTTTATATGAGCTGCTAATACTTTCTTGTAAATGGTTCAAGTGCTTATAATGATTACAAAAACACTATTTTAACAATCTGAAAAGGAAATGATTTAGAAGGTTATTTGAATGCATTAGCCCGTTCGACCGTTCTTAACTGTTCCTACTCGACTACTCTGGCCTGAGATGAAACCCAAACCCAAACCAAAGTATTCATAAGTTAACACGCTGAAGTGCTAAACAAGTTGTGTTAGCGGGTTGGTGGGGACGAACCGGACATGAGCCCGGAATTTTGCACCACACATGAACCTTAACATGAAACGTGTATTCGTAGGTTTACACCAACACAACCCGTTCATACCTAGAAAATTAAATATTTGACTTCCTTTTTATATTAATTCTTAAAAATATTTTTATTTTTTTAAAAGATGCCAATTTACTTTTCAGATTTTAGCATAACAGGGGAGGGGAAGGAAAATGAATTAAATGAGAAACGAAAGGAAAAGTTGTGATTTTTTTCGTGTTCCCGAGTTAATGAAAAGTAAAGTAAAAGAGAAGAAATCAAACATTTTATGTGTTCCTGAGTTAGTAGGAAAAGAAAAGAAAGGAACAATTTTACCATTATACCCTTTAAACATAAAACATTTTAATTAGATATGAGGGCAATTTAGTAATCGATAAGATTTTCTCTCCTAATCTCTCCGATTTGAGATGATAAGTATACATACAAATTTTCTTGTGTTTTCCCTTCTTTCTCCTCCCCTTCTTTTTTTTTTTTTTTTTTTGAACGACAAATTTTGGATCACTGACGGACTACTGGAGTATCATCGTGCCACCAGCGGAATCACCCGATCATATACATCTCCACTAGGCATAATGCCTATACACCAATTCGGGAGGAAACCCAATAAATATAGGAAAACCCCCCTTTGTGGGAATCGAAGACAGGACCTATGGGTCCCAAAGCCTTATCACACCTCCAAAATGCCATTAGGCTATAAAGGCATGGAAAAAAATTCTTTTTTTTTCTCCTCCCCTTCTATCCTTAAAAAATCTCAAGAACATGATTTTTTTCATATTTTCATCTCTTTTCTTGTAAATGAGACTCAGAACAGAGTGAAAAAGTACGCAAATAGTTTAAGTTATTAATGTTTTAGAAATTTGAAATAAATAAGGAAATGGTAAAAAGGGTGGTGAACCCGACAGTTGAACGTGTTGGCAGGTTCGACCCGTAACCTGTCTGTAAGAGGAACATACCTTTTTCGGGTGTGGAATGAGTCGAGTTCCGACACGGATTGACAACTCCGGTCTACAATCATATCCAACTTTAGGTTATAACACCACACCATATGAAATTTACAATTAAAATGGTGGATCAGATTACCTTAAAACAGGATTGGGTATCGGGGAAGTAGAACAACCAATAACATTCATGCTCATCACTTTCTTCCTCGGAAGCTTAATTGCAGTTCCAGATGAAGATAAGAATTGACAACTCATGGCCACCGCTCTTGCTGGTACTGGTATTTCACCCACAACCACTAGCAATAGCAAAAGTGTGAGCGAGTCTCTTTGTGCCTGTGGGTTTGATGGACATTTTGCCACGTCACTCTTTACACTTATGCTACGTTTGCATCTATAGATTTGATTGTAAGGAGCTGATCAATAAGCACCAGTGGTCTAGTGGTAGAATAGTACCCTGCCACAGTATAGACCCGGGTTCGATTCCCGGCTGGTGCATAATTCCTTTTTAGTTTCTTTACTTCTGGTTCTTCTAAGGAAAAAGTGTTTTAACATAAAACTATTTCTTTCCATAAATACATCACAGTACAGACACTTTCACACCAGATTTCACACCAGATGCATCAAACTGCACTTTCACAAGTTTATTGTAAAATGGTAACAAAATCAAGGCCTACATTCGCCAAGTTTATTGTAAAATGGTAACAAAATCAAGGCCTACATTCGCGCACTAATGTTCTCAATTCGCGATGTTTTGTCCATCCTCTTCACAATCCCAACAATAACCTATTATTACATTCAAGTTGGTGTGTCTTTATTAACCGAAACAAGTAGAAATCTGTAAGAAAAATATTAAAAATAGCAATTAACAATATTTTACCTTTCCGGGTCCAAGTTCTTAATTCTTTCTAGTCCCCGTGATAAAAGAGTCTTCACCGTTGTCTCCCACTGAACCGATGATGTAACCTAGAACATTATTTATTTATAACAGTTAACAAGTTTTCTTTTCTTTTAAATGCTGTAAAAGGTAACATCTTATGAAATCTTCACTCGAAAGAAGAATGACATTTTTTTTACATTTTATACCATTATACCTACCTTCTGTAGCCTGTAGGTTATATTAAATATTGACGACGAGGCCCACTTGGAGTCCAGCGGTCTCGTCTTGGGCTCCGTTTTATTTGGGCTCGTCAACAGGCCCAATAAATGGCTTTTGTCCTTTAAGTGAAGCCACGGGATATGACGGGAAAAAGAGGTGTCATGTCTCTGAGACCACATTAATTGCCTGAAGGCAAGAGAGATAGATCGCTGGAAACAGTACGTCAAAGGCAGCTGGCTCCATTAATGAACTAAGGATCTGACCGTTGGGTCTCAGATACGTGTCTGAGTCCCCCAATGACTTAAGGAAACCGTTAGATGAATCCGATGGTACTTTTCAAAGGGATAAGCCAACTTCATTATATAAGAGAGGTTGAAGGTTGTCTAAGGTATGCATTGAATATTACCTCTCATTAAAATCATTTATTCCAAACATTCCTTTGGATCATATTTAAGGCTTCGAGCCTAGAATTCACACCATTGAAGATATTTTGGCGACCCTACACTCGTCGGAATAAGCTCTTCACTCTCCGGCACGGTTACTTATTCTCACGCCGGAGCTTGGTCACGGATTCCCCCTCTTGGGTCCTCCGTGGCGAGGCTAACGGTGTTCTTTTTTGTAGGAAGACGGCGTCAATCCTTTGCAACGTTAACGAGCCTCATTGACTTTCCACCGGGATTCAGGGACTCGACATTGGTGCCATCTATGGGACTCTATCCGTATGGTAGTCTCATCAATAACCAAAGACGTTGTAAGGGATATCTTTCATAAAATCGATATGGCTGCACCACCTCCACCCCCAACTCCCAGATAACAAAAACGGTCCGAGACAACAATGAAGTGGTGACCGTTGAAGACATCACCCATGAGGAAGAAACAAGTGACAGGGTTGGACTGTCGGTAAAAAAGGATGTCATCACACCAGATTTTGTCTCCATGCACAGGGATGAGCTACGGAAACAGCTCGAGGACCTGGAGAGACGGGAGAAACTCGAGAGCCTACGGGCTAGACTCTCCTTTGATACACCATCTAATAAGAACAACACCAGCTCTCACGAAGGTAACAATGATTTAGACTCGCTAAACGCATTCATGATTGCCCTGAGGTAGATGACACCCGAGGAAAGAGAAATGTTGATAAAAGGGAAGGGTCATACGGAGAAATAAGGGAAAGGTAAGGACGACCGGGATGATGGCATGTTAGATAAACCTTACTTACCCAAGGATCTAGCTGAAGTCTCAAAGTTCACCAAGAGGATTGTCGAGGCACCCATGCCTCCCAAGCTTAAACATCCACTCAACCTTGACAGGTACGACGGGACCAAAAATCCGGAGGATCACCTGCATGCTTTTAGAGGCGCTGGGCAGGTAGGGTGGTGGTCTATGCCCACGTGGTGCCACATGTTTGTCCAAACACTTACTGAAGGAGCTAGACTTTGGTTCGATAGCCTCCCGGCCGAGAGCATCGACAGCTATGAAGAGTTAAGCAAAAAGTTCCTCAGGAACTTCAACCAACAAAGAAAAGTGATAAAAATCCCAATGAAATTATGCACATTCTCCAGAAGGATAATGAACGGGTGGACCAGTACATGGAAAGGTTTATCAAAGAAAGTATGAACATCAAAGGCGTCCCGGAGGTAATGTGTTGGTCCAGTTGTTTGTCGACTTCATCTTCGTTCGAGTCTTAGATTAGAACTGATAGATCAGTGCACGTAAAACGAGAAATGGGATTTTATAGGTAATTCCGCTTGAAATGACACATGGTCATTTCAAGCGAAATCAAGCTTCTAATTCCGCTTGAAAGTAAATAGTGGTAATTTCGCTTGAAGATGTAATTCCGCTTGAGACTGTTTCAAGCGGAATCACATGCCTATAAATAGTCCTTTCAAACGATATCAGTAAAAAGGTTCTTGTTTCCGACACCGAAGTGCTGTCGAAGTGTCTCCAAGTCTGTAAACGTGTTCTAATCAATACAAGAGACAGTTAATAGTGATTCTAGTGTTATACAAGCTAAATAAAGACTGAATCAATGAATTCCGCCTCTGATTCAGTCTAAGACCTCTTCTGATCGACTCATTAAGGTCGTTTCACGATCCTACATATGGTATCAGAGCTCAGGAGGAAGAGTTCTTACTGTTTATGCCACACCCCAACCGATGGCGGAATCATCGGGGCGCGGCACTAGGCGAATCAGATTGCTCAAGAGAATCCATAACAACTATATTGCGATAATATTTACTACATTCGTTATCCCATACTAACAAATAATACAATCACATAAGTCATCACAGATTTCTTGTCCTCTCGAACAATTCAAATCCGACAACCTAGATTTTAGGTGAGTTTCTAGACTTCCTAGCTTGATTTGATGTAGACTTCAACTAAACCTACAACATACGTTAAAATAATGTCAATACAAAAGTATTGTCGACTATACAGGTTTGATATGTAATAGCGTAATAGATTAAAAAGTGCCGCGAATTTCCACATGCATAAACGTAATACACGACATATATACTCACAAAACTGATACTACCAGCTAAGTCCTCGATGCTCGATTCTTCGATGGCATAACTAGACCCCGTCGGGCGCAATAGTACTATACTAGTCGTGGTGGGACGTCACAAGTATAAGTCCTAGCACATATGCAACTAGCATCACGTATATCTATGCAACAGTTATTCGCAAGTGATAAATTGACTGATTGAATTATTCGTTTGATAAGTTCGATTTATAAGGAACGTATGTTACACCCAAAATGCGATAAAAAGGGGTCAAGTATACTCACAGTGCGTATTTAGTAGGCGAATCACAGCTTGGTTGGATTAACGGGAAAGTGTCTGAGAGTACCCTGATTACAGACAGATTGCATGAGCGTTTGATAGGGCGTTAAATGATAGCGGGATAAGCAAGAACGAACGTTAATCCCATAGAATGCTTGCCCGTTCGGATGGGCTGTCCGATCGGATGGGTTGTCCGATCAGAGGGGCAGCCTGTCCGATCGGCTAGCCTGTCCGATCGGTTGGGCTGTCCGATCGGCTGGGCTGCCCGATCGGCTGGCCGCCAGCTGTATCCGACGATATTTTGAAGGTTTTTCGGTGGTTTTGGTCGAGACGCTGTTGTGACGTGCTAAACAACTGAAATTCCGTCAAGTCCGACTCGTTCTAACGGCCGGGAATCACCCTGTTCCATCAGAACTGGCCGTTCTTGGCGGTTTTCCATGTTTAACCCGAAACTGGTCGTCTCATCGTTAGGAATCAGATCTTTGACCAACACGACACTAGAAATGAGTAGAAGGTCGGTATAAGCTCTGATTCCACCGTTTTTGAGTGCTTTGAGAGTAAAAGAGTTGGAAGAAAGTTGGAAAACCGTCCTTCAATCCTTTTATTTATGATTATGTGTAGATCTGTTGTGAAAATGTTGTTTATTCTTGTGGAAATCCTTCGGATCTGAGTTATTATTGGTGGAATGAGGCCAACACTTGAAGTTCATAAGAACTTCATGATGACGTCACTCTAGAACACCCCAAATCCGTTGATTTCACGGTTAAAAGTTGAGTTTTGAAAGGTAGAAAGGTGGAGGAGTGCATATAGATTAAAGAAGTACAAGATTTGAGTTGAGAACTTACAAGAAATGCGAGAAATCGAGAGATGAAGGGTCAAGAGTGTCCTGGTCGGCTGAGAGCTTCTCATCAAGGGAAATGGTAAGTGAGGGAGGTATTTATAGGCAAGAGAGGAAGGAAAGGGGGGAAACTAGTCCGGATCGGATGGCCCGTCCGATCGGTCGGCTCGTCCGATCGGCTGGCCCATCCGATCGGTTGGCCCAGCCGTTCGGCTGGCCCATCCGTTCGGACGGTCTGTCCGTTCGGAGGTGTCTTGATCCCCGAGTTCGTGCGTTGCGATAGTTTTGGTCACACGCTTCCATATACTTATTTATTATTTATTTATTTATTATAATTAATCACAAAAGGGTCGTATATACCTATTCATATTATATTTAATTACCCAAAGCCCGCGATACGGTAACTGAGTTTCGTTTCGAGTAATCGATTTCCTTTTGACGCTTCACGGTCATCGAGGAGGGTAGATTAGGTCCTCTCCCAATGCCATCGTGAACGTTAGATATATTTTAAGTGATAAGTTGCACTGCGACACATCACGACTATCAAGGAGGGTAGAATTGGTCCTCACTTGATATCTTCGTGGTTGTCAGCAAATGTAACATGATGTGATAGTGATAGAATATGCGAAAATATTGTGATATAGCAATGTAACTGATGTGGGTACATTATGATCCGAATCTCTGGTGCTAGGCGTAATGAGTATATCGAGTAGTAACAACGCACGAAAGTGCGGGTTGTTACAGTCTCCCCTGCTTTAGGAAATTTCGTCCCGAAATTAATCCACCAGTAGGGTTGTAGGAGTTGATGCGTATGAGGGTAGCGATTAAAAGTGTCTAGATAAGCGAGCGATCGATTAAGGTTCGACGAGCGAGAGTGTTGCGATAACCGGTGATAGCAGCGAGTAGGGTGATTTGCAAGACAAAAGATGATGACACACACCGAAAGTGATTAGAGAGCATTTAAAATTCTTGAAAGGTCAATTGATTAGGAAAAAGTTGCTTATGAAAATCTTCTCACGGTGCGGCGTTAGCTGTAGCGTTGTTCACACCAGCACGATGAGAAAGGTTTGTTAGGTTACTGAAAGATCTTTAAGTGACTAGAACTCATTTTACGAAATTCTCTCGCCTCCCGGTGGTGATTCGAGTCGATTTCCGCACCGGTGTCACAAGAAAATCTCGTTTTGTACAAAGGTTTTCGAAGAAGTTTTATAAGAAAAGTTTTAGTAAGAAAAATAAGTTTAAAATTTGTTTAAACAAAGCCCTTTTAGTTATACCAAAAATTTTATTTTAAGGTCGGCCCCACATGGCACTTTCCCACGAAAGTTCTACAATATGGCTAAAACACTTATATATAGGAAGTACCAGCGGCGTATCCACCATATTTTACTCATATGGCTTCCGTCTCGTGAGGCGGTGTCATACGTGTCGACATAGTACAGACAGAATTGCGATGACTCGATCCAAACGTGAAGGGTCGGATCAAGTCTTGAAATGGCGAACTGAGCGATGAAGTTGTGACAACTCGGACTTTAGACTTGCTTAGATGTAACGTTACGTGCTTATGTGACATTTTGAGCTAATGAATGTTATGATGTTATGTGCCTTATGTGTGTATGTATGTTAAGTGAATGCTACACGAACCCAAACCGCACAACTTGATCCGATCGCATAACACTACAATCGAGTGCACAAGCCCTTTGGGCCACACCTTGTTCACGGACCCATTAGGCAGCCGAGTGGGCTCGGCCCACTCCCCACTCGCAAACACCAAAACCAAGAGTAGGGGTTTGATTTCATTGTTTTTGCAAAACACATAACACACACAAACCCTACTTGCTCTCTATCTCTCTCTCGCTTTACTGGGAACCCGGCGGCACAAGACCATCCGATCATCCTCTTGTTCGGATCACCCTTCTTTACTCGTAATCGGTTAGTGTTTTGTTTATGCTTTCGTGCTAAGTGATGTTATGATTTCATGTTTAGATTAAACCGATTAAAATTGCATGATAATGAACTAGGGCCGGTTCGATTATGTTTTTATGTTTGGTCCTCGGATTAATCATTATGATGGTAAATATAATCAGATTTGTAATTGTGGTTAACTTAGAATCGGATGTATTGATATAAAGAAATCGGCTGTTATGGGATAATGTGTTAATCGGCTCTATGTTTGTTAAAAATCGGATATGCTTATATGTTTTTGGACAAGTGTTCTTGATTATGTGTTATTAGAGTTCATATGAATTGAGATGGAACTGCCCTGTTTAATCGATAATTTGGTTAATTGATTTGTGGAAACTGTTAGTTGATTGTTAATCATGGAAACTGATAATGATAATTGATTTGCATAAAGGCGTGTAACTGTTGTGCATGAAATCAGGAAAGTTGTTGCAGATTGATAGACTTAGCATGGTTGCGAGTCCAATTGCGACTCGAAACCTCACACCGACACAACAGCACCAGCCGAAACCATGGTTGCGAGTCCCGTTGCGACTCGTAACCGGACCATGACAAGCCGAGACCACCTGTTGCGACTCGTAACCAGCAGTTGCGACTCGTAACCCCCTGTTGCGACTCGAGATCGCCGGTTGCGACTCGAGACCAGTTGTGCACGTACACTGTTTTGGGCCTTCACTGTCACGGGCCCAATCAGTTGGGCCAAATGATTGGATTTGTGGACTGTTTGTTATTGGACTGTTATGCGTTTACTATTTGGGCCGATTGAGAATCTGGACTGTTTAAATTGGGCCGTTATATGAATTGGTTGAATGTTATGTTGGGCCAAGATTAGAACGCACAAGTTATGCTCTTGACTGATAAGTGTTACCATGTTCTATGAGTGCTCGAAACATGTTATCTTGTATGTTGTATACGTGCATTACGTGAAGTCAAATCCTGACTTGAATAATAACCATGATAGGACGTGGTTGACCATTTACTTGCTACCTGTACTCCTTGTGTATCTGCCGAGCAAACCAAGGTGAGTTCACACAGCCAAGGCATGGGATTCCCGGGTTGGGAATTGGGTTGGATATGTGATATTGAAAGAGTTGCTCGTACTTACGCATTCACTAGACTATAGGCCATCGTCCTCAGGATAGTCAGGACACGTTACGTAAAGCCTACGTAACCCAGTAATTTCCATTTGTCTCCCGGGTCGGGAGGACACGTTACGTAAAGCCTACGTAACCCAATACCATCTACTGTCTTCCGGGTCGGAAGGACACGCTGCATAAAGCCTACGTAGCCCCCACGCGTACCACTGTCCTCGGGGAAGGGCACGTCACGTAAAGCCTACGTGACCCAGTACGTATTCCTGTTCTCGGTTTAAGAAGAACACATGGTTGCACTAGTCTAGTAAGTACCATAATGGGAATCCCCCATTATAAAGGATAAACGTGAGAATCCCTCACCAGTAGTATATACATGGGAAACCCCCACTAGATGAACTTACGCTTTACTATTACGCACTTACTTCCTGTGAACTCGCTCAACTAGTTGGTTGATTATTTGCTGCATGCCTTGCATGACCTTAGGTACTTTATGGAGCTTGCACAGGGAGGAGCAGGTCGTTGTGGGATTTGGATCATGAAAGATATCTGAACTTAAACTGTTTTGAGATTACATTACTATGCTTCCGCTACATAAACAATGTTTGGTTTTGAAACATCAATCATGTCATGATGAACTACATTAATTACTTTTATTATTAAATGCTATGTTTGATATGATTGATGGCTTGATCCTGGTCAGTCACGCTCCCAAGCGGTGGTACTCCGCAGTATGGGATTTTGGGGGTGTGACAGATTGGGATCAGAGCCATTGGTTATAGAGAACTTGGTTTTAATATGGGAAAACGTTTTTATTAAAACCAGACTATAACCAGAACAGTGCTCTCAACGATCCACAACGACGCTTCGCTCCACGTGCAAGACTCGACATCCTAGGTAATAAGGTTTATGTTTATTGCCTGTTTGCTAGAACTGCTCAGAACTTTGCTCGCATTACGTTTAGATACACATGATACTATAGCATGAGAATCCCTACGTGCTTACGCTTTTCTGTCATCGCCCTACTCGCGAACCACTCTCATTTACGTTACTTTTTTTACAATGAAGATCATGTCTGGACGAATCAACATGACACAAGCCCAGCTAGAGGCTCTCGTTCAAGCTCAAGTTGCTGCGGCACTTGCAGCTGCTCAAGCAGGTAGTATATCCTGTGGTCATAACTTACGCTAGGATCTTTAGATCCTACACTCCTAAACTAGCCATTGTATTTAAACTTTGCCCTATTCGTACACAATAGGTCAACCAGCGCAGCAAGTTTGCACCTTTAAGAACTTCATGGGCTGTCGTCCAAGTACCTTTAGTGGCACTGAAGGAGCAGTTGGACTCCTCCACTGGTTTGAAAAGCTAGAGTCAGTATTCGAAATGTGCGAGTGCCCTGAGGCTCGCAAGGTCAAGTATGCAACTGGCACCTTGGAAGGAATCGCGCTAACCTGGTGGAACGCGCAGGTGCAAATTCTAGGGTTGGCAGCTGCTAACGCCACACCCTGGAACGAGTTTAAGGAACTTATCAAGAGGGAATATTGCACGCGTGAAGATATTCACAAGCTGGAAGACGAGCTGTATAATCTGAAAATGGTCGGATCAGAGATTGAAGCGTATACTAAACGGTCGAATGAGCTGGCCGTGCTGTGCCCAACTATGGTGGACCCTCCATACAAGCGCATTGAGATGTATCTCAAGGGATTGGCGCCAGAAATCCAGAGCCATGTCACATCGGCTAATCTCGACAACATCCAGGAGATTCAACGCCTCGCTCACCGCATCACAGATCAGGCAGTGGATCAGAACAAACTGCCTAAACGTATCAGCGCTACTGCTACAGTCACTCCTTCAGCTACTCCTGCTACTACTAGCGACAGCAAAAGAAAATGGGATGGAGATTCTAGTAAAGGTTCAGCATCCGTTCAGTCTCAAGCTCAGCAACAGAAGACTGACCACTACCAGAGTCCCAGTCAGCAATCCTCTGGTGGTCATAGACGAGGAAGATATCAGGGATTTCACCCCAAGTGTCACAATTGCAACAGGCACCATAGCGGCCCATGCAACAAGGGTCGTTGCCAAAGGTGTCTCAAGATGGGGCACGAGGCCAAAGACTGTAGGAGCCCACGCCCTGCAAATCAAAACCAGCAACCTCAACTACCAGCTCCGCAGAACCAGAACCAGAATCAGCAACAGCAGCCACAGCGTGGAAACCGGGGATGTTTCCAGTGTGGGGCTGAAGGTCATTTCAAACGCGACTGCCCTCAGTTGAACCAGAATCGCAACAACAATAACCAGGGCAACGGGAACAACAACGGGGGAAACAACAACAATAATGGCAACGAGGCTAGGGGACGCGCTTTTGTGCTGGGTCGAGGTTACGCAGTGAACGATCCCAATGTGGTTATGGGTAAGTTTCTCCTCGACAATATTTACGTTACTGTTTTGTTTGATTCGGGTGCGGATACAAGCTATATGTCTGTGAAAATGTGTCAACTGCTAAAACGTGCACCAACACTTTTACCCACCAAACATGTAGTAGAGTTAGCTAACGGTAAAAGTCTAGAAGCCACGCACGTAGTTCAGGGTTGTAATCTTATCCTAGCTGGTCAAGCCTTCTCTATTGATCTCATTCCCATAGTATTGGGTAGCTTCGACGTTGTGATTGGGATGGATTGGCTATCTCAACACCAGGCAGAAATCTTATGCAGTGAGAAGATGATTCGCATTCCACGCTCTGGTCAAGAACCTCTCGAAGTATAAGGCGACAAGAGTGGTGCAGTGGTTGGCATCATCTCTTTCTTAAAGGCGCAGAAATGTTTACGAAAGGGGCACACTGCCATTCTGGCACTCGTTACAGACGCATCAGCAAAGGAAAAGAAATTGGAAGATATTCCAATTGTACGTGACTACCCTCAGGTGTTTCCTGAAGACTTACCTGGCTTACCGCCTCATCGTCAGGTCGAATTTCAAATCGAGCTCGCTCCAGGAGCAGCACCCATAGCTCGCGCACCATATCGTTTAGCTCCATCAGAGTTGGAAGAATTGTCAAAGCAGCTACAAGAGCTCTTGGAAAAGGGTTTTATTCGTCCAAGCTCTTCGCCATGGGGAGCTCCAGTACTTTTCGTGAAAAAGAAAGACGGTACGTTCAGGATGTGCATCGACTACCGTGAACTCAACAAGGTGACGGTGAAGAACCGTTATCCTCTTCCACGCATAGACGACTTATTCGACCAGTTGCAAGGGTCGAGTTACTATTCCAAGATAGACTTGAGGTCAGGGTATCATCAGCTGAGAGTCCGGGATGAGGACGTCTCCAAAACCGCATTCAGAACTCGTTACGGTCACTACGAGTTTCTTGTCATGCCGTTTGGGTTAACGAACGCGCCTGCCGTATTTATGGATCTTATGAACAGGGTGTGCATGTAACACCCCGTGTTTTCCCAAAAGTCAAAGTCAAAGTCAAGAGTTGACTGTTATTGGAATTAAAGGTCAATGAAGATTAATTTCATTTTAGTTTCATTTTGATTTTCATATTATTTGGAGTAAGTGTTGTATAATCAAACTAATCGACCGATAATCGAACTGTGAATCAACGACCGACTGTGAATGATAGGAAGTAACAACGCAATAAAGCTAAACAATCAATAACCAAGGTGAATCGAATCAATCATCAAACTCAAGTGTGGGGATTTTAGTACTTTTTATACGTGTGTGTGTGCCTTATGTGTTACTTGTGCATGTTTACTTTTATGTTAAAGTGTGTGGTGAATCAATCAAATCAATCAAGACTCAAAGGTGAATCAAACTCAATGGAAATCGAACCCGAAATGGTTGTAAGGATGCTCGTATGTTAGATATAGTAGTTGAGACTAAAAGTAATTTGATTAGGAATTCTATCATTCTCAAATCATCGTTCACCGAACTCGAAATATCAAAAATCGTCGCGAAACACTCAAAACAGGGCAACCTGATCGAACAGGCTAGCCGATCGAACAGGGCAACCTGATCGAACAGGCTAGCCGATCGAACAGGCTGTTCGATCGGGCAGCCGCTCGATCAGGAATGCTGTTCGATCAGCCAACCCTTTCCTCTTTTGGAAGCCTATAAATAGGGCTGTCCTTGTCAAACTTTCCACTTTTGGAAAAGCTCTGACCGACCAGCCTCTTCTTCTCACTAAATCTCAGATTTCTCTCAAACCGGTAAGTATTTCGCTCTAATTCTTGTACGTTTTTGTTCATTAATCGATTCTCCATCTTTCTATCTTTCAAAACTTGGATTTCATCCATGAAATCACCAAGATCTAGACGTTCATGAGTGATGTCATCATGTGTTCTTCAAGAACACTAAGTTTTGACATCATTCCACCATGAATAGCTTAGATCTAACCGATTTCCACATAAATAACCTAAAATCTACCAAAGATCTTAACATTTCACGGTGGAAAAGGATTGGAAGATGGGTTTTCATCTATCTTTCAACTCTTTTACACTCAAAAAGGTGAAAACGAGACTTGAACCGATTTACAAATCAATCTAAACAAACACATGGTTCAAGATTCGGGTTCTACCGAGAGATATACCGATTTCGGGTTAAACGTTAAACTTAAGTTCCAAACCGTCTCTGACCGAGTTTGGGTGATTCCTGCTCGAGTCAGTGGGCTAAGTGGGGACTTCAGTTTTGTGGTTAAACTCGTAGTCAAAATATCTCTAAAACATCAACAAATAACGGGAATAACCAAGTGTTAAGTGATAGGTTAACCGAATCGAGAAGCTGGCCGAACGGCTAGGCTGTTCGATCGAACAGCCCAACCGAACGACTATGCCAGCCGATCGACTAGGCTAACCGATCGGCTAGCACTTAGTCCCACAAACTCATGAAGTGTAATATTGACAGAGTTCTATTCGATCGATCGAGCCACTCGATTGTAATCATTACTACTCGAATCATGAGATACTACACTTCAAAACACTTAACCTTTTTGAAACATTGGAATATCACCCGATCGAGTGACATATTGTCAAGTCCTTGCTGCTAACCGATCGGTTGGGCTAACCGATCGAACAGCTGTTCGATCGGCCAACTTGAAAGGTAATGTTGCAAGAACTTCAAAAGTTCAAACCATCATACACAAACACATCCTTCTCATCAAAGGAAGAAACAATCCACTTGAAGGAACCAGCCGATCGAGCCAGCCGGCCGATCGAATGGATGTTCGAACGGACTTTCAAACCAATCGAACAGCCAACTCGATCGAACTGCTGTCCGATCGAATGGCCTACTCGATCCAAGTACATTGTTTACTTTTCCGCGTTACTCATCGTTGTGTTATCGAACTATTCAGGCTAACCTATTCTCAGTGCTCCTTCAATCCACATCAAGCACTGTGAGTATACTCGATCCCTTTTTGCTTTCAGCACTTTTGGGTGTTACATACGTAATCTATCAAATTCACAAACAACACAAACTATTTGAACGCTAACCTACTTGCATGTATTACTTGTCTAAATGATTGCTGTTTATTATGTTTACACGTGGAGTGCTATCTGCCTGCTTTAGCAACGTAGTACTATAGTTTGGACTCAGCACCCGTTCACACGGGGGTTGCTAAGGACAATTACTTGCATGGATTACAGTGGTAATCATGTATTGCGAACTGTCTCGGACAGTCAACTTGAAGTCGTTGGTATCGATGGTCCCATGTTGATAATTTACATGCATCGTTTGCCCTTGTGTACGTGCTTGGTTATGCGTAAACTTTTCGAACTTTATATGCTATATCAAACTTGTGTACTCACCTTTACATTATATGTATTGACTTTTATTTTAACGTATGTGACAGGTGTTTAAGCTACTAGCGTGCTAGGGAAGCGAGGCAATAATAAGCTTCTAGGAGCCTGTGACCTTAGGACAGTGTCCACATACCTGCTCCAGGGCCATAATTATCTGTAGATCTTGTACTGGCACCTGTAGTCAGTAAGATCTACCGTAGCCGTCTAGAAGTCTTAAAACAATATTTAAATTCGGTCTGTAATAATTAAGAATTTGAGTTGTCGGAACAGTTCCCATATTGTTTAGCTGATTTCTATGATAACTTGTTATTATTTGGGACACGGTATGGGACGTGTTATATAACTGAATTGTATGATAGTTGTTATGGAAACTACTGAACAATCTGTTTCGCTCAGTGCCGCGCCCCGATGATTCCGCCATCGGTTGGGGTGTGACAGATTGGTATCAGAGCCATAACTATAGGGAATTAGGTTAGACACGATCTAGTCCGGATCGCTGTCTTAGAGACCTAGACTATAGTTAGGAACCAAGAGACCAAGTTTATGTGCTTATTTTATGTTGTTTCCTTCTATTCTATCATTACATCCGAACTCCGAGCCAAATTTTGTAATTTGGACGGGATTAGGAGTGAAACCCGCGAATTCCTGCCTAAATTACAAATTTCGCCAATTATCTTGTGCGAATTTCTATCAACAAACGGGGGAGAATTATACCAAATCAGGGCTGAAACCCGTAATTTGATAAAAACTTTCCTCTAAATTTTTCTTAAAACAAGGAAGAAATTGCTAAGCTAGGGGTGAAACCCTAACCTTGGCAGTTATTCCGACTTTATTTTATCTCGCCAAGGCAGTTGACGGACTCCAATGACCTGAACTCACGAGTATGGCCTAGAATGTGCATGCATAATGCCCAAGAATCGAGGCAGAAACATGTCCCCTAGAGTCGAAAGTGACGACAAGTCAACTGTGAATAGTTAAATTGCCATGGTTAGTCAAAGTCTAGTAGCCGCAGACAATCCATTTTCCGATTTTGAGTGTTGCTTTGTTGATTTTATATGATTTACCTGTTTACGTGTTTTAAGATTCGTTGATTGCTCCATTTGTTATCAATCTGCGTGACCTTTGTTACTATCCCATCTCGATTCAAACCCCTATTGATGTGATCTAAACGAAATCAGTGTGCTATGCTACGTTATACGACTAAGTTAGACGATACAATGTGATGCTATCCGATATGCAAAACGAACGACACTCGACTTGTGGTTATAGGTTTCTGTTTTCTGACCGCCTCTGTGATAAAAGTGCGTACGTGTTTAGGAAATTAAGTGCTCTATTTGCTTAATTGCTTATGTGCTCTAATTGCTTCTGTGCTTATGTGCCTCTATGATTGTGAGCTTATGTGTTTATATGTGTTACGTGACGTGAGATGCGACGTGATTCTAAGCTTTAGTAAACTAAGACGTGCGAGATTCGAATTCGTTGTGTTGAGCCCTATGGCGATGTCTATTGCAGACCATGTCGTCATCATCAAGAATTCGCCAAAACCTTTCCCGTCAGGAGAAGAGAGACCGACGTCTCGCCAAGCTCATCTCAAGGTCTGTAGCGAAAGCTGTCAGTGAGGTGTACGAAAACACCAGCAAGTCGTCGGAAGAATCCCGAACCCTCACTGAACCCAGCAAAGCTCCGTTCAGTTTCAAGCAATTTAAGGCGTGTGGACCGAAGGAGTTCACCGGTGAAGAAGGCCCTACAGGCTTATTTCACTGGTTTGACTCGGTGGAGGTTACCCTTCGTCAAAGCGGATGCCCGGATCATCTTCGAACTCTCAATGCTACCGGTGTCTTCCAGTCGCGGGCATTGGACTGGTGGACAGCCGAAAGGAATAAGCGCGGGAACGACGCTGCCTACGAGCTGACGTGGGAGGAACTGAAGGCTATCATGCTGGACGAGTTCTGTCCTCCCCACGAACGCCAAAAGTTGGAGGATGAGTTCTGGACCATCAAGCAGAAGGAGGGCGACAACGCTGGTCTCACCGCCCGTTTCAAACAACTGAGCATTATCTGTCCAGACCAGGTCAAGACTCCCGAGATGACCATCAAGAAATACATCCGTGCTCTTCCGGATTGTGTTGCAGATTATGTGTTCGCCGCCAAACCCGCATCAATCGAGGAAACCTACCTACTCGCTGCCGAGATTAACGACAAGCGAGTTAAGGCTGGTGTCTGGGATAAGCCATCCAAGTCGTTGCATCAAGTTACTGCCGCATCAACCGACAACCCTACTGCTCAAGCCTCCAAGTCCTCGAGAAGAAGAAAGAAGAACAAGAATTGCGCCGCCGCAACCAATGCTGCTCCTCTTCAGTCAGTACCGCCACAACAGCAACAACCACAGCGCACTGCGCCAGTGATCAATGCGCCGCCGGCTAAGCGTGCGTACACCGGCCCCCACCCACTCTGTGCTACATGTTCTTATCATCACCCGGTGGGTGTGGCCTGCCGTTTCTGTGCCCACTGCAACGTTTACGGGCATTTCACTACGAATTGCCGCTATGGTCCTCGTCAAACGCAAGCTCAAGCCGCTGTTAACCAAGCCCTGCTACCTGCTCCTCAAGCTCCTCAAGCTCCTCAAGCTGCACAGGCCCCGGCAAACAATGTTCGGACCTGCTTTGCATGTGGTGACCCTAACCACTTCGCAAACCGGTGCCCGAACAGAGTGGTGAAACAAGAAGCTCAACAACCCCAGCAACAACAACAGCAGCCTCAACAACAAGCCGCTCACGCCAGAACTTTCAACATCAACGCACGCCAGGCTCAAGCTGATAACAACGTGGTCAATGGTACGTTCCTTGTGAATGGTATATATGCATCATGTTTGTTTGATACTGGAGCCGATAACTGCTTTGTGTCATTTGAGTTTGAGAAACTTCTTAGACGTAAGCGCTCTTATCTTTCGTCACCCTTCGAAGTAGAAGTCGCTACCGGAAGAACCATTGCAGTCAATTCTGTGCTCCGTGATTGTACTCTCGAGCTCAACAGCCATATATTCCCGATTAATCTCATTCCAATGCAGCTCGGAAGTTTCGATGTCATAGTAGGCATGGACTTTCTTCGTGAAAACCGTGCTGAAGTTGTGTGTTCCGATAAGATGATTCGTTTTGTGCTAGCTAGTGGTGATATTCTATGTGTTTATGGTGAAACTACTGCAAAAGATCTCAAGCTCATGTCATGTCTTCAAGCTCGCAAATATCTCCGCAAGGAATATCGAGCCTTCTTGGCCAACATTGTTGTAGCAGAGATGGACAAGAAAAGGAAAGTTGAAGTCAAGGATGTTCCCGTTGTCCGAGAATTTCCTCAGGTGTTCCCTGATGATCTTCCTGGATTACCTCCAAGTCGTGATATCGACTTTCGAATCGACCTTATTCCAGGAGCCAACCCAGTGGCCAAAGCTCCGTATCGACTCGCTCCATCTGAGATGCGAGAACTCTCGAATCAACTCCAAGAGTTACTTGAAAAAGGCTTCATTCGCCCGAGCACTTCTCCATGGGGCGCACCAGTCCTTTTCGTCAAAAAGAAGGACGGGTCGTTCCGAATGTGCATCGATTACCGGGAATTGAACAAGCTGACCATCAAGAACCGATACCCCTTACCAAGAATCGACGATCTGTTTGACCAACTACAAGGTGCTCAATGTTTCTCCAAGATTGATCTACGTTCAGGCTACCATCAGTTGCGGATTCAAGAGGAAGACATACCCAAAACCGCTTTTCGAACCCGATACGGCCACTACGAATTTGTTGTCATGCCTTTTGGTTTGACCAACGCACCCGCGGTCTTTATGGATCTGATGAATCGCGTGTGTAAACCGTTCTTAGACCGTTTCGTCATTGTATTCATCGACGATGTCCTGATCTATTCCAGATCGAGGGCCGAACATGCGCAGCATTTGCGATTGGTTCTCGAGTTGCTTCAGGGAAACCAACTCTACGCCAAATTCTCCAAGTGTGAGTTCTGGTTGGAGGAGGTTCAATTTCTGGGTCACATTGTGAATAGTCGGGGTATACACGTTGATCCTGCAAAGATTGAGGCAGTCAAGGGATGGGTTACGCCAAAGAATCCGTCAGAAGTTCGCTCTTTCCTCGGATTAGCCGGTTACTACCGGCGATTCATCGAAGGATTCTCAAAGATTGCTGTACCGCTTACCTCCCTCACTCATAAAGACAAGCCTTTTGTGTGGGGAACCGCACAGGAGACTGCTTTCCAAACCCTCAAACACATGCTGTGCCATGCACCAGTTCTTACACTGCCGGACGGAAGCGATGACTTCGTTGTCTATTGTGATGCTTCAAACCTTGGACTTGGCTGTGTTCTCATGCAACGAGACAAGGTTATAGCTTACGCATCTCGACAGCTCAAAATCCACGAGAAGAACTATACAACCCATGACCTCGAGCTAGGCGCAGTTGTCTTTGCCTTAAAGATTTGGCGACACTACCTGTATGGTACAAAGTGTACGATCTTCACCGATCACAAGAGCCTACAACATATCTTTAACCAGAGAGAACTCAATATGCGTCAACGCCGATGGGTAGAACTCCTCAACGATTACGACTGTGAGATCCGTTATCACCCAGGCAATGCGAATGTAGTTGCAGACGCCCTCAGCAGAAAGAATTACGTGATAGGTGTTCGAGACATCCAGGCTCAGCATAACCTCGAAGCTCTCATCCGCGAAGCACAACACGCTTGCTTTAACGAGCGTACGTTGAAGAAAGAACGAGTCTATCACGATGGAACTCAGCTCGTGAGCAAAGCCAACGGGATATTCTATTATCTGGACCGAATCTGGGTTCCGAGGAGGACAGATTTGCGAAAGATCATCATGAACGAAGCCCACAAATCCCGATATTCCATTCATCCCGGTGCGGACAAAATGTACCAGGACCTTCGCTACAAGTACTGGTGGCCTGGGATGAAAAGGGATATTGCTCTATATGTTGGTAGCTGTTTAACTTGTGCAAGAGTCAAGGCTGAACACCAAAGACCTTCAGGCTTACTCGAACAACCGCCGATACCCGTATGGAAGTGGGAAAGCATAGCTATGGATTTCATAACTAAGCTTCCGACCACGCCATCAGGTCACGACAGTATTTGGGTTATAGTCGACCGTCTAACCAAATCAGCCCACTTTCTGCCAATACGAGAAGACTATAAGGTGGCCAAGCTAGCCCAAATCTACACCGACGAGATCATTAAGAATCATGGTACGCCTCGAGACATCATTTCTGATCGCGATGCTCGGTTTACATCGAGATTGTGGGAAACTTTTCAAGCAGCTCTTGGTACGACGCTGAATTTGAGTACCGCATTCCACCCGCAAACCGACGGGCAGACTGAAAGAACGATTCGTACTATTGAAGACATGCTCCGTGCGTGTGTTATCGATTTTGGTGGTAGTTGGAGCAAACACCTACCGTTGGTCGAATTTTCGTACAATAATAGCTATCACTCCAGCATCGAAATGGCACCTTTCGAAGCCTTGTATGGTAGGAGATGTCGCTCGCCTATTGTATGGCACGAGGTCGGTCATTCACAATTGACTGGGCCCGAGATTCTGCAAGAAACGACTGACAAGATCCACCAGATAAGGGAAAATTTGGTGAAAGCACGGGACAGACAAAAGATGTACGCCGATAAACGACGCAAGCCCCGCGAATTTGCAGTTGGCGACTACGTGTTCCTAAAGGTATCACCTTGGAAGGGAGTAGTCCGATTCGGCAAAAGAGGGAAACTTGCGCCTCGATTTGTTGGACCTTTTAAGATTCTGGAAAGGATCGGTAAAGTTGCCTACAAACTCGAATTACCGGAGGAACTCAGCAATGTCCACCCGACTTTCCATATTTCAAACCTTCGAAAATGCGTAGCCGACCACGACGCAATAATACCACTCGACGATCTTCAGATCAATGAGACGCTACACTTCGTGGAAAAGCCTGTCGAAATCATGGACCGACAGACCAAGCAACTCAGACGCTCTCGCATTCCTATTGTGAAAGTACGATGGGAAGGCAAACGAGGCGCGGAGTTCACTTGGGAACTCGAAAGTGACATGAAGGCCAAGTACCCGCAGTTGTTCAGATAGATCTGAAGCATCAAATTGGTAAAATCACACGGCGATGTACGGTTCTCGGCCTAATTTCGGGACGAAATTCCCTAAAGGAGGGGAGACTGTAACACCCCGTGTTTTCCCAAAAGTCAAAGTCAAAGTCAAGAGTTGACTGTTATTGGAATTAAAGGTCAATGAAGATTAATTTCATTTTAGTTTCATTTTGATTTTCATATTATTTGGAGTAAGTGTTGTATAATCAAACTAATCGACCGATAATCGAACTGTGAATCAACGACCGACTGTGAATGATAGGAAGTAACAACGCAATAAAGCTAAACAATCAATAACCAAGGTGAATCGAATCAATCATCAAACTCAAGTGTGGGGATTTTAGTACTTTTTATACGTGTGTGTGTGCCTTATGTGTTACTTGTGCATGTTTACTTTTATGTTAAAGTGTGTGGTGAATCAATCAAATCAATCAAGACTCAAAGGTGAATCAAACTCAATGGAAATCGAACCCGAAATGGTTGTAAGGATGCTCGTATGTTAGATATAGTAGTTGAGACTAAAAGTAATTTGATTAGGAATTCTATCATTCTCAAATCATCGTTCACCGAACTCGAAATATCAAAAATCGTCGCGAAACACTCAAAACAGGGCAACCTGATCGAACAGGCTAGCCGATCGAACAGGGCAACCTGATCGAACAGGCTAGCCGATCGAACAGGCTGTTCGATCGGGCAGCCGCTCGATCAGGAATGCTGTTCGATCAGCCAACCCTTTCCTCTTTTGGAAGCCTATAAATAGGGCTGTCCTTGTCAAACTTTCCACTTTTGGAAAAGCTCTGACCGACCAGCCTCTTCTTCTCACTAAATCTCAGATTTCTCTCAAACCGGTAAGTATTTCGCTCTAATTCTTGTACGTTTTTGTTCATTAATCGATTCTCCATCTTTCTATCTTTCAAAACTTGGATTTCATCCATGAAATCACCAAGATCTAGACGTTCATGAGTGATGTCATCATGTGTTCTTCAAGAACACTAAGTTTTGACATCATTCCACCATGAATAGCTTAGATCTAACCGATTTCCACATAAATAACCTAAAATCTACCAAAGATCTTAACATTTCACGGTGGAAAAGGATTGGAAGATGGGTTTTCATCTATCTTTCAACTCTTTTACACTCAAAAAGGTGAAAACGAGACTTGAACCGATTTACAAATCAATCTAAACAAACACATGGTTCAAGATTCGGGTTCTACCGAGAGATATACCGATTTCGGGTTAAACGTTAAACTTAAGTTCCAAACCGTCTCTGACCGAGTTTGGGTGATTCCTGCTCGAGTCAGTGGGCTAAGTGGGGACTTCAGTTTTGTGGTTAAACTCGTAGTCAAAATATCTCTAAAACATCAACAAATAACGGGAATAACCAAGTGTTAAGTGATAGGTTAACCGAATCGAGAAGCTGGCCGAACGGCTAGGCTGTTCGATCGAACAGCCCAACCGAACGACTATGCCAGCCGATCGACTAGGCTAACCGATCGGCTAGCACTTAGTCCCACAAACTCATGAAGTGTAATATTGACAGAGTTCTATTCGATCGATCGAGCCACTCGATTGTAATCATTACTACTCGAATCATGAGATACTACACTTCAAAACACTTAACCTTTTTGAAACATTGGAATATCACCCGATCGAGTGACATATTGTCAAGTCCTTGCTGCTAATCGATCGGTTGGGCTAACCGATCGAACAGCTGTTCGATCGGCCAACTTGAAAGGTAATGTTGCAAGAACTTCAAAAGTTCAAACCATCATACACAAACACATCCTTCTCATCAAAGGAAGAAACAATCCACTTGAAGGAACCAGCCGATCGAGCCAGCCGGCCGATCGAATGGATGTTCGAACGGACTTTCAAACCAATCGAACAGCCAACTCGATCGAACTGCTGTCCGATCGAATGGCCTACTCGATCCAAGTACATTGTTTACTTTTCCGCGTTACTCATCGTTGTGTTATCGAACTATTCAGGCTAACCTATTCTCAGTGCTCCTTCAATCCACATCAAGCACTGTGAGTATACTCGATCCCTTTTTGCTTTCAGCACTTTTGGGTGTTACATACGTAATCTATCAAATTCACAAACAACACAAACTATTTGAACGCTAACCTACTTGCATGTATTACTTGTCTAAATGATTGCTGTTTATTATGTTTACACGTGGAGTGCTATCTGCCTGCTTTAGCAACGTAGTACTATAGTTTGGACTCAGCACCCGTTCACACGGGGGTTGCTAAGGACAATTACTTGCATGGATTACAGTGGTAATCATGTATTGCGAACTGTCTCGGACAGTCAACTTGAAGTCGTTGGTATCGATGGTCCCATGTTGATAATTTACATGCATCGTTTGCCCTTGTGTACGTGCTTGGTTATGCGTAAACTTTTCGAACTTTATATGCTATATCAAACTTGTGTACTCACCTTTACATTATATGTATTGACTTTTATTTTAACGTATGTGACAGGTGTTTAAGCTACTAGCGTGCTAGGGAAGCGAGGCAATAATAAGCTTCTAGGAGCCTGTGACCTTAGGACAGTGTCCACATACCTGCTCCAGGGCCATAATTATCTGTAGATCTTGTACTGGCACCTGTAGTCAGTAAGATCTACCGTAGCCGTCTAGAAGTCTTAAAACAATATTTAAATTCGGTCTGTAATAATTAAGAATTTGAGTTGTCGGAACAGTTCCCATATTGTTTAGCTGATTTCTATGATAACTTGTTATTATTTGGGACACGGTATGGGACGTGTTATATAACTGAATTGTATGATAGTTGTTATGGAAACTACTGAACAATCTGTTTCGCTCAGTGCCGCGCCCCGATGATTCCGCCATCGGTTGGGGTGTGACAGTGCAAACCCTATCTTGACAAGTTCGTCATTGTTTTCATCGACGACATTCTGATCTACTCCAAGAGTCAGGAGGAGCACGAGCAGCACCTACGCCTTATTTTGGAACTCCTTCGGAAGGAACAGCTATACGCTAAGTTTTCGAAATGCGACTTCTGGCTTCGTGAAGTCCATTTCTTAGGCCACGTAGTAAACAAGGATGGGATCCATGTCGATCCATCCAAGGTAGACTCGATCAGAAACTGGCCTGCACCACGTACGCCAACGGAAATACGCCAATTCTTAGGTTTGGCAGGTTACTACAGACGGTTTATCAAAGACTTCTCCAAGATCGCGCAACCACTTACACTACTGACACAGAAGGGTGTCACCTACCGTTGGGGCAACACGCAGGAAACTGCTTTTCAGTATCTAAAGGATAGGCTTTGCAGCGCACCTATTCTCTCATTGCCAGAGGGCACGGATGACTTCGTAGTATATTGTGACGCATCAATACAGGGTATGGGTTGTGTATTGATGCAGCGGGATAAAGTTATTGCCTACGCCTCTCGTCAACTAAAGATTCATGAACGGAACTAAACGACGCACGATTTAGAGCTGGGAGCTGTGGTTTTCGCGCTTAAGATATGGCGACACTACCTGTACGGTACCAGGTGCACGATTTACACCGATCACAGGAGTCTCGAGCATATTCTTAAGCAGAAGGATTTGAACATGCGTCAACGGCGATGGGTTGAATTACTGAACGATTACGAATGCGCTATTAAGTACCATCCAGGCAAAGCCAATGTTGTGGCTGACGCCCTCAGTCGGAAAGACACTTTACCTCGGCGCGTGCGAGCGCTACAGCTTACAATTCAGTCTAGCCTCCCTACACAGATACGAAATGCTCAGGTAGAAGCATTGAAGCCCGAAAACGTCAAGGCTGAAGCCTTACGCGGCTCACGACAGCAGATGGAACAGAAGGCAGACGGCGCCTACTATGTAACGGGGCGTATTTGGGTCCCATTTTATGGCGGTCTACGCGAACTTGTAATGGATGAAGCTCACAAGTCTCGCTACTCGGTACATCCAGGGTCGGACAAAATGTACCACGATATTAGCACTACATATTGGTGGCCTAGCATGAAGGCCCACATCGCTACGTACGTTGGAAAATGCTTGACCTGTGCGAGAGTCAAGGTCGAATATCAGAAACCCGCTGGCCTACTTCAGCAGCCTAAGATACCGCAATGGAAATGGGAAGAAATTTCCATGGATTTCGTTACAGGCCTACCTAGATCCCAGCGTGGGAATGATACCATATGGGTGATCGTGGATCGACTCACCAAGTCTGCACACTTCCTGGCTATAAAGGAAACGGTTAAGTTCTCCACTCTCGCAGACATCTACCTTAAAGAAGTTGTTTCGAGGCACGGGGTGCCCACATCCATCATTTCGGATCGCGATGCACGATTCACATCAGAGCTATGGCAAGCGATGCATAAATCTTTCGGCTCACGATTAGACATGAGCACAGCATATCATCCTCAAACGGATGGGCAGTCTGAGCGAACGATTCAAACACTTGAAGACATGCTTAGAGCATGCGTTATCGATTTCGGCAACGGCTGGGAAAAACACCTCCCTTTGGTGGAGTTCTCGTATAATAATAGTTATCACACCAGCATTCAAGCCGCTCCATTCGAGGCATTGTACGGGCGTAAATGCCGGTCACCTCTCTGTTGGGCAGAGGTGGGGGATAGTCAGATTACGGGTCCAGAGATAGTAGTGGACGCCACAGAAAAGATTGCACAGATACGACAGCGCATGGCGGCAGCACGCGACCGTCAGAAAGCCTACGCCGACAAGCGTAGAAAGCCGTTGGAATTTCAGGTCGGGGACCGGGTTTTATTAAAAGTTTCACCCTGGAAGGGTGTGGTACGTTTTGGCAAACGGGGCAAACTAAATCCGCTGTACGTCGGACCATTCGAAATCATAGAAAAGATCGGCAAAGTAGCCTACAAGTTGAATCTACCAGCTGAACTCGGGGCAGTTCACAATGTCTTTCATGTGTCGAACTTAAAGAAGTGCCTATCAGATGAAAACCTCATCATTCCTTTTAAGGAACTCACTATCGACGAGCGGTTGCAGTTCGTCGAGGAACCAGTTGAAATCACGGACCGGGATGTGAAGGTCCTCAAACACAAGAGAATCCCTCTTGTTCGAGTTCGTTGGAACTCCAAACGTGGCCCAGAGTACACCTGGGAACGCGAAGATAGGATGACAGAAAAGTACCCCCAGTTATTCGAAACCAATGCTACCACTACTGAGGCTGAAGCTACTACTTCGGAATTTCCGGACGAAATTCCAGATCAACGGGGGGAGGATGTGACACCCCAGGAAAATCAGTGAACAATACAGTTTACCTAGCTTCCTCAGTGAGTGCATACCAAATTTCGGGACGAAATTTCCAATTAGTTGGGGATAATGTGACAACTCGGACTTTAGACTTGCTTAGATGTAACGTTACGTGCTTATGTGACATTTTGAGCTAATGAATGTTATGATGTTATGTGCCTTATGTGTGTATGTATGTTATGTGAATGCTACACGAACCCAAACCGCACAACTTGATCCGATCGCATAACACTACAATCGAGTGCACAAGCCCTTTGGGCCACACCTTGTTCACGGACCCATTAGGCAGCCGAGTGGGCTCGGCCCACTCCCCACTCGCAAACACCAAAACCAAGAGTAGGGGTTTGATTTCATTGTTTTTGCAAAACACATAACACACACAAACCCTACTTGCTCTCTATCTCTCTCTCGCTTTACTGGGAACCCGACGGCACAAGACCATCCGATCATCCTCTTGTTCGGATCACCCTTCTTTACTCGTAATCGGTTAGTATTTTGTTTATGCTTTCGTGCTAAGTGATGTTATGATTTCATGTTTAGATTAAACCGATTAAAATTGCATGATAATGAACTAGGGCTGGTTCGATTATGTTTTTATGTTTGGTCCTCGGATTAATCATTATGATGGTAAATATAATCAGATTTGTAATTGTGGTTAACTTAGAATCGGATGTATTGATATAAAGAAATCGGCTGTTATGGGATAATGTGTTAATCGGCTCTATGTTTGTTAAAAAACGGATATGCTTATATGTTTTTGGACAAGTGTTCTTGATTATGTGTTATTAGAGTTCATATGAATTGAGATGGAACTGCCCTGTTTAATCGATAATTTGGTTAATTGATTTGTGGAAACTGTTAGTTGATTGTTAATCATGGAAACTGATAATGATAATTGATTTGCATAAAGGCGTGTAACTGTTGTGCATGAAATCAGGAAAGTTGTTGCAGATTGATAGACTTAGCATGGTTGCGAGTCCAATTGCGACTCGAAACCTCACACCGACACAACAGCACCAGCCGAAACCATGGTTGCGAGTCCCGTTGCGACTCGTAACCGGACCATGACAAGCCGAGACCACCTGTTGCGACTCGTAACCAGCAGTTGCGACTCGTAACCCCCTGTTGCGACTCGAGATCGCCGGTTGCGACTCGAGACCAGTTGTGCACGTACACTGTTTTGGGCCTTCACTGTCACGGGCCCAATCAGTTGGGCCAAATGATTGGATTTGTGGACTGTTTGTTATTGGACTGTTATGCGTTTACTATTTGGGCCGATTGAGAATCTGGACTGTTTAAATTGGGCCGTTATATGAATTGGTTGAATGTTATGTTGGGCCAAGATTAGAACGCACAAGTTATGCTCTTGACTGATAAGTGTTACCATGTTCTATGAGTGCTCGAAACATGTTATCTTGTATGTTGTATACGTGCATTACGTGAAGTCAAATCCTGACTTGAATAATAACCATGATAGGACGTGGTTGACCATTTACTTGCTACCTGTACTCCTTGTGTATCTGCCGAGCAAACCAAGGTGAGTTCACACAGCCAAGGCATGGGATTCCCGGGTTGGGAATTGGGTTGGATATGTGATATTGAAAGAGTTGCTCGTACTTACGCATTCACTAGACTATAGGCCATCGTCCTCAGGATAGTCAGGACACGTTACGTAAAGCCTACGTAACCCAGTAATTTCCATTTGTCTCCCGGGTCGGGAGGACACGTTACGTAAAGCCTACGTAACCCAATACCATCTACTGTCTTCCGGGTCGGAAGGACACGCTGCGTAAAGCCTACGTAGCCCCCACACGTACCACTGTCCTCGGGGAAGGGCACGTCACGTAAAGCCTACGTGACCCAGTACGTATTCCTGTTCTCGGTTTAAGAAGAACACATGGTTGCACTAGTCTAGTAAGTACCATAATGGGAATCCCCCATTATAAAGGATAAACGTGAGAATCCCTCACCAGTAGTATATACATGGGAAACCCCCACTAGATGAACTTACGCTTTACTATTACGCACTTACTTCCTGTGAACTCGCTCAACTAGTTGGTTGATTATTTGCTGCATGCCTTGCAGGACCTTAGGTACTTTATGGAGCTTGCACAGGGAGGAGCAGGTCGTTGTGGGATTTGTATCATGAACGATATCTGAACTTAAACTGTTTTGAGATTACATTACTATGCTTCCGCTACATAAACAATGTTTGGTTTTGAAACATCAATCATGTCATGATGAACTACATTAATTACTTTTATTATTAAATGCTATGTTTGATATGATTGATGGCTTGATCCTGGTCAGTCACGCTCCCAAGCGGTGGTACTCCGCAGTATGGGATTTTGGGGGTGTGACAGAAGTCCTTTTCGAACTCAGTCCAGCGGTACCAGCGAGGTAATAATCGTTGATAGCACAACATACCCGATAGTCGAAAGCGGTGACGAAAATTGAAAAGCGAAAAGCAATGAGCGATAGCGTCAATTGATAGCGACAACCGTCGAGCGATAAGCGACAGTCGATGCGTTACAAGCGATGGAGACATTCAATTCGATTAGATCATAATTTTTAACTACCATTAACCCTCATGGCCTTTTCCACGAAAGTTTGCTGATACGGCTAAAATACCACCGTGTCTTAGCCCTATTAGCTTCGTCCCGTAAAGCGAGGTCATGAGTGCTAAGGTAACACATCTAACACAGATAACACGAATAGCGATGAGCGTTGAGAATATCGAAGCGATGAGATAGGTGCGAGAAGCGTGTCAGCAAGAAGCGACGAGTGACGTGCGATACTCGTCAAGCGATTCACGATACACGATTCTCAGCAAGCGATACACAGTAGCGGTAGGGATTGCGAGATACGCACAACATATGATTGCGATTTCGAGCCATATAATAAGCGTTTGAGATTAACACATAATAAGCGTTAGTGCGAGACACCAAATATACGATTTTCGATTTGCGAGATATATTCCAGTGATAATGCGATTGCGAGCGTGTTGACTTATGAAAAGTCTTGCGAGCACACGCTTTGGTTTGCGATTGAGATTGTTACGCCTTGCGATGTATAGTTTAGTGTGTCGAAAATAACCACAATAGTATAATAGGTCTACGTTCCAACTCCACATAGCACTTTCTTCACAAAACTTTGGTTAGCACAGCGAAACACCGCAATGTTTCAACCATGCGCCCCTGTCCCGTGAATAGGTGTCACATTTCGTTAGGCATCATTGAGACTCACTACGATCTCCGTGCACTAACCAAAATAATCTCGTGTGCACCCGTGATTAACCTGACTCTTGCACGTTTATCGTACCTTATCTCAAGAACGCATGATAGGGGTAAAGTATATACATAGTGCTAACATTTAGATGATGCGCGAGCATAAGAGAGAAATAGAATCCATATGCGACGATAGATAAAATAAGTTCCAAACAGAAAGGAGATTGACAGCGAGAAGTCGTATTATTACAACAACATTAGAAGCAAAATAACGTTGTTGTGGTGTACTTTTGCGGAGACTGCGGTTGTTGTTGAAATTCCTCAAGGTTGCGGTCCCGTGCAACAGTGTTGCATAAGATGACCGTACCAGTTGCAATTTGCGCAGTAGTGACAGTTAGCTTCTGGTGGGTGATGATATGTACACTTGAGACACAGGGGATGGGGTCCATTGTAAGCACGTTTTAGTTGAACTGGGGCTGCTCGGAGAGGTTCTGGTTGCGACAGTCCAGTTGCTGAAGAGTCCGGGCTCACGGTCTTTCGTTTACGGCTGTGCTGAGCTTCCTGAGATGATGAAGTGTCGTCGGCGGATTCGTCTGATGATTTGCTGGAGACGTCGTCAGAGGAATCTTTAGAAGGCTCATCGGTGGATTCGCTGGAAGAATCGTCAGAGGAGTTGATGATAATTGCTTGATGAGCTTGTTTGACAGGCTTCTTGGAGAAGAATCCGTCCAAGACTCGTTTGTCGTTAATTTCTGCAGCCAAACGGTAGGTTTCTTCGATGGTAGCAGGTCTTGCAGCTTCGACAAAATCACCCACACACTCAGGCAAGCCGCGGATGTACTTTGGAATGGCTTTTTCTGAAGTGTTGACTTGGCTTGGGCAGATTGTGCTAAGCTGTTTGAACCTTGCGGTGTAGCCAGCATTGTCACCTTCGTCTTGCTTGATCTCCCAAAATTCGTTTTCTAGCTTCTAGACTTTGTGAGAAGGACAGTACTCTTTCTTCATGAGTTCTTTCTGCTCATCCCAGGAGAGGGCATAAGCTGCGGTGATCCCACGTTTGTTGCGTTCGGCAGTTCACCAGTCGAGTGCTCGTGATTGAAATACTCCGGTAGCGCACGTAGTACGGAAACTATCGGGACACCCACTTTGACGAAGGGTAATGTCGATAGAATCGAACCGCTGGAGTAGTTGGGTCACACCTCCTTCACCTGTGAATTCCATCGGATCACAGGCTTTGAAGTGTTTGTAGAGAAAAGTAGATTGCGGCGCTCTCGTCTTGACGTCTTCCATGGTTTGAGAGTTGCTGAGAGAGTGCACTTGAGCGACAATTTGAGGAATGAGCTTGACCACTTCCTTGGTCACAAGCGAGGCAATCCTCTTATCAGCGCTTCGTTTGGGTCTTCTCCTAGTCGTTCGTCTCGAGATAGAGTTGTTGGAAGGCATCTAGACAGAGAGAGATTTGGAATGAGATTCGATCATAATGATTTTGAGTTGACGATGCGATTAAGCGCAATCAAAACTTATAGCGTACAATATAAATAGATTTCACATAGGAGCCACATAGGAGACACGAAACTTCCTAGGTTTTCACACAATGATTTGGTTGTATTTAGATATAGAGAGTTGTACTTTACACTTATACACATATATTGATTGTAGAATACGCGAGGACGCGATGCGTGGAAGAGAAAGAGAGATAGAAAGGGAAAGCGAGCAATTTTGACATTAGTTTCGTTGCGAACATTCGGTCTTTGTTTTAGGTTGCGATGGCTATGCGAGTTGTGCGTTTTGTAAAACAGGGAGCGAAAATTGATAATCGTAAATTAAACACAAATAAAATGTAACTAAGTTCATTGAAGCGTAAAACCGGCGAGTCGTAGGCTTAGTAAAGTAATCTGAGTGCCGCGGGTGTTTAGGCGTC
This sequence comes from Helianthus annuus, assembly GCF_002127325.2. Lineage (NCBI taxonomy): Eukaryota > Viridiplantae > Streptophyta > Magnoliopsida > Asterales > Asteraceae > Helianthus > Helianthus annuus. The sequence goes on from NC_035443.2 coordinate 94,132,790, forward strand.
GACTACCCAAGGTAACCCAACTATACCCAACAAGTTCATGCACGCGCGTTGACCTAGAAGACTTATGCTTCCACTGGGATGCAGCTCATGGCATTCGTCCTCTTGATCATTGCGTGGCTCGAGTCATTGTGGTGGTCGGGTCCTTGGTGAGAGCTTTTCAAAAACCATTTTAGAGAGTGGAACGGTTTATTAAGGTACGGGTTTCACCCCTGACTTAACAACCTCGTTCCCAATTGTGGTTGTGCTCACCGAATGAATCCAAGAGCTCCACTAGAATTTCGAAATTGTAAGTCCCGAAAATACGGATCAAACAACGATATCAAACAATCACCAAGGATGGGCGGAATCCAAACTTGATGATCTTCAAGAAATAATCAAGAACACTATGAAGATTTGAATATTCAAATGATTCAATGCTTAAACTTGCATACACGGAGCTTGTCTAATACAAGTTTCTAAAACAAGGAACCAACCAACCTTAACCCCTAATTTCCATTAACTATTTATAGGGAGGGATTTCCCCCAAAACCCTAGGCCCATATTTCCTAAGCCCACTCTAATATCCACTAATCCATAAGCCCTCTTAATCATTTAGCTACTAATCCATAAACCTTCAAGGGCCTAACAATCTCCCCCTAAGTTTACTGGATTAGTTGTTGCATCGGACTCGAGGACCTGCCCAGAACTGGATTAGGATTAGCAAATAAGCAATTCCCGACGACGTCTTCAACAGCACTCGTCCAGGGCTTCGCACATTCTTCATTTTTCGTTGTGGCGAATTTTGATGATGATTCAGAACCAAGACATCTTCCTCATAAAAACTCATTTGATCCAACGTATCTGATATGCGAATTGACAGGTTTTCAGAAACAACTGCAACTTCAACTATCTTCGTATCATGCTTCCAGAAGTTGGAAATCATGAGAATTTTCTTCGCAAGCTTTCGAAAGATGGGAATTTCCTCTTCTTTGGCGGTCGGAGGCCAAATGTCATATTTTAACTATCTTCTTGGTGAGAAAGGATCACGAACATCATGTTTTTCTTCTGATCTTTGATTCAGTAGTCTTCATGGAAGGGAAACTGTTATTGACTTCCTTCTCATGGAACATCCATCCTCTGCCTCTCTTGTTTGATCAGAATCAGCTACACATTCTTGTCATGGTCGTATCTCCAGCTAGCGACCACATGTTTGTTTTCCTCTTTATTGAAGTGGCTAGACCCTAACTTCATCACAAATCTATCTGGCCTCTTTGTAGGATCATTGAGCTGGAAGTTTTCATCTGGAGGATTCAAATCCTGATTCTTCATCATAATCATTTGCTTGTCACACTGTCTCCTTTCATGCTTCTTGCTACTCTTCTTCTTTTGGAAGCAGCTAGATAGGCATTCAAGGTAGCTCCACGTTCTGTGTCTGCTGCTACATTTGCTGCTGCTCTCTCTTCAAAATTTTGCTCGTACAGTTGATCTATTATTCGACCTCTGCTCAGAGACTTATGATTGAAGACAAGAAAGCACAGTCCTGTTGTAGTGATGAAAACTGAGCTTCAATCATTTCAGCATCATGTTCGAATACAACCACTCGTCGTCGCAAACTAGCTACTTTTGCATCTCCATCATTATTACTATCACTTCATCCAACGACGAGTCCTTTCTCGGTTGCATACCAGCATGCCGCTTCATCATATTTTGTGAACTTCAAAGACAAACTTTGACATCAATGTCAGGTTCCTGTATTCAGTTTTCCATGTGTTGCAGCAGCAGGTTCTGGATCAAAAGACATAGTAGGCTCTGGATCAGGAATAGGGCAAATAGGATCAGTATCAGGATCAGTGTTGGTTTGTTGGCTCATTATTGTAGTGGCTTCAATCTTAGTTTGAAATCGGTCACCAGCGGTAGGAACGAATGGAGGGTTTTCGTCACTACCCTACAAACTTAGGAGTAGAGCTGCTAAGATCTCAGATGTAGTATGAACTGGTACTCTAACGGCTTCCTCAACCTTTTCAGATGCAATCACTTCCACTTCGCTGTCGGAGTCAGGTTCTTCTTCACTAGAGTCTGATTCTAAATCTGAATCAAGTGTCTCAGCTTTCTTGTCAACACGTGTATGTTGCATGTCACGTTCTTTTGGTAACTTTGGCATTCAGAGGGCTTTGGTTTGAAAAGTATAGAAACCTGCAAACTTTGAAATTCGAACAAGTGATTCAAAGATAATGAGAGAATCCGTGATGATCAGGAGATGAGATTAGTACGAAACGTGACTTGGAGAAAATGATTGCCAGTTAATAGTGTTTCGGATTGGGCCTGAGATCAAACGACCATGCCCCAACTCGGAACAATGGTTCGAATTATATTTGAGAAGAATGGGCCGGATCTGATTCGTGTTTTCACGACAGTGGTCCCCAATCCGAAACAGTGGGCCAGACTATTACTTTAGTGATTTGCCTTTTTTATGACAGAAAACATCTTTCTCAAAATCAACGATCCAACCAACCGAGCAACCTTTTTGAGCAAAGAGATAATCAAAACAAAACAAATTAATAATAGAAAACAAATAGAGGAGTAATATAGGGAGAACCTGCCATGGGATCAAAATCGTTTTCGAACTGATTAAGGGACACTTTTCAGCTCTTCGTTTACTTAGGCTGGTCCACGCAATTGTTGATATGTTTGTCCTCTTAAATCCACCGCTCAAACTTCAACTTTTTGATTTGTGAAACGCTTTTAGGTAGTTTTATACTGTGACATCTGTGTGTCCCATTCCAAGGCATACCCCCGCGATCAAGGTAAGCACAACGGTTCATCGTAGCAGGTGAGTATACTGAGATCATCCTTTTATTATATTTTTTTTATTTTTCAACGCCAGACTTCCTAGTGAATAGGTCAGTACTTTTGTACAGCAGAGAGACCAAGGAAGATCTGACGAGGGCGAGACAGATACCTTAAACGGTATGAATTTGGCTATGATAGCTCACGGAATTCTCTTATTTTGTGAGATTTCTTCTGTTTTCAGGTTTTGGCCCTTTTTGTGGCTCTTTTAGCAAGATATCCTGACTGTGTCCAGGTCTGCATATAATCTGGATGCAACAGAGGGACAGCCCGTGATATCCCGGATGAATCATCAGCATAAAGACCCGAAACCTCATATGTTGGCTATCTATCAACGTAGGATTTAAGACCATGAAATCATACACCGTTGGTCTGTTACCCACGAGATGTCCAGTCCATTATGTTTGTATCACTTTTGCTTCTTTTGCTTTTCGAGCGGCAGACCTATCAGCACATCGCAGTGGAGCCTAACCTGTTTAACATTGAAACCTTACGTGTGTTAATCAAGTTCTTTAACACGAAAGCTCATTTCATTTCCCAAGCAACTATTTCTCCCCCTCAAACAATGTGTATGTACATATATGGTTTTTTTTTTTGGCTTTTCTCCCCCTCAAATTATGCATATGTACATATATGTCCCTCCCCCCCCCCTTAAATTTGTGCATCACACTTTATGCACAAATTTACTTATTTATTTACATAAGTATTGAAACAAGTTTTTTTTTGGTCGCTCAGTCGGTGAACACGCATCATTTTCAAAAGATCCACATGCACATTGAATCTCGAGACGCTGCCAGGTTTTGTAAAATGATCTGCTGAATTAGAATCAGTGTGGATCTGTTTAAGTTTACACAATCCTCTATCATAGCAATCTCGAATAAAGTGCACCTTGATATCAATGTGCTTGGTTTTAGAGTAAAAGACAGGGTTTTTGATAATCTGGATAACGGCATCATTATCAAAATAAGTAGTAGAGTTTAGATAAGTCAAACCGAAATCCTTGAGCTGGTGTTGCATCCAAAGAACCTGAGAGCAGCAGGCAGCAGATGCTGCAACACACTTTGCTTCCGCTGCAAAGGTGAGATGTTGCTTCTTGCACTGCCATGAGATGAGATTGTCCCCCAAGAATTGGCATCCAGCCGATGTAGACTTGATATCCGTGTTTTGATGAACTTGTAAGCCTAGAAAAATTTTCACTTCCCCCAACGAACTCATTTCGAACTTCTTTCCCATCATCCGAAAATACGAATGGCCTCCAAGTGTGCCACCGGTACGTATACCTCATCATGATCCAAACCTTCAACTTGTTCGAAACCTTGAACTGCCAATCGTGCTTTGTTCCTTACGATCACACCGGGGTCATCTTGTTTGTTTTTGAATACCCAGCGCGTTCCAAGAGCATGTTTTCTTTTGGTGAAGAGAATCTCCATCCCTTTGTCGCACATCGGACATACGCTTAAAGGGCTGTGCTACAGAACAGGGACATATTTGACGTCTGAGAAGATGAGAACTCCGTATTTGACTGTGACCTTTATGGTTATTCTTCCGGTTCCCTTCTCGCGAAGTTGACAAATCCACCGTCGAATATATTTTTTTTTGTTATTCAACTAGGATAAGCCTTTTGTCACATGTCTGGAACAACTACTATCGATAAACCAAGGTCTAACAATAGCCCTCCATAGTTGTTCCTGCACAATCAGTGGAATCAGTTAGACACTGGAACCCAGGCCATAGTTGACCTGAGTTGACCATCACTATCTGTGTATGAGACTTCGCGAAAGATCATCTGGCTCTTAACATCGTCGGTGGTTTTTGGCGATGAAGTGGATGTTGATGGTTGCGAATACGGAGACTGGGATCTAACAGGAGTTTTAGGTTTCCAATTCCTAGTGTCTGAAACACTTTCATTTGATGGAAAAACTTTTGTTTTTCTTTGAAACCTGTTTATGTTTGAAAATTTTTGATTCTCCTGTTTCGCAAGATTCCAGTCTTTGTCAGAAGGCCTTGCTTTGGGAGGACCATTTTTTGTAAAGTGAGAGTGCGTAGCCTTCTGATGGTATATGTTCCCAGAGTAGTAGGGACGATGAACACAATTTCTTGCAATGAGTCCCGAAATTCCACAATTAAAACATGTCTGCCTTTTTGAGAAAAAGACATCTAGTTCAGCTTGGGTTATTCTCGAGAATTGATCACGTCTTTTCCTTTCATTTGACGCTAAGTGCTTTCGAGGATGCTTGATCTTGGATGAACCCGGCTCACAGCTGTCAGCACAAGAGTAAGTATCTGCTACCTTACCCTTGAGTTTGGGTTCTGTTTGCTTGAGATTTGAGTTTTCCCTTTTTGCATTCTTTCTTTTCGGCCTTCTGTTTCTACGTTACCGCTTTCTTTTAGGGGGAACAGATTCAGTTGACTCTGTTTTGTTAAGGTTACTTTTGGGATCAATAGATGAACTGTCTGTGGAAGTGACTTTCACATCTTCCTTTTCTTTAGAGACCATGTCCTCATGAGAATCTGTAGAGAAGGTTTCCACAATAATTTCTTCTACAGTTTCATCATCTGATTCGACTATGGAATTGATTTCTATGGATTCCTTCTCCATAGTTTCCATGTTTCCATGGGTTTCTGCAGAATTGGACTCTATGGATGTCTCTTCTACAGTCGGATCAGCTTCTGACCTCTCGACATTAGATGATTCTGGTAACTTAGATGATGAGCAGTCTGTGTCTAAGACAGTTTGACTGTCTTCTTTAGCAATGCTGCTAGATTCTGATTGATCATCGCAATCGGAAACGCTTGAAGATTTGAGCTCATTATCTGAGATTCCTGAATCCTCAGTTTGATTGCCAAGATCGTCGGATGATCCCTGCTCAACAATAAATTCTTTATTATCACAATCAATCACGTCAAAATCATCATTACTGCAGGGAGCATCTGATGTGTCATTCAATGCTTCAGACATACAGGTGTAGTATTCCAAATTATCAGAATTGTTTTCTGAGTTATTTGAAACAGATGTCTCAAATTCCTTAGATGACACATCAGGCTCCCCTGCCACATCATTCTCAACATTTTCAGCATTTTCAATGTCACACCCCGGCCGCGTATAACATGCAACCGCGGCGGAAACGCCGGGGAGTGTTGGGACAGAATTAATTGTTTCATAACCATGGAAATTAAAGTTGCATTTTTATTTATCAACCAAGAGTGTAATATTGTCTTAAACAGGAAACAAAGTGTTCATAACAAAATTAAACTAGTCTATCTTCATTTTTAGTCTCTAAGGCACAGGTCCGCCCTAGTGTCACAATCATCATCCTAGGCGATAGCTCCTGAAAACACATGTGAAAGTAGGTACGTCAGCATAAAAATGCCTGTGAGATACATAGGTTTTGTGAAAATGGGATTCATGACTTGAGTTTAAAGAAAATGATTAATAACAGTCAGTCATGAACCTTGTAATTTGTTTCGTTTTGTAAATCGTATGAAAAACGATAAGATCAGATGATATGTATAAATGAAGTGTAAGGTTAAATGAATAACCTAGTAAAATGAGTTTGTATAAGATAAGTTGTTTGTAAAAATAATGTCTTGTGAAGAATATGTCATTTGTGTAAAACGTAATATGTCTGAACTGAAATGATTTAGATAACGCTAAGATATGTAATATTATACAAGCATTTATATATAGGAAGTACCAGCGGCGTATCCACCATATTTGCACCATATTACATACGCCACGTTACTCAAACCATTTACCCAAACCAACCACCATGTAAATTGTTCATGTATAAACCGATTGTCAAGTGTTATTGTATAAACCATATCGAAATGTCTATGTTCAATGTAAACCACCAAATGTGTATATCAATGTCAGAATGTTTATGTTTAATGTAGATCATGTAATGTGTACCCAAAATATATCTTGTATGGTAAGTGAGATGTATCAACTAAACCATATGTAAAATGCACAAAACAAGGTATTGAAGTAAAACATGGTTTAAATCAATGTTATGTTTTGTGGAACAATACATGCTATACTGATACAAACATTTATGCGGTATTGTGAAAATGCATACATCCAAGCCTTGAGACTGTGGCGATAAACCCTTAAACAAATTAAAGGTTTATCTAAGTTATGTATATCGAATTCGGTCATTCCTTCCAATCCAAACAAACCCAGGATTTCAGGAACGGGAGTTGTCAATTCCTATGGTACCACTACATACTAACGAATGGCGTAGCTAATGTTAATGTATGTATTGTTCCATGTTAAACAAACCAAATGTCATACCGAAATGTAGGCATGTGATGAATAATTGTACTAAGTACGCACACAATGGGCATACATAGCATAAAATGTAGTGTAAAATGATGTACTAAGTACGCACACAATGGGCATACATAGCATAAAATGTAGTGTAAAATGATGTACTAAGTATGCACACAATGGGCATACATAGTATAAAAGTCATGTAAATCAATGTACTAGCATGCTCAGTCAACATACATAGCAGAAATGTAATGTAAAACACTGTACTAAGTACGCACACAATGGGCCTACATAGCATGAAATGTAATGAAATCATGTACTATAATGTACTAACGAACATAGCAGGTATATGATGTGAAAACATGGAAAGCATGAAAGTAACAAGTAGGCACATGTGTTTCACCCCAAAACAGTTTGGAAAACAGTAAAAGAGGGGTTCAATGTACTCACCTGAGATTGCTTTGAAGTTCTTGAATAATAACCAAATAATGCTAGAGATTACGGAATATCAAACGGCACCTAATAGGTAGCTATGTTAATATACCGGACCTAAATCGGAAGGATCGGATAGTATGCGGGTTCGTAAACCAAACGAGTATGGAGACAAGTGTAATATGGTTTAACAAAGCCTTTATACTAAAATGAAACCTAACCTAAGTGCTTACGACCCATTACGACCCGTTTAGGTAGCTTATGCTACCTTAACGCGTCGTTCGTGTAGTACGCATTTGGAACGCCTAACATCGTGACCATAAGGTATAACCTCAGAAGGTTACAGCTATGGTCACCTAATGTGTTTGGTCGGATCCTAATGATCGACCAAATGGGTCGGGTTCGAAAGTGTAAGCGATTGTTTAGATCGCTTACCTTACGACCCTATATAAGCACTATACTAAAAGTGACGAGCTAAGCATGTTAGAACATGCTTAACTAAGTTTAGAAAACAGGTTTGGCATCAAAACAAACGGCTTTGATGCTCACGAGTAGTTTGGTTACAAAATACGCAAGAATGCGCATTTTGGCCGAAACTACGACTCGTCACTGAGCCTTGATAACGTGGTAATCAGTAGGTATAGTCACTACGGACTATAACCATCGTGATCATGCTCACGTTATGAAGTTCCATTGAACTTCATGTTGACCATAGGCTGGTCAACGGAGAAAGTCAAACAAAACATTGACTTTCGGACTCGAAAAGCGAATAAAAGAACGAAAGAACACTTACGAAGGGTCCCCGAAAGCTAATCTCGATCCAGGAGCTCAGGTATGAAGCAAAGGCATCAACTTAGAGCTTTAGATCAGATTTTGTGGGTTTTTAACCAAAAGGGGGGGTATTTATAGGAAAAGCATGACTGTTAGGATCGTTTCTTGAATATCGTGCCACGATCCAAGCCGTACACTTGTCGCAAAGTTGTGGTGCCTTATTTTGCCCCCACCATAGGAATTTGACACGTGTCGTTGCCCTTTGGGTGATCGAAAGGCCAATGCAAGTGGATCAAAACATTGAACCTGGTCTGCATGTCTGACGCAGCCCGCGTCAGGATACACACAAGACTCAGGCGGGCCGCCTGGCCCTGTCTGATCAGCACAAACTTTCAGAAATTACAGCTTTAGTCCCTGTTGCATATTTAAGCCATTTCCGACACTTCTAAGGCTCGTAAAGCCAACTTTAAGGCCCTAAAATGATGCCTACACATTGTGGACATGAAACATGCTCAAAAATATGTCGGATGTTGGTTCGTTTGGCCGTACGATCGCGATGTTCGATTAATTACGACGGAATGCGCATAAGCGCGAAAAACGATCCAAATGACGCGACGAATGGATTTTTCTCATGCCAAACACCAAGGCATAATATAAGGATGCTTACAGAATTTTTTGGATGTCCGGATGTATTCAGAACGTAAGTTATGCGCGAAAGTGCAAACTTGTACACTTTTTGACACTTTTAGCCCCTGAATGATCCAAAAGTTTGTTTTAGCATACCAAACCCCTCAAAGCCTATTTCTAAGCTATGTAAAGGATATTTATGGTATGTTTAACTTATGGACATGTTCTGGAATGTTTGTTACAGTTCAAATTGGCGTACTTTCGCAGTTTGTCAAGTTTAGTCCCTGTAAGCGAATTAACTTGTTTTTGCCATACCAAAGCCTTCAAAACTTATTTCTAAGTTATGTAAAGGTTATTTAAGGTATGTTGAGTATATGTTGATGTTCCGGAGTATTTGTCGCATTAAACTGAGTACGTTTACGCACCAGTTTCCGTATAACTCTCCAGAAAGCGATGTAGAGTTTGAAATTGAACAAAAGTCAAAACATGAAAAATGTAAAACACAACCAAACAAACATTGGGATCAAATAACATTGTTTTATTGATAATAGAACTGTTCATAATGATTACAAGCACAAATGTTACATTCAACACAGTCATTTTTATCACATGCATAATCTAAAATAATAGCACCAGATTCATCAGTCTTAGTGGGAAGACCCCAAGTCTCAGCAAACCAAGAAAAAACACAGTTCCAAGCATAAAGGCCATTTTTATCAGAAATAACATTATCAGCAGCACTTCGATGTGATTCATCATCCTCTTTAGACTTCTCTTCAGTTGTTACTGACTCTGCACACAAACTAGAATAGTTAGTATTTTTAACATAATCAGAATTTGGTGAACTTTCCTTCATCTCCTCTACGGGTTCGTTAACTGGTTCCATTTTTGTTTCAGTTTCGGCTTCTATATTTATTACGGTTTCATTTATCTGATCGGACTTATCTGCTGATTTATTTTGAACATTTTCATTCTTGACAAAACTCATTGGTTTTTTGAAATCAGCATGTGGATTCCTTTTAAACTTAGATGGATCATATTCAACATAATCACTAGGTTTGCCATACATCATAGTGTCATAATTTTCCATTTCCTGCTCAGTGATTGGCAATCTGGAATAATTATGATTGTATGGTGGTGGAACTTGTTTATACCCCAAACCCTTTCCCTTGTTTTCTTGATATGCAAGTTGTACATTACACAGTCTCCCCTACTTGTGGAAATGTAAAACACAACCAAACAAACATTGGGATCAAATAACATTGTTTTATTGATAATAGAACTGTTCATAATGATTACAAGCACAAATGTTACAGTCTCCCCTACTTGTGGAAATTTCGTCCCGAAATTTATTTAGAGGAAACTCGTGGAAAAAGATGCGGATACTTCGCCTTCATTTGATCTTCGCGTTCCCAAGTAAACTCGGGTTCACGTTTAGATTCCCAGCGAACCTTGACCAAAGGAATGCGCTTGCGTTTAAGCCACTTGACTTCACGTTCCATGATTTCCACCGGTTTCTCAACAAATTTCAGTATTTTGTCAACACAAATTTCGTCAAGCGGTATGTGGAGGTTCTCATCAGCTAAACACCTCTTGAGATTGGACACGTGAAAGGTTGGATGGACATTTCCAAGTTCAGGAGGTAACTCAAGTCTGTAGGCTACCTTAACGATTCTTTCGACGATCTTGAATGGTCCAACGTATCTAGGTGCAAGTTTTCCTTTCTTTCCAAATCTGATCACTGTCACACCCCGACCACGTTAAAACAACAAACCGTGGCGGAAACGTCGGGGAGTGTTGTAACAGAATCATTGTTTCAAAACACACGGAAATTTGAAGTTTTGTTTTATTAAACATTAAACGTTTACATCGTCTTGAAATCTAACAAACAAGTTAAACATAGTCTATCATTGTTGTTAAGTCACTAAGGCCTCGTCCAGTCCTATATGAGTGTGCATTCTAGCAATCGACATCAATCAACAATACCTGAAACATATGTGAAAACAAAGTCAGCAAAGAAATGCTGGCGAGTATATAGGTTTTATGAGAGTGTCGGATTCATGGCTAGTTTATATGTTGCAGTACCTTGTTAGACTACAAGAGTCAAAATACAAACCTTGTTTTGAAAAGTGTATTGCAACATAAATAACCAACTCAAATCAAATTGGTTATAGTTTGTTATAAAATCTCGTAGCCATGATTCTTAACCCAAAACATTTGTTTTATCAAATCAAATTGTAAAACGTCTCGTAAAAACTTGTTAATAAAACTCGTATGGTTTATATCATTTCAAAGACCTCGTTGTGTGACATCGTTTTAAAATCGTTTTCCCAGTGAACTAAATAATAACACAAAATGTAGTATGATAAGAGCATTTATATATAGGATGTACCAGTGGCGTATCTACCATGCTTTTATCATGCTACACCTGTCCCATGATTTAATCACATCCCAAAACCAATCGTTTAACCAAATCATTTATCTCGTTTAATTTGTTTCAAATCGTGTAACTCATCCGAAAATCGTTTAACTCGTTTTAATAGTGAAAATACTTTTGGTCGCCTCGCTAATAACATTCAAACCTTCGTGGCTCGCCTATCTCGCATTAACAAACCACCAAAGGGTAAGTTAACAATCTTGCATTAACTAACCACCAAAGGGTAAGTTAACAATCATCAGGTTCGGTCGCTACCCACCCAACCCACACATAACCATGGGTGCAGTCCGATAACGGGATTTGTCAGATCCTATGGTACCATAACCTAATACTGGTCGGTTTGGCCAAAATTAATGAATGTTATTCGTTATGTAATTACAACCAACAAGTCTTGTTCACCTTATCAAAATCGTTATTAATTTAATATAAACCATTGTTTAAACATCGAAATCATTTAACACATATGGATCACCCCAAAACAATCGAAAACAGTAAAATAGGGGAACTATGTACTCGCCTGAGAATGCTTAGCGGTCTTTGAACAACAACCAAGCAAAGCTAGAGGGAGCACGGAATCAATCGGCAACCTAATAACTATATAAATAAACCGGACCTAAGTCGGAGGATCGGATAGGATGAGGTCTTGTAAACCAAAATGAGTTATAGGAACTCACATGACATGGTTTAACAATGCCTACATACTAGATTGAAACCTACCTAAGTGCTTTCGACCCGTTACGACCCATTAAGGTAGCTTACGCTACGTTAATGCGTCATTCGCGCAAACGCGCGTTCGAGACGTCTAACTAGTCCTATGACAAGTATTATATGCCTAAACATGTTTAAATATGTTGTAAAATCAGTTAAGTGACAAAAGTTTAGGTTACATATGCTTAAAGTCCAATTATGCATGAAAAGGGCATTTTGGTAATTTACCTAAGGCATATAATCTACCTATCATATAATTACTTAAACTCGGTGACCATAAGGTATAACCTCGGAAGGTTATTCCCTATACAACTATGGTCACTAAACATGCTTGGTCGGATCCTAAAGATCGACCAAACGGGTCGAGTTCGAAAGTCGAAGCGGTGGTTTAGACCGCTTGACTTACGACTCTACACAAGCACTAAACTAAAAGTGACGAGCTAAGCATGTTAAAACATGCTTAACTAAGTTAGAAAAATAGGTTTTGATATCAAAACAAAGTGTTTTGATACCTAGAGTAGTTTGGTTGCAAAATACGCTTAAATGTGCATTTTGACCGAAACTACGACTCGTCACTACGCCTAGTCAACGTGGTAATCAGTGGGTATAGTCACTAAGGACTATAACCAACATGATTACACTCACGTTGCGAAGTTCAAACGAACTTCTCGTTGACCAACTCGTGGTCAAAGCTGAAAGTCAAACTAAGTTTGACTTTCGAGCTAGGAAAGCAATAAAAGAATGAAAGAAGGCTCACTAAGGGTCCTTGCTATCTTTTCTACAAAGAATACAAAGTCCCAAATGCTTGAGAGAGCTCCCAAAGCAGATGTGAAGAAGAGAAAGAAGAAATGAGAAAGGAACAAGTGAAATGGGATGGCCTATATATAGTTTTTCGCAACCGTTAGGATCATTTCTTGGAGAAGAGGGCATTATCTAGGCCATACAATTGTCAAAGAATGATTGGGGGACTTGTTCTCCACACAAACCAGCCCATAGCATGAAAAACCATTGATCAAAACCATTGGAACAAGAGGAAATGACCAGATTCAGTGTTTCTGCAATTCTGCTGATCTGGGGACTGCTTACGGACCGTAAGCACATGTCCATACGGTCCGTAAGAGACCTGCAGACCAGCAACTTTCAAAAATGACAATTTAGCCCCTGAACTTGCAAAACTTGCATTTCGGCTCATTTTTGACACGTTTAAGCCTCGTTAACCTCATTTCAAGGCTCTAAAATGAAGTTAAAGTATAGAGAACTCAAAACATACTCAAAAACATCTTGGATGTCGGTTCGTTTGGTCGTACGATCGCGTTGTTCGTTAATTACGACGGAAGTCGTAACGAACGCAAAAACGGTCCAAATTAAGCGACGAATGGAATTTTATCATGCCAATCACTAAAATAAAATATTTTAATGATTACATAAATTTTTGGATGCCCAGATATATTCAGAACGTAAGATATGCGCGAAAATGCAAACTTGTGCACTTTTTGACGCTTTTAGTCCCTGAAAGATCAAATAAGCATATTTTCGCACACCGAACCCCTCAAAGCTTATTTCTAAGCTATGTTTAGGTTATTTATGGTATGTTTAGCTTATGATCAAGTTCCGGACTGTTCGTTACCAGTACGAATCAGCATACTTTCGCAGTTTGTCGAAATTAGTCCCTGTAAGCGAATAAACTTGTTTTCAACACACCAAACCATCCAAAACTTATTTCTAAGTTATGTGAAGGTTATTTAAGGTATGTTAAGCTTATTTCACTATCCCGGAGTGTTTGTCGCATTAAACTGACTGCGTTTACACACCAGTTTGCGTATAACTTTCCAGAAAGCGATTTAGAGCTTGAAATCGAACGAGAATTGATATGTGCAAATGATACACATATTTATACAAATTCCAAGTATGAAATACAGTATTTCATTGATTTGGTATCTGTTCGATGGTCTTGGTGGCACAGATGTCACAATCACACCTACTTCAGAAAATTTCGTCCCGAAATTTAATCAGAGGAAACTTGTGAGAGCTCGAAACATGAAGTCGAAAAGATAAAACAATACCGGTTGGGTTCCGAACTTCTAGTAACTTTAGTAACTTATGCTTGCAATGTAAGAGGGACACTTATATACAAGTATATGAAGTGCCATTGGTGCGTCCACCGTACCTCCATTACATCGTTAACATTCCGTTATTGTTGCCACTATCAGTTCTTACACATGATAAATCTTACTGTGGTTTCCGTGCACTGAATTTCATAATTATGTACGCGTCCATAATTACGTAATTCCTTGCATAGTCCACACAGTGTATTTGATAATGTGTAGGGAAGAACCAAATGAACGAACCTGTGATGAGTGTGACTAGACCATCATTGAGTCCTTTAGATCAATAAATGATCTTTTAAAACAGACAACCTAGAAGTCTTTCCAGCTATATCACATGTCATTCCTGACCAGATTTGAATTAATCTTTTTACTAGACCGCTCAAGGGGTCTTTTTCGTATTATGGAATGGTACTATATAATCCAAGGGTCTTAACTATCATGTAGAAGCCCATTAAGGATTTAAGGTAGTACCTTTGGATATCCTACTATGAATCCCTCATATGAAGATATGGAGGATTCTGCGAGGATTTGGATAACAAATAACTCGGATTACAAAAACATAAAAGAAACACATAATCACATAATCGTTTAACTTGACCTTGAATTTGTTATCTTTGGACACGGGTATTTAAAGCATACCAGGAAATCCAATCCATGGATTTCATTTGGCACTTTAAACATCTTCAAAAATCTAACTATGAAGATAGAGAGATCTTGATAGGAATTCGGCTTGTCCTTATTGAATTTTAATGTACGTATTAAGGCGTACAAAGAATCCAATCAAAGGTTCCGATTTGAGCGATAATCATCCACAAGGATCTAATTGTAAAGATAATAAGATCCTATATGGATTTCGGAATTCGAATAGCAGGGGATGCTTCGAAACCTTGCACTAGACGTGCTTAGGTCGACACACGAGGAAGAATCCTCATGAATTTGAGGTGCTAGCTATGCCAAGGCGACATATGAAGCAAAATTTGGAGGTTGGGTACAAGATTGAAAAAGTAATACCCTTAGTTATCTGACCAAGGATTTAAAGTGATTACTCCAAATGTCACTTGTATTCGGTACTTCGTTTCTTGAAACGAGTATTTAGAATTTTCGAGGAAATCATGAGCGATCACATGAATGGAAGAACTACAAGAGTAGTTTGTAATGAACATAATTCTTTGGTGTAGGTATTATAGGGGTATGCCATACACACGTGTAACTACACTTGTACATCAGAATTGTGATCAGCGATTTATTTATAAACCAAACAGGTTGTTTCAGAGTTCAACAAAAGAAACAAAAGCATAAGTTTCTAATTATTTCAAGCATCAGCTTCTTCTAATCAGCCCAATGCTCATCCGTGGGTCAAATTTGCATTGACAAACTTTGGGTATTCGTCCCTGAAATGACTCGTCTCGTCATAGAAGTAGCAAGTTCCAGGAGGAAAACGAGCTTGTGCTGGATTTGCTTGAAGTTGAATAGGGTTCTGAATAGTTTGGTTTAACGTAGCAACTGAACGACAGTCTCTTGCCAAATGACCAACAAGTCCACACTTGAAGCATATTTGGCATTTGACACTAGCATGGTGATGGAGGTTACACTGATGTCACAAAGGGGCTGTTCCTTCGTATGGTGCTCGAGTAACAGTAGGACCTGCAACAGCTTTGTTTTGGATGACAAAACGGCACATGTTAACCAAATGTCCCCATCGCCCGCAGTGGGTACATTTGAAACAAGGTGCTTGATTCGGATGATGGCCATTGCATTGATTGCAGAAAGGAGCAGTTCCCAAGTACCGCTTCTTGGCTGGTGGTGTTGCCACCTGACCAGGTCCTGCTTGATTTGGTGCAACGGCTGGAGGATTCTTTAAGGTCTTACGCTTCTTTGACCTTTTTGAAGGCTTGGCTTTTGCTTCCTTTGATGCTTCTCGGGTGGTTTCATCCTGGAGACGGGACATGGAAATAGCTAATTCAGCAGTCTTCAAGATTACTTCGCCTATTCGTTGGGCAACTTTAGTAGCCTGTTCGGACATCTGAGCGTCGTTGCG
This sequence comes from Helianthus annuus, assembly GCF_002127325.2. NCBI lineage: Eukaryota > Viridiplantae > Streptophyta > Magnoliopsida > Asterales > Asteraceae > Helianthus > Helianthus annuus. Next base: position 94,149,007 of record NC_035443.2, read on the forward strand.
ATGAAGTGACATTCTGAAGGAAAGGAAAGACAAAGGGGGAAATGAATGAAAGGCTACCGGGTAATCAAAATAGAATGGCAATGCATAAAAATTGTGATCATTTGTTTGTTACCTAAGGCAAACAAATGAGACGGTGACTAATCAAAGTAAATGGGTCATATTAATGTATCGCTGAAGACATGCTCGCCTATAAGTGAACACTCACCCCAAGAGTTCCCAGGTAAGAGTGACTGGTCCGATACTGCGGATTTGTACGAACACTCTAGCCTTAGACAGAAAACTCAGGGTACAGGCATTCACTCTTCCAGTTTGCACGTGTTCACATTATTTAGCCCCGAACTTTGACGAGATTTTGAAAACTCAAAAGGCATAAAGCCAAAGATGAATTAAACCGGAAGGGTTCAAAACCGTATAACAGAGGGTTCAAAACCTAGTAATTAATCATCCTAGAACAGATGATTAATTTTCGAAGCGGATTCGAAAGTTATGTTCTTATTGTGGTTGTCACCTAAGGATAGGTGACGGTATTGTTTTAAAATCTAAACACAAGAATCTTGTGTTAGGGTCCTAGGAAGGTTATAGACTAGGTCAAAGCATTACTAATAACCTAATTCCCTATAACCATAAGCTCTGATACCAACTTTTCTGTCACACCCCGACCACGTTAAAACAACAAACCGTGGCGGAAACGTCGGGGAGTGTTGTAACAGAATCATTGTTTCAAAACACACGGAAATTTGAAGTTTTGTTTTATTAAACATTAAACGTTTACATCGTCTTGAAATCTAACAAACAAGTTAAACATAGTCTATCATTGTTATTAAGTCACTAAGGCCTCGTCCAGTCCTATATGAGTGTGCATTCTAGCAATCGACATCAATCAACAATACCTGAAACATATGTGAAAACAAAGTCAGCAAAGAAATGCTGGCGAGTATATAGGTTTTATGAGAGTGTCGGATTCATGGCTAGTTTATATGTTGCAGTACCTTGTTAGACTACAAGAGTCAAAATACAAACCTTGTTTTGAAAAGTGTATTGCAACATAAATAACCAACTCAAATCAAATTGGTTATAGTTTGTTATAAAATCTCGTAGCCATGATTCTTAACCCAAAACATTTGTTTTATCAAATCAAATTGTAAAACGTCTCGTAAAAACTTGTTAATAAAACTCGTATGGTTTATATCATTTCAAAGACCTCGTTGTGTGACACCGTTTTAAAATCGTTTTCCCAGTGAACTAAATAATGACACAAAATGTAGTATGATAAGAGCATTTATATATAAGATGTACCAGTGGCATATCTACCATGCTTTTATCATGCTACACCTGTCCCATGATTTAATCACATCCCAAAACCAATCGTTTAACCAAATCGTTTATCTCGTTTAATTTGTTTTAAATCGTGTAACTCATCCCAAAATCGTTTAACTCGTTTTAATAGTGAAAATACTTTTGGTCGCCTCGCTAATAACATTAAACCTTCGTGACTCGCCTATCTCGCATTAACAAACCACCAAAGGGTAAGTTAACAATCTCGCATTAACTAACCACCAAAGGGTAAGTTAACAATCATCAGGTTCGGTCGCTACCCACCTAACCCACACATAACCATGGGTGCAGTCTGATAACGAGATTTGTCAGATCCTATGGTACCATAACCTAATACTGGTCGGTTTGGCCAAAATTAATGAATGTTATTCGTTATGTAATTACAACCAACAAGTCTTGTTCACCTTATCAAAATCGTTATTAATTTAATATAAACCATTGTTTAAACATCGAAATCATTTAACACATATAGATCACCCCAAAACAATCGAAAACAGTAAAATAGGGGAACTATGTACTCGCCTGAGAATGCTTAGCGGTCTTTGAACAACAACCAAGCAAAGCTAGAGGGAGCACGGAATCAATCGGCAACCTAATAACTATATAAATAAACCGGACCTAAGTCGGAGGATCGAATAGGATGAGGTCTTGTAAACCAAAATGAGTTATAGGAACTCACATGACATGGTTTAACAATGCCTACATACTAGATTGAAACCTACCTAAGTGCTTTCGACCCGTTACGACCCATTAAGGTAGCTTACGCTACTTTAACGCGTCATTCACGCAAACGCGCGTTCGAGACGTCTAACTAGTCCTATGACAAGTATTATATGCCTAAACATGTTTAAATATGTTGTAAAATCAGTTAAGTGACAAAAGTTTAGGTTACATATGCTTAAAGTCCAATTATGCATGAAAAGGGCATTTTGGTAATTTACCTAAGGCATATAATCTACCTATCATATAACTACTTAAACTCGGTGACCATAAGGTATAACCTTGGAAGGTTATTCCCTATACAACTATGGTCACTAAACATGCTTGGTCGGATCCTAAAGATCGACCAAACGGGTCGAGTTCGAAAGTCTAAGCGGTGGTTTAGACCGCTTGACTTACGACTCTACACAAGCACTAAACTAAAAGTGACGAGCTAAGCATGTTAAAACATGCTTAACTAAGTTAGAAAAACAGGTTTTGATATCAAAACAAAGTGTTTTGATACCTAGAGTAGTTTGGTTGCAAAATACGCTTAAATGCGCATTTTGACCGAAACTACGACTCGTCACTACGCCTAGTCAATGTGGTAATCAGTGGGTATAGTCACTAAGGACTATAACCCACATGATTACGCTCATGTTGCGAAGTTCAAACGAACTTCTCGTTGACCAACTCGTGGTCAAAGCTGAAAGTCAAACTAAGTTTGACTTTCGAGCTAGGAAAGCAATAAAAGAATGAAAGAAGGCTCACTAAGGGTCCTTGCTATCTTTTCTACAAAGAAGACAAAGTCCCAAATGCTTGAGAGAGCTCCCAAAGCAGATGTGAAGAAGAGAAAGAAGAAATGAGCAAGGAACAAGTGAAATGGGATGGCCTATATATAGTTTTTCGCAACCGTTAAGATCATTTCTTGGAGAAGAGGGCATGATCTAGGCCATACAATTGTCAAAGAATGATTGGGGGACTTATTCTCCACACAAACCAGCCCATAGCATGAAAAACCATTGATCAAAACCATTGGAACAAGAGGAAATGACCAGATTCAGTGTTTCTGCAATTCTGCTGATTTGGGGACTGCTTACGGACCGTAAGCACATGTCCATACGGTCCGTAAGAGACCTGCAGACCAGCAACTTTCAAAAATGACAATTTAGCCCCTGAACTTGCAAAACTTGCATTTCGGCTCATTTTTGACACGTTTAAGCCTCGTTAACCTCATTTCAAGGCTCTAAAATGAAGTTAAAGTATAGAGAACTCAAAACATACTCAAAAACATCTTGGATGTCGGTTCGTTTGGTCGTACGATCGCGTTGTTCGTTAATTACGACGGAAGTCGTAACGAACGCAAAAATGGTCCAAATTAAGCGACGAATGGAATTTTATCATGCCAATCACTAAAATAAAATATTTTAATGATTACATAAATTTTTGGATGCCCGGATATATTCAGAACGTAAGATATGCGCGAAAATGCAAACTTGTGCACTTTTTGACGCTTTTAGTCCCTGAAAGATCAAATAAGCATATTTTCGCACACCGAACCCCTCAAAGCTTATTTCTAAGCTATGTTTAGGTTATTTATGGTATGTTTAGCTTATGATCAAGTTCCGGACTGTTCGTTACCAGTACGAATCAGCATACTTTCGCAGTTTGTCGAAATTAGTCCCTGTAAGCGAATAAACTTGTTTTCAACACACCAAACCATCCAAAACTTATTTCTAAGTTATGTGAAGGTTATTTAAGGTATGTTAAGCTTATTTCAATATCCCGGAGTGTTTGTCGCATTAAACTGACTGCGTTTACACACCAGTTTGCGTATAACTTTCCAGAAAGCGATTTAGAGCTTGAAATCGAACGAGAATTGATATGTGCAAATGATACACATATTTATACAAATTCCAAGTATGAAATACAATATTTCATTGATTTGGTATCTGTTCGATGGTCTTGGTGGCACAGATGTCACAATCACACCTTTCCAAGGTGAGACCTTAAGTAATACACGATCACCGACTTGAAAATCCAAGGGCTTGCGTTTCAGGTCCGCGTAACTCTTTTGACAGCTTCTAGCTGTCTGAAGGTTATCACAAACTTTCTTTACCTTATCTGTTGTCTCTAAAATGAGGGCAGGTCCAGTAAGTTGAGCCTCGCCAATCTCATTCCAGCAGACTGGTGAACGACATTTTCGACCATAGAGAGCCTCGAAAGGAGCCATGTTGATGCTGGAGTGATAACTGTTGTTGTAGGAGAATTCAATCAACGGAAGATGTGAATCCCAACTACCACCAAAATCTATCACACAAGCTCTAAGCATATCCTCCAGTGTCTGGATTGTTCTTTCAGATTGACCATCCGTTTGCGGATGATAAGCTGTGCTCAGATTAAGTTGGGACCCCATAGCAGATTGCATGGTTTTCCAAAAATGAGAAGTGAAATGAGCATCTCTGTCAGAAATGATGTTCAAAGGAACACCATGTCGAGCTACAATTTCATCCACGTAGATTTGAGCAAGTTTGTCAGCCGAAAAATCCTCACGGATTGGTAAGAAATGCGCTGATTTAGTAAGATGATCAGCAACTACCCAGATGGCATCGTGACCTTTCTTTGTGCGCAGGAGTTTAGTAATGAGATCCATATTAATGTTTTCCCATTTCCAAACTGGGATCTCTGGTTGTTCTAATAAACCGGAAGGACGCTGATGTTCAGCCTTAACCTTAAGACAAGTAAGGCATTTTGATACATATAAGGCAATGTCTTTCTTCATACCAGGCCACCAATACTTAATACGAAGATCCTTATACATCTTATCTGAGCCAGGATGAATAGAATAACGAGACTTATGGGCTTCATCCATAAGCAAGGTACGAAGATTATCTTGGCTCGGGACCCACAAACGGTCCATGAAGTAATACGATCCATTCTCCTTCAATTCTAGAGCAGGTGTTATGTGATAAGGAAATTCCTTATCCATCAAACCTTGTGAAACACAAGATTGTTGAGCCTGAGAAATACGGGCTTGGATATCGGATTGAGCTTGCATAACAGATTGGACATGAACACAATGAAGCTTAGTACGTTCCTTGCGACTCAAAGCATCGGCCACGACATTCGCCTTACCAGGATGGTAGCGAATTTCGCAGTCATAGTCATTTAGAAGTTCAACCCAACGTCGTTGCCTCATGTTGAGCTCTTTCTGATTGAAGATATGCTGAAGACTCTTGTGGTCCGTGAAAACCACACATTTTTTACCGTACAAGTAGTGTCTCCAAATCTTAAGAGCGAAGACAACTGCACCCAACTCAAGATCATGAGTGGTGTAGTTCTTCTCATGTATCTTCAACTGCCTCGATGCGTATGCTATGACTTTGTTTCTTTGCATCAGGACGCAGCCAGGACCTAATTTAGATGCGTCGCAATAAACGACGAAATCATCATTGCCCTCAGGCAAGGTTAGAACAGGCGCGTCGCAAAGTTTTTGTTTCAAAGTCAGAAACGCTTCCTCTTGTTTGACTCCCCAATCAAATGGCTTGTTCTTCTGAGTTAGAGCAGTTAGAGGAACTGCAATCTTTGAGAAATTTTCAATGAAGCGACGATAATAACCCGCAAGACCAAGAAAAGAACGAACTTCAGTAGGAGTAGTAGGCGTATCCCAATCCCTAATCGCACTGATCTTTGAGGGATCTACATGAATACCTTGTTCGTTGACAATATGTCCTAAGAATTGAACTTCTTTAAGCTAGAATTCACACTTGGAGAATTTGGCGAAAAGTTGCTCTTTCTTTAGGAGTTCCAACGTAAGACGAAGGTGTTGCTCATGATCAGCTCGCGTCTTAGAATATATCAAAATGTCGTCAATAAAAACAATGACGAACTGATCCAAATAAGGTTTACAGACCCTATTCATTAAGTCCATGAAAACAGCAGGAGCATTAGTCAAACCGAATGGCATGACTGTGAACTCATAATGCCCATAACGAGTACGGAACGCTGTCTTGGGAATGTCTTCCTCATGCACCCGAAGTTGATGGTATCCAGATCGTAGATCAATCTTTGAAAAATAATAAGCGCCTTGCAATTGATCAAAGAGATCATCAATGCGAGGTAGGGGATATCGATTCTTGATGGTGAGCTTGTTAAGCTCATGATAATCAATACACATCCTAAAAGATCCATCCTTCTTCTTGACAAAAAGAACGGGAGCACCCCAAGGTGAAAAGCTAGGACGGATAAAACCTTTGTCAGAGAGTTCCTGAAGCTGCTTAGACAACTCTTGCATCTCAGACGGTGCAAGACGGTATGGAGCTCTGGCAATGGGATTTGCACCAGGTACGAGATCAATACGGAACTCGACTTGGCGAGCTGGGGGTAGACCAGGTAACTCTTCAGGGAAAACCTTTGAATAATCCCGAACGACAGGAATATCTTGAATAGACTTACCTTTGCCCTTATCTGCTGTAACATGTGCTAAGAAAGCCACATAGTTCTTCCATAGATACTTCCGTGCTTTAAAACAAGACATGAGTTTGAGACCACCGGCAGGCTTCTCACCACGAACCTGTAGGATCTCACCTGACGAAAGCGGCATGCGAACAATCTTCTCAGAACAAACTATCTCTGCGCGGTACTTGGCTAACCAATCTATACCCACAATAACGTCGAAGCTTCCAAGTTGCATAGGCGTGAGGTCAATAGGAAAAAGATGGTTGTTAAGGTTCAACTGGCAGTTGCGGAGAACAGATTCAAGAATAATGGGTTCACCGCTCGCCACTTCTACTGTCAGTGGTTTACCTAGTTTTGTTCTAGACACGCGAAGCAATGGTTCAAAAGATAACGACACAAAACTCTTATCCGCACCAGAATCAAAAAGAACAGATGTTGGCTGATTATTAATAAAGAACATACCGTTCACCACATTATCATCTGCTTGTGCCTCTTGTGCATTCATGTTGAAGACTTGACCTCGAGCCTGAGCCTGATTCTGATTGGCATTCTGATTCTGGTTGGCTAGCCTTGGGCACCGATTTCTGTAGTGGGTCAGATCCCCACAGTAATAACAAGCACCTGGTAGGTAGTTTGGTCGTGCAGCCTGACCCTGTTGCTGAGCAGGAGGCTGAGCAACTTGTTGAGCCGGGTTCTGAACTGCGCGATTTTGAGCAAACCGACAAACATCGGCAAGATGACCTGACTTCCCACAGTTAGTACAGAAACGGCACTGATGTTGCGGCTGATGGTGGCTGTTGCATCTATTGCACAAAGGTGCATTCCCTGAATAGGGCTTCTTTGCTGGAGGCTGTGCGGGTTGCTTGGGAGCTGCCTGGTTAGCTTGGGCAGTGACAGCATAGTTTTGGGAAGCCTTACGCTTCTTTGCCCTTTTCGATGAACTAGAATCCTTTCCATTCTTGTTTTTACCTTTCTTGCTATCTTCCTTGTCAGACGACTGTTTCTTGCCCTTGTCACCCTTCCTGTGTAATTTATTCTTCCGAATCTGTGACTCAGTCAGTGTCGCTGATAACTCGATTTCCTGACGGAGTGTGGTAGGGTTGCTACCAGTAATAATGTCTTGTACCGAGTCAGGTAGGCCGTCGATGTACCTTTCGATAGCCTTGTCGAGTGGGGCAACCATAGTCGGGCAAATCAGACTCAACTCCTCAAACCGATCAGTATATGCCCTGTGCTCGCCACTATCTTGTTTCAAATCATCAAACTCCTTCTCCAACACTCGTTGTTCATGACGAGGACAAAACTCCCTCATCATAAGAGCTCTGAGTTCAGCCCATGTCTGTGCTAGAGCAACTTCTGCACCACGGTCCCTCATTACCCCATTCCACCATGTAAGAGCCCTCTTCTGAAACACGCTCGAAGAAAACTCGACCTTGCGATTACCCGGACACTGAACGTGGCGAAAAGTATTCTCAATGCTCTCAAACCATTGAAGAAGCCCAGTTGCTCCCTCAGAACCACTAAACTTGAGTGGTTTAGCCGAGTTAAAATTCTTGAAATTGCATGGAGCATTGTTGTTGTTGTTGGCTTGGTTCCATTGAGCAAAGAGATTTGGGAATTGAGCAGCCATCTGTTGTGCAATAATTTCTGCCAGCTCGGCAGTAGCTATCTGGTTTTCGCGTCGAGGAGGCATTCTAAAAGAGGAAAACATGAAAGGAAACGAGTGAGATGATTGGATGAAGAGAATGAGATGAAACAGAATTAACAAAAGCAAAGATGGTGGTTACGCATCGCAAAGCAAACAAGCGACACGCAATGTCTAGTCAAAGTAGATGGGTCGAAAATAATGTATCGCGAAGACATGTTCGCCTATTAGTGAACACTCACCCCAAGAGTTACCAGGTAAGAGTGACTGGTCCGATTATGTGGATTTGTACGAACACTCTAGCCTTAGACAGAAAACTCAGGGTACAGGCATTCACTCTTCCAGTTCGCACGTGTTCACACTATTAAAACCCGAAAACCTTGACGAGATTTTCAAAAATTCAAAGGGGTTCAAAACCATATAACAGAGGGTTCAAAACCTAGTAATCAATCATCCTAGAATAGATGATTAATTTTCAAATCGGATTCGGAACCGATGTTCTCGTTGTGGTTATCACCTAAGGATAGGTGAAATGCATGTTTTAAAATCTAAACACAAGATAACTTGTGTTAGGGTCCTAGAAAGTTATAGTCTAGGTCAAAGCATTACTAATAACCTAATTCCCTATAACCATTGGCTCTGATACCAACTCTTCTGTCACACCCTGGCCGCGTATAACATGCAACCGCGGCGGAAACGCCGGGGAGTGTTGGGACAGAATTAATTGTTTCATAACCATGGAAATTAAAGTTACATTTTTATTTATCAACCAAGAGTGTAATATTGTCTTAAACAGGAAACAAAGTGTTCATAACATAATTAAACTAGTCTATCTTCATTTTTAGTCTCTAAGGCACAGGTCCGCCCTAGTGTCACAATCATCATCCTAAGCGATAGCTCCTGAAAACACATGTGAAAGTAGGTACGTCAGCATAAAAATGCATGTGAGATACATAGGTTTTGTGAAAATGGGATTCATGACTTGAGTTTAAAGAAAATGATTAATAACAGTCAGTCATGAACCTTGTAATTTGTTTTGTTTTGTAAATCGTATGAAAAACGATAAGATCAGATGATATGTATAAATGAAGTGTAAGGTTAAATGAATAACCTAGTAAAATGAGTTTGTATAAGATAAGTTGTTTGTAAAAATAATGTCTTGTGAAGAATATGTCATTTGTGTAAAACGTAATATGTCTGAACTGAAATGATTTAGATAACGCTAAGATATGTAATATTATACAAGAATTAATATATAGGAAGTACCAGCGGCGTATCCACCGTGTTTGCACCATATTACATACGCCACGTTACTCAAACCATTTACCCAAACCAACCACCATGTAAATTGTTCATGTATAAACCGATTGTCAAGTGTTATTGTGTAAACCATATCGAAATGTCTATGTTCAATGTAAACCACCAAATGTGTATATCAATGTCAGAATGTTTATGTTTAATGTAGATCATGTAATGTGTACCCAAAATATATCTTGTATGGTAAGTGAGATGTATCAACTAAACCATATGTAAAATGCACAAAACAAGGTATTGAAGTAAAACATGGTTTAAATCAACGTTATGTTTTGTGGAACAATGCATGCTATACTGATACAAACATTTATGCGGTATTGTGAAAATGCATACATCCAAGCCTTGAGACTGTGGCGATAAACCCTTAAACAAATTAAAGGTTTATCTAAGTTATGTATATCGAATTCGGTCATTCCTTCCAATCCAAACAAACCCAGGATTTCAGGAACGGGAGTTGTCAATTCCTATGGTACCACTACCTACTAACGAATGGCGTAGCTAATGTTAATGAATGTATTGTTCCATGTTAAACAAACCAAATGTCATACCGAAATGTAGGCATGTGATGAATAATTGTACTAAGTACGCACACAGTGGGCATACATAGCATAAAATGTAGTGTAAAATGATGTACTAAGTACGCACACAATGGGCATACATAGCATAAAATGTAGTGTAAAATGATGTACTAAGTACGCACACAATGGGCATACATAGTATAAAAGTCATGTAAATCAATGTACTAGCATGCTCAGTCAACATACATAGTAGAAATGTAATGTAAAACAATGTACTAAGTACGCACACAATGGGCCTACATAGCATGAAATGTAATGAAATCATGTACTATAATGTACTAACGAACATAGCAGGTATATGATGTGAAAACATGGAAAACATGAAAGTAACAAGTAGGCACATGTGTTTCACCCCAAAACAGTTTGGAAAACAGTAAAAGAGGGTTTCAATGTACTCACCTGAGATTGCTTTGAAGTTCTTGTATAATAACCAAATAATGCTAGAGATCACGGAATATCAAACGGCACCTAATAGGTAGCTATGTTAATATACCGGACCTAAATCGGAAGGATCGGATAGTATGCGGGTTCGTAAACCAAACGAGTATGGAGACTCGTGTAACATGGTTTAACAAAGCCTTTATACTAAAATGAAACCTAACCTAAGTGCATACAACCCATTACGACCCGTTTAGGTAGCTTATGCAACCTTAACGCGTCGTTCGCGTAGAACGCGTTTGGAACGCCTAACATCGTGACCATAAGGTATAACCTCGGAAGGTTACAGCTAGGGTCACCTAATGTGTTTGGTCGGATCCTAATGATCGACCAAATGGGTCGGGTTCGAAAGTGTAAGCGATTGTTTAGATCGCTTACCTTACGACCTTATATAAGCACTATACTAAAAGTGACGAGCTAAGCATGTTAGAACATGCTTAACTAAGTTTAGAAAACAGGTTTGGCATCAAAACAAATGGCTTTGATGCTCACGAGTAGTTTGGTTACAAAATACGCAAGAATGCGCTTTTTGGCCGAAACTACGACTCGTCACTGAGCTTTGATAACGTGGTAATCAGTAGGTATAGTCACTACGGACTATAACCATCGTGATCACACTCACGTTATGAAGTTCCATTGAACTTCGTGTTGACCATAGGCTGGTCAACGTAGAAAGTCAAACAAAACGTTGACTTTCGGACTCGAAAAGCGAATAAAAGAACGAAAGAACACTTACGAAGGGTCCCCGAAAGCTAATCTCGATCCAGGAGCTCCGGTATGAAGCAAAGGCCTCAACTTAGAGCTTTAGATCAGATTTTGTGGGTTTTTAACCAAAAGGGGGGGGGTATTTATAGGAAAAGCAAGACCGTTAGGATCGTTTCTTGAATATCGTGCCACGATCCAAGCCGTACACTTGTCGCAAAGTTGTGGTGCCTTATTTTGCCCCCACCATAGGAATTTGACACGTGTCGTTGCCCTTTGGGTGATCGAAAGGCCAATGCAAGTGGATCAAAACATTGAACCTGGTCTGCATGTCTGACGCGGCCCGCGTCAGGATACACACAAGACTCAGGCGGGCCGCCTGGCCCTGTCTGATCAGCACAAACTTTCAGAAATTACAACTTTAGTCCCTGTTGCATATTTAAGCCATTTCCGACACTTCTAAGGCCCGTAAAGCCAACTTTAAGGCCCTAAAATGATGCCTAAACATTGTGGACATGAAACATGCTCAAAAATATGTCGGATGTTGGTTCGTTTGACCGTACGATCACGATGTTCGGTTAATTACGACGGAATGCGCATAAGCGCGAAAAACGATCCAAATGACGCGGCGAATGGATTTTTCTCATGCCAAACACCAAGGCATAATATAAGGATGCTTACATAAATTTTTGGATGTCCGGATGTATTCAGAACGTAAGTTATGCGCGAAAGTGCAAACTTGTGCACTTTTTGACACTTTTAGCCCCTGAATGATCCAAAAGTTTGTTTTAGCATACCAAACCCCTCAAAGCGTATTTCTAAGCTACGTAAAGTATATTTATGGTATGTTTAACTTATGGACATGTTCCGGAATGTTTGTTACAGTTCAAATTGGCGTACTTTCGCAGTTTGTCAAGTTTAGTCCCTGTAAGCGAATTAACTTGTTTTTGCCATACCAAAGCCTTCAAAACTTATTTCTAAGTTATGTAAAGGTTATTTAAGGTATGTTGAGTATATGTTGATGTTCCGGAGTATTTGTCGCATTAAACTGAGTACGTTTACGCACCAGTTTGCGTATAACTCTCTAGAAAGCGATGTAGAGTTTGAAATTGAACAAAAGTCAAAACATGAAAAATGTAAAACACAACCAATCAAACATTGGGATCAAATAACATTGTTTTATTGATAATAGAACTGTTCATAATGATTACAAGCACAAATGTTACATTCAACACAGTCATTTTTATCACATGCATAATCTAAAATAATAGCACCAGATTCATTAGTCTTAGTGGGAACACCCCAAGTCTCAGCAAACCAAGAAAAAACATAGTTCCAAGCATAAAGGCCATTTTTATCAGAAATAACATTATCAGCAGCACTTCGATGTGATTCATCATCCTCTTTAGACTTCTCTTCAGTTGTTACTGACTCTGCACACAAACTAGAATAGTTAGTATTTTTAACATAATCAGAATTTGGTGAACTTTCCTTCATCTCCTCTACGGGTTCGTTAACTGGTTCCATTTTTGTTTCAGTTTCGGCTTCTATATTTATTACGGTTTCATTTATCTGATCTGACTTATCTGCTGATTTATTTTGAACATTTTCATTCTTGACAAAACTCATTGGTTTTTTGAAATCAGCATATGGATTCCTTTTAAACTTAGATGGATCATATTCAACATAATTACTAGGTTTGCCATACATCATAGTGTCATAATTTTCCATTTCCTGCTCAGTGATTGGCAATCTGGAATAATTATGATTGTATGGTGGCGGAACTTGTTTATACCCCAAACCCTTTCCCTTGTTTTCTTGATAAGCAAGTTGCACATTACACAGATTTTGAACTGTGGCACTGGAAGTGTCAAACTTTTTGATGTTTAACTCGTTCTGTTTGTACTTTCCAGTGAGGAGCTCTAGCTCACCCTTCACAGAGTCACATTCAAGAGTTTTGACTGTTAGTCTATGTTTGTAGTCGTGAACCCAACATTGCTGTTGGTTCACATCTCTGTGAAGTTGAGCTATGTCCTTCTTAAGTGCCTCAATCTTTTCATAGAGAATTCTATTATTCTCTCGAAGACTGATGTACTTTCCCATCACAGTGTTGTAATCAGTGATTAATGCTGAGTTTTGTGACCTCAAAAGTGCAACTTTCTTTCTGTAGTGCTCGGAACATAAAAGAGAATTTAGCGTTTCAGAAAGTGATTTCGGCACTTTATCGGGATGAGAGCCTGTTGAGTATGGGGTCTTCTCATCAGTTGATGTAGCAGTCACAGTCGAAGATGAGGGAATCTGAGCAGTGTTGAGATCGGTAACAAGTGGCGAATTAGCAACGGCCTTCCCACAGTTGGACATAGAAGATGATGTGTTTGCGAGATTCTGACTCCTCTGCTTGTCCTCCTGGTCGTACTCATTGACTAAGGAGATTACATCTCTCGTTTCCGTTGTGCAACGATTGCATTTTCCCATAATAATAGCAACACGATAGTCCCATGTCTTGCTTCGAGGCAATCCGTACAAAAAGGCTCTGTTAACCCTACCAAGTGTCACATACAATCCGCTCTTCTCGATTTCAGAAAGCAGCAGTGTAAACCTTCTGATTACGTCTTCTACGCTTTCGCCCTCAATGAAACCGAAACTATTGAGTTGTTCCGAGAACAACTGACGTTGAGAATCAATACTTGAGGAATTCATTGTTGAACGAAGTTATCATAGAACCAAGTTATGTCAAGCACGAGCCGAGGCAAGAAACAATGCACACACTAATTCGAACATGTCGCAGATGTACAAACCGGTTTCCTTTACTGCACCTCAAAAACTTGTCAAAAACTATCAAAATGAACAAACACCCTTTTTTTAGTTTTATAACCCTTTTTTTGTTTTTTTATTTTTTTATTTTTAAAGTTTTCTAAATAATTTTTAATTTTCTTAAACCTTTTTTTAATAATTTATATAAAACCTTTTTAATATAATTTAATTTTAAAATAAACTAATATTATAATGAGAAAAATGCAATTTGCGTCCCTGTGGTATGTCCCAAACATCAACCTGAGCCCCTAAATTAAATTTTTGGTTTTTTGAGCCCCTAACCTTATGAATTCATAACACTTTGAGTCCCTGCCGTCAGTTTGGCTGTTTGAGGCAAGGGTAAGACCGTCTTTTGACATATATTAATAACACTTTGTGTCCCTATGGTATGAGTGAAATATCAACATGAGCCCCTAAATTCATTTTTTACTTTTTTCTTAAGAAATTTAATAATTCAAATTAACTCTTTTATTTTTAAATAAATGTAATCTAATAATTAACTCTTTTTAAATAAATGCAATATAATAATTAAATGTATACTATATATATCAAAAAACCAAAGACCGTAACATACAATACCAACTTCGTAGACTTGACGGAACTTACAGACTCGATAACAAAAGACCGTAACATACAATACAGAGACAAAACGTCAAAGATCCACAAGCAATTGTGGATCTTTACTAACGGGTACACTTCGGAATGTAGCAGATATGAATGAATATAACCTCAGTGTAGGTAATTACATATCTGCCATTGGGGTTATATTCATTCATATGAATGAATATAACCCAAGTGGTAGATATGAAATTCCAGAGCTCGCTAATTACATATCTGCCACTGGGGTTATATTCATTCATATGTTACAATATAACCCAAGTGGTAGATATGTAATTAGCGAGCTCTGGAATTTCAAGGAAAATCGAAGACCTACACTGGGGTTGTATTCATTCATATCAATCACTTCCTTATGTGCACCGCACCATCTTCAAGGAGGTTGTCAAGTGTTCTCGCCTTCGTAGTTGGTGTTTTGCGTATCTTTACATCCGCAGCCATTCTGTACAACAAAACACATTCAAATGAGGAACACATTCAATCCAAAACTGATCCGATACAACAAAAACACATTCAAATGAGAATCAAAACCAAAACACATTCAAATGAGGAACACATTCAATCCAAAACTGATCTGATACAACAAAACACATTCAAATGAGAATCAAAACCAAAACACATTCAAATGAGGAATACATTCAATCCAAAACTGATCCGATACAACAAAACACATTCAAATGAGAATCAAAACCAAAACACATTCATATGAGGAACACATTCAATCCAAAACTGATCTGATACAACAAAACACATTCAACTGAGAATCAAAACCAAAACACATTCAATCCAAAACTGATCCGATACAACAAAACACATTCAAATGAGAATCAAAACCAAAACACATTCAAATGAGGAACACATTCAATCCAAAACTGATCTGATACAACAAAACACACTCAAACCAGAATCAAAACCAAAACACATTCAAATGAGGAACACGTTCAATCCAAAACTGATCCGATACAACAAAACCCATTCAAACCAGAATCAAAACCAAAACACATTCAAATGAGGAACACATTCAATCCGAAACTGATCCGATACAACAAAACACATTCAAACCAGAATCAAAACCAAAACACATTCAAACCTCTGTTTTGATACCCTAACACATTCAAACCAAAAATCAAAACCAAAACACATCAAACCCACATTCAAACCCACAAGAATCAAAACCAAAACACATTCAAACCCACATTCAAACCCTCTGTTATTATACCCTAAACCCTAAACCCACAAGAATCAAAACCAAAACACATTCAAACCCACATTCAAACCCTTTGTTTTGATACCCTAAACCCACAAGAATCAAAACCAAAACACATCCAACCCACATTCAAAACCTCTGTTGATACATCAAACCCAAAATCAACCCTCTGTTTTTTTCAAAATAAACCGCAAATAATCGAATGGAACCGAAAATCAAACCCAAAATCATCGAATGGAACCCAAAATCAAACCCAAAATCAACCCTCTGTTTTTTTCAAAATCAACCAAAAATCATCGAATGGAACCCAAAATCAAACCCAGAATCAACCCTCTGTTTTTAACAATATAAACACATTCAAATCATAGAATCAAACCAAAAATCAATATGAGGATGAAGATGAACCTGATTTGTTCGATGATGAAGATGTTCGATGAAGATGATCTGTTGAAGATGATGATGATGATCGATGAAGATGATGAAGAGATCTGTTGAAGATGATGATGATGTTCTTGAGAGTTGGGAGAGCTCGGTATTTGATGATGTGATGATAATGAAACTGGTTATGAATTTATTAAGTGTAGATATTAAGGGTGGGGGGTATTATGGACTTTTCACAACTGTCAAACGGTAAAACTGACGGAACACTAACGGCAGGGACTCATACTGTTATGAATTTATAAAGTCAGGGACTCAAAAAACCAAAAATTTAATTTAGGGGCTCAGGTTGATATTTGGGACATACCACAGGGACGCAAATTGCATTTTTCTCTATTATAATAATATGTTTATAAATTAATAAAAACTATTAATTAATATTAATGATTATGTAATGATTACCTAATAATTATTATTAATATTATTATTATAATTAAAAAAACTTAAACGACAATTTGAGTGTCGTGTCTTTCCTCGTACGATCAAACCCTAAAATAACTTCAGCCGCCGTCAAGTATCACCGGAGATGGAGATGCAGATAAGCGATGATGGCGGAGGTTGTCAGAGGTTGATGAAGATGGAGGAGATGGTCGGATACGAGACCGGAGACGGGGAACAGTGGAGTTGCAGGTGGTGATGACGAAGAGTGTCGGAGAGGGGTTAACAGTGGTTAACGGTGGTTAACGGTGGTTTGAAGGATGATATGGTTCGATGATGATGAAGGTGTTGCAGGTGAATGTCGCCGGAGAAGAAGACGATGAACGGAGATGGAGGATGATGACGATGTTGTTCTGAGAAGATGAAGGGTGGTGTCGGAGAGTTACAGCGACTGAAAGATGTTGAAAATGATGAAGGAGATGAAGCGAGGATGCAGGAAGGTATCACGGATGAATATGCTTCTATGCTTTGAATGTATCTCGGATCAGTTAGAGATGGTTTCGGATAAAGTGGAGTGTCTTCGGGTTATCTCGAATAGTTCCGGATGATCTCGGATGGTAGAAGGAAGGTATCTCGGATGAAGTGTGTTGTCCGAAATGATCAAGTTTTGATCCGAGATGATGATTACGGATGATGAGATATGATGATATGAAAGAGAATAATGATTGCGGATGAAATGTTATAAGGATGTTTGATTGCTGATTGATTACGATGATTAAGGATGAAGATTACGGATTGAAAAGTTATCTCGGATGGAATGCTGATGATGATCTGATGATGACGACAGTGATGTCTTGGATGGATGTCTGACAATGAAGATGACGATGTTGAAGAATTTGTGAAAAATGAATATGATGTCAGACTTGTTGACTTGAATGACCGATGATGGTATTAAAATCTCAATGAAATCAGATGATGAATACGAATATTTCTAACACTTTTCTAAACAGCTCAAAAAGCAAAATATGATGATTTTTCAAAAATTTGGATGAACACGATGAAGAACACGACGAACATGATGAAGATCTTCGACATAAAATCAGAATTTCTTGATGTTTGATATCTAAATGTCTCTGATACCAATTGTAAGTCCCGAAAATACGGATCAAACAACGATATCAAACAATCACCAAGGATGGGCGGAATCCAAACTTGATGATCTTCAAGAAATAATCAAGAACACTATGAAGATTTGAATATTCAAATGATTCAATGCTTAAACTTGCATACAAGGAGCTTGTCTAATACAAGTTTCTAAAACAAGGAACCAACCAACCTTAACCCCTAATTTCCATTAACTATTTATAGGGAGGGATTCCCCCCAAAACCCTAGGCCCATATTTCCTAAGCCCACTCTAATATCCACTAATCCATAAGCCCTCTTAATCATTTAGCTACTAATCCATAAACCTTCAAGGGCCTAACAGAAATGGAGGCTTTTGTCGAGGTATGGATGTCACTCCTAACTCAACGAAAGATTCTCGCGCTGGAGAATGCGCTGAGTGAGCAATCCTATTGAGAGTTATTGGTTTTCACACCTGATCTCGACTGGATTCACTCGGTTGTGAGATGCGAGTATTTTCGAAAACATGTGTATTGTGTCAGCCTTAGGGAAGACTAAGTAGTATTTTGGCCTTAGGAAAGGCTTCTCCGTGTGAAACTGTAGTATGCGGGGTTCACACAAAGTCGTAGTTTTAGCAATCTCGATCGAAAGTATCAAGTAGGCCCAATACAAACCCTACTGGGTTCGTACGAGTCAGACTGTTGGTACTTAGACTATAGACTAGGTCATTTCTAAGACATCGACCCAGACTAGGCCGAGTCTTGCCTAATTCCCCATAGTTATGGCTCTGATACCAATCTGTCACACCCCAAACCGATGGCGGAATCATCGGGGCGTGGCACTAGGCAAATCAGATTGCTCAAGAGAATCCATAACAACTATATTGCGATAATATTTATTACATTCGTTATCCCATACTAACAAATAATACAATCACATAAGTCATCACAGATTTCTTGTCATCTCGAACAATTCAAATCCGACAACCTAGATTTTAGGTGAGTTTCTAGACTTCCTAGCTTGATTTGATGTAGACTTCAACTAAACCTGCAACATACGTTAAAATAATGTCAATACAAAAGTATTGGCGAGTATACAGGTTTGATATGTAATAGCGTAATAGATTAAAAAGTGCTGCGAATTTCCACATGCATAAACGTAATACACGACATATATACTCACAAAACTGATACTACCAGCTAAGTCCTC
Source organism: Helianthus annuus (assembly GCF_002127325.2). NCBI lineage: Eukaryota > Viridiplantae > Streptophyta > Magnoliopsida > Asterales > Asteraceae > Helianthus > Helianthus annuus. The sequence goes on from NC_035443.2 coordinate 94,167,960, forward strand.
GATGCTCGATTCTTCGATGACATAACTAGACCCCGTCGGGCGCAATAGTACTATACTAGTCGTGGTGGGACGTCACGAGTATAAGTCCTAGCACATATGCAACTAGCATCACGTATATCTATGCAACAGTTATTCGCAAGTAATAAATTGACTGATTGAATTATTCGTTTGATAAGTTCGATTTATAAGGAGCATATGTTACACCCAAAATGCGATAAAAAGGGGTCAAGTATACTCACAGTGCGTATTTAGTAGGCTAATCACAGCTTGGTTGGATTAACGGGAAAGTGTCTGAGAGTACCCTGATTACAGACAGATTGCATAAGCGTTTGATAGGGCGTTAAATGATAGCGGGATAAGCAAGAACGAACGTTAATCCCATAGAATGCTGGCCCGTTCGGATGGGCTGTCCGATCGGATGGGCTGTCCGATCGGATGGGCTGTCCGATCGGATGGGCTGTCCGATCGGATGGGCTGTCCGATCGGATGGCCTGTCCGATCGGATGGCCTGTCCGATCGGTCAGCCTGTCGATCGGTCAGCCTGTCTGATAGGCTGGGCTGCCCGATCGGTTGGCCGTCCAGCTGTATCCGACGATATTTTGAAGGTTTTTCGGTGGTTTTGGTCGAGACGCTGCTGTGACGTGCTAAACAACTGAAATTCCGTCAAGTCCGACTCGTTCTAACGGCCGGGAATCACCCCGTTCCATCAGAACTAGCCGTTCTTGGCGGTTTTTCCATGTTTAACCCGAAATTGGTCGTCTCATCGTTAGGAATCAGATCTTTGACCAACACGACACTAGAAATGAGTAGAAGGTCGGTATAAGCTCTGATTCCACCGTTTTTGAGTGCTTTAAGAGTAAAAGAGTCGGAAGAAAGTTGGAAAACTGTCCTTCAATCCTTTTATTTATGATTATGTGTAGATCTGTTGTGAAAATGTTGTTTCTTCTTGTGGAAATCCTTCGGATCTGAGTTATTCTTGGTGGAATGAGGCCAACACTTGAAGTTCATAAGGACTTCATGATGATGTCACTCTAGAACACCCCAAATCCGTTGATTTCACGGTTAAAAGTTGAGTTTTGAAAGGTAGAAAGGTGGAGGAGTGCATATAGATTAAAGAAGTACAAGATTTGAGTTGAGAACTTACAAGAAATGTGAGAAATCGAGAGATGAAGGGTCAAGAGTGTCCTGGTCGGCTGAGAGCTTCTCATCAAGGGAAATGGTGAGTGAGGGAGGTATTTATAGGCAAGAGAGGAAGGAAAGGAGGGGAAATTGGTCCGGATCGGATGGCCCGTCCGATCGGTCGGCCCGTCTGATCGGTCGGCCCGTCCGATCGGTCGGCCCGTCCGATCGGTCGGCCCGCCCGTCCGATCGGTTGGCCCAGCCGTTCGGCTGGCCCATCCATTCGGACGGTCTGTCCGTTCGGAGGTGTCTTGATCCCTGAGTTCGTGCGTTGCGATAGTTTTGGTCACACGATTCCATATACTTATTTATTATTTATTTATTTATTTATTATAATTAATCACAAAAGGGTCGTATATACGTATTCATATTCTATTTAATTACCCAAAGCCCGCGATACGGTAACTGAGTTCCGTTTCGAGTAATCGATTTCCTTTTGACGCTTCACGGTCATCGAGGAGGGTAGATTAGGTCCTCTCCCAATGCCATCGTGAACGTTAGATATATTTTAAGTGATAAGTTGCACTGCGACACATCACGGCTATCAAGGAGGGTAGAATTGGTCCTCACTTGACATCTTCGTGGTTGTCAGCAAATGTAACGTGATGTGATAGTGATAGAATATGCGAAAATATTGTGATATAGCGATGTAACTGATGTGGGTACATTATGATCCGAATCTCTGGTGCTAGGCGTAACGAGTATATCGAGTAGTAACAACGCACGAAAGTGCGGGTTGTTACAGTTTAGCTCATTTTCGCTGGAAAATTCTGACTTCTACACCTTCTTTTCACAATTAATCAAGTTTTCACGGTTAAAATGAACTGATTTTCACATATAATGTGTAAAATACATGTTTAACAAACCCTTGAAAGTTTGAGACCCAAATTCAGGCTAAAAGTGACAAAAATTAACCAAAAACCTAATTTCGCTTGAACGAACCACCTGATTCCACTTGAGCAAGGTGTAATCCAGTTTGAGAAGGTTCAAGCGAAATCGGTGATTCCGCTTCAAATCGTAATTCCGCTTGAAAAGTTTGCCTGATTCCGCTTGAAAATGTAATCTCGCTTGAAATTACAACTGATTCCGCTTCAAGTTGTGATTTCGCTTGAATTACGCTTGAAATTTGCTATTCCCCTTCAAAGGTATAATTCATTTTGAACAGTTCAAGCGAAATAAGAGATTTCGCTTCAAATCCTAATTCCGCTTGAGGGTATCCCGTTTAAAGACTTTATTCTGTTTGAAGCTGATATCTCGCTTAAACTGAGTATTCCGTTTGAAAGGTGTTTTTGAACAGATTGTTTTGAAAATATGATGAAAATGTTTGATGAAAAAGACAACTATTATTTTGAAAGATTTAATGATTTGTATCGAGGATTTTTGGATAGTAGTTATAAAGATGTGAGAAAGGATGGTTGGGTGAAAAGGTTAAAATACTTTGTGTGTTTGAAAAATGAGAATTTGGATGATCTTGCAAACCGATATACAGTCTTAATTGAACATTTGAAAGAACATGAGATAAGACTGTCAGATATTGAAAAAGTATCAAAGTTTGTTGATGCATTACCAATAGAATGGGACGAATTTTTGGAAAAATTAAAAAAAGACTCTAGTTTTTCAAAATTGCATCTAAAAGAGTTCATTAGTAAACTAAAAACTCATGAATTTGAAAATATAAAGAAAAGGAAAGAATTGATAAATGAATTTGAAAAACATCTAATGGACATAAGTTTGGATGTGACTGATGAAATGAACAAAAGAATTTTTGTATGTCTTAGAGCAAAAAATGTTATGAGATACGATAACAAGAGGGGTTTATATTGATGAGAATGTGAATCCTCTTGATTTCGTTAAAATTTTTTGTGCAGGCACATTCAGGACAGAGGAAGAAAAAGCTCCAAAAAATGAAGAATTTGTGAAGATTGGATCTTCGAATTCAGAATTAGTGTGCTCTAAATGTGATAAACTTGAAGCTGACAATGTCAAACTCTTGAAGGATGCGGAAAGTTTGACATTGGAAATCAAAAAGTTGAAAGATGAGAAGCAATTTGATGATAAACAGATTCTTATGTTGTAGGAAATTTGTGAGAAGTTGAAATCTGAAAATGCCAAACTGTTAAGTGATTTGAACAGTTTGACATTAGAAAACAAAGTTTTGAAAGAGAAAGAAAAAGAATCTGAAAGCAAAATGAAATCTTCAGAAAATGAAGATTTCTGGATAAAGCTTGAAAACAAAAATTTGAAAGTAAATGAATCAAAATTTCAAGAACAATTAAAAGTTTTAGAAAATGAAAAATCCGTTCTTGAAAACAATGAAATTGAAAATGAAAAAACAATCAAGTCTCATCTTGAACGAATATCTCAGCTTGAGAATGAACCTGAGAATTCAAGAAACAAAATTGATGAGCTTGAAAAGAAATTGAAAGGTTTTGTGACCTCATCAGAGTTTTTGAATTATCCTTGTTCAAAACCAATCAATTCAGTTCCAATAAGTTACAATGTCACAAATTTTGACACAGACAAAATTGAAGATTGCGATGAGAAATCTGATGATGAAAATGAAAAAATGAGAAAAAGAAATTATTTTTGAAATTAAAAGAAAAGTTTCAGAAAACTGTTCTGCATTCAACTGAAAAGGGAGAATGCTCTAAGCAAAAACCTTTGAAGCAGAAAGTGGAACAAAAACAAAAAGAGAATAATTTGAAAAATGATCAAAAAGAAAATAAAAGTTCATCAGATCAATCATCCAATCGAGATCAAAAATCACAAAAATTGAAAAATGAAAACTCAAAAACAGTTGGTAAAAAGTGGTGTAGGTTTAACCACAATACTTCAAAGCCAAATCCAGGTTTCAGGAGGAGTGATGATTACCACAAAGCCAGACAATGCTATGATCTGAATGTTTGGTGTGAAAGTGGTGAATGGTATAATAACAGGGTGTGTTATTCTTGTGGTGTTCAAGGACACATTGCTGTTAACTGCCAAAATCAGTGGTTCGAGACAAGAAAATGCTTTGAATGCCAAATCAAAGGCCATATTGCAAGAGATTGCCCAATGAGGTCAAAGAGAAGATCGAGGGCTGAATCTCAGAAAGTGGCAAAGAAATCAGTCAATGTCAAGCCCAAAGAACAGAAAGTTCAAGAACCTAAAGTTCAAGAACAGAAAGTTCACAAACAGAAAGTGAAACTTTCACAAGGGCAGAAAGACAGACTGAGGAAGAAAAGGAAGAAAGCACAAGAGTATCTCGAAAAGATTTTGTCCTCGGGTACACCAGTTGGTTCAAATAAGAGTGCTGATGAATTGCTAACTCGACTGCAAAGTCAAGTAAACCGAAATCATCAGATGCAAATCTGAGGACAAAAGGGAAGGAAAAAGAGAAGATAAAGAAAGAAAAATTAACTAAGCAAAATGATAAACAGTCAAAGAAAGTTAATTTTTCAGACAAAATCTTTATCAAGGTTTTCAAGTATAAAAGAGATTGTGAAAGATTATTCATATCACATGCTAATAAGTTTGGAAAACCTAGATCCAGAAAAAATTGGGTACCAATGAAGGTTGGCTATGAATCTGTTTCTTCATAAACAAAGGAGCCACGTGTCGGCGATGAATCTGGCTCATCAAAGACAGACAAGCCACATTCAGGCAATGATTCTGGTTCGTCAAAACCAGAAGAGCCATTTGTTGAGGTAAAAGTGGAGAATTCTGGTTTAACAATGGACGATGCAAATTTTCCACCATTGTTGAACAAGAATTTAAAATCACCCAAGGACCGTCAGGCTTGGGTGAATCTGTTTAAATGAAAAACCTGACTTGCCGGAGCTCCTAGGTTGATAAGAGTGGAGCAGGAATTGGCATCTTTCTTGAGAAATTCACTTCGGTGATATTTCGACCTACAAGTGGTAAATCAGGGACATTAATTTGTACTTGATTTTCCACAAGTGCTTGTGATTGAAGAAAACAAGGTGATGAAACCCCGAACCTACAAGTGGTTTTAACAAAACTAATTTTTCTGTAAAAACCATTTTGATTAAAACAAACTTAAGGGTTTTGAAATCATAATGGGAAAATGGTTTGTTGAAAGGGGGAGTTCCGATTGTTTAAGCCAAGTGAATGGAGAATTAAAGCAATTCTCATCATGTTGTCATTTTACCTTATACAGTTTGTTTTCAAATTTTCTCAGAAAATCAAAATTGAGATAAATTTTGATTTTAGTGGAAGTAAAAATTTTAAAAAAATTAGAAAATTTGAAAATTCCAAAAACATTGAAAAATGCAAAAATGAGTTTTGTTGAGAAAAAGAGGAAATGATAGTAGATCAGTTAGACGATCACAACATGCTAAAGAAATAGAAAGATATAATGTGATAAACGGTCTCACTAAAGATATGATGGTAGGCTCAGCTAGACTAGTAGATTTGTGATAACGATACAAACTTAAATAAAAAGCCTAGTTCTAGTGGAAAACATGGTTGAAAGCATAGTACTTAGTTTTTTCCTTCGTGATTGTGTGCCTACTCAGTAATCGCTGATTGTCGAAAGACATAAAACTAGTAAAGTGTGTGAACTTTCACAACTTTGCTGTAAAATCACTGTGATTGTGCATTTCTTTTTGCAAAGATTTAAACTTGTTTTATTTCTTTATTTTGTTTAAGCATTGGACATCCTCTGTGTATACGTGAGTATCGACCTGGATGTTATTGCTTAAACATTCTGCTTTATTTTCTTTGGTGTTTCGTTTAAGCTTTGGATCACCTCTGCGTATACGGAAGTATCGACCTGGTGGTTAAAGCCTAAACAACTTCAACTTATTTTTATTTTTCTCATTTTGTTTAAACATTGGACTTTCTCTGCGTATACGGAAGTATCGACCTGATTGTTAATGTTTAAACATTCTGCTTTGTTTTCGCACAAATCACAGTTGATAAAAGTTTAAAGGCATTATTTGAGTCAGTATATTGCATGATGAGGGGATATGCGGAGATCGTGGGGTCCATAAGAACTTAGTGCATAATTAATATTTTAACGTATCGGTAAGCATTTCGAAAGTTTTTAGATTGAGTTTAAGTGGACAACAATATCGTCAATCTATGTGAATTGTTTAGAACTGAAAATGTTTAAAGCTTAATGGTGCTAGTAATTGGTCACATAAGCTGATATGATCCTCTTACACAAACTCACAAAAATTATTGTTTGTAAATATTTCTTTATTGCATTTTAGTATTGTTTTTTCAAGATGTTTAGCTTTTATTTGAAAATACAAAAAGATTTTCGACAACTGATGTTGGAAAGCTGATTTTCAAAATTCCAAGTGCTAAACATGATGAACAAGTGGTTTGGGAAAGTTTGATTGAAGTAAAATCTGATCTTAAAAGGATTAAATGATTCATTAAGTTGAAATCAAATTTAAAATATTTTAAGTGAGTGGTTTTTACCAGTAAGTTTTTCTTATTGAGTTAAGTAAAAACTTATGGTTTATGAGAAAATGTGTGCAGGAGGTGAGCTAAACAGAGTTAAAGCTAGGATGCAATCTCAAGGTGATAGCTAATTCCAGACAGCGATCCCAGCATGATGAAAGGGAGAGTCTGACAAGGTTAGAGCCAAAGAGAAGATCCTGGTACATGCTAAGAAAGAAAGGAGACCGATCAAGATTGAAGAGTTGTCATGTTGAAGACTCTCACTGAAGATTCCGTCAACATTCAAGGGGGAGTCTGTTGGTGCAGTTGTCTGTCGACTTCATCTTCGTTCGAGTCTTAGGTTAGAACTGATAGATCAGTGCACGTAAAACGAGAAATTGGATTTTATAGCTAATTCCGCTTGAAATGACACATGGTCATTTCAAGCGAAATCAAGCTTCTAATTCCGCTTGAAAGTAAATAGTGGTAATTTCGCTTGAAGATGTAAGTCCGCTTGAGACTGTTTCAAGCGGAATCACATGCCTATAAATAGTCCTTTCAAGCGATATCAGTAAAAAGGTTCTTGTTTCCGACACCGAAGTGTTGTCGAAGTGTCTCCAAGTCTGTAAACATGTTCTAATCCATACAAGAGACAGTTAATAGTGATTCTAGTGTTATACAAGCTAAATAAAGACTGAATCAATGAATTCCGCCTCTGATTCAGTCTAAGACCTCTTCTGATCGACTCATTAAGGTCGTTTCACGATCCTACATGTGGTATCAGAGCTCAGGAGGAAGAGTTCTTACTGTTTAGCTCGTTTTCGCTGGAAAATTCTGACTTCTACACCTTCTTTTCACAATTAATCAAGTTTTCACGGTTAAAATGAACTGATTTTCACATATAATATGTAAATACAGGTTTAACAAACCCTTGAAAGTTTGAGACCCTAATTCAGGCTAAAAGTGACAAAAATTAAGCAAAAACCTAATTTCGCTTGAACGAACCACCTGATTTCGCTTGAAAATTGTGGTAATTTCAAAAGAAATAAGTGATTTCGCTTGAAAACACCTGATTCCACTTGAGCAAGGTGTAATCCAGTTTGAGAAGGTTCAAGCGAAATCAGTGATTCCGCTTCAAATCATAATTCCGCTTGAAAAGTTTGCCTGATTCCGCTTGAAAACGTAATCTCGCTTGAAATTACAACTGATTCCGCTTCAAGTTGTGATTTCGCTTGAATTACGCTTGAAATTTGCTATTCTGCTTCAAAGGTATAATTCAGTTTGAACAGTTCAAGCGAAATAAGAGATTTTGCTTCAAATCCTGATTCCGCTTGAGGGTATTCCGTTTGAAGACTTTATTCTGTTTGAAGCTGATATCTCGCTTAAACTGAGTATTCCGTTTGAAAGGTGTTTTTGAACAGATTGTTTTGAAAATATGAGGAAAATGTTTGATGAAAAAGACAACTATTATTTTGAAAGATTTAATGATTGGTATCGAGGATTTTTGGATAGTAGTTATAAAGATGTGAGAAAGGATGGTTGGGTGAAAAGGTTTAAATACTTTGTGTTTCAAGTCTTAGTTTATCATGTATAGTATGTAATTGTATGTAATCCATACTGAACCAAATGGAACTTTGATGTAATAGTCCATTCGTACGGATGGACAATATGTTGGTTCGTATGGATCGGCAAGATCCACACCTTCAGGTTCGTACGAATGCACTAGGTCTATATATAAAGGTGTTGGGGTCTTCATTTGTAGAACTTTTGGGAAACAATGGGGAAACTCTGTAGAATCTTTTCCAGGGTCTGTAACTTGTTTCTAATCAATGAAAAGATCTTTTCACGGTATCTCAGTGATTGTCTTCACCTATTACACGGATTCCGCACGTGATAGTAGGATATAGGAAGCCGGTCGGAGCGTTCACAAGAACTGAAAACGGTCCTCTCAAGTGGTATTAGAGCTTGGAGACCGGATTCGGAGACGAAGATCACTTGATACCAGAGATTACTTCCAGATTCAAGCCGATTTGAATCTGCATTCTTCACACTTCTACTCATTCTTCTTTTTCTTAACTTTCTCAGACTTAAAACTCTTACACTGAAGTCATGGACAAATTTGGCTAAATTTTTTATATGTCATGTGAAATTAGTGTTTAATCAATCCTCTAAAAATTCAGATCAAAATTCGACCTAAATAACATTAAAATTTGGAAAAACCATGAAAAACGCAACTTAGGTGTTCATAGCAGAGTAGATCCGCATGGATTGACTAGTCGATCCGCACAAATCCACTTAAAGTGTTGTGATTTTTGAAAAGTTAAAAAGTCCATTCGCTCGAATCAACGTTGTAGATCCGCGCGAATCTGCAAATAGTTTGAGTTTGTGAACTCTGAGTCCATTCATCCGAATCAACCTCGTTAATCTGCACGAACACACTTTTTCTGTTGATCCATCATATCTCTTGATCTGCTCGAAACGGCAATCCTGGTTCGCGCGAACGGAGTATATTTGTCACTTTCAAACTTGTTTGACTTTTTGTTGACTTTTGCATGTATTTTTCAACCATTTCAGTATTAGTGATCATGGAGAACGAGTTTTATAACGAGTTCTTTGACGCATTTACAAGTTCGGAAGACTCGCTTCAACTTCCAATCCAAAAAACATGATTTGTTGAAGATTTGCTGATAGTGGAGATTACCAGATGATCAGTATAAGTTACCAGATGATTCGTTATCCGTTGAAGATTTGATGATTGTGGAGATTGCCGTTTACACGGATCTATCATTCTTGAAGGTGCTTAAAGTTGATCACGGAAAACGGGATTTCAGATTTTCAGGTGTAACACCCCAGTGTTTCGAAAGTCAAAGTCAAAGTCAATATTGAAGTCAAAGGAGGAAAAGATCGCTAATAGCAATCTGTCTCTCCTTGCTCAATCCCTGTTTGACTTCTTTGACTGTAATTGGACTATTTTCTGCTTTTACGTTAGTTGTATTATGTGGAGTAATTAATTGCAATCGAAGTATATTTCTCAATGCGAACCGCTTTACGACTGTGAGTAACAATGCGATAAAGTTAATTAAATGCTAATTGATCTAATCTAATCAACATCGCGCTCGTAACTCGAACTACGCATTTTGGGTTACTGTTATACGTGTATGTGTACCTTATGTGTTACTTGTGCGTGTTTATTTATGTTTTATGTGGTAATCAATTCAATCGCAATCGCAAACCGAATACGAAATAGGGATACTTGTATGTTGATATAGTAGTTGGGATTAAAAGTAATTTGATCAGGAAACTCTATCGCACTCGCATCGCTCGTAACCGAAATCGAAATACCGAAAATCGTCGCACCGAACACTCGAATCAGGCCGCTGATCGATTAGGCTACCAGCCGATGGAACAGCCAGCCGATCGGATAGGCTGTCCGATCGTGCTGCCTGACCGATCGCCCAGCCTTTACCTCTTTTGACATCCTATAAATACCCCTGTCATTGTCATCCTTTCTACTTCTGGAAACCTCTGACCGACCAGCTCGTGCTCTCCACCTTTTTCTCAGATTTCTCTCAATTCCAGTAAGATCTAATCCTAAATCTTGTACTTTCTTGATCTACACGCACTCCTACACCTTTCTATCTTTCAAATCTTAACTTTTAATCGTGAAATCATCAAGATTCAAGTGTTCTAGGATGATGTCATCATGGGTTCTTGAAGAACTTCATGTCTTGGCCTCAATCCACCAAGAATAGCATGCATCTAACCGATTTCCACATAAACAAACAAAGATCTCTAGTAGATCCAAACATTTACACCAAGGAAAGGATTGAAAGATGGTTTACCAACTTTCTTTCAACTCTTTTACACTCAATGCACTCAAAACCGGTGGAATCGGACCTTGTGTCAACGCACTACTCATTCTAGTGATTGTGTGGCTCAAGATCCGGATTCTAACCACGAGGTTCACCGATTTCGGGTTAAACATGAAACACCGCCTCGAACCGTTCATCAAGTGGATTTGGGTGATTCCTGTCCGAACAAGAGAACCAAGTAAAGACGAGGTTTCTGTTATTTGACTCGTTGTCAAAATACCTCGATAAAACGACAAACAATCAGAACAACCAAGTGTTAGACGAACAGGCCGACCAGGTCAGGGTGCTGACCGATCGGACTGCTGTCTGAACGGACAGCCAGCCGAACGGACAGACAAGCCGAACGACTGGCCAGCTGATCGGCTAACACATGGGTCCCACACACTTAATCAATTTATTTGAATTTGGGAGTTGAACGAACTGCTATTCGATTGGACTGCTGTCCGATTGGATTACTCTTCGGATCATGAGATACTTGACCTCAACACTTAATCGACTTTTCAACATGTTCGATGCACGGAATGCCACCCGATCGAACTACTGTCTGATTGAGTGACCTCTTGCTGAGGACATGTCCTTCACTGAAGTACCAGCCGATCGGGTTGCCGACTGATCGAACGATCATCCGATCGACCGACCTGAAAGGTAAAGATACTTCAAGGTTTTCAAATGCTACAACGAAAACTTCAAAAGTCAACCATCATACACAAACACATCCTACTCAAAGGAAGAAACAATCCACTAGAACAACCATCCGATCGGACTCCGGTCCGACCGGACAACTGTCCGAACGGACTGTCAACTGAACGGTCAGCCGTCCGATCGGACTACCGTCCGATCGACCAGCTGTCCGATCCATCGAACTTGTTTCCGTTTTACGCATTGCTCATCGTTATACTATCGAACTGTTCAGGCTAACCTTACTCTCAAGCGCTCCCTTCAATCCATCAACCGCTGTGAGTATACTCGAACCCTTTTTTTGCTTTATGCACTTTTGGGTGTTACATACGTCACTTATACGAAATCACATCGAACACACTACGCAATACTTTTAAAAGGCTAACCGTTACCGCATGTTACACGTGACTTAATGAATGCTTGTTTGTTATGTTTACACATGGAATGCTGTCTACCTGCCTTAACGACGATAGTACTATAGTTTGGACTCAGCACCCGCTCATGCGGGGGTTGTTAAGGACAATTATTTGCATGGATTACAGTGGTGATCATGAATTACGAACTGCCTCGGGCAGTCAACCCGCAGTCTTTGGTATCGATAGATCCGTTTCGATAATTAACATGCTTCGTTTTCCACTGTGTTCGTGCTGGTTATGCGTAAACTATTTCGAACTCTATATGCTACTATCAAACTTGTATACTCGCCTTTACACTATGTGTATTGACTTTTATTTTACGTATGTGACAAGGGTTTAGGATGCTAATCTGCTAGGAAAGCGAGGCTAGAATAAAGCTCTAGAGTCCAACAAATAGTTGTCTGTAGTGGTCAAATCAAGGGTCTCTAGAAGCAGATAAACAATTGTTATATTTAAATCTGAGTTGTCGGAACAGAATTAATTGCCTAGATTTGGTCTGTAATAATTTGTTTACTGTTTTAGATATGGTATGGGACATGTCATTTTAAATTGAATAGTAATGATAATTGTTATGGAAACTTCTGGACAATCTGTTTCGCTCAGTGTCGCGCCCCGATGATTCCGCCATCGGTTGGGGTGTGACAGATTGGTATCAGAGCCATAACTATAGGGAATTAGGCAAGACTCGACCTAGTCCGGGTCGATGTCTTAGAGACCTAGACTATAGTTAGGACCCAATAGACCGACTCGTGCATGTCCATTAGGGATTTTGTATGAGCCTATTGCTAATCTTCGCCATTCTCGCCTATACTACACTATCACCGCACTCGAATTTTCAATAATAAGGAAGCGATTTAGTCAAGATTAGGTGTGAAAGCCGCAAAACTCTCGACTAAACTGCTTGATCAACCTGTATTTTCACTACTCACCTTACGCACGTCAATGCTGTTTTTATCAACTTATCAATGATCTCTTCATTATTTTTGACACACCAACTCTCTCCATTTCAAAGTTTGAAGTGGTAGAATCTTTCAATCAATTGTGGAAAAGTTTCACCTTTCATACAAGCAAGCGAATCAAATTCTTTATCAATAACGAACGCTTGTTTAACGGGGAGAATTATACCAAACCAGGAGTGAAATCCATATTTTGATGAATAATCTCCTCTATTTTACTAAAATCGGGGGGAAGTTGTCAAGCCAGGGGTGAAACCCTAACCTTGAAGGCTTGTCCATGGTTTTACCAAAACTCTCACCAAAGTCTCGACGGACTCCAACGACTTGAACTCACAGTAGGACAAGAGGGATGTGCGCCGGATGCCCAAGAATCGAGGCAGAGGCCCTATCCTGAAGGTCAAAATGTGCACGCCGAGTCCTTGAGAATAGTCGAATCGCTTTGGGTAGTCAATGTCTAATAGTCGCAGACAATCTATCTCTCGATTTTTATGTGTTTCGATTCTGAGCCCGCAACTGCTGACTCTGATGACTCGTTGATTTCATTTGTTTATGGGCGTTTAACTATTTGTGTGTTTAAAGTTATGAGATTTACTCAATTTTTTCTCACACTTCGATCGACACACACAACCCGCGTTGCTTCTCTATCTCAAAATGCTAACAAATCGTTACCGCCATAAGGAAACGCCGTACGCTATGATGCTCGCTATACTATACGTTTAACCTATACTAATCGCGATCGAGCAATTGCAGGCTTTGAATGATAGGTTTCTGTATTCTGACTACCTCCATGACTGAATGCATATGTGTTTCTGTGCTTCTGTGCCCTATGTGCTTATGTGCTTACGTGCTTATATGCTTATGTGCTTATGTGCTTATGTGTTCCTCTGTGAATCTGTGGTTTCGTGCCTACGAGTTTGTGCAATTATGCGATTGTATTCCTAAGCCTTAGTAAGTATTAGATGTGTGAGGTGAGAATCGATTATGATGTGTCTGAGACCTACGACGATGTCTATTACAGACAATGTCGTCATCAGGACACCGTCACCCACTTACTCGCCAAGAAAAGAAAGACAAACGTCTTGCTGCTATTATCGCCAAACAGGTAGCGAAAGCTGTCAGTGATGTCTACGAGAACGTCAGTAAATCATCTGAGGATTCGAGAACCGAAGCTCCTAAAGCTACTCCCAAAGCTGCCTTCAGTTTCAAGCAGTTTAAAGCTTGTGGGCCAAAGGAATTCATTGGCGAGGGAGGCCCTACAGCGTTATTTCAATGGTTTGATTCCATTGAGGTTACTCTACGACAGAGTGGTTGCCCCGATGATCTTCACACTCTCAACGCTACTGGCGTCTTCCAGTCCTGTTGGATCGTCGTTGACCCTAAATGAGTCGATCAGAAGAGTCGTTTATCCAATTCAAAGGCGGAATCGGTGAATTAGACGCTCAAACTAAATATAATGCTTCACTTTATTGATTTTGACAATGTTTACAGCCTGGAAGCAATTTGGCAGCACTTCGTTACAGAATCAGAACCGTGCCAAATGAAACACACTTGCACCTATTTATAATAGTTCTGGTTCGCTTATATGGTCTGTCCTAAAAGCGAACCCTAAAAGCGGACCTGTATGATTTGTGTGTGGTTCGCTTATATGGACAGTGTCCATATAAGCGGACCTCAATGCTAATTCACCACATTTCGTTTCTCGAACCTCGTGCACAGAATATTCTAACCTATCCTAATCTATTACATGATACAAGACGAAGTCAATAGACGTAGTGCACCAACAGACTCCCCCTCAGATATTGACGAAGTCTTCAGTGAGCCTTCTCTGTTATGCCACCTCTTCAGTCTTGATCATCTTTGCCAACTTGTTCAGATTGTAACAATATAAGTATCCTTCTATCTTTCTCTTTGATCATCTTAACAATCTTCATCATCTGTAGGCTCCCCCTCTCGTCAAGCTTCCGTGCTTTTAGGGATCGACACCTTGCTTTTCAGCTACAAGCTCTTCAGTCTTCAGACTCCCCCTTAAACTCTGCTCTCGGGATCATAGGCTGGTATAACATCTGCAATTCTCAAACAAATTTTGAAGTTTTCTAGAAATTTCAAATTTCAAATTAATGAACTTGTTTTATTTTCAGAAACACAATCAGCTTACTTAGATTTTGAAACTCAGCAACTCAGACATCGGTTTATCGAAAATAAAGCAGAAATCAAAATCTTTTTGTATTTTCTGAAAATATAAAGCAGTAAAGAAATATGTACACACATATTTACAAACAATATTTTTGTATGAGTATGCGTCAGAGGATCATATCAGATTTTGACAAGTCACAAGTACCATTAAGCTTTAAATCATACTCAGTATTAAACAATTTACATAGACTGTTTCTAAATTCTCACACAATTTTCAAACTATTCAGGATACGAATTAGATGATTTATGAACTTAGCTCATTCATGTGTCCCACCTCTTGAATATACTCCCGTATCCAGAATCTCAATATTAAGATACACAGGTGATTGTACTAAAATGATGTCTGTACATAATTTAGGATATGCGAAAACTGAGGGATCTCAGGTCGATACTTCCGTATGCGCAGAGAGATATCAGTTTCGACTTTTAGATATGTCCCCTTTAGAGGATCTTTTTGCTACAACAGATGATTATCAATTTTATTATCTAATCAATCTGAGGGCTATAATGCTATGTTTCAAGCATTTGAGGCAAAGCATTATCCAAGGACTAGGTCAGAACTTCCGTTCAGCAGAAGTCCCGGAATAATACCCCAGACATCATCTAGTAGAAAAACCTAGTATATCAGAATATGAGACCTTTCAAACGAGATTTCAGGGGTTACCTATATATCCAAGTAGTGTTCCCCACGATTTCGCAAATTTGAAATTTTAAGTTTATATCCCGAATAAATCTACTAAATGTGTAACAATCTATCAACACATCATCAGTAAAACTGTTTAACACTTTATACTATACAAATCTTTAGCGTACCGTAACTGTCTACTGATGTACTATCATTTCCTATTTTTACGCAAAACTCAAAATTTTTGAATTTATCATGTTTTTGTATTTTTCAAATTTTCTAATGTTTTTGTATTTTCTGACAATATATCTCCCCCTAAAATACAAAATCATTAAAAAAATTTGACAAACCGATACTGATAGCTTTGTCTCGCCATCCATTTTCTGCATCTCATGCTCTGTCTTTCAGAAAATATAACATCAAGTACCCCCATGATTTACAACCCATTGATTTTGACAGCTAGAAAATCGTTTCTCAATCTGTGACAGTAATCATGCTTGTTCAGCCGTGAGGGTTTCGGCGTAGTATATCAGCACTTATTCTAACAAAATTAACCACAACCATAACAAACACCAACCGAACGAACAAACAACAAACAAACAAACAAACAACAAACATCACATATTGTTCAAATTTTCACAAAACAACACACAAACTCCCTGTCTGTCCAAACCAGAGTTCATCTTTGTCCTACTCTAGTGCCAGGCTACTCTTATTTGCATTCTGATAATCTTCTGCACCATTGAGTACCTGAACATTGAAACTTTATCAAATACGCAAACAATTTGACACAAACAAAATTTCAATCAATAAAGATGTTGATTCATGCTTCGCGATAAAGGAAGCTCCGGCAATTCCAACCGTTTAATCAAACATGGTCCACCCAGGCCTCATCAGCCTTGGGTGTAACCTTGACTCTAGCAACCTGAATCTTAAAGTTTTCAGCTTTGAGTGGTGGAAAATTTGCATCATAGGCAATCGAAATTGAATCCTCAGCTTTCTTCACCTTAGGAAATGAACTTTCTATTTCTGTTTTCGATTTCCAGATTTGTTTTTGTTTCTCATTTTTAACCAAATCAACATGTTTCTTAACACTCCATGTTTGACCATTTGGTGTTCCACGTTTGTAAAAATGTGAATCTTTTTGAACACTTTGGTTTTGAACAACAACTTTTGGTTTCCAAACTTCTTGGGGTTTTGTCATATCAACTAATGTTTTCCAACTTTGTGTTGTTCTGAATCTGGGTGTGTGAGAATTCCAGGTTTGTCTTGAATCGAACCTGTTCTGGTTTGATTTCCAATTTTGATTCGAAGCAAACTTGTTTGTGTTGTACCTCCAAGTTTGTTTTGAATCAAATCTGGTTGACCTTTGTCTCTCATTCTCAGATTTTTGTTTCTCAGAATCAATCTTCTTGTTGTCAACATCCACAGGTTTTAGATTTGGACACTTTCGTGCAAGATGTCCTTTTTGATCACATTTGAAACATGTTCTCATGGACACATCTTTGACCTGTGGTTGTTGCTTTCTCTTTTGTGCCTCAAACTCAACATTAGACTGCCTCATTTTGAGTTCTTTCTCTTCAGCTAAACTGTTTCCTTGAACAAAACTCAATCTAGCCTGATAATTTGGCACTTCATTTTTCTTTCGATTCTGTTTCTTCTTATAACCCAACCCAGTCTTCATGTTCTTCTTTTTGACATCCGGTTTGTTATAAAAAGTTTTGTGACCTTTACCAGCAAACTTCGACATTTCAGATTTCTCAATTTCAACCATCTTGAAAACTTTGTCAATTTTCTCTGAAATCACATTCTGAATCGGGAAAATAACGTCTAAGAATAATTTGTCTGATCCAATCATGGTATAAACCAATCCCTTTGAATCATCATTCAAATTTTTCTCGGATGTTGTATTTTTCAGATATTCATCATGAAAATTTCCTTCATTTTCAACTTGTGATTCAGTTTTACCTGCATCAACTGACTCTTCTTTGAAAACACTTTCAACAACTTTATCAACCACCCCTGAATCATTGATATCATCAGATTTGGTATAAATCACATCGATGTTGTCGGGTAACTGATCAACCATGTTGATTACTTTTTCCACTTTTTCGCCATCATAGAATGTATAATTATTCTCCAACGGTGGTGGAACTTGATGGTATTCAGACCCTATTCCCTTTTTGTTCTTTTCAGACTCTTTCTCATCGGGTGTGATGTTGAAAATACGTTCCAGAATATATGAAGATGAATGATAGCTTTGCAATTTATTGACCAACTTTTCTTTGTCTGCCAATTCTTGTTTAAGCTTAGCAACATCATCAATATATTGGTTTACCACTCTTTGTTTATCTTCAAATCTAGCTTCAAGAAATTTAGTGTTTCTTTGACAAGCACACAATCTATCATCTAGACTTTTGACTTTACTCTTTAAAGTTTCATACGCTTCTTTTACAGTTTCATATGACAGTTTCATTACATCATATTCTTTTTGCAACTCTTGAATTTTGATGTCTTTTGGAACACATTCGTTGCAAACAGCTGAACACTTTTCTTTTAAAACCTTGTTTTCTATTTCAAGATCATCACTTTTTTGTTTCAATTTTTCATTTTCTTGTTTCAAAAACTTTTCAATTTCACTCATCTCATGACATTTTTCTTTGAAAATTTTATTTATTTTAGTAAATTCAATGTCTCTGTTGTTGAGTTTTTCATCTTTCTCAATACAAGCACTGCACGTTTCCATGCATTTCTTGCATTGCTGTTCAGCTTCATTATCAATTTTATCAGAAGTATCAGTTTGAATAATTACCTCAATGATTGGCACTTTGGTTTCCTCAGTCTTCTGAATCTGATCTTCTTCATCGACTTGCACTTTGTCTTCAACACCTTCCTCGGCTTTCTTTTCAACCTTCTGTTTGTACCTTGGATTCTCCCTAATGCCTTTGCACCAAACATCCACAGTAGGAATAGCAGCAACTAGTGCATCAAGGTCAACTGTCTTTGGATCAACAGTTGGGTTTCCTTGAGGATCAACATAGCATCCTTTTTCTTTGCTCCACCTACCTGCCCATGTTGCTTCTCTGTAAGCATTATACACATCATCCAATCTCATACGAGCATGTCTTTCTTCTCGAGTCAGTGTTACTTCAGCCACCATTGCTTTAGCCCCCACTTTGATAACCTCATCATCATGTTGACTCCAATCATAACCCTCATCCTCATAGATTATGGAACCTGGTGCTTCTGCATCTTTCAAATCCAAATTTTGAACCATAGATTCATAATCATTTTCTATACTATCCACAGTTTGACTACAGAAAGACAAAGGAGCTTTCTTTTCTTAGGATGATCCTCCATCAATTTGCTTTCTGGTTAGCTGTTCATTGCTCTTGTGATAGATAGCTTTTTTGTAGTAATCATCACGAGACGGATTTACACTATCATCAATTCTATTGTTTGGACATTCCCTCCTGAAGTGACCGTTTTCCTTACACTTGAAACAAGTAACTTTATTTTTGTCAAAACCCATCTTCGTTCCAGGCCCATCCAAACATTTTCTGCCAGTGATCTCCATGAATCGTTGAGCTCTTCGAATGACACTCGCCATGCACCAACGAATATCCATTAGTTCCATTTCTTCTGGATCCACCTGATCGTAATCCTCTTTTGTCAAGTTAGGATTTCCGATTTTTCCTGCAATTAGACCTTCGTAAGATACCAGAATAGAAGCTAGAAAGCTCATGTGCTGTTGAGCAAATTCATTATTCAGCAATGGAGAATTCTTCCAATCAAGGTTGGAGTTTAAATTTGACGATTCAGTTACAGACGATGCATGATAACCCGGATCATAACTTGAAGATGTATTCTTTGGTGACTCATTTGTCTTTTCTGCTGTAAAACCCGTTTTGATCCTTGGAGATTCATTGTCTTGTATCAACCCTCTTCGGTAGTACAAACCAAAATTTTGTTGATAGTTAGAGTTTGACATCTTGTTTTGTTTTTGAATCAACAGATCATGTCCCTCTATTTTTTCAATCAATTGATCTAATGTCATACTGTTAAAGTTAGCATCATTTTTCAACACAATCACATATGTTTTCCAATCATCTTCATGTGGTAAGGCTTCAACAAGTTTATCCACCATTTCTTCTCTCTCTTTCCTAATGTCAAATCTTTCCAACTCAATCTTCAGATGACAAAAACGTTCTATCATTTGACGAACTGTTTCATTCTTCATGCAGCTAAACATATCAAACTCCTTTTTCAACAAAGATATTTTGTTTTTCTTGATATCTTTCCCTCCTTCAGGTTTCAATTTTAACGCTTCCCAAATTGACTTAGATGTTTCACCATACTGAAGCAGTGAAAAAATATCCTCTCTGATAGATTGTTGAAGTAGAGTCTTCATTCTCAATTCTGCTGAATGTTCCTTTTTATCATCTGCTGTGAAGTCTTTCAGTGTGATCAATTCACGTCTATCATTTCTTGGTTTATTATATCCCAAAGTTAAACAAATCCAGCTATCATACGCATAAGCTTGCACCCAATTTTCAAATCTTTCATACCACCAGTGATAATCTTCAATATTCATGAGCTTTGGTGGTCTTTGATGATTTCCGTACACATTGTCGTAACTCAAACTTTCTGATATCACTTTAGTAGCATTCTTTGGAGTAATTGGTACATCTTCTGAAGTAAATGCATTGTAAAACGTGTTGTAAAACTCTTCGCCAAAATCCGACATCTTTAATCACCTGAAAGCAATGACCTGGAAGCAAACAAACAAACTTAATCAGTTCAAACAATATCAAGTAATTTGAAATATACTAATACTCGATTGTCGTGAAATAATCTTGACACTTGGACGAAAATCGGATTGAACGTATGAGCGAAACTTCTTTGAACAAATGGGCGGACCAATCAAAAAGACCGAATAAGCGAACTTGATTGGACATATAAGCAGATCACTTGATTGGACATATAAGCGGATCTCGTTCGAGCGAATCTAGTTGATGTCTGTTCGAGCGGATCTAACAAGATATTTCAAGCGGACCTGATTTGTACGTTCGAGCGAACCTGAAACGGTTATTCGAGCGGACCAGAAAATGTATGCTTGAGCGAACCAGGTTTGTACGTAAAAGCGGACCAGATGGTGTCTTACAAGCGGACCAGTTATTGTCACTAAAAGCGGATCTCAACTGTCACTAAAAGCGGATCTCAAATGTCACTAAGAGCGGATCTCAACTGTTTTTGGAGCGGAACTAGGCTATTTTTGGAGCGGACTAGAGTCACAAAAGCGGACCGAACATGTTAATTCGAGCGGATCTCCGATTAACCGTAAAAGCGGACCTCAGTTTTTAACCAATTTTGACCATTTTTAATCCGAATTTTAACTCGAAACTTTCAAGGGTTTGTTATTGTCCAGTAATACACGTCCTGTGAAAAATTTGTCCAATTTTAACCGTGGAAACTTATCTAATTCGAAAAAGAAGGTGTAGAAGACAGAAAACGGATCAAATTTGAGCTGAACTCTTCCTCCTGAGCTCTGATACCACTTGTTGGATCGTCGTTGACCCTAAATGAGTCGATCAGAAGAGTCGTTTATCCAATTCAAAGGCGGAATCAGTGAATTAGACTCTCAAACTAAATATAATGCTTCACTTTATTGATTTTGACAATGTTTACAACCTGGAAGCAATTTGGCAGCACTTCGTTACAGAATCAGAACCGTGCCAAATGAAACAGACTTGCACCTATTTATAATAGTTCTGGTTCGCTTATATGGTCTGTCCTAAAAGCGAACCCTAAAAGCGGACCTGTATGATTTGTGTGTGGTTCGCTTATATGGACAGTGTCCATATAAGCGGACCTCAATGCTAATTCACAACATTTCGTTTCTCGAACCTCGTGCACAGAATATTCTAACCTATCCTAATCTATTACATGATACAAGACGAAGTCAATAGACGTAGTGCACCAACAAGTCCCGCGCACTAGACTGGTGGACGGCCGAGAGAAACAAGCGAGGAAACGATGCAGCTTACGGTCTATCGTGGGACGAACTCAAGGAGGTCATGCTGGAAGAATTCTGTCCTCCTCATGAACGCTAGAAGTTGGAAGATGAATTCTGGCACATAAAGCAGAAGGATAGTGAAAACGCTACTTTAACTGCTCGATTCAAGCAACTCAGCATTATCTGCCCTGATCAGGTGAAGACTTCTGACATCGCAATCAAGAAGTATATCCAAGCCCTGCCTGACTGTGTTGCAGATTTCATGCAAGCGGCTAAGACTAAGACGATCGAGGAGACTTATCTACTGGTCGCTGAAATCAACGACAAGCGGGTCAAGGCTGGTGTCTTGGATAAAACCTCGAAGCACCTGCATCAAGCTACCGCCGCTCCAACAGCCGAAACCGCCGCTGCTCAACCATCGAAGTCCTCACGCCGAAGGAAGAAGAACAACAACCGCAGCTCCAGCAACAAGAACTGCGCGGTCACTACCACTGTTGCTCCTCTCCAGGCCGTACCGGCCCAGCAGCAGCATCATCACCATCCAGCTCCAACTACTTATGCACCGCCAGCAAAGCGTGCATACACAGGCCCCCACCCGGTTTGCCCAACATGCTCGTATCATCATCCGGTGGGTCTTGCATGTCGTTTCTGCGCTCACTGCAACATGTACGACCACTTTACTGCTAACTACTGTACTGGTCCTCGCAACACCCCAGCTCAAGCCACTGCTCATCAAGCTCTGCTCCCGGCTCCGCAAGGCCAACAAGCAGCTCAGGCACCCGCGGCCAACGCCCGAGTTTGCTTTGCATGTGGTGACCCCAATCACTTTGCAAACATGTGCCCGAACAGGGTCGTGAAGCAAGAGCCCCAGCAGCAGCCTCAGCAGTAGCAGCAGCCACAGCAGCAGCCACAGCAGCAGCAACAAGCCGCACGCGCCAGAACCTTCAACATCAACGCGCGTCAGGCTCAGACCGACAACAACGTGGTAAATGGTACGTTCCTTGTGAATGGTATTTATGCATCGTGTTTGTTTGATACTGGAGCCGATAATTACTTTGTGTCGTTCGAATTTGAAAAGCTCCTTAGTCGTAAGCGCTCTTATCTGCCCTCGTCATTCGATGTTGAAGTCGCTACTGGAAGAACCGTCGCCGACAATTCTGTTCTCCGTGATTGTACTCTTGAGCTCAACAATCACATCTTCCCAATCGACCTTATTCCAATACAGCTCGGAAGTTTCGACGTCATAATAGGCATGGACTTTCTTCGTGAAAACCACTGAAGTTGTATGCTTCGACAAGATGATTCGATTCTCGCTCGCGAATGGTGATTTACTGTGTATTTATGGCGAAACCCCTTCGAAGTGTCTCAAACTCATGTCGTGTGTTCAAGCTAGCAAGTATCTCCGCAAGGAATACAGAGCTTTCTTGGCCAACATTGTAGTAGCGGAGAAGGAAAAGAAAAGGAAGACAGAAGTCAAAGACGTCCCAGTGGCCCGTGAATTTCCTCAGGTGTTCCCTGATGATCTTCCTGGACTACCGCCAAGTCGTGATATCGACTTCCGTATCGACCTCATTCCTGGAGCCAACCCTGATGCCAAAGCTCCTTACCGACTCGTGCCGTCCGAAATACGTGAACTCCCGAATTAACTCCAGGAATTACTCGAGAAAGGCTTTATTCGCCCAAGCACCTCTCCTTGGGGCGCACCTGTCCTCTTCGTTAAAAAGAAGGATGGGTCGTTCAGGATGTGCATCGACTACCGGGAATTGAATAAGCTAACCATCAAGAACCGCTATCCCCTACCTCGCATCGACGATTTGTTTGACCAGCTGCAAGGTGCTACATGTTTCTCAAAGATCGATCTTCGTTCAGGCTATCACCAGCTACATATTCAAGCGGAGGATATACCTGAAACCGCTTTTCGCACTCGCTACGGCCACTACGATTTCGTTGTTATGCCTTTTGGCTTAACCAACGCACCCGCGGTGTTCATGGATCTGATGAATCGCGTGTGTAAACCATATCTTGACCGTTTCGTCATCGTATTCATCGACGATGTCTTGATCTATTCCAAATCGAAAGCCGAACACGCGCAACATCTACGTTTGGTTTTCGAACTACTACAGGGGAATCGACTCTATGCCAAGTTCTCAAAGTGTGAATTCTGGCTGGAGAAGGTTCAGTTTCTGGGTCACATAGTTAATAGTCAGGGTATCCATGTCAATCCTGTGAAGATTGAAGCAGTTAAGAGTTGGATTACGCCAAAGAACCCGTCTGAAGTCCGTTCTTTTCTCGGGCTAGCGGGCTATTATCGACGATTTATCGAAGGATTCTTAAAGATCGTTGTGCCGCTTACCGCTCTTACACATAGAGACAGGTCTTTTGTTTGGGGAACCGAACAAGAGTCTGTTTTCCAAGCCCTCAAGCATATGCTTTGCAATGCTCCTGTTCTCACATTGCCCGATGGGAACGACGATTTCATTGTCTACTGTGATGCTTCCAACCTTGGTCTTGGTTGTGTTCCTATGCAACGAGACAAGGTTATAGCTTATGCATCTTGCCAGCTCAAAATCCACGAGAAGAACTATACCACCCATGATCTCGAGCTAGGCGCGGTTGTTTTTGCATTAAAGATTTGGCGACACTACCTATATAGTACCAAGTGTACGATCTTCACCGATCATAGGAGCCTGCAACATATCTTTGATCAGAAGGAACTCAATATGCGTCAACGCCGATGGGTAGAAATTCTCAACGATTACGACCGTGAGATTCGTTATCACCCAGGCAAAGCAAATGTCGTTGCCGACGCGCTCAGCAGACGGAGTTATTTGCTCAGCATTCGCAATACCCAAGCCCAATACGATCTCGAAACTCTCATCCGCGAAGCCCAGCACACCTGTTTTAATGAACGCACTCTGAAGAGGGAACGAAACTATCACGATGGAGCTCAGCTAGTAAGCAAATCGAGTGGGATCTTCTATTTTCTGGACCGAATTTGGATCCCTAAGCGGACCGAATTGCGAAAGATTTTGATGGATGAAGCCCACAAATCCCGGTATTCTATTCATCCCGGTGCCGATAAAATGTACCAGGATCTTCGTTACAAGTACTAGTGGCCGGGAATGAAAAGGGATATTGCTCTCTACGTTGGGAAGTGCCTGACTTGTGCAAGGGTCAAGGCTGAACATCAAAGGCTCTCTGGCTTACTCGAGCAGCCCCCAATCCCTATATGGAAATGGGAGAGTATAGCTATGGACTTTATAACAAAGCTTCCGCACACGTCATCAGGTCACGATAGCATTTGGGTTGTTGTTGATCGTTTAACCAAATCAGCCCACTTTCTACCAATACGAGAAGACTACAAGGTGGAACGATTAGCCCGAATCTACACTGACGAGATCATTTGTAATCATGGGACGCCTCGTGACATCATCTCTGACCGTGATTCTCGGTTTACCTCGCGATTGGGGGAAACGTTTCAAGCTACTCTTGGTACAACGCTTAACCTGAGTACCGCATTCCATCCTCAAATCGACGGCCAGACTGAGAGAACGATTCGTACTCTTGAAGATATGCTCCGTTCGTGTGTCACTTCGGTGGTAATTGGGACAAATACCTGCCATTAGTCGAATTCTCGTATAACAACAGTTATCATACCAGCATCCAAATGGCACCATTCGAGGCTTTGTATGGAAGAAGGTGTCGATCGCCTATTGTATGGCACGAGATCGGTCACTCGCAATTAACCGGTCCTGAGCTATTGCAAGAAATGACTGACAAAGTCCTCCAAATTCGAGACAACTTGTTGAAAGCTCGGAGTAGGCAGAAAAGTTATGCCGATAGACGACGCAAGCCCCTTGAATTTGACATTGGCGACTACGTACTCCTAAAGGTATCACCTTAGAAGGGTGTGGTCAGATTTGGCAAGAAAGGGGAACTAGCGCGTCGATATGCCGGACCTTTTAAGATTCTGGAAAGGATCGGAAAAGTCGCCTACAGACTCGAACTACCAGAGGAACTTAGTAACGTCCACCCGACTTTCCATGTGTCAAAACTCCGAAAGTGCCTGGCTAAGCATGATTTAATTGTACCGCTCGATGATCTCCGAATAAACGAAACACTGCACTTCGTGGAAAAGCCTGTTGAAATCATGGATCGCCAAACCAAGAAGCTCAGATGCTCACGCATTCCTATTGTGAAAGTCCGATGGGAAGGCAAACGAGGCGCAGAGTTCACTTGGGAACTCGAAAGTGATATGAAGGCGAAGTACCCGCAGTTGTTTGATACGACTTCGACCTAATTTCGGGACGAAATTCCCTAAACAAGGGGAGGTTGTAACACCCCAGTGTTTCGAAAGTCAAAGTCAAGATTGAAGTCAAAGGAGGAAAAGATCGCTAATAGCAATCTGTCTCTCCTTGCTCAATCCCAGTTTGACTTCTTTGACTGTAATTAGACTATTTTCTGCTTTTATGTTTGTTGTATTATGTGGAGTAATTAATTAGTAATCGAAGTATTTTTCTCAATACGAACCGCATTGCGACTGTGAATAATAGGAAGTAACAATGCGATAAAGTTAATTAAAGGCTAATCGATCTAATCTAATCAACATCGTGCTCGCAACTCAAACTACACATTTTGGGTTACTGTTATACATGTGTGTGCCTTATGTGTTACTTGTGCGTGTTAATTTATGTCTTATGTGGTAATCAATTCAATCGCAATCGAATCGCAATCGCAAACCGAATACAAAATAGGGATACTTGTATGTTGATATAGTAGTTGGGATTAAAAGTAATTTGATCAGGAAACTCTATCGCACTCGCATCGCTCACAACCGAAATCGAAATATCAAAAATCGTCGCACCGAACACTCGAATCAGGCCGCTGATCAATCAGGCTACCAGCCGATCGAACAGCCAGCCGATCGGACTGCTGTCCGATCGTGCTGCCTGACCGATCGGCCAGCCTTTACCTCTTTTGGCATCCTATAAATACCCCTGTCATTGTCATCCTTTCTACTTTTGGAAACCTCTGACCAACCAGCTCGTGCTCTCCACCTTTTTCTCAGATTTCTCTCGATTCCGGTAAGATCTCGTCCTAAATCTTGTACATTCTTGATTTACATGCACTCCTACACCTTTCTATCTTTCAAATCTTAACTTTTAACCGTGAAATCATCAAGATTCAAGTGTTCTTGGATGATGTCATCATGGGTTCTTGAAGAACTTCATGTCTTGGCCTCAATCCACCAAGAATAGCATGCATCTAACCGATTTCCACATAAACAAACAAAGATCTCTAGTAGATCCAAACATTTACACCAAGGAAAGGATTGAAAGATGGTTTACCAACTTTCTTTCAACTCTTTTACACTCAATGCACTCAAAACCGGTGGAATCGGACCTTGTGTCAACGCACTACTCATTCTAGTGATTGTGTGGCTCAAGATCCGGATTCTAACCACGAGGTTCACCGATTTCTGGTTAAACATGAAACACCGCCTCAAACCGTTCATCAAGTGGATTTGGGTGATTCCTGTCCGAACAAGAGAACCAAGTAAAGACGAGGTTTCTGTTGTTTGACTCGTTGTCAAAATACCTCAATAAAACGACAAATAATCAGAACAACCAAGTGTTAGACGAACAGGCCGACCAGGTCAGGGTGCTGACCGATCAGACTGCTGTCCGAACGGACAACCAGCCGAACGGACAGACAAGCCGAACGACTGGCCAGCCGATCGGCTAACACATGGGTCCCACACACTTAATCAATTTATTTGAAGTTGGGTATTGAATGAACTGCTATTCGATCGGACTGCCGTCCGATTGGATTACTGTTCGGATCATGAGATACTTGACCTCAACACTTAATCGACTTTTCAACATGTTCGATGCACGGAATGACACCCGATCGAACTACTGTCCGATCGAGTGACCTCTTGCTGAGGACATGTCCTTCACTAAAGTACCAGCCGATCGGGTTACCGACCGATCGAACGATCGTCCGATCGACCGACCTGAAAGGCAAAGATACTTCAAGGTTTTCAAATGCTACAACGAAAACTTCAAAAGTCAACCATCATACACAAACACATCCTACTCAAAGGAAGAAACAATCCACTCGAACAGCCATCCGATCGGACTCCCGTCCGACCGAACAACTGTCCGAACGGACTGTCAACCGAACGGTCAGCCATTCGATCGGACTACCGTCCGATCGACCAGCTGTCCGATCCATCGACACTTGTTTCCGTTTTACGCATTGCTCATCGTTATACTATCGAACTGTTCAGGCTAACCTTACTCTCAAGCGCTCCCTTCAATCCATCAACCGCTGTGAGTATACTCGAACCCTTTTTGCTTTATGCACTTTTGGGTGTTACATACGTTACTTATACGAAATCACATCGAACACACTACGCAATACTTTTAAAACGCTAACCGTTACCGCATGTTATACGTGACTTAATGAATGCTTATTTGTTATGTTTACACATGAAATGTTGTCTACCTGCCTTAACGACGATAGTACTGTAGTTTGGACTCAGCACCCGCTCGTGCGGGGGTTGTTAAGGACAATTATTTGCATGGATTACAGTGGTGATCATGTATTACGAACTGCCTCGGGCAGTGAACCCCAGTCATTGGTATCGATAGATCCGTGTCGATAATTAACATGCTTCGTTTTCCACTGTGTACGTGCTGGTTATGCGTAAACTATTTTGAACTCTATATGCTACTATCAAACTTGTATACTCGCCTTTACACTATGTGGATTGACTTTTATTTTACGTATGTGACAGGTGTTTAGGAAGCTTATCTGCTAGGAAAGCGAGGCTAGAATAAAGCTCTAGAGTCCAACAAATAGTTGTCTGTAGTGGTCAAATCAAGGGTCTCTAGAAGCAGATAAACAATTGCTATATTTAAATCTGAGTTGTCGGAACAGAATTAAATGCCTAGATTTGGTCTGTAATAATTTGTTTACTGTTTGAGATATGGTATGGGACATGTCATTTTAAATTGAATAGTAATGATAATTGTTATGGAAACTTCTGGACAATCTGTTTCGCTCAGTGCCGCGCGCCGATGATTCCGCCATCGGTTGGGGTGTGACATCAGGGGTAATCATAGATTTGACATTAACCAGTGGGGTCTTTGAAGTTTCTATCAATTGTCGGTTGAGTTTTTGTACAATAAACAACAGGCAGAATGCGAGATCGATGGTGGTGAATGATATATCAAAAACTGAACACGGATGTGGTTAAAGCTGAAACAGAGAATGCTACATTGATTAGTTTCAAGTTGGTGATTGTTCATGAAGATTGCAGTTTAGCAAATCAGAGGAGGAGTCGTGCATTGTGCAAACAAAGACCTGAAGATCAATTTCAGGGGGAATTTGTGCATAACACTGTCAAAGCAAACCAGGATCATCAATCAAGGGGGAATCGATTGAAGATTTCAAGATGCCTGATTGAAGTTACAGAATATTTGAAGTTACTGAATATTCAAACACAGCTACAGGTTTTCAACGTGACAATTCGACAGTGACAGCCAAGGGGGAATCTGTTGGTGCATATTTTGTATGTTTGCCACTGTGCGAATAGGCTAGATAGAGCGTGTGTTGAATATTGTATAGAATAGTGTGTATAACGGACAAGGTTTTGTTGATGTCAAAGTCCATCTGGACGGATGGACATCAGATAGTCCGAATAGCCTATTCGGCCGAATGAGGTTCTTCATTGTTATAGTCCATCCTGACGGATGGACATTGGTCATTTGGGCGGATGGGCATTCCCTATAAATAGGGTTGAGGGGTTCCTCATTTGGACAAGCTTTTGGTTCCCAGAGGGGAAATGTTGTCCAACTGGTTTCACGGGTATGTAACTTTAATACATTAATAGAAACCAGATTATAAGTGACTGTTCGGTGTTATTCTCTGTCTTCTACTCATTTCTAATCACCGAACCGGTTATCTCGGGACCAAAGCTCTGTCAAACTCGACATTTCGTGGACTATCAAATGCGTTAAAAACGTGTTGTAAAATTCGTCGACCATATTCGAAATCTTCACGAATAACCTGCAAATATACAAACAAATGATTAATCAATTTTAAACTTAAATACGAATTTAAAAACAACTTGAACAATCAGATTTTTGTAGATATGAAAATGATGTGATTTGCGGAATTGCGTGTAATAGATCCTTGATCCGTAAATTAATTCAAACGAATGAACTTTGAATTCCTTAAAAACTGAATCTGCGGATGGAGTTAATATTCTACGGATGAAGTTCTTTGTCGATCCGTAAAAAAATCCCAACAACTAATTCTGTGCAATAATAACAGCTAATGGACCAGATTTCAAAAGGTGTGTAAACTTCAGCGAACGGACACTGTTTCCGCAAATGGACAGTTTTGCGGATTAACTTGACTTCGAACTTGTTACAGCGAATGTCTAAAATCGGCGAATGTACTGATTCTGCAGTATATGAAATCAATTCTGCAGATAAATCAGTTCAGCAAATAACAACGAATGAAAGTTCTGCCGATCCAATTCTGATTCATAAATAACAATCTGTTGATATACTTCTGTGGACAAACCGATTCTGCGAACAAATTCTGTTGAATTTCAGATCTGTAATAATCTGTGATAATCGATTGAACCTTGGTATTATTAAACTTGAATCAGTGTGTCAGATTTTGAATACGTATTAAAACTGAATCGTGAATTCTGAACTTAGATTTTATAAAACACAGGCCTATATAAGTTTTTATTTCTTACACCTGAATGAACACCTATAATCCCCGGATGGAGGTATCAGCGGATGAGGTTATTTTTTCGGATGGGGAGTTCCACCGGATGAAGATTAGTCCGGATGGGTTAGTCAGCGGATGAGCTAAGATTTTCGGATGGACTGTAAACTCCGGATGAGGTTTCTCTGGATGAGCAAAATCCCCGGATAACCAGAATTCCCGGATGAAGAAGTTCACGGATGGAAGTATTATCTCTGAATGGCCTTATAAAGTCACTAATGAGCTTATAACAATTCTGAATATACCCTAATATACTCAGTCGGCTGAATGTAATATTATTAGACCAAAATAAGCACTAGTTATTGGATTGAATGAAATTATCTTATTGGACCAAGGTTTCACCCAATAGGAACTTTTTACCAGATGTGCTTATATATTCAGTGAGTGGGCCTGATTTCACTTGTCCAAATGGATTTCATTAATTGGACCGAATGGAATCTCCTAACAATTTCCGGATGGGCTTTTAAAGTCTACAAATGGATAATATTAAAATCAGCGGATGAACTCATTAAGACCGAATGAACCTTTGTTTTAACGGATGGACTTAAAAAACTCACGAATGGACTTTAAAAATTCACGGATGTGCTGCAATCTTCACATCCGGACGAATGGACTTAATTTTTGGCCCAGATGGACTCAAAATTCACGGATGGGGGCTGATTTGGTCCGATGAATAGTTCCCAGCTCTAAAAAACTTTAGTTTTTCATAAATTTGACCAAGCAAATCTTCGAATTTGAACTTGAAACTTTGTAGGATTATTCAACACCACTTTTCGCACATCATATCCAAAAAGCAGACAATTCCAACCGTTAAATCTTCGTAGATCTGAGATTTTCAGTCCAAAAAGTGAAAAAGTTGAGTAGATGAAGAAATATGACAAATCTAACCAATTTTTGCTCCGAATCTAATGAAATCACTCGAATTCTTGTATCTCTAATCCATGCAATCGATCTCCCGCTCTGATACCACTTCAACGTGCATCTTAGGATCGAATTCGAACTCCCGATGATTGCGAAGAACACATATCACGTGCGGAATCCGTGTACGTGTTTGGATTGAACACAAGAATGTAATATAATGATTGATTCTATTGATTGAAATGACAAATACAAGAACCTTGAATCAATCTCCCACATGTTCTCTCTCAAGCTCTTAAGTGGGCAAAAGTCTTAAATGTTCAAGCTAAGCTCCCTATTTATAGGTCCACCCCGATGGACTCCATCCGCCCGGATGGACCAATTTACATACTTTTCGTGGGGATGGACCTATATCTAACAATGTAGACCTATTCAAGCTTAGATTCCTTAACGAAATATGATCGTCATCAAAATATCTACAATACTGAACCATGTCTTGAACATTTTCTTGCTACGATACGTGATTGACGGAAGTGATAGACATTATGCACTCACAATCGTGTTTCCCAACTGCGTGGGTTTTCTATACATTGTGTTTAGTCTAAAATCCATGTTGTGTTAAATTATTGTTCATTGTATTTTTGTTCTGTTGTCCATGGTATTTTAGTATGTTGTCAATTGTATTTTAGGTTACTTGCGACAACCCGGGTTTTCAAGGTCTTTCCTCGCAACTGCGTTTTCTTAATTCGTTGCGTTCTTTTATGTGCACCTTGTTATTTGATTGTAAATTTCTGTTTAGTGTTAATTGGTTAAATGATAAACTTGGACTTTGTGAAATATGTGATGTGATGTTATATTATATTTTATGTGCATGATGAAAACCATGGGGGTTTTCGCCATTAGCCTGCTCAACGAAAACCAGTGTTTTCACCATGGCCATCACGACGAAATCTCTGATTTCGCCGGCCCATTTTCTAGTAAAGCCCATTAAGGGCCCAGTTCATTTAAGTGTGTATATACTACATGAACTGTTACATTCGTGAAACAACAGGTCGAATAGAAAACCCTAGAGCATCTCTTTCTCTGTGACGACAACTTTGATTTTCTGTGAAGCTCTCAGACATTCGTATCGGTTAGTGACCTCTTGTTGTAATCTGTTATGTGCTTGGTATTCGTATGATGTGTTGATGATTAGGGTTTGAGGATCTATATCTTCTTCTTGCTTCGAATCTTTATGATTTGCATTTGTTCATGCTGATCGTGTACTTTAGGACTGTGATGGAATTGATCTTGTGATTTTGTTATCATGATACACTGTGTGATCGGTTTAGGTTTGCCTGTGAGCCAATTTCGATGATATGTGTTACGTGCTGTATAGATGTTGATTTGTAAATTTATATAATCTGATGTTGATGATAAATCGATTGTAATGTCATGATTGTAGCCGTAACATGTTTTAAAAGTGGAATGAAACTGTTACTTGGATTAATTTCAATAATGCTAATCGTATGATAGGATTGATAGTATGATTACGTAACTATTAAACGATGGATAGGATTTCTGGGTTGCGTACTGTTGATGATGATCATGCTTTGCCCGACGAAAACCCTTACCCGATGAAAACCCTGTCCCGACGAACATACAATCACGACGAAAACCCTTTGAGATTTCGTCGCTCAAGGGATTTCATCGCCTTTGGGTTTTCGCCGAAGGGATTTCGCCGAATGTTTTGTCAAGATGGGAAACAGACACAGTAACTCAGTTAAGTCTGTTAGGTCTGTTAATGGATAGTTGTGCTAGAATAAACTGAGAAAACAATTATGTGAAGCATGAGTTGTATGATCTTGATTAACTGTTTATGTGTTACATGGTAATAATTGCCCAAGCATGCTTTGTGATGTTAGATTGCATGTGAGTCATTACGAACATAAATTGATTGTGTATACGTGCATACTATAGGCTTTGACTGAATTGTTTGTGCATAAGTAGATAACCATACCGAGCAAACCGAGGTGAGTTCACACACTTTCTAAGGCGTGGGATTCCCGGTGGTTGGGAATGGGTTATAGAATTAAAACGGAACCTACATATCCTCCTTGGGTAGGATATGTACCTCCATCCTCCATGGGTAGGATGCCAATGTTAATCATGCGTATTCTCCTTGGGTAGAATACGTACGTTCGTCCTCCTTGGGTAGGACAACAACCTTAAACTTACTAGACAAAACTCTATCATGAAGTCCCTTATTTTTATATCGACTTAATCGCCGGGCCAATGGCGAGCGGGTCATTAGTTAATAGCACTATTAGGGTTGACAAGCCTCACACCGTGCCGGTAGGACGGGCATATACTAATGGATCTGGGCACTCAGTTAATGATGATAGGCATTGACTTAGGGCACAACTTACTTTCGTCAGTTGTTGATATGGTAACGGTCTAGTGGTTCACATGGGGAAGCCCCCACTGATTATGGATATGGTTTGGGAAACAAAGATAATGGTTAACTTATGGTTTACGAAACAACTTATGGCTTACAAAACAAACTTTTAAAACTAAACAACCAACTGTGAACTCGCTCAACTTTGTTGTTGACTCGTTGTTACATGCCTTGCAGGTTGTTAGGTGCTTATGGAGTTTGCACGAGTAGGTGAGGTCGTTGTGGGATATGGACTGTTATGTTATGTGCTAAACATTTGAACTTTAAACTATGTTTTAGTTATTTAAACATTACTATGCTTCTGCTGATTACTTAAACATGTTTGGTTTCTTTTGAACACCAATTATATTGGGTTTGGTTTTATTTACTTAATTGCATTGTTCAATATGATTGGTGGTTGGATCCTGGTCAGTCACGCCTTCAAGCGGTGATACTCCGCTTGTGGATTTTGGGGGTGTGACAGATTGGTATCAGAGCCATTGGTTATAGTGAACCTGGTTTTAAAAAGGGAAAGGCTTTTTGACAAAACCAGACTATAACCTGTACAGTGCTCAACGATCCACAACGACGCTTCGCTCCACGTGCAAGACTCAACATTCTATGTGATATGGTTTATGTTTATATTACCTACCTGTTAGTTACATAGTACATTGTTCATGGTATGCTTAGATAAATGTAACAACTATTGTTTAAAACACATGTGTGCTTACTCTCTTCTGTCATCGCACTTTCGCGACACCTTTCTCACTCATGTTTCCTTTGATATGAAGATCATGAGTGGACGTATCAACCTAACTCAAGCCCAGCTGACGACTTTAATCAATGAACAAGTTGTTGTAGCACTCGCAGCCGCTCAGGCAGGAGGTATAACCTGCCATTGCAACTTACTCTAGGATCTTTAGATCCTACTCTCGTGAACCAACACTTGTGCTTAACTTTGTCTCTTCTTACTCGCACGACAGGTCAACATGCTCAGCCTCCTGTGTGTACTTTCAAAACTTTTATGGACTGCCGACCTACTACTTTCAATGGCACTGAAGGAGCTGTAGGTCTCCTCCACTGGTTCGAGAAGCTCGAATCTGTCTTCGAGATGTGTGAATGCCCTGAGGCTCGTAGGGTGAAGTATGCTACTGGTACTCTCGAAGGTGTAGCGCTCACGTGGTGGAACGCTCAGGTCCAAATGCTGGGGGTTGGTTGCTGCTAATGCCACCCCATGGAACAACTTTAAAGATTTGATCAAGGAAGAGTACTATAATCGTGATGACATCCACAAGCTGGAAGTAGAGTTCTACAACTTAAAGATGACGGGGTCGGAAATTGAAGCGTATACGAAGAGATCAAATGAGCTGGCTATCTTGTGTCCTACTATGGTAGACCCTCCTATCAAGCGTATCGAGCTGTACCTCAAAGGTTTAGTGCTAGAGATCAAGAGTCATGTCACTGCAGCGAACCTCGCCACAATTCAGCAAGTTATTCGTTTGGCTCATCATCTCACTGATCAGGCAGTCGAGCAGAACAGGCTGCCCAAGCGTATTGGTACTACTACTATTACTACTTCTGATGCCCCTAGCGACAACAAGCGCAAATGGGATGGAGTCTCAAGCAAGGGTTCAACATCAGCTCAGTCTCAGCCTCAGCAGTCTTCTAATGAATACAAGAGCCCTGGTCAGCAATCTTCGGGTAGTCAGGGGCAGGGTGGATACAGAGGAAATCACCCCAAGTGCAACCGATGCAGCATGCATCATAGTGGGCCGTGCAATAAGGGTCGTTGTCAGAGGTGTAACAAGCTTGGTCATGAAGCTAAGGATTGCAGGAGCGCACGACCGGCTAATCAGAATCGTCAACAACAGCCACCAGCTCCACAGAATCAGCAGCAGCAACAGCAGGGTAACAGGGGATGCTATTAGTGTGGTGCTGAAGGTCACTTCAAGAGAAACTGCCTCCAGTTGAACCAGAATCAGAACAACAACAATAATAAGGGGAACGGGAACAATAACGGGGGTAACAATGATGGCAATGGTGCCAGGGGACGTGTTTTCGTGCTGGGGCAGGGTGACGCGAGGAACGATCCTAACGTTGTGATGGGTAAGTTTCTTCTGGATGACTTCTTTGTTACTGTTTTATTTGATTCGGGTGCCTATACTAGTTATGTGTCCTTAAAAGTTGGTCAAATGCTTAAGCACACTCCAACACTTTTGAGCACCAAACACATGGTAGAGCTAGCAAACGGTAAAAGTCTCGAGGCCACACACATAGTTAAGGGTTGTAATCTCGTCTTAGATGGTCAGACCTTCTCTATCGATCTTATTCCTATCGTTCTTGGTAGTTTCGACGTCGTTATTGGGATGGACTGGCTATCTCAACATCAAGCGGAGATTATTTGCAAGGAGAAAATCGTCCGTATTCCTGGTGAAGAACCTCTCATGATTCATGGCGACAAGAGTGGTGCTGTTGTGGGCATCATCTCTTTCCTTAAGGCCCAGAAGTGTTTGCGAAAGGGCCACACTGCTATTTTAGCCCTCGTTACTGACACCTCAAAGAAAGAGAAGAAGATAGAAGATATTCCGATCGTACGTGATTTTCCTGAGGTATTTCCTGAGGAATTACCTGGTCTTCCACCCCATCGTCAAGTTGAATTTCAAATCGAGCTAGCTCCTGGAGCAGCGCCCATAGCTCGAGCACCTTATCGTTTAGCTCCATCAGAACTCGAAGAACTATCCACGCAACTACAAGAGCTCTTGAATAAGGTTTTATTCGTCCTAGCTCTTCGCCTTGGGGAGCTCCAGTATTATTTGTGAAGAAGAAAGACGGTACCTTCAGAATGTGTGTTGACTACCGCGAACTCAACAAGGTGACCGTGAAGAATCACTATCCTCTTCCACGCATTGATGACTTATTCGACCAGTTGCAAGGGTCGAGTTTCTACTCAAAGATTGACCTGAGGTCAGGCTACCATCAACTGAGAGTCCGAGACGAGGATATCTCTAAGACAGCATTCAGGTCTCGGTATGGGCATTACGAGTTTCTGGTTATGCCTTTTGGATTGACGAATGCACTGAGGTCTTCATGGATCTTATGAACAGAGTGTGTAAGCCTTACCTGGATAAGTTTGTCATTGTTTTCATCGACGACATCCTGATCTATTCGAAGAGTCAGGAGGAACACGAGCAACACCTGAGGCTTATTTTGGAACTTCTTCAAACAGAGCAGCTGTATGCCAAATTTTCGAAATGTGACTTCTGGCTTCGCGAAGTCTATTTTCTAGGCCATGTGGTAAACAAAGATGGGATTCATGTTGATCCATCCAAGGTAGACTCAGTCAAGAACTGGCCTGCACCCCGTACACCAACAGAAATCCGCCAATTCTTGGGTTTGGCGGGCTACTACAGAAGGTTCATCAAGGATTTCTCCAAGATTGCACAACCCCTCACTTCACTAACTCAGAAGAGTGTCACCTATCGACGGGGTGATGCTCAGGAGTCCGCGTTTCAGCACTTAAAGAATAGACTTTGTAGCGTACCTATTCTCTCATTGCCTGAAGGCACAGATGATTTTGTGGTTTATTGCGACGCGTCCATCCAAGGACTTGGTTACGTGTTGATGCAACGTGAGAAGGTCATTGCTTACGCATCATGCCAACTTAAGGTCCACGAAAGAAATTACACTACACACGATTTGGAGCTGGAGCTATTTTCTTCGCACTTAAGATATGGAGACATTACCTGTACGGTACCAAGTGCACCATTTACACCGATCACAGGAGTCTTGAGCATATCTTCAAGCAAAAGGAGTTAAACATGCGACAACGTCGATGGGTCGAGCTCTTGAATGATTACAAATGCGCGATCAAGTACCATCCGGGCAAAGCCAATGTTATGGCCGACGCTCTCAGTCGAAAGGATACTACACCTAAGCGCGTGCGAGCGTTACAACTTACCATCCAATCTAGTCTTCCCGCTCAGATACGAGATGCTCAGGTTGAAGCATTAAAAACAGAGAACATCAGGGCGGAGTCCCTACGAGGATCAAGGAAATGGTAGAACAAAAGGAAGACGGCGCCTACTATGTAAACGGGCACATATGGGTTCCACTTTATGGAAACTTACGCGAGCTTGTGATGGATGAAGTGCACAAGTCTCGTTACTCAGTACATCCTGGTTCGGATAAGATGTACCACGACTTAAAGACTACATACTGGTGGCCTAGCATGAAAGCCAACATAGCAACCTACGTCAGTCAATGTTTGACTTATGCGAGAGTCAAGACCGAATATCAGAAACTATCAGGCCTACTCCAACAACCAGAAATCCCGACATGGAAATGGGAGCAAATCTCCATGGATTTCGTTACTGGCCTGCCTAGATCTCGACGCGGAAATGACACTATTTGGGTGATAGTGGATCGATTGACTAAGTCTGCACACTTCTTGGCTATCAAAGAAACAGATAAGTTCTCTACCCTAGCAGACGTGTAATTAAAGGAAGTGGTTTCGAGGCACAGGGTGCCAACCTCTATTATTTCCGATCGTGATGCGCGTTTTACCTCTGAACTGTGGCAAGCGATGCACAAGTCTTTTGGCTCTCGATTATACATGAGCACAGCATATCACCAGCAAACGGATGGGCAGTCTGAACGCACCATCCAAACCCTTGAAGACATGCTTAGGGCATGTGTGATTGATTTTGGTAACGGCTGGGAACGACATCTACCTTTAGTAGAATTTTCGTATAATAACAGCTACCACACCAGTATCCAGGCCGCTCCGTTTGAGGCATTGTACGGACGTAAATGCTGATCACCTCTTTGGTGGGCAGAAGTTGGTGACAGCCAAATCATAGGCCCAGAACTTGTGGTAGACACAACTGAGAAGATTGCTCAGATACGACAACGAATGGCGGTGGCTCGTGACCGTCAGAAAAGCTACGCTGATAAGCGCAGGAAACCACTCGAGTTCCAGGTTGGGGATCGAGTGCTACTCAAAGTCTCACCTTAGAAAGGTGTAGTTCGTTTTGGCAAACGAGGCAAACTCAATCCGCATTATGTTGGACCGTTCGAAATCATTGAGAAAATTGGCAAAGTCGCTTACAAGTTGAATCTACCTGAAGAACTCAGCGGAGTTCACAACGTATTCCACGTGTCAAATCTGAAGAAGTTTCTGTCAGATGAGACCCTCGTAGTTCCTTTGAAGGAGCTCACAATCGACGATCAGTTGCGATTCGTCGAGGAACTAGTTGAAATCACAGACCGAGACGTTAAGGTTCTCAAGCGCACCAGAATACCTCTTGTTCGAGTTCGTTGTAACTCCCGTCGTGGCCTAGAGTTCACCTGGGAACTAGAAGATCAAATGAAACACTGGTATCGCTAGTTGTTCGAGAAGAGTACAACCACTACTGAGGCTGAAGCTACTGCGGAATTCCAAACCAACGGGGGGATGATGTGACACCCCAGGAAAACCAGGAAACAACACAACACAACTAGCTTCCTCAGTAACCACGTGCTAAATTTCGGGACGAAATTTCTTTCAAGTTGGGGATGATGTGACAACCCGAGTTTTCAAGGTCTTTCCTCGCAACTGCGTTTTCTTAATTTGTTGCGTTCTTTTATGTGCACCTTGTTATTTGATTGTAAATTTCTTTTTAGTGTTAATTGGTTAATTGATAAACTTGGACTTTGTGAAATATGTGATGTGATGTTATATTATATTTTATGTGCATGATGAAAACCATGGGGGTTTTCGCCATTAGCCTGCTCAACGAAAACCAGTGTTTTCACCATGGCCATCACGACGAAATCTCTGATTTCGCCGGCCCATTTTCTAGTAAAGCCCATTAAGGGCCCAGTTCATTTAAGTGTGTATATACTACGTGAACTGTTACATTCGTGAAACAACTGGTCGAATAGAAAACCCTAGAGCATCTCTTTCTCTGTGACGGCAACTTTGATTTTCTGTGAAGCTCTCAGACATTCGTATCGGTTAGTGACCTCTTGTTGTAATCTGTTATGTGCTTGGTATTCATATGATGTGTTGATGATTAGGGTTTGAGGATCTATATCTTCTTCTTGCTTCGAATCTTTATGATTTGTATTTGTTCATGCTGATCGTGTACTTTAGGACTGTGATGGAATTGATCTTGTGATTTTGTTATCATGATACACTGTCTGATCGGTTTAGGTTTGCCTGTGAGCCGATTTCGATAATATGTGTTACGTGCTGTATAGATGTTGATTTGTAAATTTATATAATCTGATGTTGATGATAAATCGATTGTAATGTCATGATTGTAGTCGTAACATGTTTTAAAAGTGGAATGAAACTGTTACTTGGATTGATTTCAATAATGCTAATCGTATGATAGGATTGATGGTATGATTACGTAATTGTTAAACGATGGATAGGGTTTCTGGGTTGCGTACTGTTGATGATGATCATGCATTGACGACGAAAACCCTTACCCGACGAAAACCCTGTCCGACGAACATACAATCACGACGAAAACCCTTTGAGATTTCGTCGCTCAAGGGATTTCGTCGCCTGGGGGTTTTCGCCGAATGTTTTATCAAAATGGGAAACAGACACGGTAACTCAGTTAAGTCTGTTAGGTCTGTTAATGGATAGCTGTGTTAGAATAAACTGAGAAATCAATTATGTGAAGCATGAGTTGTATGAACTTGATTAACTGTTTATGTGTTACATGGTAATAATTGCCCAAGCACGCTTTCTGATGTTAGATTACATGTGAGTCATTACGAACATAAACTGATTGTGTATACGTGCATACTATAGGCTTTGACTGAATTGTTTGTGCACAAGTAGATAAGCATACCGAGCAAACCGAGGTGAGTTCACACACTTTCTAAGGCATGGGGTTCCCGGTGGTTGGGAATGGGTTATAGAATTAAAACGGAACCTACATATCCTCCTTGGGTAGGATATGTACCTCCATCCTCCATGGGTAGGATGCCAATGTTAATCATGCGTATTCTCCTTGGGTAGAATACGTACGTTCGTCCTCCTTGGGTAGGACAACAACCTTAAACTTACTAGACAAAACTCTATCATGAAGTCCCTCATTTTTATATCGACTTAATCGCCGGGCCAATGGCGAGCGGATCATTAGTTAATAGCGCTATTAGGGTTGACAAGCCTCACACCTTGCCGGTAGGACGGGCGTGTACTAATGGATCTGGGCACTCAGTCAATGATGATAGACATTGACTTAGGGCACAACTTACTTTCGTCAGTTTTCGATATGGTAACGGTCTAGTGGTTCACATGGGGAAGCCCCCTCTGATTATGGATATGGTTTGGGAAACAAAGATACTGGTTAACTTGTGGTTTACGAAACAACTTATGGTTTACAAAACACTTTTAAAACAAACTTTTAAAACTAAACAACCAACTGTGAACTCGCTCAACTTGTTGTTGACTCGTTGTTACATGCCTTGCAAGTCGTTAGGTGCTTATGGAGTTTGCACGAGGAGGAGAGGTCGTTGTTGGATATGGACTGTTATGTTCTGTGCTTAACATTTGAACTTTAAACTATGTTTTAGTTATTTAAACATTACTATGCTTCCGCTGATTATTAAACATGTTTGGTTTCTTTTGAACACCAATTATATTGGGTTTGGTTTTATTTACTTAATTGCATTGTTCAATATGATTGGTGGCTGGATCCTGGTCAGTCACGCCTCCAAGCGGTGATACTCCGCTTGTGAATTTTGGGGGTGTGACATTATTATACATTGTGTTTTAGTCTGTTGTTCATTGTATTTTTAGTTTGTTATCCATTGCATTTTAGTTTGTTGTTATTGGGTTTTTTTTATTTGTTGTCAATTGTGTTATTAGTCCACTTTTCATTGCGTTTTGAGTTTGATACTCAATGTGTTTTACGTTATGTTTATTGTGTTTTATGCAACTGAGTTTTTTTAAAGTATAATAGGGTACTCATATTAAAGGTAAAAAGACGCTCGATTTTATGTTATATATATATATATATAAATATATATTAAAATGAGAAACATGCCCGGATAGTCCCTGTGGTTTACCCATTTTTCACCTTTAGTCCCTAACTTTCTAAAATTACAGCTATAGTCCCCACCTTTTGCAATTTCATTCCTGGATAGTCCCTAGCGCGGATGGGGGTTAGTTTTTGGTGTTAGATGGATGTGAAATGACCAAAATACCCTTATTTAAGGAAATAGATGGATGGGCCCCATCCTCAACCTCACATCTTTTCAATCCACAAAACACACCACCTGCAACATACCACCCCACCCTTAATTTCAATTTTGATCTAAACCAAAACCTCCATATCACACTACACAAAACATTAATACCCAAATACCCCACCCAAATTAAGTCATCACTAACCGTAGACCGTTACAGAAACAACAAAACAAACGGCATCCATTAACATCTCCACCGTAACAATCTACAACCACCTACAGCACATAACACCCTCTTCACGAGTTCCCTAAAGTCATCGCCGAAATCTCCAACCGTCGATCTGCTTTCGCTTCGATCGGACCTAACCTTTTTCGGCCACCAGCAAATCCACCGTTTGACGCCGTTAAAACTCACTGGAGGATTTCAAACGCCGTTAAAAATGTCGCTTACGAGTGTGAAAATGGCGAAGGCTGTGTGGTTAACATGCCTCACTCATGCATTGTCTACCGAAACTAAAGAAATCATGGGGCTTCTTCTCGGTGATATTCAGGTTGTATGTTGTTATTGATTGTTATTGGGGTGGTATGTTACAGGTGGTGTGTTTTGTGGATTGAAGAAGATGTGAGGTTGAGGATGTGCCCACCCATTTATTTCCTTAATTAAGGGTATTTTGGTCATTTCACATCCACTTAACACCAAAAACTAACCCTCATCGGTGCCAGGGACTATCCGGGAACGGAATTGCAAAAGTTGGGGACTGTAGCTGTAATTTTAGAAAATTAGAGACTAAAGGTGAAAAATGGGCAAACCACAAGGACTATCCGGGCATTTTTCTCTATTAAAATAACTGAAATATAAAAAAGTTACAGACATTTAAAAATTGGGGGAGGGATAGCATGTGACTTGCATACGCATGTGAGAAGCATGTGCATATTGTTTTCTGTTGAACGAAACTATCCTTCCCACTTGATTTCTAATCAGACACTTGTCATTCTATGGTGCTTTCTCACCGTCTCTTTTATTTTAGCATTTTTAAAATAACTTAACCCTTGAAATGCTAGAATTTTTTTTAATCAGTGAATTTTTTTTATCATGATCAATATTATATTTTGTTTTGTTTGGGTTGTCTTCATTTAATGACATATGAGTTTTATATTATTGGGTTGCTATTTGGTCCAACGATTTGTATACGGTGACATGGTTAGGATGTTGTTTAAAGTGGCCCAAAGGCATTCAGGATGGATTGACCCATTCCATTAATTATATTATTGTTGGATTGACATTTGCCTATAAAGGTGCACAAATCGGATATTTTTAATACCCAGTTTCAGGTATTGAGTTTTAAAAAAGTATCTGGTATTATAATAACCGGGTACGGTTCTGGTTCTTGACGAAAAAAACCATACCATGTATGCTCGGTTCTTGACCAAGTATTATAATACCCTATTTTTGGGCATTGAAAAGAACAATCTAGCCATTTTGAATACATATAATATTGATTACATTAAGTGAGTGAAGTATCCAAAACTATTTTCATGAGTTATATAACTTTGGAAATGGAATTGTAAAATTTAGTGTGCCATTAAACATCTTATATGTTTAATTGTCATTGATAGTTTTCATTGTTCTTATTATTTTCATAGATATGTAATATGTATAGATCTCTCTTTTGTTATTTTTATGGTGAAAGCAACTCCTACATTAACAAACTTACAAATAATGAATCAAACATATTAAATTGTGCCAACTAAATAACAAAATCTGCATTAACATATATGCAAATTAACCAACTGGTACACCTGTTAATCCCAATTGGATAAGAAGTCTACATGATATTTAATATACACATAGTTTGAATATTAACCCGTCCCAGCAGACATTATATGGTGATAAGGTGTCTTCCCTTAATCAAAAATGGTAAACGTTTCAAATTTTAGAAGATATAGAGTTAAACAATAGTTTTTATTGTTCTTATTATTTTCATAGATATGTAATATGTATAGATCTCTCTTTTGTTATTTTTATGGTGAAAGCAACTCCTACATTAACAAACTTATAAATAATGAATCAAACATATTAAATTGTGCTAACTAAATAACAAAATCTGCATTAACATATATGCAAATTAACCAACTGGTACACCTGTTAATCCCAATTGGATAAGAAGTCTACATGATATTTAATATACACATAGTTTGAATATTAACCCGTCCCAGCAGACATTATATGGTGATAAGGTGTCTTCCCTTAATCAAAAATGGTAAACGATTCAAATTTTAGAAGACATAGAGTTAAAAATATTTAAAAGTATATTAGTTTAAAAAAAATAAATTTAGAAGTAGATTGGTTTGAAAAAAAAACAGTTTGTTTTGGTTTTGCTTGCTAGATCCATATGTGCCGTTAAAAAAGTAGTGGTCTAAAATTGGGCCAAGTGCTAACCGATGGGCTACCGTTGTGCTCAATTTATGAGCCCCATGAACACTTCAAGTTTCAAAAAAAGGGATACATATCTTTCAAACTATGGGCCCAACGAATATGGTGATTTGATCGATTTTATTAATGGGCTACCATTGTGCTCAATTTATTAGCCCAATAAACATGATGATACGACAACTTCTACAAGTGGGCTAAAAGCCTACAATTGTGCTCAATTTGTAAGCCCATTGAGCAAGGTGATTAGATACTTATTAATAGGCTTTTGTGCTATATACTATACCCTCATATTATCTCCGTTCCTAAATGTGAGTTAAATGTTTTGTTCGGTTAAAACCGGTTAAGTTGATATGTGAATAGGAATCTACACTTTAATTTAATAAAGAATAAAGAATTTAATCTATTTTACTATAATAAAAGAAACCAAGTTTTGGACACGTGTCATTCATTCATTGAAGGT
The DNA here is from genome assembly GCF_002127325.2 of Helianthus annuus. NCBI lineage: Eukaryota > Viridiplantae > Streptophyta > Magnoliopsida > Asterales > Asteraceae > Helianthus > Helianthus annuus. The sequence continues at coordinate 94,212,452 of NC_035443.2, forward strand.
ATCCTTAAATCTATACTTATCATATATTGACTAAATAAATAATAAATTAATTAATATTAAATCTCATCATACTTTAATAATATATTATCCTCAAATCTAAATTGTTAATTTAATATATTTTTAAAACAAATACCTCTCTTTCTTACTTATCTTATCTTATCTTATCTTATCTTATCTTATCTTATCTTATCTTATCTTATCTTATAATAAAATAAACCAATAAGTGGACACATGTCATTCATTGAAGCCATCTATTTTTTAGTTTTTTCATCTTTATCTCCTACTTAATTATAAATAATATTAATTAAAAGATAATTATAAAATAAAATTTAATATAAATTTAAACAATTCGTATAGGAGATAATATAGTCTTTTGAAATATTTATTAGATTTCAAAATTATTTATTTTGAAATTAACAAAAGACGCACACTAAATATAAATTAATATAATTTAAAGAGTTAAATGTCATTTTAGTGCCTGTGGTTTGAACTATTTTGTCAGTTTAGTTCAAATGTTTTATAATACACAGGGTTTATAAATATATAACTAGATATAACATTTTATTGATTGGTATATAAAATTACATGTGCTCAACCCATACAATACATGAGATTCTTAAAAATGTAACTTTTCTCATTATTTAATATATAAAATTAAATTTACTCAACCCATACAATACATAGAGTTCTTAAAGATATAAATTTTATATTAATTAATATATAAAATTACATTTATTCAACTCATGTAATAAACGAGATTTTTAAAGATATATTGTTTTATTATTTGGTATATAAAATTACATTTATTCAACCCGTGTAATAAACAAGGTTTTAAAAGATATATTTTTTTTATTATTTGGTATATAAAATTACATTTATTTAACCCGTGTATTACACGGGGTTCTAACCTAGTATTAAATATATAAATAATAATATTAAATGTTATCCTAATTTATTAAAAATATAATTTTTTTATTATTTGGTATACAAAATTATATTTATTCAACTCGTGTAAAACGCGGGGTTTTTAAATAATCATTTTTTTATTATTACTATTCAAAGTTATATTTATATAACCCGTGTAATACACGAACTTTTTAAAAATATTTAATCTGTATAATACACATGAGTTTTAAAGATATATCTCTAAGACGTGTAATATACGAGGTTTTTAAGGATGTAATTTTTTAATTATTTGGTAGATTTATTCAACCCGATTATACACGGTTTTTTTAAAGATACGACATTTTTAGTATTTAGTATACAAAATTACATTTATTTAATATGTGTAATACACATGGTTTTTAAAGATATAAATTTTTTATTATATGATATATAAAATTACATTTATTTGACCCGTACAATATACAAGGTTTATAAAGATATAATTTTTTATTATTTAATATATAAAATTACAATTTTTCAATCCGTATAATACACGGTGTTCTAAACTAGTATTAACATATTATAACTTAAACTATATCACATAATAGCAATCTATACTTTAATTTAATAAAGAATTTAATATTAATATATTATAAACATTAAACTATTTCACATATAGATAGATATCGGGGCATTTTTGACACGACACAAAAATAATCATGTTTTAGTATGTCAAATCTAACTCATTAAATAAATGAGTCATGTGCAGGTTGACATGTTTAGCTAAACAGACCGTGTTTGGGTGGACATGTTTAACTAAACGAGTTGTGTTCAGAGTGACCAATTCAATTAAACTGATCATGCATTTTAACCTGGTTCAATAAAATAGGTCGACCCACTAACATGTTTAACTAATTTTTTTGCAACCCATCAACCCAGTTAACACGTTTACAACTCTATTACTATCCACCAACCTGTTTGACACTTTTAGATTTACTAACTTAAACATATCTTGTTCGGGTTACACAATTTTAAATGTGCGGGTTAGGGTTGATATATTGACACAAATAATAATATGGGTCGTTCTAAACCCGCCAACGCGAATCACATCAAAACATTAACCCACTAACCGGATACGATTTACACACTCATATATAATCTATTTATTAAAATGATTTTGTAGATGTAAACACTTAAATATTTTTTTGAACGGCCAACAAAATAACTTTATTCATCCAATGGGTCAACACTTCGTTAACCCAAAGTTACACCAAGTACACAAACAACCAGATTACATCAGTTGCCCATACATAACATAACAAATCAAACGCACACCATTTTTCCGAAGTGAGTTCCGTCATTTTCACTTGATTTCTGAACCAATGATAGCCCAAAACTTTAATTTCCTCTTTTATCCGCGTAACTTGCGGCTGCTTGTCCTTGAAAACCACCTCATTACGTGTCTTTCATATGACCCACAATGCTATTTGGCTAACTGTATACATTGCCTCCTTCCATTTTTTATTCCCTCGAGCCATCGTATGAAACCTCAGCACCTCATTTACTTCAAACAGAAAGAAACCATGCAACCGAAACCAAGACCCCACGAAATCCCACACCGACTGTGATTACTGACAAGCTACGATAACTGAAGCTATGAACAGGTGCTCTGATGTCTCTTCTGATTCACCGCAAAACTTGCACGTCACTGAACCCACCTGTATGTTTCTTTTAGCAAGAATAACGAACGTTGATAACCGGTCCATCGCTAACCTCCAAACCAAATAATTAACTTTAATTGGACACCACTTTTTCAATTCGCAGCTTACATCCAGATTTTTGAATAGCCTTTTCCTGCAGTTTTTTTCTCAGACTCTTTACCGAGTCCGACATTGCCAGCACCCACGACCACTTATCAGCTGCCCCATTGGTGTTTAGATTATGCAGCTCAGCCAATAAATCTTGTATTTCTAGCAACTCGGGCTCGGATGACAGGGTGCGAGCCCAATAAAAAAACAGATTTCTGCCATGACCCGTTCTGCCCCATCTTTCAGCAAGCATCACATTCTTCTTTTTCTCCAGACCGAACAGAAGTGGATATCTTAAATATAGAGGCCCACTTGGAGCCCATGAATCTGTCCAAAAACATACAGTGTTGCCCAGCCCCGGAACAACCCGAATCAAGCTTTGTACCTCAACCCCAACCTCCTTAATGTCTTCCACCGATTTTGCGACTTGTTTCCATTTACCTACAGTCGTCATTTTTGTAGGAATGAAAGTCCACGCTCTCGAGCTACCATGTATACTCCATATCACCTTTCTCCACAACCCCGTATGGTCCACCTTGAACCACCACCACCACTTGGCTAGCATGGCGGTGTTGGCTTCCCGAAGTGACCCGGACCCCAACCCACCTAACTCCTTTGGCGTCGTTACACTTCCATTTAAGCCAACACATCTTTGCATGCTCCGACGTCCCTTCCCAAAGAAACTCCCTCCTTAAATGCTCCAAGCACTTCGTTACTTGACGCGACGCTTTGTAAAGTGAAAAGAAGTATGTCGGTAGAGAGTTTAGGACCGATTTTATTAGCCTAAGCTTGCCCCCAAAAGATAATGTCCCACCCCTCCAAACCGACAATCTTTTTTGTAAAAATCTCCACCATTGGATCGCAATTTTTACATAAGTTCATATTAGCCCCCACATATAACCCCATGTACTTGAACGACAAGTTACCGGCATTACACTTTAGCACCAGCACCGTGGCCATAGATTGTACCCGAACCCCACTCACCCCAACCCTAAACACATGACTCTTTGATGCATTCACCCGGAGACCCGAGGCAAGGTGAAATCACCGAAGGATCCTTTTTAGATTTAAAGTATTTTGCCGCTACTATTCTCCCAAGAAGACCACGTCATCGGCGTAGAGGAAGTGAGACAAGACGGACATCCACTTTAAATACCATGCCATCCTTTTTACCCTTTTTCATCAAAGATATAACTTCATTCAACATCAAGGGACCATCCACTATACTTCTATTCCCCAAAAAGGTCGTTTGCTCTTCGGACACAAGGTTTTGAATTACCGATTTTAAACGACTCACCAAAACCTTTGAAATGACCTTATTGATACACCCGATAAGATTAATCGGCCTATACTCCACAAGCCTACCGGGTCATTACACTTTGGTATAAGGGCCAAGAACGACGAAGTACACCCCTCGCTAAAATTTGCATTCCCGAAAAAGTCTTCGATCATCCGCATGAATCATCTTTAAACACATCCCAACATTTCTTTAGAAATCTAAAGTTTATCCCATCCGGCCCATGTGCCCGATCCCTCGCACAATCCCAAACCGCCCTACGCACCTCGTCACCTGAGAACAGAACCATGAGCAAGTCAGCCTCTAAGTTTGACAAAGTTGCCAAGTTCGGGCAAACCAAGGTCGGCCTAGAAGCCATCGGATCGCTAAATTTGCTCTAAAAAAACCATACGCGTAATCCTTAACCAAAACCGGGTCGGTTACCCACGCCCCATCTATTTTCAGCCCATTAATATGATTGCAACTAACATTTGCATTTAAGATAAAATACCTCGTGTTCTCATCTCCATCGACGGCCCACCGTACCCTAGCTTTTTGTTGGATATCCATGCTCCTCCGTTTATCTTCCTCCATGATAAAAGCCTTACATGCTACACGGGATCTTAACTTAAATATTGCATACACATTTTTGAACTATTAAATAACTTATCTCCCCCTTAACAAAAAATATCATAACTAATGTTTTATTAACCGAACAAAATCTTAACCATGTACCAGTTTAACTGGTTAGCTAGCAAAGGAATGATGCAAGGATCGGTTATTTGCCATCTACTTTTTCTAGGTATAGTAAAAAGCAGGATGTTTATTTGTGTTCTATCAAAATAAATTTTAAATAATATTTTTTTAAAAAGCAGGATGTTTATTTGTGTTCTATCAAAATAAATTTTAAATAATATTTTTTTACATTTAAATTCCATTTAACCATACGCTTATAATATCATTTTTTTCTCTGAAGAGCAAATACGATATCACTGGACCTATAAGTTAGTAATTGTTTGATCAATAAACTATAATAAACGAGTAACTAAATCCGTAAGATGTCGTTATCCCGTTTAACTAGACTAAATGACAAATCCCTTACGGTTTTTAAGACGATGGATATTTCAAAAAAAAAAATTGAACGGCTATTTTTTTTGTAATCTTGTCGTCTTTGTGACTTGAATCCAAAATCTCTCTCTCCCAAACCTAACTATGTTCTCGAGTCTTATTTAACAGAGGGAGGAGAATGAAAATTTTCTCTCCTAATCTCTCAAATTTGGGAGGATAAATATATGGTCGTATTTTCTTCCTTTTTCCCTCCCCTCCCCCTGTTAAATGAAACTCAGGAACATGGTTTTTTCAAATTTTCATCTATTTTCTCTCCCCTAATTAATACTAGTCTCGTGCCCGCGCGATGCAGCGGGGGCGACACTTTGCGTTGCGACCCTCGTTTCTGGTAGTTTTCTTATTCATATAATATTTATTGTAACATCATTGTGATTGGATAGACGTAATAAGCATTACACATATCTAGTAACTAATAAATTTAGCATTTAACCTGGCAAGGTTTCAAGAAACCATTGATGCAATACAGTAACACACGGGTAAGGAAAATAAGCTTATATCATCATATACAAAACTCTGTCTAGACAAAAGTTTGGAAACAAACTTATATCATCATTTAAGACACAAAAACTGTCTAGACAAAAGTTTCAGCACACTGCAATATCTTATTCATATCAGCACATGGATATCCTAATTTAACATAAAACATAAAAAAAAACCTTGATTCCGTCGCGAAGAACACTTTGACGTCAAACGCGAAATGACGAAGAAGCCAACGAATTAAAGACGATGACTCTGACTCTGTCGTGGCAGAAACTGTGGTCCGTTCACCATCTATTGCAGCCAGAGGTTAAATTTCCAACAATATTCTCTCTTCTCCTCTCTCTCGGAATCCTCTCTCTGGTGATAAAGATCATAATCGGAGCGAGAACAAAAATCGGATCCTAAAAAACGGAAAACTTATAATCCTAAAAACCCCATCTTAGGAACTAAAATATATGAATTGGTTTATTTTAAAACCTTAGTTGTTCAAGAAAAGAGCCTCGGAAGATACGACTTGCTCCAATCTTGAGTTGATTGTGTTTCTTTAATATGTGCTCTCTCTTTCTCTTTCTTTATATTGTGTCTTTCTGTAACTAACTAACTAACTATGAGGGGGAGAATAAGCAGCAGCTCATGGAGATAGACAGTATTGTTAGTTTCTTTTGAAATTTGAATAATCTTTTAAATTGATTTTTTGTTAGTTTTTGTTGACATTTCACATTTGACTAATTCCTTAAAATTAGGAAGTTTTGCTAAAATTTGACTAAAGTATAAAGAAATTGTTTAATCAATTATTTGACAATAGTTTTAGTTTTTAAAATTTTAGAATGAAAATGTTATAGAACCTATTATTTAACTCATTAAATGATTATATAGTATAGATTAGTTGTTATATTCTTCTTTAATCATTTGTAAATTAAAGCATTATCGACTTGTACATTTTAATCCGTGCGTCGATATTGAACGAGACAACTACCGAAACGTCGACAAAAATGTGTAGATCTTCATGCTATCTTTAGATTTTTTTAAACAGTATACTTTATAAGATATGTCAAGAATACGTAAAAAAATTATAAGTTTCTTGTGAAGGGTGAATTGTAACTAATTATCTATAATTTTGTTAAAACTTCAGGGATTTAAGTGTAATAAGTTTAGGGGCTAAAAAATAAATAGTGTTTAAAATGCCAAACTACCATCATTTTAATGGTCTTTCTATAAATAAAGGGAGAAAAAGTTCTTATGTTTTAGATATCTTAAAATATACTCCTCTCTCATGCATTATAATGTAGTATAGATATGTGTTTAAAGACTTCGTCTTTATCAATACACCACCTAATCCTAATAGATATTTCAAATTGATTAATTTTTTTTAATGGTAAATTTCTTTTATTTCTATTATCCATAAGACTTTCCATTACAATGTGTTTAAAGGCTAAGCTTTTACGAATAGACCCAAAACCCAATTGATTTCAAATTAATTAAGTGAAAGTAAGAAACTGGAAATTGGTCGGAAGGTGTAGAGTATGGTTGTAGTTGCTTTAAAGAACATTGAAATCAATGAAAAGCAAACATAATACCCAGAGACGAAACACCACGTATATGCAAGATGTAACTACACATGATTGATTGTCAACCCCTATCACTTGTTCCTTCCCTAGGAACACCTTTTTCAATAAATCTTTTTTATTATAATTCTACCACACTAAAAGAATTACCTCTCTCTGTTAGACCATGTGTAATGGTTAAGAAAAATAATGCCCTTATCATGGGGCATTATCCGATATGTAACAGTCCAATTAGCATGAGGCGTTATTGCAAAAGTGGCGTAGTGGGAATAATGCCCAATAATCCCTTTTAGGCGTTTTTTTTTTTTTAAAGCAAGCTAGTTTCTCATTGGCCAGTCAAACCCAGTCAACCCATCACAATCTCTTTTAGGCGTGGTTTTAAAAACTCCAAGCCAATTTTTTTTTCAAAAAAACTGCCCCATAACGCCCTATGTAATGGGGAGGGGGACGTTTTTTTTGGATTTTTTTCAAAAATAATGCCCCACTACGGGTGGTCTTACAAAGATAAAGGTTTAATCTTTAGGATGTTTAATTTAATATATACTAGTGGATTACTTCCGTGCGTTGCAGCACAAAATCAGTCGGTATCAATTCGATTCAATATAGCATTGGTACCGTAATCGGCACTTTGCACTTTGTATAGCGATCGAAAGATAAACTAAAAAAAGTCATCATATGTCTAAAAACATATCGATACATCTTTTACATCGCACAAAGTTTGGGAGAAGATTTCCATTTATCCCCCCGCCAGAAAGCCGTCATTGAATGCCTACAGAGGCCTCACGCTTCAGGATTTATTAACTGTTATTCCTATTGAAGGTCTGGGTCAACGTCATGGGCGAAGCTTTTAAGGGGCGGGAGGGGGCGGCCGACCACCCGAACTTTTCGCTCAGTAATGGAGAGTATGTAGTTTTTATGTAGAAATTTTTAGGTATATACGTTTTCCACTCTCGGTTTTATAGAAATTTTTAGGTCTGATGACTTTCATCCCCCGGTCAGCAATCTCAAACTTTGCCACTGGTCAACGAATGTCCGTGGTGGAGTACCGATCAATCCTTAAGTACTGTCTTATGATCTCCATGTTCCCGAATGATGAAACTTGCCAAGTCTGCCGTAAAGCATGCCTAGATAAATACGGGGAGCATGCGTTACACTGTAGAGAGTTGCCGGGCTTTAAGTATCGCTATGACTTTGTTCGAGACGCGTTAATGGATATTCTCAGACGAGCAGGGATCTCGGCAAAGAAAGAGGCACTGATTAATTTTCTTACAGACCCGGCAGAAGGGAGGTCCACCCTACGCCTGGATGACGTGCTAGTTTTTGGTTGGGAATGCTAGGAAACATGCTTGTGTCGATCTCACAGGTGTATCCCCCCTAGCCAGGTTCCAGGAAAATGGGTTTGTGGCGGGACAAGCGGTACTGAAAGCAGAGTCAAAGAAGGTGGAAAAGCACGCGAAAGCTTGTGAGGATAATCAACATGCCTTTGTCCCCCTGGCGTTGACACGTTCGGCTACTTGGCGCCGGAGGCAGTTTGGTTCTTGGCTAGAGTTCAGTGTGTGGTCCACAGCAACTATTCGACCCCTCAGGGGCGAGGCTTTGTTTTTAGTAGATTAGGGTTTTCTATTCAGAATAGGATGGCGGCGCAATTTGTTGCTCGTCTACATCCTTATGTAATTTGCCCTGGTGATTGGAATGAAACAATATAAATATTTATAGGCAAAAAAAAAAAAAAATTAAAGAACAAATATTGATCCGATGTTCGGTTAAAATCGACACAGTATTGATGTTATTCAAATAGTATCAGATTTATTCATCACCGACACTCTCTATAGCGTATGATATAAAAAGGTACTTTATACCACTATTAAAATTGTAAAAAGGTACTCTATATCGCTAACGGAATTGTTCGAATAGTATCAGTTCAGTTTAACGAAATTCATATGAAATAAGCATGTCGCAACAATACATTCGAAGTTTTATAAACATTAAACTATATTATTAATAAAATGATAAATGTTAATATATAAAATATCATATCTTAGCTATAAGGGAAAACAAAATAAATTAATTATAATAATAAAATATTAAAAAAACTATATGTTACTGTTATCCAAGTATGATATTATAATAAAAAATATTAAAGAATAAAAAAGCTATAATAATATTTAAATATTAGGTTATAACAAAAAAGTATTGAAAATTAAAAAAAGCTATAATAATATTTAAAAGTTAGATTGCTATTTATGGACACTGTGTATTAATAATAACTAGTTTTTTTATATCGCGCGTTGCGGTGAAACCCAGCAAATGATAATGTAAAGCAAACGTGATTTGAAAATAAAACATGTTGTTTAGAAAGTCAAACCGTTAGAATGATTTAGTTTATCATCGTACCGTTTTATGATACCAAATAAATACTTTATTTTGAGTATAACCTCGTTTTAACAAAACTTATAGCGTAATGTCAGGGAAAGAAATCAAGCACAACTATGTACTTAAGTTATTAGGAAACAGTTATAAATGTAACTTATGAAAGAAGTATCAAATAAATCGATAAATTAAGACATGTTAAAAAATAAAAAAAACAATTATTAAAAAAAGGTAAAGGAAATAGATGTTTATATATGTTATTAAAAGTAAATATAATAATAAATTATTATAATATATTAAATAATAAAATAATAAAAAACTATATACTATTATAAAAATAAAGTTAGTATTCATCATCCTTCAAAATCAATATATATATATATATAATATAATATAATAATAACAAGAAAAATACATGAAAAAACGTTGAACCCCACATACACGTTGCGGCGTGTTAACTCGGAGAATTTAGAACGAAATGTTAAACGGAAAACTTGCGAAAGATGAAAAGTATAAGGGGAAAAAGTTGAAAGTAAAAAGTGTTGGGGTTAAATTGCACAACATGAAAAGCTTTGGGTTAAAAGTAAAAAAAATCAAAGGGGTTAAATTGCAAAAGATAGACACTTTCGAATTAGAACTGAAAAATCAAATTAATCAAAGAGGTTAAATTACCAATTTGAAACTTTAGACTTAAAATGCCAAAGATTTGAACTTTAGAGTTAGAAAGAAAAAATCTTTTTTTTTTTAATTCTTACAAAGCCAAGGGTATAACAACTATAAGCACAAATATATTGCTTATTTATAGTATTTTATTATTATTAATAATAATAATAATAATAATAATAATAATAATAATAATAATAATAATAATAATAATAATATTGTTTAGGGGAGGAAAAACTTAGTTGTTAAAAAAATAACATTTTAGATGTTGTTTTAGAGAAAATATATAACATTTTAAATACATTTTATAAGTTGGGTAAAAAGTGAAATTAATATCTGATTTTTTTTAAATACAAAATAAGGGTGAGACTTGAGAGAGTGATATTAGGTCATGTGTTACTGCCATACCCTGCTGCATTTTCTGGTGACACGTCGTTACAACCGCGCCCCGCACACCGCCACAATCATGTGTGGTTGAGGGCATTGGGCAGCGCCCTTAGGGCTAGTCACGACGTGGATGGCGAGAGGTAACTGATGAGGTAAGCTGAGAAGATATTTTGTGATTTTCTTCACCATTTTTATAAATGATCTTCTTTTGCAAATGGTTGTGTTGGGTTTCTATTGGAGTTTTTGGCGATGATTTTGGTTGATGAGGGTGACCGGAGTGGATGATTGGAGTTGGGGCTCAGAAGGGGTTTGGGGCTCTTTGTTATATTTTTATTCTCTGTCTTTTTATAGCATGAATTTATATAATAAATGAATTTTATTAATGCAGAAAAAATTCAATAGAAACTAGTGGCAAGTAGGGCTGTAAACGAACTGAACGTTCAGCGAACAATTCGTGAACCGTTCGACGGGAAGTTCATTTATGTCCGTTCGACTAGCTTAACGAACGAACACGAACAAAAAATTTTGTTCGGTTAGCTTAGCGAACGAACACGAACATAGGTCTCGTTCGTTCGACTGCGTTCGTGAACGTTCGATAATATGTTCGGTTACGTTCGTCCGTGTTCGTTTGATTATATTAAAAAATAATAAATAATAAATCTTTTATCTAAACATATTGAAAACTTGAAACCATATTTTTTTCTAAGTTAGCTAAAATTTGGACATGCTAAGATATTTTTGGGGATAATTATGTTTAAGTTAGTTAAAGTTGATTCATCGTTTGGTGGTATATTAGACTTCTTGTGTTTTGATTTATCATTTGATCAAATGATTGTATTTAACTACTTATATCCAATGTTTAAGGATAACAATCTTTTTTCAAGTTAAATGTTCGTTTGCGTTCTTTTTTATTTGCTTGCGTTCGTTTGTGTTTGCTTGCATTCGTTTGTATTCGAGACCAGTGTTCACGAACTGTTCGTGAACAACTGAATTTCCTTAACGAACGAACATGAACATAAAATTATGTTCGGTATGCGTTTGTGAACAGTTCACGAACATGTTAATTTCCTTAATGAACGAACACGAACATGGCCTTGTTCATGTTCGTGTTCCGTTCGGTTCGCTTACAACCCTAGTGGCAAGGGTTTAAAGTAAACACGATTTAATCAACAGAAGAAGAAACTAGAGACAGAGACTTTGGATCTCAAAGCTAAAACTTTAACACTTTCAGAAGAGGAAATTAGAGACAGAGACTCATGGGTAAAAAGGCTAAATGATATAGATGATAGTCGGTCGGAGGACTTGAAACAGAGAGCAAAAGTCTAATGGGCAGTGGATGCAGATGAAAATTCATCTTTCTTTCATGGAATAATAAAGGGTCACCAAAAATATAATTGCATTCACGGCCTAGTTTTCGAGATGTTTGGATATCGTAACCGGAAGCCTTGAAAGTAAGATTAAAGGCTTTTTTGAGTCTCTTTTTACGGAGGAAGACCGGAATCGACCGCGTTTCAACAATAGCGGTTTCAAGGTCGTTCCACCCAACCACGCATCCATGTTAGTCAAAAGATTTTCGAAGGAAGAAATTAAAGATGTCGTGTGGATGTGTGGTGGCGACAAAGCACCGGGGCCCGACGGCTTCACTTTCGGGTTTATAAAACACTTTTGGGATGTATTTGAGGAAGATTTCTACTTGCTTCTAGACTACTTTTATGTGCACGGGAAACTAAACTGTGGATGTAATTCTAGCTTTATCACCCTTGTCCCCAAATCCCCTAACTTATAAAAGAATTTCTGCCCATAAATCTCATCGGATGTATTTCAAAGGTTGTCTAAAAAATACTAGCCTCTCGGATAAAGAAGGTGATGGGTCATTTGGTTAGTGACACCCTAACGACCTACATTGAAGGGAGAAGCATCTTGGAAGGACCCTTGGTAATAAACGAACTTGTATCGTAGGGAAAAAAGGCGAAACAAAAAATGATGCTCTTTAAAGTTGACTTTGAAAAGGCGTTTGACTCTCTAAAATGGGAGTTCTTGGACTCAGTTCTTGCACAAATGGGCTTCCCAGCATTATGGAGGAAATGGGTCTTGGGTATTCTCTCATCGGCTAGGTCCTCAATCCTAGTCAACGAGTCACCAACCTTGGAGTTCAACATACAAAGAGAGGTTCGTCAAGGTGACCCGTTATCCCGTCTTCTCTTCATACTAGCTATGGAGGCACTACATGTGGCAACGGAAAGTGCATTGGAACAAGGTATTTTTAAAGGTATCAAAACATTGGGAGACGGTCCTACAATCTCACACTTACTTTATCCGGATGACGTGTTATTTGTGGTTGAATGGCCCGAGGCAAATTTCCACAACCTTGCGAGATTGCTTAGATGTTTTCATCTATCTTCCGGATTGAAAGTCAACTTCAAAAAAGTCAATTATTCGGTGTTGGGGTGGATAACGGGAATATTACACATATGGCTTCCATCCTTCAATGTAAGGAGGGGGTACTATCGTTCATTTATCTTGGCCTACCCGTTGGTGCAAACATGGGCTTGGTAAAAAAATTAGAAGCTTGTTGTTGAAAGATTTGAGAAGAAACTCTCATTGTGGAAGGCGAGAACACTATCCTTTGGGGGGAGAGAAACACTCATAAAGGCGGTACTCGGTAACCTACCGACATATTACTTCTCTCTCTTTAATGCACCGGTACAAGTAACGAAGCACCTAGAGAATATTAGAAGAAAATTTCTATGGGGCGATTGCTGGGAAAATAATAAAGTGAGTTGGGTCCTGTGGTACAAGGTTGTGGCTCCGAAAGAAGATAGGGGTCTAGGAATCGGTAGCCTTGCTTCGACAAACAAAGCATTAATAGTTAAATGGAGGGTGAGGTTTAAAAATGAAAAACTACAGCTTTGGGCATGGGTTATCACGACCATACACAGAGGAGCTAGGTGCAACAAATCCATCCCACTCAAATGTTCACTTGCATGAGTTTGGAAAAGTATTGTCAACATGGGTAGGGTATCTCGTACCACAGGCGTCGATGTCACAAATAGATTGGTACCAAAGCTAGGCTGAGGAGACAAAACATTGTTCTGGCTGGATACATGGGCTGGAAACAGTCCCTTACGAGTCACCTTTCCTCATCTGTATGCGCTAGATTCCGATAACCAATGCAAAATTCAGCAAAGATATAGGGTCGTCGATGGGAGGGTGGAATGGTTTTGGGGCGGCTCCATTGGCCTGAGTCAACCAGCACACAGGGCAGACTGGGCGACCTGCGTATCTCTCCTGAATGGGATTGCAATTGGGCTAGGCACAGACAACTGGCTTTGGAAATCTGATACAACTTTTGAGTCGTTTATTGTTGGAAGTCTACGCAAGGAGTTGGTCACATAACGCCAATCTTGGAAACAAAGGTACTACCTTGGTTACATTGGATCCCCAAAATTATTTACTGCTTTTTGTGGCATGTGGTTCTAAACCGTATTCCGACTAGAGACACCCTTGTTACTCGACACATTTCAGTGCCTTCCACCTTGTGTGTGCTTTGTGGAACGACTGCCGAATCTGCCAACCACCTTTTGGTCTCGTGTGATTTCGCATAAAGGGTATGGATCATCGTTTTCCAATGGTTAAAAATTCCGCTTCTAAGATACCTCCTAAGTGTTGTTGAATTGTTGGAATACATCAACACTTCAAAAGCGGTTCTTAGGGCGGTACTCGTGATTATAGCAATGACGTGCTGGATGCTTTGGAGAACTAGAAATGAACTAATCTTTAACGAGAAATCAACTCCTCTTTCAAAGATTATTGGTGACATAAAAGCTGGGTCATTTTTCTGGGTCAAAATGCGTGCTGGATTATCAAACTTGGATTGGGAATTATGAAGTAGCTTTAAATTCTCTAGTTTTCCTGTGTAATGTCTTTTCTGTTTTTCCCAGTTATGTACCATCTTGAGCACCTTACTTAAGTAATTTTATCTATAAATCCACCCTATTTCAAAAAAAATTAATCAACATAACTAATGTGAAACTGTATTTGTGATGCTTTTTTCTTTCAAATTATGGATTTTTCCTTTTTTATTTTAACTATTTTAGTTGTCTTACTTATTTTAAACCGAATGAAACTTTGTCTTTTTCTTGCAAATTATGGATTTTTCCTTTTTTATTTGTTAATATATAAATAATAATTAAAAAATGATTACATAATCACCTATCAAGCCACTCCCATTACACCTATTTCAAACATTTCCGGGTGAGAAAAAAGTGTGCCTATGTATCAGCCACATGGCGACACTTTTTTTTAACCAAGCCCCATAACACATAGTCTTATTGCTTTATTATATGGATTTTTCCTTTTTTATTTGTTTGTATTTACATGTGACCAACGCTTGTCTAACTTAGAGCTTTATTACACCTTGATGGAATTATTATGCAAAACTTCTCACACAAAAGCTACACCAACTCTAAATTTTGAGTTGAACACTCGGAGGGAGTTGTGTTAATGTTTAACACTAGTATCTTTAGGATTTCTGATGCGGCAAGAATTCGATTGATAACTTGTTATCGGTAACTTGAGGTGTTATTTCACAACACCATGTGCATTTGAATCTCCATTCCCATTATCTTTTTTTTTCCATCGAGAAGATCCTTATTCCTTAATAATAAGCTCAAAAACAAGAATGCTTATTATTTCTTCAAGTTGACATATGTCTTCACTATTAATTACACATATTGTTCACATATAACAGAAGACACACATGCTTATCTTATGGGTACTCCATGTAGTAGACACGTACAACATATATGCTCATGTTGAACCAATGACTAAATATGTGAAGGTCGAACACTTGTACCTTTGTTACGATATTGTTAAAGTCCTTACAAAGACTTATTTGGCATGCACAACTTTCCATCCTCTTTTCATATTTGCCAAACCTTAAAGACGACACATATAGAGTTTTTCTCTATTACCCATACATCAAATAAATTTTTAACACCTAAAAACTTTAGTTCCATATCCTTACATCCATCTAGGAGTAAGATTAACTACATTCAACTTCGTTTAACCATCATAGAGCTAAAGTTTGTTGTAATCTATCCCATCTTTCCATGTGAAACCCTTACATACTAACATGACCTTATACCTTACCTTTTGTACCATGAAAAACTTTTCACACTTATCTACAAATACTTGAATCCTACTAACTTTACAAGAATTTTCAACCAATTCTCATTGCTTCAATCCACATGCCTTTTTCTTTATGTATTTTGATTAATGGACTTATTGAATGACAAAGACTTGTGAATATTTTCTTCCACTTCAAGTACAAAGCAAATGCCGAAATATAAATAGGAGTGGGGATAGAGAGAAGGGTATGGTCAAAATTGTTTCTTCTCATATTTTGTAATCCCATCTCTAGTTCATTAGCTTTCCTACTAGATCAATTTTTTAGTTGTAACACCCCAAAATCCTAATATGAACTATTTCGTTTATTTTAAGCACTTGTATAAAGTATGGTAACCAGGACTACTTAACCTAGTTAAATAATGTTGTATATTAGTAAGAATGTAAATAACTAATGGCAAACTAAAAATAAATACTAAAGAGGCTGAATGTGCACATTGTGAAAAGATAATATAATAAAAATTGAAGGAAATCAAAATTGGTGAGTATGTGTTTATGTATAACAAGTCCAGATAGAGAAAGAGAGAAATCATATCTTGCACACCAATTTACAAAACTCAACAAAATTGTGGCTAAATTGAAGGTTAATCCTATGCATGTGCTCAATTCCTTAATCATCTAGACTATGTAATCATAGGGTAAGTTCTTCTTGCTTACAAGTTAGTTTATTGATAGATGGTAGTGTCCATTAAGTCAAAGTTTTATGTGGAATATTGACTTTTACGTGGTATAAACTTGACCTGTTGAAATGGATCAATTCGGGTAAAGAATGAAAAATGAATGAAAACCAAGATGTAGAAATTGGATATTGATGGGAGAAGTAAATTGGGCATCTTGTATGTCTAGAATGAATCTTAGAATGTAAAGAACGAAGTGGGTCAAGAAGACACTAAACTATGGTAGTAACTTATCATTTTAAAGAATGAAAATTTAGAAGACTGACCATTGGTCATCAAGATGGAAAGATGAAATGAATCTTGTTTGTTGAAATGTATTTGTAACACCCCAATCTGGATAGGACTGACATGTCACTCTTACAGATATCAAACACAAAACCCAATCCACAAAATTAAATAAAAGAAAACCTAATTAAATTTTATTACATTAATAAATAATGCAACTAACAACTGATCTTCAACTTCTTTTAACGCTCCTCACTAATTCCCAAATATCCCTAGATTACCTGTAAAACAAATAACATAAACACAAAAAGGAAACTACGGCCGAGCCAAAATTTCTTAGTAATGGATAATTTAACAGTACAAGTAAAGTCAACTCAGAGGAAAGCAAAACATAACATAGTAGAACAGAGACTAAACTGAAACGGTTATGTAGACACATGACTGATATTGAAACTGATACAATAACCGATCTGCAACTGTAATGGAAGCTGATAAGAAAACAAAAGTCATTCAGATACAAAACTAATACTGAACCTGGACACAAAACCGATGCAGAGATTGATACATGGTTTACCATGATGACTGAAACCAATTTTTTTAATAAAAAAACTCATTTTAGAACATCCTTTAATAATGCTAGTATTTTGATATCAGAGGCAAAACTTATATTGAATGTTTGAATCTTATCAAAATATAATAATTTATCGTACCCCATAGCAAATCCTTATTAGACAAAAATAACTAATTTTCTAATATTGAAAAGTTATTTTTAAGAAATAGAATAATTTAAATAACTTGGTTTTCAAAAAGTAATACTTATGATAATTTCGTAAACCGACATGGGAAGGAGATGCCTAAAAAAACAAAAAAGTTGGCCAAAACATTTTAAATACCGTTTAAAAATTCCATAACCTTTAAAAGAAAAGAACCATTGAAATTATTATCTTTAAATAAATATTTGGACTCAAATTAATATCTATTAATTTGTCATATTTCAAAAGTTATTATTTAATCAAGATAACTATTTTTATAGCTTTGGAGTTTTATACTAAATAAACAAAATAAATTAGACAATCTGAGTTTAAAAGTATAATAATTTAATCCTTACGGAGTTTATTAAACCGATTGGGACAATCGACACAAAACAAAGACATGTTTCGATGATAAATATAGAACATGCATTGAATTAAATACTAAACACAGATACTAACAAATACAAACTAAACGTATAACACGAAATCTGAATCCAAATCGAAACCGATACTAAGATGGAAGTGACACAAACCGATACAGATACAAAGTCAAAACACATATAACTAATATAGAACAAAATCAGATACTAAACAAAATCAGAAGCATAACCCAATGCATGATCGAAGAAAAAAACACAATTAGATCAAAATCCATAGTTAGAAACAGAGACATAATCAGAAACTAAACATATAACAGAAACATAATCCGATACACAATCGGAACCATAATCAGAGTACGTATAATTAGATGCACACATAACTAACTATAACATAATCATAGACAGAACACACTCGTATATAGAAACATATACTAACTTACACGACATATGTATATCAACAAAATAAGTCATGTAACACAAAAGCACCTAGAGCCAGAAACAGAAGGGTACACATGTAACTACTCTATGCACCAATGAGATGATGAGTGTGGTATGCACCTATTATTCCATCCCCCATAAGTCAGAAACAGAACTAGGATCGATCCATATGCCTCTAAGGGGCCAAAGTTCTATACAAGCACAAGTTAGAGATGTCGCGATTTTGATTACGCACTGTCACGGAAAATGTTCATGTCGTTGACGCCTAAACGACAAGTCAGAAACGCTCAGGTGACAGAGTACAAAAGCTTAGGCTATGTAAATAATTTACAAACAACTAAAATTAATTACCAACAGGAACACGCTGTGACAAACGACACAAATCCGGTAACTTCCGTACCATTAGATAATTATTTATTGTCTGCAATTATGTGTTTTAAACATCAAAATTTTATGTTTGCATGTTATACATTTCAATCATTCATGTCATACATTTCATTCATCGCATTGTGAAACAATTTAAGTGTTGCGTCAAAACAATTAGTAAACTCACCGGTTAGATAGGTTGTGTCAGCACAGCCTCAGTACCTAGCTAGTTGTTAGATTTAGGACTTAGATATAGGTCCAAAATAAAAAATATACCAAATCCCAAGTAGGAAAACAAGTATAATAGTTAACACTATCCGAAAAAATTTAACGAACTTAAAAGTGTCCGTTTTGGACCATAAATGACAATTTTTCGCAGGATTCAGAATCCGACAAATTATACAAGTCCAGAAATGTTGTTAAACATCACAAATAACTTAAAAGCATTGGGGATATCATTAAAACACAAAAGCATATAATACCTTATAAATTACATAACATAACTTGTTAGCGAACCAGCAACGAAACAAGCACCGAACAATTATCCGAACACTACCAAAACCCCAAATATGGACTAGTAACATTGTTTTAATGTTGTAACACTAGTATTGGACATATGATACTTAGTTACTTATAAAAAAACGCTTAAAATCACTCAACCCCTAATTAAACCCCCTTTTCACATCCTAGTCCCTTAACTATTGAAACTTGACACAACCCCCCACCCCCACCCCTCATGTTGACGGTACCGAAGGGGGTCTACAAGTCTCCTAAATGTCTCATGTTGTTAGGGAAATACTTGTTGGTTAATTGGATGCCTAAAGTGAAAGGTATGCACATGTTATATCAAATAACCCTTATCACTTTTACCATTCAAACTCTTTCAAAAATCACCAACACATTCTTCTCTCTTCTGTTCTCCATACATTCGACCAAGCGCACACACATACCACCTTCATCTTCTCTTGTTCTTCAAGCTATTCCAAGAGTTTCCAAGGGTGTAAGAAGGTTATCAAAGGAAGGTTCAAGTGTTGGAAGCTCAAGGACCACTCAAGGAAGCTATTAACCACCATCTTCATCTTCTTATCATCTTCTTGTTCTTGTTGCCAGTTTCCTAGCCACTAGAGCCAGTTGTGAGTCTTCTACTCCTTTGTTTTGATGTTCATTAGTAGTATAATGAAGATGTACAACTTAAACCATCAAGAAACCTAAACTTTAAAGTATGAACAAGTAAAGAAATCACAAGATCTAACATGAATAAGTAATTTTTGGTGTTATGTGAAGATTGTTATGAAGTTGTTGTTGTTTGTTTTGTGATTTGGATGAAATCCCTCACTTGCATGCTTGTTAGAAGTATAGATCTAACAAGTATACACATGGATCTTGAAAATCCATGATGAACATATTAGTAGACTTGAAGATCTTAAAAAATGAACTTGCAAGTTTGATAATAATGAAATGTTTATGTTTATAAACTTATACTAACAAAGTG
Organism: Helianthus annuus; assembly: GCF_002127325.2. NCBI lineage: Eukaryota > Viridiplantae > Streptophyta > Magnoliopsida > Asterales > Asteraceae > Helianthus > Helianthus annuus. The sequence goes on from NC_035443.2 coordinate 94,232,531, forward strand.
GATGAACGGGTTTTCAAAATAAAGTTTCTACAAAGTTTGTAAAATTTAACAAATAAGTCTTGTTTCAAGTAGATCTACATGATTAAAGTATAGATCTAAATTACAACAAGTTCATATGAAGATTCAAGTATGTTAACATGTAAAGTATGGATGATTTTGAATATTGTTACTTGCAAGATTGTTGTTGGATGATTTATGAGTTTGAAAAGAAAATAAACACATGTTTCTAAACATGAGAAAACCTCTAATTTTAGGGAAAACTATGGTAAAACTTTTGTAGAATTTGAACACTTAGAAAAATATATTTTACAAGACTTTTTACAAGAAATATGTTCAAAGTGTTTAGCCATAATTTTTCCCAAATTTTTATACAAAATATAAGTTTAGAAAATAGTGTTTTTCTTAAAGATTAAAATGAATATAAATATATATAATTAAAGCAAGTTATATATATTTAGTGGTCACCCAAAAATTTGTGTGTTTATGTGTATTATTTACTAGTATACAAGTATGGTCAAAACTGCAAAATACACAAAAAAGAATACAAATATAAAATACACCAAAATACAACTAAGAATAAAAATACTTATACTTGCCCAAGTGGGTGTATGGACAAAAATAAAAAATATATATATTTATATATATTTCCTTACCAAGAATTATGGACATATAGACATTGGACTTTATGGACAAATATATATGTATGAAGAAACAATATATATATAGGGGAAGGTTCAAATGAAAACCACTAGTTATTATGAAAACTCGAAAACTAATTAAAAAAAGCCAAAAAAACATACAAAAATTTTTTTTTTAATTTTTTTTTGCAATCAAAATTTCGCAGGTTTTTTAATATAAAAAAAAAATTTTCAAAAAAAAAAAAACAATTTTTTTTGTGTAGTGCACATGTGTAATACTGCACATATGTATGTGTACTACACATGTGTATTATTACACATGTGCACTACACAATTTTTTTTTGTGAAAAAAAGTTTTTTTATATATAAAAACTAGCGATTTTTATAAAAAAAATAGAAAAAAAAAATTTTTTTGTGTGTTTTTTAGGCTTTTTTTAGTTAGTTTTCGAGTTTTTACAATAAAAGTGGTTTTCATTTGAACCATCCCCTATATATATATATATATATATATATATATATATATATATATATATATATAACTAGTGTGACAAAAATATATATATATATATATATATTCAACAAGCCTTAAAAATAGATTATTTTTAAGAAATATAATTCTGGAAAGTATAAAAATCATAAGAAATGATTTTGACATCAAACACAAAATACATAAGTGTTTACACCTGAATACATGTATACTTGCCCAAGTATACATTTGGTAGAATTACAAATATATTTATACTAAAATAATATTGAAAATATTATTTAATAAGGAGATTTGTGACACCTGTGTCTCCGAGGCCATCAAACAAATTACAAACCAATGAAATATTGTGTTTCATATTTGGGATTTGTATAAATATGTGTATCATTTGCACATATCAATTCTTGTTCGATTTCGAGCTCTAAATCGCTTTCTTGGAAGTTATACGCGAACTAATGCGTAAACGTAATCAGTTTATCGTGACAAACACTCCGGAACATCAATATATGCTTAACATACCTCAAATAACCTTTACATAACTTAGAAATAAGTTTTGAAGGCTTTGGTATGGCAAAATCAAGTTTATTCGCTTACAGGGACGAATTACGACAAACAGCGAAAGTATGCCGATTCGTACTGTAACGAACATTCCGGAACTTGATCATAAGTTAAACATACCATAAATATCCTTGACAAAGCTTAGAAATAGGATTTGAGGGGTTCGGTATGCTAAAATAAACTTTTTGGTCATTTAGGGACTAAGAGCGTCAAAAAGTGCATAAGTTTGCATTTTCGCGCATATCTTACGTTCTGAATACATCCGGACATCCAAAAATTTATGTAATCATTAAAATATTTTATTTTAGTGATTGGCATGATAAAATTTCCATTCGTCGCGTAATTTGGATCGTTTTTCACGTCCATTCGTGTTTCGTCGTAATTAACCGAATAACGTGATTGTACGACCAAACGAACCGACATCCGACATATTTTTGAGCATGTTTCATGTCCCCTATGCTTAGGCATCATTGTAGAGCCTTGAAAATGGCTTAACGAGGCTTAAACTTTCCAAAAATGCATCAAAAACCAAGAATTTCAACTGCAGGGACTAAAATTGACAGATCTGCCAAACTTTGGCCAGGAGGGGCGCGTAAGACTCTTCCTGAGTCTACGCGGGGAGCGTAAAAATGCCCAGATCTGCAAAACCAGCTGATTTCAATCAGCAGCTGGGTTTTCTTGTTTGCAAATGGTTTTTAAACATTCTAGGGGCTATTTTGGGGCACCCATGGTATTCTAAAACCATGGGCACACTTGTACGGCTTAGATCGAAGCTCGGTTTTCGAGGAATGATCTTAACAGTTACCCGAAATCTATAAATACCCCAAGTTTTTCATTTGCAACTCACCTTTGATCTGATCATATTCTCTAAGTTGGAGTTCTAACACTTCATACCTGAGAATTTTTAGATCAAATCTTCATCGCTTGGACCTCTTGTAAGCTTCTTTCGTTCTTTTATGCGTTTTTAAGCGTGAAAGTCAAACAGTGTTTGACTTTCAGCTTTGACCAGTGTATGGTCAACACGAAGTTCGTTTGAACTTCGCAACGTGTCACATCCCCAAAATACCACATGCGGAATTACCGCGGGGCGTGTGACGTACCAGAATCCAAGCCACCAATCACATTGAACTTCGCGTAATATAAATAAATAAAACTTTCATTTATTGATCTTAAGTGTTACAACGTCATACACAATTCACAGTATACAGCGGAAGCATAATTCATTCGTTAAGTATTTATAAACCACATGTAAAAGCCATTTGTCTTGTGTTGTGTTTCCATGTATCTCGACCCATGACCACTCCAGCTTCCCAGATAGCAAGTTCCAGTCAATATGCACCTAAAGACCTGCAAGGCATGTAACAACGAATCAACAACAAAGTTGAGCGAGTTCACAGTTGGGTGTTTGTTTTAAGCTATTTCCGAAATCATAGTTTGTCTTTAGCTGGCTTACTTGCCGTGGGGGTTACCCCATAGTTGAAAGTATAATTAACCAGTTCCTTCTTTCCCAAACCATAACCAGTATCCTTATTTCCCAAACCATATCCATAATCAGTGGGGGCTTCCCCATGTGAACCACTAGACCCGTTTACCATATTGACCACTGACTAAAGTAAGTTGGTGCCCTGACGTCAATATCTATCATCATTGACTAGTGCCCAGATCCATTAGTTCACGCCCGTCCTCTGCGGCACGGTGTGAGGCTTGCCAGACCTAAATATCGCTATCTAACTAATGACCCGCTCGCCATTGGCCTGGCGATTAAGTCGATATAAAAAGGAGGGACTTCATGATAAGGTCTAGTATCCGTGTTGTCACCCTTCAGTAAAGAGGGTGTTGGTGCATACGTCTGTCGACTTCGTCTTGTATCGAGTCTTGTAATAGAATTGTTAGATCAGGGCCTGTTGTACGAGAAAACAAGATTTTAGGTTAGAAAGTTGATTTCGCACGAAATGACTTTTAGTCATTTCGCACGAAATAGCAAGTGGCTATTTCGCACGAAATGAACACATGGTCATTTCGTATGAAACCACCACCCCTATATATACCTTTCATGCTGATTCATTTGTAAGGTTCGTAATTCCGGTATCGAAGTGCTGCCGACGTGTCGTTTGATCTGTAATCGTGTCAAATCAATAAAACAAGACAATTAAGTGTGAATCAAGCTATTACAAAGTATAATCAATGAATTCCGCCTCTGATTAGACCGAGAACTCTTCTGATAGACTCGTTTTGATCGTCTCACGATCCTACAAGTGGTATCAGAGCTCAGGAGGAAGAGTTCTTACCGGAATTCAGCTTGTTTTCTTCAAAAATCTGACTTCTACACCTTCTTTTTCAAAATTAACAAGTTTTTACGGACAAAATGGTTTGAATTTCACATATAATAAGCGAAACAGTGTTTTAATGAACCCTTGAAAGAATTAAACCTTAATTCAGCCTAAAACTTGATCAATTTAACAAAAATCAGATCGATCATGATGACGTCAGCAGCATTCCGCGCGAAATAGACTATTTCGTGTGAATTTGTCATATCATTTCGCACGAAATCAAAGCTTTAAAATTTCATTTCGTACGAAATCACCCTTTTCGTACGAAATCATCCTTATTTCGCACGAAATCACCCATTTCGTACGAAACCATCCTCATTTCGCACGAAATCACTTATTTCATATGAAATCACTGTATTTCGCATGAAACTAGTTGTCATTTCGCTTGAAAAGACTATTTCGCACGAAAGTTGATTTCGTTTGAAAATCTTCATTTCGCACCAAACTGATTTCGTATCAGTGTGCTATTTCGTTTGAAATCTTATTTCGTTTGAAATTTCATTGTTGTTTGAATTTTGTGTATTTGTGATACAGGTTTTTGAATCATGGAAGAAGAATTTTACGATGCGTTTGCTACACCAGTTGCTCCTGTTACAGCTGCTGAAATTGTTTACAGTGAGAATGAGACGGGAGCTTATCAAAAACCGCCGAAGCTTATGTACATTGAAGATTTTAGAGGATGGCAAAATCGATTTGAAAACTGGGTGCAAGCTTACAAGTTTGACGCATGGTGTTCGTTAGATGTAGATTACGAGAAACCGAAAAATGAACGTGGGCTTGAAAAGGCTTTTAGTGACTATTCAGATGGTGAAAAATTGAAATATACAAGTGTGAAAATGATGATTAGTATTCTCCAACAAGCAGTTAAAGAAGATATCTTTGTCTTGCTCCAACATGAGGGTACTACTAGATCAATTTGGACAGCATTGATTAACAAGTTTAAGGGAAGTGCTGATATGATAAAGAACAAAAAAGCTCTACTAAAGAAATCATTTGACATGTTTGTAGCTTTTGAAAATGAAACAACAAAAATGACCATTGATAGATATTGTCATCCGGTCTTAGAAATGGGAAGATTGGACATAAAGAAAGACGACGATGAATTGGTTGATAAGCTAGCTGATGCGTTACCTCAGAATAAATGGGGAACATATTTGCTGATCTTAAAACACATGAGAAAATCTGAAAGTATAAACTTGGCGAAGTTTATTCAGAAAATTGAAGAGCATGAATTGGATATCCAGAAAACCGCAATCATGAATAATCCAAATGCTCAACAAGATGTGAGTTTATACTATCGAGGAAACAAATTTGAAGTTACTCCAAGTCCAAAGATTCAGACTGGTTTCAGTGCTGATAATTCTTTTGGAACAAAGAGTAGTAATGTAACTCAGAGTAGTGGACATTCATCTTCGTATTCAAGCTTTGATCCAAATTATACAACACCAAGTCCTCAACGACAAAATTCAATGAATCTGCAATGCAATGTTACATTGAACATTCAAAATGGTCAAAATCTTTCTCCAGAAATAGCTAGCAACACATGGCATCACTTGTTGCTATCTTGGAATCATATGAAAGTTTAGTTTTTGGCAAAATTGGAAATCCGATGCTCACCAAAGAGGATTATAATCAAATTGATGCTGAGGAACTTGAATTGATGGATGTCAAGTGGTGTTTAGCCAGTGCTGTTAGAAGAGCAGAAAAGTTTCAACAAATCACCGGTAGAGATGAGTTTAGTGAGATGGCTAAATCTCCCATAGGGTTTGATAAATCAAAGGTTACATGTTTTCGTTGCAGCGAAATGGGACTTTTTAAATGAGAATGTAAAAATAAAGAAGCAACCGGAAGACAAGAAAAGAATGATTATTATCAAAAATCAATTTTTCATCGGATTGATCAACAACCATCATCATCCCGTGCTATTGATGATGGAAAGAAGAAAGCATATCTTGTAAATCAAGATGATGAAAAAGTGGTAGAGGGATTTAGCTGGGACAAATACATTCCACCAGATTCAGGTCTTGGTGCTAGAATTCTGGAAGAAGAAGAAGTCAAATCTAGTCCGAAAAGAATACCGATTTTTCCAGAATTTGGAAGTGATGCAGATACCGATGATGAAGAAGAATATCTATTATTTCTTTGCAGATAAAGTTGAGATGCTGAATGAGAAGAAAGCTGTCAGAGTAAAGAGAAAGTTGGAAACAAGAAGAATTGCTGAAGAAAAGGCAAAATTGGAAGCCGAAAAAGTAAAAATTGAAGAAAATTTTACAGAAAAGGTTGAAGATGAAGATTGTGAAATAAAAGCAACATTTGATGAAGAACCAATAAAGACTGAAAAGGTAATTGAGAAAGTGGTAGAGAAAATTGTTGAAGTCGAGAAAATTGTTGAAGTTGAGAAGATTATCGAGGTTGAAAAGATTGTTGAAGTCATTAAACCTTGTCTGAAATGTCTGGAATCATGCAAAGATTGTGAGGAGAAAGACAAGAAGATTTGTGAACTTGAAGAGTTAAAAGAAAATTTGTTGTCTGATGTGAAGTACATGAAGGAATCGTATGATGTGTTGAATAGAACAGTTGATGGTTTGAAAAAGACAAATTTGGAAGTTGATGCTGCTATGACAATGATGAGCTCGACATTAATGACAAAGCAAAAGGTCATCAATGAGTATATCGAAGATTGTGCAAAGCTGAAGCAGGAATTGGAACTTGAAAAGATAGAGAGTGAAAGAATCAAACGATTGTTGTTGAGTTATACAACTTGTGATTATTTGATTGATCGAGTTTATCCTACTGTTGCAGGTCTTGAAGCTTTTCGAGATAAAAAGATGGAAGAGAATACTGGTAAGAAACAAAGTGTCAAGTATAACAAGTGTCCGCCTCCAATCTATGAAAGTTATGCTCCAAGAAAACCAAATGAGGAACGATTAACAAATGCACTCAACATCAAGTTTAAGTCTGAAACCATTGATGAGTTACCAGACAACATTGATGTCACATTTACAACGTCTGACACTGATCATGAGTCTGAGTTGCTAAAGAAAGTGGTCGGTCAGGTGTTGGATATGGATGAAGAGTCAAAGTCGGAGTCTAAATCTGAAAGTCCAAGTTTATCAGAAAAGAGTCCGAGTTTACCAATCAAACGGGTTTACAATAAATCCTGTTATCAAAGAATAATTTGAATAATGAAACATTTAAAGTAGCATATACTTTAAATAATTCGGGCAAATTATTTTCTGATGAAGAATTACCAATAAGAAATGTCAAAAATGAAATGATCAAAAAGGTTTTCAAATTAACAGAAATTAATATTTCTGAAATAAAAGATTTAAATCTTCATGAAAAACACAAAAGATACACTTCAAGAGTTCAACAGAGATTGAACAAGAAAAAGGGTTACAGTTCTGGTTATGGTTTTCAAAAGAAACCAAACCGTAACAATAATTTCAAAAAGAAGGGTTTAGGTTTCATTCCTCAAGAAAATTATAAAAATGAGAAAGTTTATAAACCAAAAACTAAATTTGTTTCAGGTACAAGCTCGGTAGAAGAAGTGAAGAAATCTTTCTGGAGACAGTCAAATCAAGAATTTCTCGCTGAAAAGAAAAAGAATATGATGATGAGATTCGAGCAAAGATTTGAAAGCAGAAAATGTTTCAAATGTCACAAGATTGGACACATTTCTTGGAATTTCCAACAGTCCAACAACATAAAATAGGAAGTTTCATTTAACTCAAAATTGAAAGGAGTACATGTTAATGAAAAGGAACAATCAACTGAGAAATCTAAGGTGTTTGAAAATTCGACTTTCGAAACTGGTGATGTTTCAAAACGTCTTTACAAAAGAAAAGTCGATTTAAACAAACAAAAATGGGTTGTCAAAAGTTCAGATGAAAGTTCTAGCGATGAATCTGATTCCATAAAATCAGAGGAGCTATTTGTTGAGAAAAATGTTGAAAATTCTGTTCCGCTATTGGATGATGAAAACTTTCCACCTTTGCGGGCAGAAAATCTGAAATCAAAAGGGAGGTTTGAGATTTCAGATCAATTCTTTGCTAGTAAGAAAGAATATGATGCTGACAAAGTTTTCAACGGAAATGTTAAACACATTTTTGGAAAGATGGTTGATGGGAAGGTTAAGGGTGTGAAAGATTTTTACAAATCCAAAAGATGGTGGGATAGATGTGAGTCAAAATCACCCAAGGCTGGTCAGGCTTGGGTGACAGCTTTTACAACTTGAAATCCTGACTTGCCGGAACTCCCAGGTTGGTAATTGGGGAGTAGGAATCGGCATCTTTCTTGAGAAATTGACAGATTGGTAAATGTGATATTTCAATCTAAAAGTGGTTAATCAGGGACATTAAGTTGTACTTGATTTCCTACAAGTGGTATTTGTTGGTAGAACCTAAAGTTGATTAAAATTTTCATTACAAATGGTTGTTTAAACAATGTGATGAGTATATCCCCATTCCCTACAAGTGGTAAAATCAACAAAACTAATTTTCCAGAAAAACCATTTTGATTAAAACAAACTTAAGTGTTTTGAAATCATAATGGGAAAATAGTTTGTTGTAAGGGGGAGTTCTGATTGTTTATGCAGAGTGAATGGCGAATTGAAGCAAGTCACAACAGTTGTTATGTTACTTGTATAGTTTGTTTTCAAATTTTCTTTAGATGGTTTTGAATTTTAGGGGGAGTAAGAAATTTCATAAAATCCAAAAACATTAGAAAATTTGAACCAAAAACATGATAAAATCAAAAATGAGTTTTGTTGTGAAAAAGAGGAAATGATAGTACATCAGTGGACTATCACAGCACGCTAAAGAATTGTAAAGTCAAATGTGATAAACGATCTCACTGAGGATGTGCCAGTAGGTTTTTACACATTTAGTAGATTGTGTTCGGGATATAAACATAAATATCAAACTTGCTTATTTCGTGGGGAACATCTCTCGGATATATGGGTAACCCCCGAAATCTTGTTTGAAAGATTTTCTATTTCTAACATACTAGGTCTTTGTGCGTGGTGATATCTGGGGTATTATACCAGGACTTCTGATTTTGCGGGAGCAATAGCCTAGTCCTCGTATAATACTTTGCATAAGCTTTAAATCTTAAAGCCAGCCCTCAGTACAAAAAATGATGAAACATTGAAAAATGCTAATCATGTGCTGTTGAAGAAAAGATCCCCAAATGGGACACACCTAAAGACGAGCCGTCATCTCTTTGTACGAACGGAAGTTCTAGCCTGAGCTCTCACGGTCTCGCATTTACCCGTTTACAGATATCATTAGTGTACATTCACCTGTAAGACTGAATATAGGCAAGTCTGGATATGGGAGTATATTCTAAGGTGGTACACACGAATAAGTTTAAGTGCTTAAAACATTAATCTCGTATCTCGAAACGGTTGAACTTTGTGTGAAAATTTAAGTGGACCAGTATACTGACAATCTAAGTGAATCGTTTAAAACTTAAAATGATTAAAGCTTAACGGTGTTAGTGAAATTTGTCTCAAAAACTGATATGATCCTCTTACACAAGCTCACAAAAAATATTGACTGTAAATATTTTTTACTGCATTTTATCTAAAGCAAAATCCAAAAAGATTTTCAGTGTGTTTTAGCATAAATTTTTGAAAAATTCAAAAGATTTTCGACAACTGATGATGAAAAGCTGATGTTTAAAATTCCGAGTGCTGAACATGACGAACATGTTTTGGGAAGAGTTTGTTTGAAAATAATGTTTTTCTACATGTGGTCATCAGAATTTTTCAAATGATAAATCATTATGGGGTTTGTTTTTACAAGTGGTAATCAAAGAATAAATTTGTCAAATTGTTAAATTTGTAAATCTGATTTTGAGGAAGAGGATGTGCAAGTTAGCCAGGATTTTGATTCTGAGTAGAGAGCCAGGTCACGATCCTGAACCTGTGAAAGCAAGACTATGATCCCAGCACAACTTAAGGGGGACTTTGCTAGTAAAAGGGAGTCTGAAGATACTAGAGCCATATTAAATTTATGAGGTTCACACTAATTGCTGATGCTGATGAACTTAAGAAATCAAGAGATCTGATCAAGAGAAGATAAAGAGAATAGAGTCAGGAGTTTGATCCAAGGGAAAATAAAAGAGATTGTTAAGTCAACATCTATGGGGGAGATTAGTTGATAAAGAGAAGAGACAGAGATTGAGGATACTTACACTGTTAGATACTTTGCAAGAGCCCGAAGACTGATCAAGGCTGAAGACTGTGAAGACTCGACACCGAAGACTTCGTCAACATCCGAGGGGGAGTCTGTTGGTGCATACGTCTGTCGACTTCGTCTTGTATCGAGTCTTGTAATATAATTGTTAGATCAGGGCATGTTGTACGAGAAAACAGGATTTTAGGTTAGAAAATTGATTTCGTGCGAAATGACTATTTCGCACGAAATGAACACATGGTCATTTCGTACGAAACCACCACCCCTATATATACCTGTCATGCTGATTCATTTGTAAGGTTCGTGATTCCGGTATCGAAGTGCTGCTGACGTGTCGTTTGATCTGTAATCATGTCAAATCAATAAAACAAGACAATTAAGTGTGAATCAAGCTGTTACAAAGTCTAATCAATGAATTCCGCCTCTGATTAGACCGAGAACTCTTCTGATCGACTCGTTTTGATCGTCTCACGATCCTACAGAGGGTGTGTATGTAATCCCCAAACCAGGAGGTTACGCAGGTTTCGATTAAGTTCTTAGTACGTGTTGTCACCCTTCAATAAAGAGGGTGTGTACGTGTTCCAAACCAGGAGATCACGCAGTTTCAGTTCAAATCCTTTACCCATTCCCAACCCCTGGGAATCCCATGCCTTGTAGGAAGTGTGAACTCACCTCGGTTTGCTCGGTATGCTTAATTACTTATGCACAAACAATTCAATCAAATCCTATAGTATGCACGTATACACAATCAGTTCATGTTTGTAATGATTCACATGCAAACTAACATCACAGTAACATCACAGAGTGTGCTTAGGCAATTATTATCATGTACACATAAACAGTTAATCAAGTTCATACAATTCATGATTCACATAATTGATTTTTCAGTTTATTCTAGCATAGCTATCCATTAACAGACCTAACAGACTTAACTGAGTTACAGTGTCCGTTTCCCAACTTGACAGAACATTTTAACGAAATCACTTTTGGTGAAATCACTTTTGATGAAAACACTTCTGACGAAATCACTTTTGATGAAATCAGACGAAAACACTTTTGATGAAATCAGACGAAAACACTTTTGATGAAATCAGACGAAAACAATTTTGATGAAATCAGACGAAAACACTTCTGACGAAATCACTTTTGATGAAATCAGACGAAAACACTTTTGATGAAATCAGATGAAAACACTTTTGGCGGCGAAATCGCTTTCGGCGAAATCACCTTTTGGCGAAAACACTCCAGCGACGAAATCCCAAAGTGTTTTCGTCGTTGTTGTGTTTTCGTCGAGGTAGTGTTTTCGTCGGCACAGTATGATCATCATCATCAGTTACGTATTTACAGGAACCCTAATTACGTTTTAACAGTTACATAATCATCTCTATCATACATTCAGTATCATTGGAATCCATTCAAGTAGCAGTTTCACTCCACTCTTAAAACAGGTTACGGCTAAAATCATGACATTACAACCAATCTATCATCCACATCCGATTACATAAGGTTACTAATCAACATCGATACAGCACGTAACACATAACATCAAGATTGGTTCCCAAGCAACCCTAACCTGATTACCCAATTTATTATGATATCATAACCCCAAGACTTATTCCATCACAATCCTACATCATACGAATAGCATGAACAAACACAAATCATAAAGATCATGAACAACTACAAATCACAAGATTCGAAACATATAGATTCTCAAACTCTAATCATCAACATCATATTATACCAAGCACATAAATATAATAATCAGATGGTACAAACCGATACGAATGCTTAAGAGCTTCACCGAGAATCAAAGTTGCCGTCACAGAGAAAGGGATACTCTAGGGTTTCTATACGGTCAGTTGTTTCACGAATGAAGCAGTTTCGCGAATAAATACCTACTTAAGTGTACTGGGCCCTTACTGGGCTTCGGCGAAAACACGGGCCGACGAAATCACCTGATTTCGTCGCGAGTGGCTGGCGAAAACACCCTTTGTTTTCGTCGAGCAGGCTATGGCGAAAACCCCTCCTTTGATTTCGTCCTTTTACTCAAAATATATAATAACATAAATAACAGTTACACACCACCATATATCAAATAGTACATAGTTTATTATTTCATTCAACCATAATTTAATGCCCCAAACATATATCAAGTATAAACAAGTTACAATGCACGCAAGTTATGAAAACATGACCGTAAACCAGTAACGTGTCGAGGAAAGACCTTGGAAACTCGAGTTGTCACACAACGTGAGCGTAATCACGATGGTCATGGTCCTTTGTGACTATACCTACTGATTACCACGTTATTTAGGCGTAGTGACGAGTCATAGTTTCGGTCAAAATGCGTATTCTTGCGTATTTTGCAACCAAACTATTCTTGGGTATCAAAACCCTTTGTTTTGATATCAAACTTGTTTTCAAACCTCTCTAAACATTTTTTAACATGTTTAACTCGTCACTTTAGGTTTAGTGCTTATATAGGGTCGTAAGATAAGCGGTCTAAACAACCGCTTAGACTTTCGAACCTGACCCGTTTGGTCGATCACTAGGATCTGACCAAACACATTTTGTGACCAAAGTTATATAGGGAATAACCTTCCGAGGTTATACCTTATGGTCACTACGGTTAGTTAGTTGTATGATAGGTAGTTTATATGCCTTAGGAAAATGACCAAAATGCCCTTTTTGCGCGTAAATTCATTTTATGCATATGTAACCTAAATTTTGACATCTAAACTGATTAGGCAACATTATTAGACATATTAAGGCATATATTACTTGTCATAGGGCTAGTTAGGCGGTCCGAACGCGTTTTACGTGAACGACGCGTTAAAGTAGCGTAAGCTACCTAAACGAGTCGTAATGGGTCGTAAGCACTTAGGATAGGTTTCGTTTTAGAATGTAGGCTTTGTTAAACCATATTACATGAGTTCCTATACTCATCTGGTTTACAAAACCACATTTTATCCGATCTTCCGATTTAGGTCCGTTTATTAACGTAGTTACCTATATTAGGTGTCGTTTGATTCCGTGATCTTTCTTGCCTTGCTTGGTTGTTACCCAAAGACTATTGAGCAATCTCAAGTGAGTACATAGTCCCCTCTTTTACTGTTTTTCAAACATTTTGGGGTGAAACACATGTGCCTATTTGTTACTTTCGTGCTTTCATGATTCCATAACTCATACTTGCTATGTTCGTTAGTACACGTATGGTACATGATTTTATCCATGTTTTTGCTATGTATGTTCATTTATTGCATACTTAGCACATTGTTTTATATCACATGCTATGTATGTTCATTTATTGCATACTTAGTACATTGTTTTACATCACATGCTATGTATGTCCATTTATTGCATACTTAGCACATTGTTTTACATCACATGCTATGTATGTTCATTTATTGCATACTTAGTACATTGTTTTACATCACATGCTATGTATGTCCATTTATTGCATACTTAGTACATTGTTTTACATCACATGCTATGTATGTTCATTTGTTGCATACTTAGTACATTGTTTTGCATAACATGCTTACATTTTGGTATGACATTTGGTTTGTTTAAATGGGGTAAAAATACATTCATTAACATTAGCTACGCCGCTTGGTAGTAAGTAATGGTACCATAGGAATTGACAACTCCCGTTCCTGAAATCCTAGGTTTGTTTGGGTGGAAGGAATGACTGAATCCAATATACATAGTTTAGATAACCTTTAACTTCGTTTAAGGGTTTGTCGCCACAGTCGCAAGGCTTGAATGTATGCATTAGAACAATACCGCATAGATGTTCGTATCAGTAAAGCATGCATTTGTTTTACAAAACATAACTTTTGATTTATTCAAACACTTTGTTTTGTGCATTTTTACATATGGTTTAAAGTAGTCACTTTTTACTTACCATACATGACATTTGTTTACACATTACATGATTTACATTTGACAATAGACATGGTTTATAATAAACATTTGACAATTGGTTTAAATATGACATTTTTGGTGATTTGTTTGGTAAGTGATTTAAATAACGAGGCGTGTGTAATATGATAAAAGCATGGTGGATACGCCGCTGGTACTTCCTATATATAAGTGCTTTTATGGTATTACATATCGTAGCGTTATTTAAACCATTTCAAGTTAGACATAATACATTTTACACTCATATCATATCTTCATGAAACATTGTTTTACAAACAACATACTTCATACAAACTCATTTTACTTGGTCATTTATTTATCTGTGCATCTTTCTTTTATATCATCTGATTTCTTATCACTATTTATATGATTTATAAAAGAAAACATTTTACAAGGTTCATGACTAACTTTTGACAAACATTTTCTTTAAACTTACAAGTCATGAATTCTATTTTAATAAAACCTATGTATCTCACAGGCATTTTTATGCTGACGTACCTATTTTCACATGTGTTTCAGGAGATGATGCATAGGATTGATCAAGTTACACTTAGGCGGACTTGGGCCTTAGTGACAATAAAAGATGGAAGACTAGTTAATTATGTTATGTTTCTTTGTTTTTAAGACATTGCAACCTCTTTTAATTCAATAAAACAAAACTTCAAATTCCATGTGTTATGAAACAATGATTCTGTTACAACACTCCCTGACAATTCCGTCATGATTTGTTGTTTTACGTGGTCAGGGTGTGACAAGATTGATGGAGAAGTATAGGGAGAAGAAACGGGACCTACACATGGTGTTCATTGATCTTGAAAAGGCCTATGACAGTGTTCCATGTAGACTGATTTGGGATAGTTTGGAGAGTAGAGGGGTTTCTGGGAAGTATATAAACTTAATTAGGGATATGTATGTTAGGACTGAGACTAGTGTCCGAGCGCCTGTAGGGGATACTGATTCTTTCCCAGTGGAGGTAGGACTTCACCAAGGGTCTGCTTTGAGCCCTTTTCTATTTGAAGTTATCGTAGATGAGTTGACAAAGTTAATTCAGGAGGCTCTTCCATGGTGCCTGCTTTTCACAGATGATATTGTGTTAGTTGACGATAGTATACAAAGCTTGAATGCAAGGTTAGAAGAGTAGTGAGCAGCTTTAGATGGCCGAGGTTTAAGGATTAGTCGATCTAAGACTGAGTACTTGTATTGTGACTTTAGTGGAGTAGACAACGATGAGGATATCTAGATCACCATTGATGGTCAAGTGGTTCCGCAGGTGACTAAGTTCAAGTATCTAGGATCATTTGTTCAGAGGGATGGGGAGATAGATAGTGACGTTTCCCACCGCATCCAGGTTGGATGGTGTAGGTGGAGAGTTGCCACTGGGGTATTGTGCGAGAGGAGGTTCCCAACAAAATTGAAAGGGAAATTTTATAGGGTTGCAATTAGACCTGCTATGTTATACAGAACGGACTGTTGGGCCATTAAGGAAGTACAAGCACGTAAAATGGAGGTGGCAGAGATGAGAATGCTAAGATGGATGTGTGGGCACACAAGGTTAGACCGGATAAGAAATGATGTATTTAGAGAGAGGTTAGAAGTAGCTAGTATATCAGATAAGATAAAAGAGGGAAGATTGAGATGGTTTGGGCATGTGAAGAGGAGGCAAACGATAGAGCCAGTTAGAGTGGTTGAAACTCTGAGGTGGAGGGGAGGAGGAGTAGAGGCAGACCCAAAATTACTTAGGATGAGCGGATTAGTCAGGATTTGCAAAGATTGCACCCTCTGAGAACATGGTCCATGATAGGAGTTCGTGGAGACGTAGGATTAAGGTTAAGCATTTCTAGGAGAGGGAACAATTGTGTTTTTAGGTGTAGTGTATGGTCATAGATATGTATCTATGTGTATAGGTTCTTTGTGTTGTTATATTTGTCTTGTTTACCATGCACTCTTTCAGCACTCATGTTATATTGGTAGCTTCATACACACACACACACACCTCATGTTCTATTTATTTCTTTCCTGGGTGTTTTGGAGCCGAGGGTCTCACTAGAAGCAGCCTCTCTATCCCTAGGGGTAGAGATAAGGTGTGCCTACATCCCACCCTCCCCAGACCCTACCTATAGCTTTGCTATTTAAAGGATTTTACTGGGTATGATTGATTGATTGTTTGATATTTAATAAAAGTATAAATCAACGTTGACTTGGTCACACAAACACAAGGACAAGTATACACAAAATAATGCAAGAATACATATACAAAGATAAGTTAAAAATATATTATTTATCTTTTTAACACATATCGTATACAAAAATTCAATATATATATTTATTTTAGAGTAAACTTGTAACACCTCGTAAAATTATGTCCAATAATGTATTGACAGGTGTCCCTAACCCTAATTATGCCTAATGTTAGCTAGGAGGGACTTTTTTTGCCAAATGTGAAAAGTATGAATGTGGAGGGTCTAAAAGTGTCAACATACTTAAACTATGCCTCTGAGTGACCTTAGATGGTGTCCATCTCAAACGAGCCACTTGTTTGATGAGAGGAACTGTTTGTGAAATTGTTTGAAAGTTTGTGAGTTGGAGGGTTAAAAGCGTCAACATGTTAATTTATACCTATGAGTGACCTTTTAACGAACCGGGAGCTCTATGATGTTCAGTCATACTCTCGGGTGTGCCAAGTATTGGCCATGAGGGGCTATATATGTCATTTATATCAATACATAAGAATATAGGAGTTAAGGGGGCCAAATGTGACAATGTGTGAAAGTTATGATTTTTGACCAGACCGCGCCGTAAGTTATGGTCTTTGTGCCGTAGCTTACGGTAGAGCCCGCCAGCTTAAAAATTTGCCTTGGCCATCACACAAACATCCAAAACTCAACCATTTCGAAACCATGGGCTTGTTTCTGGTAAGGGACACATACTAAGATATGTGTAAGCTTCTCCTAACTCGACTTAACACCTGTAGCCACATCCAAACACCTCCTCCAACTATAAATAGGTGCTTGATCATTCATACCAACTTGCACCTTCGTATTTAAATCAAATCATCTCATCTCCTGGAGATTCCCAGCTAAAGGGAGCCTCCTCTTGAGTTCATTTTCGAGCTAGGACCACTTGCAAGTGCTCCTTCCTCCTGCATTTTCATTTTGTAGGTTTTTAAAGCCGAAAGTCAAGCATTTTCGATAAATGTTTTGACTTTCGGTTTAGACCTTAATGGTCCAGCCATTGTTCGAGACGAACATGGCTACGTGATCGTAATTAGGTAGGTGTTAATCCCTTAAAAGGGCACCTCCTGAGAATCACGTTTGCTTGGTCAATTGACGGGTCAACATATTATTGTTTTAAAAAGTCAACTGGGCAGATTTTATAAATATTTTAATCTAAGTTTATATGTGTTCTAAAATATGTTTAAATACTTAAACAACTTTGTAATAATTATTAGAACATGTGTAACCATGTTCGGCTCGTCATTTCCAGTCTTAAGGTCAGTTCGCAACCGAAAGTCGCAAAGTTTGACTTCTTCTTTGACTTTCGATTCTGACATGATTTAGAAAAGTTTGCTACTAATTTAAGGTTCCATTATGATCGTAATATAATGTAGCATAACCCTCTGAGGTTATATTACAGGATCATAATAGTAATCTGAGTTTTTGCACATGTTTCGTTATTATGCCATACTTTGACTAATTTGCCCTTTTTATTAAAAACAAGGTTTTAATCACTAATGAACTTTCAAATGACTTATGTACTGATATGTTAAAGTAATTAACTTATAATGGTGTTATTAAACTGATCATAAACTAAGTTTTTATATAATATCGTAAATTATGCTTTAAAGTGACCGAAATGCCCTTTCGGCACATAGAACGGTTTTAAACATAATTTCTCATATAAAACTCATTACCTACTAATACAATATCATAATTAGAATTATTTGGGATATCAAGTCAGTTTATAATCTGAGTTTATGTACAAGTTCTTGTATTATGTCCTTAAATGACGAAAATGCCCTTTTGGCACTTAACATGGTTTTAAATCATAATTGTTATGCAAAACCTTTTACCTACTGATATGTTATATTAAATGACATATTTCAACAGTATGAACCTAGTCATAACTTCTGTTTTGACATAAGATCGCAAATATCGTCATTTAACGACTTAAACGCCCTTTTTGGCGCAGAGTATGGTTTTAAACCATATTTATCAAACAAGACTTGATACCTACTGAATTTATAACTTATTTAAAATAGTTTTTTTTATAGTAGGTACATGTTTTAAACTCAGACTCCCAAATAAGCTTTAAAATATGTGTGAAATAACCAAAATACCCCTACGGTGCATAGTTTGGTCTTAAATCTATAAAACACACATATGTTTGATATCCTACTGATATTATATCACAAATTAAGTATTTTTCTAGAATGATTATGTTTATAACATTAGTTTATATGCAAGTTCCTTTTATACGTCGCTAGATGACCAAAACGCCCTTATGAGGCGCAGTTTGATTTTAAAACCTTAACGAGCATACGAGTTGATATCCTACTGATATTATAACTTGTTTATAGTTTAACGGCGCATAGAAATTGTTCATGACTCATTCGGTTACCCGTTGTCGCTTATACGCGTACGGTTAGACTTATGTAACTAGTTTACATATGTTTACCGAAACGGGTTTAATCTTATCTTTTTTATCTCAATTTCCAGAATGTTAATAGTTTACCCATATTATACAAGTCTTAGTATTTGTTGGGTTTAAACTACATTCTATTCTAGTCATCGCTTAATCTAGCTTATCGTACCGTTTTTGATACATTAAGCTAGCCGGTCTAACTCTACGACTTGAGTAAGACCCGTTAGCATTCTAATTGGTTATTTATACCATCATTCCATACTAGAGCCTTTCAGTAAATTGTTATCTACACTTATCCTTTGATTAAACGGCTGAGTTATTATAAACCTTGCACTTGTAAGACAAGTCTTAGCTCAGGTAAATACTCTTAACCTATTTTTCCTATACGTGTTTGGGATACGGTAAATTATTACCATTTGGTCGGGTATGGGATCATATGCCGGATTGTGGTTACAAAATCTTCATAACCCGTTTTAATATGTTTTATCTGATAACTTAAACATAGGGGGTTAACGCGACCGTGTCCTGGATATCCATGGCTCATTTAAGTTACTAATGGCCACGACTGTGCACGGGGTGTAGGCATACACCCGTCAGATGCCAATGCTTATCAAAATGTTTTCTTACCCGTTGATCAGGGGATACCCCTTTGTGGGTTTAAGTGGTGTGTCGGTTAATCATGTCTTGATGTTTAATACTAAGCCCCATATGTATTGACAGATATGTAAAACTGTATACAAGATCAATTTGAATTGTCCCAAGTTATTAAAAGATTTTCATGTGCCTGGTGCACTTAAATCAATTTTGAAATGTTTTGAAAATGTGTCGGTTGATTGTATTTATCAGTGAAAACTGACGTATTTTCAAAAGACTAAGCTACAGGTACAAATACGTAAATAGGCTGGAAGCTACTCGGTAATGCTAGAAGAGGAATGTGCAACTCCTTTGCATAAGCCTATTAGCCTGTTGAACTCGCTTTTGTACATTTAATGTTCCGCCTGTGGATATTTACTTTTACAAGCCATTTGTATAATTATTTCGAACTTTGAGCATTTGGTTTGTAATAGTAGTTTTACTCCAAGACTTCTGCTGTGCTATGTGTGATTATTTGACCATGACGATACCAATCTTACGTCACGATACTCCCCACCGGGCCCACCGGGTTTGTGGTTGAAATATCGGGATGTGACAAAACTGCCAAGATGGTCCCTAAGGTTTGGTCACTATTGCTACATTAGTCCAAAACTCAAACCTTTTGAATCTTGGTCCATGTGGTTTCAATTTTGTTGCCATTTTCATCCAAAATCAAAATCTGGTCAGATTTTTCAGTTAACATCCAGCTTTTCTATCTTTTTCCTCACTTTTAATGAAGGGCATAATGGGTTAAGGTTTTATTATAACAAATTAAGAAAATCTGACCATTTTGCCCCTTCATTAAAAGAGAGGAAAAAGACAAAAAGAAAACTGGATATTAACTGAAAAATCTGACCGGATTTTGCTTTTGGATGAAAATAGCAACAAAATTAAAACCACAGGGACCCAGATTCAAAAGGTTTGAGTTTTGGACTAAAGTGGCAAAAGTGACCAAACCTCAGGGACCATTTTGACAATTCACTCTGTGACAACCGTCAAATTTGCATGTATCCGTACAATTAATTAATACTAATTTGTGCTTAATGACTGTGCTTGATTATAACTGATGATATAAACTGCTTTATGATTTCTGTATCATACATACATGTGCATCACATTTCATACTGTCACACCATTTATTACATACAAACCTTTAGTGACATAAACGATGCACAAAGCACAGTTAGCACAGTGAGCGGATAACTCATAAACATGCTGACAATGTCAGTACAGGGACAGACAGTGTTTTGAGACCCCGTAAGGGCTAGAGACAAAGTACTACACTAGTATGGAGTGTAGGGAAGTAAGGACCATAAAACTGCGTCACTAGGTGATAGTCTAAGCGATGGAAAGTGCCTAAAACCCACTTAAAGTGCAGAATTCTGCATTAATCAGCAAAATTCAGCCTTTTAACAGGCTAGTAATGTGCAAAAATATGGCAAAATGGTCCTGTATGCTTTCCTAAGTGTCGGGAATTAAAAGTGTCAGAAAAGGGTACTTAATGAACACTAAACGGAATAACTTGACACTTTAACGAAACGGTATCTAACCGAACAACCGGACATTACCCGGAACACTAAAATATTGCTAAAAACATTGTTTTACTTTTTTTGAGCTAGTTATGGTTCCCGAACACCCTAACATACTACATTATGCATCCTACACATTAAACACTAGACATTACACTTAAACTCCAACTAATTACCCAAGTTACCATTCAAAGTTACCTTTAACCCCCTCCCCCTTATACTTACGGTTACAAGGAAGGGGCCCCACCCAAATCTTTCTTGATCTCCCAAGATATGTGAAGATTTAGTGAAGGATGTGCTATGTACTTTTGAAACACAAGGTCCATTGGATAAAGCTCTAATTTTGCTTATAAGATGCACATGAAGGATTAAGTTCTCATTATCTTTACCACACTTTCATCTCTCTTCCTCCCTTGGGAGCTCACGGCCACAACAACACACCATATCACCTCCATTTTCAACCATTTTCCATACTTTCTAAGGTGATATTAAGGTGTAAGAAGATAAGTTAGGAAGCTTGGAGCTTTCGAAAGTTGAAGGACCTTCACCGTTTGCTTTTATCCACTTCATCTCTCCTCTTGTTTCTTCCCTAGCTTAGAGCTAGTTGTAAGACTCTCTTGAACCCTTGTTTACTTCTATTTTAGTTGGTTAATAGATGTTATGTTATAAATCACAAGAACACTAAAAGACATAATCTTGAATCTTGAACATAAAGCTTAACATACGATGAAATAGTGATGAAGCTATGTTGTTTAATGTATGAATGATGTTGCTTGCTATTTACTAGAGATTGTGAGGTTGATCATCATAAGGAGCTTGCGAGATTGTGATTAAACACATGATCTAGCAAGTTAAAGGATGATTATGTAATGAAATAAGATAATCATCTTCTTGTGTAAATATAAACTTGATGAATAAAATGATTTCTTGAGAAATAATAAAAACAAAGTAAACTAGTAATCCTATAAATCCAAGATGTATGAATGATTTTTCTAAAAGAACCAAGTTTAAAAAGGTGATTTTTGAAAGATCGTGGTTTTTACTAAACTTACACTATTTTTGGTGATAAAATAAGTGTAGAGACACTAGGGAACAAGAAGGTTTAATAAATAAACATTTTTGTAAAATATGTTTACAAGTTGTAAACATCTAAAACCTTCAAGAATGAGGTTTACCAAGTAGTGAATATATTTTGGAGGGTAACTAAGGCTACCAAACACTTTACCAAGTTACTACGCATTTTCGTGAAAGATCAAGTTCATGTTATTATGTAAGTTGTATAGTTTTTGCACTTGGTAAGTGCAAGATGTTTAGGATATGATTGTTGATTGTTTGAATGATTTTTTGAAAAGAAAATGATATGCTAAATAGCATGGACACCTCCATTTTTAGGGGAAACTATGGTGAAATTTTCTAAAAATTCCAACACTTAGAAAATATTTTCTAAACAAGTGTTACAAGTATGTTTTAAACCTTGCTTTTCAATATAAACTTTGCCATAAATTTTGATACAAAAAAATACAAGTATTGGAGGTTGGTTTTTGTAAATAAAAATGGATAAATTTATATTTAGAATATATATTTTATATTAAGACACTTGTGTGAATACTTGTATGATTTGTGAACTAGTTATATTATATTAGGGTAAAATAATATATCTTAACAAAATACCATGAAATTACAACTCCAAAATAATACCAAAAATTACAAGGAATAAATATTTAAGTTACACACTTAATATTGTGAAACCGAACGCAAAAACGTAACTAATGAAATATTCCGGAAAATACTCTTACAAATATATTTTTGATAAATATTATTTTGGATACAAGAGGCGAAAATATGATTTTTGAACATATTACAAAGTTATATCATATTTTTAACAAGAAGAAAATATATTATTTATGGAGATAAAAGTATATTTTCCTAGTATATTTAGAAAATATATAATTTTTGGAAAAAATATATATTTTCTTGGGAATACATTATTTTTGGCAAATAAGTTATATATATTTTCTAAGTGGGACTTAAAAATGTATTATTTCGAGAATACAAACATAAATGTATGAAATACCCCCACCCTCGGGAAGGAAATACGAAGTTAAAATACTTGAGAAGTATTACTACAAAAATATTGTTTAACAGATTATTCCAAAAATTCAAGTTAAAGTATTTATTATTTTAACAACTAATTATATAACTTGGAATAATGATGAAGACACTTGGAAACGTAACTCAAAGGCACTAATTAATACTAAGTCAAGGCACGACCCGTTCGTCTAATAAGTCCATAGTACATTGTAGGTAGTCGTGTACACCAGAGGACACTTTGAGTTACAGACAGATTCGAAGAACGCAAAACTGTGAGTTCATGTCCCCCTTTTCTTTTAACTGTTTTCAGTTTTACAACTTCGGGGGTGAATTACATGTTACATACTGATTACAAACGTTTTATACATGGTATGATTAGCTAAGGAATGTACTGCTAGATCACGTGAATGGGTAGGCTATTGTCTTAAGACCATTAATCCTTGTATAAGGACCGAGGGGCATGAGTGATAGATCTATTGGGTGTTGCGAGCCCCACCCATGGGCCTGCGAGTTGGCTGCATGTGGTGACTATGTCGTTCCGCCGGAGGGGCCGGTACGAAATACGCATACAGGTTTGAGTGCTTCCTAGGCCATGTCACTTATTAATGTATTAGCTACACATTAATTGATCTGTTTTTCCTTATTGCTATATACCAGGGACATACATACATACAGACATACTTTATAGGCTTATTCATACACATACACATGAACTCGCTCAACTTTTGTTGATGTTTTCAAACAACATGTATTTCAGTTAATTAAGTATGGATCTGGCGGGCGTTGGAGTTTTAAGTCATGTTAAGTATAAAGATGTCATCCATGGTCTTGGGTTTGGTCAGTGTGTCTTATTCCTGGACGAGACACGTCTTCCAAACCTCGATTACAACTAATATATTTTGACGAGTCCTTAGTGAACTTTTACACAATTCATATGGTTTGTAAAACTTGAATTTGAAGTCTACGTTTTAGACAATGTTGTTATGTTTAAACTCATTTTATGGATGACAAATCTTTGGTTTTATCATATAGTTGTTTGATATGGTTGAATGCAATGATAACAAGAAAGTCACACCATAATCACGCTTCCGCAAAAGTCAGGGTGTGACAACTTGGTATCAGAGCTTTGATTGTAGCGAACTAGGATTCGTTATCGAGTTTAGACTACGATCAATAGGGCTCTCACGAAAACACTTTTACAAACACGTTTTCATTGCATACACGAAACGCCCAGATCCAGGAGACAAACATTTTTACAAACAAAAGACACAAAACACATTTCAAGGCTATGTTTATAGTTCAGTCTTAGAGACTGAGGGAGGTTCAGTCTTAGAGACTGAGGGAGGTTCAGTCTTAGAGACTGAGGAAGGATCAGTCTTAGAGACTGGGGAGATTTAGTCTTAGAGAGTGGGAGAAATTGAGTCTTAGAGACTGGGGAGATTTAGTCTTAGAAACTGGGAGAAATTGAGTCTTAGAGACTAGGGAAATTAAGTCTTAGAGACTGGGGAAATTGAGTCTTAGAGACTGGGGAAAATTGAGTCTTAGAGACTGGGGAAATTGTGTCTTAGAGACTGGGGAAATTGAGTCTTAGAGACTGGGGAAGTGTAGTCTGAGAGACTAGGGAATTTAGTCTAAGAGACTGGGTAGTTCAGAGACTAGATAGTCAGTCGGAGAGACTGGGTCGGATAGTCTGGGAAGACTAGGACGAATATGTGAATACATGATTACATTATGAATTGTCTTTATTTGCATTACACAAAGTGTTAAAGATTACTATGAATATACATGCTATGACTATTATGTACCGGCACACATATCACCTTCCTCAGGAACGAATTGTCAGATGATGACGGCCCTATGGCCACCGCCACAGATGATGAGATTGCACCTGCGCCGGAGATATTTACGTCAGACACTGAGAGTGACCCTGACATGCTGACCAAGGACGAGGACGACTTCCAACCGTCCGCGCGGCCAGACTTTGGTGATGAATTACCCTTGCTGATGGCTTCCTTGACAAGAATCTTCCTGTCATTCTTGTTTCGGTCCACGACCACCTTATCATTTGGACACTTCGATGGCGAGCACAAGGATGTGCCCCTTTGACGAATTGTTTGATGACGACATTGATTTGCTTGTTGATGACCCTCCCGTTGACACCCAGGATGATGGAAAGTTAGATGAGAACGTTGTTACTAATTTTACATTTTGAGATCCCTGTTATCAAGCTATCCTCTGATTCTAGTATACACTCGATTTCAGTCTGCACCATTTATGGCTTTACAGACGGTCAGGTTACCGCTTTTTGCTACTAACTCGGACGACGACACCACTATGACTGTTGCACTACCACCTGCTCGAGATCCCACATCCTTACACGACCTAGGGTCTGCTCCTAAGCCAACCCCTTTTCCTATTGAGACAACTTGATGTTGCACCTGCTGATCCTGCTTAAACATGACCTTATTTCTTTTGGTCTACCATACATTGCACTCCTTGTACCAGGCCCAGTACCTGCACCTATTGATTCTCCTTTTGTTGAGACATTTACTGCTGCACCTGCACCCACTGAAGTTGCTCCTTTTTCCCTATGGAGACCAACGACCATCACACCGACATGCCTATTGTTTCAGGATATAACTGCACCCCGCTCAGGGGAAGGTACTTCTGGCCAGCACCCGCAGGACGATCTTTTTTTTTTCTCCAGCAGCATTTCCTCTGACCTCACAAGCCGCACCGTTTGATCATCACCACTGGACGAGCCATTCCAAGGGATTCCTACCAGACACTATGCTGATTTCAGACTCCTACCATCCCTCACATCATGGAGGCTATACACAGAATGAGTTGCTCCTGGCACATCAGCTACAATTTGAGGATATGAATCGCAGAGTCTTGGAGCTTGAGCTGATATCACGTCCTACACCCTGTCTATTGTCAATATACTTAATCCTCCACAAAAATTCCTTATGCACTCTCACCTGCCGCTATTACACCTCTTCCAGGTTTTGATGCTCGTTTCCTTACTATCAAGCAGTAGATCAGATACTTACTGGGCCGTATATTCAAACTCGCGGAGAAAGTCGCACACGTTAGCAGCCGCTTTTCTTCACTCCTCCACCTCAGACACCAGTGTAATTGGCTTTTGGTTTTATGCGGATTGCATACTTTTGGGAAAAGACACTACTAATGAACCAAGACCGTGGAGACTTTTGAAGACTACCTTTGACCACGTGATTTTGATACACTGACAGACTTATTGGGCAAGGGTAGGGTGACCCTGTGTCCCATTTGATGTAATGCACTTCGTAGACATTGTGATTATGGTTGGTAAATAATGAGAGCTCAGTCGCTATGTTCTCACTGAATACGTTGTTGACCTGCATATTTGTGCTATAACTATAATGCTACATGCTTACTTGCTACGTTCCTATCTACAAGTTATACTATAATTGTGATGATATGTGATTGATTGTTATAACAACTGCGTATATACATATATGTAATACACCTCCTGGGTCTCATTCATTAAGTAGATGCTTTTGTGCTTATGTTCTTAATAAAACCTGACCTATCCGATCTTCCTCTTAGAAGATGTCAATTCAAGGGGACACCGATACCAATAACCCTCTGCCGACAACAGAGGCGGAATTTCAAGAACGCATCCTACAGGTCATCGCACAGTACGAGGCCCTTCGCTCCGAGCGTAGCAGAGGTACCTCAAGAAATAACCCACCCAACAGTAATGTTTAGTCCCTTAAGACATATTACAAAACGTTTGGACATTTCCATGAGTGCTTTGCTAATACCTTACGCGAATAATGTTGCTTACATCGCAGGCTGCACCTACAAGCAGTTCTTGGGCTGCCAGCCCCTGCATTTCGACGGCACTGGGGGTGCCATAGCCTTCGTGCGCTGGGTTGAGAAGACGGATTCTGTTTTGCGTGTGAGCAAATGCGCCCCAGAGCATCAGGTCACGTACATTTCCGGACTGTTCCAAGATGGGGCTCTGTCATGGTGGAAACTCCAGGTTTAGATTATGGGCGAGGCTGCTGCATATGCTTTGTCATGGGACGAACTGAAAGAATTAATGCATAAGAAGTACTGTTCGAGAGTAGAAAGCCAGAAGATGGAAACTGAGTTCTGGAACTTCAAGATGGAAGGTCCAAACATAGCTGAGTACGTGGAGAAATTCCATGTTCTATCGCGTGTTGTCCCCTACATGGTAGAACCAGAATTTAAAAAGATTGAGCGTTTTATTTGGGGATTGGCACCACAAATCATGAGCATGGTGTCGACATCAAAGCCTGCAACGATCGCTGAGGCCATTGATCTAAGTGTGACCTTGACTGAAGAGGCAATCAGGTTGAACAAATTTTCAACCTCTGAGGAGAAAAAGGAGACTCATGTAGAGTCGTCTGGAGGCAACAAGAGAAAGTTCGCAAACTTCAAGCAGGGTACTCAGACGAATAGCAACAACAAAGCCAAAAAAGAAAAAGAGTACAAGGGTAAACTACCTCAATACGACAAGTGTCGACGACATCATACCGGGCGATGTAAAAATGGAAAGTGTGACAACTGTGGCAAAGTGGGGCACGAAAGGGAAACGTGTTGGAATGAGACGAAACGTGGAAAGAAAGGCAAGGGATGTTATAACTGCGGTGATATGGGGCACTTTAGGAAAGATTGCCCAAGGGAGATTAAACAAAATCGTGGGAAGAATGTCTAACACCGGAGCTAGGGAAGCATGCCAGGATCCAAACATGGCTATCGGTACGCCTCATAGTAGTCAATGTTATGCGTCTGTGCTATTTGATATTGCTGTCAAATTTTAGCTTCAGAATATACTTGTCTTAATAGTAAGAAAGATGGATATCCAGTATTCTGTAGAACTAGCTTAAGGGAAGCTTCAATGTGATAATTGGGATGGACTGGCTGTCAAGCAATCAAACGAAGATTGTTATCCGCATTCCGATGACCAACGGAGAAACGATCATAATTCATGGAGCAGGATACGCCCCTACGGATTATCAGACATTGAAGACACGAAAGTTTTGCGCAAAAGAATGCAACGCCTTCTTGTTTCATGTCGTAGACAGGGAGCCGAAGAACCAAAACTTGAAGATATCTCTGTGATGAGGGGATAACCTGAAGTCTTCCCCGAAGACTTGCCAGAATTATTTTCTTAACGACAAGTCGAATTTTGAATCGATTTGATTCTGGGCGCCGCGCCTGCTGTTAATGCACCTTAACGACATACACCTTCGAAGGTGCAATGGTTAAAAGTGTAGCTTCAGTAGCTGATAGAGAAGGAAGATAACAGACCAAGTTCCCGCTTTGGGTAACCCCAGTTTTGCTCGTCAAGATAGTTGGTGCACTACATCTGCTGATTACGTCTTGTATCGTGTCATTAGTCTTAAATGTTAGATCTGGGCACAATATACGAGAAATAGTGAGATTGTATAGGTTTATAGGGTTTGGACCGCTCATAGGTACTTGGTGATAGTGGGCCGCTTATGTGTCAAGGATGTGGGCCGCTCATGTGTCAACATGTGGACCGCTTTTATGACATGTACCTGGACCGCTTATTGGGTCTGTCCAATAAGCGGTTCCAGTCTCCTATAAATACCTTATGAGCGGATTCATTTGTAACGGTTCCTGATTTTCGTACCGAGGTGCTGCCGGATCGAAAACAGGTTGTACTCATCGTCAAATCAATAGAAAAGGAGTTTAAAGTGATATACTAGCTATTCCTACGTCATTTACTTGTTTTCCGCACCTGTATTTGACGAAAACACCTCTGAACGACTCGTTCGGGTCATCATACGATCCTACAAGTGGTATCAGAGCTTCAGGAGGAGGAGTTCTACAGGAAATAGCAGGAAATTGTTGAAAATTCTGACTTCTACTCATTCTTTTTCAGTTTCAGATACTTTTCATGGTCGAAACTTGCTCAAAATCTCAGGAATTGTGCGCGATGGTATAAAGACAAACCCTTGAAAGTTTGGGGTTGAAATTCGAAGAAATTGTGAGTCAAATTGTTGTCCGAAGTTGGATCGCTTTTCGGGAATTACTCTGGATCGCTTATTGGACCTAGTGTGAACCGTTTATCCGTACGTGTTTAGAATCGCTTATTCGGTCGAGTGACTTGGACCGCTCCAAAAACAAGTGTGAACCGCTTATTCATACACTTTCTGAACCGCTCATACGAACAATTACCTGGATCGCCTATTTGGACTATCGGAATACTTCTTGAACCGCTCAAACGACATTTCTTGGACCGCGTTTGTGATCAAATCTCACTTGGATCGCTTTTAAGAAATTCTTTGGACCGCTTTTCTGACTGTTATCTTGAAAACGTATTAAGTCATCATGAATTCTGAGTTTTACAACGCCTTTGCTACATCAACTACTCCAGCCGCGATTGCTCAAGCTATGAACCTGGAAAATGAGACGGGAACCACCCAGAAACCCCCGAAACTGATGAGTATTGAAGAATACTACGGGTGGAAAGATCGCTTTGAAAACTGGGTTCAGGCAAATCATCTCAGATCGTGGGAATGCATATTGGAAAAGTACACATTGCCTCGAACAGAATTGCAAGTCATTAAACAGATATCTGAATTTTCAGAACAAGAACGTGCAATGTACAGAGCAGAGAAAATGATGATCAGTTTGTTACAGCAGGCGATTAAAGAAGATATATTCATTCTGCTACAACACGACAAAACTGCGAAGTCAATTTGGGATGCTCTTAAAGTGAAATTCGAGGGTAGTGAAAGTATGATCAAAAGCAAGAAGGCATTGCTTAAAAAGGAATTTGATTTGTTTAGCAGTTTGCCGGGAGAGGATACTAAAAAACTAATTGAGAGATACTGCCACTTCGTGCGTTCATTATCGATGTTGGGAGTTGAAAAAGGTCGGGAGGAATGGGTTGATAAGTTGGCTGACGCGTTACCTCAGAAAGAGTGGGGAACGTATTTGATGATACTGAAAAACACGGGTGTTTATGAGAAACTTACAATTGGTCAGTTTATTGAGAAAATTGAGAGTCAAGATCTTGAACAGAAAAAGATCGCGAGGATGAATAATCCTAGTGGTCAACAAGATGTTAAAATGTACTATAAAGGTAGTATTCCAGTTTCTGAAGCTGAAAGAAGTCCGAAAATTCAAACCGCTTTCAGTGCTGGTGATTCATCTGAGAAAGCTGATCAGGGTTTAAACAAGAGCAGCAGCGGGTTTTCATCGTTTCCAAGTGTGAATCCAAAAGAGACTAACACAAGCTTTCAGTCTCAGAGTACGAAAACCGGAAATGGATACATAATTCAGTGCAACATAGCTCTCAATCTTCCAGAAGGTCAAAGCTTTTCTGAAGACACTGCTAAAGACCACATGGCACTTCTGGGTTCAGTTCTGTTATCTTATGAAGGTCTTGTTGCTGGTCGGATTGGAAATCCTATGCTCACCAAAGAGGATTACGACCAAATAGACGCTGAGGAAATGGAACTTATGGATATCAATTGGTGTCTTGCGAGTGTTCTATGTAGAGCTGAGAAATTCAAAACCATTACCGGAAGAAATGACTTTCTTGATGCACATGTTTCTACTTTAGGTTTGACAAATCTAAAGTTACTTGTTTTCGATGCAGGGAGAAGGGCCATTTCAAGCGGGAGTGCAAAGGAAAAGAAGCTAGCGGGACACAGAATCCATTCGGGAAAGATGATTACTACCGCAAAGCTATTTATCAGCAAGTTGGTCAATCCCAGGAACCTCAGACAGCTCACGGAAGAAAAATTGAAGATCCCAAGAGAGCATGTTTGGTAGATTTCAGCTGGAGTGACTACATATCATCTGAAGCCACAGCAGAACGAGTTATCGATCAAGATGATGAGAAACTACCAGAGGGTTTCAGTTGGGATATGTTCGTAGATGAAAAGGGAGGTTTTAAAGCTTTCATTGCAAAGATCGTCCGAGAGCCAAATTTGTTTGCTACTTGGATGAGATCTATTGGAGAGAATGTATCAAGTGGAGATGAAAAATCTGTGTCATCTGATGAAAGTTCAGATAGTACTGATAGACTCTCAGAACACTCTGGAGATGTTTCAAATAATTCAGACAAAATTGTACAAGATGAAACTGTTCAAGAACAGGATGTTGTATTTGACAAAACACCATCGGATTCTGATGTATCAGATGGTGATTCTGATAAGTTTGTACATTTTGATCAATCACCTGATCACAGCAGCAGTGATGATGAAGAAGAGAAACATATAAATATTGCAAAATCTCATTTGTCTCCTAATAGTTTTCATTTCTATTTTGCAGAAAAAATGGAGAAACTAGCGGAGGAACGAGCTGAAAAAGATAAACAATCTGAATCTGAAGGTAAATTTCAGAATGTTGAAAATGTTGCTGAAGAGATTACAGAAACTGTGAAAGAAGAAAAGGTGATTGAAGTGGAAAAGGTGATTGAAGTAGAAAAATTGATTGAAGTTATTAAAACAATCAAGGTTGAAAAGATTATTGAAGTCGTCAAGCCATGTGAGAAGTGTTTGGAAGCCTGCAAAGAGTGTGCAGCAAAAGATGACATCATAGCTGAGTACGAGAAAAAGAAAGAGCAGTTATTGTTCAATCTCAATTATGTGAAGGAATCGTACGATGTGTTGAACAAAACAGTAACTGGCCTCCAAAAGACAAACACAGAAAGAGAACAGGCGCTGACGATGATGAATGCAACTTTAATGTCGAAGCAAAAAGCTATAAATTTTTACATTGAAGAGAGTGCCAAATGGAAGCAAGAGTTGGAGAAAGAAAAGATTGAAAATGAGAGGATTAGGAGGTTATTGTTGAGCTATTCTACCTCTGATTATGTTATTGATCGAGTTTACCCAACTGTTGCAGGTATGGAAGCTTTTCAAGCAGAGAAGCCGAAAGAAAAGAAAGATTGTGGTAAGAAACCGACCGTTAGCTATAACAAGTGTCCGCCTCCAATTTGGGATGGGTATTCACCTAGGAAACCAAATGAGGAACAACTTGCAAAAGCAGTCAATATACAGCTTAAAACCGACACAACTGACGTTTTACCAGAAAATATTGATGTGACGTTTACCTCGTCCGATACTGATCATGAGTCTGTTCTAATCAAAAAGGTGGTTGATCAGGTGTTGGATACTGATGAGGAGACAGAGTCAAAATCTGAGTCTGGAGGGTCAAAGTCGTTAGTCAACAGTCAAAATTCGCCGGTTAAACAGTCTTATAGTAAAGAGTTTTTGTTATCAAAAGCTGATTTGAATGATGAAGCATTCGAAGTTGTTTATACTTTGAATGGTTCTGACAAATTATATTACAACAAAGAGTTTCCAATTTTAAGTGTTAAAACGGATCTAATCAACAAAACTTTTAAACTAATAGAGGTTAATATTCCTGAGTTAAAAGTTGTAAAAAATTTTGAAAAACCTAAAAAGTATACTTCCAGAGTTCAACAACGTCTAAACAAGAAAAAGGGTTACAATTCTGGTTCTGGATTTCCTAAGAAAATCAACCAAAATCGTAGCTACAAAAAGAAAGGTTTAGGTTTTATTTCACCAGAAGATGATAAAAATATGAAAAATTCTAAAAAGAAATCTGAATTTGTGACTGGTGGAAGCTCAGAAGATGAACAGCAGAAACCATTTTGGAAACAAACTAACAAAGAGTTTCTTGCTGAAAAGAGAAAGAATGGAACTGGAGTATTTCATCCGAGAAATGCTCAAACTTGTTTGAAATGCAATGAAGCTGGTCACATTGCATCGGATTGTTTGAAAGATATCAAAGCAAAACAAGGAGCTTCTCAGAAGATGAAAGATAAAGTTGAAGAAAAAACTGAGAAATCCAAAATTTTTAAGAATTCGAAAAATGAAGTTGGAGAATGCTCAAAGAAAAAGGAAAAGAAAAAGACAACATTTTACAAAAGACAAGGAAATGACAACCAAGTGTGGGTTGCGAAAAAAGGTGAAGTGAAAATCGGCGATGAATCTGGTTCCACAAAGCCAGAAGAGCCACAAGTTATGGAGAAAAGTTCAGAAAATGATGATGTTCTTCCATCATTGAAGTTTGAGGAGGTTATGAAGGAAATTGGAAAAATAGAAATTTCAAATCAATTTTATGATGATGAAAAGGAATTTGATGTTGAGAAAACATTCAACGGGAATGTTAAGAAGATATTTGAGAAAATGTTGAGTGGAAAAGCTAAAGGGGTGAAAGATTTTTACGCAACTAAAAAGGCGACATACAACCCTACAGCTGAAGAGTTGAAAGTCCTCAAGTCTGAGAAGACTTGGAGGGAAGTTTGCTTCCCAGAATAGTCAAAGGACTAAGCCGGAGATCCCAAGTTTATATCGTGGATCATGAATCGGCATTTTTCTAGTATTTGATAAGTTTGAATGTTTGTGTTTAATGATTGAATGTTTTTGTTTAACAGGTTGAAGGACTACGCCGGAGCTTCCAGGTGGGTAATTGCGAAGCAGGAATCGGCATTTCGGTTGAAAAATGATAATGTAGAGGTCACATTCCTACAAGTGGTAACCATTGTATCTACAAGTGGTAGTCTTGATCTCTCAAGTGGTATTTGTGGTTAAATTTTGATTGTATTCTTTGAAGCACATTTACAAGTGGTACAGAAGGTTCTTAAAGGCAAATGGTAAATCAGGGACATTAAATTGTACTTGATTTACTATATACTTATGACAAAAGATAGACAAGATGATGAACCACATCCCCGTTTTTAAAAGATAGACCTACAAGTGGTTGCTATCAACACAAATTCATTTTCCGGAAAAATCATTTCGATTAAAACAAACTTAAGTCTTTTGAAATCTAAATGTGAAAATGATTTGTGATAGGGGGAGTTCAGATTGTTTATGCCTAGTGAATGGCGATTTGATGTGATTCAGTGTCAGTTGTCAAGTTTCTGTACAGTTTGTTGTTGCATTTTATATTTCTAGTAGGTCAAAAGTCTAGAAGTTTTCAAATTTTCTTTAAAATGTGTTTGCATTTTAGGGGGAGTAGGGAAATTTCAGAAAATCCAAAAACATTTGAAAATTTGAAAAAGCCAAAAACATGATAAAATTCAAAAAATGAGTTTTGTTGCGAAAAAGAGGAAATGATAGTACATCAGTGGACTATCACGGCACGCTAAAGAAATGTAAAGTCTAAAAAGTGTTAAATAATCTTACTACGGATGTGTTAGTAGATTTTCGCACATTTAGTAAATTGAAACGAGATATAAACCTAAATCAAACTTACTTGATTCGTGGGTAACTATTCTTGGATATATGGGTAACCCCCGAAATCTTGTTTGAAAGGTCCCGTATTCTGAGATACTAGGTCTTTATACTCAGTGATATCTGGGGTATTATCCCGGGACTTCTGCTGTATGGAAGTACTGACCTAGTCGATAATACTTTCTGCTAAAGCTTTGAAACATAAGCTTCGCCCTCAGCATGCTGATGAAACAATAAAATTGATAGTCGCTGCTGTTGAAATGCAAGAAGATCCTCTAAAGGGGACCCACCAAAAGTCGAGCCGTCATCTCTCTGCTGAACGGAA
The DNA here is from genome assembly GCF_002127325.2 of Helianthus annuus. Taxonomy (NCBI): domain Eukaryota; kingdom Viridiplantae; phylum Streptophyta; class Magnoliopsida; order Asterales; family Asteraceae; genus Helianthus; species Helianthus annuus. The sequence goes on from NC_035443.2 coordinate 94,267,148, forward strand.
GTTCTGACCTGAGCTCTCACGGTTTCGCAACTAACCCCTTTACAGATATCATCTGTGGTATACTCACCTGTAAGACTGAATATTTGGGATCTGGATACGGGAGTATATTCAAGTGGAGTGATACACAATTAAGTTAAAGTCTCTAAAACATTAATATCGTATCTCGAATCGATTGAAATTTGTGTTGAAAATTTAAGAGGACAAACATACTGACAATCTAGGTAAATTGTTTAAAGCTTATAATGAAATCAAGCTTAACGGTGTTGGTGATTTGTCTCATAAAATGATATAATCCTCTTGCACGAACTCACAAAATATTGTGTGTAATAGTTTATTTCTGCATTTTATTTTCTCACTTTGAAAAATCCAAAAAGATTTTGTGTGTGTTTTAGCATAATTTTGAAAAAGTCAAAAAGATTTTCGACAACTGATATTGGAAAACTGATTTTCAAAATTTCGTGTGCTAAACATGATGAGCAGTATTTGAGGGGGAGTGTTTGTGTAAATCTAAATGTTTTCGTTAATTCTAACCTTCTTCAAGTGGTTCATCATAGATTGGTGAGAGAGAGTCATGTGTTGGTGCACAGGTTGTTGATATGTGATGAATCTAGAAAATTTATTTCTGGGTTAAGATTGTGCAGGAATCAAGAGATCTGATCAAGAGAATTAAAGTGTTTTTAAAGCCAGGTTATTCGATTCTGAAGGCCTGTGTAGATCAGACAACGATCCTGAAGATGTTGCTGAAGATTAAAGGAATGCCAGCAAATCGAGAGGGGGAGTCTGTAGAAAGAGAGAGAAAAGCTCGAAGACTGATCAAGACTGAAGATGAGAAGAAACAGCATGGTGTGACTCGATAGTCGACTCCATCAACATCTGAGGGGGAGTCTGTTGGTGCACTACATCTGCTGATTACGTCTTGTATCGTGTCATTAGTCTTAAATGTTAGATCTGGGCACAATATACGAGAAATAGTGAGATTGTATAGGTTTATAGGGTTTGGACCGCTCATAGGTACTTGGTGATAGTGGGCCGCTTATGTGTCAAGGATGTGGGCCGCTCATGTGTCAACATGTGGACCGCTTTTATGACATGTACCTGGACCGCTTATTGGGTCTGTCCAATAAGCGGTTCCAGTCTCCTGTAAATACCTTATGAGCGGATTCATTTGTAACGGTTCCTGATTTTCGTACCGAGGTGCTGCCGGATCGAAAACAGGTTGTACTCATCGTCAAATCAATAGAAAAGGAGTTTAAAGTGATATACTAGCTATTCCTACGTCATTTACTTGTTTTCCGCACCTGTATTTGACGAAAACACCTCTGAACGACTCGTTCGGGTCATCATACGATCCTACAAAGATGAAGGGACAATTGCTTTCGTGCGAACATCAAACTACCGGGAGCCGAACGAGCTAACCAACGAGAGTCGGCGACTCTTGCTAAGGATTAACGAAATACTTATTTAACTAACTATGAGGATTCAATTACCATTTCACGACCGATCGATGATCGAGTATCATTAGCTGAGGATTCAGGAAGAAAGTATACCGGGGAAATTGTGGGACAATAACTTGTTTTCAACATGCACAAAAATGGTGTTTCCTGCACGATGCACAAAATAGTTTTACACGGAATACGAACTTTGAGAACCTAGAAAACACGTGCTTAATCCTTGGGGACCCAGGTCAAAACTCGTAAAGGTTGTCACTCAGGAACCACACCTGTTAACTCAAGTAAACCCCATTATCCTGACATATTTGCTATTTCAGTTAACCAAACAGAAAGTACTTAAATTTCTTTCGTTGAAATCTTCACTTTTGCTTCTAACGAGTAGATGTTTGCATCTCTACTCCCCTTAATGGTAGTTGCATCGCGTTAATTCTCTTCGCTAGGAGCGAACACACATTTGCTTCAATACTTGGTCATTTCTTCATACTCATTGTTTCATTACTTGAAAACTTATATGTTATGCATGCACCATTTACCACGCATGAGGTTTCATTTTGAATAAACATTTCGTTGAAGTTCACATATTATGTTGCTAAATCTAATTACTGATTGGTGATTCGAATGACCTACATTATTGTAATTGTTTGCTCTTTTGCTATTAAGTCAACACACTTTCTTGAAGCTCCTTTTATTTCAAGTGCACTCATGGTTTATCTTCGTGGCCATGCTGAGATTCCCTTCTTGATACCTATGTTTATTGTCAGGCTACGCTAAAACCAAGTTCAATTGCTCGAACTTGTCCATGTCATATATTCAATTTAAAACACGATATGATGTATTGAGAGCATCATATTCGAATTTATTCTTGCAAAGGTTCTCTTGCTTCAAGTCGTAGTAGGTTTGTTTGGTCTACGACTCCACTAAATCGTTGTTGGTTTTGACACCTTGCGGTGATACCTTCACAAAAATTAAAGCTTGCGCTGATTTGGTTACACCTTTCATACACGGATTTAGTTGTTTATTTATTGACTTGCTCTAAATCAATTTTGTTTATCACAATTAAAGCAGTCTCAACACAGTTGCGTGTTAAGACAATGGTACTTATATTCATTTCATGACGCGGTGTACCCCCCTAACGATACTTTCCTTGTTGACTGAATGCCTTGCGGTACTCATTACCTTTTCATCTCCGATCGGAAACAGTGGTTCTTTGATATTCCACGTTCAATTGAAAACTCTGTGACATTGTGTAAATCAAATCTTCAGATTGTTTTAGTGTACTTTCATTTGATTTCAAACACGGTGAACTTGTTCGGTCACCGCTATTATTGGAATATGTCAATTACGACACCTTGTGGTGTCATTACAAATTTGTAGCTTGTGCTAATCATGGTCAACCGTTTCACACAAAACTACATATACTTTTGATTTGCTTGTCATTCAAACATTCCGAATGCAACTACGAACTAAGACAAAAATACACCAAATTCGCTTACATTTCATTCGGTGTATCTTCGAAATTCAAGAATGTCAACACACTAATCCTTGCCAGATATCTATTCGAAAGTTGACAAATCATTTTCATATTCAAGTTGTTGATTTTGAGTTCATATAGCGGGTGCTATGGTTTGTGAAAACTCGTTTGCATATTGTAACCGATTGTTTGAGAATCCTATTGGTCAAAACTCCTTTGTTGCTCCCCAGTTAACTAAAGTTACGCTAGACTATACATCTATACATCTCGTATCCTTTGGCGACAAAAGCTAGAACACATACCTTTTAACCATTGAGTTATTATTGTGGAAATACACCCTTGGATTCACCTGATGTGAATAAGATTTAATTTGGTTTTGGTAGTTATCTACCTCAGTACTATTCATATACATACACGCATGATGTAACCATAATGAGTTAAGGTAACACAAATTCCGAGGACGAAATTTTCTTAACAGGGGGAGAATGTGACAACCCTCAAATTTGCATGTATCCGTACAATTAATTAATACTAATTTGTGCTTAATGAATGTGCTTGATTACAACTGATGATATAAACTGCTTTATGATTTCTGTATCATACATACATGTGCAACACATTTCATACTGTCACACCATTTATTACATACAAACCTTCAGTGACATAAACGATGCACAAAGCACAGTTGGCACAGTGAGCGGATAACTCATAAACATGCTGACAATGCCAGTACAGGGACAGATAGTGTTTTGAGACCCCGTAAGGGCCAGAGACAAGGTACTACACTAGTATGGAGTGTAGGGAAGTAAGGACCATAAAACTGCGTCACTAGGTGATAGTCTGAGTGCCGGAAAGTGCCTAAAACCCACTTAAAGTGCAGAATTCTGCATTAATCAGCAAAATTCAGCTTTTTAACAAGCTAGTAATGTGAAAAAATATGGCAAAATGGTCCTGTATGCTTTCCTAAGTGTCGGGAATTAAAAGTGTCACAAAAGGGTACTTAATGAACACTAAATGAAATAACTTGACACTTTAACGAACCGGTATCTAACCGAACAACCGGACATTACCTGGAACACTAAAATATTGCTAAAAACATTGTTTTACTTTTTCTGAGCTAGTTATGGTTCCCGAACACCCTAACATACTACATTATGCATCCTACACATTAAACACTAGACATTACACTTAAACTCCAACTAATTACCCAAGTTACCATTCAAAGTTACCTTTAACCCTCCTCCCCCTTATATTTACAGTTACAAGGAAGGGGCCCCACCCAAATCTTTCTTGATCTCCCAAGATATGTGAAGATTTAGTGAAGGATGTGCTATGTACTTTTGAAACACAAGGTCCATTGGATAAAGCTCTAATTTTGGTTATAAGATGCACATGAAGGATTAAGTTCTCATTATCTTCACCACACTTTCATCTCTTTTCCTCCCTTGGGAGCTCACGGCCACAACAACACACCTCCATTTTCAACCATTTTCCATACTTTCTAAGGTGATATTAAGGTGTAAGAAGATAAGTTAAGAAGCTTGGAGCTTTCGGAAGTTGAAGGACCTTCACCGTTTGCTTTTATCCACTTCATTTCTCCACTTGTTTCTTCCCTAGCTTAGAGATAGTTGTAAGACTCTCTTGAACCCTTGTTTACTTCTATTTTAGTTGGTTAATAGATGTGTTATGTTAAAAATCACAAGAACACTAAAAGACATAATCTTGAATCTTGAACATAAAGCTTAACATATGATGAAATAGTGATGAAGCTATGTTGTTTAATGTATGAATGATGTTGCTTGCTATATACTAGAGATTGTGAGGTTTATCATCATAAGGAGCTTGCGAGATTGTGATTAAACACATGATCTAGCAAGTTAAAGGATGATTATGTAATGAAATAAGATAATCATCTTCTTATGTAAATATGAACTTGATGAATAAAATGATTTCTTGGGAAATATTAAACAAAGTAAACTAGTAATCTTATAAATCCAAGATGTATGAATGATTTTTCTAAAAGAACCAAGTTTAAAAAGGTGATTTTTGAAAGATCATGGTTTTTACTAAACTTACACTATTTTTTGTGATAAAATAAGTGTAGAGACACTAGAGGAACAAGAAGGTTTAATAAATAAACATTTTTGTAAAATATGTTTACAAGTTGTAAACATCTAAAACCTTCAAGAATAATTTTTACCAAGTTACTACGCATTTTCGTGAAAGATCAAGTTCATGTTATTATGTAAGTTGTATAGTTTTTGCACTTGGTATGTGCAAGATGTTTAGGATATGATTGTTGATTGTTTGAATGATTTTTTGAAAAGAAAATGATATGCTAAATAGCATGGACACCTCCATTTTTTAGGGGAAACTATGGTGAAATTTTCTAAAAATTCCAACACTTAGAAAATATTTTCTAAACAAGAGTTACAAGTATGTTTTAAACCTTGCTTTTTAATATAAACTTTGCCATAAAATTTGATACAAAAAATACAAGTATTAGAGGTTGGTTTTTGTAAAAAAAAATGGATAAATATATATTTAGAATATATATTTGATATTAAGACACTTGTGTGAATACAGTATGATTTGCGAACTAGTTATATTATTTTAGGGTAAAATAATATATCTTAACAAAATACCATGAAATTACAACTCCAAAATAATACCAAAAATTACAAGGAATAAATATTTAAGTTACACACTTAATATTGTGAAACCGAACGCAAAAACGTAACTTATGAAATATTCCGGAAAATACTCTTACAAATATATTTTTGGTAAATATTATTTTGGATACAAGAGGCGAAAATATGATTTTTGAACATATTACAAAGTTATATCATATTTTTAACAAGAAGAAAATATATTATTTTTGGTGATAAAAGTATATTTTCCTACTATATTTAGAAAATATATAATTTTTGGGAAAATATATATTTTCTTGGGAATACATTATTTTTGGAAAATAAGTTATATATATTTTCTAAGTGGGACTTAAAAATGTATTATTTCGAGAATACAAACATACATGTATGAAATACCCCCACCCTCGGGAAGGAAATACGAAGTTAAAATACTTGAGAAGTATTACTACAAAAATATTGTTTAACAGATTATTCCAAAAATTCAAGTTAAAATATTTATTATTTTAACAACTAATTATATAACTTGGAATAATGATGAAGACACTTGGAAACGTAACTCAAAGGCACTAATTAATACTAAGTCAAGGCACGACCCGCTCGTCTAATAAGACCATAGTACATTGTAGGTAGTCGTGTACACCAGAGGACACTTTGAGTTACAGACAGATTCGAAGAACGCAAAACTGTGAGTTCATGTCCCCCTTTTCTTTTAACTGTTTTCAGTTTTACAACTTCGGGGGTGAAATACATGTTACATACTGATTACAAACGTTTTATACATGGTATGATTAGCTAAGGAATGTACTGCTAGATCACGTGAATGGGTAGGCTATTGTCTTAAGATCATCAATCCTTGTATAAGGACCGAGGGGCATGAGTGATAGATCTATTGAGTGTTGCAAGCCACACCCATGGGCCTACGAGTTGGCTGCATGTGGTGACTTTGTCGTTCCGCCGGAGGGGCCGGTACGAAATACGCATACAGGTTTGAGTGCTTCCTAGGCCATGTCACTTATTAATATATTAGCTATACATTAATTGATCTGTTTTTCCTTATTGCTACAAATCAGGGACATACATACATACAGACATACTTTAAAGGCTTATTCATACACATACACATGAACTCACTCAACTTTTGTTGATGTTTTCAAACTACATGTATTTCAGGAAATTAAGTATGGATCTGGTGGGCGTTGGAGTTTCAAGTCATGTTAAGTATAAAGATGTCATCCATGGTCTTGGGTTTGGTCAGTGTGTCTTATTCCTGGACAAGACACGTCTTCCAAACCTCGATTACAACTAATATCTTTTGACGAGTCCTTAGTGAAATTTTACACAATTCATATGGTTTGTAAAACTTGAATTTGAAGTCTACGTTTTAGACAATGTTGTTATGTTTAAACTCATTTTATGGATGACAAATCTTTGGTTTTATCATATAGTTGTTTGATATGGTTGAATGCAATGATAACAAGAAAGTCACACCATAATCACTCTTCCGCAAAAGTCAGGGTGTGACACACTCTTTATTTCATCTGAGAATATATATATATATATATGTATATATTTACAAATATAAAATACAATTTAAAATAATGATAACGCGACGAACGGGTGAGACCTGACTACAATGGGCACGACCTAAACATGTCTCGGACATGCACATCTTACTCGTGCGAGGCACGAAGCCGCAAGAGGAACTAAATCCGTTAACACTACTCACAAGTATACAAAACTATATATATTTTGAAAAATATATAATAACGACTCTAGAACATATATGCCTAAGACAAAGCTAATACATAAACAAGATGGATAACTTATACATAGTAATCGTAAGCTTAGGTGGTTAACATATTTAGAATACGTATAGGTTACGTCGTGAACCAAGAGGAGTACCAGTGAAGTTATTAGGCATCAAGACGCAAATCAGTGAGTTCAAGTCCCCTCTTTTAAACATTTTCTAGTTTTCTAAACTTTTTGGGGAAATACATGTACAACTGATGCTAGACTAAGGGAATGAAACAACTAGATCATGTGCGAATAGGGTTGTACTTAAGCACCATTAATCTAAGCTTAGACCAAGGAACGGAAAGGGTAGATCTATTGGGTTTTGACGAGCCCCACTCTTTGTCACACCCCCAAAATCCACCTGCGGAGTATCACCGCTTGGGAGCGTGACTGACCAGGATCAAGCCACCAATCATATAGAACAATATATATAATAAAAGTAATTGCCATTAAACCAAACCAAATTCATATGAAAGGTGTTCCATAACATAAGTAGATTATCATTGTTTAGCGGAAGCGTATAATCAAAACCCAATATGATTAAGTACGAAATGTCATAAGTGTTTAATAAGATAATCACGATCCAAGCCCACAACGACCAGCTCCTCCATGTGCAAGCTCCATGTGTCTAACGACCTGCAAGGCATGTAACAGAGGATCAACAACTAGTTGAGCGAGTTCACAGAAAGTAAATGCGTAAGAGTAAGTTCGTTTGTAACATGTGGCTCTACTGGGCCGATAGTACGTTCTATTGGTGGGGGCTTCCCATGTTGTATAACCACTAGACTATTCGTAACCATAAGTGTTCTACATATCCCGAGAACAGTAATACATACAAGTTTACGTAGGTTTTACGTAAGTAATCCTTCACAACCGAGGATAGGGTACGCGGGGGTTTACGTAGGTTTTACGTAAGTGCCTGACACAACCGAGGCAGTAGTGAGTATAAGTTCACGTAGGTTTTACGTGAGTATCCTTCACAACCGAGGATAGCGAGTAGCATAAGTATACGTAGGTTTTACGTATGTGTCCTGCACAACCGAGGACGATGGTATGGTAGTCTAGTAACAGCGTATGTACGAATCTAATCAATCTCATTCCTTTAATCCCATTCCCAAGCCCTTGGGAATCCCATGCCTTAGTAAGGGTGTGAACTCACCTTGGTTTGCTCGGTATGCTAGGTTATGCACTCACAAGTAATCAATCAAGTCCTATTGCATGCACGTATAATAATCAGTTTCGAATTCGCAATATTTCACATGTAATCTATGTTTCACGCAAATGTTCATCACAGTTTGTACTAACATAATTATTGATTCACATTCTTGGGAGAGTCGCAGTCTTAACGATGTTGGCAACTTATCAACGTTTACAAACATAACAGGAATGATACGGTCACACCGTTAATTAACTAGCAGGATATACTAATTGAGTTAACAACAGTTAACCACTTACATAGTCATGCACGTAACTTAACAAAGTGATCAACTTAACAGGTTCAATCATGATATAACATACATTCATGGCTCTATGTTAACAACACAAAAGTCGGACATGGGGAGGGGCTGCCCCCTTCAAAAACTCGGACATGATGACATTTTCAAAGATCGGACCCCCTCCTTGTTCACAAAAGTCGGACTAGAGTATTGCATCACATAAAATTCGGACACCCTAAGTCACAAGTCAGACATCTCTGTTATCCATTTAAAAGTCGGACTATTTACAATTCAATCAAACTCTATATTCGTAACAGTGAATTATCAACAAACATGTGATCTAATAATCATTTAAGTCATGCAACTTAACTCAATTCAATGCACAAGACAATCCAACTGACAACATCACAAGATGTCCACATGCGTTGGCTTGATCGCACATGGGCCACCGTTTTTTTTATCCAAGTCTTATCCTCTTTTACATCAATTCATAGTGGGGTTTTAATGTTTTGATAAGGGCTGCCAATAAATCATCAAAAGGGTAAGGTCCAATCAAAATCAAAAGTGTAAGGGTCCAATCAAAATTCAAAAGTGTAAGGTCCAATCAAAAATCAAATAAAGTAAAATCTTGCATAAGAAAAATGGTAACCATCCACTAATATAGTGTTGGTCCAATGAGAATAGAGTAAATGTTAAGAGGCATCGGCCATTATGTGCTTCATTTATCAAGAAATCGGTTGCAGTGATGTGATTTGGATGTCCTATTTTACCTTAAAATCAATTAAATCATCACATGCACACACACCGGTCGATATTAGCCAACAACATACAATTGTCATAACAAGTCTCTATATACTCGATCCATGAACAACTGACATTTGATAACCCCCAACATCCATAACTATAACCAACGTAGCTGAGTACGATCAGATTGCACATTAAACAAGATCATGAAAATATTATCAAGACATAGCATGCGTATAGAATACGATCATAAATCCCTAGCCACATACCATTCAATTTAAGATTCGAAAAAAAATATTATAAAACTATTAGTGGCTGATCACTTATTTCACTTTACATATAATTGTGCTTTCAAATTCAACAATGAACACATATAACAGTCCCATCATGTAATTAATACAACAATACCATTATAACCAGATTGCCTAAACAAGGATTACATAGAATAAATCTTACTAACCAAGAGGGTCTCGATTAATCAACAGTTGCTCCGAATCAGATGGCTTCGAATAGGGGGAAGGGGTTATCTCACTGCCGTCGCACGTAGGGGTTTAGGGTTGTTATGTTGCAATTGTGAGACAAGGGGATGTGTACGTGCAATTGCATTATAAGGCCAAAGTCTAACTAAATGGGCCGGTGGTGGTTTGTTAAACAAACAGTAATGTGGGCCGATTATATTTACTAAACCAAACAATGATTTGGAATCAAACAAATACACACACATTGCACATCTACCAAATATGATATCCCGTTAAATAGAGCCACGGTTCGAATAGATAAATAAAAACAAGAATGGGGAAGTCACAAAACCGAAGATACTAACCTTGAAACTTCGAGTTGTCACATTATCCCTAACTTGAAAGAAATTTCGTCCCGAAATTTGGTACGCACTCACTGAGGAAGCTAGGTAAGCTGTATTGTTCACTGGTTTTCCTGGGGTGTCACATCATCCCCCCGTTGATTTGGAATTTCGTCCCGAAATTCCGCAGTAGTAGCTTCAGTCTCAGTAGTGGTTGCACGGTTTTCGAATAACTGGGGGTACTTTTCTGTCATCTGGTCTTCGCGTTCCCAGGTGTACTCTGGGCCACGTCGGGAGTTCCAACGAACTCGAACAAGAGGGATTCTCTTGCTTTTGAGGACCTTAACATACCGGTCCGTGATTTCAACTGGCTCCTCGACGAACTGCAACCGCTCGTCGATAGTGAGTTCCTTAAAAGGAACTATGAGGGTCTCATCTGACAGACACTTCTTCAGATTCGACACGTGGAATACGTTGTGAACTGCACCGAGTTCAGCTGGTAAGTTTAGTCTGTAGGCCACTTTGCCTATCTTCTCGATGATTTCGAATGGTCCAACATACCGTGGATTGAGCTTGCCTCGTTTACCAAAACGGACCACACCCTTCCAGGGTGAGACTTTGAGTAAAACCCGGTCCCCGACCTGAAATTCCAACGGTTTCCTACGCTTATCCGCGTATGCTTTCTGACGGTCGCGCGCTGCCGCCATGCGTTGTCGTATCTGTGCAATCTTTTCCGTGGCGTCCACTACAATCTCTGGACCCGTGATCTGACTATCCCCCACCTCTGCCCAACAGAGAGGTGACCGGCATTTACGTCCGTACAATGCCTCGAATGGAGCGGCTTGTATGCTGGTGTGATAACTGTTATTATACGAAAAGTCCACCAAAGGAAGATGCTTTTCCCAGCCGTTGCCGAAATCAATAACACATGCCCGAAGCATGTCTTCAAGAGTTTGGATCGTTCGCTCAGATTGCCCATCCGTCTGAGGATGATACGCTGTACTCATGTCTAGACGAGAGCCAAAAGCTTTGTGCATCGCTTGCCATAGTTCTGAAGTGAATCGTGCATCCCGATCCGAAATGATGGAGGTGGGCACCCCGTGCCTCGAAACAACTTCTTTAAGATAAACGTCTGCGAGAGTGTAGAACTTATCCGTTTCCTTAATAGCCAGGAAGTGTGCAAACTTGGTGAGTCGATCCACGATCACCCATATGGTATCATTCCCACGCTGGGATCTGGGTAGGCCTGTAACAAAATCCATGGAAATTTCTTCCCATTTCCACTGGGGTATCCTGGGTTGTTGCAGTAGACCTGAGGGTTTCTGGTACTCTGTCTTGACTCTCGCACAAGTCAAACATTTGCCGACGTAAGTAGCAATGTGGGCCTTCATGCTAGGCCACCAATATGTAGTTCTGATGTCGTGGTACATTTTATCCGAACCTGGATGTACCGAATAGCGAGACTTATGAGCTTCATCCATCACAAGTTCTCGTAAACCGCCGTATAGTGGTACCCAAATACGTCCTGTTACATAGTAGGCGCCGTCTTCCTTTTGTTCCATTCGTTGCCTTGAGCCGCGTAAGGCTTCAGCTTTGACGTTTTCGGGCTTTAATGCTTCCATCTGAGCAGTTCGTATCTGTGCAGGAAGACTGGACTGAATAGTGAGCTGCAAGGCTCGTACGCGTCTAGGTAGAGTGTCTTTCCGGCTGAGGGCGTCAGCCACAACATTGGCCTTGCCTGGATGGTACTTGATGGCGCATTCATAATCATTAAGCAGTTCGACCCATCGTCGTTGACGCATGTTCAATTCCTTCTGCTTGAAAATATGCTCGAGACTCCTGTGATCGGTGTAAATTATGCACTTGGTACCGTACAGGTAGTGTCACCATATCTTAAGCGCGAAAACAACAGCTCCCAGCTCTAAATCGTGCGTCGTGTAGTTCCGTTCATGAACCTTGAGTTGACGAGAGGCGTAGGCAATAACTTTATCATGCTGCATCAATACACAACCGAGCCCCTGTATCGATGCGTCGCAATAGACCACAAAATCGTCTGTGCCTTCTGGCAGTGAGAGGATAGGCGCGCTGCAAAGCCTATCCTTTAAGTACTGGAAAGCCGTTTCTTGTGTATTACCCCAACGATAGGTAACACCTTTCTGTGTCAACATAGTAAGCGGCTGTGCGATCTTGGAGAAGTCTTTAATAAATCGTCTGTAATACCCCGCCAAACCCAAGAATTGGCGTATATCTGTCGGTGTACGCGGTGCAGGCCAGTTCCTGATCGAATCTACCTTGGATGGATCGACATGAATCCCATCCCTGTTCACCACATGGCCTAAGAAGTGGACTTCACGAAGCCAGAAGTCGCATTTTGAAAACTTTGCGTACAGTTGTTCCTTTCGAAGAAGTTCCAAGATAAGGCGTATGTGCTGCTCGTGTTCCTCCTGACTCTTGGAGTAGATCAGAATATCATCGATGAAGACAATGACGAACTTGTCAAGATAGGGTTTGCACACCCTGTTCATTAGATCCATGAATACTGCAGGCGCGTTCGTAAGCCCAAATGGCATGACTAGAAACTCGTAGTGTCCGTAGCGAGTTCTGAATGCTGTCTTGGAGACGTCCTCATCCCGGACTCTCAGCTGGTGATACCCTGACCGTAGATCGATCTTGGAGTAGTAACTCGACCCTTGCAACTGGTCGAATAAGTCGTCAATACGAGGAAGAGGATAGCGGTTCTTCACTGTGACTTTGTTCAGTTCGCGGTAATCGATGCACATCCTGAAAGTGCCATCCTTCTTTTTCACGAATAGTACTGGAGCTCCCTAAGGCGGAGAGCTTGGACGAATGAAGCCCTTATCCAAGAGCTCTTGTAGTTGCCTTGACAGTTCCTCCAGTTCAGTTGGAGCTAATCGGTACGGTGCGCGAGCTATAGGTGCTGCTCTTGGGGCTAGCTTGACTTGAAACTCGACTTGACGATGAGGCGGTAGACCAGGTAAATCTTCAGGAAACACTTGAGGAAATTCGCGTACAACTGGAATATCCTCTATCATTTTCTCTTTCGTCGATGCATCAGTAACAAGTGCCAAAATGGCAGTATGCCCCTTTCGTAAACATTTCTGTGCCTTCAAGAAAGAGATGATGCCAACCACTGCACCACTCTTGTCTCCTTGAACTTCGAGAGGTTCCTTTCCCGCACGAGGAATGCGAATGATCTTCTCTTTACATAGAATCTCTGCCTGCTGCTTGGATAACCAATCCATGCCGATGACGATGTCGAAACTACCCAGAACTATAGGAATGAGATCAATCGAGAAGGTCTGACCCGCTAAAACGATGTTACAACCCTTGACTATATGCGTGGCTTCTACACTCTTACCATTTGCTAGTTCTACGACATGTTTGGTGTTTAGGGGTGTTGGTGTACGTTTTAACAATTTACTCATTTTCAAAGACATATAACTCGTCTCCGCACCCGAATCAAACAAAACAGTAACATAAATATCGTCGAGGAGAAACTTACCCATAACGACGTTGGGATCATTTCTGGCATCACCCTGCCCCAACACAAATGCACGACCCCTTGCTTCATTGCCGTTGTTGTTCCCACCGTTGTTGTTGTTGTTGCCATTACCCTGATTGTTGTTATGGTTGTTGTTGTTCTGGTTCCTGTTCAACTAGGGGCAGTGCCTTTTGAAGTGACCCTCTGCACCGCAATGAAAACACCCTTTGTTGCCCTGCTGTTGATTCTGCTGTGCTGGTGGTTGCTGCTGATTCTGGTTCGCAGGTCGAGGGCTTCTACAATCTTTGGCCTCATGACCCATCTTGAGGCATCTTTTACAGCGACCCTTGTTACACTGGCCACTGCGGTGTCTGTTGCAGGTGTTACACTTTGGGAGGTTCCCTCGATATCCCCCCTGCCTGTGACTGCCTGAAGAATGCTGACTGGGACTCTGGTAACTGTCAGTCTTTCGCTGCTGAACCTGAGACTGAACTGAAGCTGATCCCTTGCTAGAATCCCCATCCCATTTTCTCTTATTGTCACTGGGAGTAGCAAGTGTAGTAGAAGCAGTAGCGGCAGCAGTAGCGCTGATACGTTTTGGCAGTCTGTTCTAATCCACTGCCTGATCTGTGATGCGGTGAGCAAGGCGCTGAATAGCCTGAATGTTGTCAAGATTGGCCGATGTTACGTGGCTCTGGATTTCTGGCACCAAACCCTTGAGGTACAACTCGATGCGCTTGTATGGAGGGTCCACCATAGTTGGACATAGCACAGCCAACTCGTTCGACCTCTTGGTATAAGCCTCGATTTCTGACCCAGTCATTTTCAAATGATAAAACTCATCCTCCAGCTTGTGGATGTCTTCCCGAGTGCAGTATTCACGCTTAATCAATTCCTTGAAGTCATTCCAAGGGGTGGCATTAGCAGTTGCCAACCCTAAGATCTGCACTTGTGCGTTCCACCAAGTTAGAGCAATCCCCTCTAAAGTACCAGTGGCATACTTGACCCTGCGAGCCTCAGGGCATTCACACATCTCGAACACAGACTCGAGCTTTTCAAACCAGTGGAGGAGTCCAACCGCTCCCTCCGTGCCACTGAACGTGCTAGGACGACAATCCATGAAGTTCTTGAAGGTACACACAGGTTGCTGAACGTGTTGACCTAATGTGTAAGAACAGAACGAGGTTAAACATAAGAGTTGATTAGGAACGTAGGATCTAAAGATCCTAGAATGAGTTACGACTGCAGGGTATACCTCCTGCGTTTGCAGCTGCAAGTGCCGCAGCAACTTGTTCTTGAATGAGAGCCGCCAACTGGGCTTGAGTCATGTTCACACGTCCGGACATGATCTTCATAGTAAAGGTAAAATAAGTGAGAATGGTTCGCGAGTAGTGCGATGACAGAAGAGTGTAAGCACACAAGTGTGTTCAAGCAATAGCAAGTAGTGAGCAATGTAATCTAAGCATACTACGAGCAAAGTTCTATGCAATTCTAGCATATAGGCAATAAACATAAACCTTATTACCTAGGATGTTGAGTCTTGCACGTGGAGCGAAGCGTCGTTGTGGATCGTTGAGAGCACTGTTCTGGTTATAGTCTGGTTTTAATAAAAACGTTTTCCCATATTAAAACCAAGTTCTCTATAACCAATGGCTCTGATACCAATCTGTCACACCCCCAAACTCCACCTGCGGAGTATCACCGCTTGGGAGCGTGACTGACCAGGATCAAGCCACCAATCATATAGAACAATATATATAATAAAAGTAATTGCCATTAAACCAAACCAAATTCATATGAAAGGTGTTCCAAAACATAAGTAGATTATCATTGTTTAGCGGAAGCGTATAATCAAAACCCAATATGATTAAGTACGAAATGTCATAAGTGTTTAATAAGATAATCACGATCCAAGCCCACAACGACCAGCTCCTCCATGTGCAAGCTCGATGTGTCTAACGACCTGTAAGGCATGTAACAGAGGATCAACAACTAGTTGAGCGAGTTCACAGAAAGTAAATGCGTAAGAGTAAGTTCGTTTGTAACATGTGGCTCTACTGGGCCGATAGTACGTTCTATTGGTGGGGGCTTCCCATGTTGTATAACCACTAGACTATTCGTAACCATAAGTGTTCTACATATCCCGAGAACAGTAATACGTACAAGTTTACGTAGGTTTTACGTAAGTAATCCTTCACAACCGAGGATAGGGTACGCGGGGGTTTACGTAGGTTTTACGTAAGTGCCTGACACAACCGAGGCAGTAGTGAGTATAAGTTCACGTAGGTTTTACGTGAGTATCCTTCACAACCGAGGATAGCGAGTAGCATAAGTATACGTAGGTTTTACGTATGTGTCCTGCACAACCGAGGACGATGGTATGGTAGTCTAGTAACAGCTATTATAAAACTATTAGTGGCTGATCACTTATTTCACTTTACATATAATTGTGCTTTCAAATTCAACAATGAACACATATAACAGTCCCATCATGTAATTAATACAACAATACCATTATAACCAGATTGCCTAAACAAGGATTGCATAGAATAAATCTTACTAACCAAGAGGGTCTCGATTAATCAACAGTTGCTCCGAATCAGATGGCTTCGAATAGGGGGAAGGGGTTATCTCACTGCCGTCGCACGTAGGGGTTTAGGGTTGTTATGTTGCAATTGTGAGACAAGGGGATGTGTACGTGCAATTGCATTATAAGGCCAAAGTCTAACTAAATGGGCCGGTGGTGGTTTGTTAAACAAACAGTAATGTGGGCCGATTATATTTACTAAACCAAACAATGATTTGGAATCAAACAAATACACACACATTGCACATCTACCAAATATGATATCCCGTTAAATAGAGCCACGGTTCGAATAGATAAATAAAAACAAGAATGGGGAAGTCACAAAACCGAAGATACTAACCTTGAAACTTCGAGTTGTCACATTATCCCTAACTTGAAAGAAATTTCGTCCCGAAATTTGGTACGCACTCACTGAGGAAGCTAGGTAAGCTGTATTGTTCACTGGTTTTCCTAGGGTGTCACACTCTTGGTCCACATTGACCCACACGGAAGAGTGCTTTTGTGTCCCAGTCGAAGGGTAATCGGCACGAAAATCGTCAAGGTTTGGATTGCTTCCTATGTCATCACACATATTAACGTCCTCGCGAAACATTAATGATCACGATTTCATTTACGTTTACATACCACTTTTCATACAATTACATCTCACATTTTACAAATGTACATTTAATACAAATTAACTGCATGAATTCACCAACTTTGTTGACGTTTTTCAAACTTACATGTGTTTCAGGAAATTAGTGGAAAGCTTTGCGGGTTTTTGCTTCAAGATGTTAAGCATCCTAACTCCATGCCACTTTTGCTGGGTTGTTCATCATATCCCGTCTCCTTGCGGTGATTTGAGGAACAAATCCTTTATCTTTTAGAACTTGAACAATGTTGTAGACTTTTAAAACTTGGTTTAGTTTGAAGTGATGTAAACACTTTGGTTAACTCATGTTTATGTTTGAAACTTGTGAATGACATTTGGAGTTTATTTTAAATCATTTAGTATTTTTGCTAATTCGTATGCAATGAGAATCATTCACGATCACACCTCGTGCTTTCGCCTATGACCGGGTCTAATACATGCGATAACATGCTAATAATTGATGTGCTAAAAGTAGTTAATAAAAATTAACTAAATCAACCTAAGTTTTACTCTAGACTCTCTAAGACTCGACTACACTACTAACCGACAAGTGAACTGGTCGACTATACTAAAGCTAAGTAAGTCCGGATATCGAACCCACGAGACTCTTTAGACTGTGTAAGACTCAATAGACTTAACAGACTGACATGACTAAATTGATTTTATGTTTTTGAGAGAGGGGAGGTTTCTAAAATCCTAAATTTCAATTAATTAAAGTAAACTAACGAGAATAAACTCAAACACGAATTAGACTAGGGTTGAAATCAGTGATGACAAATAACTACCTAGGCTAGAATCCCAAATATTACCATCTGGCTTTTTATCGAATACTAATGTGCTATGGAACCAGGATCTTCAACTACTAAACCCTAAGAGGAACCGAACAGGACTCCCGACCCATCTCGTGAAGACACCTATGGAACTCTAAAAGGCTGTTACGAATACCGGTTAACTAGACTCCCTCACAGTTAGCTAACTATCTAGAAAAGTGCCCTAAAGTGATTAACTACCTCACAGTGGAAAATCTAAGGAAACTATAGAACTTGATTTGGTTCAATAGACAAGAAATTGGCAAGGCAACTAAAACAGGCTTCTCATAAATATCTAATCCTAGCAATTTACCAAACTAGACCTATCAATAACCTAGCACCTCACAGTGACTAGAGTTAGTAGAACATCTAAACCTGTTAAAATCGTGAATATTGTTTCATTGGTTTATTGG
Source organism: Helianthus annuus (assembly GCF_002127325.2). Taxonomy (NCBI): domain Eukaryota; kingdom Viridiplantae; phylum Streptophyta; class Magnoliopsida; order Asterales; family Asteraceae; genus Helianthus; species Helianthus annuus. The sequence goes on from NC_035443.2 coordinate 94,285,436, forward strand.
CCAATTCACCAAAAGATAACCCAAACCCGCAAGGACCCGAGAATCAACACAAACCCATTATGTGAAAGACATTCACCAAGATCTATGTGAAACAATAAACATTCAATAAACAAGTATAGATGTGTGAACACACCAAATCAATTAACAAAAGTCATTTACTTTTCATGAAAATCCATAAACAAAATTAATATCCAATAAAAATCTAAACTTTTTTCATCACAACCTAAGTAATTTAGGGCTTTTAGCGAAGAAACATTGTTGCAAACATCAAAACACAAGTATTAAACAAAGAATTCATCAACATAAGAGAGAAAACTAAGAAACAAGATAAACCGGGAAGACAAAACCCGTTAAATCTTCAATCTCTTGACTTGCAGCTCCTAGCCAATGATTCCTGAGCTTCCTTGCCTTCAATTCCATGCTAAATCAGCTCCTGAATTCGCCCAAAGATGTCCAAAATCATCTAGGGTTGTCTAGGATTGATTAGGGTTAAGTATGGGGCTTAAATATGAAGTTTTACGCGCTGATCAGCCAACACGCCGCGCCACACGAGCCATATAGTCCCTCTCCTCGTGGGTGGCGAGAGACTCGCATACTAAGAATATGGTTTTGGCCATAACTTCTTCGTTTCAACTCCGTTTTTGCTTACGGGTTCGTAATTCAATTCTCTATCTTCTCATCTTATCAAATATCCATTTACATTCCATGAGAATCCTTCACTAAGCCCAAACCTCCTCCCTTGTGCTCGTTTCTTCAACGTTTTAGCTCATTTTCACTCCCGGGACCCTGAAAAGCACACAAGACATCATAATAGACAAAACCAATGATAAAATGACACAAAACAACTCAAATATTATACAAGCTATACATGGAAATAGATGTAATTTGCATTACATCAAATATCCCCACACTTACTCTTTTTTCATCCTAGAAAAAGATATATGCAATAGAATCAGAGTCAGATCAAATCATCCTGTAGATGCATATGTCTGTAGCTTTCGTCTGTATTTAGTCTGTATTTACCTGGTTGTTGTCAATGTATAGTTTTGTATATATTTTATATATAATCCGGGACGAAATGAAAGTTAGGAATGTTTTGTAAGTCCATCCGGACGGATGGAGTCTATCCGATCGGATGGACATAGTCATCCGGACGCGGATGATCATCCGAACAGTGTGTGCTTTCTCCCGGATGAGCGCGCCTATAAATAAAGGGTCTTGGTTCTTATTTGGAACATCTGTTGTTGACACCTCTGGCGGAGCTCTTGCAAATTTTCTCTGGAACCTTGTACGAATCAACATCTTTAGTGAGAATTAATGCATTTAACGGTGTCTATGTTGTCGATCTTTCTTCTACATCACTATCGGATTCTACACAATCGTGTTGTTGCTGATCTGACCTGAGCGTGTTCAATCAAACCGATCTCCCGGTCCTCACATATCCGATCTCATAATTTAAATTATTTAATTTTAAACCAAGCACATGTTAACTTATGATTGCAGGTATAAGATCCACTTAAACTCAACACCGGTTCCTAGGCCCTTATCATGTTCATTTAAGTTCAAGTTCGGTTAGTCAACTTAGAGTCTCACACTAAAAAGCCACGGATCCACCTAATCCCGCCTCAAACATATGAAATAAAAGGAACAACCAGTTGGCTATTTCCTAACCGTTTTATGACAAAACCCAAAGAATCTAAAATCAAACTTTTCTTTTTTTCTTTTTCATGAGCACTAGACTCTTTTTTTGCATACCTAACTCAGAGGCTGTCTCAACCAGAGTCACCATCACTGAGAGCGACAACGTGAGCTTCAGCATTTTAGCATTTTCTTTTAACTCAACCTAGAGGAAATCTAAATCATAGTCACCATCCCCACTAAAGATTACATAGGCCTCGTTTTTATTCAATCTAGCTCAATATTCAATAATGCACAATTTTTTCTACGACAAAAAATTCTAAGACTTTTTGCTTATAACGATATTTTTTATACTATTATTGGCGGTTTCGGCTTTTCTATTTTCCTAGATGAGTACCCACCGGTATCCTAGCATGTTAAGTATTTTTAGCTCAAAGGAACCTAAAAATGGGAAGAGCCTACCCACATATCCCAAATCAGACACGTGCTCAACATATTTACTCATAATATTATTATTTGAGAACCGAACATACTCGACTTTACTATCATTTTCCGTATTTATTTGCGAACTCTAAACCAAGGACATTTTCTAATTTATCAAATTTTTGTTTGATTTTTTTCGATTTTTATATTTTTTTTGTATTTTTTCAATTTTTATGACTCAAACTGTAACACCCCGATCGCGTAAAACAACAAACCGCGACGGAAACATCAGGGAGTCACGTTACAGGAATTGTTTCACAACACATGGTATTTAAAGTTTTGTATTATTAAGATAATTATTTATATTGTCTTGGATAAACAGAGAACAAAATACACATAAATTGTCTTTCATGTTTTAAAGTCACTAAGGCCTGTGTCCATCCTATGTGAAGTATGCATTCATGTCATCAAACAATAGTTCCTGCAACATATGTGAAAAACAGTCAGCATAAAAAGCTGGCAAGCACATAGGTTTTGTACGTCAAATTCATGGCTTTGAGTTCATATTGCAATACCTCATTCGATTTCGAGAGTCGAAGAGTATGAACCTTGAAATAAAAAATTGTTTGATATTGCAATATATTTTACCAACTTTACAAGTAGATATAAATAAAACAAAAACCTTGTAGCCATGAATCTTGACCAAAAGCATTTGTTTTGTAAATCCGAGTAATAAGTAGATTTAAAAGAAAACGTTATATGGTTTATATCTTTAGGTGATAATCATTGCGTGTCATTGTTCAAAACCATTTGTCCATGTCATAATCCAATCGTCCACTGTACATGTCATAAACTATTTATCTGTGTCGTCAATCAATCACCCGTGTCATAAAATCGTCCGTGATTTAATTTGTGAAAACTTTTGGTCGTTCTTTAATGAATACATTCAAACCTGTGTGACTCGTCTATACCACCCATGGGGTATCTTTAATAGACCTTGAAATGTCTCTTTAACTAGATTGATAAATCAACACATGATTTCTTAATTTGAAACAGTTTCTGTCGTTACCCAAACTATCCACCAAATCCAGTGGACAGTCCGATAACGGGATTGTCAGTCCTATGGTACCATAACATACTACGGGTCGGCTCGGCCAAAGCTAATGAATGTCATTTGTGTCATGGATAACGCACCAACAAGTTCATCACATTATCGAAATCGTTGTGTTTTATATAAACCATAGACTTTGTTTTGAAAACATGAAAATGGTTTAGCACATATGAGTCACCCCAAAACATTTAGAAAGCATAAAAGAGGGGAGCTGTGTACTCACTTGGGATTGCGTAAGCGTCCTTGAATCAATAGAAGAAACAAAGCTCAAGTGTGTCCTAATGTGTCGGATAACTATGTTAGTGTAACAGGACTTTAATCGGTGGATTAGGGTAGAATGAAGTCTTAGAAACCAAATGAGTGTTGGAACTCATATGATATGGTTTAAAATACTCAACATTCTAATTTGGAAAGGATCCTAAGTTCTTTTGACTCGTTATGACTCGTTAAGGTAGTTTACGGTACTTTAACGGGTCATTTGCGTAAATATGTGATCGGCTGGTTGTAGGATCGTTATTGACGATCAAATGAGTCAATCAGAGCTGAAACACCACTGTTTATGCAGCGGAAATACACAAACAGTTTGAATCAAAGAGAATGGAGTAGAAATAGAATGCAGATCACTTTAAACACATTTTCTCATTAATATTTCTCAAAAAATTTAGGCAGCAGTTCGGCTACACATTCGACATTCTATACAAAATGAGAAAACACAACTATTATATATAGTGGAGCTGATTCCGCTCCTAATGACATTGTGTCATTTCGGGCGGAATCACTATCTTGTGATTTCGCTCCAAATGACATAATGTCATTTCGAGCGGAATCAACACTTTAACACATAAACTTTACAAAACAGCCCCTATACTATACATAATTAACATATTTGATCCCTAGACCCTATACAAGCTTGACTAAGACTAAGACGCAGGCTTTAGACATTCGTGCATTAACAAACTCCCCCTTGGATACAACCGGAGTCTTTAGTCTTGTCTTCGGGCCTTCAGAGTGACTTGAAAGTTTCCTCTCTTGACTTAGGCTTCCTCCTAAGCAAGTTCCTCAGCTTATCATTATCTTTCTTTCTTTTCTTTTCTTCTTCAGCCTGTTGCTTCATCCATTTTCCTCTGTTTTCATCCAGCTTTTTGCGTTCACGTTCAACTTTCTTTCTTTCCTTCAGTGGATCTTTTGTGGTGCCATCAAAGTTTTTGTCTTTAAGAATCTCAACAACTTTCCTTCTAAGTTCATCCCGATTCTCTTCAGTGAAAAACTCCATCAATGTTGGAAACTGAGAGGTATCTTCATTCATACTCTCCTCATCAGTACAATCTTCGACCTCAACTCTGTCATACACATCAGCATCTTCCACATAATTGTATTCATAATCACGTTGATGGTTGATGTCGAAAGCATTCGGCTCTTCCTCAAAATCAAACTTAAAATCTTCTTCATTCACATTGAACATTTTCAGTACTTCATCCAATGTGTAAGTATGCCTTATCTCACCTTCTTCAACATGAGGTTCAATTCGAAGAATCAGCTTCTCAACTTAATCAACATTCTGATCATCACCATGCTCCCCCTTTCCGTCAGCTCCCTCTGTTTCTTCATTCACACTGTCATTCAGATAATCATCAACAGTCTTTCCACTTGATTGTTCAGTCACTTTGATTCCCATACCACCCTGATCATCATCGTCGTCATTATCCGAACCATGACTACTAGAAGAGAAAACTTTTTCATCATCATCATCATCCTCTTCTTCATCACCCTCTTCATCGTCATCCTCCTCATCATCTTCTTCATCGTCATCACCAGCAAGATCTTCCAATGATACATGTTCTTCAAAGATTGCTGATACGGAGGATATAGGAACTGGATTCTCAATAACTAGAGATGGAACAATTGATCTTTCAACCACTGCAGCACTGCTTTCAACACGTTTTCCCTTATCTTTCATTTGTGCGTCAATCTCAGCTTGGTGTTTGGCCCTAAGTTCTTCAACTGCAATCTCCTCGAATCTTTGTTCTATTGACTTTCCGAGCATATTCTCAACAACTTTGTTTAACATGTAAAACTCATGTTCTTTCATTGCTTTTGCAGCTTCAAGCTCTTTGTTTTTCAGCTCAAAATATTTGTTCTGCTCATCTCTGCGAGCCTTTTCTTCTTCTAATTTAGCAACTCTTACTTTCAAGAAATCAATCTCTGACTGATCTGTATCAATCTTCTTCTATAAAGACTTATTTCCAGATTCTAACTTCTTTACGCGCATTTCGAGAAGCTTTTCACGATCAGCCACTTTCTTGCTTTCAGCTGCAACTATTTTGTTTTCATTCAACACATCATCCATCTTCTTTTCCAACTTCTTTACTTGTTCATCATTTGCAAAACTAAAGTCTCCAATATCTTCAAGATTATCCGGAGGAATATGAAGACCCTTGTTGCCAGAAGAACCAGGAGTTAGTTGAATTTGAGTAAGTGGTGGTGTTTGAAAAATTTCTTGAGATGTGAATAAGGTTTGTTGTTTTTCTTGTTATTACCCTTACCTTCCCACTCTTTCTTTCCCGAGCTGGTAGGACGTGATGTAACAAAAGATTTTTTTAGGTTTTGAAAAGAATTCTTTGTTATTAACCTCATCAATGTTCATCTCAACCAACTTAAAAACTTTCTCAACATTCTCAATCTTCACATTCTGAAGAGGATACTCGAAATCGGAGTAAAGTTTGTCTGTTCCAATCATAGTGTATACCACCATAATCGGATCATCATTCGCACTCTTGTCCGATTTCGGTATGAAACGATCCAAGAAATTACCCTCATCTTCAGACTTAGTAACAGATTTCTCAGATTGAGACTTCTTAGAACTATCACTCTCTTCATCTAACACCTGATCGACAACGGTTTTGATGACCTGTGATTCGTTGTCGGTGTCGGATGCAGAGAATGCAACATCAATGCTCTCAGGCAAATCATCCTCAATTAATCTCAACTTGAGATTCAAAGCAGCTTCCACCCTATCTGGATATTTCTGTGTATAATGATTCCACATTGGGGGTGGAACGCTGTTAAAGACTGGTGCAGCATGTGGCTGCTGTGGGACAATCTGTTCAAGGACATAGGATGAAGCCACATAACTCATCATTTTTTTATCAATTCGATCATTTTTGATTTTAGCTAATTCAAGCACTTTCTTTAGTGAAGCGATCGTGTCTAGATGAAAATTAACCTCAACTTGTTTATCAAACAGTGTTGCTTTAACTAATTTTGTTGCTTTGTCGTTTTCAACACTCTCTTTTTGGATCATTTTAATTGACCTGGCAAGAGTATCATAAGCCTCTTTGACTTGTCCAAGGTCAAATTTAAGCATATCTGCATGATGTTTCAATTCCTGATACTTAGTGTCTTTCTCCAGACACTCCATGCACGGTTGTAAACACTTCTGGCATGGTGTTTCAGGGATTAAAACGACTTTCTCAACAACCTGTTCATCACAAACAATTGTCACATCTTGTTTACCGACATTTTTCAACTCAGACTCAGACACTCTGACCTCCTGAACTCCAGATTTCTGATCTGACTCCTGTTTGACTGACACAGTACTGACAGACTCTGACTTCTCGAGTTCTGAGTCTACCTCTTTTAGCTTTCCCATGAGAGCTTTGTCAGCGATGTCTTCCAATGTCTCTCGAGTTAATTCTTTTGTCACGTCTATCATTTCCTCGACAACTTCTTTCTTTTCTTCGTATCTTGGACACGATCCAGTCATCGGTTCTTCGAAATAACCTGCAAAAGATTCAAAAACTTTAGGAGGCATTATTGATTTCATAGAACTTGCCAATACCTCCTGTTCTGACTGGTAATAGTAAACATCTGCAGCGATTTCTTCAATGTCAACTACATTCTCAACAGGAACATCTTCAACAACCACTGGAACATCTTCAGCAATCATTTCTGGCTCAGTCACCATCTCCGGTACTTCAACAATTTCTGCCATCATGGCCTGCCCATCACTTCTAGGGATGTGTTTATCCCAAGTGAAACCTTCAGCTACTCTTTCATCATCTTGATTCACGATAAGAGGCTTCTCCGGTTTGTTTTCGATTTGCGGCCTCTGAACAGCAGGTTGTTGGTTAGGCCGATGATAGATTGCCTGCCTGTAATAATCGTTCGTGAACGGGTTCTGATGGTTGTTCACTTCACGGTTTGGGCATTCTTTCTTGAAATGGCCACGTTCTTTACACTTGAAGCAGCTAACTTTTGATTTGTCGAACCCTAGCTTCTGGTTAGGACCTGAGAGACTCTTTCTGCTCGTGATCTCCATAAAGCATTGTGCCCTTCTAACCAAACTTTCCATGCACCATTTTATATCAATCAATTCAAGCTCCTCGGGGTCGATCTGGTCGTAATCCTCTTTTGTCATATCCGGATTACCGATCCTACCCGCCACTAGACCTTCATACGCCTCTAAAACGGAAGCAAGTAAAGCAATGTGTTGTTTCGCGGCTGTTTCAGTAATTTCATTTCCATTCTTAATATTCACCGCGATGTTGCATTGCACCCCAGAAACATAAGCCTGATTATTGGAACTTGTAGAGCTTTGAGGTGAAGGCTGCTCTTGAGCTTTAAAGTTTGGATCATAGTTTACGAACGGTGAAGGCTTGTTTGATTGTGGAGTGTTTGTAGGAGCACTTGAAGTTGTATCAGCATTAAAACCCGTTTGGATTTTCGGACTCTGGTTTGTTGCAACAGGAGTGTTTCCTTTGTAATAAAGAGATACATCTTGTCGCACGTACGCTGAATTCATCTTCTTTATCTTCAACAACTCCAACTCATGAGCTTCTATCTTCTCGATGAATGAATTGAGATTCAAATTCATGAAATCCGAGTTATTCTTCAACATCATCAAGTATGTCCCTCATTCATCATAAGGTAATGCGTCGGACAACTTGTCGATCCACTCTTCGTTTGTCTTTGTAATCTCCAATCTTTTCACCTCTACCACAAGATGGCAATAAAGTTCAATCAACTGCTTTGTCGTTTCACCCTTCATCCCGGTGAAGATATCAAACTCTTTCTTGATTAAGGCTTTCTTGCTTTTGATCATAGATACGCTGCCTTGGGGCCACATTGATTGCGAGTTGTCATCATGTTGTAACAGCACAAGAATATCTTCTTTTATGGCCTGTTGGAGAATACTGACCATCTTCTTCTCAGCCTTAAAATCATTCTGTTCAGTCTCAGTCAAACTTCCAATGCCTTTCTCTAAGCTCAATCCATCAACCGGTGGGACATATTTTTTCTCTATCTTCATCCAACACTCAAAATGATTGGCTTGGACCGAATTCTTGAATCGACCCGACCATCCGGCATAATCATCCAAGTTCATAAGCTTTGGTGGTTTCTGCATTGTTCCTAGCTCAGTCTCTATGTTGACATTTTGAACTATGCTTGCCGGACTTTGTGTTGCCGTCATGCCGCTACCCACGAAAAGATTATAAAAATCTTGATTTTCCATTTTAGGTGACAAATTCTGAAAAATTTTTAACTTTTTGACAAACAGGTTACTTTTACTGAAAAAATTTCTACACAGACTGAATTCCCTACACGATATCACGAATGAAACGGACTTAAACCTTCAAACCATGATTTTACACTTAAAATGAATTTTCAGGCAAAATCACAATTTTAGTTTGGAGCGAAATCAAAAGTTAATCTCGAGCGAAATCAGATGTTATCCTTCGAGCGAAATCAGAAAATGATTTTTGGAGCGAAATCAACAGGTAATTCCGAGCGGAATCACCGCTGGAGCGGAATCACCGATTAACCTCGAGCGGAATCACAAAATACGAGCGCAATCACGGATTCCGCTTCAACTCCTCGAGCGGAATTAGAACTTTAGTCACTAAACACTTGATTTCGAGCGGAATCAGGTTCTAAGCCATTTTTAACCAGTTTTAAGCCGTATTTTATGCTGAAACTCTCAAGGGTTTGTTAATTGTCAATTTTACACAATATATCAAAAGTTCAGTCCATTTTGTCCGTGGCAATGTCCAGAAACTCAAAAAGTGTAGTAAAAAAGCTTTGATTCTGGTACTCTAGCTCATAACTGGCTCTGATACCAATTGTAGGATCGTTATTGACGATCAAATGAGTCAATCAGAGCTGAAACACCACTGTTTATGCAGCGGAAATACACAAACAGTTTGAATCAAAGAGAATGGAGTAGAAATAGAATGCAGATCACTTTAAACACGTTTTCTCATTAATATTTCTCAGAAAATTTCGGCAGCAGTTCGGCTACACATTCGACATTCAGTACAAAATGAGAAAACACAACTACTATATATAGGGGAGCTGATTCCGCTCCTAATGACATTGTGTCATTTCGGGCGGAATCACTATCTTGTGATTTCGCTCCAAATGACATAATGTCATTTCGAGCGGAATCAACCCTTTAACACATAAACTTTACAAAACAGCCCCTATACTATACATAATTCACATATTTGACCCCTAGACCCTATACAAGCTTGACTAAGACTAAGACGCAGGCTTTAGACATTCGTGCATCAACACTGTTTAAATGCGACCTATGATCAGTCTTATATGCCAAAACATGTTTAATAATGTTGTAACATCAGTTTATATGTCAAAAATTGGGTTACATATGCTTAAAATGAAAATATGCGCAAAAAGGGCATTTTGGTCATTTTTAAGAACATAGAAGCGACTTATCATAACACTAACCAAACGACGTGACCATAAGGTATAACCTCGGTAAGTTATTCCCTATGCAACTATGGTCACAAATATGTGTTTGGTCGGATCCTAAGATCGACCAAACGGGTCGGATTCGAAAGTCAAAGTGGTGGTCAAGACCGCTCGACTTACGACCCTAACTAAGCACTAAACTAGAAGTGACGAGTTAGACATCTCAAAACATGTCTAACTAAGTTGTAAAACTGATTTGGTATCAAAAGTTGGTGTTTTGATACCTGAAAATGGTTTTGTCGTAAAATGCACATTATGTGCATCTTTGACCAAAACTTTGACTCATCACTTTGACTAGTAAACGTGGTAATCAGAAGGTGTAATCGCAAGGGATTATAACCTTCGTGATTACAATCACATTGGAAAGTTCAATCGAACTTTGACTTAACTAATTAAGTCAGAACCGAAAGTCATACAGAAAGTCAAATTGTTTGACTTTTAGCTCAAAACAAGCTAAAATAATGAACAAGACTAGGGAAGAACACTTACTTATGTTCTAGGAAGGTAAGAATACTCAGTAGGAGGCCTCTAAAGAGAAGCAAAACTCCAATTTTGAGAAGGAGATGAAGAAGAGATGAAATGAGCAAGGAATGAGGTGATTTTGGCTTGCTATTTATAGCAATCTTGTCGCCATAGGATCAATCCACATGTCCCATGAGATATCAATCATCAAAGGAGGTGCAAACAAGTGTCAAGAGCAGGAACAAACTTGGGGAATACGGATTCTTGGGCTCCAAGTATGTTAAAACAAGAGGCTGCCAAAACTTGTAGGATCGTTTGCACGACCAAAATGAGTCGTTCAGAAGAGTTCTAATCAATACGAGAGGCGGAAACAAACGTATCGATTTTGAAACAGCTTGATATACACTCTAATTGTCTTGTTTATTGATATGAAAGCTTTTTACAGCTTGGAGACACTTCGGCAGCACCTCGGCACCGGAATCAGATCATTACAAATGAAATGGACAAGACACATATATATAGGCAGACCATTCCGCACGAAATGACTCAAGCGAAATGGCCAGACCCATTTCGTACAAAATGGACACTTCCATTTCGTGCGAAATGGACTCTTTCCATTTCGTGCGAAATGGCCAGAAACTATACTTATCATATTTTCTCGAATATCGTGCCCTGATCTATCTTTCCTAATACAAGACTCGATACAAGACGAAGTCGACAGACATATGCACCAACATACTCCCCTTGGATGTTGACGAAGTCTTCAGTGTCGAGTCTTCAAAGTCTTCAGTCTTTATCAGTCTTCTTGCTCTCTCTGAAGTATCTGACATTTGTTAGCATTCTCAATCTTCTCTTCTTCTCTCTATCAGCTAATCTCCCCCTTGGATGTTGATCTAACAATTTTCAATTTCTTCTTTTCTCTTTCTCATAATCTCAATCTGACTCTTCATATACTCTTGATCAGATCTCTTGGTTCCTTAAGTTCTTCAGCATCAGCAGCTTGCGTGGACATGGTTCCATGATCAGAAGCTTGCTCTATGCATCTACAGACTCCCCTTTTCTAACAGACTCCCCTTTAAGTTATGATGAGATCATAGTCTGACTTTCACAGGTTCTAGAATCGTGACCTGGCTCATACTCTGCTCAGGTTTAAACATGGGGACCTGCACAAGACTCTACCTCACAATAAATTTCACAAAATTTAAAATTTGACAAATTTATTCTCTGCTTACCATTTGAAGAAACAAACTCAAAACATCATTTCTTATAATATGAGATTTTTCAAATTATCTCATCTTTAAACTTTTTTTTCATCTCAAACAAACTTACCCAAACCTTGTTCATCATGATTAGCACTCGGAATTTTGAAAATCAGCTTTTCATCATCAGTTGTCGAAAATCTTTTTGAATTTTTCGAAATTTTATGCTAAAACACACTTAAACTCCTTTTGGAATTTTTGTATTTAATGAAAAGTAGTAAAGAAATATATACAAACAATATTTTTGTGAGTTTGTGTAAGAGGATTATATCAGTTTTTGAGACAAATCACTAACACCGTTAAGCTTTAAACATTTTAAGTTCTAAACGATTCACTTAGATTGTCAGTATACTTATTCAATTAAATTTTCACACAAAGTTCAACTGTTTCGAGATACGAGATTAGTGTTTTAATTGACTTAAACTTATTCGCGTGTACCATTTCAAAATATACTCTCGTATCCAGACTTCTATATTCAGTCTTACAGGTGAATGTACACTAATGATATCTGTAAACGGGTAATGCGAGACCATGAGAGCTCAGGTTAGAACTTCCGTTCAGACAAAGAGATGATGGTTCGACTTTAGGTGTGTCCCGTTTGGGGATCTTTTCTTCAACAGCACATGATTAGCATTTTTCAATGTTTCATCATTTTTTATGCTGAGGGTGGGCTTTAAGATTAAAGCATTGCAAAGTAATATACGAGGACTAGGCTATTGCTCCCGCAAAATCAGAAGTCCTGATATAATACCCCAGATATCACCACGCACAAAGACCTAGTATGTCAGAAATAGAAAGTCCTTCAAACAAGATTTCGGGGGTTACCCATATATCCGAGAGATGTTCCCCACGAAATAAGTAAATAATGATATTTAGGTTTATATCTCGAAAACAATCTACTGAATGTATAAAAACCTACTGGCATATCATCAGTGAGATCGTTTATCACATTTGACTTTCCAAATCTTTAGCGTGTTGTGATAATCCACTGATGTACTATCATTTCCTCTTTTTCACAACAAAACTCGTTTTTGAATTTTTTCGATGTTTTTGGCTTTTTAGATTTTTATCATGTTTTTGAATTTTTTAAATTTTCGAAATTTCTAAAAAAAAATTTACTCCCCCTAAAATCAAAAATATATTTCAATTTTTGATTTTCAAGGAAAATTTGAAAATAAAGTGTACAAATAAATTGACAACTGTTGAGAATTGCTTCAATTCGCCATCCTCTTAGCATAAACAATCAGAACTCTCCTTGACAACAAACTATTTTCCCATTATGATTTCAAAACACTTAAGTTTGTTTTAATTAAAATGGTTTTTCCGGAAAATAAGTTTTGCTGATTTTTACAAACCATTTGTAGGTTAGGGGTTTCATCACATTGTTTTCCAATTACTTGAATGAAAGTTAAATCAAGTTCTTAATGACCTTGAGTAACCACTTATAGGTGAAAACCTCTTTTTCAACCACTTGTAGGTTCACTTACCAACCCTTCCACTTGTAAGTTGAAATATGACAGTTTTAAGTTTTACCACATGAAGGCTTTTCAAACAAACATATTTGAGAATGATGCCGATTCCTGCTCCACGATTACCAACTTGGGAGCTCCTGCAAGTCAGGATTTTAAGCAAAGAATACAGACACCCAAGCCTGACCAGCTTTGGGTGTGACCTTTTCAGTCTCACTTGGGGTTTCAATATTTCTTTTTGATTCATAAAAATCTTTTACCCCTTTTGCCCTTCCATCGACCATTTTCCCAAAAATATTTTTAACTTTTCCATTAAAAACTTTTTCGATATCAGATTCTTTCTTTTCAGAATAGAATTAATTCGAAATATCCATTTTTCCAACTTTTTGTTTAAAATTTTCAGTCCGCAATGGTGGAAAGTTGACATCATCCATTGGCGGCACTGAATTATCACTTTTAACTTCAACTTGTGTCTCCTCTGACTTTGACGAGTCAGATTCATCGCCAGATTTCTCATTTATTTTCTTAGCAACCCATGTTTGGTTGTTAAGATCCACCCTTCTTTTGTAAAACCTTTTTGAACATTCACCAATTTCATATGTTGAGTTTTTAAACACTTTGAATTTTTCAGTTGGTGGTTCAGTTTTATCAACAACTTTTTCTTTGAGTTTAGAAACAACTTCCTGTTTTGTGTTGGCCTTTGGACAATTCCAGGCGATGTGACCAACTTCTTGACATCGGTAACAGGTTCTTGTCTCCTTTCTTTGATGAACTCCATTCTTCTCATTTTTCTGCTTTTCTACAAAAAAATGATTTGTTCGATTGCTTCTAGAATGAGCTCTTTGTTTCTTCCTCAGAACTTGACCCTGAAACAAATATTGTTTTTGTTTTATAAATTATTTCATTTTTATGATTTTCGGGTGAAATAAAACCTAAGCCTTTCTTTTTGTAATTACTGTTATGGTTTGGTTTCTTTTGAAAACCAGAACCAGAACTGTAATCCTTTTTCTTGTTCAATCTTTGTGGAACTCTTGAAGTGTATTTTTTAGGTTTTTCAGTAGATGTACATTTTTTGTTTCAGAAATATTAATTTCTGTTAATTTGAAAACCTTTTTAATCTTTTCAATTGAACACTTCTTATTGGAAATTCCTCATCAGAAAATAATTTGTCTGAATCATTCAAAGTATATGCCACTTTGATTGGTTCATCATTCAAATTAGATTTTGATAACAGAAATTCTTTATTGTAAACCCGTTTGATCGACGACTTTGGACTGTCAACTGATGATGAACTCGAACTTTCAGACTCGGATTTTGACTCTGATTCCTCATCTTTATCCAACACCTGATTGACCACTTTCTTTATTAACTCAGACTCATGATCAGTGTCAGAAGATGTGAACATGACGTCAATGTTTTATGGTAACTCATCAGTTGTTTCAGACTTTAATTTTATATTGATTGCTTTTTTGACTTGCTCCTCATTTGGTTTTCTGGGAGAATAACCTTCCCGGATCGGAGGCGGACACTTATTATAACTGACACTTTGTTTCTTACGAGTATCCTTCTCTTTTGACTTCTCATCTTGAAACGCTTCAAAACCTGCAACAGTTGGATAAATTATGTCAATCAAATAATCAGAACTTGAATAACTTTGCAGCAATCGTCTGATTCTTTCATTCTCTATCTTTTCTGTCTCCAACTCCTACTTCAACTTTGCACATTCTTCAATATAGTGATTGATAGCCTTCTGCTTAGACATCATCACTGCATTCATCATGATCAAAGCATCTTCTCTTTCTGAGTTTGTCTTTTGCAGACTATTCACCGTTCTATTCAACACATCATACGATTCTTTCACATAATTAACATCGAACAATAATTTTTCTTTCAACTTGTCAAGCTCACTAAACTTCTCATCTTTTTCTTCACAATGTTTGCATGGTTCCAAACATTTTAGACAGGGTTTCGTGATCTCAACAATTTTATCAACTTCAACTACTTTCTTAACTACAACCACCTTCTCAGCTTCAACCACCTTCTCTGCAACTTTAACTTCTTCACTTTGTTTAGATTTCTCTTCCTGAGCAACCTTTTTGCATTTTGCCTTTTTCTGATCTTTTGCTGCTCGTTTCTCCTTTAGCTTCTCCAGTCTATCTGCAAAATAGAATTTAAAACTTTCAGGAGATAATTGAGTTTTTCCAAAGTTTATTTGTATTTCTTCTTCATCATCACTGCTATCAGTTAATGATTTATGAAAGACTGTTGTCTTTTCTGAGCTTTCTCCTGAAGATACAGACTCTTCATCTTGACTTTTTCCATCATTATTGATTACACATTTTCTAATAATTATCAGTTGATGATTACACATGTTCTAATAATTATTACCAAGTTGTTTAAGTGATTAAACATATTTTAGAACACATATACACTCAGATTACAATATTTATAAAATCTGCCCAGTTGACTTTTTAAAACAATAATATGTTGACCCGACCAAGCAAACGTGATTCTTAGGAGGTGCCCTTCTGAGGGATTAACACCTTCCTACTTATGATCACGTAGCCATGTTCGCCTCGAACAATGGCTGGACCATTAAGGTCTAAACCGGAAGTCAAAGCATCTATCAAAAATGCTTGACTTTCGGCTTTAAAAGCCTACAAAATGAAAATGCAGAAGGAAGGAGCACGTACAATGTGACATTTGTGCCTTTATGACCATTCTACAATTCCGAGCAATTTCAAACCTAATGAAATCTTGTGTTTCATATCTGGGATTGTATGATTACATGTGACATTTATACATATCAAATCTTGTACGATTTCGAACTCTCGAGAAGCTCTTCTGGAAGTTTAACGTAAACTATTATGCAAACGTAATCAGTTTAATGCAACGTACACTCCAGAAAATAAACATACCCTAAACATCCTTTACATAACTTTGAAATAAGTTTTGAAGGGTTCGGTATGTCAAAAACAAGTTTATTCGATCACAGGGACTATTTACACAAACTACGAAAGTCTGCCAATTCTCGTAGTGATGTACACTCCGGAACAAGAACATAAGTTAAACATACCCTAAATATCCTTAATATAACTTAGAAATTAGTTTCAGAGGGTTTGGTATGTCAAAATCATGTTTATTCGATCACAGGGATTAAAAGCGTCAGAACTGCGAAAGTATGCAAATTCGCGTATTTCTGCCTACAGAGCATATACGCACATGCAAAAATTTTGTAATCATTAAAATATTATATTTTAGTGATTGGAATGCAAAAACATCATTCGTTACGCAATTACGGTCGTTTTTGTGAAAGTTAAACTGTTCGTCGTAATTAAGAGCAAAACGCGACCGTACAGCCGAACGAACCAACATCCACAATATTTCTAAGCATACTCCAAGTCCTTGATGCTTTAACGTCCTTATAAAGCCTAAAAATGGGTTAATGGGGGTTAAACGCGTCGAAAACAAGTTATATTGTGTACAGGGACCTTTCTTGCCAAACTCTGAAAGTATATGTATGGTAGCGTAACGAGACAGGGTACCCCCCCCCTTGTGGCATGAAGCGATGATGTTGTTTCAACAGAACCTTCTTGCCAGCTACCAGCTCATGTATTTCTTCATGGAGTTTCATATTGTAGGCTATTTGAAGTGATGAACAAGGCTTTGATTCATATCCACACACTTGTTTTAATCCCATACATCCTTGGGCAATACACAATCCACATGGCATGATCTTATGGCTTCACAAAAACTATAAATAGCCTCCAAATTCTGCCCAAATCCTTGCTCATTTGCTCATTCTTATCTCTTAAACTCAAAGTTGGAGTTGCTACCTTATTAGGAGGCCTCCCATCTGAGTTTTCTAGTTTTCTTTCATCCTAAGAACACAAGTAAGTGTTCTATCCAGTCTTGTTTATTCATTTTCAGCAATTATCAGCTGAAAGTCAAACAGTTTGACTACTATTTGATTTTCAGTTTAGACCATAAATTGGTTAAAGCAAAGTTCAATTGAACTTTGCAACGTGATCGTAATCATGATGGTTATAATCCCTTGCGATTATGCCTATTGATTACCACGTTTACTAGTCGAAGTGATGAGTCAAAGTTTCGGTCAAAATGCACAATTATGTGCATTTTACGACAGAACTATTTTCGGGGTATCAAAACACTTTTTTATACCAAATCAATTTTCCAACTTAGTTAAACATGTTTTGACATGTTTAACTCGTCACTTCTAGTTTTGTGCTTATTTAGGGTCGTAAGTCGAGCAGTTTGACCACCGCTTTGACTTTCGAATACGACCCGTTTGGTCGATCACTAGGATCCGACCAAACACATATTTGTGACCATAGTTGTATAGGGAATAACCTCCTGAGGTTATACCTTATGGTCACTTCGTTTCGTTAGTTATATGGTATAATGCTTAGATGCCCTTAGAAAATGACCAAAATGCCCTTTTTAGGCATAAATTCATTTTAAGCATATGTGACCAAACTTTTGACACCTAAACTGATATTATAACATTTTCAAACATGTTTGGGAATTTAAGACTTATCATAGGACTTGTTTAACCATCCGAACGCATTGTTACGCAAATGACACATTAAAGTAGCGTAAACTACCTTAACGGGTCATAACGGGTCGAAAGCACTTAGGATTACTTTCAAATCAGAATGTAGACTTTGTTAAACCATTATGTTAAAGTAGCGTAAACTACCTTAACGGGTCATAACGGGTCAAAAGCACTTAGGATTACTTTTAAATTAGAATGTAGACTTTGTTAAACCATTTCATATGAGTTCCAACTCTCGTTTGGTTTACAAGACCTCATTCTATCCGATTCCCCCGATTATGTACCGTTACTTTAACATAGTTACCCGATGTTAGGATACATTAGGACACATTTTGAAGCTTTGTTATCTCACTTGATTTGAGGACTCTTTGCAATCCCAAGTGGGTACATATTCCCCTCTTTATGCTTTCCAAATGTTTTGGGGTGATTCATATGTGCCTATTCAATATTTTCATGATTTCAAGCTATATGATTACACATGCATAGTACTTATCCTATAACGAATTGAAACGGTTACCTATGGCTTAAATACCGATTTTCAAAGTTTGTAAGACTATTGTTGGTGCGTATTTATATATTTATACATTCATTAACAATGATCAACCCGATTGGTAGTATGATATAGCGCTATAGGACTTGACACCCCATTCCTGTTGTACGGAATGTCATAAACCAAAGTTTAAACCAAATAGATCTTACCTTCATGGTAAATCTTTAGTCACCAAAGTGTAGTTTGAAACACTAAGTTTGAATGTATTGCCAAGCGTCCACAATGTGGGGGGGGGGGATAATGCACTGTCCTCCCAACCGCCGGAGTGACCTCACTCCGGGAGCCGCTACCCGACCATGCTAGCTCCGCGGTGACTTCCCCATGCTGAGTTCTTACCCTGGGCGACATATGCCACTCCTAAGACTCGAACCCGGTACCTCTAGGAAGAGGTGGGTGTCGGTGGCCTACTGGGCTACCCCGGTTGGTTAAGCCATAAAAACTTATCTTTGTTGATTTCCTAAACCAAAGTATATTTTGATATACTACCAAAAGCAAAGTTTGATATGCTATCTTTTTAAACCAAAGTATAGTTTGATATACTACCAATCACAATTTAAGTATATTTCGATAGACTTCCAAAGCAGAGTTTGATATGCTACCAATGTGATATTGTTTATGTCGCATCCCCAGAATCCACCATGCGGAGTACCACCGCTTGGAGGCGTGACGTGACAAGGATCGAGCCACCAATCATATTGAATAATGTAATTTACTAAATGAAATCAACCACAATATGATTGATGACCAAAGCTAGTCAACTAAATTTAGTTTAAACAGCGGAAGCATAAACGTAAATCCAAAAACATAAGTCCATAGTTTATAAGTTAAAGTTCAAAACACAAGTTTAATTAGTTCATAAGGATTTAAATATTAAGCCCGGAACAGAACAGTCCATACACCACAACGACTCCTTCCTCGTGCAAGCTCCAAGCATTTAGCGACCTGTAAGGCATGTAACAACGAGTCAACAACAAAGTTGAGTGAGTTCACGGTTGGTTGTTTAGTTTTAAGTTGTTTCTGAAAATGTGGTTTGTCTTTCGTTGGCGTAATTGCCGTGGGGGGGTTACCCCGTAGTTGAAAGTAAGATTAACCAGTTCATTCTTTATTACCCAAACCATATCCATGATTAGTGGGGGCTTCCCCATGTGAACCACTAGACCGTATGATATCGACTACTAACGAAAGTAAGTTGTGCCCTAAGTCAATGTCTATCAGCATTGACCCTTTGCCTTAGTCCATTAGTACACTACCGTTCGGACGACACGTTGTGAGGTTTGTTAAACCTAATAGCGCTATTAACTAATGACCCGCTCGCCATCGGCCTCGGCGATTAAGTCGATATAAAATGAGGGACTTATGATAGAGTTTTGTCTAGTAAGTTTTAAGGTTATAGTCCTACCCAAGGAGGACGAACATACGTATTTCTCCCAAAGAGAATACACCGGATTAATATTGGCATCCTACCCAAGGAGGATGGCCGTACATATCCTACCTAAGTAAGATATGTAGATTCCGTTTTAATTCTTTAACCCATTCCCAAACCACCGGGAATCCCATGCCTTAGAAAGTGTGTGAACTCACCTCGGTTTGCTCGGTTAGATTCTCAAATATAGCTAACAGTCAAGGTCGGTCAGTCACGTCCTAATATGATTACCAGTTAGTCATTTAGTGGTTTTCAAACAGAGCACAAAGTTCCTACACGTATCTATCACATAACATGCATTACTTTAACAACTTATGCCCATATAAACTCCCCACCTATTCCTGTTCACAAATAAACATACGACATTGCACATAACACTTTTATTGACACATAACATGTTAGATCATTCACAGATAACATACTCGACATTTAGACACGCAAATCACTACTTATGTCATTTCAACTTAATTATCCGAAACTGGGCTGTTTTCGAGCATTTTAATAAAATAGTTATCTTATTTCAAAAATTCCCAACTTTTTACAGAAGGTGCAAAGCGATCCAAATATTATTGTGTAAAAATCTCGGGATCCGATTCATTACCAATATTTTATCAAAAATCATTTACTGGACTGCACTCAGATTTATCTTTTTCGGACTGCAGTCCACGGAATAATTCATTAAAAATTGATTGTAAGTCGGATTGATGAAATTCCAGTGGGACAATTACTACGACATCAGTGTCCATCTACAGTACCAGTTTCATGATCTAATCCTACCCAGGTTTCAAGTTATGACTGAAAATATAACGCCCATTTATTGCTGTAAAAACTCAGCTTTAGCTGCTGTTACAAATCGGGTCTTTAAAAATAGTAAACGAAGTCCAAAAATTATGATTCCAGTGCCATTAGAACCGTATTTCATATTCCATAAATCTAGACTTCAGAAAATACATTTTTCGTTAAGTTATGGTCTGGTTACAGCCAACTGAATTTGGCTGTAAAAACCAACCAGCTTTCTGTTTCAGCTTTTAGCTTTTCTAACTTGTGTTCGATTGATTCTGTTAACATGTTTAGTGATCACAACAACATCAAACATCAATATTAACCAGCAAAATCATCAGAAAATCAACAGGAATCATAACAACACAAGATCTACATGATTTACACACATATCTTCTCTTTATCCATCTTTTATTCTATATGTTCAAGACTTTAGTGCAAGTTCTTAAGTGTTTCATAATTTTAATCATTAAATCACCTATTAACCACTTAAATAACATGAAGAATGAACGGATCTAAGTTATTACCACTAGCTCAAGGCTAGGGAAGTTCGAGTGAAGAAATGTGGTGGTTAATAGCGAATGGAGAAGGTCCTTCAACTTCCGAGAGCACCAAGCTTCATTGTATGACCCGTAGCACCTTTGTATGTATGTGGAATGGCTAGAATGGAAGTTCATGGTGGAGGTATGGTGGAGGAGGTGGCTGCCGTGAGTGATGGAAGGGAAGAGGAGAGAGTTTTGTTGTTGTGGTGAGTTGGTGTAATGAAGGTCCAAGACTTAGAGATTTATTTATAAACCACTTTTCCTAATGTCCAATATGTAATGTGTTCCATATCTTTCAACATGTACCATTTAAATAAGCAAAAGAAATGTGGGGATGTCCCCCATATCCATAACCGGTTCGAATGAGGGGGGGGGGGTATGGGTTGGTTTTCAATGATATAGTTACTTGTTAGTTATGTTTCAAATGTCTAGTTAGTTTCTTAAGGTGTGTTATGTAATATAAGGTGTGTTAGGGTGTTCGGGAATCCTAACTAGCTCAGAAAAGTAGAAACAATGCGTTTGGCAATATTTTTATTTTCCAGGTAAAGTCCGGTTGCTCGGTTTGACACTGTTCTGTTAAAGTGCTTAATTAATCCGTAAAGTGTCATACATGTATATTTTTGTAACGTTTTTAATTTTCAACACTCAGGAAATCATAACGGACTATTTAGTAATTTTTCTGTACACTACTAGTATGTTAACAAGTACATGTAAGTATAACATAATAATCAGAGAGCAGTTAAGTAATTCCACACAGTCGTCAAACACTTTAATTATCATTAATAATTGTACGGAATACATGGAATTACGAGGGTTGTCACATTCTCCCCCTGTTAAGAAAATTTCGTCCCGAAATTTTGCTTGTGGTTACTGAGGAAGCTAGTTAAGTTGCGTTGGTTTCCTGATTTTCCTGGGGTGTCACATCATCCCTCCGTTGATTTGTAATTTCGTCCCGAAATTCTACAGTAGCTTCAGTCTCAGTAGTGGTTGTGTTTTTCTTAAACAGCTGGGGATACTTGAGCTTCATTTGGTCTTCTCGTTCCCATGTGTACTCTGGGCCACGACGGGAATTCCAACGAACTCAGACGAGAGGTATTCTGGTACTCTTGAGAGTCTTAACGTCTTGATCTGTAATCTCTACTGGTTCCTCGACGAATCGTAGCTGGTCGTCGATAGTGAGCTCCTTGAGAGGAACTATGAGGGTCTCATCTGAAAGACACTTCTTCAGATTTGACACGTGGAAAACATTGTGAACTCCACTGAGTTCTTCAGGTAGATTCAACCTGTAGGCGACCTTGCCAATTTTCTCAATGATTTCGAACGGTCCGACATAACGCGGATTGAGCTTGCCTCGTTTACCAAAACGAACTGCACCTTTCCAAGGTGAGACTTTGAGTAGCACTCGATCCCCAACCTGGAACTCGAGTGGCTTCCTTCGCTTATCAGCATAGCTTTTCTAACGGTCGCGAGCTGCCGCCATTCATTGTCGTATCTGAGCAATCTTCTCGGTTGTATCTACTACAAGTTCTGGGCCAGTGATTTGGCTGTCACCAACTTCTGCCCAACAGAGAGGTGAACGGCATTTCCGTCCATACAATGCCTCAAACAGAGCGGCCTGAATGCTGGTGTGGTAGCTGTTGTTATACGAAAACTCCACTAGCGGGAGGTGCTTTTCTCAGCCATTACCAAAATCGATTACGCACGCCCTAAGCATGTCCTCAAGGGTTTGGATGGTGCGTTCAGATTGCCCATCTGTCTGTGGATGATAAGCGGTGCTCATATCTAAACGTGAGCCAAAAGACTTGTGCATAGCTTGCCACAGTTCAGAGGTAAAACGCGCGTCACGATCAGAAATGATGGAGGTTGGCACTCCGTGCCTTGATACCACTTCTTTTAGGTAGATGTCTACTAGAGTAGAAAACTTATCCATTTCCTTGATGGCTAGAAAATGTGCAGACTTGGTCAGTCGATCCACGATCACCCAAATGGTATCGTTTCCGCGTTGAGATCTGGGCAGGCCAGTAACGAAATCCATGGATATTTGCTCCCATTTCCATTTCGGGATCTCTGATTGTTGAAGTGGGCCTGATGGTTTCTGGTATTGGACCTTGACCCTAGCACAAGTCAAGCATTTACTGACGTAGGTTGCTATGCTGGCTTTCATACCAGGCCACCAGTATGTCGTCTTTAGGTCGTGGTACATCTTATCCGAACCAGGATGTACTGAATAACGAGAGTTATGTGCTTAATTCATCACAAGCTCGCGTAAGTCTCCATAAAGTGGAACCCGGATGCGTCCGTTAACATAGTAGGCACCGTTTTCCTTTTGTTCTAGCCGTTGTCTCGATCCTCGTAGGGACTCAACCCTGATGTTCTCTACCTTCAATGCTTCAACCTGAGCATCGCGAATCTGAGCGGGAAGGTTAGATTGGATGGTAAGCTGTAATGCACGTACACGCTTAGGTATAGTATCCTTTCGGCTGAGGGCGTCGGCCACAACATTGGCCTTGCCCGGATGGTATTTGATAGCGCATTCATAATCATTTAAGAGCTCTACCCATCGGCGTTGTCGCATATTCAATTCCTTTTGCTTGAAGATTTGCTCGAGACTCCTGTGATCAGTGTAAATGGTGTACTTGGTACCGTGCAGGTAATGTCTCCATATCTTAAGCGCGAAAACAACTGCTCCCAGTTCCAGATCGTGGGTAGTGTAGTTCCTTTCGTGAATTTAAGTTGACGTGATGCATAGGCAATGACCTTGTCACGTTGCATCACCACGCAACCAAGTCCTTGGATGGAAGCGTCGCAATAAACCACAAAATAATCTGTGCCTTCAGGCAATGAGAGGATAGGCGCGCTACAAAGTCTATCTTTCAAGTGTTGAAATGCGGACTCCTGTGCATCACCCCAACGATAGGTGACACCTTTCTGAGTCAGTGAAGTGAGAGGTTGCGCAATCTTTGAGAAATCCTTGATGAATCTTCCGTAATATCCTGCCAAACCCAAGAATTGGCGGATTTCTATCGGTGTACGGGGTGCAGGCCAGTTCTTGATCGAGTCAACCTTGGATGGATCTACATGAATCCCATCCTTGTTTACCACATGGCCTAGAAAGTGGACTTCGCGAAGCCAGAAGTCACATTTCGAAGACTTGGCATACAACTGCTCCTTTCGAAGAAGTTCCAGAATAAGCCGCAGATGTTGCTCGTGTTCCTCCCGACTCTTAGAATAGATCAGGATGTCGTCGATGAACACTATGACAAACTTATCCAGGTAAGGCTTGCATACTCGGTTCATGAGGTCTATGAAGACCGCGGGTGCATTCATCAACCCGAAAGGCATAACCAGAAACTCGTAATGGCCGTAACGAGTTCTGAACGGTGTTTTGGAGATGTCTTCCTCTCGGACTCTCAACTGATGGTAGCCCGATCTCAAACCAATTTTAGAGTAATAACTCGACCCTTGAAACTGATCGAATAAGTCATCAATACGTGGAAGAGGATAACAATTCTTCACTGTCACCTTGTTGAGTTCGCGGTAGTCAATACACATTCTGAAGGTACCGTCTTTCTTCTTTACGAATAACACTGGAGCTCCCCAAGGCGAAGAGCTAGGACGTATGAAACCCTTTTCCAAGAGTTCTTGTAGTTTTGTGGACAGTTTTTTTTTGAGTTCTGATGGAGTTAGACGATATGGTGCTCGAGCTACTGGTGCTGCTCCAGGAGCTAGTTCGATTTGAAACTCGACTTGTCGATGAAGCGGAAGGCCAGGTAATTCCTCAGGAAATACTCAAGGAAAGTCGCGCACAATAGGAATGTCTTCTATCTTCTTTTCTTCCGAGGATGAATCAGAAACGAGGGCTAGGATAGCGGTGTGGCCCTTTCACAAACACTTCTGGGCCTTAAGGAAAAAGATGATGCCTACAACAGCACCACTCTTGTCGCCACGAATCACGAGGGGTTCTTTATCAGGACGAGGAATACGGATGATTTTCTCCTTGCAAATAATCTCCGCTTGGTGTCGAGATAACCAATCCATCCCAATGACAACGTCAAAACTACCCAGAACCATAGGAATGAGGTCGATAGAGAGGGTCTGACCAGCTAAGACGAGGTTACAACCCTTAACTGCGTGTGTGCCCTTAAGACTTTCACCATTAGCTAGTTCTACAACATGTTTGGTGTTTTAAGGATATTGGGGTACGCTTAAGCACCTGACTAACTCTTAGGAACACATATCTAACATCTGTACCCGAGTTAACTAAAATAGAAACAAAGAAATTGTCTGGTAGGAACTTACCCGCCACAACGTTGGGGTTGTTTCCTTCTTCCTCTTGTCCATTCAGGAACTCATGCTTACCAGTCCTGCGGTTATCCTTATTGTCTCCGTTATTGTTCCCGTTGCCCTGGTTGCTGCTGTTGTCACGATTTTGTCTCATCTGCAGACAGTTCCTCTTGAAGTGACTCTCAGCACCGCACTGGTAACATCTCTCATTACCCTGCTGGTGTTGCCGTTGGTTCCGGTTTGTAAGATATGGGCTCCTACAGTCTCTAGCCATGTGTCCCAACTTCTTGCACCGATGACAACATGATTCTACACATGACCCGCTGTGGTGCCGTTGGCACTTGGGCATCTCGGTTTATTCCCTAGGTATCCCCCCTGATTTTGGTAGTTCAGCCCAAGTTTCTTGTGTGGTTCCCGTCGTATAGAGCTAGGACCCTCACCTTGGTGATCACCTCAAATATACTTGTTACTAATAAGAGCATTTGCATTGGAAGAGCTACGCTTGGGCAACTTGCTCTCTTCCACCGCCTGATCGGTGAGTTGGTGCGCCAAACGAACAACTTGCTGGATTGTGGGAAGGTTGGCCGCACTCACAGACCCTTGGATTTCCGGGACTAAGCCTCTGAGGTATAGCTTGATTCGCCTAGATATGGGTTGTGACATGTTAGGACATAAGGCAGCCAAGTCGTTGGACCTCTTTGTGTACGCCTCAATCTCTGATCCTTCCATCTTCAAACCATAATACTCTATTTCCAGTTCCAGAATGTCGTCCAGGTGGCAGAATTCTTCCTTAATCCAATCCTTGAAGTCGCTCCAGAGGATGGCATTCGCATCTGCCAACCCGAGCATTTGAACTTGTGCGTTCCACCAAGAATACGCTTTCCCTTGCAACATGCCAGTAGCGTACTCTACTCATTTGCTGGCAGGGCTTTCACTTTCTTCGAATGTATATTCGATTCTTTGGATCCAGTGTAGAAGGCTGATTGCCCCTCCAGTGCCATCAAAAGTGGGAGGCTTACACTCCAAGAATGCCCTGAAGGTGCCCATGCGTGATTGGGTGTGCACGGGTTTACTCCCTGATTGGGTTGGTAAGGCTTCAACAATCCGTTCGTTAATCAAGGTCGTCAGCTGACCCTGGGTCATGTTGAGACGCCCACTCATGATCTTCACATCGAGGGAAACACAGGTAAGAAGGTATCGCAACATGCGAAAGTGTGGGGTGATAGAAGAGAGTAAGCACACAAGGTTCAAATAGCAATTATCACATTATCTAATGCACAGTGTAACTATCTAACTGACAATATAACATAAATCATACCATCTAGTGGGTCGAGTCTTGCACGTGGAGCGAAGCGTCGTTGTGGATCGTTGAGCACTGTACCGGTTATAGTCTGGTTTTATCAAAAAGCTTTCCCCTTTTTAAAACCAAGTTCACTATAACCAATGGCTATGATACCAATCTGTCGCACCCCCAAAATCCACCATGCGGAGTACCACCGCTTGGAGGCGTGACGTAACCAGGATCGAGCCACCAATCATATTGAACAATGTAATTTAGTAAATGAAATCAACCACAATACGATTGATGACCAAAGCTAGTCAACTAAGTTTAGTTTAAACAGCGGAAGCATAAACGTAAATCCAAAAACATAAGTCCATAGTTTATAAGTTAAAGTTCAAAACACAAGTTTAATAAGTTCATAAGGATTTAAATATTAAGCACGGAACATAACAGTCCGTACACCACAACGACTCCTTCCTTGTGCGAGCTCCAAGCATTTAGCGACCTGTAAGGCATGTTACAACGAGTCAACAACAAAGTTGAGTGAGTTCACGGTTGGTTGTTTAGTTTTAAGTTGTTTCTGAAAACGTGGTTTGTCTTTCGTTGGCGTAATTGCCGTGGGGGGGTTACCCCGTAGTTGAAAGTAGTATTAACCAGTTCATTCTTTATTACCCAAACCATATCCATGATTAGTGGGGGCTTCCCCATGTGAACCACTAGACCGTATGATATTGACTACTAACGAAACTAAGTTGTGCCCTAAGTTAATGTCTATCAGCATTGACCCTTTACCTTAGTCCATTAGTACACTCCCGTTCGGACGACAAGGTGTGAGGTTTGTTAAACCTAATAGCGCTATTAACTAATGACCCGCTCGGCATCGGCCTCGGCGATTAAGTCGATATAAAATGAGGGACTTATGATAGAGTTTGGTCTAGTAAGTTTTAAGGTTGTTGTCCTACCCAAGGAGGACGAACGTACGTAGTTCTCCCAAAGAGAATACACAAGATTAATATTGGCATCCTACCCAAGGAGGATGGCCGTACATATCCTACCTAAGTAAGATATGTAGATTCCGTTTTAATTCTTTAACCCATTCCCAAACCACCGGGAATCCCATGCCTTAGAAAGTGTGTGAACTCATCTCGGTTTATTCGGTTAGATTCTCAAATATAGCTAACAGTCAAGGTCGGTCAGTCACGTCGTAATATGATTACCAGTTAGTCATTTAGTGGTTTTCAAACAGAGCACAAAGTTCCTACACGTATCTATCACATAACATGCATTACTTTAATAACTTATGCCCATATAAACTCCCCACCTATTCCCGTTCACAAATAAACATACGACATTGCACATAACACTTTTATTGACACATAACATGTTAGATTATTCATAGATAACATACTCGACATTTAGACACGCAAATCACTACTTATGTCATTTCAACTTAATTATCCGATACTGGGCTGTTTTCGAGCATTTTAATAAAATAGTTATCTTATTTCAAAACTTCCCAACTTTTTATAGAAGGTGCTAAGAGATCCAAATATTATTGTGTAAAAATCTCGGGATCGGATTCATTACCAATATTTTATTAAAAATCATTTTCCGGACTGCACTCAGATTTATCTTTTTCTGACTGCAGTCCACAGAATAATTCATAAAAAATTCATTGTAAGTCGGATTGATGAAATTCCAGTGGGACAATTACTACGACATCAGTGTCCATCTACAGTACCAGTTTCATGATCTAATCCTACCCAGGTTTCAAGTTATGACTGAAAATATAACACCCATTTATTGCTGTAAAAACTCAGCTTTAGCTACTGTTACAAATCGGGTCTTTAAAAATAGTAAACGAAGTCCAAAAATTATGATTCCAGTGCCATTAGAACCGTATTTCATAGTGCATCAATCTAGACTCCAGAAAATACATTTTTCGTTAAGTTATGGTCTGGTTACAGCCAATTGAAGTTGGCTGTAAAAACCAACCAGCTTTCTGTTTCAGCTTTTAGCTTTTCTAACTTGTGTTCGATTGATTCCGTTAACATGTTTAGTGATCACAACAACATCAAACATCAATATTAACCAGCAAAATCATCAGAAAATCAACAAGAATCGTAACAACACAAGATCTACATGATTTACACACATATCTTCTCTTTATCCATTTTTTATTCCATATGTTCAAGACTTTAGTGCAAGTTCTTTAGTGTTTCATAATTTTAATCATTAAATCACCTATTAACCACTTAAATAACATGAAGAATGAATGGATCTAAGTTCTTACCACTAGCTCAAGGCTAGGGAAGTTCGAGTGAAGAAATGTGGTGGTTAATAGCGAATGGAGAAGGTCCTTCAACTTCCGAGAGCACCAAGCTTCGTTGTATGACCCGTAGCACCTTTGTATGTATGAGGAATGGCTAGAATGGAAGTTGATGGTGGAGGGATGGTGGAGGAGGTGGCTGCTGTGAGTGATGGAAGGGAAGAGGAGAGAGTTTTGTTGTTGTGGTGAGTTGGTGAAATGAAGGTCCAAGACTTAGAGATTTATTTATAAACCACTTTCCCTAAATAATCAAAAGACTTTTAGTTATGTTTCATATCTTCCAACACGTACCATTTAAATAAACAAAAGAAATGTGGGGATGTCCCCCATATCCATAACCGGTTCGAATGAGGGGGGGGGTATGGGTTGGTTTTCAATGATCTAGTTACTTGTTAGTTATGTTTCAAATGTCTAGTTAGTTTATTAAGGTGTGTTATGTATTATAAGGTGTGTTAGGGTGTTCGGGAATCCTAACTAGCTCAGAAAAGTAGAAACAATGCGTTTGGCAATATTTTTATTTTCCGGGTAAAGTCCGGTTGTTCTGTTTGACACTGTTCCGTTAAAGTGCTTAATTAATCCGTAAAGTGTCATACATGTATATTTTTGTAACGTTTTTAATTTTCAATACTCAGGAAAGCATAACAGACTATTTAGTAATTTTTCTGTATACTACTAGTATCTTAACAAGTACATGTAAGTATAACATAATAATCAGAGAGCAGTTAAGTAGTTCCACACAGTCGTCAAGAACTTTAATTATCATTAATAAATTGTACGGAATACATGGAATTACGAGGGTTGTCACAGTTTACTAAAGTATAGTTTGATATACTACTGATTTTGTGAATCCCAAAGCCAAAGAATATTTTGATATACTACCAAAGCATAGTTTGATATGCTATTTTTCAAGCCAAAGTATAATTTGATATACTACCGCTGCTTTCGTTTCTAAATTAAGGTATATTTTTGATATACTACTTAATCTACTATTTCATGAACCAAAGTATATTTTGATATACTATCAATTCAACTATTTCAAAACCAAAGTATATTTGATATACTACTTAATCTATTATTTCAAAATCAAAGTATAATTGATATACTACCTATTCTATTATTTCAAAACCAAAGTATATTTTTGTATATACTATAAACCTTTTATCAAAGCAATGTGTTTTAGAAACCGAACTTTTATCAAGTATTCATGGCTAACTTTGTAAACATATAAACTTTTCTTATAATATCCAAGCCATGAATCTAATTCACAAAAACCTATGTTACTCACAAGCATTTTTATGCTGACGTTTTATTTTCACATATGTTTCAGGTTCTATTACGTGATGATTGTTGACGCATGCTACACATAGGATGGACTCGTGCCTTAGTGAGTTTAATACTTGCAAGACAATTGCTTGCATTTATGTGGTTTGTATCAAAACAATGAGTTTATTAATGTTATAAAACAAAACTTCAACTACCATGTGTTGTGAAACAATGATTCTGTGACATGACTCCCCGACGTTTCCGCCGCGGTTTGTTGTATTACGCGGTCGGGGTGTTACAGAAAAGTTGGTATCAGAGCCATGGTTATAGGGAATTAGGTTATTAGTAATGCTCTTGACCTAGTCTATAACTTTCCTAGGACCCTAATGCGAGATTTCTTGCGTTTAGATTTTTAATACAATACCAATTACCTATCTTTAGGTGATTACCAAAAACAAAACTTAATTCATTCTCTCGAGTCAAAATTTTTCCAAAAACTTCACAAGAAATCATCTATCCTTAGATGATTTGTTTTAGGCTTTTAAGCCTTTGGTGTTTTCAAAATCTTGTCAAAGTTTGGGCTTTAATAATCTGAACATGTGCAATCCAGAAGGGTGGGTGCCTGTACCCTGATTTTTCTGTCTAAGGCTAGAGTGTTCGTACAAATCCACATCATCGGACCAATCACACTCACCTGGGAACTCTTGGGGTGAGTGTCCACCTATAGGCTAAAGCGTATCTTCGTGATACATTATAAATACCCATTTAGTTTGATTAGTCACCGTGTCATTTGTTTTTTTAGGTAACGAACAAATGATCACAATCCTTATGCTTTGTCGATATTTTTAAACATTCAATTTTGACTATCTAATCTCATCTCACTCGTTTTCTCTCATGTTTCTCTGCTCTTTTAGAATGCCTCCTCGACGTGATCAAACTCAAGATGCCGCTATGGCAGCCATAATCGCTCACCAAATCACTGCTGTGCTCCTAAACCTAGTAACCCAGTTAAATCAAGCAAACAACAACAAAACAACAATGCACCTGCTCTGTGCAACTATAAACAGTTTAACTCAGCTAAACCACTCGCATTTACTGGGTGAGCTACTGGGCTCCTACAGTGGTTTGAGAGTCTCGAAAGCACGTTTTGTCATGTACAATACCCAAACGAGCAAAAGGTTGAGATTTCATCGAGTGTATTCCAGAAAAGAGCACTCACGTGGTAGAACGGTGTGATGAGGGATAGGGGTGCTGATGTGGCAATGACACAAACGTGGGAAGAGCTTCGGGCTCTTATGATGAAGGAGTTCTACCAACGACATGAACAAAGGGCACTTGAAAACGAATTCCACGATCTTAAACAAGATAGTGGTGAACATCGAGCCTACACTGATCGTTTTGAGGAGCTAAGTCTGTTATGTCCTACCATGGTTACGCCTTTGGATAAGGTGATTGAAAAGTACATAGATGGCCTTCCTGACCCAGTTTAGGACATTGTTACTGGTAGCAACCTTACTACCGTTAGACAGGCCATTATGCTATCCGCTATCCTGACTGAATCACAGGTCAGGAAGGGTAAACTTTTCCGGAAAGGCGACAAGAAACCATCGGACAAGACTACCCAAGAAAAACTAAAGGATAACAAGACTGAATCCTCCAAGAAGTCAAAGAAGCGTAAGGCTTCACAAAACTTCGTAGTTGCTCTGAACAATCAAGCTGCCCCCAAACAACCAGCACAACCTCGTGCTAAGAAAACATATGCTGGCACCACACCTCTGTGCAACAAATGCAACTATCATCATCTAAATCAAACACCGTGTCACTAATGTACCCCCTGTGGACGATTGGGACATTTGATCAATGCACGTCGTTTTGCTACCCAAAACCAAACTGTTGCAAACCCTGTTGCTGCTTAAGCACCATATCCACCTGGATCGTGCTAAACTGTGGTGATCTTACTCACTATCGAAACAATTGCCCAAATCTTGTTAATGCAAATCCAGCACGTGGACGAGTATTTAACATAAACGAGGCTCATGCAAATGACAATGCAGTAGTGAACAGTTAAACTTTTATATTTTCCTTGTTGTTATCTATGAAACTTGAAACATTTCAGTTGGTTTAAAAATAAATTTATTATTTCAACTTTATTTACAAAACCAATGTAATTATGTGTATGTATGACATACCCCTACAATATCGACACCAAGGATACGATTCCTTGCAAACTAAACTACTCTCGTGGTTTCATCCATAATTGTGATCGCTCGCAATCTCCACAAAAATCCTAAGTACTCATTTCTTCTAAGAAACAAAAAGTTCAAGGTACAAGTTATAACTCTTAACAAATACCCGAAGTACCACTTTAAATCCTTGATAGGATACCTAAGGGTACTTTCGTAATTCCTTAATTGGTCTTATGCAATATGTCTATTTACATATCATTACTTTCTGATTTTTCATGACATTATACATAGTATATGATTTCAAAAACATTATACATGTTATCAAAAACCTTATACATGATTTCAAAAACATTTCATATGATTTTAAAACATTTTTATAAATATATTTATCTAATATACCTGGTATGATTAAAAAAAATTACATATGATTTCAAAAACATCAAATATGTTTTTAAACATCCTATGCATAGTTTTCAAAGACATTTTGCTTTGTATGTTGACTTAGCATGCCTAGCACATTGATTTCAAGGATCCTTTTTGCTTCATATGTTGACCTAGCATATCTAGCACCTTGATTTCATGAACACTTTACTTCGTATGTTGACTTAGCATACCCAGTACATGATTTTCAAAACATTTTCGTTACACAAATCCCAAATCCTTTTAGGATCTTCCTATCTTCATAGTTAGATCCTTGTGGATGTTTAAAGTGCAAATCAAAGTCCTTGATTGGATTCTGGTGTACTTTTACAAGTTGATAAACAAGTTAATGACCAAGTTGACGATTATGTGATTATGTGTTTAGTTAATTCAAATGCTCATTATCCAAATCCTTGTAGAAGCTTCCATATTTTCGTATGATAGATTCTCAGAGGGATATCCAAAGTACTATCTTAAGTCCTCAAGGGGCTTTTCTATAGTCGGACCTTTGGTTTCCAAAGTACTATTCCAAAAAAATTATTTGATTCAAAGTTAAAGAGACCCTTTGGTGGTCTATTTAAAGAGATCGTACGTTGATCTAGTTAAAGAGATCATGTGTTGATCTAGTTAAAGAGATCGTTCGTTGATCTAGTTAAAAGGACCCTTTGGTGGTCTAGTCAAGTCATTACATGTTTATTCGTTTGATTTTTCCCCTACACATTATCAAATGAACTGTGCGGACTATGCAAGGAATTGAGTAATTATGGATGCATACATAATTATGCAATTCATTGCACAAAAACCACAACAAGTTTTGTCATGTCTTAAAGACCTATAGTGATGAAAATAATGAAACGGGTACAATGTAATAAGGGCATGGTGGATACGCCGCTGGTACTTCCTATATATAAGTGTTTCTTATTACATTGCAAATGTGGTGTTATTTAAGTTACTAGAAGTCCTGGACCTTGACCAATGTTGTTTTATCTTGTACTCTCCGACTCCAACTTCGAACACACACAAGTTTCCTATAATAGTCTTCATAGGAAACACTTTTCCATCGGTCGTTTGAAACTACGAAGTTCACACTTTCTTCGAAATCCTTTACAACAAAGAATACCACTTTGACATTTACATGACGCTCTTGAGAATTCGATAAAATCGTATATCTGTCCTTTGGAGTGAAGTTTAAATCTTTGGATCTGAACTCATTCCTAGAAACAACAAACTAGTACAATTAACAAAGTTCACTGGAAATCCAAACGTGGCCCAGAGTTTTACTAGGGAATAGAGGTTTACTTGAAAGCGAAACACTCACATCTCTTTTCACAAAGTGTCTTCTAAATTAAATTTCGGGACGAAATTTTCTAAAGTATGGGAGACTGTGACATTTGTGCCTTTACGACCATTGTAAAATTCCAAGCAATTTCAAACCTCTTGAAATCTTGTGTTTCGTATCCGGGATTGTATTATTACATGTGACATTTATACATATCAAATCTTGTACGATTTCGAACTCTCGAGAAGCTTTTCTAGAAGTTTTACGTAAACTATTATGCAAACGTAATCAGTTTAACGCAACATACACTCCGGAACAATGAAATAAGCTAAACATACCCTAAATATACTTTACATAACTTAGAAATAAGTTTTGAAGGGTTCGGTATGTCAAAAACAAGTTTATTCAATCACAGGGACTATTTACGAGAAACTACGAAAGTCTGCCAATTCTCGCAGCGATGTACACTCCAGAACAAGAACATAAGTTAAACATACCCTAAATACCCTTAATATAAGTTAGAAATAAGATTCGGAGGGTTTGGTATGTCAAAATCATGTTTATTCAATCACAGGGACTAAAAGCGTCAAAACTGCGAAAGTATGCAAATTCGCGTATTTCTGCATACAGACCATATACGCACATCCAAAAACTTTGTTAATCATTAAAATATTGTATTTTAGTGATTGGAATGCAAAAACATCATTCGTTACGCGATTACGGTCGTTTTCGCGATGGTTAAACTATTCATAGTAATTAAGCGCAAAACGCAACCGTACAACCAAACGAACCGACATCCACAATATTTCCGAGCATATTGCAAGTCCCCGATGCATTAACGTCCTTATAAAGCCTGAAAATGGGTTAACGGGAGTTAAACGCGTCGAAAACAAGTTAAATTGTGTGCAGGGACCATTCTTGCCAAACTTTGAAAGTATATGTATGGTAGCGTCATACGACAGGGTACCCCCCCCCCTTGTGGCATGAAACGACTTTGCTGTTTCGACAAAGTCTTCTTGCCAGCTACCAACTCATGTATTTTTTCATGGTTTTTCATATTGTGGGCTATTCGAAGTGATGAGCAAGGCTTTGATTCATATCCACACACTTGTTTTAATCCCAGACATCCTTGGGCAATACACAATCCGCATGGCATGATCCTCACAACAACTATAAATAGCCTCCAAATTCTGCCCAAATCGTTGCTCATTTGCTCATTCTTATTTCTTAAACTCAAAGTTGGAGTTGCTACCTTATTAGGAAGCCTCCCATCTGAGTTTTCTAGTTTTCGTTCATCCTAAGAACACAAGTAAGTGTTCTATCCAGTCTTGTTTATTCATTTTCAGCAATTATAAGTTGAAAGTTAAACAGTTTGACTACCATTTTACTTTCGGTTTACACCATGAATTAGTTAAAGCAAAGTTCAATTGAACTTTGCAACGTAGTCATAATCACGATGGTTATAATCCCTTGCGATTATGCCTACTGATTACCACGTTTACTAGTCGAAGTGACGAGTCAAAGTTTCGGTCAAAATGCACAATTATGTGCATTTTATGACGGAACTATTTTCGGGTATCAAAACACTTTGTTTTGATATCAAATCAGTTTTCTAACTTAGTTAAACATGTTTAACTCGTCACTTCTAGTTTAGTGCTTATTTAGGGTCGTAAGTCGAGCGGTTTGACTACCGCTTTGACTTTCGAATCCGACTCATTCGGTCGATCATTAGGATCTGACCAAACACATATTTGTGACCATAGTTATATAGGTGTCACACCCCGACCGCGTATAACATGCAACCGCGGCGGAAAACGTCGGGGAGTGTTGTGGACAGAATTAATTGTTATACAACCATGGAAATTAAAGTTACATTTTATTTATCAAACACGGGTGTTACATTGTCTTAGAAGGAAGTACAGAATTCAAAACATAGCTATACTAGTTCTATCTTCACTTTTAGTCTCTAAGGCACGGGTCCGCCCTAGTATTGTGATCAACATCTTATGGAACAGCTCCTGAAAACACATGTGAAAGTAGGTACGTCAGCATAAAAATGCCTGTGAGATACATAGGTTTTGTGAAAATGGGATTCATGACTTGAGTTTACAGAATGTTTAATAACAGTCAGTCATGAACCTTGTAATTTGTCTTGCTTTGTAAACCATTTGAAAAACGATAACATCAGATGATATGTATAGATAAGTGCAAGGTTAAACGAGTAACCAAGTAAAATGAGTTGAATATAATAAGTTGTTTTGTAAGACAATGTTTTATGAAAAGTATGTTATTTGTATAAAATGTTATATGTCTAAACTGAAATGATTTAGATAACGCTAAGATATGTAATATTATACAAACATTTATATATAGGAAGTACCAGCGGCGTATCCACCATGTTTGCATCATATTAAATACTCCACGTTACTCAAACCATTTACCCAAACCAATCCACCATGTAAATTGTTCATGTATAAACCAAATGTCAAGTGTTATTGTGTAAACCATGTCAAATGTTTATGTTCAATGTAAATCATGTAATGTGCATCCCAAATGTATCATGTATGGTAAGCGAAATGTATCAACTTAAACCATATGTAAAATGCACAAAACAAGTCATTGAAGTAAAACGTGGTTTAAATCAACGTTATGTTCTGTAGAAAAATGCATGCTCTATTGATACTAACATTTATGCGGTATTGTAAACTATGCATACATCCAAGCCTTGAGACTGCGGCGATAAACCCTCAAACAAATTAAAGGTTTATCTAAGTTATGTATATCGAATTCGGTCATTCCTTCCAATCCTATCAAACCCAGGATTTCAGAAACGGGAGTTGTCAATTCCTATGGTACCACTACCTACTAACGAACGGCGTGATCAATGTTAATGAATGTATTGTCCCATGTTAAACAAACCAAATGTCATAACAAAATGAAGGCATGTGATGTAAACAATTGTACTAAGTACGCTAAGTAAACATACGAAGCAGAAATGTTCATGTAAATCAATGTGCCCATATGCTGAGTAAACATATGCAGCAGAAATGTTCATGTAAATCAATGTGCCCATATGCTGAGTAAACATATGCAGCAGAAATGTTCATGTAAATCAATGTGTCCATATGCTGAGTAAACATATGCAACAGAAATGTTCATGTAAATCAATGTGTCCATATGCTGAGTAAACATATGCAACAAAAATGTTATGTAAATCAATGTACTAAGTATGCACACAATGGGCATACATAGCATAAAATGTAATGAAATCATGTACTATAATGTACTAATGAGCATAGCAGATATACGATGTGAAAACATGGAAAGCATGAAAGTAACAGATAGGCACATGTGTTTCACCCCAAAACAGTTTGGAAAACAGTAAAAGATGGGGTTCTATGTACTCACCTGAGATTGCTTTGGAGTTCTTGTGTAATAACCAAACAATGCTAGGTCACAGAATATCAAACGGCACCTAATAGGTAGCTATGTTAATATACCGGACCTAAAATCGGAGGAACGGATAGTATGCGGGTTCGTAAACCAAACGAGTAAGGGGACTCGTGTAATATGGTTTAACAAAGCCTACATACTAAAATGAAACTTAACCTAGGTGCTTGCAACCCATCACGACCCGCTTAGGTAGCTTATGCTACCTTACGCGTCGTTCGCGTAGAACGCGTCTGGAACGCCTAACATCGTGACCACAAGGTATTACCTCGGAAGGTTATAGCTATGGTCACCTAATGTGTTTGGTCGGATCCTAATGATTGACCAAATGGGTTGGGTTCGAAAGTATAAGCGATGGTTTAGATCGCTTACCTTACGACCCTATATAAGCACTAAACTAAAAGTGACGAGCTAAGCATGTTAGAACATGCTTAACTAAGTTTAGAAAACAGGTTTGACATCAAAACAAACGGCTTTGATGCCCACGAGTAGTTTGGTTACAAAATATGCAAGAATGCACATTTTGGCCGAAACTACGACTCGTCACTGAGCCTAGATAACGTGGTGATCAGTAGGTATAGTCACTACGGACTATAACCATCGTGATCACGCTCACGTTATGAAGTTCCAACGAACTTCGCATCGACCATAAACTGGTCAATGCAGAAAGTCAAACATAGTTCGACTTTCGGACTCGAAAAGCGAATAAAAGAACAAAAGAACACTTACGGAGGGTCCCCGAATGCTAATCTAGATCAAAATAGCTCAGGTATGAAACAATGGTTCCAACTTAGAGCCTTAAGATCAGATTGTGTGGGTTTTGAGCAAAATGGGGGGGGGTATTTATAGGAAAAGTGGAACCGTTAGGATCGTTTCTTGGATTTCGTGCCACGATCTTGTCCGTCCACTTGTCACAATGTTGTGGTAAGTCAGAGGTTGCCCCTCATTTGCTGGAAGAGGCAAGGGCCATTTGGTCTTTCGAAACTTGAAGAGCCAGTCAGCATTTAATGTGGGTTCTGCTGTACTGGGGACTCCTTACGGACTGTATGGCTTATGGCTTACGGTCCGTAAGCCCCTAGTTTGGCAGAATTGCAGTTTTGGTCCCTGCAACACCAGAACTTGGTATTTGATGCGTTTTTGGCACGTTTAAGCCCCGTTAACCTCATTTCAAAACTCTAAAATGATGTTAAAGTATAGGGAACTGAAAAATGTGCTCAAAAATATGTCGGATGTCGGTTCGTTTGGCCGTACGGTCGCGATGTTCGGTTAATTACGACGGAATGCGCATAAGCGCGAAAGACGATCCAAATTGCGTGACGAATGGATTTTTCTCATGCCAAACACTAAGGCATAATCCTAGGATGCTTACATAAATTTTTGGATGTCCGGATGTATTCAGAACGTAAGTTATGCGCGAAAGTGCAAACTTGTGCACTTTTTGACACTTTTAGCCCCTGATTGATCCAAAAGTTTGTTTTAGCATACCAAACCCCTCAAAGCCTATTTCTAAGCTATGTAAAGGATATTTATGGTATGTTTAACTTATGGACATGTTCCGGAATGTTCATTACAGTTTAAATTGGCATACTTTCGTAGTTTGTCAAGTTTAGTCCCTGTAAGCGAATTAACTTGTTTTTGCCATACCAAAGCCTTCAAAACTTATTTCTAAGTTATGTAAAGGTTATTTAAGGTATGTTGAGTATATGTTGATGTTCCGGAGTATTTGTCGCATTAAACTGAGTACATTTACGTACTAGTTTGCGTATAATTCTCCAGAAAGCGATGTAGAGTTTGAAATTGAACAAAAGTTAAAATATGAAAAATGTAAAACACAATCAAACAATCATTGGGATAAAATAACATTGTTTTATTGATAATTGAAATGTTCATAATGATTACAAGCACAAATGTTACAATAGGGAATAACCTCCTGAGGTTATACCTTATGGTCATTTCGTTTGGTTAGTTATAAGATAGGATGCTTAGATGCTATTAGAAAATGACCAAAATGCCCTTTTTGTGCATAGATTCATTTTAGGCATATGTGACCAAACTTTTGACAATTAAACTGATATTATAACATTTTCAAACATGTTTGGGCATTTAAGACTTATCATAGGACTTGTTTAGCCATCCGAATGCATAGTTACACAAATGACACGTTAAAGTAGCGTAAACTACCTTAACTGGTCATAACGGGTCAAAAGCACTTAGGATTACTTTCAAATCAGAATGTAGACTTTGTTAAACCATTTCATATGAGTTCCAACACTCATTTGGTTTACAAGATCTCATTCTATCCAATTCCCCCAATTATGTACCGTTACTTTAACATAGTTACTCGATGTTAGGACACATTAGGACACGTTTTGAAGCTTTGTTATCTCACTTGATTCGAGGACTCTTTGCAATCCTAAATGAGTACATACTCCCCTCTTTTATGCTTTCCAAATGTTTTGGAGTGATTCATATGTGCCTATTCACTATTTTCATGATTTCA
Source organism: Helianthus annuus (assembly GCF_002127325.2). Classification (NCBI taxonomy): domain Eukaryota; kingdom Viridiplantae; phylum Streptophyta; class Magnoliopsida; order Asterales; family Asteraceae; genus Helianthus; species Helianthus annuus. The sequence continues at coordinate 94,325,430 of NC_035443.2, forward strand.
AGCTATATGATTACACATGCATAGTACTTATCCTATAATGAATTGAAACTGTTACCTATGGCTTAAATACAGGTTTTCAAAGTTTGTAAGACTACTGTTGGTGCGTATTTATATACTTATACGTTCATTAATAATGATCAAGCCGATTGGTAGTACGATATAGCACTATAGGACTTGACACCCCATTCTTGTTGTATGGAATGTCAGAAACCAAAGTTTAAACCAAATAGATCATGCCTTCGTGGTAAATCTATAGTCACCAAAGTGTAGTTTGATACCATAGGTTTGAATGTATTGCCAAACGTCCACAATGTGTATTACAAAGGTTTTCCAATTAAGCCATAAAAAATTATCTTTGTTGATTTCCTAAACCAAAGTATATTTTGATATACTACCAAAGCATAATTTGATATGCTATTTTCAAGCCAAAGTATAATTTGATATACTACCGATGCTTTCGTTTCTAAACCAAGGTATATTTTTGATATACTACTTAATCTACTATTTCAAGAACCAAAGTATATTTTGATATACTATCAATTCAACTATTTCAAAACCAAAGTATATTTGATATACTACTTAATCTATTATTTCAAAACCAAAGTATATTTGATATACTACCTATTCTATTATTTCAAAACCAAAGTATATTTTTGTATATACTACAAACCTTTTTATCAAAGCAATGTGTTTTAGAAACCAAACTTTTATCAAGGATTCATGGCTAATTTTGTAAACATATAAACTTTTCTTACAATATCCAAGCCATGAATCTAATTCACAAACACCTATGTTTCTCACAGGCATTTTTATGCTGACGTTTTATTTTCACATATGTTTTAGGTTCTATTACGTGATGATTGTTGACGCATGCTACACATAGGATGGACTCGTGCCTTAGTGACTTTAAAACTTGAAAGACAATTGTTTGCATTTATGTAGTTTGTATCAAAACAATGAGTCTATTAATGTTATAAAACAAAACTTCAACTACCATGTGTTGTGAAACAATGATTCTGTGACATGACTCCCTGACGTTTCCGTCGCGGTTTGTTGTATTACGCGTTCGGGGTGTTACATACAAATGGTCCTAGCTCGAAAATGAACTCAAGAGGAGGCTCCCTTTAGCTGGGAATCTCCAGGAGATAAGAGGTATTGATTTAAAGAAGAAGGTGCAAGTTGGTATGAATGATCAAGCACCTATTTATAGTTGGCGGAGGTGTTTGGAGGTGGCTACAGTTGTTAAGGGGAGTTAGGAGAAGCTTACACATGTCCTAGTACATGTCCTTTACGAGAAACAAGCCCATGGTTTCGAAATGGTTGAGTTTTGGTTGTTTGTGTGATGGCCAAGGCAAATTTTTGAGCTGGCAGGCTCTACTGTAAGCTACAGTACAGAGACTGTAACTTATGGCGTGGTCTGGCCAAAAATCATAACTTTCACACATTGTCACATTTGGCCCCCTTAACTCCTATATTCTTATGTATTGATATAAGTGACATATATAGCCCCTCTTGGCCAATACTTGGCACACCCGAGAGTATGACCGAACATCATAGAGCTCCTGGTTCGTTAAAATGTCACTCAGAGGTATAAATTAACATGTTGACGCTTTTAACCCTCCACTCACAAACTTTCAGACAATTTCACAAACGGTTCCTCTCGTCCAACAAGTGGCTCATTTGAGAATGCGGACACCGTCTAAGGTCACTCAGAGGCATAGTTTCAGTATGTTGACACTTTTAGTCACTCTACATTCATACTTTTCATATTTGGCAAAAATAGTCCCTACTAGCCAACATTAGGCATAATTAGGCTTAGGGACACGTGTTAGTACATTATTGGACACGATTTTACGAGGTGTTACATCCGCACCCCCTTAAAAGAAATCTTGACCTCGAGATTTACTCAAAAAGATGGGGGTACTTCTGGCGCATAGTGGACTCGACCTCCTATGTTTACTCGGGGCCTCTACGAGCATCCCACTTAACCTTAACAATTGGTATGTACTTCCGTCGGAGCTTCTTAACCTGTCGATCCTCGATCTAAACCAGTTTCTCAACACATCGTAGGTTTTCATCAATCTGCACATCTTCATGTGACATTGCTAGCGACTCATCGGCAAGACATTTCTTTAAATTGCAGATGTGGAATACATTGTGAATTCCACTGAGCTCCTCAGGTAAGTTTAGATTGTAAGCTACAGATCCGACACATTTGATTATCTCGAATGATCCTATGTATCTAGGGCTCAACTTGCCCTTCTTACCGAAACTCATCACACCTTTCCAGGGTGATACTTTTAGTAGAACTTTGTACCCTACTTGGAACTTAAGGGGTTTGCGCTCTTGTCAGCGTAGCTCTTCTGCCGATCCCTGGTAGCTTTGAGATGATCACGGATTTGTATGATCTTATCCATCGTCTCCAGGACAATCTCAGGTCCTGATAGTTGGGCCTCCCCAACTTCTGCCCAACAAACGGGTGTTCGACAATTTCTCCCATACAAGGCCTCAAAAGGAGCAGCCTTGTTGCTCGTATAATAACTGTTGTTATAGGAGAATTCAATTAGGGGGATATGGTCATCCCAACTACCACCTAAGTCGATCACACATGCTCTCAGCATGTCTTCCAAAGTCTGGATAGTACGCTCAATGTATCCATCAATTTGTGCATGGTAAGTCGTACTGAAGTTCAGTCTAGTGCCTAAAGATTGCTGGAAACTTTTCCAGAAATGAGAAGTGTATCTTGTATCTCTATCGGATACAATAGATACCGACACACCATGTAGGGACACAATCTTGTCCACATACAATTTAGCCAACTTATCGGAGCTATACGTCTCCTTTATGGGCAAGAATTGTGCTGACTTAGTTAGCCTATCAACAATGACCCATATTGTGTCATTTCCACGCTTGGTTTTGGGTAACTTGGTAATCAAGTCCATAGTTACCATTTCCCATTTCCATGTGGGAATTTCAAGCGGTTGTAGCAGTCCTGATGGCTTTTGATGTTCGGCTTTAACCTGCGAACACGTCAGACACTTAGCTACGTAAGTGGCTATGGATTTCTGCATACCCATCCACCAAAATTTCACCCATTTTACTACTTTTTAAACTTCATGTACAACATGCAAAGCTACAAAACTTATGACATAATTTTGTATCATCATGACACATCATATAACATTATTTTTAATGCTTATATTCTGTTTTAACTTAATTTCATCATATCTTTTCAAGTTCACCAACTTATGATCATTTAATCATCATATATAACTATGTACAAATACCTAATGCATGATTATCATATCATCATCATCATCCAAGATTTATTTAAATGTATCTACCATACATTTATTATAAATTTTAATTAAATCCAAGAAATCATCTTCGTCTGATCATCATCAAATCGTTCATAACATTGATACATATAACATTCTCATGCTTTTATGAACTAACCATAAATATCATATGCATGCATACATATCTACATATACACAACATACATATATACATATACATACTTTCAAAAAGATCAACTTTTTATATATTCATTTTTAATCATAAGAATTTTTATAAAAATCCTTTTTAATCAGACTTACATCTTGTTGTTCATTCTTTAACAATCCTGCTTTTCTCAATTCTAACTCGTGTGCTTCCAGTTTTTTAATTAACTTGTTAAAACTAATGGTCTCTTATTCCATATTGTTTTTCATGATCAAGATAAACGTAGACCAATCATTTTCTTTTGGAAGTGCATCAACAAGCTTATCTATCAACTCTTCCCAATGTTTTTCAATCCCTAACAATTTGAACTCTTTAATCAAATGACAAAATTTTTCAATGAGTTGTTTAACTGTTTCAGCTTTACATGTAATCTTCTCAAATTCTTTCTTCATTAACACTCTCTAGCTTTTCATTACCTGCTGATTTCCTTCAGCCTTATGTCTTAAAGCATTCCATATTGAAAAAGCAGTTCCATTGTGTTGTAGTAAAGAAGAGTAATGTCTTTCACTAATTGTTGTATAAAACTTGTCATTTTCTTTTCATTCTTGAATTTTTCTTTTTCTTTTTCATTATATGCCATAAGTGATTTCTTTTGACCGTCATTCTCTAAGGGTTCGTTATATTCTCTTAGGATAGCATACCAACACTCCATATGGTAAGCTTGAACCCAGTCAGCAAACCACTCTTCCCATTTTCTATAATCATCTAAGTTCATTAACCTAGGTGGTTTAGATGATGTTCCATGTTCGTTTTCAAATCTTAAAGCCTGAGCTACCCAATCTGGCATGGTTGCAAACGCATTATAAAATTCAGAATCCATGATTAACACCTGCAAAAATCAACAAATGATCAAACAACTTTGAAACAATATAATGATTTCTTTCATGCGAAAGAGAAATGTTACTTCATGCGAATGTGACAAGTATGAACAAACTAACACCAAATACACTCTTTCGTACGAACTGGACTTTTCTGTTTCGTACGAATGTGATGACTCTTCAATAAACTGACTTTTAATCACTTTCGTAAAAATGTGTCTTGTACGATTCGAACGGCTGTGAAACTTCAAGTTACGTTTTTCATGGTTTTTCCAAGAATTTTCATTGAATTAGCTTGAATTTTGATCTGATTCTTTCAAGGATTGATTAGAACATGATTTCGCACATTATATCCAAAAATCAGAAAATTTTGTCCATGATTTCAACATTAATTTTGCATTTTAAGTTGGAAGAAGATGAGTAGAAAAGATGTGAGTAGAAAAGGTGATGAAATCAGATCCATAACAGCTCGAATCTGCTTGTATCTTGTGTTCTCAGTCCTTCAAACCGGTCTCCAAGCTCTGATACCACTTGTAAGGACCGTTTCGGTGCTCCCGAATGCTCCGACCGGCTAAAACGACTCCATATCTCGTGCGGAATCTGAGTATGAAGGTGACGTGCACAAGAACAAACTAATTAAACTGGTTTCTATTCAATATTTGAAGTTACAGAACCACGAAACCAAATGGATAGAGTTTCCTCTCTATTCCACCCAAATACTACAAATGACAAGACTTGACCTCCTATCTATAGGGAAGCCCATTCACATGGACCATCTAGAACGAATGAGCCTTATGTGCAAATGGCACCTTTGGGATGGATGAGACCCCATTCGTACGAATTGCACATTCGTGCGAATGTGTACCAACATTATAAACCTGTCTTGCCTAACCTACAAACCTATATAATCAACTATGACTCAATACATTGACCACTATGAACATATTGACGGAAGCAATAAAGATAATGCATTCGCACTTTTAAAACATTATAAGACATTATAAGAGGGGTTTAGTGATACTCACCTTTGGGTGTGTTTTTATATTATCGCAATCCCTCAAATTGGTTTACACGTCCTAAATTAAGTAGGAACGATTTAATAACCAATTATTCTATTAATATCTAAGTTTCTCCAATACTTAGAATTTTCACAAAACTTTGAGATTTTCTCGAAAAGTCTTTCTTTTGATTATGTTGGCGTAATTATATATATGTGTTCATATATATATATATATATATATATATATATATATATATATATATATATATATATTAAGATTATCATGACTTGAACGATTTTAATGGTGACCCACAATATGTTATATCCGTTATCACATCCGCTTATGTGCAAAATATATACTATTTGCGCTTTGTAATATATTTACATAAATATAGACATATTCGACGTATATCGTTACTCAAGTATTTCATCAACTTATATATTTTATCATTTTTAAAGCATTCATATACAATATAACTCATCAAGTTAACCTATGTATTATTTTCATGCTCGATCTATAAGTTATATATATTTTACGAGATATTTAACGAAATTATCGTTTTAACCTTACAAGCATACATGCATAGTCTTAATCTCTACTATCATGTCAACACTTAATATATCACACTACACATACTCATATTTACATATCACATTGTAACACATAAAGTTTACCCTTGAACATCCCGTTTTCCCGTACACTGAAATATGCGTATTTTAACGTTTTCAGTAACGTTTTCAGGCGTCCAAAGTCACGTATGACTAACCAAACACCATGGGTATTAATATAAGTTAAAATACTTATAATATCTTAATAATATCAGTTTATATTCTGATTTAAAACAGTTTTATAAAAATCATTTCAAAAGCCGATTTTACCGTTTTAACGCATAGTCTTATACTGAACTTTACCGTAACCATCCAAAATCGTCACGACTTGATATTTTAACACAACACATGTTTTTTAATGATTAATATGGTGGTTATGCTCGTGATAGTGCAGATTTCATGCATGTCACATAAATCACACAATTTCACCCATTTTACTACTTTTTAAGCTTCATTTACAACATGCAAAGCTACTAAACTTATGACATAATTCTGTATCATCATGACAAATCATATAACATTATTTTAATGTTCATATTCCGTTTTAACTCAACTTCATCATATCATTTCAAGTTCACCAACTTATGATCATTTAAGCATCATATATCACACTACACATATACAAGTACCTAATGCATGATTATCATATCATCATCATCCAAGATTTACTTAAATGTAATTATCGTACATTTATTATAACTTTCAAATAAACCCAAGAAATAATCTTCATCTAATCATCATCAAATCATTCATAACATTAATGCATATAACATTCTCATGCTTTTATGAAGTAGCCAATAAATATCATATGCATGCATACATATATACATATACACAACATACATATATACATATATATACTTTCAAAAAGATCAACTTTTCATACATTCATCTTTAATCATAAGACTTTTTATAAAAATCCTTTTTAATCATACATGCAATCACCTTTCAAGAATCATATTAATCAAAACCCAACTAATAATCAAAACACCACCAAATAACCACATGCATACATACTCACGGCTCACACACACTCACATATTTTTCCATTTTAATTTTATTTTAAAACCATTTTCTTATTTAAAATCCAAGTATGTGAAAAATCCAAGCTTTTGAGAAACTTTCTATCATCATCATCATCATCAAGAATCTAGAACATGAACTTTAAAAATAATTTTATACCTTTCAAGAATATAAATGGGTTTTTGATGATGGTTGTTGTGATAAAAAGCATGCATCTTCCTAAAACTCCATGGATTGACCTTCAAATCTTTGAAGAAACTTGAAAATTGCTTGGAAGGCACTTGATTCTTTTAAGAAATCATCAAAATTTTTGAAATGGGAGTGGGGATGTGTGTGTATACGGTTTTAGAGAAAGAGAATGGAAGAATTGAAAAGATTTTAGTCTTGGAAAATGATTAAAATGGATGAATTCGTTGAAGTGTAATGATTGCATGCATAATAGGCTTAACACTTGTCAAGAGAGAGAAAAGGTTGGCACTTATGGTCGCCATCTACACATGCACACACATATCTCACATATGCATATATATATATATATATATTATATAGGCTAATTATAATGAGAAATCCCACTCCAGATGAGAAAACCCAAGAAACCCACATGTGTGGCTAGGATTCAGCCACGTCACATGGATGGATGTCTACACAAAGATGATGAGAAGGGTATATGCGTCATTTACATAGGGCTAGAAAGTGTATCAGTTGCATGCCAGCCATCCCAGCTATCACCTCTCCTTTTCTAGGTTGGCAGGTTGTTGTCACCATGCTTTGTGCTTTTGAGAACTTACTTTTATTAAATCTTGACTTATTCTTTATAGTCCATCACACAACACACGTTTTATTTCTCTCTCCCCCTCTTTCTTTCTCTCACTTCTTTAAGAAAATATTTTTCATATCCAAATCTCATTTTTCTCTGAATCTCGCTTCTTCAAGGAGATGAAGGTATGGTGTTTTTCAGATGAGGTGAGGGGATTCGTTGGTGCGGTTTTGGTTTAAGAAGGGTGTAGCGGTGGTGATTTTGGTTCAACCACGAAGATCTGAAGTTGAACAACCACCATCGGATCTGAATCGAACCACCACCATCATCATTATGGTCTACGTGCTCATCCATGAAAAAAGGTATGCATTTTGTTTAAAGAAGATGATGGTTATAAAAAATGAAGATCAAATGGGATTCGATGGTGCGATTTTGGTTTAAGAAGGGTGTAGCGGTGGTGATTTTGGTTCAACCACCCAGTTTTGAAGTTGAACAACCATCATCGGATCAGAATCAAACAACTACCGCCATCACTATGGTCTATGTGCTTATCCATGGAAAAAAAGTATGCATTTTGTTTAAAGAAGATGATTGTTATAAAAAAATGAAGATCAAGTACGTTTTAAGAGTCCATTTTTCTTATATATACTTGTTTAAAATTAAAATTTTATTTTTTGTATCGATTTGATATGAAATTACGTTTGTGGTCGTGTTTTGAAGACATTATTTTGAATTAATCTGGAAGTATTGTTCATTTTACAAGCCATACATTATTATTTAACATGTACATTTATCATGGGATTTTGTAATTTCTAAAAATATAAATTTACTTCAAAGGCTAAATTTCCTTTTTTTTTATATGTTTAGATTATGCAACTGATCTGGATACATTGTGGTTCAAGAATAATTGTGCAACGAAGATGTAATGGATCTGGATTTGTAGAAGTGATAGTTACAAACGTAATATTTTTTCTGCAGTTACATGTATTTTTTTTATCAGTAATATTACATTTTTGTAGTTACATTCTTTTTTTTATTAGTAAAGTGTACGATTTGATAACCGGATATTGAAGATTTTGAAGATGTTGGAGGTTCATAATTTCATTTTTTATTTATCTTAGAAAATGTACATGTATTAGATCTTTGTAAGATTTATGTGTTTATTTACTATAATGACTTCTACCCCATGTATTAGAAATCGTACATTTTTTACTTTATGTTATATGCATTTTTTTATAGTGCTACCTCAACTTGTAGAGATTTGTAGTTGTGATTCAGATGACCCAGTTGTGATTCGGATGACCCACATCTTTTTGCAATTACATGTATACTTTTTTATCAGTTAGACGTATCATCTTTTTGGTAGTTACATTTTTTATCAGTAAAATGTAACTTTTTTTTTACTAGTAAAATGTAACATTTTTTGCAGTTACATTAAAACTATTAGATTTTTATATTTATTATCAGTAATAAGAAACAAAATTTCTGCAACTATTTAAACTATAACAACAAGAATTAATTTTTGACACAGAATATGTAAAACGATTTTTCATATTGTAATTAAAAATATTGAAAAATTCCTTAGTAAGGCATGGAACATTGGAAAATGGTGCATTCATTAAATGGGAGTTAGATAAAATGTCAAAAATGTGTTTAAGAAAATGGAACATACGTGTGTCAGGTGTATAAAGTAGTACAACCATTTCTTAAAGTAGTACAACATTGTTTTTTATTTATATAATAGTCACATCAGTTTTTATGAGTTTATCTTTTTTAATCTCATTTTTAATAGAAAATGTATTTGTAACATAATATATCTTCATTTTTTTGTAACAAGTCTTGTGCTAAAAAAATGACAGTTGTTACATTGTTTTTTCTCAAGCGAATACATGTTACAGCACATAGCAAAAAATGTAACATCACATTGTTTGTTTTTGAAGAAATGAAAAAATGCACAAAAAGTAGTTAGTTGATAAAGATGACACTTTTTGTGATTTTGTTGGATTTTTACCTTTTTCCTTCTGTTGTTCATCCCTGTTGTTCTCTTGCCTATCTTGAATCTCCTACATTGATATGGTTACAACAAAAATAATATGTTTACATGTACAAAAGTTCCATTTTACATTTCTTTGCATTATACCCATGGGTGTTACAGATAAAATACATCCCCAAAAATGTAAACAAGGTTAGAATCATATCACCCTTTTTTTATTTTAAACGTTTTGTTAATCCACGCATCAACAACTTAGTAAAAACTACATTTTTTTTTGTAATTTCCATACCCTATTTTTATTGTCAAAAACTACATTTTTGTAATTTCCAACCCAAATTTTGGTAACATCACTTGTTTTCCAAACCAACACACACACACAAAAACCCCCCAAACAACACTTGTTTTCAATTATTTAGATTATGTACTTTGTTTTTCCTTACGAACCCAAACCACATATGTTACATAACCTTGCCCTCACAAATGCTATGTTACATTAATTACATATCAATGTATGTGTTAGGGTACATCACTCATATTTTATTGTAGGTGTACTTTATAGGTTCTATGTAGGTTTTGACTTTTTATTTTTTTTATATTTTAGCTCTAAGCTTTATGTACTTTTTTCTTTGTGAAAGCAGACAATCTTTATATAATATTCAAAAAATTTAACTGTTATTTTATTTAAAATTCTACTTCTAATTTTCTTTATTAGATTTTTCTACCATTAAATGTAACCTTTTATTTATATATTTTTTTGAAAATATGCACCGCCAAAGTAACATTTTCTTCCCGATAGAACATTTTTTTGTAACAACTTTAAAAAAACATGAAAAAAAGTTTTTTGTTTCAAAGCCCAAATGTGTACGTGGTGGGGGAATCTAACCCTAAATAAATGCTCATTTGTTTTTACATTGGTTGGTGTATTGAGAAATCCACACCTTAATTAAAAAGTTTTATTTTTTTTGTTTTATCAAATCAAAACCCTTATGAACAAAAGCCACATCACTGTTTTTTTACAACAAAATATCTTGTAGAAATGTTAAAACCCTAAAAACTTTCTTGTAGCATTGTCAAAACCACATAAAACCCTTTCTTTGTAGCACCTTTAAAACAACAACAATTAAAAAATGATACCAACGCACTTTATTTTTACAATAATCTAAAAAAGTGTAACAATGCGCATTTTTTTCTTTAACGGACATTATTTATGTAGCACGAAAAAATGTAACATGCATTTTCTCTTCAATTGTTACATTTCTAACACCCGGTTACATAGTGTTACAAAGAATTGTTACATAAAAAATAAACTTCATTAACAATAATCCAACATAAGTAAGGTAAATAGCAATGTTACAAAATGTATATAAAAAATATAACTTCATTAACAAAAATCCAACAACAATAGATTTTTTAGATTCAATCATCATAACAATAAACAAGAAAATTGTTTCCATTTGTTCAGAACTGAAAACAAATTTTACACGAAAAATTGTTAAAATCACTAATTAAAAACAACACAAAAAATGAAGATATACAAAACACAAAAAATTGCAAATCTGAAAAAAAAAACTGAAAACAAACATACTTATGGATTTGGAGATCTTTTAGATCTGGAACATCATGTTCAACATCGAACATCTTTTGGATCATCTTCAACATCGAACCGTCATCTAAAACATCTTCTTCAACATCGAACATCTTCAATCGGATCTGGAGCATCTTTTAGATCTGGTAGCATCTTTTTGGACCATCTTTTGGATCTGAATCATCTTTTGGATTCAGTGCATCTTTCTGGGTTTGGAGAAGTGCAAATGAATTTTTGAATCTTTTTGGATCATCCTTTAATGTAACCAGGCGGATAAGTAGAAGACCAGTTTTGTGATACGATAAACACTTGAAAGCTTCATTGTTTATAAGATTATGGTAGAAATCCGGATGTTTTATGTAAGTTTCTTGGAGAAGTGCAAATGAATTATTGAATTGTCAAAAATTAGATGAACTTTTGAAGTGAGAGACTTGTTAGTGCAGAATGTCTATCGCCTTCGTCAATCGGAACTGTAGCTGAAATAGAAGTAAAATAGGCTTTATATTGTAATTTGTTTGCAATAGGCAAGGTGGCATTATTGTAAATAAGGGGAAATCCCTTATAATCTTGTGCCTATAAATAAGAGCCTTAGGGTTTTGTTTTAGAACTTTTGCCACATTAGAGCTTGGAGAGCTAGGTGCTTAGAGAGAGAAACTAGAGAGAGAAAGTGGCAAAACGTGATTCACGGAGCTTGTATTCGTCTCATCATAAATAGAATCACCGATTAGTGTACGTTATTGTGTGTTCGGTCACGCACGTTCACGGATTCCGCACGTCGAACGTTCGTTACGCAATCGTAAGGTGTCGAAACTACGTGAATTGCTACCCTACCAAGTTTCAGATCAAATCTCCTAGCCGTTTAGGAGAAATCGCGGTTTTTAGGTTCGTTTGTGCGTCAAAATTCAGGTAGGTTCGCTTTTCCGAACTAAACAGGTTCGCTCATTCGGTTCAAAATACAGGTTCGTTCATAGATCAGACAGGTTCGCTTATTGTGGATGTTAAGGTTCGCTTATTAGGTCATTTCATAGCTTCGCTTTTTCAGTCAGTAAGGTTCGCTTATTTGGTATTAAGAGGTCCGCTCATTAGGTTACTCGTGTGGTTCGCTCGTTGTGCATATTAATCAGTGGTCCGCTCATATTGTTCATTAGTAGTGGTTCGCTTTTGTGTCATCGTCTTCACTTGGTTTTTGAACTTTATAAAGTCACCGACCCACTAACTAGAAAGGTCCAATCAATGCTTATTGTCGGCTCATTATATCACAGACCTTTGTATTAATTGATTAAAGCCTTGGCCCAATCGTTGTTAGACAATTAAGTGTTGTCGGCCACCTTTAAAAAGTGACCGACCCACTAACCCAATTGGCCCTATAGCATTCCTACAACCAATGTGAGACCCAATCATAGTTTGAGTTCATAAAGGTTAATTGTTTGGCCCATGTGTGGATAAGTTTCAAAACCCCATGTGAAGATAAAAATAGAAGCCCAATCACAGTTTGATAGTTTGGTGTATTTCGATTAAATAAAATTCAAATAAAAAAGTTTGTTTGATGTCGGTTTAGTGGGTATTCAATCTCATTGAAGTGCAGACCAATTGGCCTATAGTTGACGGCAAGTTTTGTTTGGCCCAATCAAAGCTTTTGTTTGTGAGTGAATAATAAAGATTTGAAATCAATATTCAGTGGATATTGGCGGCCCAATCAGAACATTATAACAAGAAGCCCAAGTTGGTGATATCATTTTGTGTGTTATTTAGCCCAAGCCAAAGTTTCATCATAGTGATATTGTTGGCTAAGTGGAGTGTATAGTCTATCTGTTATATTCATTGATCAAAGGCCTAGTTCATCCTAAGCTCATATCTCGTGAACTTTTTGTTCAGACCCATTCATTCAGCGATCTCACATCATCAACATTGAAACAAATCCGCAAATCTTCGACAACGAGTCTTAGATTGGTTTCATCAACACACTGTTTCATACTCAGTCTGTTTAAACTGGTTGTTTGATTGTTGGTTTGCAGGTGACACGAGGCAATTTACAAGGTAATTCACAAATATAAGTCCATGGCGAAAGATGAACCTATTCCATGGAAAGACGAGCGTACGGAAGAGCAAAAGTATAGATACAGAAAAACGATTGCTGAATACAAGATCATTAGACTGTCTCGTATCTATTCGGAAGCAAAGCGAGCGAGAAGATGGGATCCGAAAAGGGAGTGTTATCTCGATGAGTATGGAAACATTGCGATTGATGACAAAACACTTGATATTGAAGCAATCATCAAGGAATACAAAGAAGAAGATGAGTATTGGCAGCACAAATGGTGGGGAACACCAACTGAGAAAATGATAAAAGAAGAGAAAGAGAAGAAAGAAAAAGAAGAGAAAGAGAAGAAAGAAAATGATGAAAAGGTGAAAGGAAAATGCTCGGAATGCGAAAAATCAGAAGCTAGTGTGAAACTCTTGAAGGATGTGGAGAGTTTGACATTGGAAAACGATACTCTGAAGATCAAGAAGAAGGCTGATAATGAACGGATTTTGGAGTTATGCTTGAACTATGAAAAGCTAAAATCTGAGAATGATAAACTGTTGAATGATTTAAACAGTTTGACATCAGAAAACAAAACTTTGAAAGAAAATGAAAAAGTTTTTGAAAACAAAAGAAAGTCTTCAGAAGATGAAGATTTTTGGATAAAACTGGAAAACAAAAATCTAAAAGAGAATGAAACAAGATTTCAAGAACAGTTAAAAGTCTTGGAAAATGAAAAATCTGTTCTTGAAAATCTTAAAATTGAAAATGAAAATTCAATCAAGTTCTATCTTGAAAGAATCTCTCAGCTTGAAAAAGAAGCTGAGAATTCAAGAAACAAGATTGATGAACTTGAAAAGAAATTGAAAGGTTTTGTGACTGCATCAGATAGTTTGAATTTTCCCTGTCCAAAACCGATCAATTTTGTTCCAATAAGTGACAAGGTCACAAATTTTGACAAAGTCAAAATTGAAGATTGTGATGACAAATCTGATGATGAAAAAGAAAAAGAAGAAAAAAGAAAAACATTTTTGAAATTAAATGAAATGTTTAAAAATACTGTTTTACAATCTATTGAGAAAGGTGAATGCTCAACGCAAAAACCTGTAAAGAAGAGTGTGGAACAGAAACAAAAAGATAAAAAATTGAAAAATCCTAAAAAAGAAAATAAAAGCTCATCAGATCAATCATCCAATCACAATAAAAAATCACAAAAATTTAAAAATCAAAACTCAAAAATAGTTGGTAATAAGTGGTGCAGGTTTGACCACCGTGCTCAAATGCCAAATCAAGGTTACAAGAAGAGAAATGACTACCACAAGACAACTCAATGCTATGATCTAAGTGTGTGGTATGAAAATGGTGAACGATATGAATGAGAGAAGAGGTATGATAACAGAGTGTGTTACTCTTGTGGCTATCAAGGACACATTGCTGTTAACTGCCAAAGTCAGAGATTTGAAACGAGAAGGTGTTATGAATGTCATTTCAGAGGACACATTGCCAGAGATTGCCCAAGGAGATCGATGGGAAGATCGAGGGTTGAATCTCAAAGAACGGAAAAGAAACCAGTCAACGTCAAGCCCAAAGAACAGAAGGTTCAAGAACCTAAAGTTCAGGAAACAAAAGTAAAACTTTCTCAGGGGCAAAAAAGACAGACTGCGAAAGAAGAGGAAGAAGGCCAGAGAATATCTGGAGAAGATTTTGTCCTCGGGTTTACCAGACAGATTGAATAAGAGTACTGATGAATCGCTTCACTCGAATGCAAAGTCAAGCAAGCCGAATTCGTCAGATGCAAATCTGAGGACAAAAGAAAAGAAAAAGAAAGTTGTTGGCAATGAATCTGACAGATCAAAGTCAGACAAGCCACATACAAGCAATGATCCTGGTTTGTCAAAACCAGAAGAACTAAGTTTTGAGGTAAAATTGTCAAAAACACCCAAGGCTGGTCAGGCTTGGGTGAATCTTTTCAAATGAAAAACCCTGACTTGCCGGAGTTCCCAGGTTGGTAAGCGTGGAACATGAATCGGCACATTTCTTGAGAAATTCACAGGTTGGTAACTGTGATATTTCGAATTACAGAAGACTAATCAAGTACATTAAATTGTACTTGATTTATCTTTCCGACAAGTGATTAAAGTAAAACAATGTGATGAAAGAACCCCGAATTTGTGAAATGACACACAAAACTAATTTTCCGGAAAAACCATTTTGATTAAAACACACTTAAGTGTTTTGAAATCTAAATGGGAAAATAGTTTGTTGTCAGGGGGAGTTCTGATTGTTTATGCCAAATGAATAGCGAATTAAAGTGATTCGATATCAGTTTGTCATTTTATTTGTACAGTTTTCAAATTTTCCCAGAAAATCAAAATTGAAACATATTTTGATTTTAGGGGGAGAAAAATTTTAAAAAAATTAGAAAATTTGAAAATGCCAAAAACATTGAAAAAGCAAAAATGAATTTTGTTGATAAAAGAGGAAATGATAGTACATCAGTGGACTATCACAGCACGCTAAAGAAATGAATTGTCAAATGTGATAAACGGCCTCACTGATGATGTGTCGATAGGTTTTTGCACATTTAGTAGATTTATTCGGGATATAAACTTAATATTTCAAACTTGCGAAATTCGTGGGGAACACTACTTGGATATATAGGTAACCCCTGAAATCTCGTTTGAAAGGTCTCGTATTCTGATATACTAGGTTTTTATACTCAATGATGTCTGGGGTATTATTCCGGGACTTCTGCTGAACGGTAGTTCTGACCTAGTCCTTGGCTAATACTTTGCTTTAAATGCTTGAAACATAGCATAAAGCCCTCAGCTGATTAGACAATAAAATTGATAATCATCTGTTGTAGCTGAAAAGATCCTCTAAAGGGGACATACTGCAAAGTCGAAACTAATATCTCTCTACGCATACGGAAGTATCGACCTGAGATCCCTCAGTTCTTGCATTTAACCCCTAAATTATGTACAGATATCATTGTAGTATACTCACCTGTAAGACTGAATATTGAGATTCTGGATACGGGAGTATATTCAAGAGGTGGGACACATGAATGAGTTAAGTTCCTAAAACATCTAAATCGTATCCTAAATAGATTGAAAATTGTGTGAAAATTTAAGAGGACAACTATATCGTCAATCTACGTGAATCGTTTAGAACTTAAAATGATTAAAGCTTAACGGTGCTAGTGATTTGTCTCAAGAACTGATATGATCCTCTTGCACAAACTCACAAAAATATTATCTGTATATATTTGTTTACTGTATTTCATTCAAAAACAAAAATCCAAAAAGATTTTCGGAGTGTTTTAGCATAAAGTTTTTGAAAAATCAAAAAGATTTTCGACAGCTGATTTTGAAGAGCTGATATTCAAAATTCGAGTGCTAAACATGATGAACAGGATTGGGAGAATATGTTGAAAACTTTGAATGTCATATACAAATGTTTTAAAAAAGGTTGTATGCTTAGTTAATCAAGGGCAGTCAATTGAACTTGATGTAACTATACAGATTGATGAGTTAATGATTTCTACCAGTAAGTTTCTTAAATCTAACTGTCATAAATTTGTAAAACTTATGTTGAGGTAGAGGATATGCAGGATAACCAGGTTTCAAGTCCTGAGCAGATGCAGAAACAAAGCCAGGAATTGATCCTGAACTTGTGAAACGGTGAAAGCCAGACTACGATCCCGACAGCTGAGTCTAAGGGGGAGTCTGAAGACGAGCTCAACGCAAACGGAAGCGTGTAAGGAGCCAGGTATCGTTCCTGGAAGAGCTTGTATCTGGAAATTAAGGGGTCGATCCCAAAAGCACAGAAGCTTGACGAAAGGGGGAGCCTGATGAAGAAAAAGAGTCTAAGCGAGAGGGGGAGCAACGGAAGCTCGTAAACAGATCCACGAGGATTCTGTTTGAGAAAGAGGGAGTCTATGGTTGCTGAAACCGTCAAACCTTCAAGAAGACTCAGAGAGAGAGAGAAAGTCAAGTTGCTACGAGTTTGACTACAGATTGACTGCGGCAATATCGAAGGGGGAGTCTGTTAGTGCAGAATGTCTATCGCCTTCGTCAATCGGAACCATAGCTGAAATAGAAGTAAAATAGGCTTTATATTGTAATTTGTTAGCAATAGGCAAGGTGGCATTATTGTAAATAAGGGGAAATCCCTTATAATCTTGTGCCTATAAATAGGAGCCTTAGGGTTTTGTTTTAGAACTTTTGCCACATTAGAGCTTGGAGAGCTAGGTGCTTAGAGAGAGAAACTAGAGAGAGAAAGTGGCAAAACGTGATTCACGGAGCTTGTATTCGTCTCATCATAAATAGAATCACCGATTAGTGTACGTTATTGTGTGTTCGGTCACACACGTTCACGGATTCCGCACGTCGAACGTTCGTTACGCAATCGTAAGGTGTCGAAACCGATCCTACAAGACTTTCTCTTTTGAAGAATTTTTGAATTGTCTGAAGTTTCTGGTAGATGTCTGAGGCTTGATAGATGTCAAAGTCAAAAAATATCATTCATGCCCATAATACCCTTCTATGTACTTTTTCTTAATATTAAATTAAAAGTATGGTAATTATATAACCAAGTTGATGATAACCATTCATCACATTGAATCAATGGTAGATAGAGGGTTTTCTGAGTTTCTTTAACTCAAGGAGGTTTTCGATTTATCCTTGCCCATTATATATATATATATATATATATATATATATATATATATATATATGTATGTATGTATACTAGTCGTTTACCCGCGCGATGCGGCGGGAAACATCACTTAGGTTGGTGAGTTTAGGGCTATGTACGGGATGGTACTTGTTTAACACTTTCTTGTCGTGCTCCATATAACACCGTACTTGTTTTATGTTAGTTTATCAATCCTCTCTAGTGGGTTCACTCGCAACTTACAACGGGCAAACCGGTTTTTAACAATATATAAATAGAAATGTAAACGCAACGGTAAGTACAACTAATACTTTGAGCTAATACTTAGAGCTAAAACATTATACATGACTCACGATGACCAAGTAACAATATGAGAATTCATAAGACGGGTTTTTTTATTTATAGCTAGTACACACATAAAGTCAATATCCAAATGATAGAAATCTTCTCTTCAAGTGAAGAAAAATCATACAATGAAATGTGATTAAAAAATAAAACCCCTCTACTACATTGGTGAAAACAGAACAATAAATCCCAAGTAGGGATTATCTGAGTTGATCCATCTATCATACTCTCTCTTCAATTTTCACAATATACATAGTAACAAGTACAAAGAGACCAAACTAAATCACAAGACTATGCTGTTTAGTTTATTTCTGCAAGAGGTGATTGAGAAGCAGGAGTAATCTTGCCGTCCTTAACTTCCAATAACTCAAATGAATGGTTTTCCCTGAATTCCTCCAATAGAGTTTCCATCGGCATTGCCCGAAGCGACTCTATGGTATCCTTACTTGGAACAGCAGGGTCGCATCTTACGGAAGTATTACCAGATGGTTCATAATCCTGCACATAAAAAATGTCAATATGTAATTATATGAGTATGACTCATCGAGAATTGATAGTGTGTCATCTTTGATCTTACCATATACTTCTGCTGGAAAGTATCATGTGCCTTCTGTTGTATCTCATCAGACTGTGTAGAGTGGTCGTTTTGTAAAAATTCAAGAAACACGGTTTGTGCTTTTGTGGTTTCCAAAATTCCGTGAACAGCCCCTTGCTCCTTTTGTGATATACCTACAAAGAATATCCATGTGTAAAACATTATTAGTGACAAATGAATGGAATCGACCCATTCATGCGTAGATACCCGAAAACATACCCATTCATGCGTAGATACCCGAAAACGACCCCTAAACTTTTAAAAATTCTTTTCTTTAACTAATTTACGTTTACGTTTCTATACCTGAAAAAGGCTATGAATTGTTAAAATCGTTACGATTGTCAAAGATGTTCTCACCTTCACAGACGGAAAGCAACTCCATTACATGGTCCGAGTCCCTCAACATTTTCCTCGGTGAGGTTTTCAACAACACTTTATTTTCTCTACACACACACACACACACAGTCACACACACATAATTATCTACAGCAAACTGAATTTTAAAAACCTAAACTATGACCCATCGGCTTAATAATACCAGAAATTTAACCAGCAAACAACCTGATCCGCATAATCATCTTACATTTGCACTTGATTTCGCTCACAAGGAGAAGAGGAAGGTACATTTCCCGATTTCGCTCATAATCATCCCTGTGAACGGAATCGAGTGGAATCAAGTGTGAAACTGTGATGATTATGCAAGTGAGATTGTCCGATCTGCATCCAGAGCAGGCTTCTTTACTGTATACATCAGCATTCGAAAAAAAAAACATTTGATGTTTGAAAGAAAACCGCACACACATTTTTAGCAAAGTTATAGGATGCCCAATAGATATTCATGGAAAATTATAGTTCACTGAATGTCTGAATCAATGAATATACTTCCTTAATTATCTACAACATGCGCACATCAACTGTTCAACTAAGTACAATGTTGCTTCACAATTCAGATTCTCAATTCGGACAAAAACCTAAATCAAATCAGTGAGTCTATTTCACTTAAAAAGACCGAATTGCCGTTTAAGTTAACAAACAAGACAGAAATACCCCTGAATTAACGAAGAAAAACAGATGGAGTTAACGATTCAGATGAAAATGGCAAGATTTCAAAACTTTTGGATTCAAATGCGGAAAAACAAACCTTTAGACGAAAGTCACAAAACTGGCCAAACCTCAGGGACGAAAATGGCATTTAAAAATATCTAAAACTTTTGGACAAAAGGAATTTTGTGACAACCTGACCTAACCTGTTTTGACCGGTACAAAATTTAACGGTTTTGACATATTCCACAATGAGCCGGACCAGCCCAATTTGCCACCTATGAGTTTATTCTAGAGTAAAATGTCATTTTCGTTTCCTTGGGTTTGGCCAGTTTTGCGACTATCATCCAAAGGGTTGTTTCTAAGCATACGGGTCCAACCGGTTTGAAATCTTGCCATTTTTTCATCCGGCTCGTTAACTCCATCCATTTTTCTCCGTTAAGTAAGGGGTATTTCCTTCCTTTTTGTTAACTTAGGGCAATTAGGTCTTTTTCAGGGGTTTTCGACTTTTTGGTCTTTTTACATAAAGTGAAAATGGCAAGATTTCAAACCCTTTGGATCCAAATGCGGAAAACAAACCTTTGGACAAAAGTCGCAAAACTGGCCAAACCTCAGGCTCAGGGACGAAAATGACATTTTACTCTTTATTCTATAATATAAAGTAGCAGGGTTCCTGATACAAATAGTTATTCACTTTAAGTCATCGAGATGATTTAAAACAAAAATTCATGATGACATATTTTGTAAGTGCTATTTATAAACAATCCTCCGGTTGAGACTTCGAGTTCAAATATGAATATCTTCAACAAATTTCTTACACAGCATTGCAACTAATCCAAAATCAACCTACACAATCTACCTTCTGGTAACCTAATTGCACTCATCAGAACAAGAAATTTCAATAAACAAAAAAACACGAATTCAAAATTATATGTTAGTTAAAGAACCGTGCCTCTAACTTGTTCTATATGCCCTGTTAGTGTCAACCTTAACCGTCCTGATCCAGTATCCCAAATCTGACAAAATTATATAAAAAAATCCTTTAGTGTTAGTTTCAAGAAAATATGGAGAACATGTATAGAACCACTCATTATTGAATAAAACAATTACCTTAATCGTTCGATCTGCAGAACCGGTACAGAACCACTCGTTATTTGGACTAAACGCAACAGATCTCACCCACCCCAAATGGCCACTAATGACCTGCATATATAATAGCTCAGTTTAGTCAAGATAAGCAAGGCCAAAAATGATATGAAAAATGAAAAAAAAAAATCAGATTCCTTAAGCAAAACCATTGATAGCTTCAATTTAAGTGCTAAAATGTTTCTCGGTCAAACCACCCCCCATTTTGACTACGGAACGCATTACACAACCCGCCCATTTACCCACCTCTAAGCAGCCAATATGATGTATGTAAACAAAATTAAAAGTTACCGTCAAATTCCAAAGGATCTTGCATAAGTTTGTTTGTTGACAAAGAAAAAAATGGGTATTGCAAGAGAAAAAAAAAAGGTAACCTCATGTGTTTCATTTTCAGTGGTCTCGTGCCAGTAAACCCACTAAGCAACTTCCTGTTCAACAACTCCATTCCAATGAACAAATTCATAGAAAATACCTCCATAGTTAATTCCAATCTGAAAGAGAACAAATCCATAGAAAACAAATACAAATGATGCAAACTTGTTTGTAGTTCTTGATTCACATTTACAGAAGAGGCACGAAAGACAAGTGACATAGTTTAAATCATTTAATCCATGCAATTTCCCGGCCTAATCTGTCTCCACAAGTCAAACCAACTTTAATTCTCCACTTGCACCTTTAAAGACATTACATTGAACCTGTAGATGCATAGATTTATTAAAAAGGAAATCTAATCTCTTTGATACACTAACAGACCCATAACAGGCGATGGATACTTACCCAAAACCCTTTCTGGGAAGACCTCAAAGTGATCTTTTTGTGAGTAACTGTTATTGAATACCTGTTTCTCCTGCTCCTTCAGCTGTCTCAGTTTTCACGGGAGGTCCACCAAAGCTTATGTGATTGGCCATCCCTTAAAGTATATTGTTACTGAATGAGTATAACTCATATATAAAACTGCTAATTTCTTACAAAAAACAATCTGACCCAACCCATTACAAGCTGAGCCTACTGTAAGCTGTTATTTTTTGAATTCTTTATATCATTTTCCTCTCTGATCACAGGTTTAGCATCACACCGGAGCTGAAAGAAAAGATTCATAGAGTCAAATCTAAAGCAAGAGACTGAGGAAGAAAATGTGATGCAAACGTATACGTACGATTCAGGGAAGTTAGTGCTACGATAAAGAATATGTTGAAGATAATCAAAAACCCAAGGAGTGCTGCAATAGATATCCACAACCAGAGCTTTCCCAACTGTTGATGCATTAATTTGCGGACCAATATTGGGCTGCATAAAGCCAAACATATAAAACCAAAGATGAATATAACCTAATCACAAAAAATAACACTGAAACTAAAAATAAACCAACCGTAACAGAAAAAAATGCTAGAAATCAAACCTTGGTAAATAGATTATCACAAAGGATCTACCAATCGATCAAAACCCTATCTATTCAAACCTGAAAAAACTTCAAACAACGGAAAAAATAGTGTCAGAAACGTAACTTTGAAAACTTAGGGCAAAAACAATCCATAATTTAGTCAACACCTTCACAAGCTCTTACAATATGTAACATTAACAAAAAGATAAAGTCTGGTTCAGCGTTGTTGACGAATTTGAGAGAGAGAGAGAGAGAGAGAGAGAGAGAACAGGAGGTTACCTTCATCGATCTGGTGAAATCCTCACAGATCTGGTGAGAGATCTGGTGAGATCCGAGAGAGAGGCCTGATGAAGTCGCTAGGAATCGCCATAGAGAGATAGAGAGAGAGCAGAGGATGAGAGGATGAGCGGCGGACCAAATGAGAGAAACCCTAGTTTTTTTTGTGTGTCCGCGTGTTTAGTTTAGGGGAAAGGGTATAAGTGGAAAGTGAAATTTTATGGTGCTTAAAAGACTTGTACATCATGCTTTAGGAGTGTTTTAAGGAAATTTTAATGACTTTAAGAAGTCCTTTGGATATGTATATTATATATAGTATATATATATATATATATATATATATATTAGGCATAGACATGTATTTAACTGACTACCGGGTATTTTATCTCGCGTTTTAAGGCGTTTAAAATTATTTTTGTCATTCTATAAAATTTAACTCGCCATAATATTACTGAATAATATTTTATTTGCCTTGACTGGCTGCATCGTTTATATTTTGTAGGATACCGCGGTATTGCAAATTACGCGTTTAAACTCGTAAAATAGAGTTTTTAAGCGTTTTAATTAATTTTCCTCACGAATATTATTAAAAATAGCATTTTAATCAGAACAAAATATTTTTAGGATTTTAACATTAACCGGGCATTCACCGACATTCGTTTCGCATTTTGCTCGTTACGCGATAAGCGTTTATCTTAATATTGCCAACATAGTATTTAACAAAGTTGGGATTTTCCAACACAAAAAAATACCACATAATAACACCACATTTAATAAAATACTGTATTTATTTATTCATAACATGTGTCACACTAGTACGATACAGACTCAAAATAGCCGAGTGTCACAAGAGAGGTTGATGTTTATTTCTTTATTTGTATAAAAAGATACGTATTTTAATATTGGTCTAAAACTTGAAGTTAGTTACACAAATACTCCCTAAAATAGAATGGTTTCAATAAAAGCTTTAAATAAAATCAAAATAAGACAAAAGTGCCCCTGACTAACTGAGGACAATGAATGGGGTTAAGTTAGTTGAATCAAAATGAGAATGGTGAAACCTTTTTGGACCCACAGGCGAAAAATGAAACCTTTAGACTATACTGGCAAAACCGCCCAAACCACAGGGACTAAAATGACACCTTACTCTAGCTGTAATTTTAGAAAGTTAAGGACTATAGTAAAAATGAAGCAAACCATTTTTTAGCATATTAATGTATAATGCCTTTAGATTATTTTAAAAATAATAATCAACCTATTAAAGCACCCAAAAAATGTGTACAACAAGCATTTACATCTCTAATCAAACTTGTTTAGTTAAGCATTAATTATATATATAGATATTAGTTTCAATATTAGTCGAGCAAACTCGGGCATAGATTAAAAAAAGAAAACCTTTCAGTTAGACCTTGAGATTAATCAAAACTCCAAGTTTGTTTGCAGTGTTCCTGGATGTTTTGTACTTCCGTCTATTCCAATAGAATCAATGATTGATTTGAAGAGCGTCTAAGGCGTTCATTAAATCAGTATGTACGTTACTATCGTTTAAATAAGTTTTCTTCGTGGAAAACTAAACCGATTCATTATAGTTGTCAAGTTAGGCCAAATTTAAAGTTCTAAACAAAGGTAAATTAACTTCTATGCACTGTGTGGATAACGACCCATTTAAGGTCCTCTTTAACTGTATAAGAAAAAGAAATATAAAAATATGACTGGTTATGCAAGTGGGGTCCTCTCTCTTTATCTTCCTCTAACGCGCGCTAAAGGGCTAACAATGCTTACAAATGGCGCTTTGGAGATGGTGTTTAGGACACTATTGGGATGATGTGGTGGGGGTGAGAACTCACACCGATTAGCATAATCTGAAAACACATTTGAGGATTGAATATAAAAATTTGAAACTAAAGGGGTGAATATAATAAAAAAACATGAAGTGAATTGTGCTTTCGTGCTTTCCCAATGGAAGAAACTTCATGAGTGGAATTAAACATAAACACCAATTTATGATTAGATAATAGATATTGTCCTACCTACCAATCTACTTACTGCCTTTCAGATAGGCATGTGGAGGGTATTTATGTCCTTTCCATTTTTGTGAGTGGTGAAAAGGTCATCAATAGTCATAGATGAGTAGCCATGTGAGGGTTATTAATGTCCTTTTAGTGATCTCCTATGTATGGTCATAATAATAATGAATCAGGGGATACGATAAGGGTGTCGGCACACAATTGCCTCTGCGTACGTTGTACTCTATTTCCGAGTATTCAACTGTGGGGTAGGGCTGTTCATGAGTCGAGCGGAATCAAGCGGACCTTTGCTCATGCTTGGCTCGTTTACAAATCGAACCGAGCGGAGCGGCTCATTTAAAATCGAGCCTCAAATCAAACGAGCATTTTCCGAGCAATAAAAATTTCGAGCGAGCGTCGAGCAAAGTTCGAGCGATTTTGACAACCGTATCGCCCGATTTAAATTTCCTGAGAGAGATAGTTACAATGTTGAGTCTTAGGTTTTTATGTCTTTAAAAACAGGCACATTTCATGGCATAATATTTTTCTTATGAATAACAATGTTGTGGCCAACGAGGCGATGATTATATTGCACGAACAATTACGTTGAGAGCAGGAGCCGATCGACTTAGGGTAATGACATGAAACATTGAGCCGATGAGCAGACTGTCGTTTATCAGTTTAGGGTTTAACTTTTAGATTTAATATTAATTTTTTTATTGGCGTAATTGGGCAAGTACATACATATATAGTTGTAAATTTGTATATAGTAGACTAAAATCTCATAGAGCGGTAGTGTGAGGTTCATTAGGGAACACTAAAAAAGTGGGAAACCGGGGAACACACTTAACAATTTAACTTAACATGTTAAAAATAATGTTTTTAATTTTTTTCGACGCTTTTCTTTATAAATACTTGTAGAAGCATTTTCTTAATTACTATATATATACAAATACATAGACACATACATATATAAACATGTATATATATAGGTGTGTGTATACATATACGTATAATTTATATTTGTATATATATATATATGTGTGTGTGTATATACATGTTTATATATGTATGTGTATATGTATATGTATATATACACTAATTAAAAATATAATTCAAGTTGAACCGAGTCGAGCGGACCTTTGCTCATGCTTGGCTCGTTTACAAACCGAACCGAGCAGAGCAGAGCGGCTCATTTACAATCGAGCGTCAAATTGAACGAGCATTTTCCGAACGAGCGTCGAGCGAGCGACGAGCGGCGAGCGATTTGAACAGCCCTACTGTGGGGTGTGGGGTGTGGGGCGTGGGTTAGGGTGGGGTGGCGGTTAGTCTTTAACGCTAGGTAGACGAAATCAGGTTAGTGTTGGTCATAGCGTTGCCCTACTGGCACGGGGATTGTGCCTGCCGTGGGGTGGGAGCCGAGTGATATGGCTGGCTTTGGTTGGCTGGTCCAATTTGGCTGTTGGGCTTGAGTATTAGCTTGTGGATCTCACATGGCTGGCAACGCCCAACTAAGTGACGCGCCACAAGACATTTAGTTTTTGAGTATTAGCTTGTGGATCTCACCCCACCACGTGTCGAGCAATGCCCCCAACCCAAGCCCTTCCACACCCCATAGTCTTACGCCTGGTCAGTTGGGGGAACATTTTTTAGCGTTATTGGATTTTATCACCCCTAACTATTGGCTATTGGCCGCTGTCACCCTCAACTTTCACTTTAACTCCTGTCACCCCCAACTTAACAATTAGTATGTTCTGTCACCACGTCATTAATTGATCACTAACTTTTGATCTTGTTACTATACTTTTGGGGTGTCCTAAGATCCCTAAAACATCACTAAGATCCCAATGACACCCCCAAAAGTATAGTATCAAGATCGAAAGTTAGTGATCAGTTAACGACGTGGTGATAGAACACACTAAGTATTATGCTGGGGGTGACGGGCATCAAAGTGATAATTGGGGGTGGCAACAGCAAATAACCAATAGTTAGGGGTGATAAAATCCAATAACCATTTTTTATATATCTATATCTATATTTATTCTAATAGATTTTAATTTAATGTATGACACTTGTCAATCATTGAAGGTATCTAAATTTTTTTCTCGTCTTTTTTTCTTGGTTATCTTATATTAAATAAATAAATGATAAATTAATATTTAATCTTATCTATAGTATATTTATTTTTATTTGCATTATTAATATATATATATATATATATATATATATATATATATATATATATATATATATATATATATATATATATATATATAGATAGGTAGAGGATCCTGTAAAAAGTGCTCAAAGTGTGAGAAGTCTGAGAAGTGTATTATAACACTATCTATAATACTATATAACACCATATAAACACCGTATAACAATATGTAACAGCATATAACACTATGTAACACTATATAACATTATATAACAAATATAACACTCTAGTTTGTCTGATAGCATGTCTATGATAGATGTATAGTGTTATATTTGTTATATAATGTTATATAGTCTTACATAGTGTTATATGGTGTTACATATTGTTATACAGTGTTTATATGGTGTTATATAGTATTATATATAGTGTTATAATACACTTCTCACACTTCTCACACTTTAGGCCCTTTTTACACTATCCTTACCCTATATAGGTTTATATATATATATATACACACACACATATATAAATAGGATCAGGAGAAAACAGTTGTAAGTGTGAAAACGGAGAGAACGGATACCGGTCAAACACGTGGAAGGGGGCACTAAATGATATGCAGGGGCACGATTGTCATTGTCCACGTTCCCCTTCATAAAGGCGTTATGATTCCTTTCAAACAAAATTTCAATAGAAATGGTGTTTTGTTCTTTATGCTTGTTTCAATGGCGTTTTTTTTTTCAAAGTAATTTTTTTTTGGAAATGACGTTTATGTTTCAATGACGTTCTACATATATTCAACAGCTATGTCGTTTTGTTTGTTTTTTACTTGTTTCAATGGCGTTTTTTTCACCGTTTTTTTAAATGTTGTTTATGTTTCAACGGTGTTCTTCCTATATTCAATATTTGGCGTTTTAAATATTAATGTTACTTGTCGTTTGGGTTCTGATATATGCTTATTGTTTATGATCAATGGCGTTTTACATCTGGTTACTATTTGCTAATTATTCAAATCATGGTGTTTTTATTAACATGTTTTATGAAGACCGTAAAACCAGTTCTTATTATTTATTATTCAACTAATGGCGTTTTCATTATTGATTACTTATCATGGCGTTTTCATGGATTTTTCACATCTAGGACAAATATTATCGAAAACCCCATAAGGAAACAAGTAGACGCAATACTCTAAAAAGCAAAATACATTAGTCAACATTAAAATTATAAAATGTAAGCAATTCATGGCGTTTAAGCTAATCTACATATAGCTTCATCCTTTCTTCTAATCTCTTGTGTCCTGTTTTATATAATTCATTTATTTTTTCTCCCCCTAAATCCAAGAAGTTTCTTACAAATTTGACCTTTGAACTGTGCTCTCCACTCAGCCACTACTTGGTCATTAGTTGTTGACCTTCTTTTTCCCTGCACTGCCACCTCTCCATTCGATATACCTGTTAAAGAATTTATCAATTCTTCATTGATATGTATTGTATGGTTGCCAACATTTAGGTTGGTTGTTCTTTCATTGTAATTTTCAACCAACCAATACCCAAGCATTGTGGGTATGATGTCTATTTTCATCCTTAGTGTAGCACCAAACCCCATGTTTTCTACTGCATGTCTTTGATTTTGATTAAGATTTATAAACCAAGTAGTCAGGTTTGTAGGTTTTACTCTTGACAATACCCTAGCCCCACTGAACTCATAAAATGGTTCTTCCTCAACCTTAACATCCTGACTTAAGGCCTTCCACTTATATGCGTTTTGGGCCTTGCCGGTGTGCACATTAATTCTTACTCTCAACCCCTCTTCGCCTATAAAACATGATTAATTTCCATGGCATTTTAGTTTTTCATAGCATTTAATAACACAAATGATACATGGCATTTAATAACACAGACAAATAATATATGTTGTTCAATAAGACAATCACAGATGATACATGACGTTTAATAACAGAAATGATATATGTAAAATGACGTTCTCATACAATTAAACAATATTATACAAACGATACATGTTTTTGCGTTTAGTAACAAACATCATAAAAAGTAACCATCTGTACCATGTTTTGTTGTTGTCTTCTTGTTTTGCTCGGTGGTTTTCCTCTTCCACACCCATATAAACTACACATTTATTGATAAAATTAGAACGCCAAAAAACATCATAAAACTAGCATAGTGTAAACCGAAGTTAACTCACTATGTTTTTTGCCTCTGGATTTTGTTTGATCTTTATGCGCCATAATATTTGTGGTTTCGCTTCTAGGGTTTTCGCATTTTCCGTAGGAGTTGGGGAGGTTTCTCTGGGAAGTATATATGTTTCGGTCTCGTTTGATGTGTTTTGTAGATGCAAATTTACCTTTTTGCCCTTATTGAAGCGCGTCCACTTTAAAAAGTTTAGGTTATTTACGAAAACGCCACCTTGCCAATCTAACCCATAGATTGTTTTGATCGGACAGATCAGAAGCATTCTCACCGTTTTCCTTAAATCTTGCCCCTATGTATATAAAACACTTCTAAAACTACAAACTACAACTTGTGCATGTTCTCCAACTTGTGCATGCTCCATTCGTGAGGATGGACTCTATTCATGAGGATGGACTCCAAACTACAAATGGACATTATGTTTAACATAAAAACACTTCTAAAACTAGTCTTGATCATATCCCAGCTATGATACGTGATTGACGGAAACGATAGACATATGCACTCACAGACTCCCCCTTGGATATTGCTGCATTCAATCTCGTAGCTTTCTATCTTCTCTTTGAGTCTTTTTGAAGCTTTGACAGTTTCAGCACCATAGACTCCCCAATGCTCTAACAAGCTTCTCTTGATTTTGAGTTCTGATTCCTCAGCTCCTCCTTTCGCCTGACTCTTTCTCCAGGCTCCCCCTTACTTTAAGCTTCCGACTTTTTAGGATCGTCACCTGGTTCTATCTCTTGATTTTAAATTTTCATCTTTCTCAGCACAGGCTCTTCATGTTTCCATGCATTTCCTGCACTGTTTTTCAGTTTCATTATCAGATTGTTCAATGATTTTATCTTTGTTTGACGATTTAGAAGAGTCATTTTGAATTTTTACTGTTATCACACCTTCCTTCTTCTGCTGTCTTCTTCAGTTTTTCATCAACCTTCTGTTGACTTTCATCACCAACTTCCCCTGCTTCCTTCTTCAATTCTTCAACCATCTTCTCAACAGCTTCTTCTTTCTTCTTCTTGTTCTTCTTGTTCTTGTTCTTCTTCTTCTTCTTCTTCTTCTTCTTCTTCTTCTTCTTCTTCTTCCATCACCTTCGTTAGAGCCACGTAGAACACTTCCTTTATATGCTTATACATATTTTTCTTCGTAATATTTCTCTATTTTCCTCCTTGTATAAAATTGTTCACAGGTTGGAATAACAGCTACCACTGCGTTAAAATCCACCTTCCTGGGATCAACCACTGGATTACCTTGAGGATCTAAGAAACATTCTCTTTCAGGATCCCATCTCTTTGCTTCCTTTGCTTCATCATAAGCATCATACAACTTATTAATTTCATATCGAGCAAAATCTTTCTTCCATCTTTGTTGCAACCCCATCCCCTAACAACCCAGGAATGGGCACCCGCGGCTAGTTTTGGTGGTATCTATTTTTTTATCCATTTTGGCAGCAGAAATTTCATCAGGACCGTAGTTAGAAAATATTTTATCAGAGTAAAATACCACACCTTTAATATATTAAATACATGGGAAAATCCCAAGTTTCAGGTACACACATTTTTATAGAGATAAACCCTATTTTATTTAATAAAAACATCTATTTATTTTAGGTAACTTTATAGCCACTTTTCCAAGCCTTCAGTGCTGTCCAGTTGGCTTCTATTTGGCTTTCACATTTTGTTACCTGAAACACGTTTAAAAACATTTTGTTAGTGGGAAATACTGGTGAGTGAATCCCAGTTTAATCAAGTATAATAAAGATTATTGTACAGTATTAAGGGCGTTCACACAATTACATTTATTTCCAAGTCATACCAATTACCACCCACGGTACTGTCGTCTCGACTTATGGTCATGTTACTCCTCGCAAGGTAGTAACAAATTTTGTATACAAAACCCCAAATATACCGACGATAATTGTATCCTTACAAATACTCAATAACTGTTTAATATATATAATTAATTGTGTGAGGTTTTGTAAAACCAATTTACAAAAAGGAAATTACTCACAAAAAGGTTTACACAAAAAGAGGATAACTCACATTGCTGTCTTAGGTTTTCTGTAAGGGTTTCCTGGTGATTATCTATAAATTACACAAATGCACACGTGTTAGTATAATAACCCATTTTAACATTAGCAATACCCTCCCCGAGACGACATTCCAACGACTACGTCGGGCAGAACCACGACAGCCGTTACGGAACCCTAGATCAATCAGGCAGCGTATCTAATATGTATCCAGGGGTTATGATACTTACAACGGAGCAGAAATTCGTTATTTAGGGGGTATTTTTGCCCGTGTATCGTGCCTACTATAGAGAATATTGAGAGAGAGATTGAGAATTTTGAACGATTGAAACTGAAGCCTGAGCTCCCAATTTATAGGGCTGCTACGGTAGTCCCTCGCGCCCCGCAACGTAGGGTGCCTAGGCCGTAGCCATGTCCGGTCATGGGGTAGGCTCAACACGCATGAAGACACGTGGCGGCTCTGGGTGCGGCCGCTTGTCCAGGCGCTCGCAGCCCGCGAAGACTCAAGTGTAGTCTGTCGCGCCCCACGACAGACCAATAAATTTTGTTTTTGTTTTATTTTTAATTGTAGGATCGATATTGACGATCTAGTGAGTCAATCAGAGTCAAAATACCACTATTTATGCGGCGGAATCACACAAACAGTTTGAATCAAAGAGAATGGAGTAGAAATAGACAGAATATCACTTTAAACACTGTTTCTCATTAATTGATCACTGAAAAATTTGGCAGCAGTTCGACTTACAACTTGACAAATTAGTACTAAATGAGAAACAGACACACATATATATACTACTTCTAATTCCGCTTGAAATGACATGCTGTCATTTCGAGCGGAATCACAACTCCTGATTTCGCTTGAAATGACAACATGTCATTTCAAGCGGAATCACATGCCAAAACTATAAAGTTTACATTATGACCCCTGCACTATACATAATTGGCATATTAGACCCCTAGACCCTATACAAGCATGATCAAGACTAAGAAGTAGGCTTTAGACATCGTGCACTAACAAACTCCCCCTTGGATACAGCCGGAGTCTTCAGTCTTGTCTTCGGGTCTTCAGAGTGACTTGAAAGTTTCTTCTCTTGGCTTTGGCTTCTTTCTCAGCAAGTTCCTTAGCCTTTCATTCTCTTTCTTCTTTTTCTTTACTTCTTCAACCTGTATCTTCATCCATTTTCCTTTGTTTTCCTCGAGCTTCTTTCTTTCACGTTCAGCCTTCTTCTTTTCTTTCTCTTCAAGCGACCACCATTTAGAATTCCATTTACTTTCAGAATTTATCCCTTTCTGAAAGCAAATAGTTGCAACTTTTTGAAACTGCATTGCTTGCTCCCTGTCTTAAGATTGGAAACGGATTTTGTTGATGAATAAACATTCAATATCCTTAGCTGAGTAGTTGACTAAACACATCGGGTCGTAGAGAAAAATCTCTCATCTCTTTCCCAGCTCTATATACGTGATCAGTGCTTCAGTAAAGATACAACTGTACACCCACCCCATGAAACCTTTGTAGAATTCCTGTTCCATCTTGGGCACTGGAATGTTTTTCATCGTTTTCGGCTTTTTCACGTTCAGAATTGTCTCTTCAATCCCTGTCACTGGATCTACCTTTTGAACTCTCTTCGGGTAATGAGGCTTCCAGTGTTTGAAGTCTTTCAGAGTCTGAAACTTTATCAGGCCCCACATTGCAACATCATTCTTCCTGACAGGATACCCCAAGGTTCTAACTTTTGATAATTCATCCACATCTCACCATGGAAGGGACATAACATCATGTAGCTTTTCAAAATATTGAACACCACATTCTCTCCTGATTTCATACGCATTAACTTGAGGCAGAAAACCCCAACTTATGATATCCCCCAAAGAAATACTTCTGTCTCTCTGATAATACTTTAACGGACGCTTGAATTTACGTTCATTACTTTCCTTGAACCATTTCTTACGTTCTTCCTTCAGTGGATCTTTCATGGTGCCATCAAAGTTTTTGTCTTTAAGAATCTCAGAAACTTTCCTTCTAAGTTCATCCCGATTCTCTTCAGTGAAAAACTCCATCAGTGTTGGAAATTGAGAAGTATCTTCATTCATACTCTCCTCATCAGTACAATCTTCAACCTCAATCCTGTCATACACATCAGCGTCTTCCACATACTTGTATTCATAATCAGGTTGATGGTTGATGTCGAAAGCATTCAGTTCCTCCTCGAAATCAAACTTAAACTCATTTTCATTCACATTGAACATCTTCAATACTTCATCCAACGTGTAAGTATGCCTTATCTCACCTTCTTCAACATGAGGTTCTATTCGAAGAATCAACTTTTCAGCTTGATCAGCGTTTTGATCATCAACATGCTCCCCCTCTCCATCAGCTCCCTTTCTTCATTAGCATCATCTTTCATTAAATCATCAACATTTTGATCTTTGGAAGCTTCGGTCACAGTGATACCAGCACCTCCCTGATTATCATCATCATCATTGTCATCACCAGAACCATGACTACTCGCAAAAAATACTTTCTCTTCTTCATCATCATCCTCTCCTTCATCATCATCCTCTCCTTCATCATCATCCCCTTCATCATCATCCTCCTCATCATCTTCATCATCGTCATCCCCAGCAAGATCTTCAAGTGATACATTTTCTTCAAAGATTGCTGACACGGAAGATATAGGAACAGGATTTTCAACAACTAATGATGGAACAATCGATCTTTCAGCTACTGCAACACTGCCTACAGCACTCTTGCCTTTATCTCTCATTAGAGCTTCAAGTTCAGCTTGGCGCTTAGCCCTAACCTCTTCAACTTGAATTTCTTCAAATCTTTGCTCTATTGACTTCCCAAGCATACTTTCTATCACTTTGTTCATCATATAGAATTCGTGCTCTTTCAACGCTTTCGCAGCTTCAAGCTCTTTGTTCTTTAATTCAACGGCGAGTCTTTTCTTCTTCTAACTCTGCCACTCTTACCTTCAAGAAATCAATCTCTGTCTGATCGGTATCTATCTTTTTCAACAAAGACTTGTTTTCAGACTCTAACTTCTTTACTCGTATCTCAAGAATCTTTTCACGATCAGCCACTTTCTTGCTTTCAGCTGCTAATCTTTTGTTTTCGTCTATCACAGCATCAACTTTACTTTCCACATTCTTTAAATGAACATTACTCGCAAAATCAAAGTCTCCAATCTCATCAAGCCCCATACACAAATTTGGTGGAACTGGTGGAAAACCTCTGTACCCCGAAGAACCAGGTGTGGTTTGAATAATTGGTTGTGAGGGTGGTGGTGTTTGAAAGATTGGTTGAGATGTAAGCAAGGTTGTTTCTTGTGGTGGTGTAATGGTATGGATTTGTTGTGGTGAATGAGGTGGTGTGAGATGGAGTGGTGATGGTTGTCTTGGTGGCGTTGGTTGTTTAGGAGGTGATTGGTGAGGTGGTGAGTGTATAGGTGATTGATGTGGTATCGGTTCAGGTGGTGGTGATGGTGGTTTACTTGGTTCTTGGGAAGGTTTCTTCTTTAGTTCAATCTTCATTGGTTTCTTGATCTTTTGAGTAACCTTCTTTATCTTTGGAGAAACAATCCTCATGCTTGCACCAGTTTTCTTTTTACCACCAGAAGGAGTTGATTGAGATTCAGATACGTGTTCAGGAGATGGAACATATACATCATCATCATCCTTCTCCTGTCTTTTTCTCTTTCGTAACTGCTTCTCTTTAGCAATCTCTTCTTGAATTCTTCTTAAACGTTCTGTTTCATCGATTTCATATTCAGAAGAGCTAGAAGAGCTTGTAGTGCTTTTGTTCACATCATCACCTTTTATATCTTCAACAACTTTTTCTTTCTGAACAACCTCAGCTGCTTTATCTGAATCTAATTCGTAATCAATGTTTTTCAACACATCCTCCATATCAGAATCCTGATTCTCTTCAACATTTACAACTTGTTCTTCTACCTCAGGCTCATCAATAAGCAAAGTCTTTGTAGCTTTCTTTTGTTGTATCTTGGGCTGTGACGATGAACCCTCTCCCTTTTGCACTTTGGGAGTAGCTTTCTTGCTTCTCTTCCTCGGTTCTTTCACAAACCAATCATTGCGAGTGCTTTTAAACCCTTCAAGTGCCTCTATTTCATCAGCGTAAGCAACTTCTTTCATCTCCTCTTCATTCCTCCAGTTTTGGTGATTTGCCGGATCTGGATCAACATAGTTTGCATCCTTGATGAATCCGAAAAATTAAGCTAGTTTCTTCGGTTCAGGATGGTTCAGATGATATCTAGCTAGCTGCTTCAGAGAATCATTGCTCATGTGAGATAATACCAACAAATCATTTTCTACATCTCTTTCAATATCAGAATAAGCATGATCAATCAACATTTGCACAAATCTTGGATAAAGCCAAGTCCTACTCTTCGTTGTAATGTTCTCGGCCATGTAGTGAAACACAATGTGAGAGAAATTATACTTCTTGTTCAAAACCAATGCTGTAACCATATTCATCTGGTAATCACGCATTGCATCATATCCTCCCTTGCAATGGCTTAAAGCCTGCAGTACTGAATGCACGATAAACTTGTAAGGCTTTTGAAACTTCGACTTCAAATAATTTGCTGCGTTTAGTGCACCATCATATCCCATCCTCAGCATACATCCCTTGACCATCCTTTCAGGGAACTTTGTTGGTGAGGTTTCATCATCCGGAAAATTCAACACTTCACGAACAAGTGCTTCTGTAACAACAATTGTCTTCTTCTCATTATGCTGCTTCACAACTGAATGAATCACTTTGTTCTTTTCATCGTAAGTTGCATGCTTCCAGAAATGTTTCACATGAGACTTGTACACCAAATGTTGATCCGTAAGAGCTTTCTGAATTGGTACCCTTCTCATAAACTCCAGAATGCTGTTGAATTTCGACAGCTCTGTATTCCTATCCACATCAAAGTCACAACAGCTGTTGTGCAATGGATCAAAGATAACATTTGAACCCTGCAACACAACACATCACAAAATGCATCAACACTTAGAAAAATTCAGCATCAAACAACTTCAAGCGAAATCACATGAAATGACAAGACATTTCAAGCGAAATCACCCAAGGTAGTTTGGAGCGAAATCATTAAGACACTTACAAGCGGAATCAGTTGTTGAACTTTGAAGCGAAACCACGTAAAGCATGTTGAAGCAGAATCAAAATAGTTTATTTGAAGCTGAAACACATAATGTCACATTGAAGCGAAATCAAAAACATCACTAAAACATCATCTGAAGTGGAATCAGACTCAACACCTCAAAACATTTCAGATGAACAAATTGAACATGATAAACTGTTAATCTGTGAAATCCGATCAAGTGGGTATGTTTTAATTTCAGTTTAACCTTTAAATACATCCTAGATCTAAGTTTGTAACACCTGGTTATCGACAAACAACAACAAACCCTAGATCTGACACAATCAATACTCAATACATGATCTACATTGTTGGTGCACTACATCTGCTGATTACGTCTTGTATCGAGTCAGAGACATAGAATGATAGATCTTAGATTGAAATATAGAAAATAGTGAGATTGTATAGGTTGGGCCGCTTATTAGTCCATTAGATATTGTGGGTCGCTCGAGTGGTAGTTAGATGGACCGCTCATGTGACATTCAATCTGGGCCGCTTATATGACAACAGGTTGGACCGCTTTTGTGTCAACCGGTTGGGCCGCTAATGTGACATATGTATGGACCGCTTATTGGGCCTGTCCAATAAGCAGTTCCAGACTCTATAAATACCATAGGAGCGATCTCATTTGTAACGGTTCCTGATTTTCGTACCGAAGTGCTGCCGGATCGAAAACAGGTTGTACTCATTGTTAAATCAATAGAAAAGGAGTTTAAAGTGATATACTAGCTATTCCTACGTCATTTACTTGTTTTCCGCACCTGTACTTGACGAAAACACCTCTGAACGACTCGTTCGGGTCATAATACGATCCTACAAGTGGTATCAGAGCTTCAGGAGGAGGAGTTCTACAGGAAGTAGCTGGAAATTGCCGAAAATTCTGTCTTTTTCAGTTTCAGATATTTTTCACGGTCGAAACTTGCTCAGAATCTCAGGAATTGTGCGCGATGGTATAAAGACAAACCCTTGAAAGTTTGGGGTTGAAATTCAAAGAATTAGTGGGTCAAATCATCGTCCGAAGTTGAATCGCTCTTCGGAAATTACTCTGGATCGCTTATTGGACCAATCCTGAACCGCTTATTCGTACGTGTTTAGGACCGCTCATTCGTTTGAACATATCTTGGATCGCTTATTCGGTCGAATAACTTGTGAACCGCTCGAACAACACTTGAACCGCTCGTATAGCATTTTATTTGGATCGCTTATTTGGATTATCAGGGATCGCTCTTTCGGACAAAGCGTGGTTCGCGTATTTGACATTTTGTTTGGACCGTCTTTGTGACACATTATTCATTTGGATCTTTTTTTGTCAGCTGCATTGAATTTTGTGTTAAGTCAACATGAGTTCTGAATTCTTCAACGCGTTTGCTACACCGAGCACTCCAGTCGCGATTGCTCAAGCCATGAATCTTGAAAATGAGACGGGAACCACCCAGAAACCCCCTAAACTGATGAGTATTGAAGAATACTACGGGCGGCAGGATAGATTTGAAAACTGGGTTCAAGCAAATCATCTTAGATCATGGGAATGTATCTTGAAGAAATATATGTTACCGAGAATAGAGATGAATGTTATCAAAGAGATATCTGAATTCACAGATCAAGAACGTGCAATGTACAGAGCAGAGAAAATGATGATTAGTTTATTGCAACAAGCGATTAAAGAAGATATATTCATTCTGTTGGAACACGACAAAACTGCTAAGTCGATATGGGAAGCTCTTAAAACCAAATTCGAGGGAAGTATAAGTATGGTTAAAAGCAAAAAGGCATTGCTTAATAAAGAGTTTGATCTTTTTAGCAGTCTACCAGGAGAGGATACTAAGAAGCTGATTGAGAGATACTGTCACTTAGTGAGATCATTAACAATGATTGGTGTTGATAAAAAATCTGAAGAGTATGTGGATAAATTGGCTGACGCGTTACCTCAGAAAGAGTGGGGAACGTATTTGATGATATTGAAAAACACGGGTGTTTATGATGGACTGACAATTGGGAAATTTATTGAAAAATTAGAGGCTCAGAATCTTGAACAGCAAAAGATCGCTAGAATGAACAGTCCTAGTGGTCAACAAGATGTTAAAATGTACTATAAAGGTAGTGTTCCAGTTTCTGAAGCTGAAAGAAGTCCAAAGATTCAAACCGCCTTCAGTGCTGGAGAATCATCAGAAAAAGCTGATCAGAGTTCAAACAAGAGCAGCAGCGGGTTTTCATCATTTCCGAGTGTGAATCCAAAAGAGACTAATACAAGCTTTCAGTCTCAGAGTACGAAAACCGGAAATGGATACATAATTCAGTGCAACATAGCTCTCAACCTTCCAGAAGGTCAAAGCTTCTCTGAAGACACTGCTAAAGACCACATGGCACTTCTGGGTTCAGTTCTGTTATCTTATGAAGGTCTAGTTGCTGGTAGGATCGGAAATCCTATGCTCACTAAAGAGGATTACGACCAAATAGATGCCGAGGAAATGGAACTTATGGATATCAAATGGTGCCTTGCTAGTGTTCTTCGTCGGGCTGAGAAATTCAAAACCATTACCGGGAGAAATGACTTTTTTGATGCACATGTTTCTACTTTAGGTTTTGATAAATCTAAAGTTACTTGTTTTCGATGCAGGGAGAAGGGCCATTTCAAACGGGAGTGCAAAGGAAGAGAAGCTAGCGGAGCACAGAATCCATTCGGGAAAGATGACTACTACCGCAAAGCTATCTATCAGCAAGTTGGTCAATCTCAAGAACCTCAGACAGCTCACGGAAGAAGAATTGAAGATTCCAAAAGAGTATGTGTTGTAGATTTCAGCTGGAGTGATTACATATCATCTGAAGCCACTGCAGAACGCATTATCGATCAAGATGATGAGAAACTACCAGAAGGTTTCAGTTGGGATATGTTTGTGGATGAGAAGGGAGAATACAAAGCTTTCATTGCCAAGATTGTCCGAGAGCCAGATTTGTTTGCTACTTGGATGAAATCGATTGGTGTGAATGTGCCTAGTGAGAATGAAAAATCAGTGTCATCTGATGAAAATTCAGAAAGTACCGATGAACTTTCAGAAAGATCTGGAGAAATTTCAGACGGTTCAGATGAGAGTTTATTGAGTTCTGATGAGAGTGTACAGAATGAAAGTGTTTCAGAAAAACCAGTTATATTTGATAAAACCTCGTCTGATTCTGGTATTTCTGATGGTGATTCTGAAAAATCTGTTCAGTTTGATCAGTCACCTGATCACAGCAGCAGTGATGATGAGGAAAAACATATAAATGTTGCTAAGTCTCATCTTTCTCCTGATAGTTTTCATTTATATTTTGCAGAACGGATGGAGAAACGGAAGGAAAAACGAGCTGCTAAAGAACAACAATCTGAATCTGAAGGTGAATTTCAGAATGTTGAAAGTATTGCTGAAAAGATTACAGAAGTTGTGAAAGAAGAGAAGGTGATTGAAGTGGAAAAAGTGATTGAAGTAGAAAAATTGGTTGAAGTTGTCAAGCCATGTGAGAAGTGTTTAGAAGCATGCAAGGATTGTGCAGCTAAAGATGACATCATTGCTGAGTATGAAAAGAAGAAAGAGCAGTTATTGTTCAATCTCAACTATGTGAAGGAATCGTACGACGTATTGAACAAAACAGTAACTGGTCTACAAACAACAAACACTGAGAGAGAACAGGCGCTGACAATGATGAATGCAACTCTAATGTCGAAGCAAAAAGCGATCAATTTCTACATCGAAGAGAGTGCAAAATGGAAGCAGGAGTTGGAAATTGAAAAGATCGAAAATGAGAGAATTAGACGGTTATTGTTAAGTTACACTACTTCTGATTATCTCATTGATCGTGTTTATCCAACTGTTGCAGGTTTGGAAGCTTTTCAAGACGAGAAGCTAAAGAAGAAGAAAGACTGTGGTAAGAAACCGACTGTTAGCTATAACAAGTGTCCACCTCCAATTTGGGATGGGTATTCACCTAGGAAACCAAATGAGGAACAACTTGCAAAAGCAATCAATATACAGCTTAAAACAGACACAACTGATGTTTTACCAGACAACATCGATGTCACGTTTACTTCGTCCGATACTGATCATGAGTCTGAATTAATCAAAAAGGTGGTCGATCAGGTGTTGGATACTGATGAGGAGTCCGAGTCGAAATCTAAATCTGGAGGGTCAAAGTCGTCAGTTAACAGTCAAAATTCGTCGATCAAACGGTGTTACAGTAAAGAATTTTTGTTATTGAAAGCAAATTTGGATGATGAAACATTCGAAGTTGTTTATACTTTGAATGGTTCTGACAAATTATATTACAACAAAGAGTTTCCGATAATGAATATCAAAACGGAAGTAATCAACAAAATTTTTAAACTAGTTGAGATTAATATTCCTGAATTAAAAGCTTTGAACAATTTTGAAAAATCTAAAAAATATACTTCCAGGATTCAACAACGTCTAAACAAGAAAAAATGTTACAATTCTGGTTCTGGTTTTCAAAAGAAACCTAACCAAAATCGTAGCTACAAAAAGAAAGGTTTAGGTTTTATTCCACCAGAAAATGATAAAAATATGAAAAATTCTAAAACAAAATTTGAATTTGTATCAGGTGGAAGCTCAGACGAGGAACAGAAGAAACCGTTCTGGAGACAATCAAACCAGGAGTTTCTTGCTGAGAAAAAGAAAAATGGAGATGAGATTTGTTATCAAAGAGAGACTCGAACCTGTTACAGATGCAATGAAATCGGTCACATTGCATGGAACTGTACACGGAATGCCAAAGCAAAACAGGGAGTGTCTCAGAAGTTGAAAGAGAAAATTGTTGATGTTGAACCACCGACTGAAAAACTTAGAATGTTTGAGAATTCAAAATTCGAGGTTGGTGAATGTTCACAAAAGAACAAGTATGAGAAGAAAGGAAAAGACAACCAGGTGTGGGTTGCGAAGAAAGATGATGTGATCGTTGGCGATGAATCTGGTTCCACAAAGCCAGAAGAGCCACAGGTTGAGAAGAAAATTTTAGTAAATGATGAGGAGTTTCCATCATTGAAGTTTGAGGAAGTAAAGAAGAAAGTGGGAAAAACTGAGATTTCGAATCAGTTCTACAAAGAAAAGAATGATTTTGATGTCGAAAAAACATTCAACGGGAATGTTAAGAAGATATTTGGAAAAATGTTGAGTGGGAGAGCAAAGGGGGTCAAAGATTTTTACGCTACAAAAAAGGCTACATACAACCCGACTGCTCAGGAGTTGAAATCCATCAAGTCTGAGAAGACTTGGATGGATGTTTGTTTTCCATGATAGTCTTAGGACTACGCCGGAGATCCCAAGTTTATATCGTGGATCATGAATCGGCATCTTTCTAGTATTTGAGAAGGTTGAATGTTTGTGTTTAATGCTTGAATGTTTTTGTTTACAGGTTGAAGGACTATGCCGGAGCTTCCAGGATGGTTATTGCGAAGCAGGAATCGGCATTTTGGTTGAAAAATGATAATGTAGAGGTCACATTCCTA
The DNA here is from genome assembly GCF_002127325.2 of Helianthus annuus. Lineage (NCBI taxonomy): Eukaryota > Viridiplantae > Streptophyta > Magnoliopsida > Asterales > Asteraceae > Helianthus > Helianthus annuus. The sequence goes on from NC_035443.2 coordinate 94,367,253, forward strand.
CAAGTGGTAACCACTGTATCTACAAGTGGTAATCTTGATCCCACAAGTGGTATTTGTGGTTAAATTTTTGAGATGCTTGGATACTGTGAAGTGATTACATTTACAAGTGGTACAGGAGACTATTGAATGCATATGGTAAATCAGGGACATTAATTTGTACTTGATTTACTATTCATGACAAAAGATAGACAAGATGATGAACCACATCCCCGTTTTAAAATTGATAAACCTACAAGTGGTTGATATCAACACAAATTCATTTTCCGGAAAAATCATTTCGATTAAAACAAACTTAAGTGTTTTGAAATCTAAATGAGAAAATGATTTGTGATAGGGGGAGTTCAGATTGTTTATGCCTAGTGAATGGCGATTTGATGTGATTCAATGTCGGTTGTCAAAGTTTCTGTATAGTTTGTTTTACTTTTTATGTTTACAGTATATTTTTAGAAGTTTTCAAATTTTCCTTAAAATGTGTTTGCATTTTAGGGGGAGTAGGGAAATTTCAGAAAATCCAGAAACATTTGATAATTTGAAAAAGCCAAAAACATGATAAAATTCAAAAATGAGTTTTGTTGCGAAAAAGAGGAAATGATAGTACATCAGTGGACTATCACGGCATGCTAAAGAAATGTAATGATAATAAGTATTAAACAATCTTACCGCGGATGTGTCAGTAGATTTTCGCACATTTAGTAAATTGAAACGAGATATAAACCTAAATCAAACTTGCTTAATTCGTGGGTAACTATTCTTGAATATATGGGTAACCCCCGAAATCTTGTTTGAAAGGTCCCGTATTCTGAGATACTGGGTCTTTATACTCAGTGATATCTGGGGTATTATCCCGGGACTTCTGCTGTATGGAAGTACTGACCTAGTCCCCGGATAATACTTTCTGCTAAAGCTTTGAAACATAAGCTTCGCCCTCAGCATGCTGATAAAACAATAAAATTGATAGTCGCTGCTGTTGTAATGCAAAAAGATCCTCTAAAGGGGACCCACCAAAGTCGAGCTGCCATCTCTCTGCTGAACGGAAGTTCTGACCTGAGCTCTCACGGTTTCGCATCTAACCCCTTTACAGATATCATCTGTGGTATACTCACCTGTAAGACTGAATATTTGGGATCTGGATACAGGAGTATATTCAAGTGGAGTGATACACAATTAAGTTTAAGTTTCTAAAACATTAATATAGTATCTCGAATCGATTGAAATTTGTGTTGAGAATTTAAGAGGACAAACATACTGACAATCTAGGTAAATTGTTTAAAGCTTAAAATGAAATCTAGCTTAACGGTGTTGGTGATTTGTCTCACAAACTGATATGATCCTCTTGCACGAACTCACAAAAATATTGTGTGTAAATAGTTTATTTCTGCATGTGATGTCAACAAATGTCTCTCAGAAAATCCAAAAAGATTTTATTTGTCTTTTAGCATAATTTTGAAAAAGTCAAAAAGATTTTCGACAACTGATATTGGAAAACTGATTTTCAAAATTCCATGTGCTAAACATGATGAGCAGTATTTGAGGGGGAGTGTTTGTGTAAATCTAAATGTTTTCGTTAATTCTAACCTTCTTCAAGTGGTTCATCATAGATTGGTGAGAGAGAGTCTTGGGTTGATGCACAGGTTGTTGATATGTGATAAATCTAGGAAATTTATTTCTGGGTTAAGATTGTGCAGGAATCAAGAGATCTGATCAAGAAAATTAAAGTGTTTTTAGAGCCAGGTTATTCGATTCTGAAGGCCTGTGTAGATCAGACAACGATCCTGAAGATGTTGCTGAAGATCAAAGAAATGCCAGCAAATCGAGAGGGGGAGTTTGTAGAAAGAGAGAGAAAAGCTCGAAGACTGATCAAGACTAAATATGTGAAGATACAGCATGGTGTGACTCGATAGTCGACTCCATCAACATCTGAGGGGGAGTCTGTTGGTGCACTACATCTGCTGATTACGTCTTGTATCGAGTCAGAGACATAGAATGATAGATCTTAGATTGAAATATAGAAAATAGTGAGATTGTATAGGTTGGGCCGCTTATTAGTCCATTAGATATTGTGGGTCGCTCGAGTGGTAGTTAGATGGACCGCTCATGTGACATTCAATCTGGGCCGCTTATATGACAACAGGTTGGACCGCTTTTGTGTCAACCGGTTGGGCTGCTAATGTGACATATGTATGGACCGCTTATTGGGCCTGTCCAATAAGCGGTTCCAGATCTCTATAAATACCATAGGAGCGATCTGATTTGTAACGGTTCCTGATTTTCGTACCGAAGTGCTGCCGGATCGAAAACAGGTTGTACTCATTGTTAAATCAATAGAAAAGGAGTTTAAAGTGATATACTAGCTATTCCTACGTCATTTACTTGTTTTCCGCACCTGTACTTGACGAAAACACCTCTGAACGACTCGTTCGGGTCATAATGCGATCCTACATACATGACCATCCGACAACATGCACATGTTCTATTGTTCAGTATTATCATTTTATAACCCTAAACCTATGTTTCAAACAAGAACATCTCTGACAGTTCAACAATAGATAGGTTTTGGGTCAAATCAGGTCACAATCCTACCTTTCCCATTATCGTAGTTGTGTTAACCAACTAAAATCACTAAAATAAAACAACAAATCGGCAGAGTAACGGCTTGAAAATTCGATGTTAGGGTTTCGTTTGTAAATCGCCGGATACAGACCACTGAAGCGGAAATAGATAAAATGATTTGAAGCGGAATCAGATGGCTATTTATAGGCCATCTGATTTCGCTTGAAATGGTCAATGAAGCTTTCAAGCGGAATCAACTATGAATCACCCAAGCGGAATCAGCCATTTAAACATTTTCAAGAGGAATTAAAAACATACTTTCAAAATTTTTAACTTTTTAGTATTTTCTGATTTGTTACCGACACACCCAGTTAACCAAGTCCAAGTTAATGACCTTGGTCAACTGTTCAGCCTACCAAGTCCAAATTAATGACCTTGGTTGACCAGATTATGAAGTATGATGACTTTTGATTTTGAAAACAGTTCAAATTAATGAACTTTCGAACTTTTCAATCTTTTAAACATGTACCAGCCACATCCCAGAATCTCCTGCTTACCCAAACCTCATGAATTAGACATGTTCTGCACAAGACTTTGATCATCTGATCCCCAACATCTGTTGTCGAAAATATGATGAAAAATAAAATCTTTTTGTTTTTTAGAAACAAATAAGCAGAAATATGTACACACAATCTTTTTGTGAGCGTGTTAGGGGATCATATCAGCTGCCGACAAGACACAAGCACCATTAAGCTTAATTTCATACTCAGCTTTAAACAGTTCGCTTAGATTGTCGATATATTGATCCTCTTAAATTTTCACAAAACTTTCAATCTGTTCGGGATACTGATTTAGTGTTTTAAGACTTAAACTTCTATATGTGTCCCACCTCAGTATATACTCCCGTATCTAGATCCCAATATTCAGTCTTACAGGTGAGTATACCTAGATGATATCTGTACTGGGGTGAGATGCGAGGGCCGTGAGAGCTCAGGTCGATACTTCCGTATACGCAGAGAGATGACGGCTTCGACTTTTCGGTGGGTCCCCTTTGGGGATCTTCTTTACAACAGCACATGATTATCATTTTTCAATGTCTAATCATTTTTTATGCTGGGGGGAGGCTTTATAAGTAAAGCATTGTGTAAAGTATTATACGGGGACTAGGTCAGAATTTCCGTTTAGCAGAAGTCCCGGGATAATACCCCAGATATCACTAAGCATAAAGACCTAATATCTCAGAAAGAGGGACCTTTAAACGAGATTTCGGGGGTTACCCATATATCCTGGAGGTGTTCCCCACATAAAAGCAAGTAAATTTTATGTTTATATCCCAAACAAATCTACTGATTTTGTAAAAACCTATCGGCACATCACCAGCGAGACTGCTTAACGCATATTAAACATTACATTTCTTTAGCGTACTGTGTCTGTCTAGCTGATGTACTATCATTTCCCCTATTATACACAAGCTCTTTTTCAGGTTTTCTATTGTTTTTTGGATTTTTTCAATTTTATCATGTTTTTGTATTTTTCTGCGACTTTCTCCCCTAAAAAGAAAAACTTATTTTTGTGTTTTTGTTTTTATCGAAAAGCAGAAAACAAACTGTACAAACAAAGTTGACAACACGACGTAGTTCACATCTGATCGCCGCCCTCCTCGGCTTCACATTCTTCGACCCCCCCAGAACGCAGATTTTTCATCCCATTCAATTTTAAAAGATAATAAAATCTTTTTTTATCAAACGGTTTTGTATAGAAATCAACCTTCTGATCATCGGTGTGTATGTGTTCGATTCGTATCAACTTCTTCTCGTGACAATCACGGATGAAGTGATGACGAATCTCTATATGTTTTGTTTTAGAATGTTGCACCGGGATTTTAGTTATATTTATGGCTGCTTCATTGTCCACGAATATCGGTGTATCCAAGAATTGCAAACCAAAGTCGCACATTTTGCTGCTGGATCCAAAGGATCTGAGAGCAGCAGCTGGAGGCTGAAACGTATTCAGCCTCACAAGTAGAAAGCGCCACAGAGGTTTGTTTCTTGCACTGCCAGGTAACAAGTCGAGTTCCGAAGAACTGACACCCAGCAGTGGTGGACTTAGCGTTCTGCTTGCAGCTTCCAAAGTCAGAATCAGCGAAACCTGTTAGAGAGAAGTCACCCGAACGAGGATACCACAAGCCGATGTTTGGGCAGCCTTTCAAATACCATAATATTCTTTTGACGATTGTCAGGTGTGACTGCTTCGGGTTCGACTGATATCTGGCGCAAAGACATGTTGGGTACATGATCTCCGGTCTGGAAGCAATGAGATACATTAAGGATCCGATGATTGACCGGTACAATGTCTCCTCCACCTTTACTCCACCCTCGTCAGGACAAATGCCATGATTCTGTGCCAGGGGGTTGCTGCTAGACTGCATTGAGCCATATCAAACTTTTCAAGCACGTCCTTCACATATTTTGTTTGGTGAATGAAGATTCCGTCGAGCATCTACTCCACCTGCAGCCCGAGGAAGAACTTCATCTCCCCCATCGAACTCATTTCGAATTTCTTCTTCATAACCTTCTCAAACTCTTTACACAACTCGTCATTGTTCGACCAAAAAATGATGTCATCAACGTAGATCTGCATAATTAGGAGATGTCCTGCAACTTCCTTCATGAACAATGTGCTATCGACTGTCCCTCTGATGAATCCGTTGGCCAGCAGATGTTGGGAAAGCGTCTCGTTGCAGGCTCTCTGGGCCTGGTGAAGTCCGTAGAGCGCCTTATCCAGCAGATAGACCTTGTTTCTGTGTAGTGGATTAGTGAACCCCGGTGGTTGTCCCACATACACCTCTTCTTTAATCTTTCCGTACAGGAAGGCAGATTTAACATCCAGCTGGTACACTTTGAAGTCTTTCCATGACGTAAATGCAAGGAAGATCCGAATAGCCTCAAGTCTCGCAACAGGCGCGTAAACTTCATCATAGTCGATGCCTTCTTACTGACTAAAGCCTTGTACCACTAATCGTGCTTTGTTCTGAACCACGACTCCTCTTTCGTCTCTCTTACACTTGAATACCCACTTTGTTTTGATCAACTTTTGATTTTCGGGTAGGTTTACTAGTCTCCACACTCCCAACTTCTCAAATTGTTGCAGCTCCTTCTGCATCGCATTCACCCAGCTATCTTCAGTTAACGCCTCTTTATATGTTCTGGGTTCAATTTGCGAGATAAAATATTTCAGTGAGAATTCCTCCTGTAAAGGAGCAACAGATGAATAAAAACATGTAAGAGCTCGGTTGATTTGATCTCTCGTTTTACCACCACTTTGCAGGTCACCGATAATATTCTCTAAAGGATGATAAGACAAGGTTCGAGGCATGACGGTGTCAGGTACGTCAACTTCCGATTGCAAGCTCGTTATGTCTAGATCACCGGTGTGATCCTCAGCTTCCGTCGTAGTAACGTCTGGTTCCTCGTCAAAAGTCGGAGCGGTTTCCTCTTCTGAGTCGTCAGAGTTGTCAAACGTTGAAGCTGGTTCCTCTGGTGGTTCGTGAGCTGTTCCACTTGGACCGGCTTCGTGATCGTATGTGCCACCTGTAGGAATGCTTGTATCCACCTCAGGTTGTGAGACTATCAAAGGCCTTGGCACTTGATCTTGTGAACTGGATTGTTGCTGTTGATATAGCAGAATAAGTTCTTCAATACTTGGCTCGGTCTGAAGATGAAACGACTCCCAGAGTTTATCATAATCGAACAGGAATCTTTGTCCGGGAAGTTGTGGTGATGCAGTGTGCTTCTGATAATCCACATGCAGAACTTGTATTACTTTTTCCCAGGCAAGGTACGAACACCCTCTTCAACGGGCTCGCGTAACCTACAAAGAAACCATCATTCGACTTAGCATCGAATTTACCATTTTCATTAATAAAAGTACATGGAGACCCAAACGGCTGCAGAAACTCTAGATTTGGCTTGTAACGGTGTAGCAACTCAAAACTTGTTTTCTTGTACTTCTTGACGGTGAGCACACGGTTCAAAGTGTAACAAGCTGCAGCCACTGCTTCGCTCCAGAAGAAGATAGGTAACTTAGAATCGGCTAACATCATTCGAGCAGTTTCTATTAGGGTCCGATTCTTTCTTTCAGCAACGCCGTTCTGTTGTGGTGTGTATGGCGCGCTGAATTCATGAAGAACCCCTTTTCATTGCAGAACTCGAGCATCTTGTTATTCTTGAATTCCGTTCCATTGTCACTACGTATTCTTCGGATAGGCAGCTTATACAGCGTCTCCATCTTTTTAAACAGAACCATCAGCGACTCAAATGTCTGATCCTTTCTTTCCGAACACACAACCTACGAAAATCTTGTATAATCATCAGTGACTACCAAGCAACACAAATCACCACTGATGCTCTTCACATTGACCGGCCCGAAGAGATCCATGTGGAGTCTCTCAAGCGGTACTCTTATCGAATTCAGTAACTTCTGTGGATGTGACTTCCTGGTCTGCTTTCCCTTCTTACAAGCTACACAATCATCAGACAAATGAAAATTCTTTAAATTTACACCTTCTACTAAATCATTATGCACCAGAAAATTCATTTTTCTAACATGAATGTGGCCCATCTTTCGATGCCACATAATAGACTCCTTTTCTGTTGCTTTCGATTTCGACACAAAACATTGTTTTTGATGATTTGCTGGCGTTGCCACACTCATATCAAGAATATACAAGTCGTTCTCCCATGGAGCGCGCAACAACACCATATCATCAGGGATTTTAAACCCAGGTTTTAAAACCAAACATTCGTTTTTCGTGAAATGTACAGTAAACGATTTATCACAGATTTGAGAAATACTAAGTAAATTGTTGCCCAACTCTATGATATAGTTCACTTTCTCAAACGAAATGACCCCATTTGTCAGGGTTCCTTATCCCACAATCCTGCCACCCTGATTTCCTGCAAAACCCACGTAGCCTCCATTGATTGATTTTACGTCGTAAAGTAGTGCAAGCATCCCCGTCATATGTCTAGAGGCCCCACTGTCCATGATCCATTTTGAAATGATTGACCTGGGCAGCCCCTGCAAACATTACATCAACTCATTCAAACAATGATACCCAAGACTTCTTGACTGGTGACACACTTCCAAACACTAAATCACAAGGTACATTAATCTTTGGAAAGTTAAACGTGACATTCGGAACATCAGTTTTTACTTTTGGTTTAACTCCATTTGTGATCGGGGGAAACTCTGCAAGAAACTTGTCAAGTTCAGATTCAAACTCACCTACATCATCTTTCAAAACCTTTGTTGTTTCATTTTTCAAAATGTTCTCCATCTTTTTCTCCTCGACCGATGGTTTTGATTTCGCAACCCATGATTGATTTTCAAAAATTTTTGTTTTCGGATAAATCTTTGAAGTCTTTTGAGACTTTGAAGATTCGCCAATCTCAAATATCGATTTCGGCTGATCTTCCGACTTCAAAGATTCACCCCTCTTCAAGATGCGAATAGGTGAAACCATTGGTTTTTTACCCCTTTTTTCAATTGGTGACTTAGGTCGAGGTTTTTGAACAACAAGTTTTACAACAGGTTTTTCAAAAACTTTCTTGCATTGTATTGCCATGTGTCCGATTTCATTGCAGCGGTAGCAAACTCTTTTGTTATACTCGACAAAAGTTGATTTGAATGATTCCTCTTTCAGTTTCTTTGCCGCATTGAAATCGTCAACGACTTTCTGACTAAATATGTATTCTTTCTCATCATCGACACTTGGTCCAACAACAAAGACATCATTCATTTTATCTTTTGGCTTAACAACATTCTTAGCCATCTTTTTCTCAAAACCAATTCCTTTGTTTTTAAAGGTGTTACCATTTTTCTTGTTATTACCATCACCTTCCCACTCCTTTTTGCCCGAGTTGTTAGAACGTGACGTAACAAATGACTTTTTCGGTTTCGAAAAGAATTCTTTGTTGTTAACTTCAGCAATGTCAATTTCAACCAGTTTGAAAACTTTCTCAACATTTTCAATCTTTGCGTTCTGAAGCAGATACTTGAAATCAGAGTAAAGCTTTACAGTTCCAATCATAATGTAAACCACCATGATCGGATCATCATTCGCACTCTTATCTGATTTCGGTATGAAACGGTCTAAAAAATTACCCTCATCTTCAAAATCAGTAACAGACTTCTCAGAATGAGATTTCATGACATCAACCTCAGAGTTATCACTCTCTTCATCTAACACCTGGTCGACCACAGTCTTGATGACCTGTGACTCGTTGTCTGTGTCGGATGTAGAGAATGTAACATCAATTGTCCTTAACTTGAGGTTTAATGCAGCTTCCACCCCATCTGGATACTTTTGAGTATAATTATTCCACATTGGGGGTGGAACGCTGTTAAAGACCGGTGTTGCACTGGGCTATTGTGGAACAATCTGCTCAAGGACATAGGACGATGCAACATAGCTCATCAATTTCTTATCAATTCGTTCATTTTCAATTTTAGTTAATTCTAACTCTTTATTTAATGATGCAATTGTGTCAAGATGAAAATTAACTTCCACTTGTTTATCAAAAAGTGTTGCTTTTGCTAGTTTTGTTGCTTTATCATTTTCGACACTTTCTTTTTGAATCATTTTAACTGATCTGGCTAGTGTATCATATGCCTCTTTAACTTGTCCTAGATCAAATTTTAACATGTCAGCATGTTATTTCAATTCCTGAAACTTAGTGTCTTTTTCAAGACACTCCATGCACGGTTTTAAACAGTTTTGGCATGGGGTTTCAGACATCGAATCCATTTTCTCAACAACCTCTGCTTCATGAGCAGTTTTCCCTTCCTGTTTACCGACATCTTTGGACTTTGACTCAGACACTTTCTCAGATTTGGTCTCCTCAATTCCCGACTCCTTATCCGACTCCTTTTGAACTGACTCGGTACTGACAGACTCGGGTTTCACAAGTTCTGTGTCTACCTCTTTCAGTTTCGCCATGAGAGCCTTGTCAGCAATTTCTTTAAAAGTGTCTTCGGTCATTTCTTTTGTCACATCGATCATTTCTTCGACAGACTCTTTCTTCTCCTCATATCGTGGGCATAATCCAGTTGTTGGTTCTTCAAAGAAACCTGCAAAAGTTTCAAAAATTTTAGGAGGCATGATAGATCTCAATGAACTTGCTAATACCTCCTGCTCAGACTGATAGTAGTAAACTTCTGCAGCTAACTCCTCAATATCAGCCACACTATCCACAGAAACATCTTCAGCAACCACTTCAGTCTCAACAACACTCTCAGGCTCTTCAATTATCTCAACCATCATAGCATGTCCATCACTTCCAGGGATGTATTTATCCCAGCGAAATCCCTCGGCTACTTTCTCGTCATCCTGATTCACAATGAGAGCTTTCTCAGGTTTGTTCTCGATTTGTGGCCTTTGAACTACATGTTGCTGATTTGGTCGGTGGTAGATTGCCTGTCTGTAATAATCATTCGTGAACGGGTTCTGATGATTATTCACTTCTCTATTTGGGCATTCCCTTTTGAAGTGGCCTCTCTCTTTGCACTTGAAGCAGGTTACTTTAGACTTGTCAAAACCTAGCTTCTGATCAGGTCCAGAAAGGCTATTTCTGCCAGTGATCTCCATAAAGCGTTGTGCCCTCCTCACAAGACTAGCCATGCCCCATTTAATATCTATCAGCTCAAGCTCCTCTGGGTCAATCTGATCGTAATCCTCTTTGGTCATGTCTGGATTCCCTATCTTACCCGCTACCAGAGACTCATACGACTCTAACACAGAAGCCAACAATGCAATGTGCTGTTTCGCAACTGATTCAGTGAGCTCATTCCCATTCTTGATAGTAACTGTGATGTTGCATTGGATCCCAGAAACATACGCCTGATTGTTTGAACTGGACGAACTTTGAGGGGACGTCTGTTCAGTAGCTTTGACGTTTGGATTGTAGCTGACAAATGGCGAAGGCTTGTTTGTTTGTGGAGTATTTGATGAAGCACTTGATGTTGTTTCGGCACTAAAACCAGTTTGTATCTTTGGGCTCTGGTTTGTTGTAACTGGAGTACTGCCTCTGTAGTACAAAGATACATCTTGTTGAACATTTGCTGAGTTCACCTTTTTAATCTTCAGCAACTCCAACTCATGAGCTTCAATCTTTTCTATGAACCCACTAAGATTCAGATTTCCAAAATCTGAATTGTTTCTCAACATCATCAGATAGGTGCTCCACTCGTCATATGGTAATGCATCAGACAACTTATCAATCCATTCTTCATTGGTCTTTGTGATTTCCAATCTTTTCATCTCAAGTACTAAATGGCAATATCTTTCGATCAGTTGCCTTGTAGTTTCACCCTTCATACCGGTAAAAATATCAAACTCCTTCTTGATCAAAGCCTTCTTGCTCTTGATCATGGACACACTACCTTGAAACTTCACTTTCAATGAATTCCAAATAGATTGAGCATTGTCCTCATGTTGCAACAACACTAAAATATCCTCTTTGATAGCCTGCTGAAGGATACTAATCATCTTTTTCTCGGCTTTGAAATCATTATGTTCTGCCTCTGTCAGACTTCCAATAAGCTTTACCATACCTAAACCATCAACCGGTGGAACGTACTTCACTTCTATCTTCATCCAGCATTCGAAATGGTTAGCCTGAACCCAGTTCTTGAATCTGCCTGACCATCCTGCATATTCATCTATGTTCATCAGCTTGGGAGGCTTTTGCATCGTTCCCAATTCGTTTTCCATGTTAACGTTCTGAACGATACTTGCTGGACTCTGTCCTGCTGTCATACCACTGCCCGCGAAGAAGTTATAGAAATCTTGATTTTCCATTTTAGGTGACAATTACTGAAAAATTTTCAACTTTTTGAAAACAGGTGACTTTTACTGAAAACACGTTCTACACAAACTGAACTTCCAACGAGATATCACGAACGAAATGGACATCAACCCTCGAACCATGATTTTCAAACTTAAAATGTTTTTCAAGCGAAATCTCAATTTAAAAGTTCAAGCGAAATCACAGTTTAACACTTCAAGCGGAATCTAAGTTTGAATTTCAAGCGAAATCAGAGTGCTGATTCAAGCGGAATCACACTCACAAGCGGAATCAGTGATCACACAAGCGGAATCTGAAAATTCAAGCGAAATCACTGATTTCGCTTCAACAGTTCAAGCGGAATAAGAACTTTACACACAGAAAACTTGATTTCGCTCGAAATTCAAGCGGAATAACAAGAACCTTCGTTCAAGCGAAATCAGGTTTTAGGCCATTTTTTACCACTTTTAAGCCGAATTTTAAGCTGATACTTTCAAGGGTTTGTTAAATGTCACTTTTACAAAATATGTCAAAAATTCAGTCCATTTTGCCCGTGGCAAAGTCCAGAAATCCAAAAAGTGTAGGTAAAAAGCTTTGATTCAGGTATTTTAGCTCATAACTGGCTCTGATACCAATTGTAGGATCGATATTGACGATCTAGTGAGTCAATCAGAGTCAAAATACCACTGTTTATGTGGCGGAATCACACAAACAGTTTGAATCAAAGAGAATGGAGTAGAAATAGACAAAATATCACTTTAAACACTGTTTCTCATTAATTGATCACTGAAAAATTGGGCAGCAGTTCGGCTTACAACTTGACAAATCGGTACCAAATGAGAAACAGACACACATATATATACTACTTCTAATTCCGCTTGAAATGACATGCTGTCATTTCGAGCGGAATCACAACTCCTGATTTCGCTTGAAATGACAACATGTCATTTCAAGCGGAATCACTTGCCAAAACTATAAAATTTACATTATGACCCCTGCACTATACATAATTGGCATATTAGACCCCTAGACCCTATACAAGCATGATCAAGACTAAGACGTAGGCTTTAGACATCGTGCACTAACATTAATTATATAATGTATTTTGGGCTCGGTTTTCGCATACGGGGTATGTTTTAAGACATATTAGGGTATTTTAAAATATAATAGGGTGTCGGAAAAATTTCAGGAGGGTTGTTATATCCTCCCCACCTTGTTTTAGAGCTCGTCCTCGAGGTCTACTGGAACAAGTGTGGATATTTCTTTTGCATTTCTGATTCAAGCTCCCATGTGTATTTTGGTCCTCTTTTGGAGTCCCATTTCACTTTGACCAGAACTAATCTCTTGTGCTTGAGGTTCTTTATTTTTCTGTCTTCAATCTGTAGAGGCCTCTCTACAAATTTAAGATGTTCATTTACCTCTATATCTTTAAGAGGTACCATCAGTGATTCATCAGCTAAGCATTTCTTGAGATTAGATACATGAAATACATTATGTATTCCTGCCATTTCCTCTGGCAGTCATAGCTGATAGGCTACAGGTCCTATTCTTTTAATAGTCTCAAAAGGTCCAACATACATGGGGCTTAGCTTTCCTCTTTTGATGAATCTTACCACTCCTTTCCAAGGAGAGACTTTTAATAACACTTTGTCACCTACATGAAATTCTAACAGCTTGCGTCTGTTACCAGCATAACTCTTTTGTTGATCACATGCTGCTTTCAGTCGTTCCTTGACTTGAATGATCTTGTCGGTTGTCTCCTGCACTATCTCCGGTCCAGATAGTTGCTTTTCCCCAATTTCTGCCCAACAGACTGAGGTTCGACACTTTCGTCCATAAAGTGCTTGTTGATGCATAATGTCTATCGCCTGCGTCATCAGTCTATGTCGTGTCATGTATATATAATAGGTTGAAAATGTAAAGTTTATGTGTTATGAGCCGGTTCGCACGACCTGGAAGGTCAGGTCGCACGAAGTGGTTTTGCCCAACTCGTGCGGTCTGGAGCTGTTAGCTCTTGCGATCTGGAAATCCTATATATAGTCAAGTAGTGTTCCTCATTTGAAAAGATTCGGGAGAATTTTGTAACAAAGTGCTGTCCGATTCTCTCTATACCAAAACATTTAATATCAATGAAGAACATGTTTAAAGTGACTTTCTACTCTTCTACTCATGTTCTAACACTGATTGACGGTTTTTAGTTTGATTCCGCCTTTCTAGAAACTAGATCTGACTCTGATTGACTCATTTTGGACGAATCCTCGATCCTACAAGTTACAGACCATAAATCATAATTAAACTGATCCAAAAATGGCAAAAACTTGAAATCTTGATAAACTAAGTCTTCAAACGAGGTGAAACTGTCCAGATCGTGTGAAAATGTTGTCCAAATCGTGTGAAACTGATCAGATCGTTTGAGTTTTTGTTAAACCGTTTGAAATTTTTGTCTAGATCGCACGAGTTGGACCAAATTGTTTAAAAATTTCGAACAATGTGAACTAGACCGCACGAACTGATCAGATCGTGTGAAGGTGCCATCCAGATCGTGTGAATTTGTTCAGATCGCACGAACTGAAATTTTTTAAACTAGTTTTTGTCACTTCGCACGATTTGGATAGTCCAGGTCGTTTGAAACGTCCAGATCGTTTGAAACATTCAGTTTGTTTGAAGTCCAGGTCGTCTGAAAGTCCAGATCATTTAGAAGTCCAGGTCGCTTGAAATTGTAATTTTTCAAAACTTAGAATTTTTTCGAAACATTTTTCAAAGTATAAAAATGGACAATCAAGAGTTTTACAATGCGTTTTTCAGAGGAGGTATGACTGTTCAAACTCCATCAAGTATAGCCCAGAATGTGAATATGGAGAACGAGTTTTACAATGCGTTTTTCGCCAACGATTATTACCGACAGGCTATCTATCATAAAAACAATCAACAACCATTCATTCCACGACCTCAAATCGAGAACAGTCAATCCAAACAAACAGAAAAGTTTCTTTTAGTGAATCAAGATGACGAAAAGATTCCAGAAGGTTTCAGTTGGGATAAGTATGTTCCAGGAGGTGGTCTTGCAATGATGGCTGAAATTATTGAAGAGCCGGAACCGGAAATCGAGGAATGTGTTCCTGAAGTTGAAGAAGTCAGTGAAGTGGTGAATGAAGAAAGTTTTGCAGATCTAGAAGAAGAGGCAACAACGGTCTACTATTATCAGTCTGAACAGGAGGTTATTACTAATGCATTTAAATCTATAATGCCAGCTAATGTGTTTGATTCTTTTGCAGGTTTCTTCAGTGAACCAACTATGGGTTTTTGCCCACAGTATGAAGTTGTACAAACTCCGGTTCAAGAGATCATTGATGTCTCAAAGGAAATGAATGAAGAGACTTTGAAAGAAATAGCAGACAAAGCTCTTATGGTCAAGCTGCAAGAGGTAGAACAAACTAAAACATCTTCTGATAACAATAAGACCAAAGATGCAACTCAAGAGTCAGTGTCAGTTGAAAAGGAGTCAATATCAAGACTTGTGATACGTATGAGTCAGGAGAGAAGTCCAAGTACGAGGACAAATTAGAAAATGTGAAGTCCGAATCCGGTGAGAAATCTGAGTCTAAGTCCGGAGAGTTTGGTAAATCGGAAAGTAAAAATGATAAACAAAAAAATGTTTTTGAAAAAGTTGATCCAATTCTTGAAAAGCCATGCGAAAACTGTTTGAAACCATGCATGGATTGTCTTGAAAAAGATAAACAGTTTTAAGAGTTGAAAAAGTTTAACGACAAATTAAAATTTGATTTTAATGATGTTAAAGAAGCTTATGACACTCTGTCACGATCAATTAAAATGATTCACAATGAGAGTAAAGAAAATGATAAAATTGCTAATTTGCTCAAAGCTACGGTCATGGAAAAGCAAGTGTCGATTAACATTCATCTGGACAAAATCGCATCTCGAAAGAAGGAACTTGAACTGATGCGCATTGAGACAGGAAGAGTCGACAAAAAGTTGATCAGTTATCTTTCGTCTTCATATGTGATTGATCAGATCGTTCCTCAACAAACTGAAGTTAAACCAGCTTTCAAAAATGTTCCACCCCCAATGTGGAATCATTATACTCAGAAATATCCAGACGGGGTGGAGGAGGCATTGAATCTCAACCTGAGAACAGAAGAGAATGAGTTACCGGAAAACATAGATGTTACATTCTCTCCGTCTGACACCGATAACGAGTCACCACTAGTTAAAACAGTTGTAGACCAAGTGTTGAATGAAGAAAGTGATAACACTGATTTCGAAACAGTTAAAACTCGTTTTGAGAATTCCAGTTCAGATTCTGAAGATGACGGAAACTTTCTTGATAAGTTTATCCCAAAGTCAGATAAAGTTCTGGATGACGATTCGATCGTTGTGGTTTACACGATGACCGGAACTGACAAACTGTATACTGATTTTGAGTACCCGATTCAGAACGCGAACCTAGAAAAGGTTGAAAAAGTTTTTAAACTCGTGGAAATTGATATCTCAGAAGTTAACAACAATTCGTTTGTATCAAAACCGAAAAATCTTTT
Organism: Helianthus annuus; assembly: GCF_002127325.2. NCBI lineage: Eukaryota > Viridiplantae > Streptophyta > Magnoliopsida > Asterales > Asteraceae > Helianthus > Helianthus annuus. The sequence continues at coordinate 94,383,205 of NC_035443.2, forward strand.
GTTAAAAAACAACCGACAAACAACCCGGGAAAGAAAAATGAAAGGGTGGGTAACAATGGTAATAACAAGAGACATGGTAATGATTACAAAAAGAAAGGTGTTGGTTTTGAGAAGCAAATGGCTAAGAAACAAGTTAAGCCAAAAGAAAAATTGAGGGAAGTGTTTGTGGCTGGTAATAATACAGAAGTCGAAAAGGATTATATCTTTAGGAAGCAAGAAATTGACGATTTTATTACAGCCAAAAAGATAAGAGACGAGGCTAACAGATCCACTTTTGTTGAATACGACAAAAGAATCTGTTGTCGATGCAATGAAATCGGTCATATGGCCAAACAATGTGTCAAAAAGATAATAAAACCAGTTTTCCATAAACCAAAACCAAAAATTTCAAGGGATGTTAAGGGAAAATCACCTATGGTGTCCCCCGTGCATATTCTTAAACGCGGTGAATCATTGAAGTCAGAGGACAAACCAAAATCAACTTTTGAAATTGGTGAATCTTCAAAATCACGAAAGACTTCAAAGGTTTATCCTAAAACAAAGACTTCCCAAAGTCAATCATGGGTGGAGAAACCTAAACATTCTTTTGAGGAAAAGAAAATGGAAGAATTTTTAAAATCTGAACCGAAAATCTTTGCAACCACTGATGAGAAAATTGAATTTGAGTTAGATAAGTTGATTGAAGAATTCCCACCTATCAAGGAAGGCGTTCTAAAATCAAAACCAGAATCTGATGTTCCAAATGTTGTTTTGAGCATTCCAAAAGTTGACATAGTAGCTCATGATATTATCTTTGGTTGTGTGCCAAATGTTGAAAAATCTTGGGTATCATTGTTTAAGTAAATGTCCTTTGATGTGTGTAGGGGCTTCCAAGGTCTATCATTTCTAAATGGATCATGCATAGCGGCGCCTCACGGCACATGACAAGGATGTTAGCACTGCTATACGATGTCAAGTCAATCAATGGAGGTTATGTCGGGTTTGCTGGAACTCAAGGTGGAAGAATTGTTGGAGAAGGAATACTTACTAACGGGGTCATATCATTTGATAAAGTGAACTACATTGTTGAGTTAGAAAACAATCTGTTGAGCATCTCTCAGATTTGTGATAAGTCATTTACTGTTCATTTTACAAAAGATGAATGTCTGATTCTTAAACCAGGATTTAAAAAGAAATGGTGTTGATGCGTGCTCCTCGTGAAAACGATCTTTATGTACTAGACATGAGCGTCGCAACAACGACAGACAAAAAGGCACAATGCTTTGTGAGTAAGACGAAGGCGGCTGAAAAAGAATCCATCATGTGGCATCGTAAAATGGGACATATTCACTTGAGAAAGATGAACTTTTTAGTTCATAATGATCTTGTAGAAGGTGTTAATTTGAAAAGCTTCCATCTTAATGATGATTGTATTGAATGTAAGAAACGGAAGCAAACGAAGAAATCGCACCCGAAAAACCTCTTGAACTCCATTAGATTACCGCTCGAAAGACTCCATATGGATCTTTTCGGACCGGTAAATGTGAAAAGTATAAGTGGAGATTTATATTGTTTAGTTGTTACTGACGACTTTACAAGATTCTCCTGGGTGATGTTTCTAGAGAGAAAAGACGAAATGTTTGATTCTTTGATGAAGCTATTAAAAAAGATGGAGAATCTTTACAAACTGCCTATAAGACGTATTCGAAGCGACAATGGCACAGAATTCAAGAACAACCGTATGCTCGAATTCTGCAACGATAAGGGCATTCTTCATGAGTTCAGCACACCGTACACTCCTCAACAAAATGATGTCGCAGAAAGAAAAAAATCGTACGTTGATCGAAACGGCTCATACCATGTTAGCAGATTCGAAATTACCGGTATATTTTTGGAGTGAAGCGGTTGCCACGGCATGTTACACGCTCAATCGGGTTCTTACGGTGAAGAAGTACAAGAAAACTTGTTTTGAATTACTTCATCTTTACAAAACGAATCTGAAGTACTTAGAACCATTCGGATCACCATGCACATTTATTGATCCAGACGGTAAATTTGGTGCAAAAGCTAATGAAGGTTTTTTGTAGGATATGCTAGTCCGTTGAAGAGAGTTTTTGTTCCGAGTTTGGGGAAGATCATACAAGTTCAACATGTTGACTGTCACCAGTTTACCGCTCCAAATCAACTTCCAGGAAACAGGTTGCTATTTGATTACGATAATCTCTGGGAGTCATTCCATTTACCGACAGAGCCGAATGAGGAGGAACTAGCGTTCTTATACCAACAACAGTCTCTTTCACAAGAACAAGTGCCGAGACCGTTGGTGGTTTCCTCGCCCACCGTGGGTTCAAATGATCATGAGGCTAGTCCTAGTGGAACTGCACATGTACCCCAGAAGAAACAGCTCCAATATTTGATCAATCTGACGACTCAGAATCGGAAACCGATCCGATTTATGACGAGGAACCAAATATTGCGACTTCAAATGCTGTTGATCACACGGGTGATCAGAATATAACAAATTTGCAATCGGAAGTGAGTGTACCGGATACAGTCATGCCAAGAACGTTATCTTACCATCCGTCAGAGCAAATCATTGGTGACCTTCAAAGCGGCGTAAAAACCCGTGAACAAATAAACAAAGGGCTTACATGTTTTTACTCCTCTACAAGAAGAGTTCTCATTAAAATGTTTTGTCTCATAGGTAGAGCCGAAAACATACAAAGAAGCATTAACCGAAGAGAGTTGGGTGAATGTGATGCAAGAGGAGCTACTACAGTTTGAAAAGCTTGAAGTGTGGAGGTTGGTTGATCTCCCGACAGATCAGAAATTGATCAAGACCAAGTGGGTCTTCAAATGTAAAAGAGATGATAGAGGGGTTAGAGTAAGGAACAAAGCACGGTTGGTGGTCCAAGGATTTAGTCAGCAAGAAGGGATTGACTTTACTGAAGTATATGCTCCCGTTGCTCGACTTGAGGCAATCAGAATCTTCTTGGCGTTCGCGTCATGGAAGGGATTCAAGGTCTACCAACTGGATGTCAAATCTGCATTCCTCTACGGCAAGATTAAAGAAGAAGTGTATGTCGGTCAACCACCGGGTTTTACCGATCCTGTACACAAAGATAAGGTGTATTTACTCAACAAGGCATTATACGGATTACACCAGGCCCTGAGAGCCTGGTACGAGACGCCTTCCCCAGCATCTGCTGACCAACGGGTTCACCAGAGGGACTGTCGATAATACCCTGTTCATTGAAGAGGATGCAGGACATCTACTGATCGTGCAAATATATGTTGATGATATAATTTTCGGATCAACGAACGATGAGTTGTGTAAGGAGTTTGAGAAGGTCATGAAGAAGAAGTTTGAAATGAGTTCAATGGGGGAGATGAAGTTCTTTCTCAGGCTTCAAGTTGAGTAACTGCCCGATGGAATCTTCATACACCAGACTAAGTATGTGAATGATGTGTTGGACAAATTCAATATGTCCGAATCATCTCCCATATCAACCCCCTGGCAACGAATCATGGCATATGTCCGGATGAAAGTGGTGAGAAAGTGGATGAAACGCTTTATCGGTCAATTATAGGATCTCTAATGTATCTGACAGCATCATGACCGGACATCACGTATCCAACTTGCCTCTGCGCCCGGTAGCAGTCAAGTCCTAGAGCATCGCACATGATGATAGTGAATAGGATCTTACGGTATCTTAAAGGTTGCCCAAGCACCGGCTTGTGGTATCTTTAATCCGGTGACTTCTCTCTAACTGGATATTCTGACTCTGACTTCGGGTGCTGTAAGTTGAATGCTAAGTCCACAACTGCTGGTTGCAAGTTCTTTGGAACTCGGCTAATCACTTGGCAGTGTAAGAAACAAACCACAGTCGCTCTTTCGACTTGTGAGGCCGAATATGTTTCCGCTTCTAGCTATTGTTCTCAGATCCTCTGGATCCAACAGCAAATGAGGGACTATGGTTTGCAATTCTTAGATACACCAATTTTTGTGGACAACGAGGCAGCCATTAGTATCACTAAAAATCAGGTTCAACACTCTAAAACAAAACATATTGAGATTCGACATCATTTTATTCGTGATGCCTACGAGAAAAAAATTGATTCGAATTGATTATATACACACCGATAATCAGAGAGCCGATTTCTACACTAAACCCTTTGATAAAACAAGATTTAATTATCTTTTGAAATTGAATGGGTTAAAGAATTTGTTTTCTGGGAGGGTGGTAGAGTGTGTGGCCGAGGCAGACGGCGATCAGAAGTGATCTGCGTCTAGTTGTCATGTTTTCTGTACAGTTTCTTTACTGCTTTTCATAAAACCAAAAACACAAAAATATGTTTTTGATTTTAGGGGGAGAAAGTTTATAGAAAATACAAAAACATGATAAAATTTCAAAAATACAAAAACATTGAAAAATAAAAAATGAGTTTTGTTATGAAAAAGAGGAAATGGTAGTATATCAGTAGACTATCACAACATGCTAAAGAAATGGAAAGTCAAAATGATTTTAAACAAGTCTCACTGATGATGTGTCAGTAGACTTCACACGACTAGTAGATTGAATTCGAGATATAAACCTAAATATCAATACTTTCTTATCTCGTGGGGAACATCTCTCGGATATATGGGTAACCCCCGAAATCTTGTTTGAGAGATTGCCTTATTCTGAGATACTAGGTCTTTATACTGTTTGATATCTGGGGTATTATACCTGGTCTTCTGATATTGCGGAAGCATTGGCCTAGACCCCGTATAATACTTTTCGCGCTTTAAAAGCTTACCCTCAGCATAAAAATTGAAAAATATCGAAAGATATGAATCAATTGCAGTTGAAGAAAAGATTCCCTAAAGGGAACACACCTAAAGTCGAGCCTTCATCTCTTTGATTGAACGATAGTTCATACCTGAGCTGTCAAGGTCTCGCACTAACCCGAATACAGATATGAGATTGGTATACTCACCTGTAAGACTGAATCTAGGGAATTTTGATACGGGAGTATATTCAGAGGTGGGACACGCGAATAAGTTAGTTTCTTAAAACACTAATTCGTATCTTGAATCAATTAAAACTTGTGTAGCAGTTTAAGTGGACAACAATACTGACAATCAGTAGTGAATTTGTTTAAGATTTAAAGTTAAATCAAGATCAATGGTGTTAGTGATATGTCTCAAAAACTGATATGATCCTCTTACAGAAACTCATAAAAAGATGTTTGTAAATATGTTTGTACAGTTTCCTGTTTCTTAAATCCAAAAAGATTTGATACTTCATCTTATTTTTGACAACAGGTGACTGAAACAGAAGAAGAAAAGGTGATTGAAGCTGAGAAAGTGATCGAAGTAGTGAAAACAATCGAAGTTGAAAAAGTTGTTGAAGTTATCAAGCCTTGCATGAAATGTTTAGAACCGTGCAAAGAATGTGCAACTAAAGATGAGATGATAGCTGAATATGAGAAGAAAAAGGAGAAGTTGCTGTTCAATCTCAACTATGTGTAAGAATCTTATGATGTCTTGAACAGAACAGTAACTGGTCTTCAAAAGACCAACTCTGAAAGAGAGGATGCTTTGACGATGATGAATGCTGTAATGATGACGAAGCAGAAAGCTATCAACTTCTACATCGAAGAAAGTGCTAAGTTGAAGCAAGAGTTGGAAACAGAGAAAATTGAGAATGAGAGAATTAGACGTTTATTGCAAAGCTATTCTAGTTCTGATTATCTCATTGATCGAATTTATCCAACTGTTGCAGGTTTTGAAGCTTTCCAACATGACAAGCCAAAGAAGAAAGATAGTGGTAAGAAACCGACTGTTAGCTATAACAAGTGCCGCCTCCGATCTAGGAAGGTTATTCTCCTAGAAAACCGAACGAGGAGCAACTTGAAAAAGCAGTCAATATAAAGCTAAAAACCGATACTACTGATGAATTACCAGAAAACATTGACATCACGTTCACCTCGTCTGACACTGATCATGAGTCTGAATTAATCAAAAAGGTGGTTGATCAGGTGTTAGATACTGATGAAGAGTCTGAGTCAAAGTCTGAATCTGGAGGGTCAAATTCGTCGGTCAATGGTCCAAAGTCGTCGGTAAAACGGGCTAATAGTAAAGAGTTTTTGATATCCAAATCAAATTTGAATGATGAAACATTCGAAGTAGTTTATACTTTGAATGATTCTAGAGTTTTCTATAATGAGTGTTAAAACAAAATTGATTAACAAGATCTTCAAACTCATAGAAATTAATATTCCAGAATTGAAAGTTTTGAAAAATCTTGAAAAACCTAAAAAATACACTTCAAGAGTGTAACAACGTTTAAACAAGAAGAAGGGTTACAATTCTGGTCCTGGTTTTCAAAAGAAACCAAACCAAAATCGTAGCTACAAAAAGAAAGGCTTAGGTTTTATTCCACCAGAAAATTATAAAAATGAGAAAAATTCTAAAACAAAAACATAATTTGTTTCAGGTGGTAGTGCTGAAGAAGAACAGAAGAAACCGTTTGGGAGACAATCAAACCAGGAGTTTCTTGCTGAAAAGAAAAGGAATGGAACTGGAGTGTTTCATACAAGAGAGACTCGAACCTGTTACAAATGCAATGAAGTTGGTCACATTGCATGGAACTGTCCGAAAAATGCAAAGACAAAACAAGGAGTTTCTGAAAAACTCAAAGAGAAAGTTGTTGATGTTGAACCACCAACTGAAAACTTCAAAATTTTTGAAAATTCCATTCATGAAGTTGGTGAGTGTTCAAAGAAAAATGCTTACAAAAAGAAAGCCAAAGACAACCAAGTGTGGGTTGTTAAAAAGGTTGATGTGAAAGTCGGCGATGAATCTGGTTTGACAAAGCCAGATGAGCCACAGGTTGAGGTAAAAGATTCAGTGAATGATGATGATTTTCCATCACTGAAGTTTGAAGAAGTTAAGCAAAAAGTTGGTAAAGTTGAGATCTCGGATCAGTTTTACTCCGAGAAAAATTAATTTGATGTCGAGAAAACATTCAATGGGAATGTTAAGAAAATTTTTGGAAAAATGCTTAATGGGAAAGCAAAGGGGGTTAAAGATTTTTATGCAACTAAAAAGGCAACATATAACCCTACTGAGCAAGAATTGAAAATCTTAAAGTCTGAAAAGACTTGGGTGGAAATTCTTTTCCCTTGAAGTCTTAGGACTATGCCGGAGATCCCAAGTCTGTAATCGTGGATCAGGAATCGGCATCATTCTTGTAAAATGATTTTGTGAAAGATTTGAAAAATAGTTTAAATTTTTACAGGTTAAAGGACTACGCCGGAGCTTCCAGGTTGGTAAGTTAGAAGCAGGAATCGACATCTTGGTTGGTAAAATGGTTTATGTAGAGGTTAATTCCTACATATGGTTAGATATTATAGATGTTTTTACAAATAGTGCAATGGTTTCGTCAAGGTCATTAAGTTGAACTTGATGAAATTTTCATACAAGTGGTTGATGAACAATATGATGACCCATACCTCTAACTTTCAAAGCAACCCTACAATTGGTAAAAACAAACTTATTTTCCGGAAAAATCATTTTGATTAAAACAAACTTAAGTGTTTTGAAATCATAATGAGAAAATAGTTTGTTGAGAGGGGGAGTTCTGATTGTTTATGCCAAGTGAATGGCGATTTGATGCGATTCGATATCGGTTGTCACTTTATGTGTACAGTTTGTGTTGAATTGTTCTTTACTTAGATCAAGAGTTTAAATAGTTTTCAAATTTCCTTGAAATGTGTTTGCATTTTAGGGGGAGTAAATATTTCAGAAAATCCAAAAACATTAGAAAATTTGAAAAGCCAAAAACATGATAAAACAAAAATGAGTTTTTGTTGTAAAAAGAGGAAGTGATAGTACATCAGTGGGCTGTCACAACATGCTAAAGAATTGGAATGAAAAATGTGATAAACAATCTCACTACGGATATGCAAGTAGGTTTTTGCACATTTAGTAAATTGTGATGAGATATAAATCTAAAAATTCAAACTTGCTTATTCTGTGGGTAACAACTTCTTGGATATATAGGTAACCCCTGAAATCTTGTTTGAAAGGTCCCTTATTCTGAGATACTAGGTCTTTATACTCAGTGATATCTAGGGTATTATCCCAGGACTTCTGCTGTATGGAAATACTGACCTAGTCCCTGGATAATACTTTCCGCAAATGCTTGAAAAAGCACATCCCTCAGCAAGTTGATGAAACAATAAAATTGATAGTCACTGATGTTGTAACAAAAAAAATCCTCTAAAGGGGACGAAAGTCGAAGCCGTCATCTCTCTGCGTATACGGAAGTATCGACCTGAGCTCTCACGGCCCTCGCACCTAACCCCTTTACAGATATCATCTGTAGTATACTCACCTGTAAGACTGAATATTAGGATCTGGATACGAGAGTATATTCAAGTAGTGGGACACACGGATAAGTTCAAGTTCTTAACACATTAATATAGTATCTCGAATCAGCTGAACTTTGTGTGAAAATTTAAGTGGACAAATATACTGACAATCTAGGTGAATTGCTTAAAACTAAAAATGAAATCAAGCTTAACGGTGTTGGTGACATGTCTCGAAAACTGATATGATCCTCTTACACAAACTCTCAAAAATATTTTCTGTAAATATTTCTTTACTGTATTTTATTTCTTTCTTTCAGAAAATCCAAAAAGATTTTGAGAATGTTTTAGCATAAACTTTTGAAAATACAAAAAGATTTTCGACAACTGATATTGAAAAGCTGATTTTCAAAATTCCGAGTGCTAAACATGATGAGCAAAATTTGAGGGGGAGTGTGTATTTTGAAATTAAATGTTTTCAAAATCTAATCTTTCAATTGGTTCATCAACATCTTTGTTTGTTCTGAGGGAGAGTCAGTGTTGGTGCATACCTCAATAGTTGAAATGTTTGAATATGTGAAATTTTACTTTGAGGTAGAGGTTTTGCAGATAACCTAAGCTAGACGAAAGCCAGGTGACGATCTTGAAAGCAAGGCTGTATGCTAGTCTAAGCCAGGAAAATCGATCCTGATATCGGAAGAGAGCCAGATTACGATCCTGGAACGATTCTCTAAAGAGCCAGGTTTCCGATTCCTGTGGACTCTGAAGGCAAAGTATGAGTCAGGCTATCGATCGTGGACAAAGTGTGAAAGTCAGACAACAATCCTGAAGCAGATGATGCTGAAGAACTAAAGGAATGCCAACACATTGTTAAGGGGAGTCTGTTGGTGAAATAGAAGAGAGAGTGAAGCCTAGAGACTGATCAAGGCTGAAGTTTTTAAGACTCGACACGTGGGACTCGTCAACATCTGAGGGGGAGTCTGTTAGTGCATGCATCTGTCGACTTCGTCTTGTATCGAGTCTTAGATTACTTTGTATAGATCAGGGCACATATTATGAGAAAACCGCATGTTTAGAGTGTTAAAGAGTCTGATTTCGCTCCTAGGGATGATTTCGCTCCAAATAAACCTTTGGGTGATTTCGGGCGAAATCAGAAGTATATGATTTCGCTCCTATTGTTTCATGTGGTTTCGAGCGAAATCAAAGCACTATATATAGTGTGATTTAGAGCGAAATCAGCAGTTATTCTCGTGTATTCATGCCGAAGTGCTGCCGGTGTGAGTATTGATTGTAATCAACGTCAAATCAATACAATCAGTGAATAAAGTGAAGATCAAGCTGTTACTAAGTCTATTTCTTGTTTTCCACACCTGAAATAGATCAGAACCTCTCTAATCGACTCATTTGGGTCAGCCGAACCGATCCTAACAGCAGGGTTTTGTGCTGCTTGGTTTTGAGCTGCCTGATTCTGATTAGGAGCAAAACGACAGGTGTTCGCAAGATGACCAGACTTGCCACAACTCGTGCAGATGCGACATTGCAACTGTGGCTGGTGGTGGCTATTACATCTGTTGCACAGAGGTGCATTCCCAGCATACTGCCTCTTGGCAGTAGGTTGTGCAGCCTGATTCTATGCTGCCTGATTAGGAGCAGCCTGGTTTGTCTGAGCAGTAACAGCATAGTTCTTGGAAGCCTTACGCTTCCTCGATTTCTTTGAAGACTCAGCAGCCTTCTTACCCTTCTACTCCTTGGTGTTATCAGACTGTTTCTGTTTCTTGTCACCTTTTCTGTGAAGTTTACCCTTTTTGATTTGCGATTCAGTAAGGGTAGCAGCTAGCTCAATGGCCTGTCGGAGGTAGTAGGGTGGCTGCCAGTGACAATATCCTGAACAGGATCTGGCAAACCGTCTATGTACCTCTCGATTGCCTTATTCAAAGGCGTGACCATTGTAGGACAGAGCAAGCTTAACTCCTCATATCTGTCTGTATAAGCCCGGTGTTCACCACTATCTTGCTTCAGATCATTGAACTCATCTTCTAGTGCCCTCTGCTCGTGATGAGGACAAAATTCTCTCATCATGAGAGTTCTAAGTTCCTCCCATGTCTGACCCAAAGCAACCTCAGCACCTCGGTCTCTCATTACCCCATTCCACCAGGTAAGAGCCCTCTTTTGAAATACACTCGAAGCAAACTCGACCTTACGATTGTTCGGACACTGAACATGGCGAAATGTGCTCTCAAGACTCTCAAACCACTGGAGAAGCCCTGTTGCCCCTTCAGTACCACTAAACTTGAGCGGTTTAGCCGAGTTAAACTGTTTAAAGTTGCATGGAGCTGGTGCATTAACATTGTTATTGGTGGCTTGGTTTATTTGAGTTATGAGACAAGGTAGCATAGCAGCCATCTGCTGTGCTATAATAGCTGCCAGTTCGGCATCAGGTTGTTGAACATTACGTCGAGGAGGCATTCTATAAGAGGAACACGAGAGAAAACGAGTGAGATGATGTGATGAAAAATGAGATATCATAAAATGGACAAAAAGCAAGGAAGGTGGTCATTTGTTTGTTACCACAAAGCAAACAAACAACACACAATGACAAATCAAAGTAAATGAGTCATAATAATGTATCATCGAAGACATGCTCGCCTATAAGTGAACACTCACCCCAAGAGTTCCCAGGTAAGAGTGACTAGTCCGATACTGCGGATTTGTACGAACACTCTAGCCTTAGACAGAAAACTCAGGGTATAGGCATTCACTCTTCCAGTTTGCATGTGTTCACATTATTTAGACCCAAACTTTGACGAGATTTTGAAAATTTGGAAGGCGTAAAGCCAAAAAGAAATCATCTAAGGATAGATGATTGATTTCAAAATCATTTTGGAAATTGTGTTCAAGTTTTGGTAATCACCTAAGGATAGGTGACGTGTATTGTTTTAATGATCTAAACATAAGTAAACTTGTGTTAGGGTCCTAGAAAGTTATAGTCTAGGTCAAAGCATTGCTAATAACCTAATTCCCTATAACCATTGGCTCTGATACCAACTCTTCTGTCACACCCCGGCCGCGTCAAAACAACGAAACCGCAGCGGAAACGCCAGGGAGTGAGGCGACAGAATTATTGTTTCAACAACCATGGTAATTAAAGTTATGTATTATTGAAATTTATGTTTACATTGTGTTTGAGTTCAAACTAAAATAACATAATTAACTGTCTTTTAAGTCACTAAGGCCCGAGTCCGCCTAAGTGAAGCACAAACACCATCACGCATTAGCACCTGAAAACACATGTAAAACTAGGTACGTCAGCATAAAAATGCCTGTGAGATACATAGGTTTTGTTTATGCAGATTCATGACTTGTATTTGAAAGAAGTGTTTAATAAAATGTAGTCATGAACCTTGTAAAATGTTTTCTTTTGTAAAACCATGTAAAAATCGATATAAAAATCAAATGATAATGAAAGGACAATGCATGGTTAAATGAATAACCAAGTGAAAGTGAATTTGGATAAAATGTGTACTTTGTAAAACAATGTCATGTTCTTGTATAAAATGTTTCATGTCTTGCCCCAAGTGATTTAGATAACGCAACAATGTATGATATGATAAAAGCACTCATATATAGGAAGTACCAGCGGCGTATCCACCATGCTTTTATCATATAACACATAGCCCCGTTACATAAGTCACTTATCAATAACCAACAAAATGTCATGTTTAATGTCATGTATAACATGTATCATGTGTAATCAATGTAATGCATAGCAAGTAGGGAATCATCTACTCAAACTATGTAATGATATCAATGTGAAAACAAATGTCATGTATGGTGAATAACTAGTAATTATTCAACCATAGGAAAATGTACAAAACAAAGTTTTTGAATAAACCTAAGTTTAAATCAAATGTTATGATTTGCAGAAAAACAATGCTTTATGATTACAAACATTTATGCAGTGATGTTAATCGCATACATTCAAGCCTTGCGACTGTGGCGACAAACCTTTAAACAAATTATATGTCTATCTAAGTTATGTAGTCGGATTCTGTCATTCCCAACTTCCAAACAAACCTAGGAAGTTGGAAACGGGAGTTGTCAATTCCTATGGTACCATTACATACTACCGAGCGGCATGATCAATAACACATGTAAAAATAGGTACGTCAGCATAAAAATGCCTGTGAGATACATAGGTTTTGTTTATGCAGATTCATGACTTGTATTTGAAAGAAGTGTTTAATAAAATGTAGTCATGAACCTTGTAAAATGTTTTCTTTTGTAAAACCATGTAAAAATCGATATGAAAATCAAATGATAATGAAAGGACAATGCATGGTTAAATGAATAACCAAGTGAAAGTGAATTTGGATAAAATGTGTACTTTGTAAAACAATGTCATGTTCTTGTATAAAATGTTTCATGTCTTGCCCCAAGTGATTTAGATAACGCAACAATGTATGATATGATAAAAGCACTCATATATAGGAAGTACCAGCGGCGTATCCACCATGCTTTTATCATATAACACATAGCCCCGTTACATAAGTCACTTATCAATAACCAACAAAATGTCATGTTTAATGTCATGTATAACATGTATCATGTGTAACCAATGTAATGCATAGCAAGTAGGGAATCATCTACTCAAACTACGTAATGATATCAATGTGAAAACAAATGTCATGTATGGTGAATAACTAGTAATTATTCAACCATAGGAAAATGTACAAAACAAAGTTTTTGAATAAACCTATGTTTAAATCAAATGTTATGCTTTGCAGAAAAACAATGCTTTATGATTACAAACATTTATGCAGTGATGTTAATCGCATACATTCAAGCCTTGCGACTGTGGCGACAAACCTTTAAACAAATTAAATGTCTATCTAAGTTATGTAGTCAGATTCTGTCATTCCCAACTTCCAAACAAACCTAGGAAGTTGGAAACGGGAGTTGTCAATTCCTATGGTACCATTACATACTACCGAGCGGCATGATCAATGTTAATGAATGAATTATTGTCCCGATTAAACACACCAAATGTCATAACCAATGTAGCATGTGAAAACCATGTACTAGGAATGCTAAGTAAACATGCCTAGTAGAAATGTTCGTGTAAAACAATGTGCTAGCATGCTCAGTAACATACATAGCGGAAATGTCATGTAAAACAATGTGTACATATGCTAAGTAAACATATGTAGCAAATGTGTAATAAATCAATGCGCTAGCATGCTAAGTAAACATACATAGCAAAACACAATTGAAAGCATGTACTATGAGTGTACTAGGTGAAACTAGCATGTTTATGTCATAAAAGCATGAAAAGCACGAAAGTAACACGTGTGTACATGTGTATCACCCCAAAATGTTTGAAAACGGTAAAAGAGGGGAACTATGTACTCACTTGGGATTGCTAATTAGTCTTGAGAATAAGAACAATTTAAGCTCCAAGTATCACGGAATCAAACGGCACCTAGTATAGGTAACTATGTTAATAAATCGGCTCCTAAATAGGGAGATAGGGTAGAATGAGGTTCTATAAATCAAATGAGTATGTACACTCATATGGTATGATTTAATAGACCTTACATTCTGATTGGAAAGTTTACCTAAGTGCTTTTGACCCGTTTCGACACATTATGGTAACATAAGCTACTATAAGGCGTCGCTAGCGTAAAACTATGTTCGGATGGTTAACTATGTGCTATGCCAAGTCTTACATGCCCAATTATCCCTAAACATGTTACTAAATCAGATTATATGTCAAAAATATGTTCACATAGTCAAAATACGGATTTATGCTTCAAAAGGGCATTTTGGTCATTTCCTATGGGCATATAAGCTAACTAGCATATGACTAACCAATCCTATGTGATCACAAGGTATAACCTCAGAGGTTATTCCCTATGCAACTATGATCACTAAGCAAGCTTGGTCGGATCCTAAAGATCGACCAAACGGATTCGAAAGTCTAAGCGGTTGTCTAGACCGCTTAACTTACGACCCTAAACAAGCACTAAACTAATAGTGACGAGTTTAGCATGTCAAAACATGTTTAACCTACTGATTTGGTATCAAAACAAAGTGTTTTGATACCCTAAAGTAGTTCCGTTGCAAAATGCGTGCTAAAACGCATTTTGACCGGGACTTTGACTCGTCACTACACCTAGTTAACGTGGTAATCAGCGGGTATAATCACAAAGGATTATAACCAATGTGATTACAATCACGTTGCAAAGTTCAACCGAACTTTGCGTTGACCATAGACTGGTCAAACTGAAAGTCAAACACTTGTTTGACTTTTTAAACTAGAAAGCAATAAAAGGAATGAAAGAATGCTCACTAGAGTCCTTGCTATCTTTTCTACAAAGAAGACAAGTCCCAAATTCAGTTGAGAGAGCTCCAAAGCAGATGTAGAGAAGAGAAAAGAGGAATGAGTAAGTGAATGAGGAAGTGTGGCATGCTATTTATACTTGTAGCAAAGTTACAAGATCATGCCAAGTTTTGTGTGGCCAACAAGCAAGGAATCATGGCCCTACATGTGTTAAAGACTGATTAGTAGCCTTGGTTAACACTTAAACTTGCCCATCACACAAAGAATTTGCATAAACAGCCCATGATTTATGAAACAGCAGCAAAAACAAGCTTTCTGGTCACTGGGGACTTTAGGCGGCCCACGTAAGGGATAGGGGCAGGCTTACGCGCCCCGCCTGACCCTCCCAGATCAACCAAGTTTCATAAATTACAGCTTTGCTCCCTGCATGCAATCGAGTCAATTTTTGGCACTTTTGACACCCGTTAAGCCATTTTCAAGGCTCTACAAGGTCATTAAAGTTTAGAGGACTCAAAATATGCTCGGAAAACTCTCGGATGTCGGCTCGTTTGGTCGTACGGTCGCGTTGTTCGCTAAATTACGACGAAACTCAAACGGACACGAAAACGAACCAAATTAAGCGACGAATGGTATTTTTGCATGCCGATCACTTAAATAAAAATATTTTAATGTGTACAAAAATTTTGGATGCCCAGATGTGGCCAGAACGTAAGATATGCGCAAAAATGCAAACTTACGCCGTTTTTGACACTTTTAGTCCCTGAAAGATCATATAAACATGTTTTCGCACACCGAACCTATCAAAGCTTATTTCTAAGCCATGTTTAGGTTATTATATGGTATGTTTAACTTATGATCAAGTTCCAGACTGTAGGTTGTCTTACGAAACGACAGACTTTTGCAAGTTATGTAAAGATTATTTAAGGTATGTTAAGTTTATGTTGCTGTTCCGGAATGTTTGTCGTGTTAAACTGATTACGTTTACGCACCAGTTCTCGTATAACTTCCCAGAAAGCGATATAGAGTTTAAAATCGATCAAAAATCAACATGTGCATAAAATCAAACATAAATAACAAACATTGGGATTAAAACACACTGTTTTATTAATATTGTATTGTTCAGAGTTTGTACAATGATATCACAAGCACAGATGTCACATATTTTCCGACGACGAAGCTCTATTGTAATCGTATCAGAATCAATATAATAGACAGTTTAAGTGATGATATTGCTGAATTTGATGCATTATGTCTGTTTCCGCCTTTCATAGTGTTTAGAACGCCTCTGACCGACTCATCTCGGGTCCGAAACTGATCCTACAACTGGTATCAGAGCTCAGGAGGAGGAGTTCTGCCATTTTCAGCTGGATTTCATCTTGTTTTCTTACCTCTACACCTTTCTTTATAAATTGTACAAGATTTCATGGACAAAAAGTTCTAAGTTTCACCCATCTTAATCGGAATCATGTTTTAACAAATCCTTGAGAAAATTGGACCTTAATTCATTCTAAAATGACTAAAACAAGTAATTCCGTTTGAAAAATGCTGACGTCATCATTAATTCCGTTTGAGATTGCATTATAATTCCGCACAGAATTAAGACATTTGATTAATTCCGTTTGAAAGATAAGCTGATTCCGCAAGAAATTCTTAATTCCGTTTGAAAAGTGTAATTTTGCTTGAGATTGGAGTTTAATTCCGCGCGAAATTAGAATTTGTTGTTCAGTTCAAACGAAATTAGGTATTTCCGTTTGAAAATCTTAATCTCATTTGAAACATTAATTCCGTTTGAAGTTTGCTGTGCATGTAATCTCGTTTGAAGCTAATTTCGTTTGAAATTGTCTGGTAATCATGAGTGAAGAATTTTACAACGCGTTTGCCACATCTCCGACTACTCTGGCTTCCATTGCTCAAAACATGAATTTGGAAAATGAAACTGGAACAATGCAAAAACCCCCGAAGCTAATGAGCATTGAGCGGTTGGAAAGATCGGTTTGAAAACTAGGTTCAAGCTAATCATTTGAGATCATGGGAGTGTATTTTGAAAAAGTATGTTCTACCACGTACTGAACTGCAAGTTGAAAAAACGATCTCTGAATTCAATGACAAAGAACGTGACATGTACAAAGCTGAAAAGATGATGATCAGTCTACTTCAGCAAGCTATTAAAGAAGACATCTTTGTATTGCTTCAACATGACAAAACTTCAAAATCAATTTGGGATGCTCTTAGAATCAAATTTGAGGGAAGTGAGAAGATGATTAAGAGTAAAAAGGCACTGCTTAAGAAAGAATTTGATCTTTTCACAAGTTTGCCAGGGGAAGATACAAAGAAATTAATTGAAAGATATTGCCACTTAGTGCGATCCATCTCAATGTTAAGCATAACCAAAGGTCGAGAGGAATGCGTTGACAAGTTGGCTGACGCTTTACCTCAAAAAGAGTGGGGTACATATTTGATGATCTTAAAGAACACCGGAGAATATGATGATTTGACGATTTCTTAGTTCATCGAGAAGATTGAGGGTCATGATCTTGAGCAGCAAAAGATTGCAAGGATGAATAATCCGAGTGGTCAACAAGATGTAAAAATGTATTACAAAGGAAATGTTCAAGAGATTGAAAGAAGTCCAAAGATTCAAACTGCGTTTAATGCTGGAAATTCTTCTAAATATGTTGATCAAAGTCCAAACAAAAGCAGTGGTTTCTCATCATACCCGAGTGTTAATCCAAAGAGTTCAACTTCAAGTTCTCATTCTCAAAGTTCAAAAAGTGGAAATGGTTGTGTGATACAGTGCAACATTGCTTTGAATCTTCCAGAGGGTCAAAGTTTTTCTGAAGAAATTGCTAAAGATCACATGTCATTACTTGCAACTGTGCTACAATCCTATGAAGGTTTAGTTACAGGGAGGATCGGGAATCCTATGCTTACGAAAGAGGATTACGATCAGATAGACGCTGAAGAATTGGAGCTTATGGACATCAAATGGTGTCTAGCTAGTGTTTTGAGGAGAGCAGAAAAATTCAAAACGATTACAGTGAGAAATGACTTTTTGGATGCTCATGTGTCTACTTTGGGTTTTGATAAATCTAAAGTTACGTGTTTTCATTGCAGGGAGAAAGGTCATTTCAAAAGAGAATGCAAAAATCAAGAAGCTAGTGGAGCAAAGAATCCGTTTGGTAAAGATGATTACTATCGGAAAGCCATATATCAACAAGTTCCTCATCAACCACAATAACAACAAAAAGAGCCACAAACTGCTCATGCCAGAATGATCGAAGATGCAAACAAGAAAGCTTATTATGGCTTCATTGATCAAGACGATGAAAAATTGGCAGAAGGTTTCAGCTGGGAGAAATAGATTCCACCTGATTCAAAAGTTGTTGCTCTTATTGCAAAAGCCATTCAAGAACCAGATTTGTTTACAGAGTGGATAAAAGTGATTGGTGTTAATGTGAAGAGTCAAGAAGAAGAATCCGTTTCATTAGACGAAAGCTCACAAAGTTCAGATGAAAGTTCAGAAAGAGCAACTGCATTTGATCAAACACCATCTGATTCTGATTTTTCAGATGATAGTTTTGAAAAGAAAATTGATTTTGATCAATCACCGACTGATGACAGTGATGATGAAGAAGAAGAAAAACATATTAATGTTGCAAAAACTCATCTATCTCCTGAAAGTTTTCAATTTTATTTTGCAGATCGCTTGGAGAAACTGCAGGAGAGACGAGCTGCAAAAGAACAAAAGAAAATGAAGTTTGAAAGTGTTACTCAAAAGGATGACACTGTTCAAAATGAAGAGGTTAAAATTGGTGCTGAGGAGGTTGGTGAAACAGAAAAGGTGATTAAAGTTGAAAAAGTTGTTGAAGCTGAGAAGATCATTGAAGCAGAAAAGATTGTGGAAGTCATCAAGCCATGCTCAAAGTGTTTAGAACCTTGCAAGCAATGTGCAGAAAAAGATGAGAAATTAACTGAGTTTGAGAAGATGAAGGAACAATTACTGTTCAATCTCAATTATGTGAAGGAATCTTATGATGTATTGAACAGAACAGTAATTGGTCTTCAAAAGACAAATTCTGAGAGAGAAGACGCTTTGACAATGATGAATGCTACAATGATGTCGAAGCAAAAAGCTATAAATCATTACATTGAGGAATGTGCCAAGTTGAAACAAGAGTTGGAGACTGAGAAAATTGAGAATGAGAGAATCAGACGATTATTACAGAGTTATTCTAGTTCTGATTATCTTATTGATCGAATTTATCCAACTGTTGCAGGTTTTAAAGTATTTCAGGATGAGAAGCAAAAGAAGAAAGATACTTGTCACACCCCCAAAATCCACCTGCGGAGTATCACCGCTTGGGAGCGTGACTGACCAGGATCAAGCCACTAATCATATCGAACATGTAATTAATATCAAGTATCATAAGTGTAAACCAATCATTCAATACGATAGGTGTTCAAAACATAATCATAGTTTCAAAGTATAGCGGAAGCATAAGTATGAAAACCCAATGTGTAACATAAGTTCAAATGTTTAAATGTTTTAACATGGTATCCACGATCAATGCTCCACAACGACCTGCTCCTCCCCGTGCAAGCTCCATGTATCTAACGACCTGCAAGGCATGTAACAGAGGATCAACAACTAGTTGAGCGAGTTCACAGTTAACAGTTCAGTAATAGTATAGTGTGAGTAGTAGTATGTTCGTTCGTTATGTCATGTATCGTATTAGTTTCCATCGCGGCCTCCCAGGCAGGTATGCGAAGATATTAGGGGATGTTCATCCCGAGTATTCTAGACTAGGTTTATCTGTATCGCGGCCTACCAGGCAGGTGTGCGAAGATTAGTAAATTTCAGTTCGCGGCCTTCCAAAGGCAGGTGTGCGAAGTCAGTCATAATATCGCGGCCAACCCTTGGCAGGTGTGCGAAGATCAGTTCAATAAGTGTTACTAGTCTAGTCGTAGTTCTATCAGCGGAGTATGTACAATAGTTCATCAAATCCCATTCCCACCCGGGAACCCCATGCCTTGGCTGTGTGAACTCACCTTGGTTTGCTCGGTATGCTAGGTTATGCACTCACAAGTAATCAATCAAGTCCTATCAAATACAAGAGCCAGAGAGATGATGTTTCGAAGATCAAGAGCTCCGATGGGGGTTTGCCTGCCGTCAGGTTGATGAAAGGTAAGGGAGAGGTGATTAGGGTTTTGCCCCATGTCGTTCTCACGTAAAGGTTCTAATAAAACTATATCTAATCGTCACCTGGGCCAAGCCCACTTTCGATTTCGCTGGCCACACTAGTGGGCGAAAACACTTATGTGTTTTCATCCGGGAGTGTTTTCGTGGGTGGAAGTGATTTCGGCTAAGGGGTCCAATTTGTTAAAATAAAGCACGATATTAAACATGTCACTAATACAAAACATATATTACATACACACTTAATGCACACCATATAAATCATATAAATCATAACACGATTTAATATATTACAAACATGTCACTAAGTCCAGTAAACAAGCAACCGAAACAATTAACATGCAATGAATGCGAAAGTGGAATCTCGGAAACTCGAGTTGTCACATTATCCCCAACTTAAAAGAAATTTCGTCCCGAAATTTAGCATGCGGTTACTGAGGAAGCTATGTAAGTTGCATCGTTTACTAGTTTTCCTGGGGTGCCACATCATCCCCCCGTTGATTTGGAATTTCGTCCCGAAATTCCGCAGTAGTAGCTTCAGTCTCAGTAGTGGTTGCATTGGTTTCGAATAACTGGGGGTACATTTCTTTCATTTGGTCTTCGCATTCCCAGGTGTACTCTGGGCCACGTCGGGAGTTCCAACGAACTCGAACAAGAGGGATTCTCTTGCTTTTGAGGACCTTAACATCCCGGCCCGTAATTTCAATAGGCTCCTCGACGAACTGCAACCGCTCGTCGATAGTGAGTTCCTTGAAAGGAACTATGAGGGTCTCATCTGACAGGCACTTCTTCAGATTCGACACGTGGAATACGTTGTGAACTGCACCGAGTTTAGCTGGTAGGTTTAGTCTGTAGGCTACTTTGCCTATTCTTTCTATGATCTCGAACGGTCCGACATACCGTGGATTGAGCTTGCCTCGTTTACCAAATCGAACCACACCCTTCCAGGGTGAGACTTTGAGTAGCACTCGATCCCCAACTTGGAACTCGAGTGGTTTTCTGCGTAGATCAGCGTAAGCTTTCTCTCGGTCACGAGCCGCCGCCATGCGTTGTCGTATCAGTGCTATACGTTCAGTAGCGTCAACTACCATTTTTGGACCTGTAATCTGACTATCCCCCACCTCTGCCCAACAGAGTGGTGACCGGCATTTACGTCCGTACAATGCCTCGAATGGAGCGGCTTGTATGCTGGTGTGGTAACTGTTATTGTATGAAAACTCCACTAAAGGGAGGTGTTTTTCCCAGCTGTTGCCGAAATCGATGACACACGCCCGAAGCATGTCTTCTATAGTTTGAATCGTGCGCTCAGACTGACCATCCGTCTGAGGGTGATAAGCTGTACTCATGTCTAAACGAGAGCCAAACGCTTTGTGCATCGCTTGCCAAAGTTCTGAGGTGAATCGTGCATCCCGATCCGAAATGATGGAGGTGGGCACCCCGTGTCTCGAAACAACTTCTTTAAGATAAACGTCTGCGAGGGTGGAGAACTTATCCCGTTTCCTTAATAGCCAGGAAGTGTGCAGACTTGGCGAGTCGGTCCACGATCACCCATATGGTATCATTCCCACGCTGGGATCTGGGTAGGCCAGTAACAAAATCCATGGAAATTTCTTCCCATTTCCACTGTGGTATCCTGGGTTGTTGCAGTAGGCCTGAGGGTTTCTGGTACTCTGTCTTGACTCTCGCACAAGTCAAACATTTGCCGACGTACGTTGCGATGAGGGCTTTCATGCTAGGCCACCAATAAGTTGTTCTGATGTCGTGGTACATTCTATCCGAACCTGGATGTACCGAGTAGCGAGACTTATGAGCTTTCATCCATCACAAGTTCTCGTAAACCGCCATAAAGTGGGACCCAAATACGTCCTGTTACATAGTAGGCGCCGTCTTCCCTTTGTTCTAATTGTTGCCTTGAGCTACGTAAAGCTTCAGCCTTCACGTTTTCCGGTTTAAATGCTTCCACCTGAGCATCTCGTACCTGTGCAGGGAGATCAGACTGAATAGTGAGCTGTAAGGCTCGTACACGCCTAGGTAGAGTGTCTTTTCGACTGAGAGCGTCAGCCACAACATTTGCTTTGCCTGGATGGTACTTGATGGCGCATTCGTAATCATTAAGTAACTCGACCCATCGTCGTTGACGCATGTTCAATTCCTTCCGCTTGAAGATATGCTCGAGACTCCTGTGATCGGTGTAAATAGTGCACTTGGTACCGTACAGGTAGTGTCGCCATATCTTAAGCGCGAAAACAACAGCTCCCAGCTCTAAATCGTGGTTCGTGTAATTCCGTTCATGAACCTTGAGTTGACGAGAGGCGTAGGCAATAACTTTATCCCGCTGCATCAATACACAACCAAGCCCCTGTATCGATGCGTCACAATAGACCACAAAATCATCCGTGCCCTCTGGCAATGAGAGAATAGGTGCGCTGCATAGTCTAGCCTTCAGGTACTGAAAAGCCGTTTCTTGTGTATTACCCCAACGATAGGTAACACCTTTCTGTGTCAACATAGTGAGCGGCTGTGCGATCTTGGAGAAGTCTTTGATGAATCGTCGGTAGTACCCTGCCAAACCCAAGAAAGTGGCGTATTTCCGTCGGTGCACGCGGTGCAGGCCAATTCCGTATCGAATCTACCTTGGATGGATCGACATGAATCCCATCCCTGTTCACCACATGGCCTAAGAAGTGGACTTCACGAAGCCAGAAGTCGCATTTTGAAAACTTGGCGTACAGTTGTTCCTTTCGAAGAAGTTCCAAGATAAGGCGTAAGTGCTGCTCATGTTCCTCCTGACTCTTGGAGTAGATCAGAATGTCGTCGATGAAGACAATGACGAACTTGTCAAGATAGGGTTTGCACACCCTGTTCATAAGATCCATGAAAACTACAGGCGCGTTCGTAAGTGATGTGTGTAAAATGCAACATATAAAACACATCAATTAAGGCATAAAACTAACCCTTTTTAAGTACTAATGTTGGAAAAAGAGTGTTTTTGTCTTCCTTTTGTATTTTCAGGATGAAATGAGCTCAAAATCACAAAAGAAGCAAAAAGACCACTAATTCTACCATAAATACAAGAAAAGGAACAAAAGTGGACTGCCCGGACCCTCAACGGCACTTCCCAAAGCAAAAAGGAAGAAACAGAGTCTGAACACGCCCCGTGTCCAGCGAACACGGGGGCGTGCCCAGGAAGCAGCAGAAAAGACAAACCAGTAGAAGCTTCCATTGCCCACCACGGGGTCGTGTCCAGCGAGCACGGGGGCGTGGTGAAAGTACAGCAGGCGCATTAATTGTAATTCGCAATTACAATTAATGAGAAGAGAGAGTGTCAGGCGGGCACGGGGCCATGTCCAGCGGACACGGGGCCGTGTCCAGCCTTCTGTTCAGCCTATAAATAGAGGAGCTTGGCTTCATTCTCTCTCATCCCTTGGCACACCACCTCTCTCACACCTCATCCACCACCCACCACCACCATAACACCATCATCCACCACCATCATCCATTGTCCATCGTAGAGTGTGTGAGTCGTCTCGGGATCCAAGATTGATCGTAAGAGTTCTTGACAATCAAGGCCATGTTTGCCTAAGTCTCTTACATCACTTGGTGAAGACAAGTGTTTAGTATAATACTTTTTATTTTTAATCTTTTGCACTTTTTATTTGGTTTTGTATTAATGACTTTAATAACTAGTTACTTATGTTGAAGGTGATCTTTCCTTATCGTTTGTCCGTGGTGTCTTGGCATTATTTTACTGTCTATATAAAATAAAAGATTTTCACCATTCATATCTCCACGGTCTATATGGAGGTATGTTGGCTACCTGGTCGGGGGTTAAGGGAACGGTTTGGTAAGGGTCTTGCCCTTGTTCAGCGTTTAGAGGTCCTGCTTGGGACCTGGGTCAAATTTAGTAGGATCTCCTTCAATGCCCATAGGTATTGGATGGCGGGGATCCAAACTCTTTGACCCCCTCATAAGTTAACTACTATTAATACTATAACCCGGCTATTTAGGACTGTATCCCTGCTGACTCAGACTACTTAGCCGAGGGTAACGTCACCGCCAAAAGCGGGGCCTACCACAATTTGCATTAATAACTTAATTCATTATCTTTCAATAATCCGACCCTTTAGGATTGTATCCTTGCTGACTCAAACTACTGGGTTGAGGGTAACGTCGCCTTCAAAAGAGGGGCCTACTACAATAACTAAGATAATCTCTTAAACAAGTGCAAAAGTGCGAAAATAATCAAAGGTTATACTAATACACGTGTCGGATCCAAGTGATTCATCTTGTCTATCTGTTTTTATTCTATTTTTATTTTCAGCATTTAGTTAGTTTTTATTTTCTTAGTTTAAAACATTTTTCTAACCTTTTTGATTTGATTAGACGTTGAGGATAAACCGGTATTAAAAGCTCTTGTGTCCTTGGACAACCTCGGTATCTTACCAACACTATACTACGTCCACGATGGGTGCACTTGCCCATATGTGTGTTTAGTGTTAGTAAATATCGTGTTTTATAAATTTAAAACTTGGCTAAAAGTGTAAAAAGGGCTTAATTATATATTAAAAACATATACACACTGACACGCATCAAGTTTTTGGCGCCGCTGCCGGGGACACAAGGATTTTAAGAAAGCTTAAAATCGACGGCCTAATCTATTTTTCAAAACTTTTTTCAAAACGCGCGCATTTTTCTGCATTTTAGTGTAGTTTTGCATTTACAGTAGCCTGAACACGGGGCCGTGCTTGCTGAACACGCCCCCGTGCTGCATATTTTAGAGTAGATACCCAGATACAGAGTCTGAACACGGGGCCGTGTTCACCCAACACGCCCCCGTGCTCAACGTGACCAGTAACTTTAATTAAAACGCCCAGATACAGACCCTGAACACGGGGCCGTGTCCACCCAACACGGGGCCGTGTCCAGCCTCTGTTTCCGTCTTATTTTTTTGTTTTCTGGTCCCGAGACTCAGTTGTGATCTGTTGAGTGATTCTTATGGATCAATACTCAAGAGGTTACAACTACACCTATGATGAGGATGATTATAGGGGTAATTATTGTACTAATTGTCGTAATACACGCTCGGTTCAATATGATACTTCATATCAACCATCCAATTCATACAACCATTATGAGGAGCCCAGGTACGAGCCATCAACTTCATACACATCCTATGAAGACCAAAGGTATGAACCTCCTCCCTCATACTCATATTTTGAGGAACCAAGGTATGAGCCTTCATACTCATACTTTGAAGATTCCACATATGAGCCGCCACCTTCATATTCTTACTATGAGGAACCATGGCGTGAACAACCCACCTCATATGAGTACTATGAAGAACAAAGTTTCGACCCTTATCCATCATATACTTACAATGAAGAACAATGGTGTGAACCATCTACTTCATATGAGTACTATGAGGAACCAAGGATCGAACAACCGGATTCAAGCTATGAGGATCCAAATTCTTTCAATCTCACCGAAGTAACTAATAGGATATTGGAACACATTAAAACTATCGAACGTTGCATAAAAGAATCCCGCGCAAGGGAAGAGGAATCCCGCGCAAGAGAAGAGCTAAAAAATGATAATAACGTAGAGATAGTTGAAAGTGTAAAAATGGAAGAACAAGAAAGTGAAAAACCGACACATGAGTTAAACAACGAAAATGGTGAGTCCGATAATGTTAAAATTCAAGAAGAGTCTAATTTTGAAGAAATTAACCTCTTGTCACCTACTTTCGAAAATCATTGTTTAATAACCCCTCATGCCAAGTTTTTAAAAGAGTTAAACACTAGTGCTAAAATCAAAGACTTAGTAAGTGTTAAGTTAACTAATGATCAAACCTCGCTAATAAAAGAAGACCCTTTTGAAATTAACATTACACCGGTTCCATGTTTCTTTCAAAATTCGTTTATCAGTAATATCACTATTGATAAAGATCTTTGTGTTAACATAATGCCTAACTATATTTTTGAAAAATTAAGTGCTAGTGATTTTACTCCACTTCAAATACCCATTTTTCTATCCAATCGGAAAGTAATAAAATCAATCGGTGTAGTTGAAGATGTTTTGGTTCAAACAAATCAAATGGTAATCCCAACCGATTTCGTCATCCTAGATGACGCCCCCTTAGTCTTGGGAAAACCTTTTGTACAAACTCATAGAGCTTTGAAAAACTGGAAATTCAACAATCTACCTCTCCAATTAGGGGCATTCAAAAGGAGCATAGATCTTGAGCGCTCAATGAAATATCCTTTTGGCAACAATGACCCCCTAATTGAAGATGAAGCTGAACCACCCGATACAACCAACGAAGAGGACCACTTTGTCGAGGAAGAGATAGCCATAGAACAAACCTTTAAGGTTCTTGATCTAGATGAGCCACAAAATAAGGTGTCTTCTAAAGACCCACCCATTGAGCTCAAAGAACTTCCTAAAGGTTTGGAATATGCTTTCCTAGGCAAAGAAGGTAGTTTACCCGTAATTATTTCATCTAAATTAAGTAATATAGAAAAAGAGAAATTAGTTAACCTACTTAAAAAACACAAAAACGCGATCGCTTGGAAGCTTGTAGATATTAAAGGAATAAGCCCTTCCATGTGCACGCACAAAATTTTAATGAATGATGACTACAAAACGGTAATTCAACCACAACGAAGAGTGAACCCCAATGTTCAAGAAGTGGTTAAGAATGAAGTCATCAAACTACTCGACGCCGGACTAATCTACCCTATCTCCGATAGCCCGTGGGTAAGTCCCGTTCAAGTAGTCCCAAAGAAAGGAGGTATGACGGTAATAACTAACGAGAAAAATGAATTAATCCCAACGAGAACCGTCACAGGATGGAGAGTCTGTATAGATTATAGGCGATTAAATGAAGCAACTAGGAAAGACCACTTTCCTTTGCCCTTCATTGATCAAATGTTAGAAAGATTATCCGGTCATAAATTTTATTGTTTCTTAGATGGTTTTTCAGGTTACTTTCAAATACCGATAGCACCAGAAGACCAAGAGAAAACAACTTTCACATGTCCCTACGGAACTTTTGCATATCGACGCATGCCATTCGGTCTATGTAATGCGCCTGCAACATTCCAACGTTGTATGGTCGCCATTTTCCATGATATGATCGAAAAGACAATGGAAGTCTTCATGGATGACTTTTCCATCTTTGGAGACTCATATGACCAATGCCTCGATAATCTTGAACGAATGCTATCCCGATGTGAGGAAACTAACCTCGCCCTTAATTGGGAAAAATGCCATTTCATGGTAACAGAGGGAATAGTACTCGGTCACAAAATCTCAAGCGAAGGAATGGAAGTTGATCGAGCAAAAATAGAGACTATTTCTCGATTACCTCCTCCATCCTCCGTGCGAGCAATCAGAAGTTTCCTAGGACATGCCGGATTTTATAGAAGGTTTATCAAAGACTTTTCAAAAATTTCAAGACCTCTAACAAAATTACTTGAAAAAGATGCACCCTTCATCTTTGACAAGGAATGCAGTCAAGCATTTCTAACCCTCAAGGAAATGCTAGTCAATGCACCTATCATGATAGCGCCAGATTGGAAATTTCCTTTCGAAATCATGTGCGATGCAAGTGACTTCGCTGTTGGAGCAGTCTTGGGACAAAGAAAAGAAAAACATTTCCACCCAATTTATTATGCTAGTAAAACTCTTAATGATGCGCAAGAAAATTATACAACTACAGAAAAAGAATTACAAGCGGTGGTATTTGCTTTTGATAAATTTCGTTCTTATCTTGTTCTTTCTAAAACAATAGTCTATACAGACCATGCAGCCATCAGGTACCTCTTCAAGAAGCAAGACGCAAAACCCCGTTTGATAAGATGGATTCTACTCCTTCAAGAATTCGACATTGAAATCAAGGACAAAAGAGGAGCAGAAAACACTGCTGTAGATCATCTCTCACGCTTAGAAGACCCAGCTTTGGAGACAACCAGAGACGAGCAAATCAACGAGAAATTTCCCACAAAATCCTTGGAAATGATGGAAAGTAGACAAGAACCATGGTATGCCGACTACGCTAATTTCTTAGCTAGCGGTGTAGTCACCAAAGGATGGCCACATCATCAAAGAAAAAAATTCTTTGCTGATGTAAAGCATTACTTTTGGGAAGACCCCTATCTTTTCAAAATGTGTGCCGACCAGCTCATCCGAAGGTGTGTCTATGGTAATGAAGCACGAAGAATTCTCCATCATTGTCATGAAGGTCCATACGGAGGACATCATGGTGCCGCAAGTACCGCACGAAAGGTATTTGATTCAGGATTTTACTGGCCGACCATTTACAAGGATGCACAAAACCTTGTAAAGACATGTGATGCAAGCCAAAGATCAGGTAATATTTCTTCCAAAAATGAAATGCCTCAAAATGGCATTCTCGTCTGTGAAATCTTTGATGTGTGGGACTCGATTTCATGGGACCTTTCCCACCTTCAAAGGGAAATAAATATATACTTGTGGCAGTCGATTACTTGTCTAAATGGGCAGAGGCCGAGGCTCTTCCAACAAATGATGGAAGAGTGGTGGTAAAATTTCTGAAAAGGCTGTTCTCTCGTTTCGGGACACCAAAGGCTTTGATAAGTGATAGAGGTACCCATTTTTGCAATCATCAACTCGAAAAAATATTAACAAGGTATGGGGTCTATCACCGGGTCTCAACGGCATATCATCCTCAAACAAATGGGCAAGCCGAAGTGACTAATCGAGGTTTAAAGCGAATACTTGAAAAAACCGTAGGAATAAATAAAAAAGAATGGGCCGATAAATTAGACGACGCTTTATGGGCTTTTCGAACTGCTTATAAAACCACTATAGGCACAACCCCATATAAACTCGTCTATGGAAAAAGTTGTCACTTACCAGTAGAAATAGCTCACAAAGCCTACTGGGCAATAAAAAACGTAAACTTAGATTTGGAAAATGCCGGTAAAAATCGATTTTGTCAAATAAACGAATTAGACGAGCTTAGGAATTGTGCGTATTCTAACTCCGAAATTTATAAAGAAAGAATGAAAAATTTGCATGATAAATATATTAAATCTAATGAATTTCGGGTGGGAGACCAAGTTCTATTGTTTAATTCACGACTTCGATTATTTCCTGGTAAGTTAAAATCTAGGTGGTCAGGACCTTTTTCTGTCACCCATGTTTTTCCACACGGTGCAGTAGAAATTAAAACTCGAAATGGGACACCATTTAAAGTCAATGGCCAAAGGCTGAAACTCTACCGAGGATCCATTGAGGATGAGGAAGAGGAGATCTCACTTCCGACGGTTAACGAATAAACTCGTACCCGACATGTTACAGGTAAGTGTACGTTTAAAAACCGGTAAATCGTCTAACCATTTTTCAGAAATAAGGGGCATGCACACGAGCACATAAAAAAAAATTAATTTTCAAAACTTTGCCCGGCACGGGGCCGTGTCCGCTGGACACGGGGCCGTGTCGAGGCGACTGTCGGGATAAAACCCTCTTTTCCTATCAGTTACACCATTCCACACGCCCCGTTTAGCCGAAAACTCTCTGGTTTGAGGCGATTTTCTGCAGTTTTTCTACGTCACCACCGAATCTAACAACGTCAAGGTATGATTCTATCTTCATTAGTAGTTAGATTAGTTACTTGCATGTAGTTAAAACATCAAAAATTAGGGAAAAATCTAGGGTTCTTCATGTTCATCCGGATCGAACTCAAAATTTTTGATAAAATTTGTTAGTAGTAGTTTAGATTAGAGTAGTAGAAAGTAACTAGGCATATATTGTTGATAGATTTGTCCGATTTCCAAATGAAACCCCAAACCCTTGTTCTTGAAACGAAAAACACGAAATTGAAAGGGTAAACGGTTTGTTTTAGGAAAAATGACACTTAGGGTTTCATTTTCGGGGGAAACCGCTACTATTGGGCTAAAAATTTTCAGGTTTTCGAAACCGGGACGAAAAATGGAATTTTTGGGTTACAGACGCCTGGACACGGGGCCGTGTCCGCTGAACACGGGGCCGTGTCCAGCCCACTGTTTGCAGTTTCACTTTGATTTTCCTGGTTTCGTACTAACTTTTTATGTATTCTTTTCAGATGTCAAAATTCACAAGGTTTGGCGCAAATGAACTGGACGCTAGGGCACGGTACGAGGTACTACAAAAAAGACCGGAAGAGTACCCAAGGCGGGCGTGTACTGATTTACTAACCATGGTGAACCAACTTGACCGCTTCAACAACATTGTGAGGGGTCCACTGCATGCCGCATTGACCACCCGACTACGGTCGGTACATCAATGCACGATGGAGTTCTACAGCACCTTCATTTTCAACTCGAGGCGCGAACCGTTTGATCATGACGCGGTTGAATTTCGATGTGGAGGGACCACGTTTAGAACCTCCATGGCACAGTTTGGAGTCATCATTGGGCTATATAGTGAAGAAGAAGCGGGGAATGAAGAGAATACAGGGGGGTTACGAGACTTGGATGCAACTGAACGCCAGGCCGCATGGGCTCAAATAGGTGAAGGAATCTACAACCCAAGCAGCACCAAAAGTACCAAACTGAGAGACCCGTTATACCGCTACATCCACAGGCTCCTCACGTACTCGCTGAACCAACGTCATGACAGTAGTGGCGTTGTTGGGTTGAAAGATTTGGTTGTCCTTCACTGCATCCACAACCAGAAGCCTCTAGATGTTCCGTACCTCCTACTGCGAAACATGCACTTGAACCGCCTTGCTCATGCTCCTACACCAATCTTTTTCGGAGGATGGGTGTACCGTCTTTTCAAGCACTTCACGAATATCCCAAGGTCCTTCGAAAGGAGTCCATGGTTGGGACGGGTTGATTATCACATTTGCCGAGCCATGAACTTGCTTTATGAAGCGGAGGACGGGACGGTGAGCTTTCAGAGGACGCAAGGCTATGCATGGAACCCGCAGGAGGCTCTAGTTCTTCATGCACCACATCCCCATTTTCAGTATCCACCCCAAGGTGATGCGGGCCAATCCTCCTCTCAAGGAGGTGGTTTTCCTAACTTTCAAAGTTTACATGATCTTTTGCAGGAAAACCTCATGTGCTCAAGGAACACCTACAACCTCGCCAACAACACACACCACCGGGTTGGAGCTATCGAACGCAACATTAACGATATACAAGATGATATCGGTAGCATCCGGGAGTACATGGCGAGGCAAGGGGGCGGAGGTGATGGTAGTGATGAAGACATGGAGTAGGAGGCTTGGAGGAACAAGGGGCTGGTTGGTGATGAGCCCACAGGTTTGAGTGCCCTTCTATCTATCAAACAATTCATGGCCTGCGTGCCATTTGTCGAACAATTTACTTTCCCTAACTACTTTTTATCTTTATTTTGTTTTTACTTTATATTTGGATAATGTTTGACGATGGTAATTTAGGATGGTTTGTGCTTGTTTGGTAGGTATTTAGTGTTTAAACAGGTGCAATACGAGGGTTAGAGTGCTAAACATTAGCACTTGCAGCCCCATGATGGAGAAACCGGGAGACAAAACCTATTTTTCAGGTTAACAGACTGTCCACACGGGGACGTGTCCAGCCGACACGCCCCCATGTTCATCTCCCAGATCTGCTGTTTGGCTACTGACCTGCAAATTTTTGCCAGACACGTGGCCGTGTTCACCCAACACGCCCCCGTGTTCACCTTCTGTAAGCTTTCGTTACTGGCAGTTCACCACGGGGCCGTGTCCAACGGACACGGGGCCGTGTCCAGACTGCCAGTAACACCCACCTTTGCTTTTTAACACACTTTTATACATTCTAACCAACCAAAAACATTATTTTTGGACACATTGAGGACAATGTGTAATTTAAGTGTGGGGGGGGGGGATGCTAAAACCTTGAAATTTTGCAAAATCCTAAACACAAGCCTTACACAAAACTCTATTGGAACCGCTAAACACCCCAAATTTTTTCAAAAACTTTTTCATTTTTTTTATTTATTTACTTGTCTTAGTTTAAGTTGGGAATAACAAGTTCTAAAAAGGTTATATTTTTACAAGTTTACAACCGATAGCGTCGTGATAAAAAAAGGAACCAACATAAGAAAATTATGAAACGGCATAACAAGTCTAGTTTAAAATTCGATTATATATGCTTGGTCACATTAAAAACCCATTCCCACAAAAGTGAGTTTTGTGACACCTCGGATCTTTCCGGATAACCTTTCGATGTAACGAACGTGTACGTAATCGACTAACAGTAAAAATATATGAAAAACTATTTGTTATTATGTGTTATGTGCCGATTTACTTATGTGTATGTATATATATATAAGTGTTATATATATGTGAACCAAACCCGAGACCCGACTCGAGACCACGGTCTCGAGTGAACAGTGAAGCACTTGGGCCGGTTAAGGCCGTGTAGCCGAGAAACCCAACCCGGAAACCCCTAGCCCAACTCGGTGCACTATATAAACCCAACCCCACCTCCCTTAATCATTTTACACACTCTCTTCTCACACTCTCCTCTCATCTTCTTCACTAAACCCTAAAACCCTAAGTTTCTAGCAACCAAAATCATCTCCCATTCCTTCATATCTCTCGGATCAAGTGAGCTATTAACAAGGAGGATCGGCCGAACCAAGAGACCACCCGAACACCCCTTTTCTCTCAACCCCGAGTAACCGGTTAGTGTTTTTATGTTCATGATTGTTGATGGTTGCTATGGTTTTATGCTTGTTGATGTGATTAGAGGTTTTAGTATGAATATTAGGCTTGTGTGTTCATAAATATGCTAAGGAAGGTGACTACTTGATGATGTTTGTTGTGAATGCTTATGATATCCGGTTTGTGGATTGTTACGGTTTTGGTTAAAAGTTTTATATTGTTAAGTTGATGGGTTTTACTATCCGATGATGTTCAAGGATTTAGGCTTGATTGTTAGTTAATGTCCATGTTTGTGGCTATTAAAATGCATGTTTGGGTTAATCTTGTTTATGATTTTGTCCGGAAAATAGGTAGGAGTTTTAAACAGGATTTTGGGTTGTTTGTGAATGAAATTTGAATATGATTGATGAATATATGATGAACAGCTTGAATGTTGCTAAAATGTTTTGAATCTGCTGATTTTGATCTAAAATGTGCACAAAACCGACCAAGAAACATGTTTAGTGGCATAGTACAATATTTACATGAAATAGCAATTCCATTGGGTCGTACACTGCAGGTTCTAGAAGGGATTGCCATGCACGTTATCACGGTTGCGAGTCGCAACCATTGGTTGCTACTCGAAACCACACATAACCAGCCGAAACCTCCCAGTTGCGAGTCGTAATCAGCACGCATCAAGCCTGGTTGCGAGTCGCAACCACACCTGCTAAGTCGCAATCTCCGGTTACGAGTCGTAACCAAAACGTGACGGACCGAGACCGCAGTTGCGAGTCGCAACCTCGGTTGCGAGTCGCAACCACCTTAGTTTCGACTAGGCTGTTCTGTGTTTTGGGCTTGACTGTTTGTCTTGTTGTTTTGGGCTTCAACTGTTGGGCCTCCTATTGACTGGACTTCATTCTGATCTGCTACTGTATATATGTTGCTGTATGTATTTCTGCCTGTTACTGTTTGTATACGTACATGCTATACGTGTTTACTTGTACCCGACTTGACCCATACTTGGTAACCATGCTAGGACGTGGGGACCAACATACTTAACCAAGTAACGTATCATACCGAGCAACCCAAGGTGAGTTCACAACTTAAAAGCATGCGTCCCGGTGGTTTGGGACACGAGACTAAAACAACCCTATCCCCTTGTAAAGGGGATACCGTCTACATTCCTTCCCTAGTTATTGGGAAACAAACTTACTTTATCTTCCCTTGTATTGGGAAACCTTTTTAGTTAATTACTGTTTATACGGATTGCAACTAACGGCACTAAACGCAACTCTATCACTCAAGTCCCTACTACATAATACCGATTAGTCGCCGGTGCCAGGCGAACGGGTTATTAGTTGATAGCGCTATTTAGGTTTTACCAGCCTCACACCGTGCCATGGTATGGGATCGGTCGTGAACTAATGTACTCAGGCATCCGTCAATGATGATAGAACATTGACATCGGGGCATCCTGCGGAAACGCATTCGGTTACCTAGTGTTCGGTATTGGAAAAACAGTTTAGTCGCTAACTTTTGGGGTAGCTCCCCATGGCATGTATAAACGGATAAATTAACTGGTGAAACGAGTTTTGGTAATTAAAACTGGACAACTAGTGAACTCACTCAGCATTATTGTTGACCCCCCTTACTGCATGCTTTGCAGGTGGCCAGTGACTGGAGCAGCTGCTTGGGATGTGTAGTGGTCGTCGGCCCGTCTGTTGGGCATTTATCATGTCTACCTTTTGAACTTTGTTTAAAACTGTTTACTTATGCTTCCGCTACTTTTTACTCTGAACTTTAAAACTTTAAACTCTGAACTTGATATTGCTAATCTCATGATTAGTAAGTATTACTTCGATATTAACCAATGATTAGTATAATTGGTGGCTGGATCCTGGTCAGTCACGCCCTCGAAGCGGGTGTTATCCGCGGGTGGATTTTGGGGGTGTGACAGATTGGTATCAGAGCCATTGGTTATAGTGAACTTGGTTTTAAAAAGGGGAAAAATCTTTTTGAGAAAAACCAGACTATAACCCGTGACTCGTGACGACACTACACTCCAAGTACAAGGCTCGACTTATCTGACCTCATAGCTCGGACCCCTAGTTACTTGCTTGATTGTCTTATGCTTTCTGCCTTACTATACGTACTAGTTGCCTGATTAGATAGATACATCTTCTCTCTTCTATCTTATTCTCGCTATGTTACGACATCACACTCATACTATGTTTTCTGGTTATGAAGACAATGAGTGGACGCGGACGAGGAAACGTCAACATGACCCCGGCTCAGTTCACTAGCCTGCTCAACACTGTGGCTGCAGCTTTCGCAGCTCACCCTATAGGTAAACTCGATGTTTTAGGATGTTTAGATCCTACCGCCACAACGTCTTTTCGCCTCTAAACCTATTTCGCTTCACTCCTCACAACAGGTCAGCCTGCACCTGTGCAACCGCGTGTTTGTACCTTCAAGACCTTTATGGATTGCAAGCCTCTTCCTTTCAATGGCACGGAGGGTGCCATAGGCCTTCTGCACTGGATTGAGAAGGTCGAAGCTGTTTTCGCTGTCTGCGAGTGTCCCCCTGCTAATTGGGTGAAGTTTGCTACTGGTACTCTAGAGGGAAGCGCACTTTCATGGTGGAAGGCGCAAATTCAAATGCTTGGTTTGGAGACTGCTAACGCTACTGCGTGGGAAGATTTCAAGGTTATGATCAAGGAAGAGTACTGTCACAGGGATGACATCCACAAGCTGGAAAATGAGTACTATGAACTCAAGATGGTTGGGTCAGAGATTGAGACCTACACCAAGCTGTCCAACGACTATGCTGCTCTTTGTCCAAACATGTCTCGACCCATGTACCGAAGGATCGAACTGTACATCAAGGGTCTGGCTCCAGAAATCCGAAGCCATGTAACTTCAGCCAACCACACTACCATTCAGCCGATCGTTCGACTTGCTCACAAACTCACGGATCAGGCTGTGGAAGAGGGCAGGTTGCCCAAAAGGATCAGTGCTGCGGAAGGAAGTTCTAGTGATGGCAAACGAAAGTGGGATGGAAATCAGGGCAAGGATGCTAACCCTACTCAAGCCCCAGCTCAGCAAAGGAAAACTGACAACAACAAAGGCACTCAGCAACAGGGTGGCTACCGGGGAAACTACCCTAAGTGCAACAAGTGTAACAGGCACCACAATGGGGCATGTAACAAGGGTCAGTGTCAGCGATGCCACAAGATAGGGCACGAAGCCAAGGATTGCAGAAGTCAGTTCCCAGCAAGGCAGAATCAGCAACAACCCCAACAGCAACAGCAGCAGGGAAACAACCGAGCTTGTTTTAAATGCGGGGCAACAGGGCACATGCGAAAGGATTGCCCTGAACTGAATCAGAATCGCAACAACAACCAGGGAGCTGGGAACAATGAGCAGAATAACAATGCTGGAAATGCAAGGGGCAGAGCTTTCGTGATTGGAGCTGGAGAAGCGAGGAACGATCCCAACGTCGTGGCGGGTAAGTTCCTACTTGATGATCGTTATGTTTCTGTGTTATTTGATTCCGGTGCCGATGCCAGTTATGTATCCCTTCGCATTAGTAAGAAACTTAAGCACTCGCCTGCATTATTAAGTTCTAAGCATACCGTCGAGATAGCTAATGGTAAGAACATCGAGGCCACGCAAGTGATCCACGACTGCACCCTAGAATTGTCTGGCCATACGTTTAGTATCGATCTTTTCCCTGTCAAACTCGGAAGCTTCGACGTCGTCATTGGTATGGATTGGTTATCCAAACATCGTGCTGAGATCCTCTGTCAAGAGAAAGCAGTCCGTATACCTCGTCGTTCTGGTCAACCCCTCATCGTCCAAGGCAACAAAGGTGGAGAAGTCACAGGCATTATCTCGCTTCTAAAGGCCCAGAAGTGTTTGCAGAAAGGGCACACCGCTATCTTAGCACTTGTCACCAACGCCCACGATAAGGAAAAGAGGATTGAAGATTTTCCTGTAGTACGCGACTATCCCGAAGTATTTCCTGAGGAACTACCTGGACTCCCACCCCACCGTCAGGTCGAATTCCAAATCGAGCTAGCTCCTGGAGCAGCACCCATAGCTCGTGCACCGTACCGTCTAGCCCCTGCAGAACTGAAGGAACTCTCTACGCAACTACAAGAATTATTGGATAAAGGATTTATCCGTCCTAGTTCATCACCCTGGGGAGCCCCAGTGCTCTTTGTCAAGAAGAAGGACGGCACATTCCGAATGTGCATCGACTATCGTGAGCTGAACAAGGTTACCATCAAGAATCGTTACCCTCTCCCGCGCATCGACGACCTATTCGATCAGTTGCAAGGATCGAGCTACTATTCAAAGATTGACCTGCGATCAGGCTATCATCAGCTGAGAGTTCGTGACGAAGACATCTCTAAGACTGCGTTCAGGACCCGTTATGGTCACTATGAATTTCTCGTCATGCCTTTTGGAATGACCAACGCGCCTGCAGTGTTCATGGATCTTATGAACCGCGTATGTAAGCCTTACCTCGACAAATTCGTGATTGTGTTTATCGACGACATCCTGATTTATTCGAAAAGTCAAGAAGAGCATGAACAGCACCTACGCCTTATTCTCGAACTTCTTCGCAACGAGCAACTGTACGCCAAATTCTCTAAATGTGACTTCTGGCTTCGAGAAGTCCATTTCCTCGGCCATGTAGTTAATAAGAACGGAATTCATGTCGACCCAGCTAAGATCGAATCGATAAAGAACTGGCCTACGCCTAAGACTCCCACTGAAGTTCGCCAATTCTTGGGTTTGGCGGGCTACTACCGCAGATTCATTCAGGGATTCTCAAAGATTGCACAACCTCTCACAACACTCACTCAGAAAGGCGTCGCCTACGAGTGGAATGCAGCGCAGGAATCTGCTTTTCAGAAACTTAAGGATAACCTCTGTAGCGCTCCTATTCTCTCGTTGCCTGACGGCACTGACGACTTTGTGGTTTGCTGCGATGCGTCTATTCATGGGCTCGGTTGCGTGTTAATGCAACGCGAGAAAGTTATTGCCTACGCCTCTCGACAACTCAAAACGCATGAAAAGAACTACACGACGCATGACTTGGAACTGGGAGCAGTGGTTTTTGCTCTTAAGATATGGAGACACTACCTGTACGGTACCAAGTGCACTATTTACACCGATCACAGAAGTCTCGAGCATATCTTTAGGCAAAAGGAATTGAACATGAGACAACGTCGATGGGTCGAACTCATGAACGACTACGAATGCGCCATCAAATACCATCCGGGCAAGGCCAATGTCGTGGCAGACGCCCTCAGTCGAAAAGACACCGTACCAAAGCGCGTGCGAGCACTGCAACTTACCATCCAGTCTAACCTCCCTACCCAGATTCGAAATGCTCAGGTTGAAGCATTGAAGCCGGAAAACATCAGGGCTGAGTCTCTGCGTGGATCGAGACAGCAAATGGAACAGAAAGAAGATGGTGCTTACTATGTAACAGGGCGCATTTGGGTTCCACTCTACGGAGATTTACGTGAACTCGTGATGGACGAAGCCCACAAGTCCCGCTACTCAGTACATCCTGGTTCGGACAAGATGTACCACGACTTGAAGACTACGTATTGGTGGCCTGGTATGAAGGCCCACATAGCAACATACGTCAGCAAATGTTTGACTTGCGCAAGAGTCAAGACAGAATACCAGAAGCCAGCAGGTCTACTCCAACAACCAGAAATCCCGAAATGGAAATGGGAGCAAATTTCCATGGATTTTGTTACAGGGCTACCTAGATCTCAACGCGGAAATGATGCTATTTGGGTAATCGTAGATCGATTGACCAAGTCCGCGCACTTCCTGGCTATTAAGGAAACAGACAAGTTTTCTACCTTGGCAGAGATTTACTTAAGGGAAGTAGTTTCGAGGCACGGAGTGCCAACCTCAATTATTTCCGACCGAGACGCTCGATTTACTTCGGAACTGTGGCAAGCTATGCACAAATGCTTTGGCTCACGTTTGGATATGAGCACTGCTTATCACCCACAAACGGATGGACAGTCCGAACGTACCATCCAAACTCTAGAAGACATGCTTAGAGCGTGTGTGATCGACTTTGGCAAGAACTGGGAGAAGCATCTACCGTTAGTAGAGTTCTCTTACAACAACAGCTACCACACTAGTATTCAGGCAGCACCTTTTGAGGCATTGTACGGTCGTAAATGCCGGTCACCTCTCTGCTGGGCGGAAATCGGTGATAGTCAAATCACGGGCCCAGAGATGGTGGTAGATACAACGGAAAAGATTGCCCAGATCAGACAACGCATGGCGGCAGCTCGTGACCGTCAGAAGAGCTACGCTGATAAGCGTAGGAAACCATTGGAATTCCAGGTCGGTGACCGGGTTCTACTTAAAGTCTCACCCTGGAAGGGTGTGGTTCGCTTTGGTAAACGAGGCAAGCTTAATCCGCGATATATCGGACCATTCGAAATTACCGAGAAGATCGGTAAGGTTGCTTATAGATTGAACCTGCCTGAAGAACTGAGTGCGGTACATAACGTTTTCCACGTATCCAACCTGAAGAAGTGTTTGTCGGATGAAACACTTGTGATTCCTTTTAAGGAACTGACGATTGACGAACAGCTACACTTTACTGAGGAACCGATTGAGATCACTGATCGAGAGATCAAAATCCTCAAACGTAGCCAGATACCTCTTGTACGAGTTCGTTGGAACTCGCGACGTGGCCCAGAGTATACCTGGGAGCGGGAAGACCAGATGAAGCACAAGTATCCCCAGTTGTTCCCTAACGAAAACCCCAGCACTGAAGCTACGAACGAATTTCGGGACGAAATTCCAAACTAACGGGGGGATGATGTGACACCCCGTTGAAACGCTTTCACTTACACTAGCTTGACAGTGGCTGCCTTAACTTTCGGGACGAAAGTTCCTAAAACTTGGGGATAATGTGACACCTCGGATCTTTCCGGATAACCTTTCGATGTAACGAACGTGTACGTAATCGACTAACAGTAAAAATATATGAAAAACTATTTGTTATTATGTGTTATGTGCCGATTTACTTATGTGTATGTATATATATATAAGTGTTATATATATGTGAACCAAACCCGAGACCCGACTCGAGACCACGGTCTCGAGTGAACAGTGAAGCACTTGGGCCGGTTAAGGCCGTGTAGCCGAGAAACCCAACCCGGAAACCCCTAGCCCAACTCGGTGCACTATATAAACCCAACCCCACCTCCCTTAATCATTTTACACACTCTCTTCTCACACTCTCCTCTCATCTTCTTCACTAAACCCTAAAACCCTAAGTTTCTAGCAACCAAAATCATCTCCCATTCCTTCATATCTCTCGGATCAAGTGAGCTATTAACAAGGAGGATCGGCCGAACCAAGAGACCACCCGAACACCCCTTTTCTCTCAACCCCGAGTAACCGGTTAGTGTTTTTATGTTCATGATTGTTGATGGTTGCTATGGTTTTATGCTTGTTGATGTGATTAGAGGTTTTAGTATGAATATTAGGCTTGTGTGTTCATAAATATGCTAAGGAAGGTGACTACTTGATGATGTTTGTTGTGAATGCTTATGATATCCGGTTTGTGGATTGTTACGGTTTTGGTTAAAAGTTTTATATTGTTAAGTTGATGGGTTTTACTATCCGATGATGTTCAAGGATTTAGGCTTGATTGTTAGTTAATGTCCATGTTTGTGGCTATTAAAATGCATGTTTGGGTTAATCTTGTTTATGATTTTGTCCGGAAAATAGGTAGGAGTTTTAAACAGGATTTTGGGTTGTTTGTGAATGAAATTTGAATATGATTGATGAATATATGATGAACAGCTTGAATGTTGCTAAAATGTTTTGAATCTGCTGATTTTGATCTAAAATGTGCACAAAACCGACCAAGAAACATGTTTAGTGGCATAGTACAATATTTACATGAAATAGCAATTCCATTGGGTCGTACACTGCAGGTTCTAGAAGGGATTGCCATGCACGTTATCACGGTTGCGAGTCGCAACCATTGGTTGCTACTCGAAACCACACATAACCAGCCGAAACCTCCCAGTTGCGAGTCGTAATCAGCACGCATCAAGCCTGGTTGCGAGTCGCAACCACACCTGCTAAGTCGCAATCTCCGGTTACGAGTCGTAACCAAAACGTGACGGACCGAGACCGCAGTTGCGAGTCGCAACCTCGGTTGCGAGTCGCAACCACCTTAGTTTCGACTAGGCTGTTCTGTGTTTTGGGCTTGACTGTTTGTCTTGTTGTTTTGGGCTTCAACTGTTGGGCCTCCTATTGACTGGACTTCATTCTGATCTGCTACTGTATATATGTTGCTGTATGTATTTCTGCCTGTTACTGTTTGTATACGTACATGCTATACGTGTTTACTTGTACCCGACTTGACCCATACTTGGTAACCATGCTAGGACGTGGGGACCAACATACTTAACCAAGTAACGTATCATACCGAGCAACCCAAGGTGAGTTCACAACTTAAAAGCATGCGTCCCGGTGGTTTGGGACACGAGACTAAAACAACCCTATCCCCTTGTAAAGGGGATACCGTCTACATTCCTTCCCTAGTTATTGGGAAACAAACTTACTTTATCTTCCCTTGTATTGGGAAACCTTTTTAGTTAATTACTGTTTATACGGATTGCAACTAACGGCACTAAACGCAACTCTATCACTCAAGTCCCTACTACATAATACCGATTAGTCGCCGGTGCCAGGCGAACGGGTTATTAGTTGATAGCGCTATTTAGGTTTTACCAGCCTCACACCGTGCCATGGTATGGGATCGGTCGTGAACTAATGTACTCAGGCATCCGTCAATGATGATAGAACATTGACATCGGGGCATCCTGCGGAAACGCATTCGGTTACCTAGTGTTCGGTATTGGAAAAACAGTTTAGTCGCTAACTTTTGGGGTAGCTCCCCATGGCATGTATAAACGGATAAATTAACTGGTGAAACGAGTTTTGGTAATTAAAACTGGACAACTAGTGAACTCACTCAGCATTATTGTTGACCCCCCTTACTGCATGCTTTGCAGGTGGCCAGTGACTGGAGCAGCTGCTTGGGATGTGTAGTGGTCGTCGGCCCGTCTGTTGGGCATTTATCATGTCTACCTTTTGAACTTTGTTTAAAACTGTTTACTTATGCTTCCGCTACTTTTTACTCTGAACTTTAAAACTTTAAACTCTGAACTTGATATTGCTAATCTCATGATTAGTAAGTATTACTTCGATATTAACCAATGATTAGTATAATTGGTGGCTGGATCCTGGTCAGTCACGCCCTCGAAGCGGGTGTTATCCGCGGGTGGATTTTGGGGGTGTGACAAGTTTTGAGCCTTTATTGTGCATAAAAATAAACATATTTAGATTAAATGCTCATTTTTCGTTTCTTGTGTGAATAGCCGCTCGGTCCTTACAAATCTAGAACTTGCCATGACGATACATTCCCGGTCCTTACCAACTTAAACCCAAGTAAGTAAATGATGGAGGCATTAGGACTAACCATTTTTTTTCAAAACCATTATTTTTCATTTTTTTTACCTACCCAAAACCCCCCTAGATAGCCCCTTTGAGCCTAAACCTTTCATTTCATTACCCCAAAACCCTTTTTACCCACCAAAAACCTTTTTATTTTTTTTTATTTTTTTTATTTTAGTAACAAGTTCGCTTTTTCGTAAACATCACCTTTTTATGTGACGATTGAAAATATATATATATATATATATATATATATATATATATATATATATATATATATATATATATATATATATATATATATATATATATATATATATATATATATATATATATATATATATATATATATATATATAATGATGAAGTCAAAAACAAACAAAAGCTATAAAAAGCTTGTTTGGAGAAATACTTCAAAAATAAAAAGTCACTAAAAATAAGGTACTTCACGAAAACCGACGCTTGTTACGATTTTCGCCCTTTTTACTAACCACTAACCAACCACCCACCTTTAAACCCAAGCCTTCACCCAAAAAGTCCTTTTGATATTTACAAAGGTAAAAAGTTAAAAAGGAGGAGGATTGATTGCTTGGCAAGCCTATGGAAGACGTAAGTTCCGTGCCGCTCTCGAGTGATTCACTAAAATATACACCTTCGGCCGAGTGTTGAGTGATCTCCCGTGAGGTATGTGAACTTGTATATAAATGGAATTTTAATAAGGCATGCTATGCCCAAATAAGTAATTCATCTTATGAAAAGTTCAAAATAAATCATGACGAATAGGATTGTAAATAAATAAAAATAAAACCTATAAAAACCTTGGATTCCCGATACTCTAGGACAAGCTAAAAAACTTCTCTTCTACCTATTCCATTTGGGAGTGTAAGCCACATTTAAAGAGTTTTGCTTGAGGACAAGCAAAAGTTCAAGTGTGGGGGTATTTGATGTGTGTAAAATGCAACATATAAAACACATCAATTAAGGCATAAAACTAACCCTTTTTAAGTACTAATGTTGGAAAAAGAGTGTTTTTGTCTTCCTTTTGTATTTTCAGGATGAAATGAGCTCAAAATCACAAAAGAAGCAAAAAGACCACTAATTCTACCATAAATACAAGAAAAGGAACAAAAGTGGACTGCCCGGACCCTCAACGGCACTTCCCAAAGCAAAAAGGAAGAAACAGAGTCTGAACACGCCCCGTGTCCAGCGAACACGGGGGCGTGCCCAGGAAGCATCAGAAAAGACAAACCAGTAGAAGCTTCCATTGCCCACCACGGGGTCGTGTCCAGCGAGCACGGGGGCGTGGTGAAAGTACAGCAGGCGCATTAATTGTAATTCGCAATTACAATTAATGAGAAGAGAGAGTGTCAGGCGGGCACGGGGCCATGTCCAGCGGACACGGGGCCGTGTCCAGCCTTCTGTTCAGCCTATAAATAGAGGAGCTTGGCTTCATTCTCTCTCATCCCTTGGCACACCACCTCTCTCACACCTCATCCACCACCCACCACCACCATAACACCATCATCCACCACCATCATCCATTGTCCATCGTAGAGTGTGTGAGTCGTCTCGGGATCCAAGATTGATCGTAAGAGTTCTTGACAATCAAGGCCATGTTTGCCTAAGTCTCTTACATCACTTGATGAAGACAAGTGTTTAGTATAATACTTTTTATTTTTAATCTTTTGCACTTTTTATTTGGTTTTGTATTAATGACTTTAATAACTAGTTACTTATGTTGAAGGTGATCTTTCCTTATCGTTTGTCCGTGGTGTCTTGGCATTATTTTACTGTCTATATAAAATAAAAGATTTTCACCATTCATATCTCCACGGTCTATATGGAGGTATGTTGGCTACCTGGTCGGGGGTTAAGGGAACGGTTTGGTAAGGGTCTTGCCCTTGTTCAGCGTTTAGAGGTCCTGCTTGGGACCTGGGTCAAATTTAGTAGGATCTCCTTCAATGCCCATAGGTATTGGATGGCGGGGATCCAAACTCTTTGACCCCCTCATAAGTTAACTACTATTAATACTATAACCCGGCTATTTAGGACTGTATCCCTGCTGACTCAGACTACTTAGCCGAGGGTAACGTCACCGCCAAAAGCGGGGCCTACCACAATTTGCATTAATAACTTAATTCATTATCTTTCAATAATCCGACCCTTTAGGATTGTATCCTTGCTGACTCAAACTACTGGGTTGAGGGTAACGTCGCCTTCAAAAGAGGGGCCTACTACAATAACTAAGATAATCTCTTAAACAAGTGCAAAAGTGCGAAAATAATCAAAGGTTATACTAATACACGTGTCGGATCCAAGTGATTCATCTTGTCTATCTGTTTTTATTCTATTTTTATTTTCAGCATTTAGTTAGTTTTTATTTTCTTAGTTTAAAACATTTTTCTAACCTTTTTGATTTGATTAGACGTTGAGGATAAACCGGTATTAAAAGCTCTTGTGTCCTTGGACAACCTCGGTATCTTACCAACACTATACTACGTCCACGATGGGTGCACTTGCCCATATGTGTGTTTAGTGTTAGTGAATATCGTGTTTTATAAATTTAAAACTTGGCTAAAAGTGTAAAAAGGGCTTAATTATATATTAAAAACATATACACACTGACACGCATCAGTAAGCCCGAATGGCATGACTAGAAACTCGTAATGGCCGTAGCGAGTTCTGAATGCTGTCTTGGAGACGTCCTCATCCCGGACTCTCAGCTGATGATAACCAGGCCTTAGATCAATCTTGGAGTAGTAACTCGACCCTTGCAACTGGTCGAATAAGTTGTCAATACGAGGAAGAGGAT
Organism: Helianthus annuus; assembly: GCF_002127325.2. Classification (NCBI taxonomy): domain Eukaryota; kingdom Viridiplantae; phylum Streptophyta; class Magnoliopsida; order Asterales; family Asteraceae; genus Helianthus; species Helianthus annuus. The sequence goes on from NC_035443.2 coordinate 94,428,062, forward strand.
AGCGGTTCTTCATTGTAACCTTGTTCATTCGCGATAATCAATGCACATTCTGAAAGTGCCATCCTTCTTTTTCACGAATAGTACTGGAGCTCCCCAAGGCGAAAAGATAGGTCGGATAAATCCCTTATCCAAGAGTTCTTGTAGCTGCGTCGATAGTTCTTCCAGTTCGGATGGAGCTAAGCGATACGGTGCGCGAGGTGTAGGTGCTGCCCAGAACTATAGGAATGAAGTCGATAGGGAACGTCTACCCAGCGAGGATAATATTACAACCCTGAACTATGTGTGGCCTCTAGACTTGTACCATAAGCTAACACTACGACAGGTTTGGTGTTTAAGGGAGTTGGTGTACGTTTTAACATTCGACTAACTTTCAAAGACATGTAATTGGTATTCACACCCGAATCAGACAATATAGTAGCATAGAAGTCGACAAGAAGAAACTTACCCATTATTACGATAAGATCGTTCCTTGCGTCACCCTGGCCAATCACGTACGCGTGGCCCTGGCGCCATTGTCTCCTCTGTTTCCCGCAACGCTATCACCATCGTCATCCCTGTTTCCATGGTCGTGGTTCTGAGTCTAGTACTGGTTCATACGCGGACAATGCCTCTTGTAGTGATCTTTAGCATCACACTGAAAACATCCTTTAAAACTTTGTTGTTGCTGCTGATTCTGTGAAGATTGAGGCGGCCGTTGCTGTTCTTGAGTTACAGGACGTGAGTTTCGGCAATCCTTAGCTTCATGACCAATTTTGAGACACCTCTGGCAACGTCCCTCGTTGCACTTGTTACACAGTGGGTGAATTCCCCGATATCCACCCTGCCCCTGACAGCCTGACGACTGCTGACCCGGATTCTAGTAGTCATTTGTCTTGCGCTGCTGAGACTGAACAGAAACTGATCCCTTGCTGGAATACCCATCCCATTTCCGCTTGTTGTCACTAGGAGGAGCGGGAGTAGCAGAAGTGGTAGCGGTAGTAATAGCGCTGATACAACTAGGCAGCCTGTTCTGTTCCACTGCCCGATCCGTGAGGCGATGAGCAAGACACTGAATGTCTTGGATATTGTCGAGGTTAGCCGATGCAGCATGGCTCTAAATCTCTGAGGCTAGACCCTTGAGGTACAATTCGATACGCTTGCTTGGAGGGTCCACCATGGTTGGACACAAGATGGCTAGTTCGTTCGACCGTTTCGTATAAGCTTCAATTTCTGACCCCGTCATTTTCAAATGGTAAAGCTCCACGTCCATCTTGTGGATGTCGTCACGCGTGCAGTATTCCCTTTTAATGCGTTCTTTGAATTTGTTCCAGGGAGTGGCGTTAACAGCTGCCAACCCTAGTATCTGTACTTGCGCGTTCCACCAGGTTAGCGCGATTCCTTCCAAAGTACCAGTGGCGTACTTGACCCTGCGAGCCTCAGGGCATTCACACATCTTGAATTCTGACTCGAGCTTCCCAAACCAATGCAGTAGTCCCACTGCTCCTTCTGTGCCACTGAATGTGCTTGGACGACAGTCCATGAAGTTCTTGAATGTGCAGACAGGTTGTTATGCGTTCTGATCCGTTGCGCGAGAAAGATAGGTCAAGGTTAAGCGCGAGAGTTGGGTCACGAGAGTAGGATCTAACATCCTAGGATAGGTTTGGAATTGCAGGTTATAACTCCTGCTTGTGCGGCTGCAAACGCCGCAGCAACTTGTTCGTTAATGAGAGCCGTCAACTGGGCTTGAGTCATGTTAACACGTCCAGACATGATCGAGCAGTAAAGGTAGCATAAGAATGAATGGTTCGCGAGTAGTGCGATGACAGAAAAGTGTAGGCACATAGGTGTTCTCAAGCAGTAACAAGTAGTGAGCAAAGTAATGTAAGCATACTACGAGCAAAGTTCTATGCAATTCTAGCATGTAGGCAATAAACATAAACCTTATTACCTAGGATGTCGAGTCTTGCACGTGGAGCGAAGCGTCGTTGTGGATCGTTGAGAGCACTGTTCTGGTTATAGTCTGGTTTTAATAAAAACGTTTTCCCATATTAAAACCAAGTTCTCTATAACCAATGGCTCTGATACCAATCTGTCACACCCCCAAAATCCACCTGCGGAGTATCACCGCTTGGAAGCGTGACTGACCAGGATCAAGCCACCAATCATATCGAACATGTAATTAATATCAAGTATCATAAGTGTAAACCAATCATTCAATACGATAGGTGTTCAAAACATAATCATAGTTTCAAAGTATAGCGGAAGCATAAGTATGAAAACCCAATGTGTAACATAAGTTCAAATGTTTAAATGTTTTAACATGGCATCCACGATCCATGCTCCACAACGACCTGCTCCTCCCTGTGCAAGCTCCATGTATCTAACGACCTGCAAGGCATGTAACAGAGGATCAACAACTAGTTGAGCGAGTTCACAGTTAACAGTTCAGTAATAGTATAGTGTGAGTAGTAGTATGTTCGTTCGTTATGTCATGTATCGTATTAGTTTCCATCGCGGCCTCCCAGGCAGGTATGCGAAGATATTAGGGGATGTTCATCCCGAGTATTCTAGACTAGGTTTATCTGTATCGCGGCCTACCAGGCAGGTGTGCGAAGATTAGTAAATTTCAGTTCGCGGCCTTCGAAAGGCAGGTGTGCGAAGTCAGTCATAATATCGCGGCCAACCCTTGGCAGGTGTGCGAAGATCAGTTCAATAAGTGTTACTAGTCTAGTCGTAGTTCTATCAGCGGAGTATGTACAATAGTTCATCAAATCCCATTCCCACCCGGGAACCCCATGCCTTGGCTGTGTGAACTCACCTTGGTTTGCTCGGTATGCTAGGTTATGCACTCACAAGTAATCAATCAAGTCCTATCAAATACAAGAGCCAGAGAGATGATGTTTCGAAGATCAAGAGCTCCGATGGGGGTTTGCCTGCCGTCAGGTTGATGAAAGGTAAGGGAGAGGTGATTAGGGTTTTGCCCCATGTCGTTCTCACGTAAAGGTTCTAATAAAACTATATCTAATCGTCACCTGGGCCAAGCCCACTTTCGATTTCGCTGGCCACACTAGTGGGCGAAAACACTTATGTGTTTTCATCCGGGAGTGTTTTCGTGGGTGGAAGTGATTTCGGCTAAGGGGTCCAATTTGTTAAAATAAAGCACGATATTAAACATGTCACTAATACAAAACATATATTACATACACACTTAATGCACACCATATAAATCATATAAATCACAACACGATTTAATATATTACAAACATGTCACTAAGTCCAGTAAACAAGCAACCGAAACAATTAACATGCAATGAATGCGAAAGTGGAATCTCGGAAACTCGAGTTGTCACAATACTGGTAAGAAACAAAGTATTAGCTATAACAAGTGTCCGCCTCCGATATGGGAAGGATATTCTCCCAGAAAACTAAATAAGGAGCAAGTCCAAAAGGCAGTCAATATAAAACTGAAATCCGAAACAACTAATGGTTTACCAGAAAACATTGACGTCACATTCACATCGTCTGACACTGATCATGAGTCTAAGTTAATAAAAAAGGTGGTCTATTAGGTGTTAGATATAGATGAGGAGTCTGAGTCAAAGTCTGAGTCTGGAGGTTCAAGTTCGTCAGTCAACAGTTCAAAACCATCGGTTAAACGGGCTTATAGTAAAGAGTTTTTGTTATCAAAATCAAATTTGGATGATGAAACATTTGAAGTTGCATATACTTTGAATGATTCTGACAAATTATTTTCTGACAAAGAATTTCCAATAAGAAGTGTTCGAATTGAAATGATCAAAAAGGTTTTCAAAATGACAGAAATTAATATTTTTGAAATAAAAGATTTAAATCTTACTGGAAAACCTAAAAAATACACTTCAAGAGTTAAACAAAGGTTAAACAAGAAAAAAGGTTACAGTTCTGGTTCTGGTTTTCAAAAGAAACCAAATCATAACGGTAATTTCAAAAAGAAAGGCTTAGGTTTTATTCCACCTGAAAATTATAAAAATGAGAAAATTTCTAAAATAAACACAAAATTTGTTTCAGGAGGAAGTGCTGAAGAAGAACAGAAGAAACCTTTCTTGAGACAATCAAACCAGGAGTTTCTTGCTGAGAGGAAAGGAACTAGAGTTTTTCATAGAAATGATACTCGAACTTGTTTTAAATGCAATGAAGCTAGTCACATTGCATTGAATTGTCAGCTGGATACAAAGAAAAAATAGGGAGTTTCTGAAAAACTTAAAGAAAAAGTTGTCACTGTTGAACCACCAACTGAAAAATTCAAAATTTTTGAAAATTCAACTTATGAAGTTGGTGAGTGTTCAAAGAAATTTTTTTACAAAAAGAAAGCCAAAGACAACCAAATGTGGGTTGTTAAGAAGGTTGATGTAAAAACGAGCGATGATTCTAGTTCCACAAAGCCAGAAGAGCCACAAGTTGAGTTTAAAAAGAAGAAACCAGTGCCTTCAGTGAATGATGTTAATCTTTCATCATTGAAGGATGAAAATTTTAGACAAAAAGTTGGTAAGGTTGAGATCTCGAATCAATTTTATTCTGAGAAAAAAGAATTTGATGTTGAGAAAGCGTATAATGGTAATGTGAAAAAGATTTTTGGAAAAATGGTTGAGGGTAAAGTTCAAGGGGTTAAAGATTTTTATGCGACAAAGAAGGCAACTTATAACCCAACTGAACAAGAGTTAAAATCACCCAAGGTTGGTAAGACTTGGGTGGAAATTTTATTTTCTTAAAAATCTGACTTGCCGGAGCTCCTAAGTTTGTAATCGTGGAGCAGGAATCGGCATCATTCTTGATAAAAAAAATTTTGTGAATGATTTTTAAAGTTGATAAATTTTTACAGGTTGTGACTTGTCGGAGTTTCCAGGTTGGTAAGTGTGAAGCAGGAATCGACGTCTTTATTGGTAAAATGAATTTGTGTAGATGTGTTATTCCTACAACTGGTCATTTACATGTGGTACAGAGGTTTGTTTTTACAAGTGATTCATCAAGGTCATTAGGTTGAACTTGATGTAATCCTCATACAAGTTATTGAAATGGACAATGTGATTGTTGGTGCATACATCTGTCGACTTCGTCTTGTATCGAGTCTAGTACTAGATTTGTTAGGTCAGGGCACATTGTACGGGAAAATAGAGTTGTAGAGTTGATTTCCTTCGAAATGGTGATTTCCCATGAAATGTGATTTCCCACGAAATGGTGATTTCCCACGAAATGTGATATCCCACGAAATGGTGATTTCCCACGAAATGTGATTTCCCACGAAATGGACATGTCATTTCGTGGGGAATCAGAAATTAGTCATTTCGTGGGGAATCAGAAATTAGTCATTTCGTGGGGAATTAGAAGTTAGTCATTTCGTGGGGAATTAGAAGTAAGTCATTTCGTGGGGAATCAGAAATACTATAAATAGTCTTGTGACATTGTCATTTGGTGGGGAATCAGAAAATCATACCGAGGTGCTGCCGGTTTGATTCTTGAAGGTACAAGCTGTAATATCAATCAAATCAGTAATTTAAGTGAATTGTCTGCTGTTTCTACATCAGTTTCTTGTTTTCCGCACCTGAAACTGATTGAAACTCCTCTGAACGACTCGTTCGGGTCTACAAACGATCCTACAAGTGGTATCAGAGCTCAGGAGGAGGAGTTCTGTCGAATTCAGCTGAAAAATTCTGATTTCTACTCATTCTTTCACGTTTTTTTCTGATTTTTACAAAATCGAACGAGTTTTTACGGTCCAAATCGGCTGATTTTTGGATATGTTGTGCGTAAACATGTATTAACAAAGCCTTTAAAATTTCAGCTTTAAAATCGACCTAAAACTTGCATTTTTTTCGTGATTCCACTTCAAATGCTCGAACGAATGATGACATCAGCAACAAGTTAGATCTGATTTCGCTTGAAATCATGTTGTTTTGCCTGATTCCGCTCGAAACTTCAGCTTGATTCCGCTCGAATTGAGGTTCCGCTCGAAAAATAGTTGATTCCGCTCGAAAGTTCGTTTAATTCCGCTCGAAAGTTCGTTTAATTCCGCTCGAATTGAGGTTCCGCTCGAAAAAGGTTGTTGATTCCGCTCACAATTACGTAAATCAATAGTTCAAACCGCACTCAAAGGTAGGGCATTTCCCATTTTTATAGGAACTTCTGTACCAGAAACAATGGTATCTCCAATTATAGCCCCATGATCCCGCTCCAAATTACATCTTGATTTCGCTCCAACAAGTATTATGTGTCAGATTCAATTAATCAGTTGTCGGATTAGTGGTTTAAAAGGTCCAATCATATTTCATTTTAGAATTAAATAGGCCCAATCAGAATGGAATCATATAAACGGCCCAATCATATCATATTATTACCAATCAATGTTGCAGTACAATCAGTTTAATTGAACTTTATTGTTGTCGGTTAGTGGATTGGGCAGCCCAATGGGATTTGTTTAAAAAACAGTTTGTCGGCCCAATGAGTTTAGTTGAGTATTAAGAATTTAATTAAACATTTCTTGTCTGCCGTTTGCATGTGAAGAAAAGCGGCCCAATCAGACTCACTTAACTATACGGCCCAATCACATGTCTTGGATGAAAGTGTGTGGCCCAATCAGATTTATTACTCATTGACTTTGTCGGCTACTTATATTTGAGCCTCAATCACAGTTTGAGGGCATCAAGGCTTCGGCTCAATAAGATTGAAGTTTAAAACTGTTTGTCGGTCATTAAAAGCCCACAAGAATTTGTCCGTTCTGTAATTGTTTATCACTTGGAACTTGTGTTTGAATTGAGTATGTCAGGTCCATTTCGTCGGTCCATGTGACTTGGATTTGTGTCAGATACATAAAGTTGAGTTCGGCCCAATTGAATCAATTTGTATCGGCCCATTCACTCAGTTTGCACGTTTTGGAGTTTATTCAGTCCGCGAGTCTTCGACACGAGTCCTAGATCGATTCAATCGTCACACACATTTCACATATTCAGTCCATTTAAACTGATCATTTTGTCTGATTGTTTGCAGGTATTTTTTTACAAGGTGATACAGGTGTTTTACGAGGTGAACCAGTTAGTTTGAAAGCTTGTTTGAAAAATTCTTCGATACCGAAACATGGATTCTGAATTCTACAATGTGTTTGCTACTCCGACTACTCCAGCTGCTGTGGTTCAAAAGATGAACATGGAATATGAAACCGGAACGTTGCAAAAACCCCCAAAACTTATGAATATTGAAGAATACCATAGCTGGAAAGAAAGATTTGAAAACTGGGTTCAGGCGAACCATCTAAAAGCTTGGGAAAGCATTGGAACTGAATATGTTAGACCACAATACGCTATGAGAGTTGATAAAATCATTTCGGAATTCACAGACCAAGAGAGAGAAAGCTATAAAGGAGAGAAAATGATGATAAGTCTGTTGCAACAAGCTGTCAAAGAAGATATATTTGTTTTGCTTCAGCATAATGGAACTGCGTTTTCAATCTGGGAAGCACTTAAGAAAAAGTTTGAAGGAAGTACCGAGATGCTACAGAGCAAAGCTTCTTTGTTGAAAAAAGAATTTGAATTGTTCACGAGTATGCCAGGGGAGACTACGAAGAGTATCATAGAAAGATATTGCCATCTTGTGTGTACCATGTCTTTGTTGAAAATCACTAAAACTCCAGCAGAGTGGGTCGAGAAGTTAGCTGATGCTTTACCTTAGAAAGAATGGGGTACATATCTCATGATTCTAAAGAATACAGGAGTGTTTAGTAGATTATCAATTGCACAATTTATTGAGAAGCTTGAAGGTCAAGATCTAGAACAGCAAAAAATTGCAAGAATGAATAGTTCAAATGCTCAGCAAGACATCAAGCTATATTACAAAGGAAATTTTGAGAAGACAGAAGCAAGTCCAAAGATCCAAACCGTGTTTAGTGCAAGAAATTCATCTGGATCAAACAGTCAAAGTTCAGTCAACACTAGTGGGTTTTCAAATGTTAATCCTCCAAGTGTTCAAAGTGCGAATGTTGATAATGGGCATATGATTCAGTGCAATGTGGCATTGCATCTTCAAAATGGACAAAATTTTTCTGAAGAAGTTGTGAAGAGTCATATGGGATTACTGGTTACTGCTTTGGAATCTTATGAAGGGTTGATTGCCGGAAAGATTGGTAATCCGATGCTAACAAAGGAAGATTATGACCAGATAGATGCAGAAGAATTGGAGCTCATGGACATCAAATGGTGTCTAGCTAGTGTTTTGAGGAGAGCAGAGAAATTTAAAATGATTACAGGAAGAAGTGATTTCTTGGATGCAAATCTTTCTAATCTAGGATTTGATAAATCTAAAGTTGTTTGTTTTCGTTGCAGGGAGAAAGGTCACTTTAAAAGAGAATGCAAAAATCAAGAGCCTAGTGGAGCCAAGAATCCTTTTGGAAAAGATGATTACTATCGGAAGTCTATATATCAACAAATCACTTATCAACCGCATCAACACAAGGAATCTCAAATTGCACATGGAAAAATGATCGAGGATGCAAACAAGAAAGCTTACTATGGCATCATTGATCAAGATGATGAGAAATTGACTGATGGTTTTAGCTGGGACAAGTATATTCCAGTTGATCCTAATGTTAAAGCTTTCATTACTCAGATTGTTCAAAAACCAAAGTTAATGAAGGAGTGGATGGCTATGATGTCAGATAATGAAGAGAGTCAAGATGGAAAATCTATTTCTTCAGAAAGCAGTGATGATGATGAAGAGCTTGAACAGATAAATCTTGGAAAAACGCATTTATCTTCTGACAGATTTGAATTTTATTTTGCAGAAAAATTGAAGAAACTCAAAGAGAGAATAGCTGCAAAAGAACTGAAAGAGGTCAAAGTTGTTGAGAAGATAGTGGAAGTTGAAAAAGTAGTTGAAGTAGAGAAGATTGTGGAGGTCGAGAAGATTGTTGAAGTCACAAAACCATGTCTCACATGTTTGGAATCTTGCAAACAGTGTGAAGTAAAAGACGCGAGATTTAGTGAATCAGAAAAGATGAAAGAAAAATTGCTGTTTGATGTAAAGAATTTGAAAGAATCATACGATGTTTTGAACAGAACAGTGAATAGTTTGCAAACGACAAACACTGAAAGAGAAAAAGCGTTGAAAATGTTGAATGCAACAATGATGTCGAAGCAGAAAGAGATAAATTTCTACATTGAAGAATGTGCGAAATGGAAGCAAGAGTTGGATGGTGAAAAAGTTGAAAATGAAAGAATCAGACGTTTGCTGAGAAGATATACAAGTTTTGATTACTTAATTGATAGAATTTACCCTATTGTTGCAGGTTTTGAGGCGTTTAAAGATGAAGATAAAGACAAGAAGTCAAAGAAGAAAACGGATACTGGTAAGAAACAGAGTGTCTGTTATAATAGGTGTCCGCCTCAGATTTGGGAAGGGTATTCGCCTAGAAAACCGAATGAGGAACAAGTCAAAAAGGCAGTTAATCTAAAGTTAGAGTCCGAGTTAACTGATGTATTCCAGACAACATTGATGTCACGTTCACAGAGTCCGACACAGATCATGAGTCCGAATTAATAAAAAGAATGGTCGATCAGGTGTTGGATAAGGATGAGGAGTCAGAGTTAAAATCCGAGTCCGAAAGTTCGTGTTTGCCAGTCGGGAGTTCGATTTTGTCCGAAAAGAGTTCAAATAGTAAAGAATTTTTGTTGTCAAAATCTAATTTGAATGACGAAACGTTTGAAGTTGCATATACTTTGAATGATTCTGACAAACTATATTTTGATAAAGAGTTTCCAATAAGAAGTGTTCGTTTTGACATAATTAAAAATGTTTTCAAAATGACAGAAATTAATATTTCTGAAATAAAAGATTTAAATCTTATTGAAAAACCTAAAAGGTACACTTCAAGAGTTCAACAACGGTTAAACAAGAAAAAGAGTTACAGTTCTGGTTGTGGTTTTCAAAAGAAACCAAACCATATCCGTAATTTCAAAAGGAAAGGTTTAGGTTTTATTCCACCTAAAAATTATAAAAATGAAAAATTTTCTAAAACAAATACAAAATTTGTTTCAGGTCCGTCTGCTAAAGAGGAAAAGAAGAGCTCATTCTGGAGACAATCAAATCAAGAATTTCTTGCTGAGAAAAAGAAGAATGAAGTTCAGAGAAAAGAACCAGAGCCTGTTTTAAATGCAATGAAGTTGGTCACATTGTATGGAACTGTCCTAACACAACCAACACAAAACAGGGAGTTTCAGGAAAATTGAAACAAGTTGTTGTTGATAAATCCGAACCACCAACTGAGAAGTTTAAAGTGTTTAAAAACTCTACATATGAAGTTGGTGAATGTTCGAAAAGATTTTACAGGCGAACTGTGAAACTTGACAACCAAAAATGGGTTGTTAAGAAACCTGAAGTAAAATCTGGCGATGAATCTGATTCCACAAAATCAGAAGAGCCACAAGTTGTTGCTAAAAAGAGTGAAAACTCAGTTCCTCCAATGGATGAGGTGAACTTTCCATCATTGAGGACTGAGAATTTTAAACGGAAAATTGGGAAAGTTGAGATCTCGAATCAATTTTATTCTGGAAAGGATGAATTTGATGTCGAGAAGACATTTAATGGAAATGTAAAGAAATTTTTTGGAAAGATGATCGATAGAAAGGTTAAAGGGGTAAAAGAATTTTATGCTAAAAAGAAAGCAACTTACGCCCCAACTGCTGATGAGTTGATTTCACCCAAGGCTGGTCAGGCTTGGGTGGACATTTTCTTTGAGTAAACACCTGACTTGCCGGAGATCCCAAGTTTGTAATCGTGGATCAGGAATCGGCATCTTTCTTAAAAATTGATTATGTAAATGAATCTTAAAGTTTGTTAAAATTTTACAGATTGTGGACTTGCCGGAGCTTCCAGGTAGGTAAGCGTGAAGCAGGAATCGGCATCTTGATTAGTAACTGTTGGTGCACGAAATGTCTGCTGACTACGTCTTATCAAGTCTTGTGTCTAGATAGGCTAAACGGTTGTATAAACGCGATTAAAATAGGGTTGTTTAGGTTAGATTTAATCCTGGCCGTTTGAAAGAACCCTAGCCGTTTGAAGTTAGTCTAGTCGTTTGAGGTTGTCTGGCCGTTTGAGACCTGGCCGTTTGAACATGATTCAAACGGACAGCCCATGCCTATATATATTGGTCATTCTCAAACGATCAGAGGAGTTGTTGATGTGTTTGTGAGTCGAGGTGCTGTCCATTTGTATTCAGAATTGTTCTAAAGACTTGCAAACAGTAATAGAAGGAAAAATTGAAAGGAATTGTTGTGTTTGACTTCATTTACGTTGATTCCGCCTTCATATGTGAAGATGAACTGCTTCTACTGACGTTTTAGGACATCAGAACGGTCCAACAAGTGGTATCAGAGCTCAGGACGAGGAGTTCATACCAAATACAGCTTGAAATCGCCGGATTATCTCACTTCTACCTTTCTTTTCTGATTTTGAATAGTTGTCACAGTTAAAATGGCTTGAAACGTTCACACATCAAACGAAATTTACTTTTAACTAATCCTTGACGATTTGGAACTAAATTCGACCTAAAACTAATCGAAATTAACTGGTCCGTTTGAAATTGTTCGAGATGCTGACGTCATCCGTTTGAAACAGACAGGTCGTTTGAAACTATCATTTGAAATCACACAGACCGTTTGAAAGTGAACCCATCATTTGAACATATCGTTTGAACAAAGCCATTCCATTTGAAAATCAAACCTATCGTTTGAAAGTAGTGTATATTCAAACGATCAAGACAGCTATCGTTTGAAATCTGTCATTTGAAATCTATCGTTTGAAACACTATCGTTTGAAGCCTTGTCGTTTGAAATCAAGTCCCATCGTTTGAAAACTTGATCAACCGTTTGATTACATTCCGTTTGAAGCTATTGTTATTTCAAACGGACAAGTCTGTTCCATTTGAATTTGATACTTTACAAAATCAAAATTTTTCTAAGTGTTGTTTGATTTTACAGGTACATACACGATGGACGATATTTTCTTGAATCCGTTCAGCGACATGTACGCATTCACGGGAAGTTCAGGAAACAATGATACGTCGTCAAGTAATACGAACGAGAATCAACCGAAAGAGAAAAAGAAAGAAGCTTGGGAGTCTGAAAGCGCATTTGGAACATTTAACAAACCTCCTAAGCTGATGGCTATAGAAGATTACAGCAGGTGGGCAACAAAGTTCGAAGACTGGTTGATGGCATTCGCTTTTCCCAACTGGAAGAGTATGAAGAATGGATATGCCGAGGGAAAGAAGAATGGTGAAGCATTGAGATCGGCTGAAGAGATTGAGAGTTTTGTGGCCGAGCAAAAGTGTGTAGCATTATTGTTTCAGTCAGTGCGGGAAGACATCATTTCGCTGATAGATTACTCCAATGCTAAAGATTTATGGGAGAAACTTGAAAAGAAGTGTCTTGGAAGCAAAGAGATTGTAAAGAATAAAAAGAAACTTCTTAGAAAAGAGTTTGATATGTTTGGTTGCCTTAAAAATGAATCGGTGTGTAAAATGATTGAAAGGTTCGGTCATCTGAAGCTGGAGCTTGCTCGACACAAGATCACGTATTCTGATGAAGAACTAGTTGACAAACTATTTGATTCATTACCAGACGAAGTGGATTGGAGATATTACGCGCTGATGTTGAAGAACACTATTGCTCCTGAAGATTTGACTCTAGATGTGTTGATTGAAAGACTTGAAAGTCATGAGCTAGAACTGAAGAAAACATTTAAAGTCAATAACTCATCTTATCAGCAAAATCTGGATTTGTACTATCCGAAAAGCTTGATGCCGAAAGCTACTTCTCCGAAAACTGCATTTTCTGCTGAGAATGTTTCTCCAGTAAGTAAAGAAAGCCAAAGCAGTCCAAGCAGCGGAAGCCACAGTGGTTATCACAGTGGATCTACGTCTTCTGCAAATCGTTCTGATGCGAAGTTTTCTTGCAATATCGCGATAGATTTGAAGAATGCACAGAATTTTGATGAGGAGTCGGCTAAGCAACAAATGGTCTTCTTGGCATCTGTGTTGGAATCTTACGAAGGGTTGGTGGCTGGTAAAATCGGGAACACAAATCTGACGAAGGAAGATTACGACCAGATAGACCCCGAAGAAATGGAGCTGATCGACATTCGTTGGGCGATGGCAAGTGCAGTTCGACATGCACAACGCTTCATGGAGATTACTGGGAGAAAAACGATCGGTGGACCATCTACAAAGTTAGGGTTCGACAAATCAAATGTGACGTGCTTCAAGTTTAAGCAGAAGGGTCACTTCAAGCGGGAATGCAGGAATGCATATGCTGATGAGTCAGAGAATCCGTTTAGAGATGATTACTACAAAAAGGCAATCTACCATCAAAATAAATCTGAGCCACCCAGATTGAAGCAGTCTGAAGATAACAGAGACAAATCAAGGGCTCTGGCTGTGATTTATGATGATGAAGGGTACGATTGGAGTAAAGAAGTTCTACCAGAGGAAGATGCGGTGGGTTACGCATTCATGGCAAGTAATGATGAACCTATTCCGTGGAAAGACGAGCGTACGGAAGAACAGAAGTATAAATACCGGAAGATGATTGCTGAAACCAAGATTATCAGACTTTCTGGTATCTATTTGGAAGCAAGAAGAGCAAATAGATGGGATCTAGATAGAGAATGCTACCTTGATAGGTATGGCAACATCGCGATTGATGATAAAACGCTAGATATCGAAGCCATCATCAAGGAGTACAAAGAAGAAGACGAATACTGGCAACACAAGTGGTGGGGAACGCCAACTGAGAAGATGATTGAAGAAGAAAAAGAAAAGGAGAGAAAGGAGAAAGAAGAGAAAGAGAAGAAAGAAAAAGAAGATTTTGAGAAAGCAAAGCAGATTGATACTAGCTTGATTGATACTACGCAGGAGTTGACGGCAGATAACCTGGAAAAGATGGCTGACAAGGTGCTGGCCGCGAAAGCACTTGAGGTAGATTCTAATTCTGTGACTGAGTCAAAGGGCCAGGTCAGTCCAAATGTGTCAACAAATGCGTCAGGTAACAAGATTGATGGAAATGCTGACTGCAAAAATTGCACCAAACAATGCAATTTTTGTAGCACTGTCACGTATCTTAACAATGAGAAAATCAAGAATTTGACAACGAAAGTTAAAAGTGTTGAGGATCAGATTCTCGATCGTGACACAAATTTAAAAGCTTCAACTGAACGGATCAATGAATTAACTACTGAATATGAGAAAGTTAAAACTGAAAATGAAAAGTTAATTCTGGAAAACCGTCAGATTTCAGAAAAGTTTGAAAAACTCAAAACTGTTGTGAAAGACAGTGATGATCGAAATGGCAAAACGTTTAAAGAAAATGAACATCTGAGAGCTTTTATGAGATTAAAAAAAGAGTTAATTAACAACCAACTGGATGAAATTGCTAAACTGAAACTTAAAGTTCAAGAAGCTGAAATTGAAAATGAAAGAATTCAGTTGAAGTTAAACAGCTATAGTTCAGCAAGCTTTGTTTTGCAGCATATTGTTCCCAAACCTATAGGGAAAAACAAAGCTGGTGAGGATGTGTTTTCTGATGGAACGGGTGTAGGGTTTCACAAAGTTCCACCGCCAATTTTAGACAGCTACACGAAAAAGCAGTCTAGTTTGGTGGAAATTGAGGAAGAAAGTGATGTTAAACTTCCTGAGAACATTGATGTCACGTTCACGTCTTCCAATGATGAGAGTGTCCAAAATGATGTGGTGAAAAGTGTGGTTGACAAAGTGCTTAAACCGGATTGTGACACTTCAGAGGAGGATGGGTGTTTCTTGGATAAATACATTCCGAAACAAAAGTCCAAGAACAACTTAGATGAAGAATCAAACCTTGTCATGTACAAGATGATGGGTTCGGATAAGTTGTTTTCGGATTCAGAGTTTCAGATAGAGAATGTAAACTTGAACAAATTGACAAATGTTTTCAAACTGGTTGAAGTCGAGTTGTCAGCTGTGAACAATCTGAGTCGAAAGAAAGATAGGGTTTATAACAAGAAATCTGTTAATCCATCACGTTTTTACAATAACAATCGAAATAACTGGTCGGGAAGTTATCAGGGTGGTAGGAGTTATCAGAATTGGTATGGTCAAAACAAGAGATTTGTTAAAAAGAAAAAGTTTGTGAACAGTTCAAGTTCACTTGCTGATGAAGAAAAAGAATTTTTTTCAAAATCTAACAAAGATTTTTTTGAGAAGAGAGCTTCACAGGCTCAGTCTGAAGGCACGAGTCGAGTAGCTGATACTCGTACTTGTTTTAGGTGTGAAAAGGTTGGTCATATTGCACGAAAGTGTACTTATGTGAAGCCTAAGACTGAAGCTGTGAAAGTTCAACAGAAAAAGGTTAATGTGAAGGGTAAATCACCGATGTTTGTTGAGAAGAAGAATGTTAAAATTGATAACATCAAAGTGAAAAATGAACCCGTAAAGAAGTTGGTAACTAAAAATGACACAGTTTATAAACGGGTTGCGTTAACTCAACAGTTGTGGAAACCTAAAATTGAATCAAAAGTCGAGAAGAAAGTTTCAACTTCTGAGGTGAAAAAGGCTGACGAATCAATTACGGTTGATTATGATGCAAATTTTCCACATCTCAAGGCTGAAAATTTCAAAATTCAAATTGCGAGAGTCAAGGTTACACCTAAGGCTGATGAAGCTTGGGTGGACACCATGTTTGACTAAACAATTTGAATTACTGGAGCTTCCTGGATTGCGAAGCATGAATTGGCATCTTTCTTGAAGTTGTTTAAATGATGATTTGTTATGTGCAGGATCTTCCAAAACTTGTATCCAGGTGGATAATGGATAGTGGAGCGTCAAGGCATATGACAGGGAAGACCGCGCTGCTGTATGATGTGAATAACATTAATGGTGGTTATGTGGGTTTTGCGGGTAATCAAGGAGGAAGGATCATAGGTGAAGGAGCGTTGTCAAATGGCGTTATAACGTTTGAGAGAGTTAACTACATCGCTGAGTTGGAGAACAACCTGCTGAGTATCTCCCAGATCTGTGACAGGATGTATACTACTCATTTCACCGACAAAGAATGTTTGATCTTGAAACCGGGATTTGTGATACCTGAAGAGTGGATCATCATGAGGGCACCAAGAGTCAATGATCTGTACGTGTTGGATATGAGCGTCGCTACTACAACCACGGGTCAGGCTCATTGTTTTGTGTCCAGAGCAACGGAGAAAGAGTCGAGGTTATGGCACCGAAAGATGGGGCATATTCACTTAAGGAAAATGAATCACTTGGTGCATAACGATTTGGTGACAGGAGTGCATATTAAAGGTTTTCATCTGGAAGGGTAGTTCATAAGTTGTGTCAAAGGCAAACAGAAGAAAAAGTCACACCCTACAAAGCAAGTCAATTCAGTTTCAAGACCATTAGAACGACTTCACATGGATTTGTTTGGTCCGGTGAATGTCAAGAGTATTACAGGAGATTACTACTGTTTGGTCGTGATTGATGATTATTCCAGATTTTCTTGGGTTATGTTTTTGAAATCCAAAGACGAAACGTTTGACAGCCTGATGGCATTGTTTAAAAGAATTGAGAATCTGTACCAGAGGCCAATCTGTAGAATTCGCAGTGATAATGGTACTGAGTTTAAAAACAGTAAGATGGAAGAATTTTGTGATGAACGAGGTATACTGCATGAGTTTAGTGCTCCGTATACTCCGCAGCAAAATGGAGTTGCAGAACGCAAAAACCGGACGCTAATCGAGACAGCCAGAACGATGCTTGCAGATTCTAAGTTACCAATTAATTTCTGGGCTGAAGCTGTTTCTGCTGCATGCTATACTCTCAACAGAGTTCTTACTGTGAAGAAGTTCAACAAGACGTGTTTTGACCTACTTAATAAACGCAAGCCGAATTTGAAGTATCTAGAACCGTTTGGGTCGCCCTGTACGGTGATAGAGCCTAATGGCAAGTTTGGTTCAAAGAGCATTGAGGGAATCTTTGTTGGATATTCAAGTCCTACACGGCGTTTCTTTGTTCCAAGCGAGAAGCGGATTATTGATGCAGCGAATGTTGAATGTCAGGGGTACACTATGCCGCCACAGAATCCTGGTGATTCATGGCGATATCATTATGACAAACTTTGGGATTCGTTTGACATGAGAGAAGAATCTGAGGAAGAAGAAGATTTCTTTGATGAGCTGGATATTTTGCGAGAGTATGAGTCGCAGCTTAGGTTCCCAGCGGAGTATTCTAGAAGACCTCGGGAAACTTCAAATGACGATGAAGCAGGTCCTAGTAATGCTGGTGAACATGATGATGAAGTTGCTCCTGGTAATCAGTCGGAGGTGAATGATGATCAAGATGCTGATAACATGCCAGTATTTGACCATGGTGATTCAGATCTTGAGGGGGAGCAGATCCAGTTGTCAAGTCAAACAAACCAAGTTGGTGAACAAGATGCAGAGCAAAATGTTACTAATCTGGAGGGAAATGTAGATGTTCCAAGCGAAGTGATGCCGCGAACTCTTTCTTATCATCCAGAGGAGTTAATCATAGGAGAATTGCAATCGGGCGTTCGCACGAGACGTCAAATTGACCAGGGCTTAACATGTTTTTATTCTACAGTAGCACCTTTGTAAACTGAATTTTCATTAAGTTGTTTTATCTCGCAGGTCGAACCGAGAACTTACAAAGAGGCGCTTACTGAAGACTCTTGGGTCATTGCGATGCAAGAAGAGTTAAGTCAGTTTGAAAAGTTAGGGGTGTGGAAGTTAGTGGATTTGCCGGATGGTCAAAGGAAAATCAATACAAAATGGGTTTTCAAATGTAAGAGGGACGACAGAGGAGTGGTTGTCAGGAACAAAGCTCGACTCGTTGTTCAGGGCTTTAGTCAACAGGAGGGGATTGATTTTACTGAAGTCTATGCTCCTGTAGCTCGACTAGAGGCTATCAGAATTTTCCTAGCATTTGCGTCTTGGAAGAATTTCAAAGTATATTAGTTGGATGTAAAGTCAGCGTTTCTTTATGGAAAGGTCAAAGAGGAGGTTTATGTTGGTCAGCCGCCGGGCTTTACTGACCCAATCCACAAGAACAAAGTTTATCTGTTGGACAAAGCGTTGTATGGTCTACATCAGGCACCGAGAGCCTGGTACGAGACTTTGTCTCAACACCTACTCGCTAACCAGTTCATACGTGGAAAAGTGGATGCCACTCTCTTCACTAAAGTCGTTGATGGTCATCTTCTGATAGTACAAATTTATGTGGACGATATAATTTTTGGGTCAACGAATGAGAAATTGTGCAAAGATTTCGAACAGGTGATGAAGCAGAAATTCGAAATGTCATCAATGGGGGAGATGAAATTCTTTCTGGGTCTACAAGTTGAACAACTTCTTGAGGGAATTTTCATTCATCAAACGAAGTACGTGCATGATATTCTAGAGAAATTTGGAATGTCAAGTTCTACTCCAGCTGCTACCCCACTTGCGACTAATCATGGGATTCACCCAGATCTCACCGGAGACAGGGCTGATGAAACGTTTTACCGTTCCATGATAGGTTCTTTGATGTATCTGACTGCTTCACGTCCTGACATCATGTACCCAACGTGCCTCGTAGCAAGATTTCAGTCTAACCCGAGAGCATCACACATGATTATTGTCAAGAGGATATTACGTTACCTGAAAGGTACTCCGTCACTGGGGTTATGGTATCCTAGGAAAGGCGATTTTACGCTCGAATGGTATTCCGATTCGGATTTCGGGTGCTGCAAAGTCAACGCGAAATCAATAACTGCAGGATGCCAGTTCTTTGGTCCGAGATTGGTTACCTGGCAGTGTAAGAAACAAACATCTGTGGCGCTATCTACATGTGAAGCGGAGTACGTGTCTGCTAGCAGTTGCTGCTCTCAGATCATGTGGATACAGCAACAGATGCGCGACTACGGTTTGCAGTTTCTTAACACACCTCTGTTTGTTGATAATGAGGCCGCAATTAATATCACTAAAAATCCAGTACATCACGCTAAAACTAAACATATCGAAATTCGTCATCACTTTATTCGAGATTGCTTCGAGAAAAAGTTGATACGAATTGAGAAAATCCACACTGACGAACAAAAAGCTGATTTGCATACCAAAGCTTTTGATAAAAATCGGTTTCAATATTTGTTAAAACTTAATGGTATGAAATTGCTTTCGGTGTCGGATGAGGTTGTGAGCGTTGATGAGAGTACTGTTGCGGATGAAGACGAGAGACAATCTGCGATGGTTTGTCGATTTTTTACGTGTTTTGGTATTTAGGGGGAGATAGATAGTTGTACATAGTTATATTTTCAGAAAATACAAAAATAGTAAAAAATGAAAAATACAAAAACATGATAAAATCTAAAAAGAGCTTGTGTATATAGGGAAAATGATAGTACATCAGCTAGACTATTACAGTATGCTAAAGATTTGGAAAGACAAAATGAGTTAAACAGTCTCACTAACGATGTGTCGGTAGGTTTTCATACATTTAGTAGATTTATTCGGGATATAAACCTAAAATTTCAAACTTGTGAAATTCGTGGGGAACACTACTTGGATATATAGGTAACCCCTGAAATCTCGTTTGAAAGGTCTCGTATTCTGATATACTAGGTGTTTATACTCTATGATGTCTGGGGTATTATTCCGGGACTTCTGCTGAACGGTAGTTCTGACCTAGTCCTTGGCTAATAATTTTTCCAAAATGCTTGAAATATAGCATAAAACCCTCAGCTAATTAGACAATAAAATTGATAATCATCTGTTGTAGCTGAAAAGATCCTCTAAAGGGGACACACTACAAAGTCGAAACTGATATCTCTCTGCTGAACGGAAGTTCTGACCTGAGATCCCTCAGTTCTCGCATTTAACCCCTAATTTATGCACAGACATCATTGTAGTATTCTTGCCTGTAAAACTGAATATTGGGATTCTGGATACGGGAGTATATTCAAGAGGTGGGACACATGAATTGATCTAAGTTCTAAGACACTTAAACGATATCCTGAATAGATTGAAGTTTGTGTGAGAATTTAAGATGGATCTGTATATCGACAATCGAGGTGAATTGTTTAAGTCTGAGTATGTGATGTAGCTTAACGGTACTAGTAATTTGTCTGAAAAGCTGATATGATTCCCTGACACGCTCGCCAAAAATAAATTTGTAAATAGTTTACTTTCTACAATTTAAGTTTTCTGTTATTTCAATTCTTAGTTTAGATCACATTAAAATCCAAAAAGATTTTGTTTCTGCTTTATTTTAGACAAACCAGAGTGGAAAGTTGATTGCCGGATTCTAGAAAAATGAAGCAGATGCAGGAGATTCTGTGTTGAAGAATGAGGAGAGCTTACATTGTTGGAAGTTGAACTGTTTCAAAGACAAAAACAAGTTCATTAACTTGATACTTGTTATTTTTAGAAAAAGTTGAAAATGATTTTACTAAATCAGTTTGATTCGTCAAAAGATCAACCAGGGTCATTAAATTGAACTTGGTAGATAAATCAAGTAATCAGGGTCATTAACTTGAACTTGAAAACTTGAGTGGATTTCGAGAGCTGATTGAATTTGTTGTTTGAAAAGATAAAATCTTATATTATTGGTTGAGTAACAGGTTTGGAGACTTCATCATTCCCATGGAAGCTAATTGTCAAAGCTTGAACCAGAAACCTCAGATCCCAGCATACTGAGAGGGGGAGTCTGTGAAAGGGGGAGTCTGGATCAACATCCAAAGGGAGGACTGACGATGGAGCTAGGAAAAGATTTTGAACCTGTGAAGATTGAGTTGTTACAATGAGGAGATAAAGTTGGAGAAAAGACCAAGACTAAAGACTCAGGTGCTAAAGACTACGTCAACATCCAAGGGGGAGTCTGTTGGTGCACGAAATGTCTGCTGACTACGTCTTATCAAGTCTTGTGTCTAGATAGGCTAAACGGTTGTATAAACGCGATTAAAATAGGGTTGTTTAGGTTAGATTTAATCCTGGCCGTTTGAAAGAACCCTAGCCGTTTGAAGTTAGTCTAGCCGTTTGAGGTTGTCTGGCCGTTTGAGACCTGGCCGTTTGAACATGATTCAAACGGACAACCCATGCCTATATATATTGGTCATTCTCAAACGATCAGAGGAGTTGTTGATGTGTTTGTGAGTCGAGGTGCTGTCCAATTGTATTCAGAATTGTTGTAAAGACTTGCAAACAGTAATAGAAGGAAAAATTGAAAGGAGTTGCTGTGTTTGACTTCATTTACGTTGATTCCGCCTTCGTATGTGAAGATGAACTACTTCTACTGACGTTTTAGGACATCAGAACGGTCCAACAGTAACATGTATTTGTGTAGATGTTTATTCCTACATGTGGTTAAATGTTTTTTTGGAAATACTTACAAGTGGTAAGAGATTGATTCTGACAAAGTGATTACTCAAGGTCATTAGTTTGAACTTGATGTAATCCTGATACGAATGATTGAATGGACAAGATGATGAACCAATCCCTACAAGTGGTTTTCTATCAAACCTACAAGTGGTAAAAACAAACTTATTTTCCGGAAAAATCATTTTGATTAAAACAAACTTAAGTGTTTTAAAATCATAATGAGAAAATAGTTTGTTGAAAGGGGGAGTTCTGATTGTCTATGCCAAGAGGATGGCGAATTGAGGTGATTTGATATCGGTTGTCAACTTTCTGTATAGTTTGTTTTCAATTTTCTTTAATGTGTTTGCATTTTAGGGGGAGTAAGAAATTTCAGATTTCAGAAAATTCAAAAACATTAGAGAATTTGAAAAAGCCAAAAACATGATAAAATTCAAAAATGAGTTTTGTTGTATAAAAGAGGAAATGATAGTACATCATGGACTGTCACAACATGCTAAAAAAATGGAAAGTTAAAATGTGATAAACAATCTCACTACAGATATGCCAGTAGGTTTTTGCACATTTAGTAGATTGTGACGAGATATAAACCTAAAATTCAAACTTGCTTAATTCGTGGGTAACAACTTCTTGGATATATGGGTAACCCCCGAAATCTTGTTTGAAAGGTCCCTCTTTCTGAGATACTAGGTCTTTATGCTCCGTGATATCTGGGGTATTATCCCGGGACTTCTGCTGTATGGAAATACTGACCTAGTCCCCGTATAATACTTTCCGCAAATGCTTGAAATACAGCGCCGCCCTCAGCAACTTGATGAAACAATAAAATTGATAGTCATTGCTGTTGTAAAAAAGATCCTCTAAAGGGGACTCACCTAAAGTCGAGCCGTCATCTCTCTGCTGAACGGAAGTTCTGACCTGAGCTCTCACGGTTTCGCATCTAACCCCTTACAGATATTATCTAGGTATACTCACCTATAAGACTGAATATTGGGATCTGGCTACGGGAGTATATTCAAGTAGTGGGACACGCGAATAAGTTTAAGTGCTTAGAACATTAATTTCGTATCTCGGACCAGTTGAAATTTGTGTGAAAATTTAAAGTGGACCGGTATACTGACAATCTAGGTGAATTGTTTAGAACTTAAAATGAAATGAAGTTTAACGGTGTTGGTGACTTGTCTCAAAAAGTGATATGATCCTCTTACACAAACTCACAAAAATAGTGTCTGTAAATATTTCTTTACTGCATTACATTTCCTTTGTTATAAAATCCAAAAAGATTTTAGTGTGTTTTAGCATAAACTTTTGAAAACTCAAAAAGATTTTCAACAACTGGTGTTGGAGAGCTGATTTTCAAAATTCTAAGTGCTAGACATGATGACAAATTCTGTGAAGGAGAGTTTGTTCTTAATCAAATAGGTTGTTATCAAATCTTCAAGTGGTTCATCAATATTGTCATTGATAAAGTTTCTGTTTGGTTTGAGGGAGAGTTTGTTTTAGTGCATACATTTTTATTCTAAGTTGTAAAACTTATGATTTGGGTAGAGAATTTGCAGGTGATCCAGGTTGTGTTGCTTGAATCTGTAATTTGCCAGACTACGATCCTGAAGCAGATGATGCTGATGAACTTAAGGAATGCCAGCACATTGTTAGGGGGAGTCTGTTGATGTTGACTGGAAAGAAAAGCCCAAAGACTGATAAAGACTGAAGATGAAAAGACTCGACACTGAAGACTCGTCAACATCTGAAGGGGGAGTCTGTTGGTGCATACATCTGTCGACTTCGTCTTGTATCGAGTCTAGTACTAGATTTGTTAGATCAGGGCACATTGTACGGCAAAATAGAGTTGTAGAGTTGATTTCCCTTGAAATGGTGATTTCCCACGAAATTTGATTTCCCACGAAATGGTGATTTCCCACGAAATGTGATTTCCCACGAAATGGTGATTTCCCACGAAATGTGATTTCCCACGAAAGGGACATGTCATTTCGTGGGGAATTAGAAATTAGTCATTTCGTGGGGAATCATAAATTAGTCATTTCGTGGGGAATCAGAAGTTAGTCATTTCGTGGGGAATTAGAAGTTAGTCATTTCATGGGGAATCAGAAATACTATAAATAGGCTTGTGACATTGTCATTTGGCGGGGAATCAGAAAATCATACCGAGGTGCTGCCGGTTTGATTCTTGAATGTACAAGCTGTAATATCAATCAAATCAGTGATTTAAGTGAATTGCCTGCTGTTTCTACATCAGTTTCTTGTTTTCCGCACATGAAACTGATTAAAACTCCTCTGAACAACTCGTTCGGATCTACAAACGATCCTACAGTGATGAACCCCGAACCTACAAGTGGTTTTAACAAAACTAATTTTCCAGAAAAACCATTTTGATTAAAACAAACTTAAGTGTTTTGAAATCTAAATAGGAAAATAGTTTGTTGAAACGGGGAGTTCTGATTGTTTATGCCAAGTGGATGGCGAATTGAAGCAATTTAATATCAGTTGTCACTTTATTTGTACAGTTTGTTTTCAATTTTCTTTAAATGTGTTTGCATTTTAGGGGGAGTAAAAATTTTCAGAAAATCCAAAAAACATTAAAAAATTTGAAAAATACAAAAACATGATAAAATCAAAAACGAGTTTTGTTGTGAAAAGAGGAAATGATAGTACATCAGTGGACTATCACAACATGCTAAAGAAATGGAAAGTTTAAATGTGATAAGCAATCTCACTGCGGATATGCCAGTAGGTTTTTGTACATTTAGTAGATTGTGACGAGATATAAACCTAAATTTCAATCTTACTTATATCGTGGGGAACATTTCTTGGATATAAGGGTAACCCCCGAAATCTTGTTTGAAAGGTCTCTCTTCCTGAGATACTAGGTCTTTATACTCAGTGATATCTGGGGTATTATCCTGGGACTTCTGATTTTGCGGAAGTAATAGCCTAGTCCCCGTATAATACTTTGCTAATTGCTTGAAATATAGCATCGCCCTCAGTACAAAAAATGATGAAACATTGAAAAATGCTAATCATGTGCTGTTGAAGAAAAGATTCTCTAAAGGGAACACACCAAAAGTCGAGCCGTCATCTCTCTGCTGAACGGAAGTTCTGACCTGAGCTCTCACGGTTTCGCATTTTACCCTTTATAGATATCATCTAGGTATATTCACCTGTAAGACTGAATATTGGGATCTGGATACGAGATATTCAAGTGGTGGGACACGCGAATAAGTTTAAGTCATTAAAACATTAATCTCGTATCTCGAAACAGTTGAACTTTGTGTGAAAATTTAAGTGGACCAATATACTGACAATCTAGGTGAATTGTTTAGAACTTAAAATGAAATGAAGCTTAACGGTGTTGATGATTTGTCTCATAAACTGATATGATCCTCTTGCATAAACTCACAAAAATATTGTCTGTAAATATTTCTTTACTGCATTTCTTTAAACTAAAAAATCCAAAAATATTTTTAGTGTGTTTTAGCATAAACTTTTGAAAAATTCAAAAAGATTTTCGAAAACTGGTGTTGGAAAGCTGATTTTCAAAATTCCAAGTGCTGATGTGACAACTCGAACTTTAGACCTATCGTTGTGTAACGTATGTGAACGTGTTATGATTATACGAGCTTTGATTTAAATGAACGTTATGTTACTATGTGCATTATGTGTGTATGTATGTTATGTGAAGGTTACGCGAGCCCAAACCACACACTATAACCCGATCGCACAAGGCTAACCGGCCGTACAAGCCCATTCGGGCCACACACCCAACTCGAGACCACAAGGCGGCCCAAGTGAGGTTCCGGCCCACTTCTCTTATACGTATGCATACACAATTAGGGTTGCTAGTTTTCACAATTCTCCTTGCAACTAAGAACACACACACACACAAACTCTCTCAACTCGGAACCAAGGGCTGCCGAAGAAAAACACGCATCGAAGCTTGTTGAATCCGGATCCCTTCTCTTCATCTCGGTTAGTTTGAGTTCATGATTTTCGTGTTTATGTGATTTTGATAGTAATCGGACTTCATGATGGATTAGGATGTTACTAGTGGTTCGGTTCATAACTTGATGCATTATGATTTTCTGTTTTGTTATGATGTCGGGTATGATATGATTAATCGGTCCAAGTAGATGTTAACCGGTTAGGATGCTTGATAGTCTAATACACGGTTTATGTTCTGAAGGATGACAGGCTGAATCATTGATTAATTACTGTTATATATGTTCTTCTTAATGATGATTATATGAACGTGAATTGAAGATATTATGAAATTGTTTAAAGTTGATTGATCTGATTTCGAAACTGCCTAAACTGTTTGCAAGAATTACGGATAAATTGTTGCTAATGATTATGGAAATCTGTTACAAGTTGATAGCCACACGGTTGCGAGTCGAGACCGAGGTTGCGAGTCCCGTTGCGACTCGGAACCTCAAACACAGCAGCACGAACCGAAACCATGGTTGCGAGTCCTGTTGCGACTCGAAACCAGACCATGACAAGCCGAAAGCACTGTTGCGACTCGTAATCTCCTGTTGCGACTCGTAATCTCCTGTTGCGACTCGTGATCGCTGGTTGCGACTCGAGGCCCGTTTGTCCGCACACACTGATTTGGATTCACTGTCACGGGCCCAATCAATTGGGCCAAATAATTGGACTTATGACTGTTATGTTTTTGGATTGCTTATCTGTTTGGGCCGGGTTTACAATGGATCGCACAACACGTTGGGCTTGTTGTTTTCGCACATTGTTGACTGTTATATGTTTACCATGATATTCACATGTTCGTATTATGTTAACCTATGTGAAACCAATGTGTATTACTTAAGTCAAAACCTGATTTGCGTGGTAACCGTGGTAGGACGTGGTTGACCCCTTTACTAGCTTACCTGTACTCTTTGTGTATCTGCCGAGCAATCCAAGGTGAGTTCACACAGCCAAGGCATGGGATTCCCGGGTTGGGAATTGGGTTGGATATGTTGATATTGAAAGAGTTACTCGTACTTACGCATTCACTAGACTATAGACCATCGTCCTCAGGATAGTCAGGACACGTTACGTAAAGCCTACGTAACCCAGTATTTGCCATTTGTCTCCGGGTCGGGAGGACACTTTACGTAAAGCCTACGTAACCCAATACCTTCTACTGTCTTCCGGGTCGGAAGGACACGCTGCGTAAAGCCTACGTAGCCCCCCACGCGTACCACTGTCCTTGGGGAAGGGCACGTCACGTAAAGCCTACATGACCCAGTACGTATTCCTGTTCTCGGTCTAAGAAGAACACATGGTTGCACTAGTCTAGTAAGTACCATAATGGGAAGCCCCCATTATAAAGGATAAACGTGAGAATCCCTCACCAGTAGTATATACATGGGAAACCCCCACTAGATAAACTTACGCATTACTGTTACACACTTACTTTCTGTGAACTCGCTCAACTAGTTGTTGATTAGTTGCTGCATGCCTTGCAGGACCATAGGTACATTATGGAGCTTGCACAGGGAGGAGCGGGTCGTTGTGGGATACGGATCATGAACGATATTTGAACTTATAACTATTTTGAGTTTACATTACTATGCTTCCGCTACTTAAACAAAGTTGGTTTGAAACATCAATCATGTCATGATGAACTACTTTAATTACTTTGATTATTATTAAATGCTATGTTTGATATGATTGATGGCTTGATCCTGGTCATGTCACGCCTCCAAGCGGTGGTACTCCGCGGGTGGATTTTGGGGGTGTGACAGATTGGTATCAGAGCCATTGGTTATAGAGAACTTGGTTTTAATATGGGAAAACGTTTTTATTAAAACCGGACTATAACCAGAACAGTGCTCTCAACGATCCACAACGACGCTTCGCTCCACGTGCAAGACTCGACATCCTAGGTAATAAGGTTTATGTTTATTGCCTGTTTGCTAGAATTGCTTAGAACCTTGCTCGTATTGCGCTTAGATACACATGATACTATAGCATGAGAATCCCTACGTGCTTACTCTTTTCTGTCATCGCCCTATTCGCGAACCATTCTTACATATGCTACTTTTACAATGAAGATCATGTCTGGACGAATCAACATGACTCAAGCCCAGCTAGAGGCTCTCGTTCAAGCTCAAGTTGCTGCGGCACTTGCAGCTGCTCAAGCAGGTAGTATACCCTGCAGTATAGACTCATACTAGGATCCTTAGATCCTGCATTAACTCTCGTATTTAATCTCGTCATATTCATACACAATAGGACAACACGCGCAACAGCCTGTCTGCACTTTCAAGAACTTCATGGACTGTCGTCCAAATTCTTTCAGTGGCACCGAGGGGGCAGTGGGACTCCTCCATTGGTTTGAAAAGCTAGAGTCAGTATTCGAAATGTGCGAGTGCCCTGAGGCTCGCAAGGTCAAGTATGCCACCGGCACCTTGGAAGGAATCGCGCTAACCTGGTGGAATGCGCAGGTGCAAATTCTTGGGTTGGCAGCTGCTAACGCCACACCCTGGAACGATTTTAAGGAACTTATCAAGAGGGAGTATTGTACACGTGAAGATATTCACAAGTTGGAAGGCGAGCTGTATAATTTGAAAATGGTTGGATCAAAGATCGAAGCGTATACTAAACGGTCAAATGAGCTAGCCGTGCTGTGCCCAACTATGGTAGACCCTCCATACAAGCGCATCGAGATGTATCTCAAGGGGTTGGCACCAGAAATCCAGAGCCATGTTACCTCGGCTAATCTTGACAACATCCAGGAAATTCAGCGCCTCGCTCATCGCATCACCGACCAGGCAGTGGATCAGAATAAACTGCCTAAGCGTGTCAACGCTACTGCTACAGTCACTCCTTCAGCTACTCCTGCTACTACTAGCGACAACAAAAGAAAATGGGATGGAGATTCTAGTAAAGGTTCAGCATCCGTTCAGTCTCAAGCTCAGCAACAGAAGACTGACCACTACCAGAGTCCTTGTCAACAATCCTCTGGTGGTCATAGACGGGGAAGATATCAGGGTTTTCATCCCAAGTGTCACAACTGCAACAGGCATCACAGCGGCCAGTGCGAAAAGGGTCGTTGTCAAAGATGTCTCAAGATGGGTCACGAGGCTAAAGACTGTAGGAGCCCACGGCCTGCAAACCAGAACCAGCAACCGCAACAACCAGCTCCACAGAACCCACAGCAGCAGCAGCCACAGCGTGGAAACCGGGGATGTTTCCAGTGTGGGGCTGAAGGCCATTTCAAACGCGATTGTCCTCAGTTGAACCAGAATCGCAACAACAATCAGGGCAACGGTAATAACAACAACGGTGGGAACAACAACAACAACAATGGCAACGAAGCTAGGGGACGCGCTTTTGTGCTAGGTCGAGGTGACGCAGTGAACGATCCCAACGTTGTTATGGGTAAGTTTCTCCTCGACAATATTTATGTTACTGTCTTATTTGATTCGGGTGCGGATACAAGCTATATGTCTGTGAAAATGTGTCAACTGCTAAAACGTGCACCAACACTTTTACCCACCAAACACGTAGTAGAGTTAGCTGACGGTAAAAGTCTAGAAGCCACGCACGTAGTTCAGGGTTGTGATCTTATCCTAGTTGGTCAAGCTTTCTCTATCGACCTCATTCCCATGGTATTGGGTAGCTTCGACGTCGTGATTGGGATGGATTGGTTATCCCAACACCAGGCAGAAATTTTATGCAGTGAGAAGATAATTCGCATTCCTCGTTCGGGTCAGGAACCTCTCGAAGTTCAAGGCGACAAGAGTGGTGCAGTGGTTGGCATCATCTCTTTCTTGAAGGCGCAGAAATGCTTACGTAAGGGTCACACAGCCATTTTGGCTCTTGTTTCGGATGCATCGACGAAGGAAAAGAGACTCGAGGATATTCCAATTGTACGTGACTACCCTCAGGTGTTTCCTGAAGACTTACCTGGCTTACCGCCTCATCGTCAGGTCGAATTTCAAATCGAGCTCGCTCCAGGAGCAGCATCCATAGCTCGCGCACCATATCGTCTAGCTCCATCAGAATTGGAGGAACTGTCAAAACAGCTGCAAGAGCTCTTGGAAAAGGGTTTCATTCGTCTAAGCTCTTCGCCATGGGGAGCTCCAGTACTTTTCGTGAAGAAGAAGGACGGTACGTTCAGAATGTGCATAGACTACAGGGAACTGAACAAGGTGACGGTGAAGAACCGTTATCCTCTTCCGCGCATCGACGACTTATTCGACCAGTTGCAAGGGTCGAGTTACTACTCCAAAATAGACTTAAGGTCAGGGTATCATCAGCTGAGAGTCCGGGATGAGGACGTCTCCAAGACAGCCTTCAGAACTCGTTATGGTCACTACGAGTTTCTCGTCATGCCATTTGGATTAACGAACGCGCCTGCTGTATTTATGGACCTTATGAACAGGGTATGCAAACCCTATCTTGACAAGTTCGTCATAGTATTCATCGACGACATTCTGATTTACTCCAAGAGTCAGGAGGAGCACGAGCAGCATCTCCGTCTTATTTTGGAACTCCTTCGGAAGGAGCAACTATACGCTAAGTTTTCAAAATGCGACTTCTGGCTTCGTGAAGTCCACTTCTTAGGCCATGTAGTGAACAAGGATGGGATCCATGTCGATCCATCCAAGGTAGACTCGATCAGAAACTGGCCTGCACCACGTACGCCAACGGAGATACGCCAATTCTTGGGTTTGGCAGGTTATTACAGACGGTTTATCAAGGATTTCTCAAAGATTGCTCAGCCACTTACGCTACTGACACAGAAGGGTGTCACCTATCGCTGGGGAGAGCCCCAGGAGACTGCTTTTCAGTACTTAAAGGATAGACTTTGCAGTGCACCTATCCTCTCATTGCCAGAGGGCACGGACGATTTCGTAGTATATTGTGATGCATCCATTCGAGGACTTGGATGTGTGTTAATGCAGCGCGACAAGGTTATTGCTTACGCTTCACGCCAACTTAAGATTCATGAACGGAACTACACGACGCACGATTTAGAGCTGGGAGCTGTGGTTTTCGCGCTTAAGATATGGCGACACTACCTATACGGTACCAGGTGCACGATTTACACCGATCACAGGAGTCTCGAGCATATTCTTAAGCAGAAGGATTTGAACATGCGTCAACGACGATGGGTCGAACTACTGAACGATTACGAATGCGCCATCAAGTACCATCCAGGCAAGGCCAATGTTGTGGCTGATGCCCTCAGCCGGAAAGACACTCTACCACGGCGCGTGCGAGCGCTACAGCTTACGATTCAGTCTAGCCTTCCTGCACAGATACGAGATGCTCAGGTAGAAGCGTTGAAACCCGAAAACGTCAAGGCTGAAGCCCTACGCAGCTCACGACAACGATTGGAACAGAAGGCAGACGGCGCCTACTATGTAACGGGGCGTATTTGGGTCCCACTTTATGGCGGTCTACGCGAACTTGTGATGGACGAAGCGCACAAGTCTCGCTACTCGGTGCACCCAGGGTCGGATAAAATGTACCACGACATCAGCACTACTTATTGGTGGCCTAGCATGAAGGCCCACATCGCTACATACGTTGGAAAATGCTTGACCTGTGCGAGAGTCAAGGTTGAATACCAGAAACCAGCGGGCCTACTTCAGCAGCCTAAGATACCGCAATGGAAATGGGAAGAAATTTCCATGGATTTCGTTACAGGCCTATCTAGATCTCAGCGTGGGAATAATACTATATGGGTGATCGTGGATCGACTCACCAATTCTGCACACTTCCTAGCGATAAAGGAAACGGATAAGTTCTCCACTCTCGCAGACATCTACCTTAAAGAAGTTGTTTCGAGGCACGGGGTGCCCATTTCTATCATTTCGGATCGCGATGCACGATTCACGTCAGAGCTATGGCAAGCGATACACAAATCATTCGGCTCAAGGTTAGACATGAGCACAGCTTATCACCCTCAGACGGATGGGCAGTCTGAGCGAACGATCCAAACACTTGAAGACATGCTTCGGGCATGCGTTATAGACTTCGGCAACAGCTGGGAAAAGCATCTCCCTTTGGTGGAGTTCTCATACAATAACAGTTATCACACCAGCATACAAGCCGCTCCATTCGAGGCATTGTACGGACGTAAATGCCGGTCACCTCTCTGTTGGGCAGAGGTGGGAGATAGTCAGATCACGGGTCCAGAAATTGTAGTGGACGCCACAGAAAAGATTGCACAGATACGACAACGCATGGCGGCAGCACGCGACCGTCAGAAAGCCTACGCGGATAAGCGTAGAAAGCCATTGGAATTTCAGGTCGGGGACCGGGTTTTACTTAAAGTCTCACCCTGGAAGGGTGTGGTTCGTTTTGGCAAACGGGGCAAACTAAATCCACGATACGTCGGACCATTCGAAATCATAGAAAAGATTGGCAAGGTAGCCTACAGATTGAACCTACCAGCTGAACTCGGGGCAGTTCACAATGTTTTTCATGTGTCGAACCTAAAGAAGTGCTTATCAGATGAAACCCTCATCATTCCTTTTAAGGAACTCACTATCGACGAGCGGTTGAAGTTCGTCGAGGAACCAGTAGAAATCACGGACCGGGATGTGAAGGTCCTCAAAAACAAGAGAATCCCTCTTGTTCGAGTACGTTGGAACTCCAAACGTGGCCCAGAGTACACATGGGAACGCGAAGACAGGATGACAGAAAAGTACCCCCAGTTATTCAAAACCAATGCAACCACTGCTGAGGATGAAGCTACTACTTCGGAATTTCGGGACGAAATTCCAGATCAACGGGGGGAGGATGTGACACCCCGGGAAAACCAGTGAGCGATTGAACTTACTTAGCTTCCTCAGTGAGTGCATACCAAATTTCAGGACGAAATTTCCAATTAGTTGGGGATAATGTGACAACTCGAACTTTAGACCTATCGTTGTGTAAAGTATGTGAACGTGTTATGATTATACGAGCTTTGATTTAAATGAACGTTATATTACTATGTGCATTATGTGTGTATGTATGTTATGTGAAGGTTACGCGAGCCCAAACCACACACTATAACCCGATCGCACAAGGCTAACCGGCCGTACAAGCCCATTCGGGCCACACACCCAACTCGAGACCACAAGGCGGCCCAAGTGAGGTTCCGGCCCACTTCTCTTATACGTATGCATACACAATTAGGGTTGCTAGTTTTCACAATTCGCCTTGCAACTAAGAACACACACACACACAAACTCTCTCAACTCGGAACCAAGGGCTGCCGAAGAAAAACACGCATCGAAGCTTGTTGAATCCGGATCCCTTCTCTTCATCTCGGTTAGTTTGAGTTCATGATTTTCGTGTTTATGTGATTTTGATAGTAATCGGACTTCATGATGGATTAGGATGTTACTAGTGGTTCGGTTCATAACTTGATGCATTATGATTTTCTGTTTTGTTATGATGTCGGGTATGATATGATTAATCGGTCCAAGTAGATGTTAACCGGTTAGGATGCTTGATAGTCTAATACACGGTTTATGTTCTGAAGGATGATAGGCTAAATCATTGATTAATTACTGTTATATATGTTCTTGTTAATGATGATTATATGAACGTGAATTGAAGATATTATGAAATTGTTAAAAGTTGTTGATTGATCTGATTTCGAAACTGCCTAAACTGTTTGCAAGAATTACGGATAAATTGTTGCTAATGATTATGGAAATCTGTTACAAGTTGATAGCCACACGGTTGCGAGTCGAGACCGAGGTTGCGAGTCCCGTTGCGACTCGGAACCTCACACACAGCAGCACGAACCGAAACCATGGTTGCGAGTCCTGTTGCGACTCGAAACCAGACCATGACAAGCCGAAACCACTGTTGCGACTCGTAATCTCCTGTTGCGACTCGTAATCTCCTGTTGCGACTCGTGATCGCTGGTTGCGACTCAAGGCCCGTTTGTCCGCACACACTGATTTGGATTCACTGTCACGGGCCCAATCAATTGGGCCAAATAATTGGACTTATGACTGTTATGTTTTTGGACTGCTTATCTGTTTGGGCCGGGTTTACAATGGATCGCACAATACGTTGGGCTTGTTGTTTTCGCACATTGTTGACTGTTATGTGTTTACCATGATATTCACATGTTCGTACTATGTTAACCTATGTGAAACCAATGTGTATTACTTAAGTCAAAACCTGATTTGCGTGGTAACCGTGGTAGGACGTGGTTGACCCCTTTACTAGCTTACCTGTACTCTTTGTGTATCTGCCGAGCAATCCAAGGTGAGTTCACACAGCCAAGGCATGGGATTCCCGGGTTGGGAATTGGGTTGGATATGTTGATATTGAAAGAGTTACTCGTACTTACGCATTCACTAGACTATAGACCATCGTCCTCAGGATAGTCAGGACACGTTACGTAAAGCCTACGTAACCCAGTATTTGCCATTTGTCTCCCGGGTCGGGAGGACACGTTACGTAAAGCCTACGTAACCCAATACCTTCTACTGTCTTCCGGGTCGGAAGGACACGCTGCGTAAAGCCTACGTAGCCCCCCACGCGTACCACTGTCCTCGGGGAAGGGCACGTCACGTAAAGCCTACATGACCCAGTACGTATTCCTGTTCTCGGTCTAAGAAGAACACATGGTTGCACTAGTCTAGTAAGTACCATAATGGGAAGCCCCCATTATAAAGGATAAACGTGAGAATCCCTCACCAGTAGTATATACATGGGAAACCCCCACTAGATGAACTTACGCATTACTGTTACGCACTTACTTTCTGTGAACTCGCTCAACTAGTTGTTGATTATTTGCTGCATGCCTTGCAGGACCATAGGTACATTATGGAGCTTGCACAGGGAGGAGCGGGTCGTTGTGGGATACGGATCATGAACGATATTTGAACTTATAACTATTTTGAGTTTACATTACTATGCTTCCGCTACTTAAACAAAGTTGGTTTGAAACATCAATCATGTCATGATGAACTACTTTAATTACTTTGATTATTATTAAATGCTATGTTTGATATGATTGATGGCTTGATCCTGGTCATGTCACGCCTCCAAGCGGTGGTACTCCGCGGGTGGATTTTGGGGGTGTGACAGCTGAACATGATGATCATTTTGAGGGGGAGTCTATTAAAATGATTAAATCTTTCATTCGAGTGGTTCATCAGAAAGAGATCTACAGGTGGTGTCTGTGATTGTAAAATTTTAACATCAAAACTTATGTTTGTGGTAGAGATAATGCAGGTTTTAAATTTGAGAAAAGCCAGGTTCCGATACCTGAGAACTCTGTGATTATAGAAAGCTAGGTTCCGATACCTGCAAATCAGACTGGATGCCAGGTGACAATCCTGATGTCGAGCATAACTCGAGGGGGAGCTTATAGATGCAAAGAGCCAGTTTCTAATCCAGTGAGCCAGGTTTCGATTCTGGAACTAAAAGATCACGCACGCTGATGATGCCGATGAACTTTAGGAATCAAGAGATCTGATTAAGAGAATTGGAGAGAAGATAGAGCCATGTTCAGATCCTAATCATGAAAAAGGCATGTTGAGAAAGGAAGTTTGTTTGGTGCTGATGGAAAAGAGAGCAGACAGACTGATAAAGACTGAAGATGCAAAGACTCGGCATATAGTAGACTCGTCAACATCTGAGGGGGAGTCTGTTGGTGCATACATCTGTCGACTTCGTCTTGTATCGAGTCTTGCATTTCACATGGCACGAAGATCGAGGAATTATGTCAAAGAGTTAATTTCGCATGAACTGACTGATTCCGCATGAAGATGTCAAATGTAATTCCGCACGGAATTACTTAATTCCGTGTGAAGTCTTAATTTCGCATGTAAGTGATTCCGTATGGAGCATGTTTTGTGCGGAATTACCATGTCTATATATAGCTGTATTTCCGTGACATTTGGTACGAAATTAACTTTGTATTTTCCGACGGCGAAGCTCTGTCGAAGTGTCTACAAAATTGTAATAGTATCAGAATCAATATAATAGACAGTTTAAGTGAAGATATTGCTGAATTTGATGCATTATGTCTGTTTCCGCCTTTCATGGTGTTTAGAACGCCTCTGACCGACTCATCTCGGGTCCGAAAGCGATCCTACAGTTCAAACGAACTTTGTGTTGACCAAAGACTGGTCCAAGCAGAAAGTCAAACACTGTTTGACTTTCACGCTCGAAAAGCAATAAAAGCATGAATGAAGCTTACAGAGGGTCCAAGCTATGGAGAACTTGATCTATAACACTCAGGTATGAAGCAAATGGTATATATAGTTTTCGGTATATATAGTGAATGCTTGGGTATATATCGTTTTCGGTAAACCGTTAAGATCGTTTCTTGCTAAAGAGGGTTCAATCTTGACCATACATGTGGGCAAATGGTTTTAGAAACCATGGGGACATGAAATACAAGCAAAATCAAGCAGATGGTATGGAAAAACCATGAACAAAACCATCAAAAACAAGCTGGAAGGCCAGATTCAATGTTTCTGTCTGCAGATCTGTCGCGCCCCGCATAGGAATTAACCTCAGCTTACGCGGCCCGCCTAGCAAAGTTTGACAGAATGTCAACTTTGGTCCCTACACTTGAAAAACTTGTATTTTGATGCATTTTTGACACGTTTAAGCCCTGTTAACCCCATTTCAAAGCTCTAAAATGAAGTTAAAGTCTAGGGAACTTAAAATATGCTCAAAAACATCTCGGATGTCGGTTCGTTTGGTCGTACGGTTGCGTTATTCAGTTAATTACGACGGAAATCGTAACGAACGCAAAAACGATCCAAATTGTGCGACGAATGGTATTTTTGCATTCCAATCACTAAAATAAAATATTTTAATGATTACAAAAATTTTTGGATGTCCGGATATGTTCAGAACGTAAGATATGCGCGAAAATGCAAACTTATGCACTTTTTGACGCTTTTAGTCCCTATTGATCAAATAAGTTTATTTTAGCGTACCGAACCCCTCAAAGCCTATTTCTAAGCTATGTAAAGGATATTTAGGGTATTTTTAACTTATGATCAAGTTCCGGAATGTTCTTTACTATACAAATCGGTATAGTTTCGCAGTTTGACACAAATAGTCCCTGCGATCGAACAAACTTGATTTTGACACACCAAATCATCCAAAACTTATTTCTAAGTTATGTGAAGGTTATTTAAGGTATGTTAAGCCTATGTCACTATTCCGGAATGTTTGTCGCGTTAAACTGATTAAGTTTACACACCAGTTTGCGTAGAACTTTCCATGAAGCGATTTAAAGCTTGAAATCGAAATCGAATCATATCGTAAAATCATCAAACACAAATACACACATAATAACACCAAAACACATTGTTTTATTTATAATTAACATTGTTTTACATTGTACATCGATTACAGAGCACAGTTGTCACACTAGTTCTATCGGGCACTTTATACTCAGCTTACTTGTAGGTGAACACAAAAATGGTTCAAAGTTTTTTGAACAAAACTCAAGTCAGCTTTGGTATTAAAAGTATGAACATAGATTGGTTTTTGATTTGAAACATACCGCTAACAATAGCAAGATCGTCTCGTGCCTTCCTAGCATTTAGCTCGAACGCTCTACCCCTGGCATCCTAATCCTTCATTTTCAGACAATCTTTCTCGAAATGTCCTTGCTCACCACACTCGTAGCATCCCTCGAGTGTACCTCCCTCCGATGTACTCTTAGCATAGCACTCGCGGGTCTTATGTCTAGTCCGACCTCATCTGGCGCATTTTCTCCGCTCATCCTCGTGAGTCTTCCTCTTAGAACCACCCCTGCCATCCCTGGCATTATCCTTTCACAACCACTAGAGTTAACCACACACGCTTCTCATCAGTATCCTTCCTCGAACTCCTAGACTTTCGCTTTCGCGAATCCCTAGACCTAGGCTCGGAATGCGGAATTATTTGAATGGTCGATCCGCTGTAACGGCCCAACATCACGCATACCATTGCCACATCATTGCATAGGGTAGCAGTAAATGATATTGGGTTACAACCCTGGATTGTTTTATGTGTACATCTATGTACTGTTCACAAAATTAATGAAAAATCAGAATTACGCTCCGATTATATCATAACACAGGAACTACTAAAACGTTCCGATCATTATATCACCTGAAGGGTTTCCGATCTGTGTCCCACCAAAACCATGCCCATGAGGATCACGTCCACGTTCCTGGCCATTATTTTGGTTAGCATCGCACTATTCCATGGCAGTATTAATGTGTTGGGCTATGAGTTGTGCCAACTCTTTCGGGGTAATAGGTAGTCTAGAACCCTGTCTCGCTTTTGGCGGCATTCGTCGTTTCTATTATTTACAACAATAATACTCACATAAGACGATAACCAAAAATAATTTAATCATTAAATGCTAGTGGACCATACATTGCGCATGTATAATATCCACATTTTAATGAGAACAATTTTTATGCCAAAAGGAACTCATTTGATATTTATACCAGAAATTTACAAAGCTTGTTTTTAGCACTAAGACTAATCAAAATTCGGCATGTCTACATCAACACCCTCAACAAGCCTATATGAAATTTCCTCCTAATTATCTGAAAATTTGGCATGCAAGCCATAAATAGGGTTCATCAAATGAGACATACAAATCAAACAACAGAAACAACCAACAACTAACGCTTCAATCCCTGGAAGTCCAACATCTTCCTAACAAGCTCTTCTAGCTCATCATAACAGTCCATTTGTCCCTCTGTGTCCTTCATCATCTCCATGCCTTCGCGTAACGCGGCGAACTGACGATTGCAGTGAGAGCGATTGACCCAAATCTCCTTCTGCTTCTTCAAAGCGGACACTGTCTTAGCTCTCGAAGTCGATGCGATCTCTCTAACGGGTCGAGTCCTCTTCCTACGACGAGTGTAGACTAAAAGAGGTGTAGCAAAACACGTGACTCGAATAGCAGAACAAAGAATTCTATAACGACGAATGAAAGAATCTCAAGCGTAGGCTTGACAGCATCAATGAGCAGGACTACTGATGGCTCTATAGGCCGAGACGTGACATATCTAACCGTACAAAGTAAGTGTGTGATCAATATGAATAGTAACACATAAGGCCCAAATAAACAGAAAATCACGTATGCACATAAACACATAAAGGTTTTCATACATGATAAAATTTTCCATGTTTATTTAAAAATCATGGCTTCGAGAATTTTGGACTTTAAATCTCAAAATTCTAAGGTTGAAGTCTAGTGTTTTCCTCCGAAAACATCTAGTTCGCTAACAACCATTGGCTCTGATACCAACTTCTGTCACACCCCAAAAACGTCACAGCGGAATATAAAACATAGTGGTGACGGAAGCTGGTGCCCATTTCTATCTTGATGTTTGATGCATTATAGTGTTGGACATATTAACTTAATTAAAACATAAGTTTTTAAGCATGACGTCCCATAACATGACACAATTATGACATAGTTAAATTGTCTTTGATCCTTACGAATCTTATTACATTTGTCCCAGAAAGTTTTAAAATTAGTCCAACATATTTAAGTGACAAAACATGCATCAACAACCACAAGATACGCCATAATTCCCGAAGCCGAACTTAAGTACCTGTAGAACACGTTAAAAATCAAGTGTCAACACAAAGGAAGGTAAGTTCACATATTCACATACAATCAATATTATTCCAAGGAAAACTTTCTGATTAGGTGTTTATTTGAAAACATCCATGTAATTTTAGAAAGTCCATTTTACTTCCTTAGTAAAATCCATGGGCCTTCCGTCGGTTCAACGATCCGACAACAGTGCTATTGCCCAGGTTTTGTATGTTAAATTATTGCGTCAATTTTCAGACTTGTATGTTAGCTAGACGATACGAACTATATATTAACCATGCAGGGATAATCAATGCTAGACAATAATCAGAATCAAAATTCGTCGCTTGACTTGACACGGGGCGACCGGTCACGATGGGGTTGTCAACCCGATAGATCTACCAACAATTCATCGCGTACAATACTTAAATGATTAAACGACATCATGGGGGCAGGAGGGTCCTCTTGAAGAGTAATATGATGTCTGCCTCACGTGCAATATATATATCCTACTAATATGACAACTTAATACACGATGTTGTACGAATCCCCTAAATCTCCATCATTCGAGACCTAGGCCGGCATCCGTCCAACGTTACGGTCTAGTTTCGCTTAGGAAATACCGTACCATTCATTCATCAAAAACGATTTTACTTCGAAACGTATGACTTATCAATTTTCATATATTTTCAACGAAATTATATATTTTATATTAAAAGGTATGTTTTATTTCAAAAACATTATTAAACCCTTTTATTGACGTGTTCTACCCCCAAAATATATACAAAGCAGTAAAAAGAGGGGTTTAGTGACACTCACCTTTGGGTGTGTATTTTAAATAGCGCAATCCCATAGATTGATTTCTACACGTCCTAATATATATAGGAATGATTTTAAATCAATATTCATAACACAAAAATCCTAACTTTCTCCGTTTCTTGGAACTATCACATAACTTTGAGATTTTCTCGAAAAGTTGTCATTTTTTATTATGTTGGCACGTTAATATATATGAGTCCATATATATATATTTTTATGATTTTCCGACTTGAACGATTTTATTGGTGACCATTATTGTGTAAATCCATTAATTCTCCCATTTATACGCAATATATCTACGATTTACACGTCGTAATATATATACATAAAAGTTCACATAATTTAACACCGAAACACGCGAAATCTTGTTAACTTATCTATTTTGTCATTTTTAAAGCCAATATACATAAAATATCTCATACATATCAAATTTCATGCTCGACAAACAAGTTACACATTTAACGCAATTTTTACCGTTTCTACCGCCCAAAACACACTAATATATTCATGCATAATCCATTATTTAAAATCATGTTAAAACTTAAAAGATTTTCACATTCTCATGTTTAAATCACATAACACATTTTAACACATAAGGTTTACCCAAAATTTTACCCATACTAGTGTACTTAGAAAAATGCGTATTTTAGCGATTCGGTAACGTTTTCGGGCGTCGGAAGTCACGTATGACCAACCAAACACCAAGTAAACTTAAAATTAGTTAAAATAATTATTTTTAAACTAAAAATATCAGTTTACTTACTGATCTAAATCAGTTTTATAAAAATCACTTGAAAAGCCGATTTTTGACCGTTTTAACGCATAGTTTTGCGTTAAATGTTACTATAATCATCCCAACTCGAAACGACCGATTTTTGACCGTTTTAACGCATAGTTTTGTGTACTTAGTGAAGTTTTTGTGTAAGTCACATAAATCATGCGATTTCACGTACTTTACAACTTTTAATGCACCAAGTACAACATGCAAAGCTAGTAAACATTATGACAAAGTTATATGTCACTAAACACTTTAAAATAACTTTATTCTGCTCATAACTGAATTTTACTAAATCATACTCAAATCACTTTTTTATGATCACATATCATCATGCATGTTTAAGTAAATACATCTAATGCATTCATTATACATAATCATCATCATTTTATATGTACTAAAATATATATTCGACTTATATTTAAATCATGTTCAAGTATTTAAGAACAATCGTATTTTACACATGATTATCATCCAAATCATTCATCATAAGTGCAAGACATGCACATTCTTACACATCTAAGACTTTTAATCATCAAAGATTCTCATGCATGTGTATATATACATACATACACGGCCATATACATATGTGTATATGGTTTCAAAATTTTTTTTTCATAACATTCTTTATTCATAGAACTTCCTACCAAATCATCACTTAATCATGCATACATTTCACTTTCAAGAATTAAATCAAACAAGAATCAATCAAAATCAAAACTCAACTCAAATACACTTGTATACATACATATACAAATACATCCATTTTTATTTTCTTTGAAAACCCATTTGTTTAAGATTTCAAGTTTGTGAAATATTCCAAGATTTAAGAGAAACTTCCAACATCAAGAACAACACCAAGAATCAAGAATATGTTTTTAAAAATAAATTTTATACCTTCAAGATTCAAGTGGATTTTTGACAAGATTTTGATGTTATGGAGCTTGTTTCACCTTGAAAACACATTTGGATCTTCAAAATAACTTGGAAACACCTTGGATTTAAGTTGATTCTTACAAGAATCATCAAAATTTTCAAAATTATGGAGGTGGGAAGGGAGTGTTCGGCTGAATTATTGTAGAAATGTGTGAGTTTTGAAGTTGTCTTGGGTTTGTAAAGGTATATTGAGTTCTTTCATGCATCATCATCATCCACCTCCCCTTGTAGCCAATAAGTGAAGGAGAGAGAGAGAGAGAGAGAAAAGGATGTGCATGGCTGCCAACCAGCCCTTCTCTCTCTTACACACACATATATAATCGTACATATATACATATATACATATTCTAGACTAAAAACTGGTATTTTACTGGATACCGAGTTTTTATCTAGCGTTTTAACCCGTTTTAGCGCGTTTTAAATTATTTTTAACAATCTATAAAAATAAACTCACCAAAATATTATTAAACAATATTTTGTTCGCCTGGACTGGCTACGTTGTCGGTATTTGGCAGTATGCGCGCTGTGCTTCGCGGTATGCACTTAAAATCGCAAAAAATAGGGATTTATGCGTTTTTAATTATTTTTATCCTTCTATAGTAATAAACTCATCAAATTATTACTAAAATGTTTATCTGTTGCCTTGACAGGCTGTTGAAAGTATTTTGTCAGTATACGCGCTGCATCGCGCGGTACGCGCTTAAACTCGAAAAAATAGAGTTTATTAGCGTTTTAATTTATTTTTCCACATGGATATGATTAAAATTATTATTCTAACCATAACAGACTATTTTTAGGATTTTAACCCTGATCGGCTGGTCACCGACGTTCGTTTCGCATTTTAGCCATTACGCGATAAGCGTTTATCTTACCGTTGCCAACATAATTTTTACCAAGGTTTAAATTTATCAACCCATTAAATTTCACATATAAACATGATAATCAGTCAAATACAGTCCTGTTACCTATTCACAACAAGTGTTACAATTGTACGGTACGGCCTGAAAAGCCGGGTGTCACAATTAATACCTTGATGACCTTGATTCGTACGAATCAAGGTTGATTCATACGAATACGAATCAAGGTTGATTCATATGAAAACTTTCAGCGTGCAACTGGTTATGTTCAACACAGTTTCAGAAGATGAACATAGTTTTAGATTTGTAATCAACTTCCTTGATTCGTTGTTTCTGGATCCGTGTATGTCACACCCTTTGTTAGTGCAGAATGTCTATCGCCTTCGTCAATCGGAACCGTAGCTGAAATAGAAGTAAAATAGGCTTTATATTGTAATTTTTAAACAATAGGCAAGGTGGTATTATTGTAAATAAGGGGAAATCCCTTATAATCTTGTGCCTATAAATAGGAGCCTTAGGGTTTAGATTAAGAACTTTTGCCACATTAGAGCTTGGAGAGCTAGGTGCTTAGAGAGAGAAACTAGAGAGAGAAAGTGGCAAAAAGTGATTCACGGAGCTTGTATTCGTCACATCATAAATAGAATCACCGATTAGTGTACGTTATTGTGTGTTCGGTCACGCACGTTCACGGATTCCGCACGTCGAACGTTCGTTACGCAATCGTAAGGTGTCGAAACCGGTCCTACAATTGGTATCAGAGCTAGGAGCTCGATTGCACGATCAAATGCATTGATTCGTACCAGATTTCAGCCAATTCAGATCCGAATTTCATCATTTCTTCATCTTCTACATATTTTTCACGTTTTTCACTGAAATTCGTCGAATTGAACGGGTTTTCAAGGTCCGATTCGTCTGAATTTTGGATATATTATGCGTAAACATCTGATCTACAACCCTACCAAGTTTTAGATCGAAACTCCAAGCCGTTTAGGAGAAATCGCGGTTTTTAGGTTCGTTTGTGCGTCAAAATTCAGGTAGGTTCGCTTTTCCGAACTAAACAGGTTCGCTCATTCGGTTCAAAATACAGGTTCGCTCATAGATCAGACAGGTTCGCTTATTGTGGATGTTAAGGTTTGCTTATTAGGTCATTTCATAGCTTCGCTTTTTCAGTCAGTAAGGTTCACTTATTTGGTATTAAGAGGTACGCTCATTAGGTTACTCGTGTGGTTCGCTAGTTGTGCATATTAATCAGTGGTTCGCTCATATTGTTCATTAGTAGTGGTTCGCTTTTGTGTCATCGTCTTCACTTGGTTTTTGAACTTTATAAAGTCACCGACCCACTAACTAGAAAGGTCCAATCAATGCTTATTGTCGGCTCATTATTTCACAGACCTTTGTATTAATTGATTAAAGCCTTGGCCCAATCGTTGTTAGACAATTAAGTGTTGTCGGCCACCTTTAAAAAGTGACCGACCCACTAACCCAATTGGCCCTATAGCATTCCTACAACCAATGTGAGACCCAATCATAGTTTGAGTTCATAAAGGTTAATTGTTTGGCCCATGTGTGGATAAGTTTCAAAACCCCATGTGAAGATAAAAATAGAAGCCCAATCACAGTTTGATAGTTTGGTGTATTTCGATTAAATAAAATTCAAATAAAAAAGTTTGTTTGATGTCAGTTTAGTGGGTATTCAATCTCATTGAAGTGCAGACCAATTGGCCTATAGTTGACGGCAAGTTTTGTTTGGCCCAATTAAAGCTTTTGTTTGTGAGTGAATAATAAAGATTTGAAATCAATATTCAGTGGATATTGGCGGCCCAATCAGAACATTATAACGTGAA
The DNA here is from genome assembly GCF_002127325.2 of Helianthus annuus. NCBI lineage: Eukaryota > Viridiplantae > Streptophyta > Magnoliopsida > Asterales > Asteraceae > Helianthus > Helianthus annuus. The sequence goes on from NC_035443.2 coordinate 94,472,252, forward strand.
GGCCCAAGTTATTCAAGAATTTCACATTATGGCTAATGATGATCATGATGCCTGGTGGCGAAGAGACAATGCGAGATGGGAGATTAGAAAATTGAATGAACCATTTCAAGAAGCAAAAAGAGCCAACAGATGGAATGAAGAGTTAGAGTGTTACATGGATCCACTGGGAAATCCAGTAGTTGATCCGTCAAAAGTGGATTTTGATGCGGTAACCAATTTGTTTCCAAGTGAGGGAACTTTCAACACACGAAGATTATCTGATAAAGAGTATTTGCCAGATTTGGAGAGAAAGATAAGAGAAGTTTGTTTAGCAAGTCTACCGAAGGTGGTAGAATTCAAAAAGAGAACAGAAGAAAGGGTGAAAAAGATGGTTGAAGATATAAAAAGGGAAGCTTTTGGAAAAGTCAAAGCTGACGTAGATAAATCTGAAAAAGATGGAAAAATTTCAGATGATGATTCAAAAAGAGCTCCAGTGTTTGATCATTCATGCTCATCTGATGAAGAGTGTGATGATGATAGCAAGGCCGATAATGAACAAATTCTGGAGTTACGCTTGAGTTGTGAGAAGCTGAAATCTGAAAATGATAAACTGTTAAATGATTTGAACAGTTTATCATCAGAAAACAAAATTTTGAAAGAAACAGTTAAAAGTGAAAATGAAAAGGTTTCTTGGATCAAATTAGAAAATAAATTTTTAAAAGAAAAAGAATAAGAATTTCAAGATCGAATAAGAGTTTTGGAAAATGAGAAGTCTGTTTTTGAAAATGTTAAAATTGAAAATGAAAAATTAATCAATTCACATCTTGAAAGAATATCCCGGCTTGAAAACGAAGCTGAGAATTCAAGAATCAAGATTGATGAACTTGAAAAGAAGTTGAAAGGTTTTGTGACTTCATCAGATAGGTTGAATTTTCCCTGTCCAAAACCGATCAATTCTGTTCCAATAAGTGACAAGGTCACAAATTTTGACAAAGTCAAAATTGAAGATTGTGATGACAAATCTGATGATGAAAAAGAAAAGAAAAGAAAATTATTTTTAGAATTACAAGAAAAATTTAAAAATACTGTTTTACATTCTACTGAGAAATGTGAATGCTCAACGCAAAAACCTGTACAGAAGAATGTGGAACAGAAACAAAAAGATAAAAAATCGAAAAATCCTAAAAAAGAAAATAAAAGCTCATCAGATAAGTCATCCAATCGTTATGAAAAATCACAAAAATCTAAAAATAAAAACTCACAAAATGTTGGTAATAAGTGGTGCAGGTTTGACCACAGTGCTTCAAAGCCAAATCCAACTTTTCGAAGGAGTGATGATTACCACAAAGCCAGACAATGCTATGATCTGAGCGTTTGGTGTGATGGTGGTACATGGTATGATAACAGGGTGTGTTACAACTATGGTTATCAAGGACACATCGCTGTTAACTGCCAAAGCTGGAAATTTGAAACAAGAAGGTGTTATAATTGTCAAATCAGAGGCCACATTGCCAGAGATTGCCCAAGGAGATCGATGGGAAGATCGAGGGTTGAATCTCAAAGAACGGTAAAGAAACCAGTCAACGTCAAGCCCAAAGAACAGAAGGTTCAAGAACCTAAAGTTCAGGAAACAAAAGTAAAACTTTCTCAGGGGCAAAAAGACAGACTGCGAAAGAAAAGGAAGAAGGCGAGAGAGTATCTCGAGAGGATTTTGTCCTCGGGTTCACCGAACAGATCGAATAAGAGTACTGATGAATCGCTTCACTCGACTGCAAAGTCAAGTAAGCCGAGTTCGTCAGATGCAAATCTGAGGACAAAAGAGAAGATAAACAAGAAGGTAACATTTGGTGGCAATGAATCTGTTTCTTCGGAAACAAAGGAGCCACATGTCGGCGATGAATCTGACAGATCAAAGTCAGACAAGCCACATTCAGGCAATGATTCTGGTTCGTCAAAACCAGAAGAGCCAAGTTTTAAGGTAAAATTGTCAAAAACACCCAAGGCTGGTCAGGCTTGGGTGAATCTTTTCAAATGAAAAACCCTGACTTGCCGGAGTTCCCAGGTTGGTAAGTGTGGAACAGGTATCGGCATCTTTCTTGAGAAATTCACAGGTTGGTAACTGTGATATTTCGAATTACAGAAGAGTAATCAAGGACATTAAATTGTACTTGATTTATCTTTCCGACAAGTAATTAAAGGAAAACAATGTGATGAAAGAACCCCGAATTTGTGAAATGGCACACAAAACTAATTTTTCGGAAAACCCATTTTGATTAAAACAAACTTAAGTGTTTTGAAATCTAAATGGGAAAATAGTTTGTTGTCAGGGGGAGTTCTGATTGTTTATGCCAAATGAATGGCGAATTAAAGTGATTCGATATCAGTTTGTCATTTTATTTGTACAGTTTGTTTTCAAAATTTCCTTGAAAATCAAAATTGAAACATATTAAATCTCATACACCATGCTTCAAAATGTTGTAGGTGATTTAGGTGGGGTCCACCTTGTTGACCGATTTGGGGGGGGGAGTATAGTTAATTTTTTTCTTTATAAAAGTTATATAAATAAGTAAGTTGTAAAGTTAATAAAAAGGTTTAGGGGGGTTTAAATGTTTTAGATAGGTTCTTGCACCGTTAGTGTTCCGACAATATTTTTGATGCCAAAATGAGGCTCACTAGTTCACTAGGATGTTAGTTTAGGTGTTTGGGTGGCGAAAATGTCGTTAACTAGTTCGTCGGCGCAAAAACGACGAAGTTGTGATTGTTGCGACGATGTACCGGAAACTTGTATTTCGGATATTCCATTGGTATCCACAAGCCTATTTAGGATGTATTACATTAGTTACAAGTCCTACGGATACTAAAATGCTAGATTCTAGTGATGCAGACATTCTTATTTTGGTTATAATTTGGCGCGGAACAGATAAAGTGTAGTTAAGTGCATTTACCGGAAAGTTAATGTGTTTTAGTGTTTAGTGTCCCTAATTAGGGATTTTTATTTATATTTCATCTATAAAGTGCGTCCATGCCCTTCGTCGCACGTTCAGACAATTTTTAGAACTTGCTGGCATGAATAGTGTGTTCCGGTGAATAGTGTTTCACTCTTAAGAAAACAGAAAAAAAAAACGAAGAGTTTCACTCCATCATTGACGCCCTTTCTTCTTCAAAGTACAAAAATTTGTTGACTTGCAACCCACCCATCTATCAAGAAACCCTACGAGAATTCTGGAAAAATGCAAATGTTCAAGTTCAGGACAAAAAGCCCTGGGGCATTACATCTGAAGTAGGCAAAATTCTTGTATCCATCACTCCACAAACAATCTCTAAAGTTTTTGAAATGAATGACCACACAGGTAGTACTTCTTTCCCTAAACATGAGTATCAGACTGATCTGACCGAAAGGGGGTATGAGGGACAAATGGATAAAGCAACTTTGCAAAAAAGGGAATTTCCCACCTCCCATGAAATTTTTATTTCATACCCTACTCATGTGTGTTTCAAATAAAACCACAACTTTCAATGAAATCCCATTAGACATTCAATATATGGGATATGCTATCATGTCAAAAGTTGTTTTTAATTATTCTCAAAAAAATTTCAAAGACATAGTAAAAAATGTTAACAATATAAAATCCAAAAAGAAAGCATTTTTGCTATTTCCTAGATTTTTGAGTTATTATTTAAAAAAGAGAATACCAACGGATAGTGCACAAGTGCTCATCCAAGGTGCTCCATATCAAATAAACAGTCTGTCCTCTGAAACCGTTACAGGGATGTCAGAGTCAAAAGATTTCAAAATACAAACAGAGGCTCCTGAGCAGAATTTAGCAGCAAACACTGCTCCTCAGGCTCCTGCTGTTGAGCCTACTGCTCAAGGTGATCACAGCAGCACAACCACTGCTGTGAAACCTACGCCTAAAATCACCAAAAGACCCAAAAAGAAAAAATGTCCAAAAGCCCCCCAAACCCACTAAAAAGGTAACTCTGGAAGATGAGATCTTACAATAGGAAAACCAAAAATAAACATACATCCTTGGTCAAACATATGTCATCAAACAACCCTGTACAATCACTGTATCAGGGGAGTTTCAGGTAACAAAGGTATCATTAGATAATTATCTACAAAGAGGATTTGGCCAAATTTTCAGAAAATTCTTCACATGGTACAAAAAGTTCACAGAGAACTTTCAAAACCATTGTGAACTGGCTACCTCACTGTCACAATCATTTAACAAGGTAATGGTATCAAACAGTGGTTATGAAATTTGTTTCAAACCACTGGCCATCTTCCTAAAGTTGAGAATGAAGTGATTCTGACCTAATTGAAAGTTACATTGACTTTGAAAATGCACCAGATCTAATTGATGTTGTTTTCAGGAAATCTTTACTTACTTTTCTTGTAAAGATTTCTTAAATAAAAAAGGATATATTATTCTTCATTTTTTTTAAAGAATGATATATTTTGCATTTCTACTTGTTTTAGATGGTAAAAATCCAAATACTTGTCAGGATGTAAAACCCTTTTTATTTGTTCCTAGGGTAATATATTCCTTGATAATAGGTCAAGAGGAGTTGGTGTTAAGGGTCTGGATCATTTCTTTAATAAACTCAAGTCTAAATCAGTAATTGATTGTTAAAAAGCTTCAAATGTTTGGCTGCACATGTTTTACTGTAAATTCTCAAAAGTTTAAAACATAAAATGTGTGGTCAAAGTAAAATGTGATAATCATCAGGGATACTCAACAACTGTCAAAATCTATAGAATGCTTAAAACATGAAATAGATTTGTGGTAAAACCCTGTATACAAAACCAATAAATTTTCTACATTAAAATACCTATAAACACTATTGTTATGTTAATTCTGATAAATTTGCATCTAAAATGCTTTTGTCAAGAATTTGTTTCTGCAGGTAATGTCACACCCTGGTTTTGCGGAAGTGTGGGTTTATTTGGTGTGACTTCTTAATACCATAGCAATTATCATAACAATGCTATATGAATTTAAAACATATGATGTTCATCCATTCATCCAGCTTTTAAGGTAAACACGACAACATTGTTTTAAAAAGTCGACACAACAACCAAATACAACCATGGCATAATGAAAACATGTTCAACGACATAACAAAAGACTTGACTAATAACACAGATTAAGAGTCGTAACCCGTCCAGGCAAAGGTCACATTTCCTAAACTCGGATGACATCATTTTTCCTACGTAGCTTGACGAGAATGCATACCTTGCCAGATCCACTAATTTCCTGAAATACATGTAATTTGAAAAGTCAACAAAAAGTTGAGCGAGTTCATGTAAAAGTGAGTATGAATAAACCTTTAGAGTATGTATAAAAGTTCCTGGTATGTAGCAATAAGGAAAAAGAGATCACCAATGGGTTGCAAAGCCACTTGTATGTGTGAGAAAGTGCAGGGAAACTCAAACCTAGCAAATTTGTTACCAGGCTTCGGCTGTAAGACACAGTCACCTCTATGGCCTCCCCGGCCTCACGGGTGTGGGCTCGCTACACCCAAATAGATCTATCACTCTTGTGTCCCTCGGTCCTACAACGAGGATTAATGGCCTTAAGTGTTGTACCCACCCCTTACATGATCTAGTAGTATAAACCCTCCCTACGCTAACCATACCATGTAATAAATGTTTGTAATAATTGTCGCATGTATTTCACCCCCGAAGTATAAAACTGAAAACAGTAAAGAGAAAAGGGGGACATGAACTCACAGAAGTGCGTATCCAGAAACGTCAATCTCCTACTCAATCTACTGCATGACGACCTACATGTACTAATGCCTATTAGACGGATGGGCCGTGCCTTGGCTTAAGGTTTAACGTTTTTGGGAAATAGTTAGACAACTATTTCGTATTCACACTTCTTATTTATTTTATAAGTATATTTCCTTCCCAAGGATGGGGTAATAATACATGTATGCTTTATAATTCTGAAAATATATTTTTAAGTCTCACTTGAAGAATATATCTTAAATCACTTGTCTAAAATGTTTTAAATTCCAAAATATATATATTTTTCCCAAAAATATTATATTTTACTTCATACACTTTCCAAAATAATACTTATCAAAATATACATATAAGAGTATTTTTTCAGAAATACTACATAACTTACGTTTTAAAGTGCGCGTTGTAATAATACTTGTGTAATTTAAATATTTATTTTGTGAGAGCGTTGGTATTATTTTGGAGTCGTAATTTCACGGTATTTTCAAGTTATATTATTCTTACCCTAAAAATAATATATCTAATGCACACAGTAAACAAACAATCACACAAGCATTTTATTATAAAATATATATTCTAAATAGAAATTTAACAAATTTTATTTACGAAAATCCACCTCCGGTATTTGGTATTTTTGTAATAAATCATGGCGAAGTTTATTTAGAGAAATAATGTTAAAAATATATTTTTAACCATTTGTTAGAAAAATATTTCAAAGTGTTTGGAAATTCTAGAAAAATTTCGCCAGAGTTTCCTCTGTAAATGGAGGTGTCCATGCTTTTAGCATATCATTTTCTTTTGTAAATTCAAGCAAACAATTATCAATCAACAATATACAATTTTTAATCACTAACTTTGACAAAAATATTCATGAACCATAAACTTATGAACTTGAAAGTTTGTAAAAATATGTAGTAAATCACTAACACACTTAGTAGGTCTTGTTATCTTTAAAAATATGATTAGTTTCTTAAAAACTTTATTTTTAAAGAATATTTATTTTCACAACTTCTAGTCATGATTTCCGAAAATATTTCTTTGTGGAATTTTCTTGTTACACAAGTGTTCATACACTTGTTTACTTACTAAAAATGTTTTTAGTTCATACAAGATGCGGGTTTTAACAAAACTAGTATTTTTCACTTGGTTCTTCCGAAAAACCGCTCATAGATTTTTAGATCTACAAGTTTATAACTTTATTTTTCAAGAAATCTTATATTTATTCAAGTTCATGTGTGGATGGTTTCATCATCCTTCATAACTTTCACCTTTTCATCTTGCTAGTTCATGTTCTTAAACATAATCTAGCAAGTCTAGATGATGAACCATCTTACTTCTACTAACAAACAACATGTATTAAGCATAACAACACAAGATCAACATTATTTCAACATCATTTAACACTACTTCTTCTCTTTATCCACTCTTTATCCTTTATGTTCAAGACTTGGATTATGTTCATTAGTGTTCTTAATATTTCACCATTCAATCAACTATTAACCACCAAAAACAAGAACAAGATGAAGATTTGAAGCACTTACTACTAGCACAAGGCTAGGGGAGAAACAAGGCATAAAAGTGGTGGATAAAAGAAAACAAGAGTGGTCCTTGAGCTTCCGAGTGCACTAAGCTTGCTTGTTGGACCTCTAACACCTGTGGATGTATGGAAAATGGCTTGAATGAAAGTTGATGGTGGTGATGTGGTGGTTAGTGGTGGCAGCCGTAGGTGGGGAAGGAGGAGAAGGAAAAGCTTGTTGATGTTGGGTTTGTGCTGAAATGAAATGGTTATCCCTCATGTTAATTTATAATCCAGTTTGTTCTTTATCCAACATATAATGTGTTTCTTAATGACCAACATTAACAATTAAATAATCAAAAGAAAGTGGGGGTTGTCCCACCCCTTGTAACCGTCGATTGGGGGGGGGGGTGGTAGGGGGTTGGTGTGACACCTGTGTCACCACGAACACCAAACAAATTCCAAACCTATGAAACATTGTGTTTCATACCTGGGATTTGCATAAATATGTGTATCCTTTGCACATATCAATTCTTGTTCAATTCCGAGCTTTAAATCGCTTTCTAGAAAGTTATATGCGCACTGGTGCGTAAACGTAATCAGTTTAGCGCGACAAACACTCCGGAATAGTGGAATAGGCCTAACATACCTTAAATGACCTTTACATAACTTAGAAATAAGTTTTGGAAGGTTTGGTATGGCGAAAACAAGTTTATTCGATCGCAGGGACTATTTGCGTCAAACTACGAAACTATACCGATTCGTATGGTGTCGAACAGTCCGGAACTTGATCATAAGTTAAACATACCATATATAACCTAATCATAGCTTAGAAACAAGCTTTGAGTGGTTCGGTGTGCGAAAACATGCTTATATGATCTTACAGGGACTAAAAGTGTCAAAAACGACGTAAGTTTGCATTTTCGCGCATATCTTACGTTCTGGACACATCTGGACATCCAAAATTTTTGTACACACTAAAATATTTTTATTTTAGTGATCGCCATGCAAAAATTCCATTCGTCGCTTAATTTGGATCGATTTTTTGCGTTCGTTACGACTTCCGTCGTAATTAACCGAACAACGCGATTTTACGATCAAACGAACCGACATCCGAGATGTTTTTGAGCATGTTTTGAGTTCCCTATACTTTAACTTCATTTTAGAGCCTTGAAATGAGGTTAACGGGGTTTAAACGCATCGAAAAAGGCTTTAAACACGTGCAGGGACCATTTCTGCCATTTTTTGAAACTTTGCTGAATCTGATACACCGTAGCGTAGCGCGAGCCCTCCTGCCTATGCCGTCGCGCTACGCGAGTGCCACATCTGGGCAGAAAGTTCATTTTCAGCAACAGTTTGTAATTTCAGGGGCCAAACTTGCAATTTCTTTGTGTGGTAACCAAGTTACCACCTCTCCAAGGCATGCTAGCTGTCCCTAAACACATGTATGGTTGTGATTTAATGCTTAATGACCAAGAAAACCACTTGTAATGATCCTAGAGCATTACCACAACTATAAATAGCAAGGCCTTTCACTCATTTCTTTGCTCATTCTTCTCCTCTCTAATCTGCTTTGGAGCTCTCTTCTAAGCTTATTGGGACTTTGTCTTCTTGTAGAAAAGATAGCAAGGACCTTAAGTGAGCTTCTTTCATTCTTTTTCTTGCTTTTTCCTTATGTAGTGCAGAAAGTCAAACAGTTTGGCCAACAGTTTGACTTTCGGTTTTGACCATCAATTGGTCAAGTCAAAGTTCAATTGAACTTTGAAACGTGATTGTAATCACGATAGTTATAATCCTTCGTGATTATAGCCGCTGATTACCACGTTATCTAGTTGTAGTGTCGAGTCAAAGTTTCGGTCAAAATGCGTTTTAGCACGCATTTTGCAACGGAACTACTTTAGGATATCAAAACGCTTTGTTTTGATACCAAATCAGTAGGTTAGACATGTTTTGACACGTTTAACTCGACACTATTAGATTAGTGCTTGTTTAGGGTCGTAAGGTAAGCGGTCTAAACAACCGCTTAGCCTTTCGAACCCGACCCATTTGGTTGATCTTTAGGATCCGACCAAGCTTAATTAGTGATCATAGTTGTATAGGGAATAACCACTGAGGTTATACCTTATGATCACATAGGATTGGTTAGTCGTATGCTAGTTAGCTTGTATGCCCATAGGAAATGACCAAAATGCCCTTTTGAAGCTAAAATCCGTATTTTGATTATGTGAACATATTTTTGACAGATACTCTGAATTAGTAACATGTTTAGGGATAATTGGGCATGTAAGACTTGACATAGCACATAGTTAACCATCCGAACCTAGTTTTACGCAAACGACGCATTATAGTGGCTTATACTACCATAATGGGTCGAAACGGGTCAAAAGCACTTAGGTAAACTTCCAAATCAGAATGTTAGGTCTATTAAATCATGCCATATGAGTTGCAATACTCATTTGATTTATAGAACCTCATTCTATCCTATCTTCCGATTTAGGATCCGATTGTTTAACATAGTGATCCATACTAGGTGCCACTTGATTCCTTGATTTCCCGAGCTTTGTTAGGACACTTAATCAAGGATACTTGCAATCTCAAGTGAGTACATAGTCCCCTCTTTTACTGTTTTCAATTGTTTTGGGGTGAAACATATATGCCTATCTGTTATTTTCCTGATTTTAAACTATATGATTACACATGCTTAATACATATTCTTTTGACAAATTAAACAATTACCTATGGTTTAAACACTGATTTTCCAAAACTTAATAAACAAATTGTTGGATTGTACCATTTTTATACATTCACCCAGCCGATTGGTAGTATGATATAGCGCTATAGGACTAGACACCCCATTCCTGTTGTATGGAATGTCAGAAACCAAATTTAAACCAAATAGAAATTGCCTTCGTGGTATTTCTATAGTCTCCAAAGTGTAGTTTGATACACTAAGGCTTTGTTGAATACCAAATCACACTCTCTTTGTATATGTCGATATACTACAAAAGTACAGTTTGATGTGCTCTCAAATGTGATCTACCAAAGTATATTTTGATATACTATGTACAAAAATCCAACATATGTTTTAACATACCAACTTTGTTATTTTAAACTAAAGTATATTTTGATATACTATCTAAAGCATAGTTGATATGCTACTTTTAACCAAAGCATAGTTGATATGCTATTTACAAACCAAAGTATAATTTGATATACTACCAATACTTTTATTCTTAAACCAAAGTATACTTGAGATATACTACCGAAACTATTATTTTAATTACTAAAGTATATTTTGATATACTATCCATTTAACTATTTCAAAACTAAAGTATACTATGATATACTATTTGTACAAACTTTTCAAAACCAAAGTATATTTTTGTCTATACTATAAACCCGTTTTCCAAAACGACACATTTTCAGAAACAAAACTTTTACATTAGATTCATGGCTATTTTGAAAAACATAAAACCTTTTCTCATATTATCTAAAGCCATGAATCTAATACACAAAATCCTATGTTACTCACAGGCATTTTTATGCTGACGTACCATACTTTCATATATGTTTCAGGTACTGCTATGTGATGATTGTTGATGCACGCTACATATAGGATGGACTTGTGCCTTAGCGACTTAAAACTGAGAAACAATTATTTGTTTTATTTTAAATTGTACCAAAACATTGAATTCAATAATTCAATAAAACAAAACTATTTAATCCATGGTTGTGAAACAATGATTCTGTTACAACACTCCCTGACGTTTCCGCCACGTTTTGTTGTTTTACGTGGTCGGGGTGTGACAGAAAAGTTGGTATCAGAGCCAATGGTTATAGGGAATTAGGTTATTAGTAATGCTTTGACCTAGACTATAACCTTCCTAGGACCCTATCACAAGTTATCTTGTGTTTAGTCTTAAAACAATACACTTCATCTATCCTTAGGTGATAACCACAACGAGAACACAATAACAAATCCGCTTCGAAAATTAATCATCTATCCTTGGATGATTGATTACTAGGTTTTGAACCCTTCCAGTTTGATTCATCTTTAGCTTTGTGCCTTTTGAGTTTTCAAAATCCCGTCAAAGTTTGAGTCTAAATAATGTGAACACGTGCAAACTGGAAGAGTGAATGCCTGTACCCTGAGTTTTCTGTCTAAGGCTAGAGTGTTCGTACAAATCCGCAGTATCGGACCAGTCACTCTTACCTGGGAACTCTTGGGGTGAGTGTTCACTTATAGGCGAGCATGTCTTCAGTGATACATTATGTTGACCCATTTACTTTGATTTGTCATGGTGTCATTAGTTTGCTTTAAGTAACGAACAAATGGTCACAATCCTTATGCCTTGTCGATATTCTTAACATCCAGTTTTGAATATCCAATGACATCTCACTCGTTTTTCCCTCATGTTTCTTTGCCCTTTTAGAATATGCCTCCTCGACGTGATCAAGCTCAGGATGCCGCCTTGGCAGCCTTAATCGCTTAGCAATTCGCTGCTGTACTCCCGAACCTTATCACCCAGATAAATCAGGCAAACAATAACAATGTTCAGTGCACCTTTAAGACATTCAACTCAGCTAAGCCACTCACATTTACTGGGTCTGAAGGGGCCACGGGATTCCTACGGTGGTTTGAGAGTCTTGAAAGCACATTTCGTCATGTACAATGCCCAAACGAGCGAAAAGTTGAGTTTGCGTCAAGTGTGTTCCAGAAAAGAGCACTCACATGGTGGAACGGCATAATGAGGGATCGAGGTGCCGATGTAGCAATGGCACAAACCTGGGAAGAGCTTCGGGCTCTAATGATGAAGGAATTCTGTCCTCGTCATGAGCTTAGGGCTTTGGAACGGGAATTTGATGATCTCAAACAAGACAGCGGTGAACATCGAGCATACACTGATCGTTACGAGGAATTGAGTCTGTTATGTCCTACCATGGTTACGCCTTTGGATAAGGCAATTGAAAGATACATCGATGGCCTTCCTGATCCAGTTCAGGATATTGTTACTGGTAGCAACCCTACTACCGTCAGACAAGCCATTGAACTATCTGCCACCCTGACTGAATCTCAAATCAGGAAGGGTAAGCTTTTCCGAAAAGGCGATCCAAGACCATCTGACAAGATAGCACAAGATAAACCAAAGGATAAACAGATCGAGTCCTCTAAGAAGTCGAAGAAGCGTAAGGTTTCACAAAACTTCGCAATGGTCGCTCAGAATGGTCAGGTTGCACCAAAATAACCAGCACAGCCTCGTGCTAGGAAGAACTATGTTGGTACTGCACCCTTGTGCAACAAATGCAACCGTCATCATGTGAATCAGACACCGTGTCAGAAGTGTACCCACTGTGGGCGTTTGGGACACTTGGTCAATACATGTCGTCATGTTATCCAAAACCAGAATGCTGTAAATCCTGCTGCTGTTCAAGCACAGTTTCCACCTGGATCGTGCTATAACTGTGGTGATCTTACTCACTACCGGAACAATTGCCCGAGACTTGTTAATACAAATCCAGCACGTGGACGAGTATTCAACATAAACGAGGCAAATGCAAATGACAACGCAGCAGGGAACAATTAGTCTTTTGTATTTCCTTTGTTGTTATCTTTTGACATTTGAGACAATTCAGTTATTATAAATAAAATGGTTGTTCCAAATTTTATTTCCAAAACTGATCCGATTGTGTGTTGGCATACCCCTACAATACCGACACCAAAGAACCATGTTCTTTCCAGAACAAACTACTCGTATGGTTCCTTCATTCTATGATCATTTGTGATCTCCCCAAAAATCCTAAGTACTAATTTCTTTTAAGAAACAAAGTACAGGTGCAATTCTTAATCAGATACCTGAAGTACCATTTCAAATCTTTGATTTGATAAAGGTGCTATCGTAAGTCCTTGATTGGATTCTTTATGTGTCCTAATACGAATGTTATATCACGACAGAAACAAATTCCAAATCCTTATAAGATCTTCCTACCTTCATAGTTAGATTCTTGAGGATATTTTAAAGTACTAATTGAAGTCCGTGATTGGATTTCTAGTGTACTTCAAATTCACAAACGAGCTAATAATTAAATTAACGAATACACAATTTTTGGTGATTTGTGTTTATGTTTAACTCCAAAGCTCGTTATCTAAGTCCTGGTGGAATCTTCTGTATTTTCATATGTTAGATTCTCAGAAGGATACTCAAAGTACTGTCTTAAATCCTTAAGGGGCTTCTATGCAAATAGTAAGAACCTTGGATTCCAAAGTGCTGATTCAAAACGATTATTTGGTTCCGAGTTATAAAGATCCCTTAAATGGTCTATTTAAAAAGATCATACGACGATCTAGATAAGGAGATCATGTGTTGATCTAGTTAAAAAGATCGTTCGTTGATTTAATTAAAAAGATCTTTTGGTGATCTAGTCAAGTCATTTCATGGTTATTCGATTGATTTTACCCTACACATTATGAGATGAACTGTGCGGACTGTGCAAGGAATTACGTAATTATGGATGCATACGTAATTATGGAATTCAGTGCACAGAAACCACAGCAAGTTTTGTCATGTGTTAAGACCTATAGTGATAAGAATAACGAGACGGGAACAATGTAAAAAGGGCATGGTGGATACGCCGCTGGTACTTCCTATATATAAGTGTTCCTTATTACATTGCGAAAGTAGCGTTATTTAAATTACTAGAAGTCCTGGACCTTGACCAATGTCATTCTATTTTGGAATCTCCGACTTTGATTTCGAGCACACACAAGTTTCCTATAATAGTCTTCATAGGAAACATCCTCCTATCCGTCGTTCGAAACCCCATGTGTTTGTTACTGCAACATTTTGGCAGTTAACAGATTCGCTAAGAATCCAAACATGACCTAGAGTTCTACTCGGGAAACGAAGGATTCACTTGAAAGCAAAACGATCACAGTTGTCTTCACAAGTTTCCTCTAGAATTAAATTTCGGGACGAAATTTCCTAAAGTAGGGGAGACTGTGACACCTGTGTCACCACGAACACCAAACAAATTCCAAACCTATGAAACATTGTGTTTCATACCTGGGATTTGCATAAATATGTGTATCCTTTGCACATATCAATTCTTGTTCAATTCCGAGCTTTAAATCGCTTTCTGGAAAGTTATATGCGCACTGGTGCGTAAACATAATCAGTTTAGCGCGACAAACACTCCGGAATAGTGGAATAGGCTTAACATACCTTAAATGACCTTTACATAACTTAGAAATAAGTTTTGGAAGGTTTGGTATGGCGAAAACAAGTTTATTCGATCGCAGGGACTATTTGCGTCAAACTACGAAACTATACCGATTCGTATGGTGTCGAACAGTCCGGAACTTGATCATAAGTTAAACATACCATATATAACCTAATCATAGCTTAGAAACAAGCTTTGAGTGGTTCGGTGTGCGAAAACATGCTTATATGATCTTACAGGGACTAAAAGTGTCAAAAACGACGTAAGTTTGCATTTTCGCGCATATCTTACGTTCTGGACACATCTGGACATCCAAAATTTTTGTACACACTAAAATATTTTTATTTTAGTGATCGCCATGCAAAAATTCCATTCGTCGCTTAATTTGGATCGATTTTTTTGCGTTCGTTACGACTTCCGTCGTAATTAACCGAACAACGCGATTTTACGATCAAACGAACCGACATCCGAGATGTTTTTGAGCATGTTTTGAGTTCCCTATACTTTAACTTCATTTTAGAGCCTTGAAATGAGGTTAACGGGGTTTAAACGCATCGAAAAAGGCTTTAAACACGTGCAGGGACCATTTCTGCCATTTTTTGAAACTTTGCTGAATCTGATACACCGTAGCGTAGCGCGAGCCCTCCTGCCTATGCCGTCGCGCTACGCGAGTGCCACATCTGGGCAGAAAGTTCATTTTCAGCAACAGTTTGTAATTTCAGGGGCCAAACTTGCAATTTCTTTGTGTGGTAACCAAGTTACCACCTCTCCAAGGCATGATAGCTGTCCCTAAACACATGTATGGTTGTGATTTAATGCTTAATGACCAAGAAAACCACTTGTAATGATCCTAGAGCATTACCACAACTATAAATAGCAAGGCCTTTCACTCATTTCTTTGCTCATTCTTCTCCTCTCTAATCTGCTTTGGAGCTCTCTTCTAAGCTTATTGGGACTTTGTCTTCTTGTAGAAAAGATAGCAAGGACCTTAAGTGAGCTTCTTTCATTCTTTTTCTTGCTTTTTCCTTATGTAGTGCAGAAAGTCAAACAGTTTGGCCAACAGTTTGACTTTCGGTTTTGACCATCAATTGGTCAAGTCAAAGTTCAATTGAACTTTGAAACGTGATTGTAATCACGATAGTTATAATCCTTCGTGATTATAGCCGCTGATTACCACGTTATCTAGTTGTAGTGTCGAGTCAAAGTTTCGGTCAAAATGCATTTTAGCACGCATTTTGCAACGGAACTACTTTAGGATATCAAAACGCTTTGTTTTGATACCAAATCAGTAGGTTAGACATGTTTTGACATGTTTAACTCGACACTATTAGATTAGTGCTTGTTTAGGGTCGTAAGGTAAGCGGTCTAAACAACCGCTTAGCCTTTCGAACCCGACCCATTTGGTTGATCTTTAGGATCCGACCAAGCTTAATTAGTGATTATAGTTGTATAGGGAATAACCACTGAGGTTATACCTTATGATCACATAGGATTGGTTAGTCGTATGCTATTTAGCTTGTATGCCCATAGGAAATGACCAAAATGCCCTTTTGAAGCTAAAATCCGTATTTTGATTATGTGAACATATTTTTGACAGATACTCTGAATTAGTAACATGTTTAGGGATAATTGGGCATGTAAGACTTGACATAGCACATAGTTAACCATCCGAACCTAGTTTTACGCAAACGACGCATTATAGTGGCTTATACTACCATAATGGGTCGAAACGGGTCAAAAGCACTTAGGTAAACTTCCAAATCAGAATGTTAGGTCTATTAAATCATGCCATATGAGTTGCAATACTCATTTGATTTATAGAACCTCATTCTATCCTATCTTCCGATTTAGGATCCGATTGTTTAACATAGTGATCCATACTAGGTGCCACTTGATTCCTTGATTTCCCGAGCTTTGTTAGGACACTTAATCAAGGATACTTGCAATCTCAAGTGAGTACATAGTCCCCTCTTTTACTGTTTTCAATTGTTTTGGGGTGAAACATATATGCCTATCTGTTATTTTCCTGATTTTAAACTATATGATTACACATGCTTAATACATATTCTTTTGACAAATTAAACAATTACCTATGGTTTAAACACTGATTTTCCAAAACTTAATAAACAAATTGTTGGATTGTACCATTTTTATACATTCACCCAGCCGATTGGTAGTATGATATAGCGCTATAGGACTAGACACCCCATTCCTGTTGTATGGAATGTCAGAAACCAAATTTAAACCAAATAGAAATTGCCTTCGTGGTATTTCTATAGTCTCCAAAGTGTAGTTTGATACACTAAGGCTTTGTTGAATACCAAATCACACTCTCTTTGTATATGTCGATATACTACAAAAGTACAGTTTGATGTGCTCTCAAATGTGATCTACCAAAGTATATTTTGATATACTATGTACAAAAATCCAACATATGTTTTAACATACCAACTTTGTTATTTTAAACTAAAGTATATTTTGATATACTATCTAAAGCATAGTTGATATGCTACTTTTAACCAAAGCATAGTTGATATGCTATTTACAAACCAAAGTATAATTTGATATACTACCAATACTTTTATTCTTAAACCAAAGTATACTTGAGATATACTACCGAAACTATTATTTTAATTACTAAAGTATATTTTGATATACTATCCATTTAACTATTTCAAAACTAAAGTATACTATGATATACTATTTGTACAAACTTTTCAAAACCAAAGTATATTTTTGTCTATACTATAAACCCGTTTTCCAAAACGACACATTTTCAGAAACAAAACTTTTACATTAGATTCATGGCTATTTTGAAAAACATAAAACCTTTTCTCATATTATCTAAAGCCATGAATCTAATACACAAAATCCTATGTTACTCACAGGCATTTTTATGCTGACGTACCATACTTTCATATATGTTTCAGGTACTGCTATGTGATGATTGTTGATGCACGCTACATATAGGATGGACTTGTGCCTTAGCGACTTAAAACTGAGAAACAATTATTTGTTTTATTTTAAATTGTACCAAAACATTGAATTCAATAATTCAATAAAACAAAACTATTTAATCCATGGTTGTGAAACAATGATTCTGTTACAACACTCCCTGACGTTTCCGCCACGTTTTGTTGTTTTACGTGGTCGGGGTGTGACAGTTGGGTTGTGATGGAACTAGTTACAATCTAGTTAAGTTTAAAGTGTTTAGTTAGTATGTTATTGTGTGTTATCTAATATAAAGTGTGTTAGCGTGTTCGGGGACCCTAACTACCTCAGAAAAGTAAAAACAATGTATTTGGCAATATTTTTATGTCCCGGGTAAAGTCCGGTTGTTCGGTTGGATGTTGATCCGTTAGAGTGCTAAATAAGGCTTTAAAGTGTCTTTTATATTTTTTTAGTAACACAATAAATTCCCAACACTTTGGAAAGTGTCTAGGACTATTTTACCAAGTTTTTGCACTTTACTAGCATTGTTAAATGCTGAATTTTGGTATTTAGTGAAGAATTCTGCACTTAAAGTATGTTTTAGGCACTTTCGGGCACTATAAATATCACCTAGTGACGCAGTCTTATAGTCCACACCTCCCTACACTCCCTACTAGTGTAGTACTCTATCTCTGGCTCATACTGGCCTCAAAATGTTGTCTGTATAGGTGCTGGTATTGTCAGCATGTTTCTGGGTTATCCACTCACTGTGCTAACTGTGTTTTGTGCATCAAGTTTGTCACTAATGTTTGTGTGTAAATAATAGAGTGACAGTATAAAATGTGATGCATGAGTATGTATGTATCAGAAAACAGAAAGCAGTTTAATCACAATTGTAATCAAGCACAGTAATTAAGCACTAATTAAATATTAATTAATTTATAAAGATACCTGGATTTGTGAGGGTTGTCACATTCTCCCCCCGTTAAGAAAATTTCGTCCCGAAATTTTAGGCTCTGCTTCTAGTTGCAGGGGTCTTGGGAAATAAATGGGGGTATTTTTCTTTCATACGATCCTCACGTTCCCATGTGTATTCTGGACCATGTCTGGCATTCCATCGAACTTTGATGAGCTTGACACTACTCCTGCGCGTTTTGTTCACCTTCCAATCCGTAACCTCCACGGGTTCTTCAACAAAGTGGAGCATGTCGTCGACATGAATTTCGTCAACAGGAATGACATCAGTTTCTTGTGTTGGACTCTTCTTCAAGTTTGATACATGGAATTTATCATGAACGCCGTTAAGTTTAGCAGGTAAGTCCAACTTGTATGCTACAAGCCCAATCCTTTGCAGGATTCTGAATGGGCCAATGTATCTGGGATTTAACTTTCCACGCTTTCCAAAGCGTGCAACACCCTTCCAGGGTGAAACCTTCAGCAAAACCATATCTCCCACCTCGAATTCCAGAGGTTTCCTTCTTCGGTCCGCATAACACTTTTGACGATCGCGAGCCGCCTTGATGCGTTCTCGGATCTGTGCAATCTTGTCCGTGGTTTCTTGGACCACTTCCGGACCAACTAATTGTCTATCACCTGCGTCAGCCCAACAAATCGGTGATCAACATTTGTGTCCAGAAAGAGCTTCGAATGGTACGGCTTGAATACTTGCGTGATAACTGTTATTGTATGAAAATTCGACCAATGGTAGGTGAGTATCCCAACTTCCACCTAAATCCATTACGCAAGCTCTCAGCATATCTTCTAGAGTCTGAATCGTTCATTCACTCTGTCCGTCTGTTTGCGGGTGAAAAGCTGTACTCAGATTCAGTTGAGATCCGAATGCTTCTTGAAAGGATTGCCAAATCCTTGACACAAACCTTTTGTCTCTATCAGAGATGTTTGAGAGAGGCACTCCATGACGTGCAACGATCTCTCTCATGTATATCTCAGCTAATTTGCTCGTGTTGTCTTTCTCTCTGATTGGCAGAAATGCGCAGATGTCGTTAAGCGGTCTACTATTACCCAAATAGTATCGTGGCCTTTGGGCGTTCTTGGCAGTTTCGTTATGAAATCCATCGAAATATGTTCCCATTTCCGTTTGGGTATCTCAGGTTGCTGCAGTAGACCTGAAGGCTTCTTGTATTCGGCTTTCACTTTGGCGCAAGTTAAAGATTTGCTAACATAAACTGCAACATCGCCTTTCATCCTAGGCCACTAGTAGAAATCCTTAAGATCTTGGTACATTTTAGCCGCTCCTGGATGAATTGAGTACCGCGACTTGTGAGCTTCATCGAAAATGACCTTTCTCAAACCACCAAATAGAGGAACCCAAATTCGTTTCACCAAGCATAAAGTTCCTTCCTCGTTTGGTACTAACTGCTTCTCCATCCCACGGAGATACTCATCTTCAATATTCCTTTCCTTGAGAGCTTTTTTCTGCGCGGCACGAATGCGCAGTGAGAGATCTGTCTGGACAATCATTTCCAAAGCTCTAACCCTTATGGGCTTGATCCTTTCCTTTCGACTCAGGGCATCGGCGACCACATTCGCCTTCCCTGGATGATACTTGATCTCGCAATCATAGTCGTTCAACAGCTCTACCCAACGTCTTTGTCTCATGTTAAGCTCCTTTTGGTCGAATATGTGTTGCAGACTCTTATGATCAGTGAAGATTGTACATCGCGTACCATAAAAATAATGTCGCCAGATCTTCAACGCAAATACCACTGCGCCTAACTCCAAGTCATGCGTGGTATAATTCTTCTCATGAACCTTTAATTGGCATGACGCGTAAGCTATAACTTTCTGTCGCTGCATTAACACACAACCCAAACCTTGACGCGAGGCGTCACAATATACCACGAAATCATCCGTTCCTTCTGGTAGCGATAAGATCAGTGCATTACAAAGCTTGTCCTTCAACAACTGGAACGCTTCTTCTTGTTTGATTCCCCTATCAAACTTCTTGTCTTTCTGAGTGAGGGAAGTCAAAGGTTGAGCAATTTTTGAGAAATCCTCAATGAACGTTCGATAGTAACCAGCCAACCCTAAGAATTGTCGAATCTTGGTTGGCGTCTTTGGAGTCTCCCAATTCTTTATCGCTTCGATCTTTGTCGGATCCACGTGGATTCCATCTCCATTAACCACATGTCCAAGAAATTGGACTTCACGTAACCAGAACTCGCACTTCGAGAACTTGGCATACAACTTTTCCTTTTTAAGTAGCTCCAAAATAGCTCTTAAATGCTGTTCGCGCTCATCATTCGTCTTCGAATAGATTAGGATATCGTCGATGAACACAATCAAAAACTTGTCGAGGTACGGCTTACAAACTTTGTTCATCAAATCCATGAAAACAGCTGGCGCGTTTGTCAACCCAAACGGCGTCACCAGAAACTCGTAATGTCCATATCGAGTTCTAAAAGCAGTCTTGGGAATACTTTCCTCTTGAATTCTTAATTGATGATAACCTGATCGCAAATCGATCTTTGAGTAGAAACTTGAACCTTGCAGATGATCGAATAGGTCATCAATTCTCGGAAGAGGATATCTATTCTTGATTGTCAACTTGTTCAGTTCTCGGTAGTCGATACACATATGAAAACTACCATCCTTCTTTTTAACAAACAAAACTGGAGCTCCCCAAGGTGAGAAGCTTGGTCTGATGAATCCTTTATCTAACAGCTCCTGGAGTTGCGTTGACAACTCCTGCATCTCCGAAGGCGCAAGTCGATAGGGTGCCTTAGCCACAGGCGTGGCGCCTGGAACTAAGTCAATGTGGAACTCAACTTGCCTTTGAGGTGGCAATCCTGGCAAGTCTTCTGGAAAGACTTCGGGATATTCTTTTACCACTGGGATGTCTTCAATCTTCGGCTCAACAGCTTCTTTATCCACGATGTGTGCCAAGAAGGCAACACATCCCTTCTGCAAACACTTTCTAGCTTTCAGGTAGCTAATGATTCTCAGAGGCGTATCACGCTTCTCTCCGTGAACCACGATCATCTCTCCATCTTTTATTGGGATGCGGATGGTCTTCTCGTGACACACAATCTCGGCTTTGTTGCTTGACAACCAATCCATCCCTACTACCACGTCGAAGCTTCCCAACTCGACTGGTAGTAGATCCAAAGTGAACTCGCGTTCTCCCAGCTCTATTACACATCCTCTGACAACTTCATTCGCTTCAACTATCTTTCCATTAGCCAGTTCAATTGAGTACGGAACATCTAACTTACTAGCAATTAACCCAAGCATACTCTTAAATTCTAACGATACGAAGCTATAGTCGGCACCAGTATCAAATAGAACACATGCAAAGCATTGGTTTATAGGGAACATACCAGTGACAACGTTGGGATCCTGGCGTGCTTCCCTTGCTCTTATGTTGAACACTCTTCCACGGGCTTGATTCAGCTTTGGGCATTCCTTCTTAAAGTGCCCAACTTCTCCACAATAAAAACATCCGGGTCCTCGACCATTACCATTTCCGTTTCCAGCTTGAGTGTTGTTTTGGTTGCGATTACCATTCCCAGCTTGATTCACAACGTTTCCCTGGTTTCCATTTCCGCCGTTTCCTCCCTGCTGGCGGTTTCCATTACCATTCCCATAACCTCGATTACCAGTACGCCCAGCATCAGTTCCGACCCAACACGTATACTTCGTGTGGCCGTTCCTTCCACATGATTCACACTTCCTCAATCTGCATTGGCCAGTATGATGGCGCTGGCACGTATTACACTTGGGTAGAATACCCATGTAACCCTTTCCTTTATTCTCAACCGGTTGTAGCTCTGGCAGGTGTGCTTGATTCACCCTTCTTGTTCACATTGCTTGTACCTTGCTTGAAGTTCGAAAATTTCCTTTTATTTTCACCAGACGACTCCACGTGAGTCTCTTTCTTCTTCGGTTCAGACACTGAGAACTTGTTCAGTCGAATAGCTTCCTCAGTAAGAGCCACACTGAGATCAATGGCTTCTGTGATTGTTGCAGGCTTGGACATGGTAACCATACTCATGATTTGAGGTGCCAATCCCCAGATAAAGCGCTCAATATGTTTGAACTCCGGTGTGACCATGTACGACACTACATGGGACAAATCGTGGAATCTCTAAACATACTCTGCAATCTTGGGACCTTCCATTTTTAGGTGCCAGAATTCAGTCTCCAGCTTCTGAAATTTCAGCACGTGAGCAGTACTTCCTTCTCATGAGCTCCTTCAGCTCATTCCATGATAACGCATAAGCAGCAGCTTCTCCTAGAGTTTGCACTTGCAAATTCCACCAAGATAGGGCTCCATCCAGAAACAGCCCTGAGATGTAGGTCACTTGTTGCTCGGGAACACACTTGCTCATTCTAAGGACAATTCAGTCTTCTCAGCCCATCTAACAAATGCAACAGCACCTCCTGTGCCGTCGAAATTCACGGGCTTGCAATCGAGAAATTGCTTGTAAGTGCACCCTACACATACGTTAGAATTTACAAATGGTATTAGCGGGCGTGCTAAGAATATCCAAATGTATCATAGTATATCTCAAACGACTTAACATTACCATTGGGTGGATTGTTATTGCCGTGGTTGTGCGAGATATTTCCACTCGTTTCTGCATGAGAAGCAGGGTATTGTGTGATAGCTGCAGCAATGATCCCTTGGAGTTCTGCCTCATTAGTGGGCATGCGCGGGTCACGTCTTGGAGGCATCTTCTAAAAGATGTTTCACGTTGGTCAGTTCATAGTAGGTAAATAGCATGCGTACGTAATAACATTCGTCAAGCACATAACATCTCATGTTATAAATTAATCAAGTACATAACATCACATGTTATAGAATTAAAACAATCAATCCAACATCACATATAATGAGAATACTACGATTGCGCTATCATAAAATCAAGACCACAATACAATGTTTACAAGTTTTATAACTGTATCGTACATCAAAAGTGACTAAGGGCCACATCGCCTTTGTCCGAACTATCTAGTCATCTACAACAACAAAAAACTAAACATCAAAAGTCATGACATCAAAATGCGGTCTTCAAAAAGCTGTATAGTCGGCACAATCGCGGTCTTCTCACCAAAAGTCTACCTGCGTCGAATCAAAATGCCTATGCTGATGGTGGAGGAGGAGGAAAACGAGAGAAAAGCAAGCGACGCATATGTAACCAGTCCTCCTCTAAAGCATGACAGACGCGCAGCAAATATGCTATCTGCTGCTCAGATGTCATGAAACGAACGTCTGAATCAGGTGAAAGTGGACGTAGTGTGTGCGGTGCTGCAAAGGGGGTCTGACAATGGCAAGGTGGTCGTGGAGCTCTCTCCAACTCCTGTATACGACGTGTTAATGCATCCTGCTGTATTATCAAGGATGTAAGTATGTCCTCTGTAGAGTACCCAACATGATACGGGTGGTACGGATCAGTCAATGGCATGATAGGGGGCGTAGTCCATAAAAATGGCTCGCTCGATGGCATGAAAGATGGTGCAGTAGGTGGTGCAACATGAGGAAACTGAGGTGTGAACGGAAAAGGTGATGACAACATGGGTGGAGCAGAAACAGGCGGCTGCCTCGATGACCCCTCTCCAGGACGAGGTGGCGGTATGTCCTGGAGGAACGTAATGGGAAGATCAGTGCGATGAGCGTCTGTGGTGTGTGGGGGAAACAATGGGATATCTGTGGGTGCAGACACGGGTGCTACTGGGGGAGTGACAGGCAGTACATACGGTGGGTAATCGTCATCATCATCGATCCACCCGTTGCGGGTGTCAGCATATCGTGGATCTATATGAGCAGCAAAAGGTGCACGGTCAAACAATACCAGCACGGGATCGTCCACCAACGGTGGAGCAACAACGGGAAGATCAGCAATGGGTATATCATCAACAAGAGGTGCAATGGCTGGCGCATCATCATGAACAGGGTCATGCTTGTTAGTACATGCATCTGTCGACTTCGTCTTTTATCGAGTCTTGTACTAGATAGGATAGATCAGGGCATGTAGTTCGAGAAAATATCAGGTTTTATGTTGTTTAGAAGTTGATTTCGCTTGAACTGCTAGTTCCGCTTGAAATAAAAGTGGTCACTTTAAAGCGGAATCACAAGCATCTTATTCCGCTCCAACTGCTTCTTGTACCTTTCGAGCGGAATCATGAGAACTATATATAGGTGCTTGGAGCGAAATCATGGTAACAGTTCTTGAATTCCATACCGAGGTGCTGCCGGTGTGAGATTTGGCTGTAATCAGTGTAAAATCAATACAACAATTGTTTAAAGCATATTGCAAGTTGTTTCGAACTCAGTTTCTTGTTTTCCGCATCTGAAACTGTTTCAAACTCCTCTGAACGACTCGTTCGGGTCGATACACGATCCCACAAGTGGTATCAGAGCTCAGGAGGAGGAGTTCTATACGTTTCAGCTTGAAATATTCTGTTTTTCTACACCTTCTTTCAAAATTTTAAAATTTCCCGGTTAAAATCGGCTAAATTTCAGATATATGGTGTAAAAGTGCAAGATAACAAACCCTTGAAAGTTTCATGCTAAAATTCGGACTAAAAATGGGTAAAATTGACTATCGAAGTGGTTCCGCTTGAATTGGTTCTTTAGAGATTCCGCTCGAAAAACAACTTACTCGCTTGTAGTTTCAAGCGAAATCTCATATTTCGCTTCTAAAGCAGTGATTCCGCTTCAAGAGATCCGTGATTCCGCTTCAGTTGTCTATTCCGCTTGAAAGTATTTTAAGCGAAATCAGTGTGTTTGTTCAAAATCTGATTCCGCTCCAAGTTCATTCTTATTCCGCTTGAATTTCAAGTGGAATCAGAAAATTATTATTTGTTGCTATTTCGCTTGAAGTTCAGTTTTGCAGGTATTCCGCTTGAAAGGCAGGTTGCTATTCCGCTTGAACTTAAAAAATCATGGGTGACGATTTCTACAACGCGTTCGCTACATCTTCGGTTACTCCGGCTTCGATTGCTCAGAACATGAACCTGGAAAATGAAACCAGAACTACTCAAAAACCCCCGAAACTAATGAGCATTGAAGAATATTACGGATGGAAAGATCGCTTCGAAAACTAGGGGTTCAAGCAAACCATCTTAGATCATGGGAGTGTATCCTGAAGAAGTATGTTTTACCACGTACTGATCTGCAAGTTGAGAAAGCAATATCTGAGTTTACTGATCAAGAAAGAGATATGTATAGAGCTGAAAAGGTGATGATTAGTCTGCTTCAGCAAGCCATCAAAGAGGACATCTTTGTGTTGCTTCAACATGACAAGACATCAAAATCGATTTGGGATGCTCTTAGAGTCAAGTTTGAGGGTAGTGAACACATGATTAAGAGTAAAAAGGCACTGCTTAAGAAAGAATTTGATCTATTCACAAGTTTGCCCGGAGAAGATACAAAGAAGCTCATTGAACGATACTGCCACTTAGTGCGATCCATGCCGATGCTTAGTATAACAAAAGATCGTGAAGAGTGGGTAGACAAGTTAGCTGATGTGTTACCGCAAAAAGAGTGGGGTACATACTTGATGATTCTGAAAAACACTGGGTGTATGATGGGTTGACTATTTCTTAGTTTATTGAGAAGATAGAGGGACAAGATCTGGAACAGCAAAAGATTGCAAGGATGAACAGTCCGAGTGGTCAACAAGACGTGAAAATGTACTACAAAGGCAGTGTTCCAGAAGCTAAACGAAGCCCAAAGATACAAACTGCTTTTAGAGCTGGAGACTCATCTGAAAAGGTTGATAAAAGTTCAAACAAAAGCAGTGGATTCTCTTTATATCCGAGTGTTAATCCCAAGATTTCATCTGAAAGTTTTCATTCTCAAAGCACAAAAACTGGAAATGGTTGTGTGATACAGTGCAACATTGCTTTGAATCTTCCTGATGGTCAAAGTTTTTCTGAGGAAATTGCCAAAGATCACATGGCTTTACTTGGTTCTGTGCTTCTATCTTATGAAGGCTTGGTTGCAGGACGAATTGGGAATCCTATGCTAACAAAGGAGGATTACGATCAGATAGACGCTGAAGCAATGGAACTGATGGACATCAAATGGTGTCTAGCTAGTGTCCTGAAAAGAGCTGAAAAGTTTAAGCTGATTACCGGGAGAAATGACTTTCTTGATGCACATGTTTCTACTTTAGGTTTCGATAAATCTAAAGTTACTTGTTTTAAATGCAGGGAGAAAGGTCATTTCAAGAGGGAATGCAAGAATAGAGTGGCAAATGATCCAAAGAATCCGTTCGGAAAAGATGACTACTACCGGAAAGCCATATACCAACAAGTTGGTCAGCAACAACAACAAGAACCACAAGTGGCTCATGGTAGAAAAGTGATAGAGGATTCAAAGAGAGCATGTCTGGGGAATCAAGAAAGCTTTAACTAGAACTTTCAGGATGATGAAAGGCTACCAGAAGGTTTTAGCTGGGATATGTTTACAGATGAGAAAGGAGATTTCAAAGCTTTCATTGCCAAGATTGTGAAAGAACCAGACATGTTCACCGAGTGAATGAAATCTATTGGAGTTAATGTGAAGAATGATGATGAAAAATCTGTTTCATCAGAAGAATGTTCACAGAGTTCAGATGAAAGCTTACAAAGTGATGAAAGTTCAGAAAGAGTAGCTGTCGTTGATCAAATACCATTTGATTCTGGTTCTTCGGATGACTGTTCTGAAAATTCAGCAGAATTTGATCAATCACCAACTGACGATAGCAGTGATGATGAAGAAGAAAAACATATTAATATTGCAAAATCTCATCTCTCTCCTGAAAGTTTTCATTTTTATTTTGCAGATCAATTAGAGAAGCTGAAGGAGAAACGAGCTGCAAAAGAGCAAAAGCAAATGAAATCTGAAAGTGTTGCTCAAGAAAAAGAGACTGTTCTGGATGATGAAGTTAAAAGTGCTGCTGAGGAGGTTGGTGAAGCAGAAAAGGTGACTGAAACAGAAAAGGTTGTTGAAGTTGAGAAAATTATCGAAGTTGAAAAGATTGTGGAAATCATCAAGCCATGCTCAAAGTGTCTTGAACCATGCAAAGAATGTGCAGCAAAAGATGAAAAGTTGGCTGAGTATGAGAAGATGAAAGAGCAGTTTTTGTTCAATCTAAACTACGTGAAAGAATCCTATGATGTTTTGAACAGAACAGTAACTGGTCTTCAAAAGACTAATTCTGAAAGAGAAAACGCATTGACAATGATGAATGCAACTATGATGACAAAGCAGAAAGCTATCAACTTTTACATCGAAGAAAGTGCAAAATGGAAGCAAGAGTTGGAAACCGAGAAAATTGAGAATGAAAGAATCAGACGCTTATTGCAGAGTTATTCCAGTTCTGATTATCTTATTGATAGAATTTATCCTACTGTTGCAGGTTTTGAAGCATTCAAAGATGACAAGCCAAAGAAGAAAGATACTGGTAAGAAACCGACTGTTAGCTATAACAAGTGTCCGCCTCTGATCTGGGAAGGTTATTCTCCCAGAAAACCGAATGAGGAGCAAGTCGAAAAAGCAGTCAATATAAAGTTAATAACCGACTCAACTGATGAATTACCAGAAAACATTGACGTCACTTTCACATCGTCTGACACTGATCATGAGTCTGAGTTAATCAAAAAGGTGGTCGATCAGGTGTTGAATACTGATGAGGAGTCTGAGTCAAAGTCTGAGTCTGGAGGGTCAAGTTCGTCAGTCAACAGTCGAAAACCGACGGTTAAAAAGACTTATAGTAAAGAGTTTTTGTTATCAAGATCAAATTTGGATGATGAAACATTCGAAGTAGCATATACTTTGAATGATTCTGACAAGTTATATTCTGTTAAAGAGTTTCCAATAAGGAGTGTTAGATTTGAAATGATCAAAAAGGTTTTCAAAATGACAGAAATTAATATTTCTGAAATAAAAGATTTAAATTTTACTGGAAAACCTAAGAAATACACTTCAAGAGTTCAACAGCGTTTAAACAAGAAAAAGGGTTACAATTCTGGTTCTGGTTTTCAAAAGAAACCAAACCATAAGGGTAGCTACAAAAAGAAAGGATTGGGTTTTATTCCACCAGAAAATTACAAAAAATGAGAAAAATTCTAAAACAAAAACAGAATTTGTTTCAGGTGGAAGTGCAGAAGAAGAACAGAAGAAACCGTTCTGGAGGCAATCAAACCAGGAGTTTCTTGCTGAGAAGAAGAGAACAGGAACTGGAGTGTTTCACAGAAAAGATACTCGAATCTGTTTCAAGTGCAATGAAGCTGGTCACATTACATCTACGTGTTCTTAAATGACAAAACCAAAACAGGGAGTATCAGAAAAACTTAAAGGAAAAGTTGTCGATGTTGAACCACCAACTAAACAGTTCAAAATTTTTGAAAATTCTACTCATGAAGTTGGTGAATGTTCAAAGAAACATTTTTACAAAAAGAAAGCAAAAGACAACCAAGTGTGGGTTGTTAAGAAGGGTGATG
Source organism: Helianthus annuus (assembly GCF_002127325.2). Classification (NCBI taxonomy): domain Eukaryota; kingdom Viridiplantae; phylum Streptophyta; class Magnoliopsida; order Asterales; family Asteraceae; genus Helianthus; species Helianthus annuus. The sequence goes on from NC_035443.2 coordinate 94,501,099, forward strand.
AGAAAGTCGGCGATGAATCTGATTCCACAAAATCAGTGGAGCCACAAGTTGAGGTTAAAGAAGGAAAATCTATATCTTCAAAAGATGATGTTGAAATTCCATCTTTGAAGTTTGAAAAAAATAAGCAAATGGTTGGTAAGGTGGAAATCTCAAATCAATTCTTTTCTGATCAAGAAGAATTTGATGTTGAGAAAATATTCAATGGGAATGTTAAGAAAATATTTGGGAAAATGATTGAGGGGAAAGTAAAAGGGGTTAAAGATTTCTATGCAACTAAGAAAGCAACTTATAACCCTACTGAACAAGAGTTAAAAACATCCAAGGTTGGTAAGACTTGGGTGGAAATTCTTTTCCCTTGAAGTCTCAGGACTATGCCGGAGATCCCAAGTTTGTAATCATGGATCAGGAATCGACATCATTCTTAAAATAGTTTTTTTGAATGAAGTTTAAAATTGTTGAAATTTTACAGGTGATGGACTATGCCGGAGCTTCCAGGATGGTAAGTGCGAAGCATGAATCGGTATCTTGATTGGTAAAATGGTTTGTGTAGATGAGATATTCCTACAATTGGTATTGTTTTGTTCTTCCAAGTGGTACAGAGATTTGATGGTGCATACTTGCAAGTGGTAAATTAGGCACATTAAATTGTACTTGATTTACTACAAGTGGTTAAAAATGAACAAAATGATGAATCAGTCCCTTCAAGTAGTAAAAACAAACTTATTTTCCAGAAAAATCATTTTGATTAAAACAAACTTAAGTGTTTTGAAATCTTAATTAGAAAATAGTTTGTTGATAAAGGAAGTTCTGATTGTTTATGCCAAGTGGATGGCGAATTGAGGCAATTTGATATCAGTTGTCAAATTTCCTGTATAGTTTGTTTTTTCAAAATTTTTAAGTGGGTCAAGAGCTCATTTGTTTTTCAAGCTTTCTTTAAAATGTGTTTGCATTTTAGGGGGAGTAAGAAAATTTCAGAAAATCCAAAAACAATAGAAAATTTGAAAAAGACAAACATGATAAAATCAAAAATGAGTTTTGTTGTGAAAAAGAGGAAACGATAGTACATCAGTGGACTATCACAACATGCTAAAGAAATGGAAAGTTAAAAATGTGATAAACAATCTCGCTGTGGATATGCCAGTAGGTTTTTGCACTTTTAGTAAATTGTGACGAGATATAAACCTAAATTTCAAACTTGCTTATTTTGTGGGTAACATATCTTGGATATATAGGTAACCCCTGAAATCATGTTTGAAAGGTCCCTCTTTCTGAGATACTAGGTCTTTATACTCAGTGATATCTGGGGTATTATCCCGGGACTTCTGCTGAATGGAAATTCTGACCTAGTCCCCGTATAATACTTTCTGCAAAAGCTTTGAAATATAAGCTTGCCCTCAGCAATTTGATGAAACAATAAAATTGATAATCATTGTTGTTGTAAAAAAGATCCTCTAAAGGGGACATACCAAAAGTCGAAGCCGTCATCTCTCTGCGTATACGGAAGTATCGACCTGAGCTCTCACGGCCCTCGCAATATAACCATTTACAGATATCATCTGTGGTATACTCACCTGTAAGACTGAATATTGGGATCTGGATACGGGAGTATATTCAAGTAGTAGGACACGCGAATAAGTTTAAGTTGTTAAGACATTAATTTCGTATCTCGAAACAATTGAACTTTGTGTGAAAATTTAAGAGGACCAATATACTGACAATCTAACTGAATTGTTTAGAACTTAAAATGAAATGAAGCTTAACGGTGTTGGTGATATGTCTCAAAAACTGATATGATCGTCTTACACAAACTCACAAAAATATTGTTTGTAAATATTTCTGTATTGCATTACATTTCTCTTATCTTAAAAATCCAAAAAGATTTTCTGTGTGTTTTACAATAAATTTTGAAAAATTCAAAAAGATTTTCGCCAACTGATATTGGAAAGCTGATTCTCAAAATTCCAAGTGCTAAACCTGATGATCATGAAGTGAGGGGGAGTCTATGCTTAAAGAAATATGTTTTTGTGTAAATCAAACAAGTGGTTCATCATGCGTGTAGTCTGGATGAGAGTCAGTGTTAGTGCATGTGTTTTAATTCAAATTGGTAAATGTGTGAAATTTACTTTGAGGTAGAGATAATGCAAGTTTAAGTATGAGCTGGGTTTAAAGATCCTGAGCTGGAAGAGAGCCAGGTTGACCGATCCTGAAAAGCTTGTGTTTAATGAGTCAGGTTTTGATTCCATGGACAAAGGTTGAGCTAGGTTACGATCTTGAAACCAGGCTGATCAATCCTAAGAAGCTTGTGTTTAGAGAGAGCCAGGTTTCCAATACCTGTGGATTCTAAATTGAAGAATAGAGATAGGTGATCTTGGGATATGAGCCAGACAACGATCCTGAAGCAGATGATGCTGATGAACTTAAGGAATGCCAACACATTGCTAGGGGGAGTCTGTTGATGATGATTGATAGAGATTGAAGCCCAGAGACAGTTCAAGACTGAAGTTGCAAAGACTCGACACGTACGACTCGTCAACATCTAAGGGGAGTCTGTTAGTACATGCATCTATCGACTTCGTCTTGTATCGAGTCTTATACTAGATAGGATAGATCAGGGCATGTAGTTCGAGAAAATATCAGGTTTTATGTTGTCTAGAAGTTGATTTCGCTTGAACTGCTAATTCCGCTTGAAATAACAGTGGTTACTTTCAAGCGGAATCACAAGCTTCTTATTCCGCTCCAACTGCTTCTTGTACCTTTCGAGCGGAATCATGAGACCTATATATAGGTGCTTGGAGCGAAATCATGGTAACAGTTCTTGAATTCCATACCGAGGTGCTGCCGGTGTGAGATTTGGTTGTAATCAGTGTAAAATCAATACAACAAGTGTTTAAAGCATATTGCAAGTTGTTTACAACTCAGTTTCTTGTTTTCCGCACTTGAAACTGTTTCAAACTCCTTTGAACGACTTGTTCGGGTCGATACATGATCCCACAATGCTCTAGTGCAGGATCAGGAGCAACTACAGGCTCTAGGGCCATGGCAGGCTCTGGGTCAACAAGATCCATATCTAAATCAGCTGGAATGTCGAACAAAGGGTCAATGGGAGCTACGGGCGCCTCTAAGGGCTGGTCCAAGTGAATAAACTCGATCTCCTGGTTAGGATCAAAATCAGGGGGAAAGACTGGATCCAAATCATCATCGACCTCGTGGTCAAACTCGAACTCGTGTGCGGGAGCAGGTGCAGCTGATAACGCCATGTCGGGGTCGACGTCAGAAGAGTGATGCAGACGCCACAGACTCAAATGAATCTGGGACAGGTGAACCAACAGGAAGCTCCTCTACAGGGGCCTCAGCAATGGGAAGAATAACATCAGCATCGATAGGGGCCCCGCCCTCATAGTCAGCCTCAGGCGGATCCTCCTCGAATAGATCAATGTCGTCGTTCGAAATGACATCGAGTGGCATGTCTACTACTAGAAAAGCAGCAAGCGGTATAGGAGCAGGGATCACCCCAAGAGGTAAATCCCCCGCAGGAAGGCCATCAGCAGGCTCAGCTCCGACGTCTGGCAGCGCGAAGGGCTGAAAATCGTCGTCATCAGTGCTGGTGGTGTCTGATGTGTAGACCTCTCGCTCTGACGGAATCTCGTCATCTGACACAACTGCCATAGGATCCAAGGTGTCCGATACTCATGTGTCTGAGGATGAAACCATGGTGTCTGTAATACAACCACACATATGCACAAATATAAAATCAAATAAACATGTAAGTCACCATATAGCAAACAAATAATTTTCCTAGTCTCCTAGACTACCCTCCTAGCCTCTCAGACTGAACCTCCTAGCCTCTCAGACTAACTCCCTGGCCTCTAAGACCAACCTCCCAGTCTCTAAGACTAAACCTCCCCAATCTCTAAGATTGGCCCCTCAGTCTTTATGACTGAACCTTCCCAGCCTCTAAGGCTGAACCTCCCCAGCCTCTAGGGCTGAACTCCCTCAGTCCCTAAGACTGAATCGTAAATTTTGAAAAAGTGCTTGTACTTTTTGTTCGTAAAAATATTTTGTGTCCTGGATCTGAACGTTTCAGTGTATGCAATGTAAAAATGTTTTCGTGAGAGCCCTAGTGATCATAGTCTAGACTCGAGAAAGAATCCTAGTTCGCTATGATCGTTGCTCTGATACCAAGCTGTCACACCCTGGCTTTTGCGAAAGCGTGGGTGTATTTGGTGTGACTTCTTAATACCATAGAAATTATCATAACAATGCTATATGAATTTAAAACATATGATGTTCATCCATTCATCAAGTTTTTAAGGTAAACACGACAACATTGTTTTAAAAAGTCGACACAACAACCAAATACAACCATGACATAATGAAAACATGTTCAACGACATAACAAAAGACTTGACTAATAAAACAGTTTAAGAGTCGTAACCCGTCCAGGCAAAGGTCACATTTCCTAAACTCGGATGACATCATTTTTCCTACGCAGCTTGACGAGAATGCATACCTTGCCAGATCCACTAATTTCCTGAAATACATGTAATTTGAAAAGTCAACAAAAAGTTGAGGGAGTTCATGTAATAGTAAGTATGAATAAACCTTTAGAGTATGTATAAAAGTCCCTGGTATGTAGCAATAAGGAAAAAGAGATCACCAAGGGGTTGCAAAGCCACTTGTATGTGTGAGAAAGCGCAGGGAAACTCAAACCTAGCAAATTTGTTACCAGGCTTCGGCTATAAGACACAGTCACCTCTATGGCCTCCCCGGCCTCACGGGTGTGGGCTCGCTACACCCAAATAGATTTATCACTCTTGTGTCCCTCGGTCCTACAACGAGGATTAATGGCCTCAAGTGTTGTACCCACCCCTTACATGATCTAGTAGTATAAACCCTCCCTACGCTAACCATACCATGTAATAAATGTTATTGTCGCATGTATTTCACCCCCGAAGTATAAAACTGAAAACAGTAAAGAGAAAAGGGGGACATGAACTCACAGAAGTGCGTATCCAGAAACGTCAATCTCAAACTCAATCTACTGCGTGACGACCTACACGTACTAATGCCTATTAGACGGATGGGCCGTGCCTTGGCTTAAGGTTTAACGTTTTTGGGAAATAGTTAGACAACTATTTCGTATTCACACTTCTTATTTATTTTATAAGTATATTTCCTTCCCAAGGATGGGGGTAATAATACATGTATGCTTTATAATTCTGAAAATATATTTTTTAGTCTCACTTGAAGAATATATCTTAAATCACTTGTCTAAAATGTTTTAAATTCCAAAATATATATATTTTCCCAAAAATATTATATTTTACTTCATACACTTTCCAAAATAATACTTATCAAAATATACATATAAGAGTATTTTTCAGAAATACTACATAAGTTACGTTTTAAAGTGCGCGTTGTAACAATACTTGTGTAATTTAAATATTTATTTTGTGAGAGCATTGGTATTATTTTAGAGTCGTAATTTCACGGTATTTTCAAGTTATATTATTCTTACCCTAAAAATAATATATCTAATGCACACAATAAACAAACAATCACACAAGCGTTTTATTATAAAATATATATTCTAAATATATATTTAACAAATTTTATTTACGAAAATCCACCTCCGGTATTTGGTATTTTTGTAATAAATTTTGGCGAAGTTTATTTAGAGAAATAATGTTAAAAATATATTTGTAACCATTTGTTAGAAAAATATTTCTAAGTGTTTGAAAATTCTAGAAAAATTTCGCCAGAGTTTACTCTGTAAATGGAGGTGTCCATGCTTTTAGCATATCATTTTCTTTTGTAAATTCACTCAAACAATTATCAATCAACAATATACAATTTTTGATCACTAAATTTGACAAAAATAATCATGAACCATAAACTTATGAACTTGAAAGTTTGTAAAAATATTTAGTAAATCACTAACACACTTAGTAGGTCTTGTTATCTTTAAAAATATGATTAGTTTCTTAAAAACTTTATTTTTAAAGAATATGTATTTTCACAACTTCTAGTCATGATTTCCAAAAATATTTCTTTGTGGAATTTTCTTGTTACACAAGTGTTCATACACTTGTTTACTTACTAAAAATGTTTTTAGTTCATACTAGATCCGGGTTTTAACAAAACTAGTATTTTTCACTTGGTTCTTCCGAAAAACCGCTCGTAGATTTTTAGATCTACAAGTTTATAACTTTATTTTTCAAAAAATCTTATATTTATTCAAGTTCCAAGTTCATGTGTGGATGGTTTCATCATCCTTCATAACTTTAACCTTTTCATCTTGCTAGTTCATGTTCTTAAACATAATCTAGCAAGTCTAGATGATGAACCATCTTACTTCTACTAACAAACAACATGTATTAAGCATAACAACACAAGATCAACATTATTTCAACATCATTTAACACTACTTCTTCTCTTTATCCACTCTTTATCCTTTATGTTCAAGACTTGGATTATGTTCATTAGTGTTCTTAACATTTCACCATTCAATCAACTATTAACCACCAAAAACAAGAACAAGATGAAGATTTGAAGTACTTACTACTAGCACAAGGCTAGGGGAGAAACAAGGCGTAAAAGTGGTGGATAAAAGCAAACAAGAGTGGTCCTTGAGCTTCCGAGTGCACCAAGCTTGCTTGTTGGACATCTAACACCTTTGGATGTATGGAAAATGGCTTGAATGAAAGTTGATGGTGGTGATGTGGTGGTTAGTGGTGGCGGCCGTAGGTGGGGAAGGAGGAGAGGGAAAAGCTTGTTGATGTTGGGTTTGTGATGAAATGAAATGGTTATCCCTCATGTTAATTTATAATCCAATTTGTTCTTTATCCAACATATAATGTGTTTCTTAATGACCAACATTAACAATTAAATAATCAAAAGAATGTGGAGGTTATCCCACCCCTTGTAACCGTGGATTTAGGGGGGGGGGGTAGGGGGTTGGGTTGTGATGGAACTAGTTACAATCTAGTTAAGTTTAAAGTGTTTAGTTAGTATGTTATTGTGTGTTATCTAATATAAAGTGTGTTAGGGTGTTCGGGGACCCTAACTAGCCCAGAAAAGTAAAAACAATGTATTTGGCAATATTTTTATGTTCCAGGTAAAGTCCAGTTGTTCGGTTGGATGTTGATCCGTTAGAGTGCTAAATAAGGCTTTAAAGTGTCTTTTATGTTGTTTTTAGTAACACATTAAATTCCCAACACTTTGGAAAGTGTCTAGGACTATTTTAGCAACTTTTTGCACTTTACTAGCATTGTTAAATGCTGAATTTTGGTATTTAGTGTAGAATTCTGCACTTAAAGTATGTTTTAGGCACTTCCGGGCACTATAACTAGTGACGCTGTCTTATGGTCTTCACCTCCCTACACTCCCTACTAGTGTAGTACTCTATCTCTGGCTCATACTGGCCTCAAAATATTGTCTGTATAGGTGCTGGTATTGTCAGCATGTTTCTGGGTTATCCGCTCACTTTGCTAACTATGCTTTGTGCATCAAGTTTGTCACTAATGTTTGTGTGTAAATAATAGAGTGACAGTATAAAATGTGATGCATGAGTATGTATGTATCAGAAAACAGAAAGCAGTTTAATCATAATTGTAATCAGGCACAGTAATTAAGCACTAATTAAATATTAATTAATTTGTACGGATACCTGGATTTGTGAGGGTTGTCACATTAACTCACAATCACCATTAACAGATGCTGGATATGATGTTGTGATATCACAAGTCAAAATCATATCTTTCATCAGAGCAACAGATGTTCAAAACAGCTGTTAAGGCTCATCCACTGATGAATAAACAGTGTTTGACCAAAGAAACTTTCTAAGCCTCTGTCACTACCTCATCCGTAACCACTATTGAGAAAAATTCATCAAAATGAATAAAAATCATCAGTGTCACACTTATCCTTCAAAACCATCTGTCTTCATTTCAAACAGCTGTTGGATCATTTAAAGTCACCAACAGTTGTTAGCTCAGATGAATCACATCTGCAGCCTCACCTTTTAAAAGATCAATTTTTTTTTTACAAATCATCCACCATACCAAACACTTGGCAACATCTATGAAAAGGGATTCTTATAAAAAGCCTATCCTAAAACATATGTCCTCTGATTGACATTTTACCAGTCCTCTGATTGACATTTTACCAGTTCATCAACAAGTCATGTGCTATGGTGCATTAAAAGACAGAATGCAGGGTATCTGTCATGAAAAAGGGGCTTCATCAGTTCAGTGACAACAAGTTTGAAAATCTTGTGCCACAGCCAAAGGATAAGAATCTATTTGGCAAAAAGCGGGTCCTCAAAGAACATAGCATATGCTAGGAGCATGGTTATCAAGATTTATCATACTCAAACAAGTACAGACACCAAGAGTGTGAAAGCTTACATCAGGAGGATATCAATTCCTAGGCAATAAGCTTAGTGTCTTGACTGAGCACAAGCAAGCAGATATTTCCACAATCACTGATTGAAGAATATTATGATGCTGCTGCTGTTGCTGAAAAGTCCAACTGTTTATAACTTCAAAATATGTTATTGAATTTTGGTATATTTGCTCAAAAGACTTCTTTTATGCAGGAAAGTCAAGTAGCTGAAATATATCATTAAATATTCAATATCTCATTGATTCACCATCATTCACCATCAGACATCACTCTGTGAGGGATTGTTATGAAAAAGGTTTGATTTCTCTGCACCATGTTCCAACTAAAGATCAGCTGGCAGATGTGCTAACAAAAGCTTTAGACACATCCACTTTTGAAAGCTTGATCTCTAGGATTGGCATGCTGAACATGAAATAACAGGCAAAATCCTTTTTTTTCTATGACTAAAAGCATTAAAATGTTTTTAGAAAATCAAAAACTCATCCTTAAAAATAGCTAAAAATAAAAATTTTCATTAATCCTTAAAAGTCTGCCATAACCACTGTTTTGGTTCGAACATCTGTTCTGCTAAATGTTGTCCACTGCTGAAAGTCAACCTCTGTTCATCCATTTCCTTGTTAATCACTGTTGTTTAAACATCAGTGTTTTAATCCACTGATAAGGCGATCCACTGATAGTTATAGTCAGCCACTGTTTTTTCATATTCAACACTTTAAACCACTGATATTGGTCCATCAGTGGTTTCCAAACAACTGTCATCCATTATTCATCAGAGGTTGTCACGTGGACAATACTTAGCCGTCAGATCTTTTGTAGCCGTTGCCACGTCAGCATACACTTTTTCATCCTATAAAACCCTGATCAAAAACCCCAAACAGGGTTTTCACTGTCGAATCGAATTCAAAATTCCTTTAAAAAACAGTTACCATCAAAATCTCTCAAATCACTCATCTTCTTCCTCTACTCGCAACTAACTGCAAAACACCATGACTCTCAATCTCAAAAATCCTCATAATTATCTATGCACTCTTGAGAAAACAGATCAAAATGAAGAGTTTCATTCCATCATTGACGCCCTTTCTTCTTCAAAGAACAAAACTTTGTTGACTTGCAACCCACCCATCTATCAAGAAACCCTACGAGAATTCTGGAAAAATGCAAATGTTCAAGTTCAGGACAAAAAGCCCTGGGGCATTACATCTGAAGTAGGCAAAAATCTTGTATCCATCACTCTACAAACAATCTCTAAAGTTTTTGAAATGAATGACCGCACAGGTAGTACTTCTTTCCCTAAACATGAGTATCAGACTGATCTAACCGAAAGGGGGTATGGGGGACAAATGGATAAAGCAACTTTGCAAAAAGGGAATTTCCCACCTCCCATGAAATTTTTATTTCATACCCTACTCATGTGTGTTTCAAATAAAACCACAACTTTCAATGAAATCCCATTAGACATTCAATATATGGGATATGCTATCATGTCAAAAGTTGTTTTTAATTATTCTCAAAAAAATTTCAAAGACATAGTAAAAAATGTTAACAATATAAAATCCAAAAAGAAAGCATTTTTGCTATTTCCTAGATTTTTGAGTTATTATTTAAAAAAGAGAATACCAACGGATAGTGCACAAGTGCTCATCCAAGGTGCTCCATATCAAATAAACAGTCTGTCCTCTGAAACCGTTACAGGGATGTCAGAGTCAAAAGATTTCAAAATACAAACAGAGGCTCCTGAGCAGAATTTAGCAGCAAACACTGCTCCTCAGGCTCCTGCTGTTGAGCCTACTACTCAAGGTGATCACAGCAGCACAACCACTGCTGTGAAACCTACGCCTAAAATCACCAAAAGACCCAAAAAGAAAAATGTCCAAAAGCCCCCCAAACCCACTAAAAAGGTAACTCTGGAAGATGAGATCTTACAATAGGAAAACCAAAAATAAACATACATCCTTGGTCAAACATATGTCATCAAACAACCCTGTACAATCACTGTATCAGGGGAGTTTCAGGTAACAAAGGTATCATTAGATAATTATCTACAAAGAGGATTTGGCCAAATTTTCAGAAAATTCTTCACATGGTACAAAAAGTTCACATAGAACTTTCAAAACCATTGTGAACTGGCTACCTCACTGTCACAATCATTTAACAAGGTAATGGTATCAAACAGTGGTTATGAAATTTGTTTCAAACCACTGGCCATCTTCCTAAAGTTGAGAATGAAGTGATTCTGACCTAATTGAAAGTTACATTGACTTTGAAAATGCACCAGATCTAATTGATGTTGTTTTCAGGAAATCTTTACTTACTTTTCTTGTAAAGATTTTTTAAATAAAACAGGATATATTATTCTTCATTTTTTTTAAAGAATGATATATTTTGCATTTCTACTTGTTTTAGATGGTAAAAATCCAAATACTTGTCAGGATGTAAAACCCTTTTTATTTGTTCCTAGGGTAATATATTCCTTGATAATGGGTCAAGAGGAGTTGGTGTTAAGGGTCTGGATCATTTCTTTCATAAACTCAAGTCTAAATCAGTAATTGATTGTTAAAAAGCTTCAAATGTTTGGCTGCACATGTTTTACTGTAAATTCTCAAAAGTTTAAAACATAAAATGTGTGGTCAAAGTAAAATGTGATAATCATCTGGGATACTCAACAACTGTCAAAATCTATAGAATGCTTAAAACATGAAATAGATTTTTGGTAAAACCCTGTATACAAAACCAATAAATTTTCTACATTAAAATACCTATAAACACTATTGTTATGTTAATTCTGATAAATTTGCATCTAAAATGCTTTTGTCAAGAATTTGTTTCTGCAGGTAATGTCACACCCTGGTTTTGCGGAAGCGTGGGTTTATTTGGTGTGACTTCTTAATACCATAGCAATTATCATAACAATGCTATATGAATTTAAAACATATGATGTTCATCCATTCATCCAGCTTTTAAGGTAAACACGACAACATTGTTTTAAAAAGTCGACACAACAACCAAATACAACCATGGCATAATGAAAACATGTTCAACGACATAACAAAAGACTTGACTAATAACACAGTTTAAGAGTCGTAACCCGTCCAGGCAAAGGTCACATTTCCTAAACTCGGATGACATCATTTTTCCTACGTAGCTTGACGAGAATGCATACCTTGCCAGATCCACTAATTTCCTGAAATACATGTAATTTGAAAAGTCAACAAAAAGTTGAGCGAGTTCATGTAAAAGTGAGTATGAATAAACCTTTAGAGTATGTATAAAAGTTCCTGGTATGTAGCAATAAGGAAAAAGAGATCACCAATGGGTTGCAAAGCCACTTGTATGTGTGAGAAAGTGCAGGGAAACTCAAACCTAGCAAATTTGTTACCAGGCTTCGGCTGTAAGACACAGTCACCTCTATGGCCTCCCCGGCCTCACGGGTGTGGGCTCGCTACACCCAAATAGATCTATCACTCTTGTGTCCCTCGGTCCTACAACGAGGATTAATGGCCTTAAGTGTTGTACCCACCCCTTACATGATCTAGTAGTATAAACCCTCCCTACGCTAACCATACCATGTAATAAATGTTTGTAATAATTGTCGCATGTATTTCACCCCCGAAGTATAAAACTGAAAACAGTAAAGAGAAACGGGGGACATGAACTCACAGAAGTGCGTATCCAGAAACGTCAATCTCCTACTCAATCTACTGCATGACGACCTACATGTACTAATGCCTATTAGACGGATGGGTCGTGCCTTGGCTTAAGGTTTAACGTTTTTGGGAAATAGTTAGACAACTATTTCGTATTCACACTTCTTATTTATTTTATAAGTATATTTCCTTCCCAAGGATGGGGGTAATAATACATGTATGCTTTATAATTCTGAAAATATATTTTTAAGTCTCACTTGAAGAATATATCTTAAATCACTTGTCTAAAATGTTTTAAATTCCAAAATATATATATTTTTCCCAAAAATATTATATTTTACTTCATACACTTTCCAAAATAATACTTATCAAAATATACATATAAGAGTATTTTTCAGAAATACTACATAAGTTACGTTTTAAAGTGCGCGTTGTAATAATACTTGTGTAATTTAAATATTTATTTTGTGAGAGCGTTGGTATTATTTTGGAGTCGTAATTTCACGGTATTTTCAAGTTATATTATTCTTACCCTAAAAATAATATATCTAATGCACACAGTAAACAAACAATCACACAAGCATTTTATTATAAAATATATATTCTAAACAGAAATTTAACAAATTTTATTTACGAAAATCCACCTCCGGTATTTGGTATTTTTGTAATAAATCATGGCGAAGTTTATTTAGAGAAATAATGTTAAAAATATATTTTTAACCATTTGTTAGAAAAATATTTCAAAGTGTTTGGAAATTCTAGAAAAATTTCGCCAGAGTTTCCTCTGTAAATGGAGGTGTCCATGCTTTTAGCATATCATTTTCTTTTGTAAATTCAAGCAAACAATTATCAATCAACAATATACAATTTTGGATCACTAACTTTGACAAAAATATTCATGAACCATAAACTTATGAACTTGAAAGTTTGTAAAAATATGTAGTAAATCACTAACACACTTAGTAGGTCTTGTTATCTTTAAAAATATGATTAGTTTCTTAAACACTTTATTTTTAAAGAATATTTATTTTCACAACTTCTAGTCATGATTTCCGAAAATATTTCTTTGTGGAATTTTCTTGTTACACAAGTGTTCATACACTTGTTTACTTACTAAAAATGTTTTTAGTTCATACAAGATGCGGGTTTTAACAAAACTAGTATTTTTCACTTGGTTCTTCCGAAAAACCGCTCATAGATTTTTAGATCTACAAGTTTATAACTTTATTTTTCAAGAAATCTTATATTTATTCAAGTTCATGTGTGGATGGTTTCATCATCCTTCATAACTTTCACCTTTTCATCTTGCTAGTTCATGTTCTTAAACATAATCTAGCAAGTCTAGATGATGAACCATCTTACTTCTACTAACAAACAACATGTATTAAGCATAACAACACAAGATCAACATTATTTCAACATCATTTAACACTACTTCTTCTCTTTATCCACTCTTTATCCTTTATGTTCAAGACTTGGATTATGTTCATTAGTGTTCTTAATATTTCACCATTCAATCCACTATTAACCACCAAAAACAAGAACAAGATGAAGATTTGAAGCACTTACTACTAGCACAAGGCTAGGGGAGAAACAAGGCATAAAAGTGGTGGATAAAAGAAAACAAGAGTGGTCCTTGAGCTTCCGAGTGCACCAAGCTTGCTTGTTGTACCTCTAACACCTGTGGATGTATGGAAAATGGCTTGAATGAAAGTTGATGGTGGTGATGTGGTGGTTAGTGGTGGCAGCCGTAGGTGGGGAAGGAGGAGAAGGAAAAGCTTGTTGATGTTGGGTTTGTGATGAAATGAAATGGTTATCCCTCATGTTAATTTATAATCCAGTTTGTTCTTTATCCAACATATAATGTGTTTCTTAATGACCAACATTAACAATTAAATAATCAAAAGAAAGTGGGGGTTGTCCCACCCCTTGTAACCGCCGATTGGGGGGGGGTAGGGGGTTGGGTTGTGATGGAACTAGTTACAATCTAGTTAAGTTTAAAGTGTTTAGTTAGTATGTTATTGTGTGTTATCTAATATAAAGTGTGTTAGCGTGTTCGGGGACCCTAACTACCTCAGAAAAGTAAAAACAATGTATTTGGCAATATTTTTATGTCCCGGGTAAAGTCCGGTTGTTCGGTTGGATGTTGATCCGTTAGAGTGCTAAATAAGGCTTTAAAGTGTCTTTTATATTTTTTTAGTAACACAATAAATTCCCAACACTTTGGAAAGTGTCTAGGACTATTTTACCAAGTTTTTGCACTTTACTAGCATTGTTAAATGCTGAATTTTGGTATTTAGTGAAGAATTCTGCACTTAAAATATGTTTTAGGCACTTTCGGGCACTATAACTATCACCTAGTGACGCAGTCTTATAGTCCACACCTCCCTACACTCCCTACTAGTGTAGTACTCTATCTCTGGCTCATACTGGCCTCAAAATGTTGTATGTATAGGTGCTGGTATTGTCAGCATGTTTCTGGGTTATCCGCTCACTGTGCTAACTGTGTTTTGTGCATCAAGTTTGTCACTAATGTTTGTGTGTAAATAATAGAGTGACAGTACAAAATGTGATGCATGAGTATGTATGTATCAGAAAACAGAAAGCAGATTAATCACAATTGTAATCAAGCACAGTAATTAAGCACTAATTAAATATTAATTAATTTATAAAGATACCTGGATTTGTGAGGGTTGTCACATTCTCCCCCCGTTAAGAAAATTTCGTCCCGAAATTTTAGGCTCTGCTTCTAGTTGCAGGGGTCTTGGGAAATAAATGGGGGTATTTTTCTTTCATACGATCCTCACGTTCCCATGTGTATTCTGGACCATGTCTGGCATTCCATCGAACTTTGACGAGCTTGACACTACTCCTGCGCGTTTTGTTCACCTTCCAATCCGTAACGTCCACGGGTTCTTCAACAAAGTGGAGCGTGTCGTCGACATGAATTTCATCAACAGGAATGACATCAGTTTCTTGTGTTGGACTCTTCTTCAAGTTTGATACATGGAATTTATCATGAACGCCGTTAAGTTCAGCAGGTAAGTCCAACTTGTATGCTACAAGCCCAATCCTTTGCAGGATTCTGAATGGGCCAATGTATCTGGGATTTAACTTTCCACGCTTTCCAAAGCGTGCAACACCCTTCCAGGGTGAAACCTTCAGCAAAACCATATCTCCCACCTCGAATTCCAGAGGTTTCCTTCTTCGGTCCGCATAACACTTTTGACGATCGCGAGCCGCCTTGATGCGTTCTCGGATCTGTGCAATCTTGTCCGTGGTTTCTTGGACCACTTCCGGACCAACTAATTGTCTATCACCTGCGTCAGCCCAACAAATCGGTGATCAACATTTGTGTCCAGAAAGAGCTTCGAATGGTACGGCTTGAATACTTGCGTGATAACTGTTATTGTATGAAAATTCGACCAATGGTAGGTGAGTATCCCAACTTCCACCTAAATCCATTACGCAAGCTCTCAGCATATCTTCTAGAGTCTGAATCGTTCATTCACTATGTCCGTCTGTTTGTGGGTGAAAAGCTGTACTCAGATTCAGTTGAGATCCGAATGCTTCTTGAAAGGATTGCCAAATCCTTGACACAAACCTTTTGTCTCTATCAGAGATGATTGAGAGAGGCACTCCATGACGTGCAACGATCTCTCTCATGTATATCTCAGCTAATTTGCTCGTGTTGTCTTTCTCTCTGATTGGCAGAAATGCGCAGATTTCGTTAAGCGGTCTACTATTACCCAAATAGTATTGTGGCCTTTGGGCGTTCTTGGCAGTTTCGTTATGAAATCCATCGAAATATGTTCCCATTTCCGTTTGGGTATCTCAGGTTGCTGCAGTAGACCTGAAGGCTTCTTGTATTCGGCTTTCACTTTGGCGCAAGTTAAAGATTTGCTAACATAAACTGCAACATCGCCTTTCATCCTAGGCCACCAGTAGAAATCCTTAAGATCTTGGTACATTTTAGCCGCTCCTGGATGAATTGAGTACCGCGACTTGTGAGCTTCATCGAAAATGACCTTTCTCAAACCACCAAATAGAGGAACCCAAATTCGTTTCACCAAGCATAAAGTTCCTTCCTCGTTTGGTACTAACTGCTTCTCCATCCCACGGAGATACTCATCTTCAATATTCCTTTCCTTGAGAGCTTTTTTCTGCGCGGCACGAATGCGCAGTGAGAGATCTGTCTGGACAATCATTTCCAAAGCTCTAACCCTTATGGGCTTGATCCTTTCCTTTCGACTCAGGGCATCGGCGACCACATTCGCCTTCCCTGGATGATACTTGATCTCGCAATCATAGTCGTTCAACAGCTCTACCCAACGTCTTTGTCTCATGTTAAGCTCCTTTTGGTCGAATATGTGTTGCAGACTCTTATGATCAGTGAAGATTGTACATCGCGTACCATAAAAATAATGTCGCCAGATCTTCAACGCAAATACCACTGCGCCTAACTCCAAGTCATGCGTGGTATAATTCTTCTCATGAACCTTTAATTGGCATGACGCGTAAGCTATAACTTTCTGTCGCTGCATTAACACACAACCCAAACCTTGACGCGAGGCGTCACAATATACCACGAAATCATCCGTTCCTTCTGGTAGCGATAAGATCAGTGCATTACAAAGCTTGTCCTTCAACAACTGGAACGCTTCTTCTTGTTTGATTCCCCTATCAAACTTCTTGTCTTTCTGAGTGAGGGAAGTCAAAGGTTGAGCAATTTTTGAGAAATCCTCAATGAACGTTCGATAGTAACCAGCCAACCCTAAGAATTGTCGAATCTTGGTTGGCGTCTTTGGAGTCTCCCAATTCTTTATCGCTTCGATCTTTGTCGGATCCACGTGGATTCCATCTCCATTAACCACATGTCCAAGAAATTGGACTTCACGTAACCAGAACTCGCACTTCGAGAACTTGGCATACAACTTTTCCTTTCTAAGTAGCTCCAAAATAGCTCTTAAATGTTGTTCGCGCTCATCATTCGTCTTCGAATAGATCAGGATATCGTCGATGAACACAATCAAAAACTTGTCGAGGTACGGCTTACAAACTTTGTTCATCAAATCCATGAAAACAGTTGGCGTGTTTGTCAACCCAAACGGCGTCACTAGAAACTCGTAATGTCCATATCGAGTTCTAAAAGCAGTCTTGGGAATACTTTCCTCTTGAATTCTCAATTGATGATAACCTGATCGCAAATCGATCTTTGAGTAGAAACTTGAACCTTGCAGATGATCGAATAGGTCATCAATTCTCGGAAGAGGATATCTATTCTTGATTGTCAACTTGTTCAGTTCTCGGTAGTCGATACACATATGAAAACTACCATCCTTCTTTTTAACAAACAAAACTGGAGCTCCCCAAGGTGAGAAGCTTGGTCTGATGAATCCTTTATCTAACAGCTCCTGGAGTTGCGTTGACAACTCCTGCATCTCCGAAGGCGCAAGTCGATAGGGTGCCTTAGCCACAGGCGTGGCGCCTGGAACTAAGTCAATGTGGAACTCAACTTGCCTTTGAGGTGGCAATCCTGGCAAGTCTTCTGGAAAGACTTCGGGATATTCTTTTACCACTGGGATGTCTTCAATCTTCGGCTCAATAGCTTCTTTATCCACGATGTGTGCCAAGAAGGCAACACATCCCTTCTGCAAACACTTTCTAGCTTTCAGGTAGCTAATGATTCTCAGAGGCGTATCACGCTTCTCTCCGTGAACCACGATCATCTCTCCATCTTTTATTGGGATGCGGATGGTCTTCTCGTGACACACAATCTCGGCTTTGTTGCTTGACAACCAATCCATCCCTACTACCACGTCGAAGCTTCCCAACTCGACTGGTAGTAGATCCAAAGTGAACTCGCGTTCTCCCAGCTCTATTACACATCCTCTGACAACTTCATTCGCTTCAACTATCTTTCCATTAGCCAGTTCAATTGAGTACTGAACATCTAACTTACTAGCAATTAACCCAAGCATACTCTTAAATTCTAACGATACGAAGCTATAGTCGGCACCAGTATCAAATAGAACAGATGCAAAGCGTTGGTTTATAGGGAACATACCAGTGACAACGTTGGGATCCTGGCGTGCTTCCCTTGCTCTTATGTTGAACACTCTTCCACGGGCTTGATTCAGCTTTGGGCATTCCTTCTTAAAGTGCCCAACTTCTCCACAATAAAAACATCCGGGTCCTCGACCATTACCATTTCCGTTTCCAGCTTGAGTGTTGTTTTGGTTGCGATTACCATTCCCAGCTTGATTCACAACGTTTCCCTGGTTTCCATTTCCGCCGTTTCCTCCCTGCTGGCGGTTTCCATTACCATTCCCATAACCTCGATTACCAGTACGCCCAGCATCAGTTCCGACCCAACACGTATACTTCGTGTGGCCGTTCCTTCCACATGATTCACACTTCCTCAATCTGCATTGGCCAGTATGATGGCGCTGGCACGTATTACACTTGGGTAGAATACCCATGTAACCCTTTCCTTTATTCTCAACCGGTTGTAGCTCTGGCAGGTGTGCTTGATTCACCCTTCTTGTTCACATTGCTTGTACCTTGCTTGAAGTTCGAAAATTTCCTTTTATTTTCACCAGACGACTCCACGTGAGTCTCTTTCTTCTTCGGTTCAGACACTGAGAACTTGTTCAATCGAATAGCTTCCTCAGTAAGAGCCACACTGAGATCAATGGCTTCTGTGATTGTTGCAGGCTTGGACATGGTAACCATACTCATGATTTGAGGTGCCAATCCCCTGATAAAGCGCTCAATATGTTTGAACTCTGGTGTGACCATGTACGACACTACATGGGACAAATCGTGGAATCTCTAAACATACTCTGCAATCTTGGGACCTTCCATTTTTAGGTGCCAGAATTCAGTCTCCAGCTTCTGAAATTTCAGCACGTGAGTAGTACTTCCTTCTCATGAGCTCCTTCAGCTCATTCCATGATAACGCATAAGCAGCAGCTTCTCCTAGAGTTTGCACTTGCAAATTCCACCAAGATAGGGCTCCATCCAGAAACAGCCCTGAGATGTAGGTCACTTGTTTCTCGGGAACACACTTGCTCATTCTAAGGACAATTCAGTCTTCTCAGCCCATCTAACAAATGCAACAGCACCTCCTGTGCCGTCGAAATTCACGGGCTTGCAATCGAGAAATTGCTTGTAAGTGCACCCTGCACATACGTTAGAATTTACAAATGGTATTAGCGGGCGTGCTAAGAATATCCAAATGTATCATAGTATATCTCAAACGACTTAACATTACCATTGGGTGGATTGTTATTGCCGTGGTTGTGCGAGATATTTCCACTCGTTTCTGCATGAGAAGCAGGGTATTGTGTGATAGCTGCAGCAATGATCCCTTGGAGTTCTGCCTCATTAGTGGGCATGCGCGGGTCACGTCTTGGAGGCATCTTCTAAAAGATGTTTCACGTTGGTCAGTTCATAGTAGGTAAATAGCATGCGTACGTAATCACATTCGTCAAGCACATAACATCTCATGTTATAAATTAATCAAGCACATAACATCACATGTTATAGAATTAAAACAATCAATCCAACATCACATATAATGAGAATACTACGATTGCGCTATCATAAAATCAAGACCACAATACAATGTTTACAAGTTTTATAACTGTATCGTACATCAAAAGTGACTAAGGGCCACATCGCCTTTGTCCGAACTATCTAGTCATCTACAACAACAAAAAACTAAACATCAAAAGTCATGATATCAAAATGCGGTCTTCAAAAAGCTGTATAGTCGGCACAATCGCGGTCTTCTCACCAAAAGTCTACCTGCGTCGAATCAATATGCCTATGCTGATGGTGGAGGAGGAGGAAAACGAGAGAAAAGCAAGCGACGCATATGTAACCAGTCCTCCTCTAAAGCACGACAGACGCGCAGCAAATATGCTATCTGCTGCTCAGATGTCATGAAACGAACGTCTGAATCAGGTGAAAGTGGACGTAGTGTGTGCGGTGCTGCAAAGGGGGTCTGACAATGGCAAGGTGGTCGCGGAGCTCTCTCCAACTCCTGTATACGACTTGTTAATGCATCCTGCTGTATT
Source organism: Helianthus annuus (assembly GCF_002127325.2). Lineage (NCBI taxonomy): Eukaryota > Viridiplantae > Streptophyta > Magnoliopsida > Asterales > Asteraceae > Helianthus > Helianthus annuus. The sequence goes on from NC_035443.2 coordinate 94,521,233, forward strand.
ATCAAGGATGTAAGTATGTCCTCTGTAGAGTACCCAACATGATACGGGTGGTAGGGATCAGTCAATGGCATGATAGGGGGCGTAGTCCATAAAAATGGCTCGCTCGATGGCATGAAAGATGGTGCAGTAGGTGGTGCAACATGAGGAAACTGAGGTGTGAACGGAAAAGGTGATGACAACATGGGTGGAGCAGAAACAGGCGGCTGCCTCGATGACCCCTCTCCAGGACGAGGTGGCGGTATGTCCTGGAGGAACGTAATGGGAAGATCAGTACGATGAGCGTCTGTGGTGTGTGGGGGAAACAATGGGATATCTGTGGGTGCAGACACGGGTGCTACTGGGGGAGTGACAGGCAGTACATACGGTGGGTAATCGTCATCATCATCGATCCACCCGTTGCGGGTGTCAGCATATCGTGGATCTATATGAGCAGCAAAAGGTGCACGGTCAAACAATACCAGCACGGGATCGTCCACCAACGGTGGAGCAACAACGGGAAGATCAGCAATGGGTATATCATCAACAAGAGGTGCAATGGCTGGCGCATCTTCATGAACAGGGTCATGCTTGTTAGTACATGCATCTGTCGACTTCGTCTTTTATCGAGTCTTGTACTAGATAGGATAGATCAGGGCATGTAGTTTGAGAAAATATCAGGTTTTATGTTGTTTAGAAGTTGATTTCGCTTGAACTGCTAGTTCCGCTTGAAATAACAGTGGTCACTTTAAAGCGGAATCACAAGCATCTTATTCCGCTCCAACTGCTTCTTGTACCTTTTGAGCGGAATCATGAGAACTATATATAGGTGCTTGGAGCGAAATCATGGTAACAGTTCTTGAATTCCATACCGAGGTGCTGCCGGTGTGAGATTTGGCTGTAATCAGTGTAAAATCAATACAACAAGTGTTTAAAGCATATTGCAAGTTGTTTCGAACTCAGTTTCTTGTTTTCCACATCTGAAACTGTTTCAAACTCCTCTGAACGACTCGTTCGGGTCGATACACGATCCCACAAGTGGTATCAGAGCTCAGGAGGAGGAGTTCTATACGTTTCAGCTTGAAATATTCTGTTTTTCTACACCTTCTTTCAAAATTTTAAAATTTCCCGGTTAAAATAGGCTAAATTTCAGATATATGGTGTAAAAGTGCAAGATAACAAACCCTTGAAAGTTTCATGCTAAAATTCGGACTAAAAATGGGTAAAATTGACTATAGAAGTGGTTCCGCTTGAATCGGTTCTTTAGAGATTCCGCTCGAAAAACAACTTATTCGCTTGTAGTTTCAAGCGAAATCTCATATTTCGCTTCTAAAGCAGTGATTCCGCTTCAAGAGATCCGTGATTCCGCTTCAGTTGTCTATTCCGCTTGAAAGTATTTTAAGCGAAATCAGTGTGTTTGTTCAAAATCTGATTCCGCTCCAAGTTCATTCTTATTCCGCTTGAATTTCAAGTGGAATCAGAAAATTATTATTTGTTGCTATTTCGCTTGAAGGACAATCTGTTATTCCGCTTGAGCCATTAAATTCTTATTTCGCTTGAAGTTCAGTTTTGCAGGTATTCCGCTTGAAAGGCAGGTTGCTATTCCGCTTGAACTTAAAAAATCATGGGTGACGATTTCTACAACGCGTTCGCTACATCTTCGGTTACTCCGGCTTCGATTGCTCAGAACATGAACCTGGAAAATGAAACCAGAACTACTCAAAAACCCCCGAAACTAATGAGCATTGAAGAATATTACGGATGGAAAGATCGCTTCGAAAACTGGGTTCAAGCAAACCATCTTAGATCATGGGAGTGTATCCTGAAGAAGTATGTTTTACCACGTACTGATCTGCAAGTTGAGAAAGCAATATCTGAGTTTACTGATCAAGAAAGAGATATGTATAGAGCTGAAAAGGTGATGATTAGTCTGCTTCAGCAAGCCATCAAAGAGGACATCTTTGTGTTGCTTCAACATGACAAGACATCAAAATCGATTTGGGATGCTCTTAGAGTCAAGTTTGAGGGTAGTGAACACATGATTAAGAGTAAAAAGGCACTGCTTAAGAAAGAATTTGATCTATTCACAAGTTTGCCCGGAGAAGATACAAAGAAGCTCATTGAACGATACTGCCACTTAGTGCGATCCATGCCGATGCTTAGTATAACAAAAGATCGTGAAGAGTGGGTAGACAAGTTAGCTGATGTGTTACCGCAAAAAGAGTGGGGTACATACTTGATGATTCTGAAAAACACTGGGTGTATGATGGGTTGACTATTTCTTAGTTTATTGAGAAGATAGAGGGACAAGATCTGGAACAGCAAAAGATTGCAAGGATGAACAGTCCGAGTGGTCAACAAGACGTGAAAATGTACTACAAAGGCAGTGTTCCAGAAGCTAAACGAAGCCCAAAGATACAAACTGCTTTTAGAGCTGGAGACTCATCTGAAAAGGTTGATCAAAGTTCAAACAAAAGCAGTGGATTCTCTTTATATCCGAGTGTTAATCCCAAGATTTCATCTGAAAGTTTTCATTCTCAAAGCACAAAAACTGGAAATGGTTGTGTGATACAGTGCAACATTGCTTTGAATCTTCCTGATGGTCAAAGTTTTTCTGAGGAAATTGCCAAAGATCACATGGCTTTACTTGGTTCTGTGCTTCTATCTTATGAAGGCTTGGTTGCAGGACGAATCGGGAATCCTATGCTAACAAAGGAGGATTACGATCAGATAGACGCTGAAGCAATGGAACTGATGGACATCAAATGGTGTCTAGCTAGTGTCCTGAAAAGAGCTGAAAAGTTTAAGCTGATTACCGGGAGAAATGACTTTCTTGATGCACATGTTTCTACTTTAGGTTTCGATAAATCTAAAGTTACTTGTCTTAAATGCAGGGAGAAAGGTCATTTCAAGAGGGAATGCAAGAATAGAGAGGCAAATGATCCAAAGAATCCGTTCGGAAAAGATGACTACTACCGGAAAGCCATATACCAACAAGTTGGTCAGCAACAACAACAAGAACCACAAGTGGCTCATGGTAGAAAAGTGATAGAGGATTCAAAGAGAGCATGTCTGGGGAATCAAGAAAGCTTTAACTAGAACTTTCAGGATGATGAAAGGCTACCAGAAGGTTTTAGCTGGGATATGTTTACAGATGAGAAAGGAGATTTCAAAGCTTTCATTGCCAAGATTGTGAAAGAACCAGACATGTTCACCGAGTGGATGAAATCTATTGGAGTTAGTGTGAAGAATGATGATGAAAAATCTGTTTCATCAGAAGAATGTTCACAGAGTTCAGATGAAAGCTTACAAAGTGATGAAAGTTCAGAAAGAGTAGCTGTCGTTGATCAAATACCATCTGATTCTGGTTCTTCGGATGACTGTTCTGAAAATTCAGCAGAATTTGATCAATCACCAACTGACGATAGCAGTGATGATGAAGAAGAAAAACATATTAATATTGCAAAATCTCATCTCTCTCCTGAAAGTTTTCATTTTTATTTTGCAGATTAATTAGAGAAGCCGAAGGAGAAATGAGCTGCAAAAGAGCAAAAGCAAATGAAATCTGAAAGTGTTGCTCAAGAAAAAGAGACTGTTCTGGATGATGAAGTTAAAAGTGCTGCTGAGGAGGTTGGTGAAGCAGAAAAGGTGACTGAAACAGAAAAGGTTGTTGAAGTTGAGAAAATTATCGAAGTTGAAAAGATTGTGGAAATCATCAAGCCATGCTCAAAGTGTCTTGAACCATGCAAAGAATGTGCAGCAAAAGATGAAAAGTTGGCTGAGTATGAGAAGATGAAAGAGCAGTTTTTGTTCAATCTAAACTACGTGAAAGAATCCTATGATGTTTTGAACAGAACAGTAATTGGTCTTCAAAAGACTAATTCTGAAAGAGAAAACGCATTGACAATGATGAATGCAACTATGATGACAAAGCAGAAAGCTATCAACTTTTACATCGAAGAAAGTGCAAAATGGAAGCAAGAGTTGGAAACCGAGAAAATTGAGAATGAAAGAATCAGACGCTTATTGCAGAGTTATTCCAGTTCTGATTATCTTATTGATAGAATTTATCCTACTGTTGCAGGTTTTGAAGCATTCAAAGATGACAAGCCAAAGAAGAAAGATACTGGTAAGAAACCGACTGTTAGCTATAACAAGTGTCCGCCTCTGATCTGGGAAGGTTATTCTCCCAGAAAACCGAATGAGGAGCAAGTCGAAAAAGCAGTCAATATAAAGTTAATAACCGACTCAACTGATGAATTACCAGAAAACATTGACGTCACTTTCACATCGTCTGACACTGATCATGAGTCTGAGTTAATCAAAAAGGTGGTCGATCAGGTGTTGGATACTGATGAGGAGTCTGAGTCAAAGTCTGAGTCTGGAGGGTCAAGTTCGTCAGTCAACAGTCCAAAACCGACGGTTAAAAAGACTTATAGTAAAGAGTTTTTGTTATCAATATCAAATTTGGATGATGAAACATTCGAAGTAGCATATACTTTGAATGATTCTGACAAGTTATATTCTGATAAAGAGTTTCCAATAAGGAGTGTTAGATTTGAAATGATCAAAAAGGTTTTCAAAATGACAGAAATTAATATTTCTGAAATAAAAGATTTAAATTTTACTGGAAAACCTAAGAAATACACTTCAAGAGTTCAACAGCGTTTAAACAAGAAAAAGGGTTACAATTCTAGTTCTGGTTTTCAAAAGAAACCAAACCATAAGGGTAGCTACAAAAAGAAAGGATTGGGTTTTATTCCACCAGAAAATTACAAAAATGAGAAAAATTCTAAAACAAAAACAGAATTTGTTTCAGGTGGAAGTGCAGAAGAAGAACAGAAGAAACCGTTCTGGAGGCAATCAAACCAGGAGTTTCTTGCTGAGAAGAAGAGAACAGGAACTGGAGTGTTTCACAGAAAAGATACTCGAATCTGTTTCAAGTGCAATGAAGCTGGTCACATTACATCTACGTGTTCTTAAATGACAAAACCAAAATAGGGAGTATCAGAAAAACTTAAAGGAAAAGTTGTCGATGTTGAACATCCAACTAAACAGTTCAAAATTTTTGAAAATTCTACTCATGAAGTTGGTGAATGTTCAAAGAAACATTTTTACAAAAAGAAAGCAAAAGACAACCAAGTGTGGGTTGTTAAGAAGGGTGATGAGAAAGTCGGCGATGAATCTGATTCCACAAAATCAGTGGAGCCACAAGTTGAGGTTAAAGAAGGAAAATCTATATCTTCAAAAGATGATGTTGAAATTCCATCTTTGAAGTTTGAAAAAAATAAGCAAATGGTTGGTAAGGTGGAAATCTCAAATCAATTCTTTTCTGATCAAGAAGAATTTGATGTTGAGAAAATATTCAATGGGAATGTTAAGAAAATATTTGGGAAAATGATTGAGGGGAAAGTAAAAGGGGTTAAAGATTTCTATGCAACTAAGAAAGCAACTTATAACCCTACTGAACAAGAGTTAAAAACATCCAAGGTTGGTAAGACTTGGGTGGAAATTCTTTTCCCTTGAAGTCTCAGGACTATGCCGGAGATCCCAAGTTTGTAATCGTGGATCAGGAATCGACATCATTCTTAAAATAGTTTTTTTGAATGAAGTTTAAAATTGTTGAAATTTTACAGGTGATGGACTATGCCGGAGCTTCCAGGATGGTAAGTGCGAAGCATGAATCGGTATCTTGATTGGTAAAATGGTTTGTGTAGATGAGATATTCCTACAATTGGTATTGTTTTGTTCTTCCAAGTGGTACAGAGATTTGATGGTGCATACTTGCAAGTGGTAAATTAGGCACATTAAATTGTACTTGATTTACTACAAGTGGTTAAAAATGAACAAAATGATGAATCAGTCCCTTCAGGTAGTAAAACAAACTTATTTTCCAGAAAAATCATTTTGATTAAAACAAACTTAAGTGTTTTGAAATCTTAATTAGAAAATAGTTTGTTGATAAAGGAAGTTCTGATTGTTTATGCCAAGTGGATGGCGAATTGAGGCAATTTGATATCAGTTGTCAAATTTCCTGTATAGTTTGTTTTTTCAAAATTTTTAAGTGGGTCAAGAGCTCATTTGTTTTTCAAGCTTTCTTTAAAATGTGTTTGCATTTTAGGGGGAGTAAGAAAATTTCAGAAAATCCAAAAACATTAGAAAATTTGAAAAAGACAAACATGATAAAATCAAAAATGAGTTTTGTTGTGAAAAAGAGGAAACGATAGTACATCAGTGGACTATCACAACATGCTAAAGAAATGGAAAGTTAAAAATGTGATAAACAATCTCGTTGTGGATATGCCAGTAGGTTTTTGCACTTTAGTAAATTGTGACGAGATATAAACCTAAATTTCAAACTTGCTTATTTTGTGGGTAACATATCTTGGATATATAGGTAACCCCTGAAATCATGTTTGAAAGGTCCCTCTTTCTGAGATACTAGGTCTTTATACTCAGTGATATCTGGGGTATTATCCCGGGACTTCTGCTGAATGGAAATTCTGACCTAGTCCCCGTATAATACTTTCTGCAAATGCTTTGAAATATAAGCTTGCCCTCAGCAATTTGATGAAACAATAAAATTGATAATCATTGCTGTTGTAAAAAAGATCCTCTAAAGGGGACATACCAAAAGTCGAAGCCGTCATCTCTCTGCGTATACGGAAGTATCGACCTGAGCTCTCACGGCCCTCGTAATATAACCATTTACAGATATCATCTGTGGTATACTCACCTGTAAGACTGAATATTGGGATCTGGATACGGGAGTATATTCAAGTAGTAGGACACGCGAATAAGTTTAAGTTGTTAAGACATTAATTTCGTATCTCGAAACAATTGAACTTTGTGTGAAAATTTAAGAGGACCAATATACTGACAATCTAACTGAATTGTTTAGAACTTAAAATGAAATGAAGCTTAACGGTGTTGGTGATATGTCTCAAAAACTGATATGATCGTCTTACACAAACTCACAAAAATATTGTTTGTAAATATTTCTGTATTGCATTACATTTCTCTTATCTTAAAAATCCAAAAAGATTTTCTGTGTGTTTTACAATAAATTTTGAAAAATTCAAAAAGATTTTCGCCAACTGATATTGGAAAGCTGATTCTCAAAATTCCAAGTGCTAAACCTGATGATCATGAAGTGAGGGGGAGTCTATGCTTAAAGAAATATGTTTTTGTGTAAATCAAACAAGTGGTTCATCATGCGTGTAGTCTGGATGAGAGTCAGTGTTAGTGCATGTGTTTTAATTCAAATTGGTAAATGTGTGAAATTTACTTTGAGGTAGAGATAATGCAAGTTTAAGTATGAGCTGGGTTTAAAGATCCTGAGCTGGAAGAGAGCCAGGTTGACCGATCCTGAAAAGCTTGTGTTTAATGAGTCAGGTTTTGATTCCATGGACAAAGGTTGAGCTAGGTTACGATCTTGAAACCAGGCTGATCAATCCTAAGAAGCTTGTGTTTAGAGAGAGCCAGGTTTCCAATACCTGTGGATTCTAAATTGAAGAATAGAGATAGGTGATCTTGGGATATGAGCCAGACAACGATCCTGAAGCAGATGATGCTGATGAACTTAAGGAATGCCAACACATTGCTAGGGGGAGTCTGTTGATGATGATTGATAGAGATTGAAGCCCAGAGACAGTTCAAGACTGAAGTTGCAAAGACTCGACACGTACGACTCGTCAACATCTAAGGGGAGTCTGTTAGTACATGCATCTATCGACTTCGTCTTGTATCGAGTCTTATACTAGATAGGATAGATCAGGGCATGTAGTTCGAGAAAATATCAGGTTTTATGTTGTCTAGAAGTTGATTTCGCTTGAACTGCTAATTCCGCTTGAAATAACAGTGGTCACTTTCAAGCGGAATCACAAGCTTCTTATTCCGCTCCAACTGCTTCTTGTACCTTTCGAGCGGAATCATGAGACCTATATATAGGTGCTTGGAGCGAAATCATGGTAACAGTTCTTGAATTCCATACCGAGGTGCTGCCGGTGTGAGATTTGGTTGTAATCAGTGTAAAATCAATACAACAAGTGTTTAAAGCATATTGCAAGTTGTTTACAACTCAGTTTCTTGTTTTCCGCACTTGAAACTGTTTCAAACTCCTTTGAACGACTTGTTCGGGTCGATACATGATCCCACAATGCTCTAGTGCAGGATCAGGAGCAACTACAGGCTCTAGGGCCATGGCAGGCTCTGGGTCAACAAGATCCATATCTAAATCAGCTGGAATGTCGAACAAAGGGTCAATGGGAGCTACGGGCGCCTCTAAGGGCTGGTCCAAGTGAATAAACTCGATCTCCTGGTTAGGATCAAAATCAGGGGGAAAGACTGGATCCAAATCATCATCGACCTCGTGGTCAAACTCGAACTCGTGTGCGGGAGCAGGTGCAGCTGATAACGCCATGTCGGGGTCGACGTCAGAAGAGTGATGCAGACGCCACAGACTCAAATGAATCTGGGACAGGTGAACCAACAGGAAGCTCCTCTACAGGGGCCTCAGCAATGGGAAGAATAACATCAGCATCGATAGGGGCCCCGCCCTCATAGTCAGCCTCAGGTGTGACAACTCGAATTTCCAAGATTCGATTTCATATGTATTACACGATCATGTAGTTGACTAGTTGTTTATTTGCACATTTGATTGCCATGAAAGTATATATATACGTTTTGATTGTTTGATCGTGCATAGTTGTTTGCTACATTGTGAAACTTGTAAACTAGTTAGCATGAAACACATTACATCACACAAACAACCTTCGAAGGATGTCCCACCTTCGAAGGATGTCCACGAAACATGGTGCATGAATCGAAGGATGACGAAACACATCCTTCGATTCGGAAGATCATCCTTCGGATTGATGAGTCTCGAAACATATCCTTCGGGCCATGAAGGAATCCTTCGACATCCTTCGGCCCAGCCATTTAATGGGCTTGGCCCATTCCGATGATACGTTTATAACTGAAAATACATATATCGGTAATTATTTTTCTAAAAACCCTAGAGCATCCTTGTGACGGCAATCACAGACTTACGGAGACTCCTTGCTGATCGATCCACTTGTTTACAGATTCCGGTTAGTGTTCAAGGTGTACATGATGTCATGGTGTATCAATTATTTGCTATACGTGGTTTGTATGCTAACCGGTTACGAATGTTAATGGGATAGGAATGTTATAATTGCTTAATCGTTTTGCAATATGTGTTTTTATGATCGGATATGTACGGTATGAATGTTACGATGGGTTAGCAAGGATATTTGTATTAAACTGCCATGATTGTTATGATATTGTTATTAATCGGCTAATAAATCGAATCCGTTGTGATGATGTATAATGATAAGGTTTGTGGGTTGGTTGTGATGTTGTACAATTCGATTTGTGTTATTGTTCATTGCCCTTGAAATCGGATCGTATAGGATTAAATATTGTTATGGTTCATGTGGGTGAATTTAGGGTTCATAATGTTTATGAAAATAATCCCTGCTTGATCAATTTTTAGGAAACAGAATGATTGAAATCGTGTTGGTTGATTTTCACGGATAAATTGGAAACTTGAATAAAACGTAACTGATATTATCGAAAGATAATGTATATGCCGAAAGATACTAGTTTGACCGAACCATTATTGGACCGAAAGATAGTTGGACCGACAGATAGTTGGACCGAAAGATAGTTGGACCGAAAGATAGGTTGGCCGAAAGATGACTTAGGATTCGGAACATAACATTGGTCCGAAGGATAATTGTGATAATTGTTTCCGAAAGATAATTGTGATTACTGCTGTCGAAAGATAGTGACTGGATTCGAAGGATGTTAGGGATTATGAACATACTTTGACTGATTGATTATATGCTGGATTTAATTGGCATGCCATGCTTAGAGATGAATGTTAGCATCTGTATTCGTGCAAGGTGAAATAATACGTGTGTGCTGTTATGCAACTGACTGTTATGTGAACATTAAACTGCATGCGTACAATTGCGAACATGAACTGATTTGTTATACGTGCATACACTAGGACGTGATTAATTACTTGTGAGTGCATAACTTAGCATACCGAGCAAACCAAGGTGAGTTCACACTCCTACTAAGGCATGGGATTCCCGGGTTGTGGGAATGGGTTAAAGGTTATTATTGAAAGGAACGTACATATGCTTTACTAGACTATCACCTATCATGTCCTCGGATGTCAGGACGGTTACGTAGGTTGGGATAACACCTACGGGTTCACATGCCATTCTATCCTCGGTTACGAAGGATACGCACGTAAAACCTACGTGTACGCATTACTTACTTCTATCCTCAGGTTACGAAGGATACGTGCGTAAAACCTACGCACACTTTATACACACTTCTGTTCTCGGACGAAGAACAGGGATAATAATACGAATAGTCTAGTGGTCACTTAACATGGGAAGCCCCCACCAGCATAACTTACTATCGGCCCTGTAAAGCCACCTGTTACTTACTGTTACACAATTACTTACTGTGAACTCGCTCAACTAGTTTGTTGATCATTCTGTTACATGCCTTGCAGATCGTTAGGTACTGGGAGCTTGCATTGGAGAAGCGGGTCGTTGTGGACGAGGATCGTGTTTCTTATGTTGAACTGTTACAACGCTTAAACTATTTACTACTGTTGGTTTCGTTACTATGCTTCCGCTACACATTAAAACGATGATATGTTTTGAACACCTTTTGTATTGAAAGGATGGTTTTCTTTTATCTTACTTAATATTAAATGCATGTTCAATATGATTGGTGGCTTGATCCTGGTCAGTCACGCTCCCAAGGGGTGATACTCCACAGATGGATTTTGGGGGTGTGACAGATTGGTATCAGAGCCATCGGTTATAGAGAACTTGGTTTTAATATGGGAAAACGTTTTTATTAAAACCAGACTATAACCAGAACAGTGCTCTCAACGATCCACAACGACGCTTCGCTCCACGTGCAAGACTCAACTTCCTAGGTAATAAGGTTTATGTTTATTGCCTACATGCTAGAATTAGCATAGGACTTTGCTCGTAGTATGCTTACATTACTTGCTCACAACTTGACATTGCATGAGAATACTTATGTGCTTACACTCTTCTGTCATCGCACTATTCGCGAACCTTTCTCACTAATGTTGCCTTTGATGTGAAGATCAATGGCCGCACGAATTAACATGACACAAGCCCAGCTAGAGGCACTCGTTGCTGCGGCGGTTGCAGCCGCACAAGCAGGTAGTATACCCTGCAGTATAGACCCTAGGATCTTTAGATCCTACATTAATTCCTGTACTTAACTTTGCCCTATTCGTACACAAGCAGGTCAACCCGCTCAGCAACAACCTGGGTGCACTTTCAAGAACTTTATGGACTGTCGCCCAAGCTCTTTCAGCGGCACAGAGGGAGCGGTTGGACTCCTCCACTGGTTCGAGAAGCTAGAATCAGTATTTGAGATGTGCGAGTGCCCTGAGGCTCGCAAGGTCAAGTTTGCCACCGGTACTTTAGAAGGAATCGCGCTAACCTGGTGGAACGCGCAGGTGCAGATTCTTGGGTTGGCAGCTGCTAACGCCACCCCATGGAACGATTTTAAGGAACTCATTAAACGTGAGTATTGCACGCGTGAAGATATTCACAAGCTAGAAGATGAGCTGTATAATCTGAAGATGGTTGGTTCGGAAATTGAAGCTTACACCAAGAGGTCAAATGAGTTGGCTGTGCTGTGCCCAACTATGGTAGATCCTCCATACAAGCGAATTGAGTTGTATCTCAAGGGGCTCGCGCCAGAGATCCAGAGCCACGTAACGTCGGCTAACCTCAACAACATCCAAGAAATTCAGCGCCTCGCTCATCGCATCACAGATCAGGCAGTAGACCAGGGCAAACTGCCAAAGCGTATCAGTGCTACCGCTACCGCTACTGCTACTACTACACTTGCCACTCCCAGCGAAAGTAAGAGAAAATGGGAGGGGGATTCTAGCAAGGGATCAGCATCGGTACAGTCACAGTCTCAGCAGCGAAAGACGGATAGTTACCAAAGTCCCAGTCAGCACTCATCGAGCAGCCACAGACAGGGAGGGTATCGAGGAAACCTTCCAAAGTGTAACAACTGCAACAGGCATCACAGCGGCCAGTGCAATAAGGGCCGTTGTCAAAGGTGTTTAAAGATGGGTCACGAGGCCAAAGATTGTAGAAGCGCTCGCCCTGCAAATCAGAATCAGCAGCCTCAGCAACCAGCTCCACAGAATCAGCAGAATCAGCAACAGGGCAACAGGGGGTGTTATAAGTGTGGGGCTGAAGGTCACTTCAAACGCGATTGCCCACAGTTGAACCAGAACCGCAACAACAACCATCAGGGCAACGGGAACCATAACAACAATAATGGGGGCAACAACAACAACAACAACAACAACAACGGCAATGAAGCTCGTGGTCGAGCATTTGTGTTGGGTCGTGGAGATGCAGTGAATGATCCTAACGTAGTTATGGGTAAGTTCCTTCTCGACGATATTTACGTTACTGTCTTATTTGATTCGGGGGCTGATACAAGTTATATGTCCATGAAAATGAGTAACTTATTAAAACGTACACCAACACCTCTAGACACTAAACACGTCGTAGAACTAGCAAATGGTAAAAGTGTAGAAGCCGCTCATGTAGTCAAGGGTTGTAGCATTGTTCTAGCGGGTCAGACTTTCACGATTGATCTTATACCCATAGTCTTGGGTAGCTTCGACGTCGTCATCGGCATGGATTGGTTATCTCAACATCACGCAGAGATCTTATGCAAGGAAAAGGTTATTCGTATTCCTCGCTCCAGTCAAGAACCTCTCGAAGTTCAGGGCGACAAGAGTGGTGCTGTGGTTGGCATCATCTCTTACTTGAAGGCGCAGAAATGTTTACGAAAGGGGCATACTGCCATTCTGGCTCTCGTTACTGATGCTTCAGCAAAGGAAAAGAAGCTGGAGTATATCCCAGTTGTACGTGACTTCCCTCAGGTGTTTCCTGAAGATTTACCAGGCTTACCGCCTCATCGTCAAGTCGAGTTTCAGATCGAATTGGCACCTGGAGCAGCGCCAATAGCCCGCGCACCATATCGTTTAGCTCCAACCGAACTGGAAGAACTGTCGAAACAGCTGCAAGAGCTCTTGGAAAAGGGCTTTATTCGTCCAAGCTCTTCGCCTTGGGGAGCTCCAGTGTTATTTGTGAAGAAGAAAGACGGTACGTTCAGGATGTGCATCGACTACCGTGAACTCAACAAGGTGACGGTGAAGAACCGTTATCCTCTTCCACGCATAGATGACTTATTCGACCAGTTGCAAGGGTCGTGTTACTATTCCAAGATCGATTTGAGGTCAGGGTATCATCAGCTGAGAGTCCGGGATGAGGACGTCTCCAAAACTGCTTTCAGAACTCGTTATGGTCACTACGAGTTTCTGGTCATGCCATTCGGGCTTACAAACGCACCTGCAGTCTTCATGGATCTCATGAACAGGGTGTGCAAACCGTATCTCGACAAATTCGTCATCGTTTTCATCGACGACATTTTGATTTACTCCAAGAGTCAGGAGGAGCACGAGCAGCATCTACGTATTATTTTGGAACTTCTTCGAAAAGAGCAACTGTACGCAAAGTTTTCAAAATGCGACTTCTGGCTTCGTGAAGTCCACTTCTTAGGCCATGTGGTAAACAAGGATGGGATTCATGTCGATCCATCCAAGGTTGATTCGATCAGAAACTGGCCAGCACCACGTACACCGACAGAAATACGCCAATTCTTGGGTTTGGCAGGTTACTACAGGCGATTTATTAAAGACTTCTCCAAGATCGCGCAACCACTCACTATGCTTACACAGAAAGGTGTCGTTTACAGATGGGGTAATACACAGGAGACCGCTTTTCAGTACTTAAAGGATAGGCTTTGCAGCGCGCCTATTCTCTCACTGCCCGAGGGCACGGATGACTTCGTGGTTTATTGTGACGCATCGATACAAGGGCTTGGTTGTGTATTGATGCAACGGGATAAAGTGATCGCATACGCCTCTCGGCAACTCAAGGTTCATGAACGGAACTACACGACGCACGATTTAGAGCTGGGAGCTGTTGTTTTCGCGCTTAAGATATGGCGACACTACCTGTACGGTACCCGGTGCACGATTTACACCGATCACAGGAGTCTCGAGCATATTCTTAAGCAAAAGGATTTGAATATGCGTCAACGAAGATGGGTTGAACTTCTGAACGACTACGAATGCGCCATCAAGTATCATCCAGGCAAGGCCAATGTTGTGGCTGATGCCCTCAGTCGGAAAGACACTCTACCTAAGCGCGTGCGAGCGCTACAGCTTACCATTCAGTCCAGTCTTCCTGCACAGATACGAGCAGCTCAGTTAGAAGCACTGAAACTTGACAACGTCAAAGCTGAAGCCTTACGCGGTTCAAGGCAACGCATGGAACAAAAGGAAGACGGTGCTTACTATGTAACGGGGCGTATTTGGGTCCCACTTTATGGCGGCTTACGCGAACTTGTGATGGATGAGGCGCACAAGTCTCGCTACTCGGTACATCCAGGGGCAGATAAAATGTACCACGATATCAAAACAACATATTGGTGGCCTAGTATGAAGGCTCACATCGCCACCTACGTTGGAAAATGCTTAACCTGTGCGAGAGTCAAGGTTGAATATCAGAAACCAGCAGGCCTACTGCAGCAGCCCAAGATACCGCAGTGGAAATGGGAAGAAATTTCCATGGATTTCGTTACGGGCTTACCTAGATCCCAGCGTGGGAATGACACTATTTGGGTAATCGTTGATCGACTCACAAAGTCTGCTCACTTCTTGGCTATCAAAGAAACGGATAAGTTTTCTACCCTAGCAGACGTTTACCTTAAAGAAGTTGTTTCGAGGCACGGAGTGCCCACTTCTATTATTTCGGATCGCGATGCACGATTCACGTCAGAGCTTTGGCAAGCGATGCACAAATCTTTCGGCTCACGTTTAGACATGAGCACAGCATATCATCCTCAGACGGATGGGCAGTCTGAGCGAACTATTCAAACTCTAGAAGACATGCTTCGAGCGTGTGTTATCGATTTCGGCAACGGCTGGGAAAAGCACCTCCCTTTGGTGGAGTTCTCGTACAATAACAGTTACCATACCAGCATTCAAGCCGCTCCATTCGAGGCATTGTACGGACGTAAATGCCGGTCACCTCTCTGTTGGGCAGAGGTGGGGGATAGTCAGATTACGGGTCCAGATATTGTTGTGGACGCCACAGAAAAGATAGCACAGATACGACAACGCATGGCGGCAGCGCGCGACCGTCAGAAAGCCTACGCGGATAAGCGTAAGAGACCGTTGGAATTTGAGGTCGGGGACCGGGTTTTATTGAAAGTTTCACCCTGGAAGGGTGTGGTACGTTTTGGTAAACGGGGCAAACTCAATCCGCGGTACGTCGGACCGTTCGAGATCATTGAGAAGATTGGCAAGGTAGCCTACAGATTAAACCTACCTCCTGAACTCGGTGCAGTTCACAATGTATTTCACGTGTCGAATCTGAAGAAATGCCTATCAGATGAGACCCTCATAGTTCCTTTTAAGGAACTCACTATCGACGAGCGGTTGCAGTTCGTCGAGGAACCAGTTGAAATCACGGACCGGGATGTTAAGGTCCTCAAACACAAGAGAATCCCTCTTGTTCGAGTTCGTTGGAACTCCCAGCGTGGCCCAGAGTATACCTGGGAACGCGAAGACCAGATGAAAGAAAAGTACCCTCAGTTATTCGAAACCAATGCATCCACTTCTGAGGCTGAAGCTACTACTACTGAATTTCGGGACGAAATTCCAAATCAACGGGGGGATGATGTGACACCCCAGGAAAATCAGTGAACGATGTAACTTACCTAGCTTCCTCAGTAAGTGCGTACCAAATTTCGGGACGAAATTTCTTTCAAGTTGGGGATAATGTGACAACTCGAATTTCCAAGATTCGATTTCATATGTATTACACGATCATGTAGTTGACTAGTTGTTTATTTGCACATTTGATTGCCATGAAAGTATATATATACGTTTTGATTGTTTGATCGTGCATAGTTGTTTGCTACATTGTGAAACTTGTAAACTAGTTAGCATGAAACACATTACATCACACAAACAACCTTCGAAGGATGTCCCACCTTCGAAGGATGTCCACGAAACATGGTGCATGAATCGAAGGATGACGAAACACATCCTTCGATTCGGAAGATCATCCTTCGGATTGATGAGTCTCGAAACATATCCTTCGGGCCATGAAGGAATCCTTCGACATCCTTCGGCCCAGCCATTTAATGGGC
Source organism: Helianthus annuus (assembly GCF_002127325.2). Lineage (NCBI taxonomy): Eukaryota > Viridiplantae > Streptophyta > Magnoliopsida > Asterales > Asteraceae > Helianthus > Helianthus annuus. The sequence goes on from NC_035443.2 coordinate 94,537,556, forward strand.
TTGGCCCATTCCGATGATACGTTTATAACTGAAAATACATGTATCGGTAATTATTTTTCTAAAAACCCTAGAGCATCCTTGTGACGGCAATCACAGACTTACGGAGACTCCTTGCTGATCGATCCACTTGTTTACAGATTCCGGTTAGTGTTCAAGGTGTACATGATGTCATGGTGTATCAATTATTTGCTATACGTGGTTTGTATGCTAACCGGTTACGAATGTTAATGGGATAGGAATGTTATAATTGCTTAATCGTTTTGCAATATGTGTTTTTATGATCGGATATGTACGGTATGAATGTTACGATGGGTTAGCAAGGATATTTGTATTAAACTGCCATGATTGTTATGATATTGTTATTAATCGGCTAATAAATCGAATCCGTTGTGATGATGTATAATGATAAGGTTTGTGGGTTGGTTGTGATGTTGTACAATTCGATTTGTGTTATTGTTCATTGCCCTTGAAATCGGATCGTATAGGATTAAATATTGTTATGGTTCATGTGGGTGAATTTAGGGTTCATAATGTTTATGAAAATAATCCCTGCTTGATCAATTTTTAGGAAACAGAATGATTGAAATCGTGTTGGTTGATTTTCACGGATAAATTGGAAACTTGAATAAAACGTAACTGATATTATCGAAAGATAATGTATATGCCGAAAGATACTAGTTTGACCGAACCATTATTGGACCGAAAGATAGTTGGACCGACAGATAGTTGGACCGAAAGATAGTTGGACCGAAAGATAGGTTGGCCGAAAGATGACTTAGGATTCGGAACATAACATTGGTCCGAAGGATAATTGTGATAATTGTTTCCGAAAGATAATTGTGATTACTGCTGTCGAAAGATAGTGACTGGATTCGAAGGATGTTAGGGATTATGAACATACTTTGACTGATTGATTATATGCTGGATTTAATTGGCATGCCATGCTTAGAGATGAATGTTAGCATCTGTATTCGTGCAAGGTGAAATAATACGTGTGTGCTGTTATGCAACTGACTGTTATGTGAACATTAAACTGCATGCGTACAATTGCGAACATGAACTGATTTGTTATACGTGCATACACTAGGACGTGATTAATTACTTGTGAGTGCATAACTTAGCATACCGAGCAAACCAAGGTGAGTTCACACTCCTACTAAGGCATGGGATTCCCGGGTTGTGGGAATGGGTTAAAGGTTATTATTGAAAGGAACGTACATATGCTTTACTAGACTATCACCTATCATGTCCTCGGATGTCAGGACGGTTACGTAGGTTGGGATAACACCTACGGGTTCACATGCCATTCTATCCTCGGTTACGAAGGATACGCACGTAAAACCTACGTGTACGCATTACTTACTTCTATCCTCAGGTTACGAAGGATACGTGCGTAAAACCTACGCACACTTTATACACACTTCTGTTCTCGGACGAAGAACAGGGATAATAATACGAATAGTCTAGTGGTCACTTAACATGGGAAGCCCCCACCAGCATAACTTACTATCGGCCCTGTAAAGCCACCTGTTACTTACTGTTACACAATTACTTACTGTGAACTCGCTCAACTAGTTTGTTGATCATTCTGTTACATGCCTTGCAGATCGTTAGGTACTGGGAGCTTGCATTGGAGAAGCGGGTCGTTGTGGACGAGGATCGTGTTTCTTATGTTGAACTGTTACAACGCTTAAACTATTTACTACTGTTGGTTTCGTTACTATGCTTCCGCTACACATTAAAACGATGATATGTTTTGAACACCTTTTGTATTGAAAGGATGGTTTTCTTTTATCTTACTTAATATTAAATGCATGTTCAATATGATTGGTGGCTTGATCCTGGTCAGTCACGCTCCCAAGGGGTGATACTCCACAGATGGATTTTGGGGGTGTGACATCAGGCGGATCCTCCTCGAATAGATCAATGTCGTCGTTCGAAATGACATCGAGTGGCATGTCTACTACTAGAAAAGCAGCAAGCGGTATAGGAGCAGGGATCACCCCAAGAGGTAAATCCCCCGCAGGAAGGCCATCAGCAGGCTCAGCTCCGACGTCTGGCAGCGCGAAGGGCTGAAAATCATCGTCATCAGTGCTGGTGGTGTCTGATGTGTAGACCTCTCGCTCTGACGGAATCTCGTCATCTGACACAACTGCCATAGGATCCAAGGTGTCCGATACTCATGTGTCTGAGGATGAAACCATGGTGTCTGTAATACAACCACACATATGCACAAATATAAAATCAAATAAACATGTAAGTCACCATATAGCAAACAAATAATTTTCCTAGTCTCCTAGACTACCCTCCCAGCCTCTCAGACTGAACCTCCTAGCCTCTCAGACTAACTCCCTAGCCTCTAAGACCAACCTCCCAGTCTCTAAGACTAAACCTCCCCAATCTCTAAGATTGGCCCCTCAGTCTTTATGACTGAACCTTCCCAGCCTCTAAGGCTGAACCTCCCCAGCCTCTAGGGCTGAACTCCCTCAGTCCCTAAGACTGAATCGTAAATTTTGAAAAAGTGCTTGTACTTTTTGTTCGTAAAAATATTTTGTGTCCTGGATCTGAACGTTTCAGTGTATGCAATGTAAAAATGTTTTCGTGAGAGCCCTAGTGATCATAGTCTAGACTCGAGAAAGAATCCTAGTTCGCTATGATCGTCGCTCTGATACCAAGCTGTCACACCCTGGCTTTTGCGAAAGCGTGGGTGTATTTGGTGTGACTTCTTAATACCATAGAAATTATCATAACAATGCTATATGAATTTAAAACATATGATGTTCATCCATTCATCAAGTTTTTAAGGTAAACACGACAACATTGTTTTAAAAAGTCGACACAACAACCAAATACAACCATGACATAATGAAAACATGTTCAACGACATAACAAAAGACTTGACTAATAAAACAGTTTAAGAGTCGTAACCCGTCCAGGCAAAGGTCACATTTCCTAAACTCGGATGACATCATTTTTCCTACGCAGCTTGACGAGAATGCATACCTTGCCAGATCCACTAATTTCCTGAAATACATGTAATTTGAAAAGTCAACAAAAAGTTGAGGGAGTTCATGTAATAGTAAGTATGAATAAACCTTTAGAGTATGTATAAAAGTCCCTGGTATGTAGCAATAAGGAAAAAGAGATCACCAAGGGATTGCAAAGCCACTTGTATGTGTGAGAAAGCGTAGGGAAACTCAAACCTAGCAAATTTGTTACCAGGCTTCGGCTATAAGACACAGTCACCTCTATGGCCTCCCCGGCCTCACGGGTGTGGGCTCGCTACACCCAAATAGATTTATCACTCTTGTGTCCCTCGGTCCTACAACGAGGATTAATGGCCTCAAGTGTTGTACCCACCCCTTACATGATCTAGTAGTATAAACCCTCCCTACGCTAACCATACCATGTAATAAATGTTTGTAATAATTGTCGCATGTATTTCACCCCCGAAGTATAAAACTGAAAACAGTAAAGAGAAAAGGGGGACATGAACTCACAGAAGTGCGTATCCAGAAACGTCAATCTCAAACTCAATCTACGGCGTGACGACCTACACGTACTAATGCCTATTAGACGGATGGGCCGTGCCTTGGCTTAAGGTTTAACGTTTTTGGGAAATAGCTAGACAACTATTTCGTATTCACACTTCTTATTTATTTTATAAGTATATTTCCTTCCCAAGGATGGGGGTAATAATACATGTATGCTTTATAATTCTGAAAATATATTTTTTAGTCTCACTTGAAGAATATATCTTAAATCACTTGTCTAAAATGTTTTAAATTCCAAAATATATATATTTTTCCAAAAATATTATATTTTACTTCATACACTTTCCAAAATAATACTTATCAAAATATACATATAAGAGTATTTTTCAGAAATACTACATAAGTTACGTTTTAAAGTGCGCGTTGTAACAATACTTGTGTAATTTAAATATTTATTTTGTGAGAGCGTTGGTATTATTTTGGAGTCGTAATTTCACGGTATTTTTAAGTTATATTATTCTTACCCTAAAAATAATATATCTAATGCACACAATAAACAAACAATCACACAAGCGTTTTATTATAAAATATATATTCTAAATATATATTTAACAAATTTTATTTACGAAAATCCACCTCCGGTATTTGGTATTTTTGTAATAAATCATGGCGAAGTTTATTTAGAGAAATAATGTTAAAAATATATTTGTAACCATTTGTTAGAAAAATATTTCTAAGTGTTTGAAAATTCTAGAAAAATTTCGCCAGAGTTTACTCTGTAAATGGAGGTGTCCATGCTTTTAGCATATCATTTTCTTTTGTAAATTCACTCAAACAATTATCAATCAACAATATACAATTTTTGATCACTAAATTTGACAAAAATAATCATGAACCATAAACTTATGAACTTGAAAGTTTGTAAAAATATTTAGTAAATCACTAACACACTTAGTAGGTCTTGTTATCTTTAAAAATATGATTAGTTTCTTAAAAACTTTATTTTTAAAGAATATGTATTTTCACAACTTCTAGTCATGATTTCCAAAAATATTTCATTGTGGAATTTTCTTGTTACACAAGTGTTCATACACTTGTTTACTTACTAAAAATGTTTTTAGTTCATACAAGATCCGGGTTTTAACAAAACTAGTATTTTTCACTTGGTTCTTCCGAAAAACCGCTCGTAGATTTTTAGATCTACAAGTTTATAACTTTATTTTTCAAGAAATCTTATATTTATTCAAGTTCTAAGTTCATGTGTGGATGGTTTCATCATCCTTCATAACTTTAACCTTTTCATCTTGCTAGTTCATGTTCTTAAACATAATCTAGCAAGTCTAGATGATGAACCATCTTACTTCTACTAACAAACAACATGTATTAAGCATAACAACACAAGATCAACATTATTTCAACATCATTTAACACTACTTCTTCTCTTTATCCACTCTTTATCCTTTATGTTCAAGACTTGGATTATGTTCATTAGTGTTCTTAACATTTCACCATTCAATCAACTATTAACCACCAAAAACAAGAACAAGATGAAGATTTGAAGTACTTACTACTAGCACAAGGCTAGGGGAGAAACAAGGCGTAAAAGTGGTGGATAAAAGCAAACAAGAGTGGTCCTTGAGCTTCCGAGTGCACCAAGCTTGCTTGTTGGACCTCTAACACCTTTGGATGTATGGAAAATGGCTTGAATGAAAGTTGATGGTGGTGATGTGGTGGTTAGTGGTGGCGGCCGTAGGTGGGGAAGGAGGAGAGGGAAAAGCTTGTTGATGTTGGGTTTGTGATGAAATGAAATGGTTATCCCTCATGTTAATTTATAATCCAATTTGTTCTTTATCCAACATATAATGTGTTTCTTAATGACCAACATTAACAATTAAATAATCAAAAGAATGTGGAGGTTATCCCACCTCTTGTAACCGTGGATTTAGGGGGGGGGGGGTAGGGGGGTTGGGTTGTGATGGAACTAGTTACAATCTAGTTAAGTTTAAAGTGTTTAGTTAGTATGTTATTGTGTGTTATCTAATATAAAGTGTGTTAGGGTGTTCGGGGACCCTAACTAGCCCAGAAAAGTAAAAACAATGTATTTGGCAATATTTTTATGTTCCAGGTAAAGTCCAGTTGTTCGGTTGGATGTTGATCCGTTAGAGTGCTAAATAAGGCTTTAAAGTGTCTTTTATATTGTTTTTAGTAACACATTAAATTCCCAACACTTTGGAAAGTGTCTAGGACTATTTTAGCAACTTTTTGCACTTTACTAGCATTGTTAAATGCTGAATTTTGGTATTTAGTGCAGAATTCTGCACTTAAAGTATGTTTTAGGCACTTTCGGGCACTATAACTAGTGACGCTGTCTTATGGTCTTCACCTCCCTACACTCCCTACTAGTGTAGTACTCTATCTCTGGCTCATACTGGCCTCAAAATATTGTCTGTATAGGTGCTGGTATTGTCAGCATGTTTCTGGGTTATCCGCTCACTGTGCTAACTATGCTTTGTGCATCAAGTTTGTCACTAATGTTTGTGTGTAAATAATAGAGTGACAGTATAAAATGTGATGCATGAGTATGTATGTATCAGAAAACAGAAAGCAGTTTAATCATAATTGTAATCAAGCATAGTAATTAAGCACTAATTAAATATTAATTAATTTGTACGGATACCTGGATTTGTGAGGGTTGTCACATTAACTCACAATCACCATTAACAGATGCTGGATATGATGTTGTGATATCACAAGTCAAAATCATATCTTTCATCAGAGCAACAGATGTTCAAAACAGCTGTTAAGGCTCATCCACTGATGAATAAACAGTGTTTGACCAAAGAAACTTTCTAAGCCTCTGTCACTACCTCATCCGTAACCACTGTTGAGAAAAATTCATCAAAATGAATAAAAATCATCAGTGTCACACTTATCCTTCAAAACCATCTGTCTTCATTTCAAACAGCTGTTGGATCATTTAAAGTCACCAACAGTTGTTAGCTCAGATGAATCACATCTGCAGCCTCACCTTTTAAAAGATCAATTTTTTTTACAAATCATCCACCATACCAAACACTTGGCAACATCTATGAAAAGGGATTCTTATAAAAAGCCTATCCTAAAACATATGTCCTCTGATTGACATTTTACCAGTCCTCTGATTGACATTTTACCAGTTCATCAACAAGTCATGTGCTATGGTGCATTAAAAGACAGAATGCTGGGTATCTGTCATGAAAGAGGGGCTTCATCAGTTCAGTGACAACAAGTTTGAAAATCTTGTGCCACAGCCAAAGGATGAGAATCTATTTGGCAAAAAGCGGGTCCTCAAAGAACATAGCATATGCTAGGAGCATGGTTATCAAGATTTATCATACTCAAACAAGTACAGACACCAAGAGTGTGAAAGCTTACATCAGGAGGATATCAATTCCTAGGCAATAAGCTTAGTGTCTTGACTGAGCACAAGCAAGCAGATATTTCCACAATCACTGATTGAAGAATATTATGATGCTGCTGCTGTTGCTGAAAAGTCCAACTGTTTATAACTTCAAAATATGTTATTGAATTTTGGTATATTTGCTCAAAAGACTTCTTTTATGCAGGAAAGTCAAGTAGCTGAAATATATCATTAAATATTCAATATCTCATTGATTCACCATCATTCACCATCAGACATCACTCTGTGAGGGATTGTTATGAAAAAGGTTTGATTTCTCTGCACCATGTTCCAACTAAAGATCAGCTGGCAGATGTGCTAACAAAAGCTTTAGACACATCCACTTTTGAAAGCTTGATCTCTAGGATTGGCATGCTGAACATGAAATAACAGGCAAAATCCTTTTTTTTTTCTATGACTAAAAGCATTAAAATGTTTTCAGAAAATCAAAAACTCATCCTTAAAAATAGCTAAAAATAAAAATTTTCATTAATCCTTAAAAGTCTGCCAAAACCACTGTTTTGGTTCAAACATCTGTTCTGCTGAATGTTGTCCACTGCTGAAAGTCAACCTCTGTTCATCCATTTCCTTGTTAATCACTGTTGTTTAAACATCAGTGTTTTAATCCACTGATAAGGCGATCCACTGATAGTTATAGTCAGCCACTGTTTTTTCATATTCAACACTTTAAACCACTGATATTGGTCCATCAGTGGTTTCCAAACAACTGTCATCCATTATTCATCAGAGGTTGTCACGTGGACAATACTTAGCCGTCAGATCTTTTGTAGCCGTTGCCACGTCAGCATACACTTTTTCATCCTATAAAACCCTGATCAAAAACCCCAAACAGGGTTTTCACTGTCGAATCGAATTCAAAATTCCTTTAAAAAACAGTTACCATCAAAATCTCTCAAATCACTCATCTTCTTCCTTTACTCGCAACTAACTGCAAAACACCATGACTCTCAATCTCAAAAATCCTCATAATTATCTATGCACTCTTGAGAAAACAGATCAAAATGAAGAGTTTCATTCCATCATTGACGCCCTTTCTTCTTCAAAGAACAAAACTTTGTTGACTTGCAACCCACCCATCTATCAAGAAACCCTACGAGAATTCTGGAAAAATGCAAATGTTCAAGTTCAGGACAAAAAGCCCTGGGGCATTACATCTGAAGTAGGCAAAAATCTTGTATCCATCACTCTACAAACAATCTCTAAAGTTTTTGAAATGAATGACCGCACAGGTAGTACTTCTTTCCCTAAACATGAGTATCAGACTGATCTAACCGAAAGGGGGTATGGGGGACAAATGGATAAAGCAACTTTGCAAAAAGGGAATTTCCCACCTCCCATGAAATTTTTATTTCATACCCTACTCATGTGTGTTTCAAATAAAACCACAACTTTCAATGAAATCCCATTAGACATTCAATATCTGGGATATGCTATCATGTCAAAAGCTGTTTTTAATTATTCTCAAAAAAACTTCAAAGACATAGTAAAAAATGTTAGCAATATAAAAGCCAAAAAGAAAGCATTTTTGCTATTTCCTAGATTTTTGAATTATTATTTACAAAAGAGAATACATACGGATAATGCAGAAGTGCTCATCCAAGGTGCTCCATATCAAATAAACAGTCTGTCCTCTGAAACCTTTACAAGGATGTCAGAGTCAAAAGATTTCAAAACACAAATAGAGGCTCCTGAGCAGAATTTAGCAGCAACTATTGCTCCTCAGGCTCCTACTGTTGAGCCTACTGCTCAAGGTGATCACAGCAGCACAACCACTGATGTGAAACCCACACCTAAAATCACCAAAATACCCAAAAAGAAAACTGTCCAAAAGCCCCCAAACCCACTAAAAAGGTAACTCTGAAAGATGAGATCCCAGATATTATACCTGTGACAACACAAAAGTCACCAATAACCACTGCTGCTACTCCCACATAGCAGATGGAAGAAAGATCTCAACCTGAGCCTAAAACTCCTCCTGCATCTTCTCAAAAAGATCAGGTTATATCCATAGGGACACCACGTTATGATTCTCTGGAATCACTTGATTCCATCATCCACAGCCCTCCACCCGGGGTGAATTCGCTTTCTACCCCTATCCTCACTGCACAACTTCCACCGTCCATGATACCTCTGTTGGATGCACTTGATATAGCCCAGACACAAAGCAGTTCCTCTCAATCACCTGTCAATGAGAATATACCCCAACAAGTGACTGAGTCTGGTGTTTCTATCACTGCTAACCCACCAACAACTGAGGAGGCTACACTGCAGGAATTACAAGTAATTCCTGTCAGTAGTTCAAGTGGAGCAGCTACTACAGGTGTTGAACCCACTGGTTTACACCTGGACAGTAGTTTCATAAGTCAGACTCCCTTAAAGGCAATTTCTTCTTTGGGAACCATAGTGTCCTCTAGTGTGCTTCCTTTATACACTGGTTCACTTAAAATGGTAACCTCTGCTGAAGAAAGACGTCCCCAGTACCAAGAAAAAGGGGCATCAGTGGATGATTTCTAGGAAACTTTCCCTAAGTCAACCACTGATACAACCACCACTGGTGGGAAATCAGATGATCCCATTAACTTGGGTGATGGTTTGAAATACAGAGAATTGACGGAGAGGGTTGATAAACTTGATACATCTGTTGCAGAAATAAAAAATATGCTGCAACAGTTGTTACAAGCTCAAAAGACAACACCCACTGCTGTAACATCTACAACATCTGCTCCATCCTCTACTGAGCTCTGGAATTTTTTTCAACCTATGCTTTATCAACAAAGATAATATGCTAATCAACAACATGAAGTTCAAATTCAAAAGATCAGAAATCTGATGGAAGCTAGGTTCAGGGATACACAAGTAGATATCAAGGCAATTAAGGCCTATTTACTACAAACCACTGGCACTGCTCCTCCTTCAATCATCTTTGTTAAAAATCCTCCTGATGATGCCAAAAAGGGGGAGAAAAAGAAGAAGGGATATGAAGATGGTCTATACATCAAACCAGATCCATTGTCTAAACTGGTTGTAGAAATCCCAAGGCCAGATGGTTCCAAAAAGGTTGATGAGACTCAAAATGCCTTTGCTGCATTAAAAGTAAACATGAAAGAGTCAATGGAAATAAAAGGGTCTAAAAGGTTTGAGCAGGAGAAGAAAGTTTTGATGGAAAAGGAAGAGCAGGGTACTTCTGAACCCAAGGAAGAGTAGGAAAGTTCTAAACCCAAAAGAAGACAGCCTACTAGAAAAGTAAGGCAACCCAAAACCACACTTTCTAGAACCACAAAACATACTCCTCAAATCCCTAAAAGTTCCTCTCATCAAACCTCCAGACCAACAAATGTTAAGACACCTGTTGTATCAACAGTTGTTGATACTTCAGTGGTTTCAACAGATATTACCCCAACAACTGCCATCAATACTACATCAACTCACATTCTACCCACTGCCACACCAAAAACAAAACCACCACTACAAACACCACCTGCCAAAGTGCAGAAGACAACAGTTGACACATCAACTGTTGTAGTGACAACAGTGGTTGAAACACCAGTTGTTTCAACAACTGTTAGTCAATCACCCATCACCTCAAACATCTCTTCAGAAGCCATTATCTTTTCAGTTCCAAAAACTCAAACAAAAACACCTTCTCCCAAAAAGGTGTATACAAGAAAAAGAAAATTTCAGGTGCATGATGATGACATACTAGCACCTGTTCCCATTTCATCTACCCCTTACAATGTCACCAAACCTCAACCTTTCATTCCTCCAAAATTAGCCAACCCAATCTGTCACACCCCGACCACGTAAAACAACAAAACGTGGTGGAAACGTCGGGGAGTGTTGTAACAGAATCATTGTTTCACAACCATGGATTAAACAGTTTCGTTTTATTGAATTAAATATATTACATTACATTGGGATTAGAAACAAAACAGGAACAAATAAACTTTCATTGTTATTAAGTCACAAAGGCCTCGTCCATTCCTATGTGAGCGTACACAAGTATCATCATCAAACATCATCAACTATGGTACCTGAAACACATGTGAAAATACGTCAGCATAAAAATGTCGGCGAGTACATAGGTTTTATATGAGTGTCAGATTCATGGCTCGTTTTACATGTTGCAATACTTATTTAAAAACCTTGTTTTGAAAAGAATAGTATTGCGACATAATTAACCAACTCAAATCAAGTTGGATATGATTTATAAAATCTCGTAGCCATGATTCTTAACTCCAAAACATTTGTTTTATGAAATCAAATTGTAAAATATATCGTAGAAACTTGTTAACAAAACTCGTATGGTTTATATTATTCAGAAAACATCATTGTGTGACATCGTTTCAAAATCGTTTACCCAAGTGATCTAGATAACGCAACGATATATAATGTGTTAAAAGCACTTATATATAGGAAGTACCAGCGACGTATCCAACATGCATTTAACACATTACACCCGCCCCATTACCTAATCACTTCCCTAACCCAATGGTTCAAACAGTTACAAATGGTTTACATATATCAAATGGTTACAAATGGTTCACATCAATCAAATGGTTACAAATGGTTCACATATATCGAATGATTACCAATGGTTCACATACATCAAATGGTTACAAATGGTTTAAACAGTTCAAAATGGAAAACAATGGGCTAGCATGTTAAATGAACATACATAGCAAAACATAATGAAATTATGTACTAATAGTGTACTAATGAACATTGCATGTATATGATATGAAAACATGGAAAGCATGAAAGTAACAAGTAGGCACATGTGTTTCACCCCAAAACGTTTGAAAAACAGTAAAAGAGGGGTATGTACTCACTTGATGGTGCTTGGAAGTCTTGAACAACAACCAAGCAAAGCTAGAGGGATCACAGAATCAAACGACACCTAATATAGGTAACTATGTAAATAAACCGGACCTAAATCGGAAGATCGGATAGAATGAGGTTTCGTAAACCAAATGAGTATAGGAACTCATGTAATATGGTTTAACGAAGCCTACTTTCTAAACGGAAACCTATCCTAAGTGCTTACGACCCGTTTAGGTAGCTTACGCCACTTTAACGCGTCATTCGCGTAAAACGCGTTCGGACCGCCTAACTAGTCCTATGATAAGTAAAATATGCCTTAACATGTCTAATATTGTTTCCAAATAAGTTTAGATATAAAAAATTATGTTACATATGCTTAAAATGAATTTTGGCGTAAAAAGGGCATTTTGGTCATTTACCTAAGGCATATAAACTACCTATCTTACAACCACCTAAACGACGTGACCATAAGGTATAACCTAGAAAGGTTATTCCCTATGCAACTATGGTCACCTAAAGTGTTTGGTCGGATCCTAAAGATCGACCAAACGGGTCGGGTTCGAAAGTATAAGCGGTTGTTTAGACCGCTTACCTTACGACCCTACATAAGCACTAAACCTAAAGTGACGAGCTAAACATGTTAAAACATGCTTAACGAGGTTTGAAAATAGGTTTGGTATCAAAACAAACGGTTTTGATACCTAAAAGTAGTTTGGTTACAAAATACGCAAGAATGCGCATTTTGGCCGAAACTACGACTCGCCACTATGCCTAGATAACGTGGTAATCAGTAGGTATAGTCACAAGAGACTAAAACCATCGTGATTACGCTCATGTTATGAAGTTTCAAACGAACTTTATGTTGACCATAAACTGGTCAAAGCAGAAAGTCAAACACAGTTTGACTTTCACGCGAAAAAGGACGAAAGAGGACTTACAAAAGGTCCAAGAACGGAAGTTTGACCCGATTATTCTCAGGTATGAAGTGAAAGCACCTCAACTTAGAGAAATATCAGATCAAATGTGAGTTGCAACAATGAGATGGATGGGGTATTTATAGTTTTTGCACAACCGTTAAGATCGTTCATCGTAAAACGAGCTTCGATCTCATCCGTACACATGTGCCCATGGTTTTGTGAAACCATAGGAGCCCCTAGTTTCATTAAAACCATGTGCAAATGAGGGGAACAGCTGGAACAAGCTGGAATTTATATTTTCCATTTTGGTCCCTTCCTAAGATAACTATGGCAGAATGTCAATTTTGGTCCCTGAATGTGCAAAACATGGTTTTTGATGCATTTTTGACACATTTAAGCCCCGTTAGTCCCATTTCAAGGCTCTAAAATGAAGTTAAAGTATAGGGAACATGAAACATGCTCAAAAATATCTCGGATGTCGGTTTGTTTGGTCGTACGGTTGCGTTGTTCGGTTAATTACGACGAAATACGAACGAATGCGAAAAATGATCCAAATTACGCGACGAATGGAATTTTATCATGCCAATGACTAAAATAAAATATTTTAATGAATACATAAAGTTTTGGATGTCCGGATGTATTCAGAACGTAAGATATGCGCGAAAATACAAACTTATGCACTTTTTGACGCTTTTAGTCCCTGAATGACCAAAAAGTTTATTTTAGCACACCGAACCCCTCAAAGCCTATTTATATGCTATGTAAAGGATATTTAGGGTATTTTTAACTTATGGTCATGTTCTAGAATGTTCGTTACAGTACAAATCCGCATACTTTCGTTGTTTGTCGAAATTAGTCCCTGTAAGCGAATAAACTTGATTTCGCCACACCAAACCCTCCAAAACTTATTTCTAAGTTATGTAAAGGTTATTTAAGGTATTTTAATTCTATTTCACTATTCTAGAGTGTTCGTGGTATTAAACTGGTTATATTTACGCATCAGTGCGCGTATAACCTTCTAGAAAGCGATTTAAAGCTTGAAATCGAACAAGAATTGATATGTGCAAAAGATACACATATTTATACAAATCCCAATTATGAAATGCAATATTTCATTGGTTTGGTATTTCTTTGATGGTCACGGAGGCACAGGTGTCACAGTCTCCCCTACTTTAGGAAATTTCGTCCCCAAATTTATTCGTAGGAGTCTGTCTGTGACGTTGTGTTAAATATTTGTCTTGCATGGAATCTAGGGTGTTTATCTATTTGCGTAGAATAACCCATCAAAGATATGCAAGGCATAATCCTGTTATTTCTCTCAACGGACATTCTTCAGAAACGAAAATGAGCGGAGTTATTTTTTACAGGCATTCTTTAGAAAATGGAAAATGAAGGAATAAACAAAAGGATATTCATTTCCCTCGATGGGTATTCTTCAGAAACGAAAATGAACGGAATGAGTCATTTTCCTCAATGGGTATTCTTCAGAAATGGAAATGAAGGAATAAACAAAAGGATATTGATTTCCCTCGATGGGTATTCTTCAGAAACAAAAATGCACGGAATGAGTCATTTTCCTCAATGGGTATTCTTCAGAAACGGAAATGAAGGATTAAACAAAAGGATATTCATTTCCCTGGGTATTCTTCAGAAACGAAAATGAACGGAATGAGTCATTTTCCTCAATGGGTATTCTTCAGAAATGGAAATGAAGGAAAAAAAAGGATATTCATTTCCCTCGATGGGTATTCTTCAGAAACGAAAATGCACGGAATGAGTCATTTTCCTCAATGGGTATTCTTCAGAAATGGAAATGAAGGATTAAACAAAAGGATATTCATTTCCCTCGATGGGTATTCTTCAGAAACGAAAATGCATGGAATGAGTCATTTTCCTCAATTGGTATTCTTCAGAAATGGAAATGAATGATTAAACAAAAGGATATTCATTTCCCTCGATGGGTATTCTTCAGAAACGAAAATGAACGGAATGAGTCATTTTCCTCAATGGGTATTCTTCAGAAACGGAAATGAAGGATTAAACAAAAGGATATTCATTCCCATCGATGGGTATTCTTTATAAACGAAAATGCATGGAATGAGTCATTTTCCTTAATGGGTATTCTTCAGAAATGGAAATGAATAGGGTTAACTCTAGACACATGACAAAACTGGTTGTGGTTTATGTACGCGTCCATAATTATGTAATTCCTTGCACAGTCCGCACAGTGCATTTCATAATGTGTAGGGGAAGAAAATCAAGCCTGTGATGAGTGTGACTAGACTACCATAGGGTCCTTTTAATTAGATCGAAAAGTGATCTCTTTAATTAGACCACCAAGGAGTCTTTTCAGCTATATCATCACATGATATTCCTAACCAGATTTTTGGATCAATCTGTTTAACTATACCAGTCAAGGGGTCCAATTATAGAATAGTACTTCATAACCCAAGGGTCTTAACTATAATGTAGAAGCCCATTAAGGATTTAAGGTAGTACCTTTGCATATCCTACTATGAATCCCTTATACGAAGATATGGAAGATTCTACGAGGAATTGGATAACAAAAATTTGGATCACACAAAAACATAAAAGGGAACACATAAGCACATAATCACATAATTGTTTAACTTGACCTTTAATTTGTTATCTTTGGACACGGATATTTAAAGCACACCAGGAATCCAATTCGTGGATTTCATTTGGCACTTTAATCATTTTCAAGAATCTATCTATGAAGATAGGAATATATTAATAGGAATTCGGCTTTGTCCTTATTGAATCGTAATGTACGTATTGAATCATACAAAGATTCAATTAAGGGCTCCGATGAACGATATCCATCCACAAGGATCTTAATTATGAGAATAGAAAGATCCTATATGGATTTTGGAATTTGTGTAATGAGAGGTGTTTCGACACCTTGCACTAGGCGTGCTTAAGTCGATACACAAGGTAGGAAGTTCATGAGGTTGAGGTGCTAGATATGTCAAGGCGACATATGAAGCAGAATTTGGAGGTTGAGCAGCAGCAGGATTTGCAACAACTTTGCTTTGGATTGCAAAGCGGCACATGTTAATCAAATGTCCCCATGGTCCACTGTGGGTACATTTGAAACAGGGTATTTGATTCGGATGATGACGGTGGCATTGATTGCACCAAGGAGCAATTCCCTTATACGGCTTCATCCCTGAGGCGAGTCATGGTGATAGTTAAATCAACGGTCCTCTAGAGTACGACGCCTATTCGCTGGGTAATTGCAGCACCTGGTTCGGTCATTAGAGTGTTGTTGCGATGAAGAGGCATCTTGAAGATAATGGAAGGCATAGGAGGAAACAAGCGAAAGATAGTCAAAAGAAAATGACAACGCATGAAGATTGTGACCATTTGTTTGTTACCAAAGGCAAACAAATGAGACGGTGACTAATCAAAGTAAATGGGTCAATATAATGTATCGCGAAGACATGCTCGCCTATAAGTGGACACTCACCCCAAGAGTTCGCAGGTAAGAGTGACTGGTCCGATACTGCGGATTTGTACGAACACTCTAGCCTTAGATAGAAGACCCAGGGTACAGACACCCACCCTTCCAGTTTGCACGTGTTCACATTATTTAGACCAATGCAAATTATGCCTCAACGTCCTCCGCCTTAGAATCACCTTAGACAATTTCACCCCCTGATGACCAAAGCCTCATACCATTAAGTTTCAAAAGATATTAAAATTTTGATCTATCAAACGGTTTTGTGTAAAAGTCAGCTTTTTGTTCATCGGTGTGGATTTTTTCAATTCTAATCTACTTCTTTTCTAAGCAATCACGAATGAAGTGATGTCAAATTTCAATGTGTTTAGTCGTAGAGTGATGAACCGGGTTTTAGTTATGTTAATTGTAGCCTCATTGTCTACGAAAATAGACGTGTTAAGAAATTGCAGACCATAGTCTCTCATCTGTTGTTGGATCCACAATATCTATGAACAACAGCTGCTAGCCGAGATGTACCCAGCTTCGCAAGTAGAGAGAGCGACCGTAGTCTGTTTCTTACACTGCCATGTTACCAGTCTAGTTCCGAAGAATTGGCAGTCGGCGGTAGTAGACTTCGCGTTCAGTTTGCAACAGCCATAATCAGAATCTGAGTATCCTGCTAGGTTAAATTCGTCGTTCTTTGAATACCACAAGCCGAGACTTGGAGTTCCTTTGAGATATCGCAGGATTCTTTTGACGATCACCATGTGAGATGCCCTCAGACTTGATTGATAGCGAGCTGCGAGGCATGTGGGATACATAATGTTTGGTCGAGACGCTGTCATGTACATGAGGGACCCTATCATTAACCGGTACAAAGTCTCTTTGACTTTATCCCCCGTGGGATCCGGATGAATGTCGTGATTGAGCGCCAATGGTGTGGACATAGGTGAAGTTCTCGCCATGTTGAAATTTCTACAACACATCATGAACATACTTCGTTTGGTGAATGAAGATTCCTCCAGGAAACTGATCAACTTGTAAGCCTAAGAAGAACTTCATCTCACCCATTGAGCTCATCTCGAACTTGAGTTTCATGACCCGTTCAAAACCTTTGCAAAGTGTGTCGTTCGTCGAACCAAAGATTATATCATCCACGTAAATTTGGACTATCAGCAAGTGTCCATCAGCTTCTTTTGTGAAGAGAGTTGCGTCTACTTTGCCACAAGTAAAACCATTCTACAACAGGTGCTGAGACAAAGTCTCGTACTAGGCTCTCGGCACCTGATGCAACCCGTATAGGGCTTTATCTAGCAAGTAGACCTTATCCTTATGGATCGGATCGGTAGAGCCTGGTGGCTGACCGACATACACCTCTTCTTTGAATCTTCCGTATAGAAATGCTGACTTGACATCAAGTTGGTAAACCTTAAATCCTTTCCAAGAT
Source organism: Helianthus annuus (assembly GCF_002127325.2). Lineage (NCBI taxonomy): Eukaryota > Viridiplantae > Streptophyta > Magnoliopsida > Asterales > Asteraceae > Helianthus > Helianthus annuus. The sequence continues at coordinate 94,555,158 of NC_035443.2, forward strand.
GCAAAAAAGAGGAAAATGCGAATCGCCTCGAGCCTAGCAACAGGAGCCTAAACCTCAGTAAAGTCAATCTAAAACCTTGAACTACTAGGCGAGCTTTGTTTCTGACTATCACTCCTCTATCATCTATTTTGCTCTTAAATACCCATTTTGTTTTTATCATTCTTTGTCCTTCGGGTAAATCAACTAGCTTCGAAACACCGAGTTTCTCAAATTGATTCAGCTCCTCTTGCATTGTGTTTACCCATGATTCTTCAGTCAGTGACTCTTTGTAAGTTTTGGGTTCCACCTGCGAAATAAAGCACTTAATTGAAAATTCAGTTTGTAATGGAGCAGTTTTAGAATAAAAACACGAAAAGCCCTGATCAATTTGATTTCATGTTCAGACTTGTGATTGGAGTTCTCCAATGATGTACTCCTATTAATAAAATTATGTCATAATTAAGGAAAATAGAGTAAAAAGAAATATATATCATTTTCGATATTTTTCTATTTTCTAAATTACGTAATAACTTTGGTGTTTGAATTTAAAACCTAAGATATTTTTTCTCAATCTTAAATATAAAAAGTATAAAAGAGATGAAAGGAGAGAGATATTGTTATGTCACACATATTAATGATGATTTGATTGTTTTAGAAATAAGAGGGAGAGAGGATGTAACATTGAGAGAAAAAGACTAAAATACCCTTCTGAAGTTATATTGATTATAGGTGATGTGTTAAAATTCTATTAGATTTTTTATTTTTAGAATATAAACATATTTTAATTCAAACAAATTTATACTTAAGAGAATGACACCATATTTTTTTATATTACCTACAACCTTTTTCATGTTTTTGATGAATTCAATTTGTATATAACCTCGATCATGAATAGAGATGTTAATACTTTTACTATTGAACTGGATTTTGGGTTTACGCCATTTCAATTTATTTAACAACTTTTAATATACATAATAAATACATCACTTTTTTATGTTATCCATTTTCTAAATTCACTTGATGTGATTCTTTTAGTTTGTATTAACATGGTTCAATTAAAAGATGAATACGAAAAGGTTATTATAAAGAAGCAAATTATAGAAAAAAAAGTATAATATGTTCATTGAAGATTAAAACCAGGGACATACTAACTTCAGAAATATTTGATTTTTACAAATTACATACCATATTTCATATAAATTCAAAGCAAAGGATTATGCGGGCATGGAGTCAAAGTCATGGTGGGCATTGACGGTTATACTAACATTACACATACGAGAGTTTACAAATACATAGTTTTACGAATGCATTACAAATACAAAGCTTCCATATAACTTGGCAAGAAAATGATTTCTAAATTCGTTTTCTCAATATTATTTCATAAACCGGTTATTCAAAAGATTTATTTCAAATCTTTTACAAACAAACTATGAACTCGCTCAACTTTATGTTGATTTTTCGCATGTTTCTTTCTCAAGTTACTTTTCATAGTTGAGGCACGGTTGGAATAGGAGAACCATTGGGGAATCGAGCACTTAGCGGGCGTTAAATTTCTAGAAGTCTTAGCTATATTTGCTTCCGCTGTGCAATGAAGATACCAGTCCAGTCACGCCAGCTCTGATAATTTCGGGGTGTGACAAAAAAAATCATGTTCATCATGCTAAAACGAAACACATTGAAATTCGTCATCACTTCATCCGAGATTGTTTCGAGAAGAAGTTGATACGAATTGAGAAAATCCACACTGACAAACAAAAAGCTGATTTACATACCAAAGCGTTTGATAAAACTCGTTTTCAATATCTTTTAAAACTAAACGGTATGAAGCTTTTATCGGTGTCGGAGGGGATTCTTGGCATAGATGAAGATACCACTGTAGATGATGTTGAAAAGCAATCTGCAATGGTTTGTCGAGTTTTTAGATGTTTTGGTATTTAGGGGGAGGTAGGTTATATTTTCAGAAAATACAAAAACAATAAAAAATTTAAAAATCCAAAAACATGAGATATTTCTAAAATCAAAAAACATTAGAAAACCGAAAAAGAGTTTGTGTAAAAAGGGAAAATGATATTACATCAGCTAGACAGTTGCAGTATGCTAAAGAAATGTAAAGTTTAAAAGGCGTTAAGCAGTCTCGCTGATGATATGCCGGTAGGTTTTTACAACAATTAGTAAGTTTGTTTGGGATATAAACATAAATCATTTGTCACACCCCTAAAATCCACACGCGGAGTATCACCGCTTGGGAGCGTGACTAACCAGGATCAAGCCACCAATCATATAGAACAATGTAAATAGTAAAAGTAAATGTAATTAAACCAAACCAATCCATATGAAAGGTGTTCCAAAACATAAGTATAATAACAAAGTTTAGCGGAAGCGTATGAGTAAAAGCTCATTCACAAATAAAGTATGTAATGTCATAATGTTTAAATCAAGCATTCACGATCCTTGTCCACAACGATCGAGCCTCCCCATGCAAGCTCCATGTATACCTAACGACCTGGCATGTAACAGAGAGTCAACAACTAGTTGAGCGAGTTCATAGTAAGTAAGTTCGTAATAGTAAGTTTGTTCGTAACGTGTGGCTCTACTAGGCCGTTAGTATGTTCTATTGGTGGGGGCTTCCCATGTTTACATATACACTAGACTATTCGTAACCATATGTGTTCTTCATAACCCGAGAACAGTAGTACGTACAAGCTTTACGTAGGTTTTACGTAAGTGTCCTTCTTTACCCGAGGACAGTGGTACGTGTGGGGTTTACGTAGGTTTTACGTAAGTGTCCTTCCTGACTCCGGAAGACAGTAGCATATGAGTGTTTACGTAGGTTTTACGTAAGTGTCCCTCGAAACCCGAGGACAGTGGTAAGTACTTGTTTACGTAGGTTTTACGTAAGTGTCCTGCTTAACCCAAGGACGATGGTAGATAGTCTAGTAACAGTGTAAGGACAAGTGTCTATTCAATCTCATTCCTTCAATCCCATTCCCAAACCCCGGGAATCCCATGCCTTGGTAAGAGTGTGAACTCACCTTGGTTTGCTCTGTATGTTATTGCTTCTAGTGTTAATTAATAGGTAGGTCCTTTACACACGACCTAAGGTACATTGCACATAACTCGATGTAAGTGTTTACATTCAATTAGGGTTTACAAGTTCTTGATGTCCAAACAACCGTGATTCGTGTGATAGTTGTGTACAGAGTGACATCACATAGATTGTTCATACATACAATATCATCCAGTTACATACAGTAGCGTACAGTTATATACAGTAATATACAGTAGCATATACAGTAACATGCAATGTGTTCTTCATTCAGGGTTTTGACTCAGCATTATACATAAACTCAGATCCCTATATCACATACAAACTCGGAACATATACATCATATGAAATTCGGACAAGGCATCATCATAAAGGTCGGACAAGGTTATCAAGCATAAAAGTCGGATCACATAACAAGCCAAAAGTCGGACCAAGCATTCATGTTACACAAATTCGGACCAAATCCCTCCTTGTGAAACTCGGACATACATAAACATCACAAAGGTCGGACCCTAGCAACATCATAAAAGTCGGACCACCCCCCTTACATACGAAAAGTCGGACTATGTTTACATATAAAAGTCGGACCAAGTGTGTTATATATAAAAATTCGGACCTACCACCCTTGAAAGAAATTCGGACCATATGGCTCCCCCCATAAAAGTTCGGACATCCTGTGTTACAACAAAAATTCGAACCCCCTTGTATCACAACAAAAGTTCGGACCCCCATACCTTTCTTTAATAAAATTCGGACTACACTTATATTAGAAAGTCTGACCATTATATCCATTCAAAAATTCGGACAACAAATAAGCATACCTGAAAGTCGGACCTTAAACCTTTATAAAATTCGGACTCTATATGTTTTACTTAAAAAACTCGGATCATTATCAATCAAAGGTCGGACTAACATCAATCATGCAATATTCAACTTCATTGTAACAGTTACGTTTTCACGATCAAGAAACCCTACTTTTCATACATTCAAAGTGCAGTAATCTAATCAGCAAATCAAACATCTCTATCTTACAAGCATCTCATTGTCAAGCATTTGATTACACTACTAATCATAAACCATTTCACAATAATCAGAATTGACCAAAACACAGAGCCATTATATGTAGAACTAGGGTTTTGCATGAATCACATAATCAAAGATTAACAACAAGAAATCATAAAACGATTACCTTGGATTGATTCTAGATAAAGAGAGGAATCAAGAGTGATGATTGAGAGCTTGTGCCAATGATGAAGAAGATGATTGTAGAGAGGATTGTAGAGAAATCTTGAAGGTACGTATGATTGAGATTGGTGAGAATGATTTGTGAGGGAGGTTAGGGTTAAGAGTTACTAATCATTCCACTAACTACTCTACACACCCGTAAGTATCATCTTTTACATAAAGCACACCCATCACATTATAATTTACAGTTTCATCACCAAGTTCATGTATATGTCAATCATTCGTAAAACTTTATCAAATCAAAACGTATACAGATACAAAGCAAACAAATTGTATAAGTAAGCAATTAAACAAACAGTTAACGTGTAATAAATGCGAAAGTGGAATCTCGGGAACTCGAGTTGTCACATTATCCCCAACTTGAAAGAAATTTCGTCCCGAAATTTAGCATGTGGTTACTGAGGAAGCTAGGTAAGTTGTATCGTTTACTGGTTTTCCTGGGGTGTCACATCATCCCCCCGTTGATTTGGAATTTCGTCCCGAAATTCTCTAGTAGCTTTAGCCTCAGCAGTGGTTGCACGGTTTCCGAATAACTGGGGATACTTGAGTTTCATTTGGTCTTCTCGTTCCCAGGTATACTCTGGGCCACGACGGGAGTTCCAACGAACTCGCACAAGAGGTATTCTAGTGTTCTTAAGGACCTTGACATCCCGGTCCGTGATTTCAACAGGTTCCTCGACGAAATGCAACTGTTCGTCGATAGTGGTTTCCTTCAAAGGAACTATGAGGGTCTCATCTGACAGACACTTCTTCCGATTCGACACGTGGAAAACATTGTGAACTGCACCGAGTTCAGCTGGTAGGTTTAGTCTGTAGGCTACTTTGCCTTGTCTTTCAGTGATTTCGAACGATCCAACGTACCGCGGATTGAGCTTGCCTCGTTTGCCAAAACGAACCACACCCTTCCAGGGTGAGACTTTAAGTAGCACTCGATCCCCAACTTGGAACTCGAGCAGTTTCCTACGCTTATCAGCGTAACTTTTCTGACGGTCACGAGCTGCCGCCATGCGTTGTCGTATCTGTGCAATCCGTTCAGTAGCATCCACTACCATTTCTGGACCTGTGATCTGACTATCCCCCACCTCGGCCAACAGAGAGGTGACCGGCATTTACGTCCATACAATGCCTCGAATGGAGCGGCTTGTATGCTGGTGTGGTAACTGTGATTGTACGAGAACTCCAGTAACGGGAGGTGTTTTTCCCAGTTGTTGCCGAAATCGATAACACATGCCCGAAGCATGTCTTCTAGAGTTTGGATAGTGCGTTCAGACTACCCATCTGTCTGAGGGTGGTTAGCTGTGCTCATGTCTAATCGAGAGCCAAAAGATTTGTGCATTGCTTGCCATAGTTCTGAAGTAAATCGTGTATCCCGATCCGAAATAATAGAGGTTGGCACTCCGTGCCTCGAAACAACTTCTTTCAAGTAGATGTCTGCTAAGGTAGAGAACTTATCCGTTTCTTTGATAGCCAAAAAGTGAGCAGACTTTGTGAGTCGGTCTACGATCACCCAAATAGTATCATTTCCATGCTGGGATCTAGGCAGGCAAGTAACAAAATCCATGGAAATTTCTTCCCATTTCCACTGTGGTATCTTGGGTTGCTGAAGTAGGCCTGAGGGTTTCTGGTATTCCGTCTTAACCCTTGCACAGGTCAAACACTTGCCGACGTAAGTTGCTATGTGGGCCTTCATGCTAGGCCACCAATTTGTAGTTCTGAGATCGTGATACATTTTATCCGAACCTGGATGTACCGAGTAGCGAGACTTGTGAGCTTCATCCATTACAAGTTCTCGTAAACCGCCATATAGTGGGACCCAAATACGCCCCGTTACGTAGTAGGCACCGTCTTCCCTCTGTTCCAATCGTTGCCTTGAGCCACGTAAGGCTTCAGCCCTTACGTTTTCTGGTTTCAATGCTTCTACCTGAGCATTTCGTATCTGTGCAGGAAGATTAGACTGAATAGTAAGCTGCAGTGCTCGCACGCGCCTATGTAAAGTATCTTTTCGACTGAGAGCGTCAGCCACGACATTGGCCTTGCCTGAATGGTACTTGATGGCACATTCGTAATCGTTCAGTAGTTCCACCCATCGACGTTGATGCATGTTCAATTCCTTCTGCGTGAAGATATGCTCGAGACTCCTGAGATCGGTGTAGATAGTGCACTTGGTACCGTACAGGTAGTGTCGCCATATCTTAAGCGCGAAAACAACAGCTCCCAGCTCTAAATCGTGCGTCGTATAATTCCGTTCATGAACTTTGAGTTGGCGCGAAGCATAAGCAATAACTTTATCCCGCTGCATCAATACACAACCAAGCCCCTGTATCGATGCGTCACAATAGACCACAAAATCATCCGTGCCCTCTGGCAATGAGAGAATAGGTGCGCTGCAGAGCCTATCCTTTAGGTATTGAAAATCCGTTTCTTGTGTATTGCCCCAACGATAGGTAACCCCTTTCTGCGTCAACAAAGTGAGCGGCTGCGCGATCTTGGAGAAGTCTTTATTGAACCGTCTGTAATAACCTGCCAAACCCAAGAATTGGCGTATTTACGTTGTTGTACGCGGTGCAGGCCAGTTCCTGATCGAATCTACCTTGGATGGATCGACATGAATCCCATCCTTGTTTACCACATGGCCTAGAAAGTGGACTTCACGAAGCCAGAAGTCGCATTTTGAAAACTTGGCGTACAGTTGTTCCTTTCGAAGAAGATCCAAGATAAGACGTAGATGCTGCTCGTGCTCCTCCTGACTCTTGGAGTAGATCACGATGTCGTCAATGAAAACAATCACAAACTTGTCTAGGTAAGGCTTGCACACCCTGTTCATAAGATCCATGAAAACTGCCGGTGCGTTTGTTAACCCGAATGGCATGACTAGAAACTCGTAGTGGCCGTAGCGAGTTCTGAATGCTGTCTTGGAGACGTCCTCATCCCGGACTCTCAGCTGATGGTAACCTGACCTCAAGTCTATCTTGGAGTAGTAACTCGACCCTTGTAACTGGTCGAATAAGTCATCAATACGTGGTAGAGGATAGCAGTTCTTCACTGTGACCTTGTTCAGTTCGCGGTAGTCTATGCACATCCTGAAAGTTCCATCTTTCTTCTTCACAAACAGTATTGGAGCTCCCAGGGCGAAGAGCTAGGACGAATAAAGCCCTTATCCAAGAGCTCTTGTAGTTGCTTTGATAATTCTTCCAGTTCGGTTGGAGCTAATCGATACGGTGCGCGAGCTATAGGTGCTGCTCCAGGAGCTAGCTCGATTTGAAACTCGACCTGGCGATGAGGCGGTAGACCGGGTAAATCTTCAGGAAACACTTGAGGAGAATAGCAGTGTGACCCTTTCGTAAACATTTCTGAGCCTTCAGGAATGAGATGATGCCAACCACATCACCACTCTTGTCGCCTTGAACTTCGAGAGGTTCTTTACCAGAACGAGGAATACGAATGATCTTCTCCTTACATAGGATCTCTGCTTGCTGCTTGGATAACCAATCCATACCAATGACGATGTCAAAACTACCCAGAACTATAGGAATGAGGTCGATGGAGAAAGTCTGACCAGCGAGGATAAGATTACAACCCTGAACTATGTGTGTAGCCTCTAGACTTTTACCATTAGCTAACTCTACGACATGTTTGGTGTTTAGGGGAGTTGGTGCACGTTTTAACATTTGACTGACTTTAAGAGACACATAACTAGTATCCGCACCTGAATCAAGCAATACAGTAACGTAAAAGTCATCAAGAAGAAACTTACCCATAACTACGTTGGGATCATTCCTGGCATCACCCTGCCCCAGCACAAATGCACGACCCCTAGCCTCGTTGCCGTTGTTGTTGTTTCCCCCGTTGTTGTTGTTCCCATTGCCCTGGTTGTTGTTGTTGTTGCGATTCTGGTTTTGGTTTAACTGGGGGCAATCACGTTTGAAATGACCTTCAGCACCACACTGAAAACATCCCCGGTTTCTTCGCTGCTGATTTTGCGGTGTTTGCCCCTGCTGCTGATTCTGATTCGCAGGCTGCGGGCTCCTACAATCCTTGGCCTCATGACCCATCTTGAGGCACCTCTGACAGCGACCCTTGTTGCACTGGCCACTGTGGTGTCTGTTACAGTTGTTGCACTTGGGGTGATTCCCCTGGTATCCTTTCTGCCCGCGACTACCAGAAGACTGCTGACCGGGGCTCTGGTAATTATCAGTCTTTCGCTGCTGAATCTGAGACTGAGTTGTAGCTGATCCTTTACTGGAACCCCCCCCCCCCCTCCCATTTTCTCTTGTTGTCACTGGGGGTAGCAGGAGTAGCAGAAGTGGTAACGGTAGCAGTAGCGCTGATGCGCTTAGGCAGCCTGTCTTGTTCCACTGCCTGATCCGTGAGACGATGAGCTAGACGTTGAACATATTGGATGTTGTTATGGTTAGCCGATGTCACGTGGCTTTGAATTTCTGGTGCCAGCCCTTTAAGATACAATTCGATACGCCTGATAGGTGGGTCCACCATAGTTGGACACAGGACGGCCAGCTCGTTTGACCGTTTGGTATATGCCTCGATCTCTGACCCTGTCATTTTCAAATTGAAGAACTCCACCTCTAACTTGTGGATGTCGTCTCGTGAACAGTATTCTCGCTTAATCAGCTCTTTGAAATCATTCCAAGGGGTGGCGTTAGCAGCTGCCAACCCTAAAATCTGAACTTGCGCGTTCCACCAAGTTAGCGTAATTCCTTCAAGAGTACCAGTGGCGTATTTCACCCTGTGAGCCTTAGGGCATTCGCACATCTCAAATACCGACTCGAGCTTTTCGAACCAATGGAGGAGTCCAACCGCTCCTTCAGTACCACTAAACGTGCCAGGACGACAGTCCATGAAGTTCTTGAAAGTGCAAACAGGTTGCTGAGCGGGTTGACCTATTGTGTAAGAATAGGACAAAGTTAAACACAAGAGTTGGTTTAGGAATGTAGGATCTAAAGATCCTAGTATGAGTTACGACTGCAGGGTATACCTCCTGCGTGTGCAGCTGCAAGTGCCACAGCAACTTGTTCGTTGATGAGAGCCGTCAACTGGGCTTGAGTCAAGTTAATACGTCCGGCCATTGATCTTCACATCAAAGGCAACATAAGTGAGAAAGGTTCGCGAACAGTGCGATGACAGAAGAGTGTAAGCACACAAGTGTTCTCAAGCAATAACAAATAGTAGGCAATGTAATCTAAGCATACCACGAGCAAAGTTCTATGTAATTCTAGCATGTAGGCAATAAACATAAACCTTATCACCTAGGATGTTGAGTCTTGCACGTGGAGCGAGGCGTCGTTGTGGATCGTTGATGACTGTACTAGTTATAGTCTGGTTTTAATAAAAACGTTTTCCCCATATTAAAACCAAGTTCTCTATAACCAATGGCTCTGATACCAATCTGTCACACCCCCAAAATCCACACACGGAGTATCACCGCATGGGAGCGTGACTGACCAGGATCAAGCCACCAATCATATAGAACAATGTAAATAGTAAAAGTAAATGTAATTAAACCAAACCAATCCATATGAAAGGTGTTCCAAAACATAAGTATAATAACAAAGTTTAGCGGAAGCGTATGAGTAAAAGCCCATTCACAAATAAAGTATGTAATGTCATAATGTTTAAATCAAGCATTCACGATCCTTGTCCACAACGATCGCGCCTCCCCATGCAAGCTCCATGTATACCTAACGACCTGCAAGGCATGTAACAGAGAGTCAACAACTAGTTGAGCGAGTTCATAGTAAGTAAGTTCGTAATAGTAAGTTTGTTCGTAACGTGTGGCTCTACTAGGCCGTTAGTATGTTCTATTGGTGGGGGCTTCCCATGTTTACATATACACTAGACTATTCGTAACCATATGTGTTCTTCTTAACCGGAGAACAGTAGTACGTACAAGCTTTACGTAGGTTTTACGTAAGTGTCCTTCTTTACCCGAGGACAGTGGTACGCGTGGGGTTTACGTAGGTTTTACGTAAGTGTCCTTCCTGACTCCGGAAGACAGTAGCATATGAGTGTTTACGTAGGTTTTACGTAAGTGTCCCTCGAAACCTGAAGACAGTGGTAAGTACTTGTTTACGTAGGTTTTACGTAAGTGTCCTGCTTAACCCAATGACGATGGTAGATAGTCTAGTAACAGTGTAAGGACAAGTATCTATTCAATCTCATTCCTTCAATCCCATTCCCAAACCCCGGGAATCCCATGCCTTGGTAAGAGTGTGAACTCACCTTGGTTTGCTCTGTATGTTATTGCTTCTAGTGTTAATTAATAGGTAGGTCCTTTACACACGACCTAAGGTACATTGCACATAACTCGATGTAAGTGTTTACATTCAATTAGGGTTTACAAGTTCTTGATGTCCAAACAACCGTGATTCGTGTGATAGTTGTGTACAGAGTGACATCACATAGATTGTTCATAAATACAGTATCATCCAGTTACATACAGTAGCGTACAGTTATATACAGTAATATACAGTAGCATATACAGTAACATGCAATGTGTTCTTCATTCAGGGTTTTGACTCAGCATTATACATAAACTCAGATCCCTATATCACATACAAACTCGGAACATATACAACATATGAAATTCGGACAAGGCATCATCATAAAGGTCGGACAAGGTTATCAAGCATAAAAGTCAGATCACATAACAAGACAAAAGTCGGACCAAGCATTCATGTTACACAAATTCGGACCAAATCCCTCCTTGTGAAACTCGGACATACATAAACATCACAAAGGTCGGACCCTAGCAACATCATAAAAGTCGAACCACCCCCTTACATACGAGTCGGACTATGTTTACATATAAAAGTCGGACCAAGTGTGTTATATATAAAAATTCAGACCTACCACCCTTGAAAGAAATTCGGACCATATGGCTCCCCCCATAAAAGTTCGGACATCCTGTGTTACAACAAAAATTCGGACCCCCTTGTATCACAACAAAAGTTCGGACCCCCATACCTTTCTTTAATAAAATTCGGACTACACCTATATTAGAAAGTCTGACCATTATATCCATTCAAAAATTCGGACAACAAATAAGCATACATGAAAGTCACCTTAAACCTTTATAAAATTTGGACTCTATATGTTTTACTTGAAAAACTCGGATCATTATCAATCAAAGGTCGGACTAACATCAATCATGCAATATTCAACTTCATTGTAACAGTTATGTTTTCACGATCAAGAAACCCTAGTTTTCATACATTCAAAGTGCAGTAATCTAATCAGCAAATCAAACATCTCTATCTTACAAGCATCTCATTGTCAAGCATTTGATTACACTACTAATCATAAACCATTTCACAATAATCAGAATTGACCAAAACACAGAGCCATTATATGTAGAACTAGGGTTTTGCATGAATCACATAATCAAAGATTAACAACAAGAAATCATAAAACGATTACCTTGGATTGATTCTAGATAAAGAGAGGAATCAAGAGTGATGATTGAGAGCTTGTGCCAATGATGAAGAAGATGATTGTAGAGAGGATTGTAGAGAAATCTTGAAGGTACGTATGATTGAGATTGGTGAGAATGATTTGTGAGGGAGGTTAGGGTTAAGAGTTACTAATCATTCCACTAACTACTCTACACACCCCTAAGTATCATCTTTTACATAAAGCACACCCATCACATTATAATTTACAGTTTCATCACCAAGTTCATGTATTTGTCAATCATTCGTAACACTTTATCAAATCAAAACGTATACAGATACAAAGCAAACAAATTGTATAGGTAAGCAATTAAACAAACAGTTAACGTGTAATAAATGCGAAAGTGGAATCTTGGGAATTCGAGTTGTCACATCATTACTTGCTTATACGTGGGGAACATCTCTCGGATATATAGGTAACCCCTGAAATCCTGTTTGAAAGGCTCTATTTCTGACATACTAGGTCTTTGTACGTGATGATATCTGGGGTATTATACCAGGACTTCTGATTATGCGGAAGCAATAGCCTAGTCCTCGTATAATACTCTGCACTGCTTTATTTTTAAAGCTCACCCTCAGCATAAAAATGATGAAACATTGAAAAATGCTAATCATGTGCTGTTGAAAAAGAAGATCCCCAAAGGAGACCCACCTAAAGTCGAGCCATCATCTCTCTGATTGAACGGAAGTTCTAGCCTGAGCTCTCATGGCCTCGCATTTACCCCTTACAGATATCATTAGTGTGCACTCACCTGTAAGACTGAATATAGTAGTCTGGATACGGGAGTATATTCTGAGGTGGTACACGCGAATAAGTTAAGATCTTAAATCACTAAATTCGTATCCTGAACAGATTGAAATTTGTGTGAAAATTTAAAGTGGATCAGTATCTCGGCAATCTAAGTGAATTGTTTAATTCTGAGTATGAAATCAAGCTTAACGGTACTAGTAACTTGTCGGTAGCTGATATGAGTCCCTAACGCGCTCACCAAAAATATATTTGTAAATTGTTTACATTTACTGCATTTCATTTCTGTTTAGCATTCTAGTCTAGAAACTTTATTCAAAATCCAAAAAGATTTTACATTTCTGCTTTATTTTATCGACAAACCAAAGTGGAAAAGTTGATCTTCAGATTCGCAGTTTGTGGCAAATGCAGAAAGTTTCTAAACTAGAAGATGGGTTGGGAGCTCATTATGATAAAACCTGAAAGATGAAATGTCAACACAAGTTCATTAATTTGAAACTTGTAATTTTCAGAATAATGTTTTGAAAAATGTTGAACAAAAGTCAGTTTTGCTTTGTCTCGGGTCAACCAAGGTCATTAAGTTGGACTTGGTAGAGAAAATTAAGTACCAAGGGTCATTAACTTGGATCTGGATACATAAGTGGATTATTAAAAACTGATAAAAACAACTAAAGAAGTCAAAAAGTCAAGAGGTTTAAATGTCATGTTTCTGAGAACCAGGTAACAGTTCTGAACCTGTGAAAGCAGCAAAGCTAGATCCCCGTGGTTAAGTCTGAGCAAAGTTTGAGCCAGAATACAACTCTAGAACGAGAGCTATTCAAGACTGCTATCCCAGATTATCGAAAGGGGAGTCCAAAGACGTAAGAGTCAGATACAGATTCCGGATCAACATTCAAGGGGTAGTTTGAAGTTTGTAAAAGCCAGGTTCAAGTGCTAGCTGCTGATGTTGTTAAACTTATGGAATCAAGAGATCTGATCAAGAGAATTAGAAGAGTCAGATTGCGATTCTGGAAGAGTAAGAGAGAAATAGGAGAGAAGAAAAAGAGATTGAGGATGCTTACAGTGTCAGATACTTTGGAAAGAGTGAGAAGACAGATCAAGATTTAAGACTACCGAAGACTCGATGCCGAAGACTTCGTCAACATCCAAGGGGGAGTCTGTTGGTGCAGATATGCCTGTCAACTTTGTCTTGTATCGAGTCTTGTATCTAGAATGATAGTCTAGGACACGTAGTTCAATAAAATCAAGAAACATGTAGGGTTTAGCCATTTCGCACGAAATGGTATTGCCATTTCGCACGCAATGCCATTTCGTACGAGTCCATTCCATGCGAAATGGTGGGTCTATAAATAGCTGAGTCTTGAGTTCATTTGGAAGGTTGCAGATTTCAGAGCCGAGGTGCTGCCAAATTCTCAACTGATCTGTATACCTTTGAAATCAATAAACAAGATAATTAAAGTGAATCTAAGCGTGAATCAAGCTGTAATCAAGTCCGTATCATCGAATTCCGCCTTTGATTCGGATTAAAACTCTTCTGATCGACTCGTTTAGGTCGTACAACGATCCTACACTATCAACTGTTCAATCAAATCCAATTCAAATTTTGTTGATTTTCTTCAAATTGATTGTTCAAAAACATTATATAAGTGCCGATTTGAAGAATTATATGTTCAATTTTAACTTTGGTCCATCAAATCATCTTAGATCTATGTGTTTAGGAACGGTTTTGCACGAATAAGAATTTCACCATTAAAAACCTAGCAAATCTATCTCATACCTTTCCCATAGTGTATGTTGTGCTAATCAACACCACTATGGATAAAATTTTGGCAGCAATTCGACTTGGGAGGTTTTGAGATTCAAAGAAAAAGTTAAGTTCTCTGAGTTACAATAATAGCGAATGTGCATAAAGTAATGAATGGGCATTATATATAGTGACACAATAGACACTTCGTACGAGTGGGCTTAATGGGCCTGTGACCAATATGAACGACCGAGCCTAATGCACTCTCGTTCAAGAGTGCACTTCGAGTGAATGTGACTTATTCAATTCAAAACTTTTTATTTTTCAAACTTTTCAATATTATCAGATTTAAATATCCACTCGACTAACCAGGTCCAAATTAATGACCCTGGTTACTCGATTTGTCGACCAAGTCCAAGTTAATGACCTTGGTTGAACCGATTAAGAACCATCTTGCATTTTCAATCAAATTTTTCAAACAATATCAAGTTTCAAATTAATGAACTTGTTAAACTTTTCAGCTTTTCTTTATTACAAGATTAGCTCCCACCCAGATAGCTCATGATTGTTTTGCATTCAGATTCTGAAGATCCGCTTTCTGTCATCATTTGTCGAAAATAAAGAAGACATAAAAACTTTTTGCATTTTTACAAACTTTATGTTAAAACTCTCCTAAAATCTTTTCAGGTTTTGTCTCATCACAAGCACCATTGATCTATATAAACTTTATGTTTTAAACGATTCACTTAGATTGTCAGTATACTAATCCACCTAATTTTTCAAACAAACTTTAATTGATTCAAGATATGAGATTAGTGTTTTAAAACAAACTTAAACGCGTTTCCCACCTCAGAATATACTCTCGTATCAAGATTCCCTGGATTCAGTCTTTTAGGTGAATATACTTAGATTATATATGTCTCTGGGTTATTGCGAGGCCTTGTGAGCTCAGGTTAGAACTACCGTTAAGATAGAGAGATGGAGGCTTGACTTAAAGGTGTGTTCCACTTAGGAATCTTCTTAACTGCACTTGATTTATAACTTTCGATATGCTCAATTTTTATGTAGTGGGGGTTTAAGTGCAAAAGCATTATACGAGAGGTCTAGGCCGTTGCTGACGCAAAATCAGAAGACCAAGTATAATACCCCAGATATCAATAAGTATAAAGACCTAATATCTCAGAATCAGGAAACCTCTCAAATGAAATTTCGGAGTACTAAGTCCATATATCCGAGAGATGTTCCCCACGAATTAAGAAAGTTATTGGTTTAGGTTTATATCTCAAAATCAATTTACTAAATGTGTAAAAACCTACTAACATATCATCAGTGAGACCATTTATCACTTTTTAGCTGTCCAATTCTTTAGCATGCCGTGATTGTTTACTGATGTACTATCATTTCCTCTTTTACACTAACTCTTTTGTCTTTTTCTACGTTTCTTAATTTTTTGAATTTTTAAATGTTTCTGTATTTCGTACTACATTTTCTCCCCTTAACCCTTCCAGTTTGCACGTGTTCACATTATTTGACAAATCCAAAGTGACTTGCTTCCAATGTAAGCAGAAAGGTCATTTCAAGAGAGAATGCACTAATTTTGCAGTTAGTGGAAATGAACATCCGTTCAATGATGATTACTACCGAAAGGCGATCTACCACCGAAGCAGAGAAGAGCTGAAAATGATCGAAGATAAACCCAGAGAGAAGTCAAGACCATGTGCAGTAACACATCATGATGAAGGTTTTGATTGGAGTCAGATTCTTCCAGAAGAAGATCGTTTGGAGAATATTCGAAAAACGGCTCATGGCAGAGCTATAACAGAGAGCAAACATTATGTTCTTGTTGCTGAAATTAAAGAAGAAAAAGGCACAACTGAAATTAAAGAGAAAACCAAAGAAGAGATTTTGAGTGAGAAAACTTATCGAGAAAGAAACATTGCTTTGAACAGAATGGATGAGATGCAAGAAGAATATGAAAGTGCCGTCGTCAATAAGAGATGGGATAAGAAGAGAGAGTGCTACTTCAACAGAGAAGGTGAACCAGTTGTTCCGAAGAAAGACATAATCTTTGAAAATGTTCTTCTCATAATTCCTTCATCGGCTGAATATTATAGAAATGTTCTAAAAGATGACACGTATGCAAAAAGGCATGAAAAGGAAATCAAATATGCCATGACATCGTGTTTGAGAAAGAGAGATGAAGAGAGAATGAAGAAGAATGTTGAAGAGATGGTGAACAATATGAAGAAAGCTGCTGAAGAAGTTAAAACGGAAGTTGTTGAAGTTGAGGTTGTGAAGAAAGTTGAGGTTGATGAGAAAGAAAAGATTGAAGAAAAAGTTGAGGTGAATGAAAAGGATGAGAAAGTTGTTGCTGAAAAACAGCAAGTTGAAGAAGAAATGAAGAAGAGAGAAGAAGAAGAGGTGAAGAAAGAGATTTTGAAGGTTGCTAGTGATGTTGGTGATCACAATGGTGATGAAGGTGCTGGTGATGAGAAGAAGGAAGAGCTGAAGCAAACAAATGCAGCTGAAAACACCGAAGTGCCAATCACTGAGGTAAATTCTGATTCTGAAATCTTAAAACCGATTGAACAGTGCAAGAAATGCATGGAAACACGCAGAGCTTGTACTGAAAAAGATGAGAAGTTCAGAACAAGAGATCTTGAATTCACAAAAATCGAAAACATTTTCAAAGAAAAATGCAAAGAAATGCTAGAAAATGAAAAAGTTTTAAAAGAAAATGATGAAAAACTTTCAGAAAAATATAAAAAATTAGAAAAAGAAAATGAGATTTTGAAAGAATATTTTTGAAAAAGACAGAAGAATGTGATCAAAAAGAAAATGTTTGTCAAGAAATGAAGAAAGAATATGACTCAATGAAATTGGCATATCACATTACAAAAGAGTCATATGAAAAGGTGAAGGGTGAAATGAAGTTTATTCAATCAAGATTGAATTACTGTTCTGAAACATCAAAGGAATTAAAACGAATGTATGAAATTAAACAAGGTGTTGTAAATTCATATATTGAAGATGTTGCTAAGCTAAAACGACAGATTGCTGATTTAGAACAGGATAATAACAAGTTAAAAAGTTACCATGCGTCGTCATATGTGCTTGAACGTATTTTCAACATAAAACCGGATGGAAAAAATTCTGAGCAAAACAAGAAAGGTATTGGCTCAGAGTTTCATCAAGTTCCACCACCGGAAAAGTTCGTATTTTATGATGATGAAAAGGTCAAAAAAGCTTTCAACATGGTAGATCAATTGCCAAACAACATTGACGTAACCTATTCCAAATCTGATGATTCTAGTGATTCAGAGGTGGTAGGTAAGGTCGTTGAAAGTATGTTGAAAGAAGAGTCGGTTGAAACAGGTAATTCTGAATCACAGGATGAAAATGAAGGTAATTTTCATGATGGATATCTGAAAAACACAAAATCTGAGAAAAATTTGAATGATGATTCAAAAGGATTGGTTTATACCATGATTGGATCGGACAAATTATTCTTAGATGTTGTATTCCCGATTCAGAATGTGATTTCAAAAAAGGTTGATAAAGTTTTCAAGATGGTTGAGATTGAAAAGTCTGAGATTTCAAAGTTTGCTGGTAAAGGTCACAAAACTTTTTATAACAAACCTGGTTTCAAGAAGAAAAACATGAAGGTTGGGTTGGGTTATAAGAAGAAACAACGTTGGAATAAAAATGAAACACAAAATTATCAGGCAAAAATGAGTTTTGTTCAAGGAAAAAGTTTAGCAGAAGAGAAAGAACTCAAATTTGGACTACAGTCTAATGATGAGTTTCATACTCAAAAGAAAAAACAACAACAGGTCAAAGATGTGTCCAAGAGAACATGTTTCAAATGTGATCAAATTGGACATCTTACTCGCAAGTGTCCAAATCGGAAACCTGTTGATGTTGAGTCGAAAAAGAACTCTGAAAATGTTGAAAAACAGAAATCTGAGAATGTGAGACAAAGGTCAACCAGATTTGACTCAAAACAAACTTGGAAGTACAACACAAACAAGTTTGCTTCAAATCAAATTTGGAAATCAAACCCAAGCAGGTTTGATTCTAGACAAACCTGGAATTCTCACACATCCAGATTCAGAACAACGCAAAGTTGGAAAACATCAGTTGATATGACAAAACCCCAACATTTTTGGAAACCAAATGTTGTTCAAAAACAAAGTGTTCAAAAAGAATCACATTTTTACAAACGAGGTACTCCTAAAGGTCAAACATGGAGTGTTAAGAAACCGACGATTTTTGTAAAAGATGAAAAAGTTGAAGTCAAAGTTGATAAGGTCTTTCTGAAAGATGACAAAGACTTTCCGGCATTGAATGAAGTTTATTGTGTTGAAATGCCTAAGGTCAAGCAGGCATGGGCTAAATTGTTCAAGTAATTGAATGCTTTGAATGTGCAGGTGCTTAACAAAACCAAAGATTGTGAGAATGGAATTTGGAGCAGCCTGACACAACGAGAGGAGGAGGCTGTTGGACCCTGTGTTGGTTGAAACATGGAGTTTGTTTGTTTTCTGTAAATAAATAAATCATATTAAAAAAACCCTAAAAATTTGAAAAATTAAAAACCAAAAATATATTTTTTTAATTTTGTTAAAATCTTGAAAAAACCCAAAAATATGTTTGTTTCTAATTTTTCTCAAAAAATTAAAAAAAAAAACCAAAAATATGTGTTGATTGAATATGCCGAAACCCTCACGGCGGAACAAACATGATTACTTTCACCAGATTGAAAAACGGTTTTCAAATTGTGAAAAATCAATGGGTTGTAAATCATGGGGGTACTTTATGTTAGATTTTCTGCAAAACAGAGCACATTAAGCAGAAAATGGATGGCGAGACAAAGCTATCAGTATTGGTTGTCAAATTTTCTTTAAATGATTTTGCATTTTAAGGGGGGGAAAAATTGTCAGAAAATCCAAAAACATTAGAAAATTTGAAAAAGCCAAAAACATGATAAAATTCGAAAATTGAGTTTTTGTGTAAAAAGAGGAAATGATAGTACATCAGTAGACAGTTACAGTATGCTAAAGAAATGTAATGATTAAATAGCGTTAAACAGTCTCACTGATGATGTGACATTTGTGCTTGTAATCATTGTAAACAATTCAATTATCAATGAAATAAAGTTATTTGATCCCTATGTTTGTTTGTTTATGTTTGATGTTTTTCATGTTTTGACTTTTATTCGTTTTCAAACTCTATATCGCTTTCTGGAGAATTATACACAAACTGTTGCGTAACGTAATCAGTTAAAAGCGACAAATACTCCGGAACATCAATTCATGCTTAACATACCTTAAATAACCCTTACGTAACTTAGAAATAAGTTTTGAAGGCTTTGGTATGGCAAAATCCAGTCAATTCGCTTACAGGGACTAAAATTGACAAACTGCGAAAGTATGCCGATTTGAACTGTAACGAACATTCCGGAACATGATTATAAGTTAAACACACCTTAAATATCCTTTACATAGCTTAGAAATAGGCTTTGAGGGGTTCGGTGTGCTAAAATAAACTTTATGCTCATTCAGGGATTAAAAGCGTCAAAAAGTGCATAAGTTTGCATTTTCGCGTTCCGGACATCCAAAAATTTATGTAATCATTAAAATATTATGTTTTAGTGTTTGGCTTGTCAAAAATCCATTCGTCGCGCAATTTGGACCGTTTTTGCGTCCGTTACGACTTCCGTCGTAATTAACCGAACAACGCAATCGTACGGCCAAACGAACCGACATCCGGCATATTTTTGAGCATGTTTTATGTTCCCTATACTTTAACATCCTTGTAGAGCTCAAAAATGGGTTTGACGGGTGTTAGAAGTGCCAAAACACGACTATACGCGCACAGGGACCAAAACTGCCAAAATGCAAAATCTGCTGGTCTGCAGCGTCCTTACGGACCGTATGGGTATGCTTACGGTCCGTAAGCCATGCCCAGATCAGCAGAATTGCATTCCAGCCATTTCCAGCTGTTACCCACCCTTGCACATGGTTTTGTTGAGTCTATGGGCTGGTTTAGGGGCCCCCATGGTTTTCTAAAACTATGGGCTTGATGTGTATGGCTAGGATTGAATCTCGGATAACGAGGAACGATCTTAACGGCTGTACCAAATCTATAAATACCCCCCCATGCCTTGCCCATTTCCCTCACACTTGATTCTGAGATTTTCTCTAAGTTGGAGTTATAAACACTTCATACCTGAGAAATACTCGGAAATCAATCTTGCGGGGACCTTCTGTAAGTATTCTTTCGCGTTTTTCGTTCGTTTTAGCATTTAAGTCAAACTGTGTTTGACTTTCTGCATTGACCAGTTTATGGTCAACGCGAAGTTCGTTTGAACTTCATAACGTGAGCGTAATCACGATGGTTATAGTCCCTAGTGACTATACCTACTGATTACCACGTTATCTAGGCTCAGTGACGAGTCGTAGTTTCGGCCAAAATGCGTTTTCTCGCGTATTTTGTAACCAAACTACTCTAGGGTATTAAAACCGTTTGTTTTAATACCAAACCTGTTTTCTAACTTCACTAAACATGTTCTAGCATGTTTAGCTCGTCGCTTCTAGTTTTGTGCTTGTCTAAGGGTCGTAAGGTAAGCGATCTAATCAATCGCTTATGCTTACGAACCCGACCCATTTGGTCAATCATTAGGATTCGACCAAACACTTTAGGTGACCATAGTTGTATAGGGAATAACCTTCCGAGGTTATACCTTATGGTCACGTCGTTTAACTAGTTGTATGATAGGTAACGTATGTGCCTTAGGAAAATTACCCAAATACCCTTTGTACGCCAAAATTCATTTTAAGCCTACGTAACATAATTTTTGGTATCTAAACTGATTTAACAACAATATTGAACATGTTAAGGCATATCTTGTTTATCATAGGGCTAGTTAGGCATTCCGAACGCGTTTTACGCGAACGACGCGTTAAAGTAGCTTAAGCTACCTAAGCGGGTCGTAACGGGTCAAAAGCACTTAGGATAAGTTTCGTTTTAGTATGTAGGCTTTGTCAAACCATATTACATAAGTTCCCACACTTATTTGGTTTACGAACCCTCGTACTACCCGATCCTCCGATAAGTCCGTTTATTAATGTAGATACCTATATAGGTGCCGTTTGATTCTGTGAACTTCTAGCATTGCTTGGTGGTTATCCTAGGACTTCTAAGCAATCTCAAGTGAGTACATAGTACCCCTCTTTTACTGTTTTTCAAACATTTTGGGGTGAAACACATGTGCCTACTTGTTACTTTCATGCGTTCCATGTTTTCATATCATATACTTGCTATGTTCATTAGTACACTATTAGTACATGATTTCATTATGTTTTTGCTATGTATGTCCATTGTGTGCATACCTAGTACACTCGTTTTACATGACATTTTATGCTATGTATGTTCATCATACTTAGTACATTGTTTTACATTACCTTTTCATGCTATGTATGTTCATCATACTTAGTACATTTGATTTACCATTTTCATGCTATGTATGTTCATCATACTTAGTACATTTGTTTTACATGATATTTCACGCTATGTGTGTACATTTGATTACATACTTAGTGCATTGTTTTCACATGTTTATATTTTGGGTATGACATTTGGTTTGTTTAAGTGGGACAATATACGTTCATTAACTTTGATCACGCCGCTCGTTAGTAGGTAATGGTACCATAGGAATTGACAACTCCCGTTCCTGACATCCTGGGTATGTTTGGATGAAAGGAATGACCGAATTCGATTTAAACATAAAAACCGATAGACCTTTAATTTGTTTAAAGGTTTATCACCACAGTCACAAGGCTTGAATGTATGCATTTTCACAATACCGCATAAATGTTTGTATTCAGTATAGCATGCATCTCCACAAAACATAACATTGATTTAAACTGAGTTTTACTTCAATACTTTGTTTTGTGCATTTTTCACCTATGGTTTAGTTGATACATATTTCACTTACCATACATGACATTTTGTTTACACATGACATGATTGACATTGACATAGACATTTTGACGTTGTTACACACATTACATGATTTACACGTGACGTTAGACATGGTTTTTCGCATAAACATTTTGACATTTGGTTAAACATAAACACGTTTACATTGGTGGTTTGTTTGGGTAAGTGATTTAAGTAACGAGGCGTGTGTAATATGATACAAACATGGTGGATACGCCGCTGGTACTTCCTATATATAAGTGTTTGTATGATATTACACATCGCAGCGTTGTTTAAATCATTTCAGCTTAGCTATATAACATATACTTTTCACAATACATTGTTCTACAAACAACTTGTTTTATACAACTTATTTTACTTGGTTATTCATTTAACCATACATTATTCTTTCAAAAATACATATCTACCATCGTTTTTCAAATGATTTACAAACAATACAATCAACAAGGTTCATGACTACATTTCATTAAACATTTTTTCTAAAACCTAAGTCATGGATCCTATTTTCACAAAACCTATGTATCTCACAGGCATTTTTATGCTGACGTACCTATTTTCACATGTGTTTCAGGAGCAAATGCATAGGATGATCGTGATACACTAGGGTGGACTTGGGCCTTAGTGACGATAAAATGGATCTGGACTAGTTAAAACTTGTTATGTACTTTGTTTCTTTTTTTTTATTTTAAGACAATGTAACTTGTGGGTTCTCGTTTGAAACAATGTATTCCACCCTTGGGTGATGAATAAAATATTATTTTAATTACCTTGGTTGTGGAACAATAATTCTGTTACAACACTCCCCGACGTTTCCGCCACGATTTGATGTTTTACGTGGTCGGGGTGTGACAGAAGAGTTGGTATCAGAGCCAATGGTTATAGGGAATTAGGTTATTAGTAATGCTTTGACCTAGACTATAACCTTTCTAGGACCCCAACACAAGTTGTCTTGTGTTTAGATTTTAAAACATGCACTTCACCTATCCTTAGGTGATCACCAAAACAAGAACCCAGTTTTCTAAAACGATTTTTGAAAAACAATCTTCTGTTTTCAAATGATTTATTATATGGTTTTGAACCCCTTTTTGTTTTTTCAATTTGATTTTGAAACTTTATCATTTGTTTTTAAATGATTCTTTTGGCCTTGTGCCTTCCAAGTTTTCAAAATCTCGTCAAAGTTTTGGGTTCTAATTAGTGTGAACACATGCAAACTGGAAGGGTGAATGCCTGTACCCTGGGTTTTCTGTCTAAGGCTAGAGTGTTCGTACAAATCCACATAATCGGACCAGTCATTTTTACCTGGGAACTCCTGGGGTGAGTGTTCACTTATAGGCGAGCATGTCTTCGCTAAGCATTATTTATGAGCCCATTTACTTTGATTAGTCACTGTGTGTCGTTTGTTTGCTTTGTGATACGGACAAATGACCACCATCCTTGCTTTGTTGATTTTGTTTCGTCTCGTTCTTTTCATCTAATCATCTCACTCGCTTCCTCTCATGTTTTCCTCTTTTTAGCATGCCTCCTCGACGCGAAAATCAGCTACCCAATGCCGAACTGGCAGAAATCATCGCACAGCATATGGCTGCTGCGTTCCCGAATCTTATTGCTCAGTTTAACCAAGCCAACATCAATCAGAACGCTCCTTGTAACTTCAAAGGCTTCAATTCGGCTAAACCACTCAAGTTCAGTGGTACCGAGGGGGCAACTGGGCTCCTTCAATGGTTTGAGAGCATTGAGAATACTTTCCGTCATGTTCAGTGTCCTGATAATCGCAAAGTTGAGTTTGCTTCAAGTGTTTTTCAGAAGAGGGCGTTAACATGGTGGAACGGGGTTATGAGAGATCGAGGTGCTGAAGTCGCTTTAGCGCAAACATGGGCTGAATTGAGGACTCTCATGATGAGTGAGTTTTGTCCTCGTCATGAGCTACGAAAGTTGGAAAGGGAGTTTGACGATCTGACACAGGTTAGTGGTGAGCACCGGGCGTATACTGATAGATATGAAGAGTTGAGTTTGTTATGCCCAACAATGGTCACCCCACTTGACAAGGCTATCGAAAGATACATCGATGGTCTACCTGACTCTGTGCAAGACATCGTTACTGGTAGTAAACCTACCACTGTTCGCCAGGCAATCGAACTATCTGCAACGTTGACAGAATCGCAGATCAGAAAGGGTAAATTGCATAGGAAGGGCGACAAGGGCAAGAATCAGGCGTCTGACAAAGGGGATAGCAAGAAAGGTAAGAAGTGGAAGGATTCTGGCTCATCAAAGGGCTCCAGGAAGCGAAAGGCTTCCCAAAATTTTGCCATCACTGCCCAACAGAACCAAGCGGCTCCCAATCAGCCAGCGCAGCCTCCCGCAAAGAAGCGGTATGAAGGGAATGCACCTTTGTGCAATAGGTGCAATAGTCACCATCAACAGCAACTCCCGTGTCGTTTCTGTACCAACTATGGAAAATCGGGTCATCTTGCAGAGGTTTGTCGTTCGGGTAGAAATCCAGCCCAACAGGGAGCTCAACTACCTGTTCAACAGCAAGCACAAGCTGTACGACCTCACTATCCTCCTGGCTCGTGCTTTAATTGCGGAGACCTGACCCATTATCGAAACCAGTGTCCAAGGCTGGTTAATGCAAATCCAGTTCAGGCTCAGGCTCGTGGACGAGCTTTTAATATGAATGATGTTGAGGCGCAAGCAGACAACGAGGTGGTGAACGGTACGTTCTTAGTTAATAATCAACCTGCATCTGTTCTTTTTGATTCAGGGGCCGATAAGAGTTTCGTGTTGTTATCTTTTGAGCCTTTGCTTCGCGTGTCTAGAACGAAACTAGGAAAGCCTTTGACAGTAGAAGTTGCGAATGGTGAACCCATTGTTCTTGATTCTGTTCTTCGCAACTGCCAGTTGAACCTTAACGACCATCTTTTTCCTATTGACCTCACGCCTATGCAACTTGGGAGCTTTGACATCATTGTGGGTATGGATTGGTTAGCCAAGCATCGCGCAGAGGTAGTTTGTTTTGAGAAAATCGTTCGTGTGCCGCTTTCGTCAGGTGAGATACTACAGGTTCGTGGTGAAAAACCTGCTAGTAGCCTCAAGCTTATGTCTTGTTTTCAAGCTCGGAAGTATCTGCGAAAGAACTATGTGGCCTTCCTGGCACATGTTACGGCAGATAAAGACCAAGGTAAGTCTATTCAAGATATCCCTGTTGTTCGGGATTATCTGGAGTTGTTTCCTGAAGAGTTACCTGGTCTACCCCCAGCACGCCAAGTCGAGTTCCGTATTGATCTTGTACCTGGTGCAAATCCTATTGCCAGAGCTCCATATCGTCTTGCACCATCTGAGATGCAAGAACTATCTAAGCAGCTTCAAGAGCTTTCTGACAAAGGTTTTATTCGTCCTAGCTTTTCACCTTGGGGTGCTCCCGTCCTTTTTGTCAAGAAGAAGGATGGATCCTTCAGAATGTGTATCGATTATCGTGAGCTGAATAAGCTTACCATCAAAAATCGATATCCCCTACCTCGCATTGATGATCTCTTTGACCAGTTGCAAGGTGCTACTTGCTTTTCGAAGATTGACCTTCGTTCTGGGTATCATCAACTTCGTGTGCATGAAGAGGATATTCCCAAGACAGCATTCCGCACTCGATATGGGCATTATGAGTTCACATTCATGCCATTTGGTTTGACCAATGCTCCTGCTGTTTTCATGGACTTAATGAATAGGGTTTGTAAGCCTTATTTGGATAAGTTCATCATCGTTTTTATTGATGACATCTTGATTTATTCTAAGACGCAAGCTGATCACGAGCGCCATCTTCGTCTTACTCTGGAACTCCTAAAGAAAGAGCAACTTTTTGCCAAGTTCTCCAAGTGTGAATTTTGGCTTAAGGAAGTTCAATTTTTAGGACATATTGTCAACGAACAAGGTATACATGTAGATCCCTCCAAGATCAGTGCGATTAAGGATTGGGATACGCCTACTACTCCTACTGAGGTTCGTTCTTTTCTTGGTCTTGCGGGTTATTACCGCCGCTTTATTGAGAACTTCTCAAAGATTGCAGTTCCTCTAACTGCTCTAACTCAGAAGAACAAACCCTTTGAATGGGGTTGTAAGCAAGAAGAAGCATTTCAGACCTTGAAGCAGAAGCTTTGTGACGCACCTATTCTGAGTTTGCCTGAAGGAAATGATGATTTTGTTGTCTACTGTGATGCATCGAAATTGGGTCTTGGCTGTGTTCTGATGCAAAGGAATAAAGTCATAGCCTACGCATCAAGACAATTGAAGGTACATGAGAGAAACTACAACACTCATGATCTTGAGTTGGGTGCAGTTGTCTTCGCTCTCAAAATCTGGAGACACTATTTGTATGGTACAAAATGCGTGGTTTTCACTGACCACAAAAGTCTTCAGCATATCTTCAATCAGAAAGAACTCAACATGAGGCAAATACGTTGGGTCGAACTCCTAAACGACTATGATTGCGAAATTCGCTACCATCCTGGTAAAGCGAATGTTGTGGCTGACGCATTAAGTCATAAGGAACGTACTATGCTTCATTGTGTTCGTGTTCAATCTGCTGTTCAAGCTCGATCTGATATCCAAGCACGCATTACTCAGGCTCAACAGGCTTGTGTTTCACAAGACTTGATGGGTAAGGAATTACCCTATCACATTAAGCCTGATCTTGTGTTGAAGGAAGATGGATCATATTATTTCATGGACCGTTTGTGGGTCCCAAGCCAAGATGATCTTCGCACTTTGCTTATGGATGAAGCCCATAAGTCTCGTTATTCTGTTCATCCCGGCTCAGACAAAATGTATAAGGATCTTCGTACTCAGTATTGGTGGCCTGGTATGAAGAAAGGCATTGCCTTTTACGTTTCCAAATGCCTTACGTGTCTCAAGGTTAAGGCTGAACACCAGCATCCTTATGGTCTTTTGGAGCAACCTGAGATCCCAGTTTGGAAATGGGAAAACATTGCTATGGATCTCATTACCAAACTCCCGCGCACTAAGAAAGGTCATGATGCCATCTGGGTAGTTGTTGATCGTCTTACAAAGTCAACGCATTTCCTACCGATCCGTGAGAATCTATCTGCTGAAGATCTGGCTAAAATCTACGTGGATGAAATTGTATCTCGACATGGTGTTCCCTTGAACATTATTTCTGATAGAGATGCTCGTTTCTCTTCTCGTTTCTGGAGAACCATGCAATCTGCTATGGGGACCCAACTCAATCTTAGCACAGCATATCATCCACAAACAGATGGCCAAACTGAAAGAACAATCCAGACTTTGGAGGATATGCTTAGAGCTTGTGTGATCGATTTTGGTGGTAGTTGGGATTCACATCTTCCATTGATTGAATTCTCCTACAACAACAGTTATCACTCCAGTATCAATATGGCTCCTTTCGAGGCTCTCTATGGTCGAAAATGTCGTTCACCAGTCTGCTGGAATGAAATAGGTGAGGCTCAGCTTACTGGACCTGACCTCATTCTAAAGACAACTGACAAGGTTAAGAAGGTTCGTGATAACTTACAGGCAGCTCGAAGCCGTCAAAAGAGTTACGCGGACCAACGACGCAAGCCCTTAGAATTCTAAGTCGGTGATCGTGTATTACTTAAGGTCTCACCTTGGAAAGGTGTGATCAGATTTGGAAAGAAAGGAAAACTTGCACCTAGATACGTTGGACCATTCAAGATCGTCGAAAGAATCGGTAAGGTAGCTTACAGACTTGCATTACCTCCCGAACTTGGAAATGTTCATCCAACTTTCCACGTATCCAATCTCAAAAAGTGTTTAGCTGATGAGAACCTCCACATACCACTTGACGAAATCCGTGTTGATAAAACACTACATTTTGTTGAGAAACCTGTGGAAATTATGGATCGTGAAGTCAAATGGCTTAAACGCAAGCGCATTCCGTTGGTTAAAGTTCGCTGGGAATCTAAACTTGGACCTGAGTTTACTTGGGAACGTGAAGATCAAATGAAGGCGAAGTATCCACATCTTTTCCCACGAGTTTCCTCTAAACGAATTTCGGGACGAAATTCCCACAAGTAGGGGAGACTGTGACATCTGTGCTTGTAATCATTGTAAACAATTCAATTATCAATGAAATAAAGTTATTTGATCCCTATGTTTGTTTGTCTATGTTTGATGTTTTTCATGTTTTGACTTTTATTCGTTTTCAAACTCTATATCGCTTTCTGGAGAATTATACACAAACTGTTGCGTAAACGTAATCAGTTAAAAGCGAAAAATACTCCGGAACATCAATTCATGCTTAACATACCTTAAATAACCCTTACGTAACTTAGAAATAAGTTTTGAAGGCTTTGGTATGGCAAAATCCAGTCAATTCGCTTACAGGGACTAAAATTGACAAACTGCGAAAGTATGCCGATTTGAACTGTAACGAACATTCCGGAACATGATCATAAGTTAAACACACCTTAAATATCCTTTACATAGCTTAGAAATAGGCTTTGAGGGGTTCGGTGTGCTAAAATAAACTTTATGCTCATTCAGGGACTAAAAGCGTCAAAAAGTGCATAAGTTTGCATTTTCGCGCATAACTTACGTTCTGAATACTTCCGGACATCCAAAAATTTATGTCATCATTAAAATATTATGTTTTAGTGTTTGGCTTGTCAAAAATCCATTCGTTGCGCAATTTGGACCGTTTTTGCGTCCGTTACGACTTCCGTCGTAATTAACCGAACAACGCAATCGTACGGCCAAACGAACCGACATCCGGCATATTTTTGAGCATGTTTTATGTTCCCTATACTTTAACATCCTTGTAGAGCTCAAAAATGGGTTTGACGGGTGTTAGAAGAGCCAAAACACGACTATACGCGCATAGGGACCAAAACTGCCAAAATGCAAAATCTGCTGGTCTGCAGGGTCCTTACGGACCGTATGGGTATGCTTACGGTCCGTAAGCCATGCCCAGATCAGCAGAATTGCATTCCAGCCATTTCCAGCTGTTACCCACCCTTGCACATGGTTTTGTTGAGTCTATGGGCTGGTTTAGGGGCCCCCATGGTTTTCTAAAACTATGGGCTTGATGTGTACGGCTAGGATTGAATCTCGGATAACGAGGAACGATCTTAACGGCTCTACCAAATCTATAAATACCCCCCCCCATGCCTTGCCCATTTCCCTCACACTTGATTCTGAGATTTTCTCTAAGTTGGAGTTATAAACACTTCATACCTGAGAAATACTCGGAAATCAATCTTGCGGGGACCTTCTGTAAGTATTCTTTCGCGTTTTTCGTTCGATTTAGCGTTTAAGTCAAACTGTGTTTGACTTTCTGCATTGACCAGTTTATGGTCAACGCGAAGTTCGTTTGAACTTCATAACGTGAGCGTAATCACGATGGTTATAGTCCCTAGTGACTATACCTACTGATTACCACGTTATCTAGGCTCAGTGACGAGTCGTAGTTTCGGCCAAAATGCGTTTTCTCGCGTATTTTGTAACCAAACTACTCTAGGGTATTAAAACCGTTTGTTTTAATACCAAACCTTTTTTCTAACTTCACTAAACATGTTCTAGCATGTTTAGCTCGTCGCTTCTAGTTTTGTGCTTGTCTAAGGGTCGTAAGGTAAGCGATCTAATCAATCGCTTATGCTTACGAACCCGACCCATTTGGTCAATCATTAGGATTCGACCAAACACTTTAGGTGACCATAGTTGTATAGGGAATAACCTTCCGAGGTTATACCTTATGGTCACGTCGTTTAACTAGTTGTATGATAGGTAACGTATGTGCCTTAGGAAAATTACCCAAATACCCTTTTTACGCCAAAATTCATTTTAAGCCTACGTAACATAATTTTTGGTATCTAAACTGATTTAACAACAATATTGAACATGTAAGGCATATTTTGTTTATCATAGGGCTAGTTAGGCATCCCGAACGCGTTTTACGCGAACGACGCGTTAAAGTAGCTTAAGCTACCTAAGCGGGTCGTAACGGGTCAAAAGCACTTAGGATAAGTTTCGTTTTAGTATGTAGGCTTTGTCAAACCATATTACATAAGTTCCCACACTTATTTGGTTTACGAACCCTCGTACTACCCGATCCTCCGATAGGTCCGTTTATTAATGTAGATACCTATATAGGTGCCGTTTGATTCTGTGATCTTCTAGCATTGCTTGGTGGTTATCCTAGGACTTCTAAGCAATCTCAAGTGAGTACATAGTACCCCTCTTTTACTGTTTTTCAAATATTTTGGGGTGAAACACATGTGCCTACTTGTTACTTTCATGCTTTCCATGTTTTCATATCATATACTTGCTATGTTCATTAGTACACTATTAGTACATGATTTCATTATGTTTTTGCTATGTATGTCCATTGTGTGCATACCTAGTACACTCGTTTTACATGACATTTTATGCTATGTATGTTCATCATACTTAGTACATTGTTTTACATTACCTTTTCATGCTATGTATGTTCATCATACTTAGTACATTTGATTTACCATTTTCATGCTATGTATGTTCTTCATACTTAGTACATTTGTTTTACATGATATTTCACGCTATGTGTGTACATTTGATTACATACTTAGTGCATTGTTTTCACATGTTTATATTTTGGGTATGACATTTGGTTTGTTTAAGTGGGACAATATACATTCATTAACTTTGATCACGCCGCTCGTTAGTAGGTAATGGTACCATAGGAATTGACAACTCCCGTTCCTGACATCCTGGGTATGTTTGGATGAAAGGAATGACCGAATTCGATTTAAACATAAAAACCGATAGACCTTTAATTTGTTTAAAGGTTTATCACCACAGTCACAAGGCTTGAATGTATGCATTTTCACAATACCGCATAAATGTTTGTATTCAGTATAGCATGCATCTCCACAAAACATAACGTTGATTTAAACTGAGTTTTACTGATACTTTGTTTTGTGCATTTTTCACCTATGGTTTAGTTGATACATATTTCACTTACCATACATGACATTTTGTTTACACATGACATGATTGACATTGACATAGACATTTTGACGTTGTTACACACATTACATGATTTACACTTGACGTTAGACATGGTTTTTCGCATAAACATTTTGACATTTGGTTAAACATAAACACGTTTACATTGGTGGTTTGTTTGGGTAAGTGATTTAAGTAACGAGGCGTGTGTAATATGATACAAACATGGTGGATACGCCGCTGGTACTTCCTATATATATAAGTGTTTGTATGATATTACGCATCGCAGCGTTGTTTAAATCATTTCAGTTTAGCTATATAACATATACTTTTCACAATACATTGTTCTACAAACAACTTGTTTTATACAAATTATTTTACTTGGTTATTCATTTAACCATACATTATTCTTTCAAAAATACATATCTACCATCGTTTTTCAAATGATTTACAAACAATACAATCAACAAGGTTCATGACTACATTTCATTAAACATTTTTTCTAAAACCTAAGTCATGGATCCTATTTTCACAAAACCTATGTATCTCACAGGCATTTTTATGCTGATGTACCTATTTTCACATGTGTTTCAGGAGCAAAGGAATAGGATGATCGTGATACACTAGGGTGGACTTGGGCCTTAGTGACGATAAAATGGATCTAGACTAGTTAAAACTTGTTATGTACTTTGTTTCTTTTTTTTTTATTTTAAGACAATGTAACTTGTGGGTTCTCGTTTGAAACAATGTATTCCACCCTTGGGTGATGAATAAAATATTATTTTAATTACCTTGGTTGTGGAACAATAATTTTGTTACAACATTCCCCGACGTTTCCGCCACGATTTGATGTTTTACGTGGTCGGGGTGTGACAGATGATATGCTGATAGGTTTTTATACATTTAGTAAACTTTTTCGGGATATGAACCTAAATTCAAACTTTCTTATTTCGTGGAGAACACTACTTGGATATATAGGTAACCCCTGAAATCTCGTTTGATGGGCCCCTCTTTCTGAGATACTAGGTCTTTATGCTTAGTGATATCTGGGGTATTATCCCGGGACTTCTGATTTTGCGAAAGCAATGGCCTAGTCCCCGTATAATACTTTCTGCTTGCTTGAAATATAGCATTGCCCTCAGCATAAATGAAACATTGAAAAATGCTAATCATGTGCTGTTGAAGAAAAGATTCTCTAAAGGGAACACACCTAAAGTCGAACCGTCATCTCTCTACTGAACGGAAGTTCTGACCTGAGCTCTCACGGTTTCGCATCTAACCCCTTACAGATAGCATCTAGGTATACTCACCTGTAAGACTGAATATTGGGATCTGGATACGGGAGTATATTCAAGAGGTGGGACACATGAATGAGTTTAAGTTCTTAAAACACCTAATTCGTATCCTGAATCAGTTTAAATTTGTGTGAAAATTTAAGTGGATCAGTATATCGACAATCTAAGTGAATTGTTTAATTCTTATTGTGTAACCAAGCTCAACGGTACTTGTGACTTGTCAAAAACTGATATGATCCTCGAACTCAAACTTAAACAAAAATATTGTCTGTAAATATGTTTGTAAATATTTCTTTACTGCTTTATATTTTAGAAAATACAAAAAGATTTTTGATTCTGCTTTATTTTCGACAACCGATGTCTAAGATCCCGAGTTTCAAAATCTAAGTAAGCTGGTTGTGTTTCTGAAAATAAAACAACTTCATTAATTTGAAACTTGAATTTTTTTTTTTTTAACAAAAATCAAAAACAGTTTGTGATATCTCCAAGGTCATTAGTTTGGACTTGGATGATTAACTGTGAGGGATTTTGGATACTTATCACTGCCAAATCTGTAAAGATTGTTGATAGGGGGAGTGATTTAGAAAGTTTGAAAGAGCCAGATTACGATTTCTGGAAATTTAAAATGTTGTTACTTATAAAAGTATGAGTGTTGCAGATACTGTACCAGACTATGATCCCGACAGCAGAGTCTAAGGGGGAGTCTGAAGAAGAGCTCAAAGCAAGGGGGAGCTTGTAACCGGAAAGCTAGGTGTCGATCCCTAAAGCACGGAAGCTTGATGAAAGGGGGAACCTGAAGAAGCTGATAAAGCAAGAGTCAGAGTCAGATTCTGGTAGAATGATAAAGATAGAGCCAGGATGGGATTCTGAACCTGTGAAGAAAAGAAAAAGATTGATAGATGCTTACAATGTTAGACAATTTGGAAAGAGAATGAAGACTGATCAAGACTGAAGATGTGTCATGATAGAGACTCGACACTGAAGACTTCGTCAACATCCAAGGGGGAGTCTGTTAGTGCAGTATGTCTATTGACTTCGTCTTGTATCGAGTCGTGTAATGAGATAGGATAGGATAACCAGTGCTCGAGTTGCTAGAAACTGATTTTCATTGTTTGTTGGTAATTCCGCTTGAAACAGCCAAAGACATGTTCAAGCGAAATTAAGAATGTTGATTCTGCTTGAAAGTGCCTTGGTCATTTCAAGCGAAATCACAACAACTATATATAGGAGCTTGCCGTTTCATTTGAAGCAGAATTAGGTCTTGTATTCGGTAACGAAGTGCTGCCGGATTGTCTCCAGGTGCTGTAATTATATCAGATTAATACAAGAGACATTATAATTACATCGAGCATCCGTTTCATTGATTCCGCCTTTGATTCGGATAAACAACTCTTCTGATTGACTAGTTCGGGTCATACAACGATCCTACATATTAGATAACTAGCTGAAGATGGATTTCCTATCTGGAAACCACACTACCCAAAGCGAATAGTGAAGATTGTCCCGATGACAGGTGAAAAAGATATTACACTCCACATTAAAATACCGCATTGTATGAAGAATATGCCATCGAAAGAGATGGAGCAAGACTTCTACAGAGAGTTCAAAGGGTGGTACTATGACCCAAAGACGTGTGAAGCAGTGATCTCGTTACGAAATGAAGAACACTGGGTGTGGAGAGGTATTCGCGTGCTTGACCCGATGTGGTTGGTCAATTGCTCAAAGAAAGAAATTGAATGCCTATTTTTCAATAAGATTTGGTTCTTATCGGAAGACAAAGAGCAAGAATTGCAATTCCAAAAGCTTATCAACGTATGTTTCGAGAAAGATATAAATTCTGGTCACTACTTGAAGTCTAACCGGAGAGAGTTGGAAAGAGAAGAATTCTTGAAAGCAGAAAGACAGAAGGAGTTGATCAACAAGAAGATTAAGAAAGCAACTTTCTTAGCAAGTATGAAGTTTCCTAACAAGCCAGTTGCTACATATCAAGCTCCGATAGAAAAGGAAGAAAGAACAAAGGTCAGGATTACAAAGTTCTTCGATTTCAACCAACAGACCAGAGAGTGGTGGTTGACCAAGGGAAGACTTGAAAGGCAAGAACAACGAAAAGAGCAGAAAAGACAGAAGAAGAGATGTTATGGTAGAGCTTGATGAAGACTATACATGAAGACTACAGCTACATCCAAGTGGGAGCCTGTGAATGCATATGTCTGTAGCTTTCTTCATGTATTGAGTCTTATTTTGTTTTGTATTGTATTGTTTAGATTAGATTGTGCTTCTACGAAATGGACATGTTTTATATTGTAAAAGGCCCATTCGTACGAAAGGCACGTTCGTACGAATGGGACATATGGTCTATTTCGTGCGAACCGACCACTCGCTCCTACTGGTTTCGTGCGAGTCTGTTCGCCTATAAATAGGAGTGTTGGGCTGGTCATTTGTAACCTTTTGGCATTTGTAGCGAAGCTTGGCCAAAATCGTTTAACGGTATTGTGATAGCTTTCAATCAATTGAAACGATTGTTCAACGGTGTCTTTGTTTATTTGTTCACTTTATACTCGGATTTCGTACGAGATTTGAAGATCTATTAGCCGGTCGGAGCATTCGGAGCACCAAAACGGTCCTCACACTAAAAAATTCCTTATGCTGTATATGACTTTGCTATTTGAATTCTATGGTGATATTTCATTTAATAATATAGCTTTTCTCTTACTTGGAAGCTTATCAAGTTTTGCCTTTCCAAATTTATAACTGATACTAATTTAGTGTCCCATAAACAGTTATACATTAGATTAGAGATTGTTTAGTTGAGTTTGTCACTGAACAAAGAGAAACCCTCGATTCAGGTGGAGCTTGAAAGTGTCACGCCAAAATATCGTGAGATTGTTCAGTCGATTTTTTCTGTGATAATCAAATATTCCCTTTGAACGGAAGTAAAGTAATTTTCTTACTAAATACTTGTAAGATGGTCTAACATATAATGTAAATGAGCTAAGATGCCCGTGACTTATGGGTGATCAACTCGATAAAAACTCAATCCAGTTGTCGAAGGCAAAGGATTTTTACAACAAATTCTCCACCGATTGATTATCTTGAAGGTTAGTTTATGTTTGCGATTCATATTTTTTCATTACTTGATTTCGTAATATTCAACCTCACAATTCAGTTGTTCGATTAGGTAGATAATGTGTTTTGTGTTTTATAAATTTGTTTTTGTGAAATTGAACTGGAAAATTAGATTTGAAAATGCACCGAGTTTGAATCGATTTATTGGTTAACATAGTAGAAAGTTACCAATTGGGTGGTGGTCCATTGGCAAAGGCAAAGCCTTTAAACACCTTAGGGGATGAAGGTCTTAGGTTCAAGTCCCACAGACGACATGAATAAAAAGAAATTTGCCGTTAAAAAAAGATAGTAGAAAATTGATTTTTTTTTTTTTTTTTAAATAACAGATCTGACCCATTTATACGTAAACACGTCGTGATTGAAACGTGTAGTTATCATCATGCCAAAGATTATCTTATAATCAAGTTTGGCAGATTACGAAGCTATTTTTTAGGGAAGTCGAGAAAGATGGGAGGTTACTTAATTCTATGTCGACTGAATATGAAAATATAGTAGGGATGAGATTTTTTACCGAAATACCGGTACCGTACCGGTACCATACTGGTACCGTACCGATGCCGTACCGTACCGTACCGATCATAAACGGTACCGGTATCGGTAATAGATTTTTCGAAATTCGGTATCGGTAAAAAACGGTATCGGTACCGGTATTTTTCGGTAAATACCGGTATTAATACCGAATTTAATAATCATCGATAAAAAGCATGGAATCCATTGAAGTAAGTTAATTTCTTAATGGTTTGGTTATAAATTATCAATATATATTTTCTTATTTTTAGATTTTTAATATCTTTGTGTTTCGTTGTGTAAGAAGACCACACTATTGTTGAAGAAACACCTTTTGTCGAACTTGATGGTGACTCGGAATTGGGTAAAAGTCGAACCCATGGATGTTTAATATGTTTACCTTTTTTTTTACATTCCTCTATATATTACTCTAGTTTAGTTAATAATAGATGGATGGGTTGCACATGATATTTTTTTAGGTAAAACAATGAATGACACCAAAGCGGTACCAATGTGGTAAAGTACCGAAATACCGGTACCGATACCGGTACCGTACCGGTACCGAATCTATAAATACGGTACGGTAATCGGTATCCACATTTCCTCAATTTCGGTAACGGTATTTGTGACAAATGGCAATTAACCAGAAAATCCGTACAAACTAATCACTATTTTATTTACATAATCTCATGCATGTAGCGTAATTTAATTACGTAACAGTGTCGTTAATTGGATAACAATGTTAGGACAAGGAAACAATGCTTAAACATATGTTGGTTTTCGCCACATTGCGAACCCAAGCAAACAATGTCCTAAAAGTGTTGGTAGAAAGTGCCACGTGCACTATTCACGGTTACACTATTCATGCCAGCAAACCGTGAAATCAGACCGAAACACTGAAAAACGACACTCGGATAACCTAACTGAGTCCATTTACATAAGAAAACACTAATACGAAAACATATCTTGCAAAAATATAAGACTTTCCGGTACAACGCCCTAAATACAAAATCGTCCGTTTCGCAAAAAATAAAACAACTTTAATTCGTCCGAACTAATAATTTAGCATTTTCGAGACTCCAAAAATATGACAAATGATGACAAACACATGAAAACAATATGAGGATATTAATGGGGTGTCCGAAACATAAACTTTCGGCGCTACGTCGCAACCACCATAACTTGTCCGTTATTGAACCGACAAGCTAGTAAACAATATTTCCGTCGCCAAAACAGCCAAACGGACAACATGGCGAACTAGTTAAGCTTATTTTGGGACTTGAAATCACTTCATACATCCTTTGGGTGCGGAATAACAACTTGCGGCAAACGTTCGTCGGTGCGAAATAAAAGTGCCGTTAACTAGCCGACGCCTAAACGGAAAGCATTTAAGGTATCAAAATACAACTTACACTAGTCTAGTGAACTAGTTAACCATATTTTGGCGTCGTAAGTATCCTAAATAAACGCCATATCATCGATGGTAAATTAGAACCATAGTTCTCGGTATTATATAGTACCTTTCGTATACCACCCGGTATCAAACTGATGAACGAATTAGTAGTATTTTTACCATCCAAAACTAATGATAACTTGTCTAGTGAACTAGTTAGACCTAGTTTAACATCTTAAACATGGTTATCTTACTAATCATACAAGAACAGGGTTAATTACATAAATATCTAACAAAAAAAAAAACACATGTTCATATGTAAGTTTATTAAAAAAAAAACATAATCTTGCCTCCCCATGCCCAAATCGTTCACAAGGGGTCCCACCCCTCAACCTACACTAACTCATGATGATGGAAGGCATGGACTTGCATGAACTATATGACTTGTGAAAGAAATTGCCATCTTTTATATTTACCAAACCTCACCATTTCCCTCATGTTCTTTCACTCAAAAAAAAAAAAAAGAAGAAGAAGAAGAAGAAAACTCACAATACCTATTTTGCTTTATCTCCCTGACGTCCATTAGCCACCTCCACATTCTTTCACTTTTCAACCTTTAAACTTCTAAAAATTAAGTATTACAAGCTATTTCAAGATGTTATAAGGATGCTACAAATAATGGATGCACACTAGGAGACATTTTGGAGCTTCACATCTTCATATTCTTCTCATCATCATCTTCATCCTAGATCATCCCTAGCCTTTGTGCTAGTTGTAAGAATTCTAACCTTTTTTTTTTATCATATCTTGTTATTTGTAAAAGTACAAGTAAGATTCATCTTGAAATCCCAAAATATATATATAATCAAAACCATAAAATTAACATGTTAAACATAACTAAATATATATTATTTGTGTTGATCTTGATGTTTGTGGTAGTGTAGATTATGTTAGATAAAATGATCTTGCCATATTATGTTAAAAAAAAAACAATCTAAACATGAATATGTTTAGATTAAGCAAGATCATCATCTTCAACTTTATGAACTTCATATGTAAAAATGGAAGTGATTTTAGAAATGTATAAAGTCATTAATGAATTTAAAAGTATGACTTTTAAACTAGTAAACTTGTGATATAACCTAAACAAGGTTATATAAAAATATGGAACCTGTGGATGAACCAAAAAAAAATATATATATTTATTTTTAGTGGTTTTAGAAAAAAAATATATATATAAGCAAGTATACAAAAGAAAGAAAAAGGGATGATCGCAAGAGCATAAATATTTTTAGAAAACTTGTTAAATATATATAAACAAGTTCATGAAGGTTTGAAGATGGTTATGTGAATATAATGCATGTAAAGTTGGGGTAATGAAACTTGATTTGGAAATTGATTACGATTATGGATTTAAACATGGTTTAAACGCGTTTTTATAATGTGGGAAACATCATAATTTTAGGGGAAACTATGACGAATTTTTCTAAAAATCTAATCGCGACTAAAAAGGGGATTAAAGGGTGATTAACAAGGTTAAACGCGATTAGTGGTCTTAAACGTCATTATGGAAATTTTGATGGGAATATTTAAAGTTTAAATATTCAAGAAGTTCTTATGAACTTAAATTTATTCTTACAAAAATAAATGGGTAAATATATAAAAATGTGTAAATATAATTTTTGGTAAGAAAAATTATATATTTTCGGAAACTTGCTAAGTGCTTGCAATATGCGCTATGTATGTGTATGTATTACATACCTATAGGGTGATCAAAATAAATACACGTACATGTTCCTACATGGTCCAAGAAATGCTAGAAAAATCAAATCGGACAATTAAAGAAGAGTTAATTACACAAATAGGTCCTGTGGTTTATACCTAATTTCGCCTTTGGGTACTAACTTTATTTTTTAACAGATTTAGGTTCTATCGTTTCAATTTTGTAACACCTTTGGGTACTAACACCAAAATTAGTTAATTAATGACTAAAATACCCTTCCATTTTTTTAAGTTTATCAATGTAACACATTTAGGTACTAACACCTAATTTTATTTAAGTTTAAATCAATTTTACAAAATATATTTATTTTTTATATTTTCATCTTTTTATTATATCTCTTAACTAACATAAAGTCTATTTATTTTTTTATTTTCATATTTTTATTAAATTTCTTATTTAACATAAAATCTACTTGTTACACCA
This sequence comes from Helianthus annuus, assembly GCF_002127325.2. NCBI lineage: Eukaryota > Viridiplantae > Streptophyta > Magnoliopsida > Asterales > Asteraceae > Helianthus > Helianthus annuus. The sequence goes on from NC_035443.2 coordinate 94,594,884, forward strand.
GTATTTTTTAAATAGATTTTTTAAATAAAATCTACTAGCTATATAGTTTTACGTAAATTAAATTTCCTACTAGTTTTAAATGATGTAAACCTTACTTGTTTTCAATTTTGGATATATATGATTGATAATAATAATAAATATCTTTCATGTAAAAAAAAATTAAGCCATTTTTAACTTGTTTTTTTTTGTTCATTTACATTTTACTATTTTAGAAAGATATTTAATTTACATAAAATCTACTAGTTGCACCAGTAAAATCTACTAGCTATATAGTTTTATGTAATTAAATATCTTTTTTACAAAAAAACGAGTTAAAAAAAGGCTTAAATTTTTTTAGTTTTATCTAAAATACCTAGCTATATAGTTTTATCTAAAATATCTAGCTATATAATTTTATGTAAATTAAATATCTTTCTAAAATTGTAAAATATAAATGAAAAAAAAAACGAGTTAAAAAAAGGCTTAAATTTTTTTACATGAAAGATATTTATTATTATCAATCATTTCAATCCAAAATTGAAAACGAGTAAGGTTTACATTATTTAAAACGAGTAAGAAATTTAATTTACATAAAACTATATAGCTAAGTAGATTTTATTTAAAAAAATATTGGTGTAACAAATAGATTTTATGTTAAATAAGAAATAAAATAAAAATATGAAAATAAAAAAAATAAATAGAGTTTATGTTAATTAAGAGATATAATAAAAAGATGAAAATAAAAAAAAGTAAATAGATTTTGTAAAATTGATTTAAACTTAAATAAAATTAGGTGTTAGTACCCAAATGTGTTACATTGATAAACTTAAAAAAATGTAAGGGTATTTTAGTCATTAATTAACTAATTTTGGTGTTAGTACCCAAAGGTGTTACAAAATTGAAACCATAGAACCTAAACCTGTTAAAAAATAAAGTTAGTACTCAAAGGCGAAATTAAGTATAAACCACAGGACCCATTTGTGTAATTAACTCATTAAAGAAAATGGCCGAAATGGAAATACATAACACTTGATGACGACAATTTGGGCGTATCGACATCATAAACAAGTTACTAAATGTTGAGTCTAAAAATAACATATTTTTATACACTAAAACGATCACATATATAAGTGACCTATAACAAGAATCCGGAAAGTCGAAAACTATAAAAATTACCAAACATTTTTCATAGGAAAAATGAACTTATTTAAGTTGCTACTTGGTAACATTTGGCAAAAATTGCAAAATTATGTTAATGGACTCATGAAGTTAGAATTGGGCCTGTCAAAGTTAGTAATGGGCTAGGCCCAAATTCCTTAATACATGGTCTAGGGCCCAATGACAACATAACATGGGCTCGGCCCAATAACAATAAAAGACATGGGTTAGGCCCAATAACATAGATAACATGGGCTCAGCCCAATGACATGGGCTCGGCCCAATAACATTAAAACATGGGTTAGATATGATAACATAGATGACATGGGCTCGGCCAATGACATGGGCTCGGCCCAATGACATGGGCTCGGCCCAATGACATGGGCTCGGCCCAATGACATGGGCTCGGCCCAATGACATGAGCAAAGGCTTAGTGACATGCGTGCACTGCACGAGAACGTGTGAAGAACGAAGCCGATCACACATAAGTCAATACACATAGAATACATGAATACGCTTATGAATTCAATATGTATAGAATATATGTATATACATAACAATCGAACTATCAGCGCTCTAAAATACAAAGTTGTTCCAAAGATAACAAATGAGAACATAATAAAGAATTCAAGATGAACAACTTGTACGAGGTCCGAAAGACCTAGTGTCTAACGAGATTAGTACACATGTAGGTTATTGACACGTACGGACGCTCACTTCGATATCATAATACACGGAACGCAAACTTGTGAGTTCATGTCCCTCCTTTCACTGATTTCAATGTTTTGTTTTCAAAAACATCGAGGGGAAATACATGCTAAAACTATTGGTATGTTAGTTACGGAGTAGAAGATAACATGATCAATGTGCATAAGTAGGATGATAACATTAATAACCATTAATCACATAGTGACCAAGGTGCAAAAGGTGTAGATCTATTGGGCTTGAGGCACGCCCCACTCCTGGTTGGTATACCCTGGAGTGCTTTTGTGATCCCAAATGATGACAAAGTGTTCTCGGTTTGGTTATTTACTTATGGTACATTATGTCAGGGGGCTCGCTACCCACTGATAGATCCTTAACAGACTCCATGAATGAATCAGAACATACCATGATTACAAGATCTCATTTTCATGAATACTACGATTACAAGATTTCATTTTCATGAATAGTACGATGACAAGGGTTCATTTTCATGAATACTATGATTACAAGATCTCATTTTCATGAATACTACGAATACAAGATTTAATTTTCATGAATACTACGATTTCATATGATAACATAAACTGCATGAACTCGCTCAACTTTTGTTGACTTTTTTAAAACTACATGTATTTCAGGAAACAAGTCTTGAGCCGGTGATACACGATTGGACGCAATGATTAACTTTCTTACGTCACACACAATACGCTTCCGCTACTAGCAAGGTGTGACAGATTGGTATCAGAGCTCCGATTGTAGTGAACCGGGGAAAAACTTTTATTAAAGTTTGGTCTACAATCACCGAGGGGCTCACACATGAAAACAAAGTCGATAACATTACAAAAGTGATTTCAAAAGTATGACAAAAATGACAAAAGGTTTTCATTGTGTCATGATAACATGAGGATCTATCACGCGAGCTCAATCATAAGTAACGGATATGGATCAATACATGTTTAGTCTTTAAGGAATAGACTCAAAACACTAGGAATTCATGTGAAACACGAGAACAAAAACAACATGAGATTTAGTGATTATATATATAATGTATTTGTATATATGTTGTACGGAATATTTGCCAAGAACGAAAATACCCTCGACTATGAATTCTATTATTACCCATGACTCACGCGATGAGAATGACAACCTCGCGTCTGTTGCAAAGCGTATGGCGGACGTGGTCCTGGAGCGAGACCCTAAAGCATTAATCTCGTGGAGGATGGTTGTTTTCCCTCGGGTGGTATATGTCTGGCTTCGGTAGTGACGACGAGGCAGAGGTGGCGTCCTTGGACAACAACTCTACTAGTGGGACGAGGTCCCTAAGGCTCATACTAATTGTGATTGATGACACTCTCGTCCAGACAAGGAGGATGAAGGACTCATCTGAAAGGTTCCCCTCAGGTTGCTATTATTACGAATCCCCTTGTTTCTATTACGTCTAACAATGTGCCCTTTCACGAATAATGACAATGGTCGTTAGCACGTGGACCATCACAACGGTCCCTTCTATGTTGAAGGTGTGTAGACAATAGAGTCCTCTCTCTAACTGATCGTCTGCTTTGAACGAGAGACACTAGGGTGACCATGCAAGACAATTTATTATTACGGGGGCCCACGTAATAACAACTTGTAGTGCATGGGAATTCTGGTGGACTCTGCGGGTCAAAGTAAGAGATCACTATCTACTCAAAGTTCTTAAGTTGTTCAAATTTCTATCTAGTAGAACACTAACCGGAATGGTTACTATAACACTCTACGATACAGGAAGACTACACGTATTGTTTGCACTTAACATTCGATCTATAACATGAGTCGTCTGAGACTAGTCATTAAAAGCAAACAAAACTCGTTAGCCACTCATGGAGGATTTTTCGTCAACATTCTCGAAATTCTTGTACATGGGCTGGTTCTTTGGTGTCTATGACACCTTACCTTATCTTAGTTATCGGAGATGATTACATTAAACTCTGTCGTTTGATATTTGTCCTATTCCAAGGGATGCTATGGCATGTGCCATGCTACAACTCCTTCATTGCATTATTTGACATCTATGGAAATTATAACAATTTTGTCGAAGCTCGTGGAGCTCAAGGAGTATCAACGTATTCGTCACACGGGCTAGTGCGACGAAGGATTTTTCCTACTTTGGGCAATCGAGATCCATGAAGTATGGGATACACGTTGTAAAAATTGGAGACGCCCGTTTGGTTTTTCCTTCTCAACGAATTACCTCTTTTCCCATTTAGGCACATGGATAATACACTCAAGAGGTACTATACATTTTGGAATGCATTTATTCATGTATATCATTGTTCAAACATACCAGAGCAACGCTGTCTTGAGGTTTCCATGACCAATCACATTCTTAATTCTTAGGCGCATGATAGGCTATATCTGTCCAAATAAAAGCCTAGACCTAATGATATTATGTATCGGAAACAACGTGGCATCGACAAGAAAATCTACGCCTAGAAGAGGGTCAGTTAATCAGCGCCCTACTATTAAAGTTGAACTAGAGGTCATATGGAACAACATGAGGTTGTCGAGTCGACACTAGTGACGGTACTGATGGTACTAGTAGTTCAAGTGGTACAAATTCCGATGGGACGAGGACGAGTGGAAATGCCACACTTGGAGATGCAATCACACCAGGTTTTAATTCTAAGGCATCTCCGGATTACAAGCCGCGTGACCTCATCGGTACGAGAGGTGCGGTAAGTTATGTCCGCTAAATAAAGACAATGAAACTAGTTAACCTTGCTAATAAATGTACTCCTAAGTAAACGTTTTGGTAAACGAATAGCCATCTGTTGAATGAGGCGTTAACTTGGTGGAATCTCCAAGTGCAAACTATATGGAGTAATATAACAAAGAGGTTATTGTGGGAAGAACTCAAGAATATTAGGCGAGAATAGTATTGCTTGCTAGTGGTAAATTCCAAGGTTGAGAACCAAACTTTAGAACTCGATCATCATTAGACTAATGTTGTTGGATACCGCTGACGCCTCTACGATCTCCCAAGGATTGTTGCATACTGGATAACACTCGAATCTAAAGCACTGAGCGCTACATTTGGGGTTTAGCCCTGAGATCCGAATCATGATCACATCATGTCACCATACCTAGATTTATTTTCAAGTAACTCTCTCAGTTAGTCTCGCCAAGGATGTGGTGAGGATGGGGGACTGCCCAAGGAGGGTGTTAAGAGAAAGATAAATCCTGTGACAAGTAAAGCGAAGGCGATTACTGCCATAATCGATGCTCGCATTAAGAAGTATGCTAATAACTTGTCAAAATTCAGAATGAGATAGGTGAAAGTTTCATCATGAGGGCACTTGCAAAAGTGACAAGAGTAGCAGTGTGGTGAGACTTGGCACAAAACAACAACTAATGAGTTAACTATATTTAAGAATGAACGAGGTGGTTTTTACTGTGGCAAGGAGGTCACTACGAGCAAGGATGGTTAAGGATGAATCAAGCTAGTGAGTAAGCAAGTCTAGGGGTATGCTATACTCTACAACCATCATGTATCAATTCTTTGGATACCAACGTCGTCTTAACTTAGTGTCTTTATAAGCATATACACGAACTAGAGTCATGTAGGTTAAACATGCCTTGATCTATCAAGTTAGCTAATGAGGAATTAGCGAAGTCATGTGAAGTCATTAAGGGTCACTGATACGTTCCTATCAACCGACCCGTTGCATCCGTGTTGTTTAACACCGGTGTCGGTATTAGCTTCATCCCCATAAAATTCAAAGTATGCTTGGCCGAGTCAAGTAAACAAGACGTCCTCCCATTCAATAGGATTGACCAATGGTAAATTAGTCAAGTCAGGAAAGACATCAAAGGATGCACACTCGAACTTGGAGCACGAAAATTTAGTAACGACTTTTCACTCATTCAATTAGGTTGTTACGACTTAACATCTGGCATAGACTGGTTGGCCGACAACCGAGCAGAAGTAGTTGTGCTCCGAAAACTATTATTCTTTTTCCTCCTGTCTGACGAGAGAACATCTTTTGGTGCACGGAGAGAAACACGACACACGGCTGCTGACCAACAACTGTATGAAGGCTCGGAAGAGTCTGAGAACAGGATGCATCGCCTTTCTTGTCCATGTGGTCGACAAGAAGGCCGAGTAGCGCAAGGTGGAGGACATCCCTGTGGTAATGGAATACCCTGAAGTCTTTCCAAAAGACTTGTCGGGACTACCTCCGCAGCGACAAGTCGAATTCAGTATTGACCTTGTGCCAGGAGCTGCACAGGTGGCGAAAGCTTCATATAGACCCGCACCCTCGGAGAAGCAGGAATTATTTATTTAGTTTCAGGAATTGTTTGACAAAGGATTCAATAGACCGGGTTTCTCACCTTGGGGAGCTCCGGTGCTATTGTCAAGAAGAAAGACGGAACCTTTCGAATGTGTATAAATTACCGAGAACTGAACAAGTTAACCATAAAGAACCGGTATCCTTTACCAAGGATTGACGACTTGTTCGATCAGTTACAAGGTTCTAGCTTCTATTCCAAAATTGATCTAAGATCTGAACACCATCAGCTGAGGATCCAAGAGGAAAGCATTCCTATGACAGCGTTCAGGACTCGCTATGGGCATTACGAGTTCCTTGTTATGCCTTTCGGCCTAACAAACGCTCCCGCCGTATTCATGGATTTGATGAATCGGGTATGTAAGCCATATCTCGACAAGTTCGTGATCGTATTCATTAATGACATTTTAATATACTCACGAACCAAGGCGGAACATGAACAACACTTGAGAACTATTCTGGAGCTATTTAAGAAAGAACAATTGTATGCCAAATTCTCAAAATGCGAATTTTGGATTCGCGAGTCCAATTTCTCGGTCACGTTGTGAATGAGAATGGAATACATGTGGACCCAGCTAAGATAGAAGCCATAAAGAACTGAAACGCTCCCAAGACCCTAACGGAAGTAAGACAATTTCTAGGCTTAGCAGGATACTATCGTAGATTCATTGAGAATTTTTCTAAAATGGCTCAACCGCTAACCTCGCTCACTCAACAAGATAGAAAGTTCGATTGGGGTGAAAAACAAGAAATGGCATTCCAAACGCTCAAAGATAAACTATGCCAAGCGCCAATCTTATCACTCCCTGACAGCACCGATGACTTTGTTGTGTATTGTGATGCATCGCACCAAGGCTTGCGTTGCGTATTAATGCAACGTGAAAAAGTCATCGCGTACGCGTCACGACAGTTGAAAGTTCAGGAAAAGAATTATACCACTCACGTCCTAGAGTTGGGCGCAGTGGTATTCGCTTTAAAAATTTGGCGCCATTATCTCTATGGTACTAAGTGTACCATATTCCCCGATCATAAAAGTCTTCAATACATAGTCGATCAAAAGGAACTAAACATGCGCGAACGACGATGGGTATAGTTGTTGAACGACTATCATCGTGAAATCAAGTACCATCCGGGCAAAGCAAACGTTGTAGCGGATGCTTTGAGCCGGAAGGAACGAGTCAAAACATTTCGGGTACGAGCTTTGGAGTTGACAATTCAAACGACTTTCACCACTCGAGTGCACGATGTACAACAGGAAGCTCTAAAGCCGGAAAACATTTAACCAGAATCCTTGCAAGGATTAGAAAAACAAAGGGAAACGAGCAAAGATGACACTTTATATTTCATGTGAAGGATATGGATTCCATATTTAGGCGGTCTATGAGACTTAGTGCTGGATAAAACACCCAAGCCAAAATATTCAACACATCCACGATCCAGATAAAATGTATCAAGACTTAAAAGAATACCATTGGTAGCCTAATATCAAGGGAGATATTGCGACCTATGCTGGGAAATGCCTAACTTGTGCAAAGGTCAAGGCCGAATACCAAAAGCCGTCTGGCTTATTACAGTAACCTGAGATTCCCATTTGGAAATGGGAACAGATATCAATGGATTTCATCACAAAACTACCACAGACCTCTCAAGGTCATGACATGATTTGGGTTATCGTTGGTCGATTAACCAAGTCAGCTCACTTCTTACTGATTCGCGAGAAAGACAGTACCGAGGAGTTAGCTGAACTCTACCTTAGAAAGATTGTGGCATGTCATGGAGTGTATGTTTCAGTAACCTCTGACCGAGATGGTCGCTTTATGTCAAGGAATTGACAATCAATTCAAGCATCATTTAGATCTCGTTTAGATCTAAGCACAACATTTCATCCGTAAACCGATGGACAAAGCGAACGAACCATCCAAACGTTGGAGGACATGCTTCGCGCCTGTGTGATGGATTTGGGCGGAAACTGGGATACTCATTTACCCCTGGTGGAGTTTTCATATAATAACAGTTATCACACAAGCATCAAAAGCCGCCCCATACAAAGCACTATACGGACGGAAGTGCCGATCACCGCTGTGTTGGGCGGAAGTCGGAGACAAACAACTCATTGGCCCTGAACTAGTCCAAGAGACTACAGACAAGATAGCAAAGATACGAGACGGTATCAAGCGGCTCGTGACAGACAAAAGAGCTACGCGAACAGAAGACGTAAACCATTATCCTTCAAGGTCGGAGACAAAGTCTTACTGAAAGTCTCGCCTTGGAAAGGCGTAGCTAGATTCGAGAAACACGGAAAACTAAACCCGAGATACATTGGGCCATTTGAGATTCTAGAAAGGATCGGTATCATCGCGTACAAATTGAAACTGCCAGAAGAACTCAGTAACGTACATGACACATTTCATGTGTCGAATCTCAAGAAAAGTCCGACCGTTGAAACAGTTATCATCCCAAGGGATGAAATTCATATAGATTCATATAGACGACAAACTTCAGATTACCGAAGAACCTGTCGAGGTTATGGACAGGAAAGTCCACAAGGCAAGGAGAAGTAATATCGAACTAGTCAAGGTCCACTGGAATTCACGTCACGGACCTGAGTACACCTGGGAAAGTGAAGATCAGATCAACGAAAAATATCCCCACCTGTTCGAGAAGACTCCTGCAAAGGATAACTCAACTTGAATTTCGGGACGAAATTCTTTTTAACAGGGGGAGAATGTGACAAATGGCAATTAACCAGAAAATCCGTACAAACTAATCACTATTTTATTTACATAATCTCATGCATGTAGCGTAATTTAATTACGTAACAGTGTCGTTAATTGGATAACAATGTTAGGACAAGGAAACAATGCTTAAACATATGTTGGTTTTCGCCACATTGCGAACCCAAGCAAACAATGTCCTAAAAGTGTTGGTAGAAAGTGCCACGTGCACTATTCACGGTTACACTATTCATGCCAGCAAACCGTGAAATCAGACCGAAACACTGAAAAACGACACTCGGATAACCTAACTGAGTCCATTTACATAAGAAAACACTAATACGAAAACATATCTTGCAAAAATATAAGACTTTCCGGTACAACGCCCTAAATACAAAATCGTCCGTTTCGCAAAAAATAAAACAACTTTAATTCGTCCGAACTAATAATTTAGCATTTTCGAGACTCCAAAAATATGACAAATGATGACAAACACATGAAAACAATATGAGGATATTAATGGGGTGTCCGAAACATAAACTTTCGGCGCTACGTCGCAACCACCATAACTTGTCCGTTATTGAACCGACAAGCTAGTAAACAATATTTCCGTCGCCAAAACAGCCAAACGGACAACATGGCGAACTAGTTAAGCTTATTTTGGGACTTGAAATCACTTCATACATCCTTTGGGTGCGGAATAACAACTTGCGGCAAACGTTCGTCGGTGCGAAATAAAAGTGCCGTTAACTAGCCGACGCCTAAACGGAAAGCATTTAAGGTATCAAAATACAACTTACACTAGTCTAGTGAACTAGTTAACCATATTTTGGCGTCGTAAGTATCCTAAATAAACGCCATATCATCGATGGTAAATTAGAACCATAGTTCTCGGTATTATATAGTACCTTTCGTATACCACCCGGTATCAAACTGATGAACGAATTAGTAGTATTTTTACCATCCAAAACTAATGATAACTTGTCTAGTGAACTAGTTAGACCTAGTTTAACATCTTAAACATGGTTATCTTACTAATCATACAAGAACAGGGTTAATTACATAAATATCTAACAAAAAAAAAAACACATGTTCATATGTAAGTTTATTAAAAAAAAAACATAATCTTGCCTCCCCATGCCCAAATCGTTCACAAGGGGTCCCACCCCTCAACCTGCACTAACTCATGATGATGGAAGGCATGGACTTGCATGAACTATATGACTTGTGAAAGAAATTGCCATCTTTTATATTTACCAAACCTCACCATTTCCCTCATGTTCTTTCACTCAAAAAAAAAAAAAAAAGAAGAAGAAGAAGAAGAAAACTCACAATACCTATTTTGCTTTATCTCCCTGACGTCCATTAGCCACCTCCACATTCTTTCACTTTTCAACCTTTAAACTTCTAAAAATTAAGTATTACAAGCTATTTCAAGATGTTATAAGGATGCTACAAATAATGGATGCACACTAGGAGACATTTTGGAGCTTCACATCTTCATATTCTTCTCATCATCATCTTCATCCTAGATCATCCCTAGCCTTTGTGCTAGTTGTAAGAATTCTAACCTTTTTTTTTATCATATCTTGTTATTTGTAAAAGTACAAGTAAGATTCATCTTGAAATCCCAAAATATATATATAATCAAAACCATAAAATTAACATGTTAAACATAACTAAATATATATTATTTGTGTTGATCTTGATGTTTGTGGTAGTGTAGATTATGTTAGATAAAATGATCTTGCCATATTATGTTAAAAAAAAACAATCTAAACATGAATATGTTTAGATTAAGCAAGATCATCATCTTCAACTTTATGAACTTCATATGTAAAAATGGAAGTGATTTTAGAAATGTATAAAGTCATTAATGAATTTAAAAGTATGACTTTTAAACTAGTAAACTTGTGATATAACCTAAACAAGGTTATATAAAAATATGGAACCTGTGGATGAACCAAAAAAAAATATATATATTTATTTTTAGTGGTTTTAGAAAAAAAATATATATATAAGCAAGTATACAAAAGAAAGAAAAAGGGATGATCGCAAGAGCATAAATATTTTTAGAAAACTTGTTAAATATATATAAACAAGTTCATGAAGGTTTGAAGATGGTTATGTGAATATCATGCATGTAAAGTTGGGGTAATGAAACTTGATTTGGAAATTGATTACGATTATGGATTTAAACATGGTTTAAACGCGTTTTTATAATGTGGGAAACATCATAATTTTAGGGGAAACTATGACGAATTTTTCTAAAAATCTAATCGCGACTAAAAAGGGGATTAAAGGGTGATTAACAAGGTTAAACGCGATTAGTGGTCTTAAACGTCATTATGGAAATTTTGATGGGAATATTTAAAGTTTAAATATTCAAGAAGTTCTTATGAACTTAAATTTATTCTTACAAAAATAAATGGGTAAATATATAAAAATGTGTAAATATAATTTTTGGTAAGAAAAATTATATATTTTCGGAAACTTGCTAAGTGCTTGCAATATGCGCTATGTATGTGTATGTATTAGATACCTATAGGGTGATCAAAATAAATACACGTACATGTTCCTACATGGTCCAAGAAATGCTAGAAAAATCAAATCGGACAATTAAAGAAAATGGCCGAAATGGAAATACATAACACTTGATGACGACAATTTGGGCGTATCGACATCATAAACAAGTTACTAAATGTTGAGTCTAAAAATAACATATTTTTATACACTAAAACGATCACATATATAAGTGACCTATAACAAGAATCCGGAAAGTCGAAAACTATAAAAATTACCAAACATTTTTCATAGGAAAAATGAACTTATTTAAGTTGCTACTTGGTAACATTTGGCAAAAATTGCAAAATTATGTTAATGGACTCATGAAGTTAGAATTGGGCCTGTCAAAGTTAGTAATGGGCTAGGCCCAAATTCCTTAATACATGGTCTAGGGCCCAATGACAACATAACATGGGCTCGGCCCAATAACAATAAAAGACATGGGTTAGGCCCAATAACATAGATAACATGGGCTCGGCCCAATAACATTAAAACATGGGTTAGATACGATAACATAGATGACATGGGCTCGGTCCAATGACATGGGCTCGGCCCAATGACATGGGCTCGGCCCAATGACATGGGCTCGGCCCAATGACATGAGCAAAGGCTCAGTGACATGCGTGCACTGCACGAGAACGTGTGAAGAACGAAGCCGATCACACATAAGTCAATACACATAGAATACATGAATACGCTTATGAATTCAATATGTATAGAATATATGTATATATATAACAATCGAACTATCAGCGCTCTAAAATACAAAGTTGTTCCAAAGATAACAAATGAGAACATAATAAAGAATTCAAGATGAACAACTTGTACGAGGTCCGAAAGACCTAGTGTCTAACGAGATTAGTACACATGTAGGTTATTGACACGTACGGACGCTCACTTCGATATCATAATACACGGAACGCAAACTTGTGAGTTCATGTCCCTCCTTTCACTGATTTCAATGTTTTGTTTTCAAAAACATCGAGGGGAAATACATGCTAAAACTATTGGTATGTTAGTTACGGAGTAGAAGATAACATGATCAATGTGCATAAGTAGGATGATAACATTAATAACCATTAATCACATAGTGACCAAGGTGCAAAAGGTGTAGATCTATTGTGCTTGAGGCACGCCCCACTCCTGGTTGGTATACCCTGGAGTGCTTTTGTGATCCCAAATGATGACAAAGTGTTCTCGGTTTGGTTATTTACTTATGGTACATTATGTCAGGGGGCTCGCTACCCACTGATAGATCCTTAACAGACTCCATGAATGAATCAGAACATACCATGATTACAAGATCTCATTTTCATGAATACTACGATTACAAGATTTCATTTTCATGAATACTACGATGACAAGGGTTCATTTTCATGAATACTATGATTACAAGATCTCATTTTCATGAATACTACGAATACAAGATTTAATTTTCATGAATACTACGATTTCATATGATAACATAAACTGCATGAACTCGCTCAACTTTTGTTGACTTTTTTAAAACTACATGTATTTCAGGAAACAAGTCTTGAGCCGGTGATACACGATTGGACGCAATGATTACCTTTCTTATGTCACACACAATACGCTTCCGCTACTAGCAGGGTGTGACAGTATTTACGGTATCGGTATGGTGGTGGAGATCCCATGGCGCCGACGATCGACTTCTGTTTCTCTCTCCAGCTGTTCACCGGAGCCTTCGGTAATGTCAACGACGGTGCCACCGCACCACCGCTAACACCGCCATTGCTGCTGCCGAAGCCTCTAACTGGATCTCTCTCTAACTGTTCACCGAAGGCTCTGTTTCTCTCTTTCAATTGATTGCATATCAAATAAAGTTGCAGGTAAAAAGCTTGATTCTATCAATTAGAGTTTTAGAAGGTTGTTAATTTGTGTTAAGTGTTAACCCTAATTAGGGTTTTCTGGTGAAATTGGGTGAAATGAGGAAGACAAGGGTGGTGGTGGTGCAGTGGTGGTGTTAATGGAGGGGGGAGGAGGTAGCAGTGGTGAGAAGGGGGGAGAGAAAGAAGAGAGAGAAAGCGGTATGGTGTTTTACCAGCGTCTCCGGCACCAGCACTAGTGGGATGGTGGTGGTGGGGATGATGTGGTGGTGGGGGTGGTGGTGGTGTGGTGGTAGTTCAGAGAGAGAGAGAGCAGAGTCTGTATGTGTGTGTATATATATATATATTAATTGTTTTAGGGTATTATATATAGGTAATTGAGTTATAATAATTCCAAAATGACTTAAATACCCCTAAGGATAAAGACAAAATATCAGGTTTTAAGTTGGGGAATCTGGCCAAATTTCACTTTTGGACCAAAATGGCAACAAAATTGAAATCACAGGGACCAAGATTAAAAAAGTTTGAGATTTGTACTAAAATGGCAAAAGTGCCCAAACCATAGGGACCAAAATGGCAGTTTACTCCAAAAAAAAAATGTTATTCTGAATTTAGAAAGGTCAACTTTTTTACTTTCTTTGCAGGTTCTACTCTGTTAATAGTTTTTCCTTTGTAGGAAGACAACACTATTCAAGGATGGGGAAGACATCGTTTTATCAAGGTCGCCTCCCACCACCATCGTCGACATCGCCACCACCACCACCACCACCAACTACCGCCGCCGCCACCCATCGCTACCTCCGACGCCACCCACCACCAACGGTCGCCTTGCTGCCACCACCACTCGTCGTCGCCGCCTCACCGTCACTTGCCGCCGCCACCATCACCCATTGCCGCCGCCGCCACCTATAACCACCCAGAATCACTACCACTGACCACCACCACCACTCACCGCTGATTTTATTACTTCGTTTTTTCTTGCCTACAGAACAATACACAATAATAATTCATTCCATTCACACATGGTAACCAAACAAGAAATCGAATGGTAATGATCTATTGCATTCCCTTGTACATTCCATTACCTCGTCCATTCCATTACATCATACAAAACAGACCCTAATAGGGCGGTTTCCTACATAGAAAGGCCGAATATAGTGTTGATATACATATGCAGCACCGCTAAACTGTGGTGTAACCAACCAGCATGTTATAATAAGCTTTGCATATGACCAGAATGGAATGCTGTCAAAAGCTCATGTCAACATAGATTCAAGCCCATAATCAAACAATTACCAAACAAATTATATGTTACCATTCAATAAGAGCCGCAAAGGTGAGCTCGAACAGCGTAATCATAGAATACAACACCCAGTATGTAAGCCATTACTGATCATCAGCAACATTTTTGGTCTCGATCGCTCGGATTGACGCGTATCTGATAATAAACACAACAAAGCCAGTTAAAACTGAAAAAAAGGTGGAAACCGGCATACGCTTGCCTTTTTGTCAACCGGCCGATATGAACACATGTTGATCAAAATATGATATAAAGTAAATTAAGCAGGATAAGTGGAGAACTTACAGAGGGTAACCCAAACTAATTACAGGCCTGCAAATTTCAATAACGTATAAACAAAATCAGTTTAGTTTTTGAAGCACGGGTTTTAGCAGGGTCAACCTCTTTTACATTAAAATCATCATAGAATCAATAACTAATGCATCTCTCCCAGTTTCTCTAAATCCAAATTTCATTTATTTTTAACAATTTCTGGTTGAACCCATGGACATGTCTATATGACGTGTCTTGTTTGGATTGGACCTGCCACCCAAGCTCGCCAACCCACGAACACGACCCGTTTAACACCCCTGATAAACCAGTAACCCCGCGGCCAATAGTAATAATCAAGTTAATTAAAAAAATAAACCAATCCATTACTTACCTGAAACAAGAAAAAAGGTATATGAAGCGTCTCTTCAATCTCAAGATTCAGCTGCTGCAACCCCCTAAGCATAAACCCCAACTGACGAGCTTTTCCACCAAGAAACTGATCGAACAAATTAAACGCAACCGCAACAGGCACATGAGCCTGTTAGCTTGATCAACGGCGTGAATCAAAGCCCAATTGTCTCTCAACCGCTGATCTCTGAACATCCAGATAATGGTTGAACATTTACACCCCACTTATTTTCATCCAAGTGAAACGCTGCCAAGGCCCTCTTTTGACAAAGTGTTTCCAGTTTATCAATGTGCTCGTTTCCACCATAATATCTACAAAAGTATAACAAATCAGAAAGCATATTACATGATTACATCAATAAAATTTATAAATAATAATGACAATTATCACCTTCCTACCAGTTACTCAAAACATGTCGTTTAACAAGCTCGTGTCTCTCGCCTTGGCGCAATGATTTCGCAGATCCAGTAAACAAACATATGGCATAACCATTAGAAACACAATAAAAAAGTTAGTAACGTTAAAAATATAACAAACAAAAAACTAACATCCTTTTTAACAGGTTCTTCTTTCTCAAACAAAGTGTGCTCAATGTGACAAGGAGATGACATGTAAGCTACACAAAAAAACAAAGGTGAATATTACTTACCCAAACAAACATATTACCAGTTTTAACCCAAACCCATTTGAATCGTTTTCCCATTCCACCCAAAGTGTCTGTTATACTCACGATTAATTCTTCCATGTGCACGGTATGTACGACGTCTCTGTTTCTGGGCTTGGTTCACCTGGATGTGAGAGATGTGAAGGGCGTCCACATCCAACCCTTTGACCTACACAATATATAAAAACAAACATAAATTCAACAGTCTAATAATTTCGAAATGACAACAATATTTTCAAATGAATGTACTCACCTCTGCGTTAAACTCAGCAATTTTGAGCAAATCAAGGATAAACTTCGCAGACTTTGCAGGCCAACGCCCTTGACCATTAGAATGACGGTTTTTTGTCTATGCAGTACGCCCAACTCCGCGTCAAAAACCGCAACACTGGACCTACCGCTACTCTAGCTACCAACAACGGCGACCTGAGGGAGTTCGTCCGTTTTGGGGGTTCCGAGCTGAGCGAAAATGTATTGCAGCTTGTTGACGAATAGGATTTTGCTAGATCAGTCCCCAAGCCATAAACCAATAAAAAATACGAACTAAAAATGAACGAATCGTACCTTGATAGCCATAAACCCACCAAAAACTAACTGAAAATTGTACCTTCGTCATTAGTCGGAACCCTAGGTCGGATTGCTTGATTATTTGGAGATTGGTGAGGGTAAAACTCACCTTGAAGATGCCATAAACCCTAGATCTTCCTAAATCGCTAGAGGGAGAGGAGGAAGCGGTGGGATAATGTTTTGAAATGCTGAAACCCTAATCGGATATCCCGTGTCTTTTTTTTTTAGTGGAAGGGTATAATTGGAAATGAGATTTCCATTTTTATTTCTAGTGCTTTAAATACTTGTACATCATGCTTTAAGGGTGTTTTAAGGGAATGAAAAATTACATTAAGAAGTCCTTCCTATAGGCTTTTATATATAGTATATAGATACATATATATATATATATATATACACATATATATATAAACGAGATCAGGAGAAAACACCTAAAAGTGTGAAAACGGTGAGAACGGATCATGGTCATGCATGTGGAACGCGATATAATGAATGGCGTAGGGGATTTTTTATCCTTTTATATTCTTTTTTTCAATGCACGCTTCATTTTTGGCGTGTAAAATTTTTTGGCGTTTAGTTAGTTTCAATAACTACCTGGCGTTTTATTGTTTTTTTAGATCTGCCTTGATGAATTAATCGTTTTTGTATTATGTAGTAAGTATTTTGGCGTTTATGGCATTCCCAAATTCATTAAAATCAATTAATAATTCTAACATCTTTGCGTCCATGGCGTTCCAAAATTCATTAGGCGTTTTTGTAGATTTCACCAGTTCAAGTAATCCCATATATGTTATAAAGGTAAATTTCTTGGTGTTCATGGAGTTTTTAAATTCATTATAATTCATTAGTAATTCAAAATAGTACAACTAAGACGAAATCAAACAAAAACTAATAGTCTTATGTGGATGGTATTACATCAGAGATGTAACCATCGCTTTGTTCATCACTTTCTTTAGACTCATCATCATCATCATCTTGTGCATTGGCGTATAACGCCATAATTGCGTCTCGTCTTTGTTGCATCCTATACTTAAATATCATCACAACCCTGGATCTTGCATCGTTGGAAGGTGCTAAATCACAGAGCTGTTCAAGAAGTTGTAGTTTATCTGTGTTCAGCATTTCGTCCATTGTTCAAGAAGTTGTAGTTTAACCGTTCTTGATTGTTCATCCTAACTCAAACTGGTAACTTTTGGTAGATCAGTATCGTCAACATCATCATCATCATCTGCTGGAAATTTTCTCTTCAGTCTTCTTATTACCGTTCAAGTCCTTTCACAATCGTAGGCCACTGGAATCCCAAGGGCCAGAATATCCCTCTGAACGACTTCATCCATACTATGTATGGCCTTGATTGTCTTGACTTTCACACTTCTCATGTAAGAGAACTTTAGGACAAAACGTCCCTCTGACCTCTTAAACCTCCACGCAATAACCTGAGCCATTTTTTTAAGTTGTATGGCTTTTTAGACAATGTGTGGCGTGTTTAGTGAATGTGTGGAGTTTTAAGCTTTGTTTACCTGTTCTACTTATATAATGACCTTATTTTTTTGGCGCGAGGTAGATATATGTTTTTGGCGCTAAAAAACATTAGTAATTCTATTTTTTGATGTGTATTTTTGTGTATCATTTGTCGTGCCATGTAGGATGCAGGCCTATAACGTGACTAGGTAATTATGGCGTTTTGAAAAGATAAATAAATTCAATTACGATGGCGTGACTTTTAATATAATAAATGTTAGTAATAAAGTTTCCGTCGTTTAGTTACTGTTTGTAGTTACTGTTTGTTCAGCTTCATCTATTAAGGTTGTAACACTTCCCATCTTTCCAGGGTTTGGCGTTTTGTATTTAATGGCGTTTAGATAAAAATGGCACATTGTTTTATACATTGTTTTAATAGCGTTTTGTTATTTTTTGAGTTTTTAATAATAATTGGTTAAAGTAATTTTATTATAAATTTTGGCATTTTATATAGCAACAACGTGTTTGGCCAGGATCCGTTCTAATAGTTTTCACACTTTTAGGCATTTGGTGTTTGTAGCATCTTGCCCTTTTATAAGCAATTTACAGAAATAATGTATTTTATCAGTGGAGAATTAGATAACAAACCACAGAAAATGACCCCCCCCCCCAAAAAAAAAAAATAGAAAATGAAAAAATAATTAGAAATGCTAATCCAAGTTCTCATCCAAATCTTGACTGTCATCAGTCTCTTCTTATTGAAGTTTTTGTGCCTTGAACCTTTGAATACCTTACGTAGATGCCAATTTTCCTACATAACGCCCGTCTTTAGACGAAGCTGATCAGTCAGTAAAATATGGCATCCTATATTTTGGTGTGATCTATTGTTGTTTGTTGACCTGTTGTTGTAGATCAAAGTCTGTGTGGATGCTATTATCATTATCATGGAGTCCAAAATAGCATTTACACTGGGATCGATCTCTTCTTGTCATCCAAACATGCTATTATCATCATGGATTCCAACAAAGCACACAAAATGACATATCACTGTTATCAGTCTCTTTTTCTTGAAGATATGTCCATCTCATTCAGCAAAATCTTTTAGAATTACCCACCTCAGCTAAGAATCCATTCAGTGAAACTTCATGAAGAACAATACTGAATACCCAAGAAACAAGGTTTGCCATCTGTGGTTTTTTTAACTTTTGTTGGCGTTTTAAAGTGAGTGGTATTTAGGAAACATGACGTTGTTTTTGGGTGTGATCAATGGAATGTGCTGAGACGTTTCTCTTTATAGGATGTTTTTGACGTGCAGTTTAGGCGGGATTTTATTATAACAAATGCTAGTAATAAAGTATCCGTCATTTCAGTTACTATTTATATTTACTGTTTTGTTCAGCTTTATCTGTTAAGGCTGTAATACGTCCTATCTTTCAAGTTTGACGTTTTATATTTAATGGCGCTGTGTATACCAAGATGATAAAATATACTAACTAAAACATAGAAAAAATTACACAGAAAAAATAGTTTTTATTATTTGGCGTTTTGTATCTAATAAAATCCTAAATTTAATCATAATTAACCTTTGTCACATCAGCAATCATAATTTTATTACTTGACTTTCAGTTACTATTTGTTCCATCTATCTGTTAAGTCTGCAACGCGTTTTATAATTAAGCTTTGTCGTTTTGTATTAATGGTGTTTTAGTCGTTTTGAATGGTATCTTGCTCATTAGTTTAGCGTTTTGAATTTGAGCAGCAAAAAGACTTTTTTACCCTTAATGAAGCACGTTCAAGTAATAAAATTGATGTTATTTACGAAAATGCCACTGCGCCAATCTAGTCTATCGATTGTTTTGATCTGACGATCCATAAGCGTTCTCACCATTCTCACATTTTTCACCGTTTTCCCTAAATCCTGACCT
The DNA here is from genome assembly GCF_002127325.2 of Helianthus annuus. Classification (NCBI taxonomy): domain Eukaryota; kingdom Viridiplantae; phylum Streptophyta; class Magnoliopsida; order Asterales; family Asteraceae; genus Helianthus; species Helianthus annuus. Next base: position 94,614,758 of record NC_035443.2, read on the forward strand.
TATATATATAGGGTAAGGTTCATGCGAGAACCACTTTTATTGAGAGAACAGCGAGAACCAATGTGAACACAACCAAAAATACCTAAAGAAACCTAAAAAAAACCCTAACCCCCACCCCCCTCCCAAAAAAAAAACCTAACCCCCCCCTAAAAAAAACCTAAAAAAAAAAACCTAACTCCCCCCTGTCACACCCCGACCGCGTATAACATGCAACCGCGGCGGAAACATCAGGGAGTGTTGTAACAGAATTATTGTTTCATAACCATGGTAATTAAAGTTCTGTTTTATTTATTAACAAAGAGGGATTACATTGTCTTTAAACAAGAGAAACGAGAGTTCATAACATTATCTAAACTAATCTTGCTTCTTTTATGTCACTAACGCCCGAGTCCACTGATGTGTGTAAAATGCAACATATAAAACACATCAATTAAGGCATAAAACTAACCCTTTTTAAGTACTAATGTTGGAAAAAGAGTGTTTTTGTCTTCCTTTTGTATTTTCAGGATGAAATGAGCTCAAAATCACAAAAGAAGCAAAAAGACCACTAATTCTACCATAAATACAAGAAAAGGAACAAAAGTGGACTGCCCGGACCCTCAACGGCACTTCCCAAAGCAAAAAGGAAGAAACAGAGTCTGAACACGCCCCGTGTCCAGCGAACACGGGGGCGTGCCCAGGAAGCAGCAGAAAAGACAAACCAGTAGAAGCTTCCATTGCCCACCACGGGGCCGTGTCCAGCGAGCACGGGGGCGTGGTGGAAGTACAGCAGGCGCATTAATTGTAATTCGCAATTACAATTAATGAGGAGAGAGAGTGTCAGGCGGGCACGGGGCCGTGTCCAGCCTTCTGTTCAGCCTATAAATAGAGGAGCTTGGCTTCATTCTCTCTCATCCCTTGGCACACCACCTCTCTCACACCTCATCCACCACCCACCACCACCATAACACCATCATCCACCACCATCATCCATTGTCCATCGTAGAGTGTGTGAGTCGTCTCGGGATCCAAGATTGATCGTAAGAGTTCTTGACAATCAAGGCCATGTTTGCCTAAGTCTCTTACATCACTTGGTGAAGACAAGTGTTTAGTATAATACTTTTTATTTTTAATCTTTTGCACTTTTTATTTGGTTTTGTATTAATGACTTTAATAACTAGTTACTTATGTTGAAGGTGATCTTTCCTTATCATTTGTCCGTGGTGTCTTGGCATTATTTTACTGTCTATATAAAATAAAAGATTTTCACCATTCATATCTCCACGGTCTATATGGAGGTATGTTGGCTACCTGGTCGGGGGCTAAGGGAACGGTTTGGTAAGGGTCTTGCCCTTGTTCAGCGTTTAGAGGTCCTGTTTGGGACCTGGGTCAAATTTAGTAGGATCTCCTTCAATGCCCATAGGTATTGGATGGCGGGGATCCAAACTCTTTGACCCCCTCATAAGTTAACTACTATTAATACTATAACCCGGCTATTTAGGACTGTATCCCTGCTGACTCAGACTACTTAGCCGAGGGTAACGTCACCGCCAAAAGCGGGGCCTACCATAATTTGCATTAATAACTTAATTCATTATCTTTCAATAATCCGACCCTTTAGGATTGTATCCTTGCTGACTCAAACTACTGGGTTGAGGGTAACGTCGCCTTCAAAAGAGGGGCCTACTACAATAACTAAGATAATCTCTTAAACAAGTGCAAAAGTGCGAAAATAATCAAAGGTTATACTAATACACGTGTCAGATCCAAGTGATTCATCTTGTCTATCTGTTTTTATTTTTATTTTTATTTTTCAGCATTTAGTTAGTTTTTATTTTCTTAGTTTAAAATCATTTTTCTAACTTTTTGATTTGATTAGACGTTGAGGATAAACCGGTATTAAAAGCTCTTGTGTCCTTGGACGACCTCGGTATCTTACCAACACTATACTACGTCCACGATGGGTGCACTTGCCCATATGTGTGTTTAGTGTTAGTGAATATCGTGTTTTATAAATTTAAAACTTGGCTAAAAGTGTAAAAAGGGCTTAATTATATATTAAAAACATATACACACTGACACGCATCATCCACCCTAGTGTATCTTGATCAAACCTATGCGTTAGCTCCTGAAACACATGTGAAAATATGTACGTCAGCATAAAAATGCCTGTGAGTTACATAGGTTTTGTGAAAATAGAATTCATGACTTAAGTTTAAAGAAATGTTTGATAAAAATTAGTCATGAACCTTGTTAAGTGTTTTCTTTTATAAATCATATGAAAATTTGATATGAAATCGGATAAAAAAAAGAAAGGTGTATGGTTAATCAAATAACCAAGTAAAATGAGTTGTATAAAATAAACTGTTTGTAAAACAATGTCTTGTGAAAAATATGTTATTTATGTAAAATGTTATGTGTCTAAATTGAAATAATTTAAATAACACTACGATATGTAAGATCATACAAGCACCTATATATAGGAAGTACCAGCGGCGTATCCACCATGCTTGTATCATATTACACACGCCTCATTACTTAAATCACTTACCCAAACAAACCACCAATGTAAAATGTTTATGTTTAAACCAATTGCCCAAAATGTTTATGTCAAAATGTAAACCATGTAATGTATAATCACTGTCAAAATGTTCATGTGTC